>NW_028288990.1:0-1200000 GCF_059628265.1 Tinamus guttatus | reverse complement strand
TTATAGTAAAAAGTCTGCAAGGCATAAATATACAAATTGAAATGCCACTTCTAGACAGAGCTGAAAGTCTGGGACTTGCTTTGGCCAAGGGCTACTTTTTTTGCTGCACTGCTGACACTGAACAGATTTTTCTCTCTTAAATGCCATTTTCTATCTGTGTGGGTGCATTTAGTTTCTTCTACTGGGCAAAGCCTTGTCCAAATAATGATCCTCTCTCCTTGTTTCCCTCCGAGAAGGAGCTGCCACGGCCTGGGCAGGTGTCATGTATGTGACAAAGCACCCATGTGCTCCATCATTTTGGGACAACGTAATGGTTAATGCCAGTGTTTTCATGCTTTGCAAGAACCTCGTATCAACCTTTTTAATATTTCGAGCTGCAGTCAAGTTATCCTGCCCTCTGTAAGTGAAGCTTGACGCTGAGTGCTTTGAATTTCTTACAATTTTATGCCTCTGGTAACGTATGTATGTAACTTGTAAGTTACATAACCAAGTGCAGAGTTTAACTATAGAAGATTTTTTAAATTGTTTCAAATAATTTTAATGTTGCCAGTGATCCAGAACTAACCCATTAAAAAAGAAAGGAGAATTTCCCAAAGCTATTAATTTTTTTCAATGAATTCAATAAAATACAATGACCTTTTGGCAGTGTCCTATTCTGTCCTCAGCGCCTGCAGGATGCTTAAACTTAATTGGGAAAACTTGTACGTAGTTAATAAGACCTTTCTTACTGATGGCTTCTGTTCGAATCCTAGATACTCGTGGGGATGCAGGCTAATAGGAATTTAAAATAAGAGCTGAGGACAGTATTTTCTATTTGCCGCTGTTTGTTTATATAATGTGAGTATTATTTCTGTCAAGAAACATTCTATATAACACCTCTTAGCTAGCAAGAACGGAAGATCATCTGGCTTGCTACTTCAGTGAGAGTCAAAAGTGCATGCTGTGTAGTTGCTATCTTAGACCTAGGTAATTTTAGATACAGTAGAGCTGAAATAACCTCCATTTATTAGTTGTTGAGAACCTTTTGAATAAGAACTAGATTACAGCCAGCTTCTGGTTAAATTTCTATAGGAAAAGTAACCTTAAATGCTATGACATGATGATTTAGAAACAGTTCAGAGTCCTTTTACCGTAGAGAACTGCAAAATGTCACTATCAGAATGATGTGGGGCATGGTACTGTTCTTATAACAATTCATTTTTTATACCTTAATCTTGCTCTTTAATGATTTCTATCAATTTTCCTGCCTATTTTAGCAGCAGCCATGCAATATTAGCTCTTCAATGCTGCACAGGCAATACAAAGGATCTTCTTAAAAAGCCTGATAAAAGAATATGACCTTTAATTTATCAGACAAGTCCTGTGTTTCCTTATCTCCTTCATGTTGCTTTTCATCTTTTCTTGCTTGCTTTTGATATAATACACCAATCTCTCAGTGCAAGCAACCCAGCACTGCACAAACCAAGAGAGAGATTGCATTATGGTGAGAAAGGGAGAATCAGGAAGACCACATTCTTCGTTTCATTACTAATTAATCTAGGGAAAAATAATCAAAAACAAAATGGGGCAGAAGATAGTAGATTTGAAGCAAAGGTTCAGATCTCCCTGAAAGGTTAATGCAAGGGTCTCAGTTTCATCATGTACATAGATGATGAATATGATTTAATGCTGGTATGCTTAATATGCAAGCATAAAGCACAGAGCTTGCAGCTGAGCACAAGAAGTTTGAGTACAGTTTGTAGCATTGGTGAAGATGGACTGGGAATCAAGCTATGCATATATCTTTTAGTCAATCTGGGATTGGGATTCTTTATCAAGGCAGCCTAAGTTCTTGCTGTACTATGAAGTACCCGTGAATGGCAGAGTACTTTGCTATGAATACCGCTGACAGTCATTCTATGAGCAGAATATGTTTAACAGGAAAACATACACATTCAAGAGTTTTTGTCTGTCTACATTTTCAACAGAGGAGGAGACCAAAATCACCCCAAGGGTATTTAGCTTTCAGTGTCTTAGGCAAAGCAGAGTCCTGAGAACTTCCGAAAGAGACCACTCTCTCTTTGGGGAGCTAGGAGCTTTAAGAGTTTTTCTGCTGTTGTTGACATGCTTTAACTCTACTGAGTGTACACCTTACCAAAAATTCTTCTTAATAGATCCATTTCTTGAACTCCTCTACAGCCAATGTCTATATAGACCAGTAAGAGTGTCCTCCATAGGATTCTTGAAGCTAAATCCTTGATTGTCCTAATTACAGGGGGCCTTGGGGCATGCTCAAGAGTATTTCAAAGCAGTGTAATTACAATAGGGAGAAATCCCCCAGATTATTTGAGCAGTCCCACACATGCTGCCACTGCCTGAGGCTTTAGTCTGCCAGAATGAACTAATACAAGGCAGTTGATACGGCCCATGCTCTAGTCCTGTGCCCAACACCTTCATGGCCTTAAATGCCTTGGCCAGCATGTCAAGAGCACTTGTGTTCTGGCTATCTTTTGTCAGAGACAATGTGTTTGTTTCTATATTCTGGTTTCTTTGGTTCTTTTTTTCAACTTGGCTTCAACTTTTCAACACCAGAAGCGAGATTACCAAAGAAACCAAATTTGATAACTGTCCCATCAGAACCTGGAACCGTGCTGGTCCCTTGCATTAAGCCATTTGTTGTACATGCAGGATTTCAGTTGATATATACCCCATCCAGTCCTGTCTCCACTCCTTCTTTATCTGAGCAACTCTTCTGTTGCCAACAGGTAGCTATAACATGTGGGAACATGCGGATACAAAGATAACAGTGGAAAATGGTGCCCCTGCTACAATGACTTGCTCTTCCTGCTTTAGCCTATCTATTGTAGTTTTTCCTCCTCCAGATTATAACACTTACTGTTAAAATAGGGACAGAAGGTATCACACAGCCTTCTCTGATCCATTTGGAATTTTTGCATTCTTGGATCAAATAGTGGATAACTGACTCTGGGAGCACTCATCAGAAATACAAGTCAGGGAAGTACCAGTATCCCACAAGCACAGTGATTTTCTGGACTCACCTGGATCACTAGTCCTCTGCCCCATCAGATCCAGTCTTGGTTCAGTTTATCCTCAATCTGGGGTGTTTTGATGGAAAAGGTGATGTTGCTTTGCAGGTATGAAGGTGAGCGATCAGTAGATGGCTGCTAAGTTCCAGATGCTTGTGAATAATAGCAGGGATGTCTGTGAAGGTAGCGGACAGGATTACAGGATGAAATGTGCTGCGGGTTTTTTAGGAGCTATGTTTCGTAGGAGTAAGACTTTTTAAGGTCAGCAGTGGAATGTGAAGTAATGTTTATCTTAAGACACCCCATTTGTGGTACAGCGTGGAGGGGAAGTCTGGAGACACACTCTTGGTGTACATGCAAGCAGGGAGCTCAAGCCCAGATGACCTCTGTAGGAACCCTTGGTCAAATACGGCAGTGTAGACATAGCCACTGAGATACTTAGATGACAGTCAAAGACAGTAATTAAATTTGAATCTTATTATAGCTTTAGAGAATGTCTATATACCAGCTACCGAAAGCTCATTACAGCCTGAGTGTATCATATGTTTAACATTCAATTGAAACTGGGACTGTGACAACGCTGAAAGCATCGATGTATAGCCAAGAAATGGAGCCAGTGCGAATGCCAGTGTTACATGGGCAATCTGGATAGACATTTGCAATTGCAGTAAGTAGCATTTACAGTATCACTCCCTCTTCTGCTGGGGAGAGGCAAGCAGCATGTGCAAAATCATGTGTTACACAAATTTTAAACCAAAGTTTTATGTTTTCAGTATATCCTAACATAAATACATGTGTGCATATATAGTAATTAATATATGATTGGAAAGAGCTTTATTATGGGCCGTTACCCAACGCCAGTTAGGTTGTGCTTTTGTTTCCTAGTTTAGTCCCTGTGAACTGGGAATAGAAGGGCTGTTTGGTCCTCTGCAGCAGAGCCTTCATCATCTCTTCCCATGTTGCTCCTTTGCTTTCAGTCAGATTCCTCCCTGACTGCATCTAGAGGAACGATACAGTTTTCTGCCTTCATCTGAGAAGATTCGTCCTGGTCAGGAGGTTCATGATTCAGAAACAGCAGTGCCAGGATCATGATATGCAAAATTGGAGAGGGGTGGTGTTTATAAAGGGTGGTAGACCTTGGTTTCATCATTTTGTGTTATTTATTTCCCTAACAGATCACTAGGATTAACAATGTGAATTTGTATTCCGCTAAAGGGTTTGTTTCAAAGAAAATATTCTCTAGGCTTTAAGTTGTTCTTCACAGACTCTCAATTTTCAACCTTCTTATTCTCTTTCAAGGATGCTGCTATTTCACATCAATAACTGACACCTTTATTTCAGAGAACAAAATGGAATTACACTCCAGCACTGACAATATAATAAATCAGGTGGGATGAAATACATATTAGTGAAGTTCACATAGTTGGTCTGTGCCAGCTGACCTATAGATACAAAGGTATGATTAAGGCTTTTGGGGACTGTTTCTTCTCAATTTTACCACAAGATTTAGATCTGACTCAAAGATTTGACCTTTGTTGCTCCTCTCTGCTTACCGTGATTCTTGAAATTATTGTTATTCCCTTGAAGGGAGTTATCCCCTTCTGCTCATACAGAATTAATTTGTGTTGTGACAAAATACTGTATATATTTGGTAGAAGAATGAAGCCATCTAGAATTCAGTCGAGGTAGACAATATCACACAGTGCCTATCCTGAGTGATTCATTTCTATCTAGCTTTTTTTAATCAAAGAAATTTCAGCTGCATAACTAAGAAAGTGTCATGCTGCATAGTCACATAGCTGTCTACAATTAAAGTTTAGGCATATAGTTGTTTAGGGATATTAGTTGTTTTTTTCTGAATTTCTGTTCAAAAGCATGCATACCAAAGTACTTACATTTCATAAGGGTTAGCAAAGTAAAAAAGCCATAGGTTTATTTAGAGTATGAAAATATCTAAGTAACCTTCAGTAAAAAATATTTTCAAGAAGTTACAATATTGGTAAAAATAGCTTTAAAAACAAGTTTGAACAGTGTGCAAGGAGTACGTATGGAAAAATCTGTGGATACGAGATCACTGGATGAAGTAAATGAATATAGTTTTACCGAATTCAGTGACCCTATTTATTGTAGTCAACCCAAAACAGCTCTTTGGGGAGAGGCAGTCCTTGAGATGATGTGTGCTTTTTGCAATGTAGTAATAGGATTTTTGTAGCTTTTATGTTGTTTCCATTATTTGGAATGCTGCTTGTTAATTCTGTTATATTGTTTTTTTAATGTACTTGGGTCACCTGTGTATCTGCTAGCTTTATTTATTTCTAAACTTATGTGTTCTCCTCCAAACTGAAGTTGGATAAGTTCCACACCATTTCCTTCCAGCCCTTCCATTTATATTTTATAGTAAAGGAATTTAAGCTAATAGAATAGTGTTAAATTGAGATGCATTTGACTATGCATTTTTTCCGCAATGAGGGATAGGCTAACAAAATCTGGATTTTTTTTTTTTGTGTGTGTGTGTATGTGTGAAACCTTTACAAATCAAAGGGCTCTTTCCTTGCTTTTCATTTGTATTTAGCTCCAGTGGTAAAAGACTGCTGCACTTAGAATAAAACATAATTTATGGATAGAATTGCATTATAATTGCATGCGGGATTCTCAAAAAATATATAACATATGCATTTTATAATGAAATGTTTTCAAAAAAATGTTTAAACTGGGCAGGAGTAAGTTTATGCTGGTGATTCACAGCAGAGTTTCCACAGTCACCATCACAGAGATGTTCTTGAGCAGCTACCAAGTAGAATAAACCTGGTCCAAGATGAATTCAGCATTAGCAGGAGAATTAAAGTACAGGCAAGCCATAGTATTAGAGAGCTAGACTTGGTGACCACAGGGCATCCTTCTAGCAACTGTTCCTAACTTACACCCAGTGGATGGGTTCAACCCCAGAGCATTTAATGCTTTCCTAGTGTATTAAGTTGCAAATCCTGTTTCATTCTGACACAACTTAGAATAATTAAGATCATCAGTCCATAATTTGGTTATTCTTGCGTGCTCCAGGGACCGTTTATTTGTGCAAAATATCTTGCAGTAAACGGTCAGTGAATCTGATGATCGACTTTATGAGATTTTTTCTTTCCATTGTTTTAATGAATTATTTATACTCAAAAACCTCTTTTGAACAATTTAGGCTTTTTAATAAATGACGTTGGACATGCCCCCCTCCTTTTTTTCTTATGTATAGAGGAAAAAAAAAAAGAAACACTAAGAATAAAATCTCAGGATTCATTTGTCTTAAGTAAACCATTTGGAAATGGGACAATCTCTCACTTATTTACTGAATCAACTGATCAAGTCTCAGTAAAAGCTAAAAGCTGAGTAATAAAAATAACCGTCTGTCCAAGAATGTCAGTTGTTAACCTGTGTGTGTGTGCGTCTGTGTGTGTAAGAGACATGACATCTCTAACGGTTTTTTCATGTGCTTCTCCTTAGTCACAAGGAGTTTGTCATATGTGAAGGAACCAGTTTGAGGTCCAGGATGAAGAATTTTGATTTTAAGAATGAAAACGTGGAGAGAGAAAGGGAAAAGGAAAAAAAAAAAAAAAAGGCATTCTGTATTCTCACATCACAAAAGCAATGTTCTGAAGCCTCTTATTCTAAATATTTACTCTTTGGAAAGGAAGAACAAGAAAAGTTTCCCTAAAATATTGTTTTATGCTTTTGAAAGTTGAGAGTAGAGCAAAAATATAAATACGAAAATATATACATATATTTTATAGACATACACGCATACTCTTTAATGCACATAGAAATTCACATGCCATATTGGGAAGTGGATGGGAAAAGGGCATTTCTCAAAAGAAATACGTCAACTTGTGTCATAGTGAACTATAGCCATGTTAAATGAAATGAAGGAGATGTGAAATGGGGTAAGTAACTGTCCACTGAGAAAAAGTATCTGCATAAAATCAACACTGTGTTTTGCTTTGTTTTTGGAACAGAAGCTGTTGCTCCTGCTGTGTCTGGGGGATTCAGTACAGGTCCTTTCCTGCTCCCCCTGGTATGACATGTTGCTGATATCAGTAATAATGGCCCAGGATTGAGTTCCTGAATTTGGGTAGTACTTTGTTTTGATAAATGGCAGTAGGATGCTGTTAGCTTAAATAAACATATTTTTGAGCACTGCATGAACTTGCTGTATGGGATTTAGCATTTCCACTGCAGCTATAGGATGCTTGCTGATTGAAGTCAAAGAGAATTTGAGTAGTGACGTTGATTGTGGAGTGGGACACGAATTAGGAATGAGTGCTTTTTACTCATGTGGATCTTATTTCTCAGGTTCTTAATATGAACCAATACAATGAAAGGAAAAGGTGTTGTTGGCCTGAAATAATATGATTACCAAAACCCTGCATATTTAAGGAAATACTTAGGTTTGCTGTACTCCTGAGAAATGTTTTAAACAGAAGACAGTAATGCATGAAGGGTTTTCTGAAAGGCTCATAAAAGACAAAAATATCTATAATTGGAAATAGATATATAAAGCAATTTTCTAATTAGTCCATTGTCTGATGTTTGTCCGACTATACTGGCCTATTCTGCCTCTCGTTGTTTTACTGTAAGCAATCACAGTTCTCTGCACAGACTAAGAACAGATACAGTTTGCAAGTACGCCAAGTTTCTGTTTTACTTTGCCGAGTTCTAGGTAGCCCCTAATTTATGAAAGCCCAGTATTAATGGCCTCATCCTAAATTTCAAAACCCTGCCATATTTCAGAACCCTGTTGCCTTTCCGTACGTCACTTTTGTCAAAGCCTTGGTGTTCCTTCAGTAGAAGATGTTGTTGATGTGTCCTGTTAGAGTGTACAAATGGTGGATACCCTGATCTGTTCTGTAAGATATATTTGAATCTTTGGAATTTATTTAAATCAAGTGAATAAGAATGTATTTTTTCTGACTAGGAAAAAAGTTATGGAAGGTCTATTTCTAGACAGCGAAAGTAAGTGATGATTAAGGCTTGTGTTCTTCTTTAAATGACTAACCTGGAGCGAGAGGTTGGGTGTCTTTTGAAAAATTAAACCTGTTTCACCTGAACATGTTTAACTAGTTAATAAGAAACTTCAAAACAGACAAAGCCCTGAGGTCAATGATCATTTTTGGTAAAGCCATTCTATGATGTTTAAATTTGTTTTTGGGTCTGTCTATAACATAAGTTTAATAACCTAGCTCAAATGCAGATTTCTAATTTTCAATTAACATAGGAATAATTTTGTTTGCTAAAATAAAATAAATGAATGAATGAAAAGTCGGAACCATGAAATGTTCTAGGTAGCACTTTTTAAAATTCCAAATCTCAAAAAATCATGTGGCAACTGTATAGCTCAAGCTTTAAGTATTAACTTTTAACCTTTGACCTTACAGATTTTAACCAATGAAATGTCTCTTTAAACTTTAAAGGAAACAATGATAACGAGCGCCTGGCGATTGCTAGACAGCGAATTCCATATCGACTTGGTCGAGTAGTTGATGAATGGCTACTCGACAAAGGTAAAAAACATTGATTAAAACTTCAAATAAAAAAATAATTTGAACATAACCAAGTAGTGCTTCATTGTAACACTAATAAACATAAAAAATAAATTTCAGTAAAACTAAATTAAAAGCAAATTTAAAAAAGTAAAATATAGAGTAATATTTGCATACCTGTATAATAATTTCTATACATTTCTAGAAGTACCAGCTGTTTAATAATCTTACCCTGTTAACTTAAGGTTAAAGGGACTGTTAAATATAATCCACTAACTCAACCTATGAACGTACTCATAGCAAACATTAACCAAAAATTATAAATCATTCATAGATTATATTACATGTTGCAGCATCTAAATTATTAACTAAAAATATATGTAGCTACGATATCTTCATTATGGTCCTGAAACAAAAATTTGTTTAAACTGTAGGTATCTTAAATAGTGGGCAATATGAATTGCCAATCAAAATGAAGTCCCTTTAACGTTTGCAACCTTCTAAGGGGATTTTGGAACAAACACTAATTAAACCAGAACTTAAAGTTGTGTGCATGCTTTTTATGAGCAGAAACCAATCTGCCAAAGTGACTGTTCTATTTAATAAGAGTGGTACTGTCGCTGAGGTTTTCTCTGTTTAATGGAAATGTGCCATGATTTCTCCATCGGTATGTGTATCATTTCTGAAGCCGCTTTTGCATCTAAAATCTTTTATTTTAATTGATAGTCTTGCTGAAAGCCAATCAGACATCTATTTTTGAATTCTCTGCCTCTGAGATACTCAGTGTGAACCATGTGTTTCTTTTCAGTGTGTATGACGAAGGAAAATAAACATTCAAAAACAAAAAGGAAACATTTGATTAGAAATGTAAATATTTTATCCACTTATAGCTATGACAGATTACCACATAATACATTCTTGAAAATTCACGTTGTATAGTGACATGTTTATGCATATACAAGCACTGTGTGTGTATATACATATTTTTATATGTGTGTGCATACACAAACTCACATGTACATACTTAAACTAAAGTCCCTATGTATAGCATGGAAAAATCTTTGAAATGTTGACAGTCTTGAAGAAAAAGTAATCTTAAGGAATTGCAAACTGATATTCTTGACACACACCAAAAAGCTTTACACTGCATTCAGATAAAAAGGATAAAAAGTGATAAACGCATTTGCAAACGTATTTGATTGGCATTTTAGCAAAATATCCCAAAATGTGGCAAATTAAGAAAATGCAAATACTCCCAAAATTTATGCATTTCATGGACACCTCATTAAAAAGCAATGAATTATGAGTTAAATTCTTTTCTTGTAGTTTATTGCTCTCATTACTCACCCCATAAAAATTTGTTATCATCCCCATAGAGTATAGAGTTCACAGTCAACATTTTTGCATGTATATAATATTATCTTTGCAGGGCGTCAGCTCACAATCTTCAATAGCCAAGCAACCATAAAAATTGGAGGCAAGGAACGTGGCCATCCATTCCAAGGCCAGCTCTCTGGCCTTTACTACAATGGCTTGAAAGTTTTGAATATGGCAGCTGAAAATGATGCCAACATCGTGATAGAAGGAAATGTGAGACTTGTTGGTGAAGTGCCTTCTTCTATGACAACTGAGTCCACAGCCACAGCAATGCAGTCTGAAATGTCGACGTCAGTCATAGAAACAACCACCACCTTGGCCACAAGCACTGCTAGAAGAGGAAAGACCCCAACAAAAGAACCTATTGGACAGGTTAGTTGGCTTTTGTGTCTTTTGCAAGTGTTTTCTCCTCTTTGAGTACGGTCTCCTACATGGCATTCACTGCACAGATGAAATTATTCCAATGGGAGAAATGCATATATTTCTGATGAAAATTTTGAACTGTAAGTTGCCCTGGGATGTGATTTTCATTAGTGTTTAAATATCATTTTTTTCCTCCTTTGGTGCCTAGGTTAGTTTCAGTGTAGAAATAGAAGATTTAGGAAACTAGAGATAATCTAATACAGTGGTAAGCGGATCCATGAGACACAGAAACGACAACCAGTTTGAAGAGACATCAGGGAGGAGATGAGAAGGCAAAAAGTTGGCAGAGTCTGGAAAAGCGGGCGTTAGCACTTTCTCCTTCCCATGATTAAGCATCTTCCCAGGGAGAATATCCTGGGAGAGGCTGTTGCTGCAATGCGAATAGAGTGTTGTGCCCCCAGTGAGCCTCAGGCTTCAAGTAGGCGACTGCTGTTTACTGTTTTTTGAGGCTATTTGCATCTCATGAATTCAGTGATATATTTAGTAGCTTTCAGGCTTTGTCACTATCTCTGTATAATGTATGGGAGAATTTAATTATCTGGAAAAAAGAGATGGGGAAAAAAGGTGAGTGCATTAAGTAGCTTAATGCCTAATAACTTGTGGGTATTCTGCGTCATAGCATGGAGGCTTTGTGCTTTAAATTGCATCTTAACAGGCCGGTTTCTGGCAGGGAAAGTGCACTGGCAGGGAAGACTCTTTTGCATTTGTTCTGCACTTGAAAAGTTTAGGGGAAAAAAAAAAAGAAAAAGGTCTGCCAAAAACTTTTCCTATATTCCCTTGGTTCACACGCTTGCTTGTGATCCCGCTGTGCCGCTAAGCCGTGGCAGCTCCGCTCTGAGATCCAGAAGTAGGGCAAGGCGCAAGGAAAGCATCAGGGGCTGTAGGGAGGAGCAGCAGCACGCTGTGATGAATGAGGTTAATTTCCCCAGGAACAGAGGAGAGCATACCAATTAGGCTCAGAGGCTGCCATGAAGTTGACTGTTCTCTGTGTAAAGCCACAGTTCTGTGTTTGGATTCCATCAGGGCATCAAACTTGATGCTTCTGTTTTTTGCACTTTATATCACACTGAAAACTGTGGTGACAAGATAAAAGCAATAACACCTTTCACTTTTATAAAATGAGGCAGAAAGTTCAAATTAAAAATGGCTGACTTGTATGTTTAAATAAACACAAATTTATTACAATTTTACTTGCTTACCTAAGGTGCATGCCCAGCCTCCCTCACCTCTTAGCAAGTCCTTGCAAGTCCTCAGGGCAGCCCATTCAAGACAGCTTGGCAGGGCCAAGCTGTGTCTACAACTTAGCATTTACAGTGGTTTTCGTTAGCTAGATCTACGTATTCTCCCTCATAGGATGTGTGTTGGCATTATGACTGTATGATTAGTCAGGGACTGCACTGGATCATCGCTTGCAATCACGCCTGTGATTTGTTTTGAAGGGATTGATAAGATCACAGTGTTAAAGCCAAAATTCATCTGGAGGTTGCTATGTTATTTTTGCAACAAACTCAGACCTAGGAAGATACTAAATTAAATTCAGAACGTATTTTCTTCTCCTAATTAGTACTCATTTTCTTCTTTCCTTAAAATGAAGCAAATTCTGTGCTACTGCCCATAGGACTCCCAGGATAGTCTTGCTGGGTGCTGAGTAATCATGTTCCACCTTCAGGTCAGGGGAGATGAAGCACTCAGCGTCTCATGGAAAATGTACTTTTATTTTCTGTTTCATTTTTGTCCTTTTAAGTAGTTTTCTGATTTGTATTTGTACATAACCTCTCTGAGAGTGCCAACTACACTGACATGCTGTAATGCAAAAGAAGAAATGTTAACCTTCTGGCATTAATTAGGTTACTAAAGCAAATATGCAGTGAATAGCAATTGCTAATGAAAAAAAAACTATAGTAATGCAAACCAGTGCCTGTCTGAAATAGAATAGAAGCAAATGATCTAATCAGAGATTGTTGGCTCCATTTAGAGGGGTCTTGAATTCAGGTAAAGATTCCAATACTTACTTAAAGAAGATCATGGAAATCTCTATTTATAGGAAATGTTCTTTTTAAACAAACTGCAGTGTTAGTACTTAAATTTGAGTGAGTGCTTCTCAGCAGATACCTAACTAGTGCAATGATATAACAAGACAGACGTGATGCTGCCAAAGTGTACGTTGAACGCTGTTGTGCGTAATTCCAGATAAACGGAATCTTAGTGCCTCTGGAAAAAAAAATGTTTTTTGTTAGTGACTCTGCTGTAAATGAAGCTTTTCCCTTCTTGGAGGCCGAGTCATATTTTAACAATGGGTGTTTTGATGATGGCAGACATCTTAATAATTATACTTGTAAATGTAGATTTTTGAAGGGGAGAACGGTATTCAAAGCCTATTGAATGTCAGTGGTAGATGAATGCCTGATTTTCTTTAGTGCCTTGAAAATCCCACCCCGCTTTCTGATTCTAATACCATCCCAAGCTGTCAACCTTTGTGCAAGGCACTGCATAACCACCTAGCAAGTGACAGTGTCTGCCTCCAATAGCTTAGGGAATAAACAAAAGGTATCAGGTAAGGGGTGAAAAAGGTTAGGAAATTATTAGCTGGGAAGAAGAGGGAAACACAAAAGGTAGCAAGGTGTTTTGGTGTAACAAGCTACACTCAGAGTTGGAGCCATCAAGGAATAATTTACTAGTTGTTTTTTGTTCAAGGCTCTCGGAAGGGAGCTGCTCCAAGCAACAGCGACCTATGGCTCACCTTGTAGGCAAATGCACACTTTGCAGCAAGCAGTTTAAGGATTGGAGGGCCCAGCTGGCCCCAAGAGGGTGACAGGTGCCCAGCAAGAACCTGGATGGTGGGTGGGAGGTTTTCTCTGCTCTTCGCCATTGCTACCTGGGAGAAGTGGTGGCCACTAGGACAGGAGCTGAGCATGGAGGGAGCCCCTTTACTTCCTTGCGCTGCATGGGATAGAGCAGCTCCCTCCTCTTCTTCCCACAGCCAGAGGGGCTCCAGCTTTTATTCTCTCCAGCTGCTTCCAAAGCGTAATTGAAAAGACATCTTTTTTTTTTTTAGAAGGTATTCTCAAAATTTGGCTTTCTCCTGTGGATGAAAATGTGTGAAAACTCACGCACTGAGCATGGAAAGAAATCCCCAGCATAACGTGTTTCAAGAGCAAGACTCCTGTTAAGGGAAAGGAGGTATTGCCAACTTTTGGTGAGCCATAAATATGCATTGAGACTTAGAAATCATGAATTTGGCTTAAGAATACCATCCACTTCATGAAATTATTCGGCAGTATAACATAGTTTTAAGATTTTTGTTTTGTCACTGTTGCTTTCGACATTTTTTTAAAAGGCTCATTATCAAGTTCAATTACGGAAGCAGTGAACTTCTAAAATTGAAAATAAAGAAGGAAATTCACATGTTATGTAACTCCAGGAGCCAGAATGTTGAGCAAAACATAAGTACTGCAAGGCTTGCAATAAAAACTGCAAGAGCTGGCAGAAGCAGAAAGGCTTCAAAAGGACTTTGAGTATGGATTTTGCTTGAATTAGGATAGCTCAATCAAGCCTTTAGTATCTCTTTGGCGTGGTTTTGTGGGTCTGTGTTAACTGGAAATCATAAACGAGGTGCTAATAAATGAAAAATAATGTGCTTATTTCTCATCTGTTTCTAAAGATTTGATTATGTCAACCCATCCATATGATAGCCCCTGCACTCATGCATTAGAAGCAGGTTCTGAAAGTTGTATGCTAGATAGCTTTTTTACTTTTTACAAGGATTCTGGCAGTCCTCTTTGTTCTCATCAAAGTGTGGATTCCTATCAATAACAGCAGGGCATTTCAGCAGCAGTTACAATATGTTACGAGATGATTGCATGCTTTGGAACAATAGGCACTGATTTTTGGTCAAGCAGAATTAAATTGACTTTCTGTTAAACCGATGCACTGAAATTTGGTCTGTTGCCTTGGAGAGCATACATCAGGTGAAGGGTATGTTTCTTTACTTACATTAAAGCAGTGGATTTAAATGGTCTTCATTGTAGCAGTAGTAATGACTGGTTAGACTCAATACCTTAGCAGCCAATTAAAGTCAAACATATTAAAAATATAGTTCAAAATATTTTTAAAAAAGTTCAATTTTAAAAATAATAGACTACATCACTTTTATGCAAGTTCGTAAATGTTAGTATATATTATGGAGGCACATTAATCATAAAATCAATGTAGTTAATAGGAGAAAGAATATTCTCCACCCCTCTTTCTTTAAGGCGTTATTTTAACGCTATCGGCCATATGTTTTATATTGTGTATTCAATACAGAGGTATATACAGGAGGTAGATACTTTCTGTGCCTCTCTACTGCTACTACTTTTTCCTCTGGACATTCACCCAGACCAGCCCATCGTTCACTGTCCTCAGTGGACTACGCCCTTCCCCAAGGGTATGGAAAATCCCAAGAATTCATCTCACTAGATGCTCACTAGTGTGTAATAAATCCCATAACTTCAAATATTGCAGCAATCAACGGTCATATGTATTATCTAGATAGGAGAATCCGAGGAATTCAAGTGTTAGGGATAAAACTCATTTGAGCTAGAATCTGTATACAAACACTGCAGTTGTGGAGGTGTTCCAGTGCTCAATTATTGGCCGTCAGAAAGAGCTAGGTAGACAAATTGATGGCTTGAGTTTTTCAAATCAGTGCAAATGAGCTAGTTCTAGTTCTAGTTTTTGCTAAGAACATGTGGATAATATAGCCTGTGTCACAGAAAATTCAATTCTAAAAACAGCTACTGAAATGGTATGATTTAATATTTATCCCTTTGGACATGTCTGGTTTGCACTAGCGAAAAAGAGTTTCTGTAAGGATATATGTGAAATGTAATGAAATCTTAAATATATTTCTTTGCATATTAGATAAGGAAAACTTTCTAAAATGATAATTTTTTGTCTGTGTCAGACCTTTCTTGATCTTGAATTATGAAATTACTGGACTTCGCATTATCCATATGATTAAACTTCAGTGTTGTGAATGAACTGTATTATAAGAAGTGGGCCTGTAAATAGGCTAAGTATCAATTTTTGATCTTCTGTGATTTGGGACGCTACTAATAATTCATATAATGCTTATTTCTGCACAATCCTGAAAAGGCTGGTGTTGGCTTCAGAGAGAGCTGGAAATGTTTTGCACGCTGTGGGGCTGCGCTGTGCAGGGCCTGCCTTGTTCTGCGGTTGATCTGTGGGCCACAGTTGTGCAGGCCGCAATGAGGACGCGCTGCATTGTAATTGGGACGTGTCAACAGCTGATTACAGGTCACCATTACTTAAAGGTTTGCTGGGGCATTGGGGCTTGAAGGCTCCTTTCACTCACGCCTCGTTGTGGCCATGTGCCAGCTCAGCGTTGCGGAAGGAACAGGGATAGGAGCATAGAGGAGTGACTGAAGTGACTCTGTGACAGCAGGGATGTCACCTCTAGAGCAGAGCGCTCAGTGCTGCAAGACAGCCGCCTCAAACAATATGGTCATGAGAAATTACGGACAAGGCTCATATGCAACCTGCAGCTGCTCATGCTGCTCTGGCGATACGAAAAGCCAATAAGCCCTGTCTAATTAGCTGAAGAACTCTACTGTATTTTTTTTTGTGTTCCTGTGGTTGCCAGTGGATCCTTTTGTAAAAGTCCACCCCCTAAAGGGTATGTTAATGAATTTTAAATTATTAAATCTATTTAAAATAGAAGTAACATATGATAGAATGTTTTGTGGTTAGCATTTATATAAAGAACTTCAGGTACTTTTATAAATGAAAGAGATTCTATCATGGGAATTTGGTTTTGAACAGAATTAAGCTGACAAGCACATTACAGCTAGATAAATAGAGAATATTTACCTGAACTTTGTGGTTTCCCATGACCACACATTGAAAATGTAGAGATTTCAGAGTTAGCGATACTTAAAAATGAACGTGAGTACGTAACAGTGTGAAATAGTGAAGTTAAAACTTCAAAATTTCATTATAGGATAAAAATGCCCTGTGGGTTCCTGCATTCTGGGGAAGGTGCAGACCTAATCAGCAGTTGTACTTCACATGTGATGTACAGTCCAGGGAAAACAGGCTTCTGTCTGTCCAAGTGGCCCTGTTCCATCTTTAGATCTGCTATAGATTAGGCACCAAGATACCATCCTGACCATGTCTTATGCATTTGATTGCTCTAGATATGCTACACGTCAAGCCTTTTACAGGTAATACCTGAGAAGGAGCATGGAGGGGACCTTCATTTCTTCCCTTTGTGAATTGCTATTCTGACCTGGCAAACGAGTTTTAAAGGATTAACAGAATCTTGGCACTGCCTATGACTGGCTCCCTCTATTGACATCCTTTCCATGGTGTTAAATGAGAAAGCTGAGGGAGATGAATGTTGGGATGGAGCCAAAGGGATGCTAAGCCGTGCGTTTTCTATTAAGCTAGTGGGATTTGTATAAAACCTTAAGCAGCCCTTTGAAAGAGCACCCTCTAGTGTGTATGCAAAGGGAAAGAATATTTGTAAATTAAATTACAGCGTTATTAGTATACAGATACATGCTCATCTACGTTGTTAATTAATTAACTACAAATCAAAGTTGCTCTTCAAGTTCACTTTGGGGGGAAAAAAGATCTAAGGCCACTTGCAGATTTGATTTTGTGCTTCTTTCATTTTCAAATGACCAAACTCATATATTAAAAACTTTGCTTCAGTATTTTTTTTTCAGTCCAAATTGGTATCATCCAGTCTCACGTCCTGACCCATCACAGCGAACATAATCATGATAGCCACATTTTTCATAGCATGCTTTTTTTTAAAAATATTTTCCTTGTATCGTGTTAGCACTATAATATTTCAAAAACATCCCTTTGCGTAATATGACACGTTATGTAATGGTAGCTGCTCCTACTCATGCTCAAATTTAGTCAGTGATTTTTTTGTATGAAAAACATTTCACTCATCTTCAGAAGACTGTCTTCAAACCACTTTCTTTGGAAAAATCCTCTCATATTAAGCAGCGCTTATTTCTGTCTCGTATCTGTCAGCTCAATACCCTCAATACCTCTCAACAAACTAAACAAGCATCATTATATCAGGATTAAACTGAAATTAGATAGTCTTACCCAGTTGGAACAAGAGGGGGTTGTAGATAGTGACCCATAAATGTACTTTTATCTAGCTCTTAAGCATTTTTTCTACATTTTAGTTAGTAGATTTGAATTTTTAATTGGAAAGCTGAACACTAAATTCTTTGGAATAACTTTAAGAAACTTGTGAAACTCATCAGTTTCTCCCAAGAGACAAGTGAAAACGCATAAGGGCAGCTGCACTGGGGAAGAGAAGAACTGAAATTGTCCCATAGATCCAACTATACTGCTCTCTTCTTAAACTGTGCATAAACCTGATTTGAGAAATGGGAACCTTAAAATCCAGTCTGAAGGATGGGATGATATACTGGGCAACTAAAGAGAAATCAACGATTTAGGCTTGTTTCCTGACTTGGGGAAATTCATACCATCTTACTCCAATTATTTCTTCACTTGTAAATCCACTGAATATTTCCCTGCCATGAGATGAACTATGGATAAAATCTGTTAATGACTTTGATGTGTTCAGAGGGATTATTAAGGATTATGTCTATCTGTCTGTCTTCCACATGGAAGTGGAAATACCAAATTATAGGAGAACTATGAGGTAAGAGCAGAAATGCAGTGGGAAGAAGTCAATGTGAAGAGATTGCGTGGTGCTGACATACCCTGAGGTCCAGGAAGAGGAAGAGTCTGTGTGGGGAGCAACAGATTTGAAGGTCTAATGAACTGTGTTATTTTGCTACAACTTCTGATCTAGCTGCTTACTAAATGCTTGGGGTTTTGTGGATGGATTCTGTCAAAAAGAGAGACTGAAGAGGTTGACAGGGTTGTTGAAGTGCCCACCAGCTTAAATGAGGTTCTGCTCAGCCCCCAGCATGACACTATAAATATACCGAACACATTTATTCTGACATTTTTGTGCTTTAAGAAAATGGATGAGGTCAGAATAAATGGACTCAGATGTATTTTAAAGGACACTTGACTTGATTCAGAAGCTGATCTGCTGCATTTCTTTTCCTATCCAGACTCTCCTGCAACTTTCACAGATGCGGTAGCATTAATGAGAGTAAATCCATAAGAGAATATTTGCATTCCCTTCTGCGTACTTCTTTGGAAAAAGCAGGGTAGATCCATGTTTTTACACAAGGCCATGAATTCACTAGGTTAAGAGACCGAGAGTCTTATTTAATGCTTTAGAGAGATCCAACTAGACAGAATATGTTCAGTAAATTCCTTACATTAATACTAAGTCTTAGTTATTTAATTCCAGCTCCCCGAGGTATGGAGTACTACAGTCTGAATGTACTTTCTCTAGATGTGATAGACTTGCTAACTGATTGATTTAGTCAATACCTAAACGTCGTCAATATTTTTGTATAGCATGAAACAGTGCCAGATAGCATTGGTAGCTCCGTGCATGTTGCCTTCTAGAAAATACGAATAGTTGTATATGTAGGTGATTTCTGAGAAATTTGAAAATGAAACTGTTTCAAAATGACAATTCATAAAAGATCAATGTTTTAAAAATGTTTTTGGGTGATATTCAGTTAATTAGATGTAAATTTGTAAATGACTGTGATCAGTCCAGTGTTTTCAATTAACTCTCTGAAAAGCTTTACCAATCAGTTGCAGCAGGACCTTCATTGTGATGTTAGCTGACCTTAATGCTTTAACCTTTGCAATAGTTTTTATGGTACCATGAGTTCCTTCAGAAATAAAGACCATTACCAATCACTTCACTGTTATATATTTAATATAAGCATTTAAAGAAAATCCTATAGTGTGAGGCAAGTACTTAAATTAACATCTTCATTTAATAAAAGTGGCTATCAGCTTGCTTATCCATGAATATATTGAAATGCCTTGTTTTTCCATACAAGGGAGTTAGCAGATGTCTGACATGGTAATTCTACCATATGGCAATTTCATTTTACTTTTAGTGCAATATTAAAATGATAATGATGAACACAGAGTAAAAATGTTAATCTTAGTAGGTGAAAGTTGTGCCAGATGCTTAAGAAGTGTTTTTACCATGAAATGGTTATGCTCGATTTTAACTTGATATAGAGTATCACAAGAGGCGTATCGTGGTTTCCACTCTTAAATCCTGGCTTTACAAAGCAATGAGCTGCGTGACCGAATAGGTCTAAATGACTTGTGCATTGCAAGACTCTGTTAGTGGTGATGAAAATAGTTCTGCTCAAGGGATGTTAGTAAAGCTCATGGGGTAAATGCTGCATTATATGATAGTAGCGAACAGAAGAGCTAATACATTGCCTCTGTATTTCTTTGTTACAAGGAGCTAACTGGATGATGGTCAAATTTAGTATTCTGATTTTGATAGCTGGAAGTATATTTCTCATCACTGCACTGCAGAAGGAAAATGTATTAAATATGGGATTGGACATGGCAGGATCTTCTCTTTCTTATTGTTCCTATTCATCAAGAGCTACTGTAGAGCTCTCTACATAAAAGTATATAATTTGTCTCACATAAAGTATGTCCCTGAATGTTGGTGGTAAGATAATTTATTAGATGAGAGTCTGAGCTTGTGACTTGTCGAAGGTGGATTCTAGAAAAAAATGTTGCTCTGAGCTTGCCTTATTCCTTTACTCTTCCCAAGACATTCATGCTTAGCCACTGTCAGGAAAGAATACTGGGCTAGATGAGCCTTTTCTCTGACCTGGCATGGCCATTCTTATAATGTGGTGCTGCTTCTTTCTTTGGTGTCTTCTGGCTTTTCTGAAGATAGATACTCATTTTAAATAAAATATAAAGAGATATATATTTTAAACATGCAGTTTCCCCAGAGTTCTTTGAAAATTTTAAGGTACTGTTTAGCATACAAAGAAAACAAACCAAATGTCAATTTTTACTCTGAAGCCTCAGCATGGCATATTAAAGAACAGTATTCAGTTAGGTACCAAGGAGGGTCTGATGTATGCCCACACAAGAAAGTAGGGAGTTAGGGTAAAACTCTAGACCTTGCCTCAGTATTGGTCAAAGAAGGCAAAAATTGACCTAGATGAAAGTCACAGCATGAGCATGATTCTACTTGCAAATAGTAAGCTATAACTGTAATTCTGCATTGTTTGGATATTAACTGTAGTAGTTGAAATCACTTTATTTTCTTTCTTTAACATAAAAATAAATCGTATAAAATATAATGGTAATGCTAATGAATAAGGCATATGAGATTTTATAGATGATACATTCGAGCTGTAGTGCACAGAAGTCCAATTCAAGTAAGCACTTAAATGTGTGTGTTTTAAGCACATACTTAAGTAAATGCTGGGATTGAAAAGGATTTAAACACATTCTAAAGGCTTTTCTTGGATCAGTAATCAAGTTAAAAATAATGCTGCCCATTCCAACGTAGTTTTAGCCTAGGACTGAATGAAGGTAAAACCTGAACTGGTTCTTATTCATTTTCTAAAGAGGAAGGATTTTTGGTTTGTTTCATTTATCTAATTAAGATGTGATACAAAGCGTGATTCTGTTATCTGAACTGCTGTTTTGCAACAAAAATTTGAAATGAGTGAATTGTTTTATTTCCGTCTGAGTTGTGCAGCTGTGAATTACATTCTGCAAAACTTCACCCGCAGGTGATAAGGCACGTAGAAATGTAACCCGCTTTGGCAGTTTTAAATAGCTCATTAAATTTAATGCCAACTTTCTCTTAATTGTGGTTCTTCATGTCTGACGGAACATTCACTGGTGATCTACAGAACATTTATCCATGATCTGCAGAGTTGGCTGAATACTTTATTGGTTATCTCAAACTTTTTTTTTCCAGTTGCTATACCACACTAGGGATGGTTAGAAATAGATAAATAATTTATAGATGTTTTTTCTATGTTTTCTGCTGCATTATTTGCCTCATGGGATCATATGTAGAAGGTATTTTGAGACATGCAAGTGTCTCCCTTCTAAAGGTGAAGGTTGGACGTTGAAGACATTTTGAGAGTATCCAGCTTGGGAGATAAATTTATCTTCCTAGAATATCCCAGTCAGTCCCAGTGAACCTGAAGAAGTTACTAGGTGCTAGCACAGAAAACGTGCATATGTCAACGAGGAGAAGAAGTAGACCTCAGATCTGACATCACTGTGACCTGCACTGTTTAGTGTAATTTGGTGTAATTTTTCTCAGTAAAAACTTAGATTGGGATAAATGTGGTTTGTTCTTCTATTTCAGTCAGTTCTTGCTGCCAAAACTGCCAGCCAGCTGTCACTTAATGCAGAAAGGGGTAGGTTTTTTGTTTCCGCTCTGGGGACTGGAATGAAAATACCCGCTCAAATACCAGCACACAGGTTACGAAGCAGATACCGCCCCGAGTTACCTGTGGTCACTTTTGGCCAGGAGGAGATTGTAGCTTGTGGGCTAGAGAGGAAGAACTTACTTTGAAAATGCCCTGGGCTGGGCTATCGAGTTTGTTGGTGCTGCTGTAGCCCCCTGTATTTTTGTTTGCTCTAGCGGAGCTATTTCTCAAAGCAGCACAAAATGCCCTCAGTGCAATTCAAAGCAGCCAAGTACCTATTTTTAAAAAATTTTCCCTTTGCATACAAATGACTGTGCTCTGAGGATTGGATCCAAAATGTGTACTATCCTGGCACCAGAATCTGACAGCCGTGAAAGGGTAACAGATACTTTGCTTTGGCTAAGTACACAAAACTGTTTAATGAATGGTTCATGCAGTAAGCCAAATTCTCTCCCTCGTAGTGGTACAACTCTGTTGACTTTGTGTGCATCAGCTTAGCTGAGAGGGGAGTTTCCATCATCAAATTCTTTCTCCACGCTATATCAGCAGCAGACCATCGCTTTATTTATTCATATATAAATTTGTAACAACCCAAGCAATATATGAGAAGATAAAAGTTAAGGATGAGAACACAAAAGATTAAGGAAACTGGGTTTTGGCTTAAGGAGCAACAAAAGTAAAGGTGGGTGTTAACACATATATGACCACCAAGATAGATAAGCGAAGAAAAGAGAATTAGGTGGTACTGAGCTAACAAATTCAAAAAGCCTGCAAATGCCTTTGATTCTCAGTCAGCCCTGTTAACCACGAACTACTTGAATGGGAGGCAACCTTGTGTCTTGTGATATAGGCAGATTATCAAAGATTTAGCCCTGGTTTAATGCTCATTTCAGGAAACAGATTGAGAGTGATGTCAGTAGATTCACACTCTAAAACTCTCCCTGCTCCATGTAGCTCTTAGCGTGACAAGGTCATCCTTCCTCCCATCCTCCTTTTCTAGTGCTGTTATATGAATCAATTCATACTCCTAACAAAAGTAATGGCAGCAATAATAATATTTAACAGATTCTTTCCAGTCTGTGTCTCCGTTCCTTTTGCAGAGGAAACTGGATCATTCTGCTGGTTTTACAGTGATGCAGAATGACTTACCCAAGATTGCCAGTCAGCAGAGACAGAGTGCTGGGGAACTCAGGTTTCCTGAGGCCATGTTCACAGTTAAAAGCTGTGTTTGACACAGACCCTTTTCACCATATAAAATAAGTCAAATGGTTGCAGATTTACAGCGTGCATTTGCAGGAACCCTGAGCAGCATTAATGAGGACTGTCATTTTTTAATCTTAACGTGATAGCTGAACATAATAAACTATTTCAAGTTAAGCTGCAGCCCTAGTTTTCAAACACATGGGTTTTTTTCCTTCTTTTGGTGGGGGGGGCACTAACGATAAGGGATTTGCACTGGCTTCAATAAGCTGCTAAAATCAGTGATAAGTCAGAGGCCTCCCCCACTGCTGTTAGTTAAGCAACTGATTCTCTTTTCCCAGCTTACACTGAATTTCTTCGAAGACTCGTGAAATTCAATTTGCAAGAGAAGGGACGATCTGCTATGTAATTTCAAAATGTGGAAAATAGTATTTGTTTTTATTTCATTCAGAATTTTTGTGTAGTTAAAAGACTGTATTCTTTGGACCTGACCCTTCTCTGCCACTGAAGCCAGTAAGACTTTGAACCTTCGCATGGGTGGATATGAAAGCGGGGCCTGCATCGTTTTTGCCGTAACCATTCCCTTTAGCAAGCAGAGGTGAGAGGCATGTTCAACTGAAAGGCCAGCGCCATGGGTTTATATCTCATTAAGGCAGTACGTTGCATTTTGTCAAATAGCAGAAAAAATGGTTTCCTTATAGTATCTCTTTTTAGTTGACTGCATTTGGATTTGTCTCTTCAGCATGGTAATCCTGTATATGAATAATCAAGCTTGATCTCAGATTTATACTGTGTTTAAATTGTTCATTCAGTAGAGAATGTAAGTATTAGTGGATTTTTTACAAGTCTCCTGTTAAGAACCATCCTTGATCCTTTAGTTGGTCTGTCTGCTGGTAATCTTTTTCTTTGCTTGAAGAGCTGACAAAAGCACCTGGGCCTCCCCAGCAGTAATTGGGCTAGCTAACTGCCTGCTGTGCTGAAAAGTAGCTCTGAGATTTGAGGAAATGCAAGTGTAAAATACAGACTGGCTAGCATGCAAATACTTTAATACTTTTTTTTTTTTTTCTGTACACAAGGAAATCATTGTATCCACTTGTGTGTAACTGAGACCATTACCTTTTTTTTAATTCAGAAACTTAACTGAAACTGCACTGTTATATTGAGAATTCGAATCTGACAGCAAGGTTTTCTTCTCTATTGCACAACTGTAAGTCTGAAATTGCCTTTTGGAAATTGATCTGAAGCTTTCAGTTTCCAACCACTGAATTTAAAACACCTAATGGAGAAACCTTCTATCCAAACACTTCATAAAAGACTTGTGACAGCAATATCTTAGTCAATCTCTTGATGTCAAGTCACTGAATGCTAAGGGTACCCAATGTTAAGTTTTCTCCGAAGTAAAACTTAACCATGCCTAAGCCTGTAGGTGGGCAAGAAATAATCTAAGGCTCCAGTTAAATAATTTTGTGTACAGGAAGCCCATCTCTCTAACAAGAGATTTAACGGGAAGACAAGAAAAAGTGTTTAAGTGGTGTGTGGTGAATTACTACATCCCCAGCAAAAAGTTGTGTTGCGCAGCAGCTGCTTCCAGCAACTTATCTACTTAGGTTTTTATTCGTATTTGTCTTTTTTTCTCCCTTTGGAAGAAAATAATGGTGTAATTTGGGAGCAAAACCATTTGGGGCTTTTGTGAAGGTTAGGCAAAACAGGGCATAGCAGCCTGTTCCTTTTCACTGTTGACTTTTGCAGGGGCCAGATGCAGTTGGTGATATCTTCTTTAAATACTGCATGAAGATACTTTGAGGTCCAAGTACAAGACTGCATGATAGATTTTTTTTTTTTACTATTTTGATATTCCTTTCTTTGACATTCATTATAATGCCATTACAGAGGCACTGTTCTAACCCTAGAAACAAAAACAGTAGCGTGCAACTTAAATGATCAGATGCACAAACCAGCCAATATAAAACAATAGATTTTGTTTCCTTTAAATCATTTAAATTATCTTAAGGCTTTGTTTGTTTCTTAAATGTTTGATGCTATAACCTGCTGTTCATCAGGCCCTCTTCCTGCATTACTTCTCATGCTGCAGCATGGCGATGTCTCCTTCCTTCTCTGAAGGAGAAGTTGCATTCCCTCCCTCACCATTAATGACATACAGCGTCAGTGCTGGGCCACAGATCAACTGGAACTGGGTGCTGTTAAGTCCTGCAGTTATTTTTCTTACCCTCTGTGGAAATAATTATCAACAAATGTTGATGTTTTAAGATCATAAACACATTTGCCACAGAGCCGCACCTTTGCTGTCACTTAGGCTCAGCTCCATCACAATGTGCCCTGCATCTGTTCTGTGATACATGACACGATTATATCTCAGAGTGCTTTATGCTCTCTTTCCCTGTGTTGTATGATTAATTTAGATGCAGGCAGTCCATGCTCAGAATACGGTTTTAATCTTTTTGCCTTTATTTTTCCCTCACATTTCTCTGCTCCTTCTGTGCTTTTTGAGAGGAAAGTTTCTACAGAACTGTTTTGGCATTTATTTTCACTGGTATGTCTAGTTAAATTATTGAAACAGCCCCAAAATTGCTTAAAAGAGGGCAAAAGTGTAGTTGTTCATTTTGCAGCTGAGTTTGAATACAGATGTAGACACTAAAGTAAATGAGATTATCTCAGTTCAATATTCTGCACCACACTTCCCATCATTGTCCCAATCCCCATGTCTGTGATGTGGAAAGATTAAGTAAAAATGAAGATATGCCACAGCACCTGCTTTCACTGCATCTCTCTACATACAGTAGTAAATCCACACATAGTTTTATTTTTTCCCCTTCAGGCATTATCTGTTGTTCACAGCTCCCAGCTTAGGGTCTTATCCAGGTCTCCTTAGACTCTAAAAACCCGTTTCTAACTGTTGCTTCTTCAGATTTACCTCTGGTTTTTGAAAACAAGCTGCTTTTGAAAAGCCTGTCTGCACACACTGAACTTTAAGCATTTGACGTGATGAGTGGTTTAATTTGTTAGAACTTTAACTGTGAACATCTGGCACATAAGACAGTTTATTGGATACAACATTGCACCTAACTGGCATGGGCATGTTTTCAAAGGATTTTACTGAAAATATGTGGGTTCAGCAAAATAAGGTTTTCAAGCCTGTGTGTATAATCTTGAGCAGAGAGAACTCATGTCATAACCTGTGCCTGTGAGACACGTGCACTGGCTCAGCTGGAGCAGTAGCTGTGCTACATCAGCCTATGGACCTGTCTCTTACTCCCTTTGCACGTTGAACTTAATGCAGTAGTTGCCTTATGTTGGCACCATTTTGAGTTTCTGAATAGAGTTTGAAGTAACTCAAGATGATACAAATCCGATGCACATCCAGTGATGTGATGACTGAGGAAATAAAGCCAAGAAAGAGCTATGAGTCCAGAAACAAGGATTGATCTATTGATCTGTCATGTCGCTATGTTCCTTGAATGATTTACAGTGATATCAAGGTTGTGTTTTGATTTTGGTGCTGTTATGGGGTTGGCCTTCATCTTCTAGTCTCTTGTTCCAGTTCAGTTCAGTTCTTTTCCTAAGTTGTTCTTGTCCTCTATCATTTAGCAATATTTTTGGAATATTTTGCACAAATTGCTTGGAGGTTGGGTTGGTGGGTTTTTCTTTTTTTCTTACTTTCCTTTTGTTCATTAGACTACACAGTGGTGATGGTTCCTTTACAATATGCCATCAGCCTCACTAGACACTCCGAGTCCCATAGTAGCCATATAATTGACTGGGGATCCTTTCACTGAAAGGTCATTTTGTGCATTTTCGGATAAGTAATTATGTTTTGTGCAACTCCAGACTCAAAGTTTGAACTTATATCTTTCCTTATTTAGTAAATGGAAATTATACTTAATATAAAGCATAATTTATTGTAGTCAAGAGCTGCCATTGTGATTCATCAAAAGTGGCCTGTCAAGCTGATTGCTCTTTTTACACTGAATCACAAGAGCGGGAAATTTCTGAGCACTCTCAGTATCTTCTGCACAGTTCCCATGCCCTTGGCTTTGAAAAGCAGAGAGCTGGAGATCAGGAGTCGGAGCAGCGCAGATCCTGCAGATCTGGCTCGGCTTTTGCTGATGCTTTTATTCCTAGAAGGAGAGTTCTGAGGAGAAAAGCCAGCAAAAGATGAGTCTGGAGATGAAAATTGTTCTTCTTGTCCTGTAGTGGCCTGGACACAGTCATACTTCAGGTCTCTCTTCAATCCTATAGTTGTACAGTTAGGATGTTTCCTGTTGTTTCTAGAAAAGGGACCTTCTCCTTATATCAGTAATTCAGGCACTGTTTTTTGTTTGTTTGTTTGTTTTGTTTTTTTTCCTGGTTCTTCCCATCTTTCTGTGTAATGCTAAAAAAATATGACTAATGGGCAAATTACCTGGAGAAAACTGTTATTAAGAAGTTGGTGTAATCTTTGCATTGATACAGTAAAAACTTTTTTTTTTTAATGTATCCTTCATTGTTGGCAACTAGAAGTTCATGTTGTCAGATTTTATTCTGCAGGGAATAGAACTAGAAATTTGTCTTTCTAAACTTGAAATGAAATGAGCTATTGATTTGTTTGCAATGTTGGAATTTAGCGAACAGTACCAGGTATCGTAAGACCTGAAGGTCTTGCAATGAAAACCGAGTGCTGTGACCACACATGTATACACTGGAAAGAGCAGAACAATGGTTTCACAGTACTGTGACTGTGTGCTATAACAGTTTACTAATACAGTAATAAACCTAAACTTTGGAAATGGCTGTTACTTTCACTTAGAATAATTATTATAATGGAAGTCTTCTCAGGTCATCTTTATTTCTCCCCAGTGGGGGCTAAAGTTGTATAATGGGGTTTGCATATTCAAGATATTTTAAAACGTATGAGAAGGTCATCCGTTATTAACGAGTAGTGAGTCTGAACATCACTGCTAGGCTCTTTTATAGCTTCTCTTTTGACATAAATGCAAGCCTCAACAGAATAATAATATTCAACCTTGTAAATAATATAACAGTCATCCTTGCCAATCTAGAAGAATTGTTCAACCCATAGTTGTTAACTCCCTTCGTTGTCTAAACAGAGGCTTTTCTAAATCATTTGCCTCATATAAGAGATTACAAATCAGTTGCTGTGAATTGGGAAGGTTCAGTGACTTCCATTTTATCGGATTTAAACTTTTGCCTCTCTCAGACGTTTCAAGGAACTAGCTTTGTTCCTTATGGCGTGCTGATAATAGCGGAGAAGTATTCCCCTGCAGGAAAGCTTCTACTGTAAGCTGTAAACTGAAGTTGAGAACAAAATTTATTCTTTTGAGTAAGTTTTGCTGAATGACTGAACGTCAAACTAGTCCCAAAGCATTAGCTGTGGCACTAGTTTGAGTTGCATTTCCACTGCTTAGCTGAATTGCAAAATTTAATGCAAAGTATTAACGATTGTTTTCCTGCATGTACTGTGTTTTAAATAATATTTCCCCTTTTTCTATATGCTTTAGTATCTATTGAGTGGTATGTCATTTGGAGTTTTGAGGCTTGACCACTGTAATTTATGGTTGTATAGTACTAGGTTTGAGTGTTTATACATTGTTGTCACCCCATCTTCTACTTAAGACTGTTAGTGTAGTATGTATCATTCAGGATGTGGTAGTTAATGTTATTTCCTATTTCAGATTAATGTATTTAAACAACATCGAAGAAAAATGCCTTGACTTTTGCCAAAGAAGGAGAGGTGTGTTTGAATAATAATCAGAATAAGGAAAGAGAACCTGAATTTAGTGACCTCAGGCATTTGAACCACTTCACTTAATCATTTATGCCTTATGTTTTTTTTAAAGATGGAAGTGAAATTAAGGGAGCCTATGCATGGAGACTTCAATAACTTTGTAGTGTTTTTCTTCTCCTTTTTATTGACTGGACCAGTTTTGAGTTGTCACCTATTTTTGTCCATAGGTCAAATATCCTTATGAATGTAGCACAAAGTCAAAAAGCACGAAGAAATGAACTTTTTTTTCCTGATACGACTTGCTCAGTTCAGTGTATATTTGTATTATGATTGTAGATACCAAAAGGAAGAGGGATGAGAGAGCTTGTAAAGAAGCATCTTGCCATAGCTGAATTACAGTAAGTGTTACAGGGCAGTACAGAATGTGACCGAAGCCCAAGCTTCACTGATACCTTTTCTTCTCCTTCTACTCCTTTTTCTCTCTGTTTCGGATGGAGAAACATGGTATGATGGTCCTTGTACATGCAAAGTCAATGTATATCTAGGAAGTGGGCACTCAAAATTCACAGGGAGCCATACCCGAACTCTCCACTGTGAACATGAGTGCCTGTGAGGGTAGGCAGCTGGATGGAAATGGGAGCAGAAACTCTGACCAGTCTCCTCAGTCATCTGGAAGGAAAATTCTGCCATGTGAAATGCTTTTATTTATTTTATCCACTTCATGAAAAAACTGTGCTGGCTTTTTTCGTTTGTTTGTTTTCTCTTCTTTGACTTCTCTGTAGATTTCTGCTTTCAGGTTCAAGTATTTCTCCTGTCTCTGTGGCCTCTCTTTGACAGGTCTATTCTTCTAACTAGCTGTGTCAGGCATCAGAGATGCTTTTAGAAACACTATGCTATAGAGGATCAACACTCATTCAATTTATGTCCTTTACTAGTTAAACTCATGAGATTCAAGCATCAGGGTTAAAGCCAAAGTATTTTTCTTTTTTTCTTTTTTTTTTTTTTTCAGATATTGCTACTAACCAAGGTTAAAGTATTCACATTCCCCAACAGTATTAGCTCTTAGTACATAAGGGCACTGATTTCACCAAAAGCTTTCTCATTTCTGTGTTCCAAAAGCTGAGAGTTCAAGCTCTAAGAATAGCAAAGAGGGAGCTTTTGGCTGCAGCTCTGTCAGCACCAGGATGCTGTAGCTGGATGCCTGGCACCCGCCTGTGTGACTGCTGTGGGCCTCGTGACTCATTCTGAGTCCCATGGGACTCACCCATGGGTGACAGTTTGGGAAGATTGTTACTGCCCCAGAAATGCTTCAGTCATGTTCTCTGTTTATATGAGAAAGTGTAGTATATTATTTCTGAAGGACAAATCAGACAGGTTTCTTGGGATTGTCTTCGTCTTATAAATAATGCAATAAATAGCAATGAAAATGAAACAGAAAATGAAAAAGATGAGAATGCATAGGAAAAAGAATTTTTACTGTTTAATAGATACTGCTAAGTCCCTGCCTCAGGATACCAGTTCTTACAATTCCGTGAGTAAGATGAGGTGTTAAACATTATTTAAAGTGTATCTGTGTGGTGAAAGATTGGACTATGCTTTTTGTTTCATGATTGATGAAGTATTTTTCCTAAATAATTTCTGCAATTCTAGCAGTAGTGACACATATAATAGAAAATGGTCAATTGGGCTGATATGAAGAGAAGCTATGTTTCATTTGCTTCTAGAAAATAAACACAGTTTAGCTATGATTGTCTTCCTTTGACAATTGTACATCATTGCTACTATACAAAGCTCCCCCTCTTTGTATTTTTATATTCGGTGATTTGTATGCCTTGTGCAATGGTGGATTTCCTTTTTGTTATTGTCTTTTTTTTTCCCCTGAATTTTCAGAGACCTCCTAGGGTTTTTAAAAAGTTTTAATTCTTGGAATTGTATAGCTCATTTTGTAATGAAATTCTGATTTGTTAGGAAATTCGTACGTGGGAGGTGGCAAAATCAGAACAGGGAACCTAAAAAAGCCTGCAGCTCACTGAACTAGTTACTGTCACTAATGGTCTGTTTTTCAAATGCTAAGCTTCCAGCATAAGGTATTTAGGAGAAGTTTGGTTTTCTATCTCTGAAAAAATAGTACCTGCCTAAGTTACACAACTTTTGATGCCGTAATACACTTCAGCAGTTTTACCTAGTGATGCTGTCTGCATTTCAAGATGATTTAAACCTTTAACCTAGTGAAAGAAAAAAAAGTATTTTTTTTTAATAGAAAACATGAAAGTGGTCAACAGGTTAAAAATTAGATTTGCAGAGAAAATGTAGCAAAGAAAGTAATTTGAGATATACCGTTGGCTTCTTGTCTTCATTTCAAGTTGGATTTAGTTAATGCCTGTGCCATCGTAATCTCTGCAAGGTTACTTAGAACACGTGTTTTGAAGTGGCAGTCAAAAGGAGGAGGGCTTGGGGTTAAAAGACATTGAGACATAATAATTCATAATGAAAATTTCATTTAGAATAAAATAGCACCTGGATTCACCAAAGCGGTAAAGTACCATGGGTCTCTTTCAGGATACAGCAGCTTGTCTTGACAGTGATTTATGTTATTTTTTGCTTACCTTATCCAATATATTACCTAGGCTGACATGTGTACGTATGTGTATCAAGTAAGATCCCAGCACCTGTGACAGTGCCCATACTGAATCCATCCTTGTTGACGCTTCAGAAGGTTGGTAGAGCTCGAAGGATTCAATCCCTTGACACCCAGCAGCGCAATGTGGCATAAAATGATTTGGGCAAAATCTGGGTACCTCTTTAGAGTCTGTGGCAGAATATTTAAGAGTGGAATTTAGTTGTTGCTTGGCCTTGTGACTCAACTTTCCATGAGTCTGGTGACTGCTAATTGTGCAGGTCAACAAGTAGCTACCTAAGTTTGGGAGTCTTGGACATTTGGGAGAGTTTCTGTGTAGACCTGAAACACGTACTTGGTGGGAAAAGTACTGCAGTAAGAAAAGTGACTCTTGAAGTCTTTTCAAGTGCAGAATAATTTAGATCCTAGCCATACATTTTGCTAAATTAGAAACATAATGCACTATTTGAAAAATATCTAGCTTGAGTATTATGGAAAAGTCAGTATATAATTTACAAAGAGAATGGTAATGAACTGATTTTGAAGCATCCTGTGGCATTTAATACAAATAGAGTGTTCCAGCTTGGATTTTTCTGGGATGGTTTTGGAACAAAACAATACAGATTTACAAATTAAATTAATAGAATAATGTCTGTATAATCTTTGAATATCACTGCTTTTGTATATATGATTTATTCATAGAAATCATTTGTGCTCTGGATTGTCTTTTCTTAATCGATTCCCTCTCCTTTTCCCCCCATACATGCAGTATTTTTCTCCTGTATGCAGAGTTGGGTTTTTTTTTTTTTTTCATTTGCTTTCAAATGTTTCGTATTAAAAATCTTAAGTGGACTCTTTAAAATTATTGGGATTTGCTTCTGTAAACAGAAAAATGCGACAAGCCAATGCAGATCCTCTTAAAACCAACTAAAACCTCTGCAAGCTCACAGCACATTTCAAGGGATATAGGTGTCAGATGCTTGCAAATAAATTTTAGCTAGAATTTAGGCAGCTGCATCCAGAGTACTCCAGAGTACCTCTGTTTGACAAGAGCTTCTGGGCAACTAAATTCTTTTTTTTTTTCCTCTCTTTCTCCCTGGGTTGTGTCTGAACAAATCTCCTATCACTGAAGTGTAACTGTGATTTTTCCTTCCTGATGATATAACTTTGTAACTTGACTGAACATAATTGCCATGTGTGTAGTCAGATTTGACTGTACCCCTGAAGGGTACACACAGACCTTGTTCTCTGCGTTTTTCAGTGGGATCACCAAGTCATTATCATCTAATTATTACATGGAACATTTAATGTAATATGTGTTATAATTACGAATTTGACCTGGACACATTAAGGAGAATTCAGAGTATTTCATCAAGGGAATGAATTATATTTCAGAAGATGTGTGAGGTTATTTTCAGTTGGAGTGCACAGAAGTGAAGAGTTAAGTCTTGGTTTATGAAATGCACAGGACACATTATAAAGTAAATTTGAAAGGCAGTATCCTGAGGTGATGAGGACATCTGAGAAAGGCTCGGCAGTGAAATAAGCAGTGGCATAAATCACAATTTGGCTGCTCTTTAGTGAAGAGGTACATTAGTGGAAAAGCTGAAATTTACATTAGATTCTGGTTCAAGCTAAGGCAGTTCAGTGATCTTCCCAGATCCTATGTTCAGCTCTGTGAACATCTTTTGGCCTATAGTTTGCAACATGGTAAATGACCATTTGTTGATAGTTGCTTTCCTTTACCTCTCCAAAGTCTGTGTGCCACTTCTGCAGCTGTCAGTGCTGCTGTGCAGTTTAGCCCTACACTGTGCTGTAGTCCAGCAGCTCCTACTGAAAATGGGAATCAGGAAAAAAAAAAAAAAGAGTAGGAGAAGGGACAGACTTGCTTTGCTTTGCACAGGTCTGTCTGTTGGCATTATTTTCCAAAAAAAAAAAAAAAAAAGACATCTTAAAAAAAAAAAAAGACATCTAACCCACCAACTGTATACTGAATAGACCCGCTTAAAATTTTGAAAGTACAGATGTGCTTTTAAACAGTGGAGAAGGCTGGCCCCACTAGGACATCCTTCAAGCTTCAGAATAACAGAATTTTGCAAGCTGCAATAGGTTGAGGGTAGAGCTCTTTTTTTTAAAAAAAATCTTTTTCCTTTTTTTTTTCTCCCTATAATCTGTGCAAGTGCATAGTTTGGAGAAGAATGCAAGTCACAGAGAAAATATGTAAGTACATTAGCCATTTTACCCAGGATTTAAATCAAGCTTTTCATACAGAAATGATCTATTCTCCTAAGTTTCCCTTCTTCTAAAGACAAACTGTCTTTAGACGGTGCATTATTTGCTGATTAATAAATATGTGGCGTGTCCATTTTCCCCTAGAGTGCTTGCAAAGCACCGTACAAATTTGAGGTATGTGATTGATTTCAACACAGGTGTGTGGGTTTTTTTTTTTTTTTTTTTTTTTCTGGTGTGATATTTCAACTCCTGGAGCTTATGCTTTGAAAAGGAGGGTGAACACATTCAAATTGTATTTAGCAAATACAAACAGATGTACTTGAAGACAGAATCAGCTGTGCATGACATCTTTCTATGATGGGGCTTTGGCTAGAAAAGAGTTTTGTTTTGTGTGACTACGATGAGAAATTTATATCTCTTGCACACTAGAGATAGGGAAAGAAACAACAGATGATGTAATGTTTTGCAAGAGCGCAAAAGCAAATGGACATGAGGAAAGGAAAAGCTTTAGTATGACATTATAGCTGACATGGTTGTCTGTCTGAACTCACACCCACAGACCAGACCGTTTCTTGATTTTCTCCTTAAACATTTCCTTTCTATGTTTCATTAATGGGCTTATCTTCCATAATTAACTGCATACCTCCCAATTTGTTCCTCTACTGAAAATTTCTCATTAGAGAAAATTTTGCATCCTTTCGCCATTTTATTTAATCTATTTAATCATCACCATCATCATTCCTCTCAAGGCCTGTTCCGTATATGTTTTCTGAGGCAACAGCATTTCTCAAGTTGCGACTTCTCATTGAACTTTAGCAGCATCCTTGAAGCTGCTAATTCCCCACAGCACTATTGTTCTCTTTCAATAATAACTCTTGTTTTTCCTACCTAAGACTACTGAGCTGAATAATAATTGAGGTCAAATTTTCAGGAAGAAGCCTCTAAGTCAGTAAATGTAGAAACGAGGTGAATGAAACTTCTGTGAATGAAACAAGTGGCTGTCTTTCTAGGTGAGTTTTTGTATGGTGTGCCCAAACTTGGGCATGGAAGAAGCAGACATCTTAGTTCACCTGCTGCTCTAACCCACTCATGGAGTGTTGGACTGTAGTCTAGTTAGGGCACTGATTTGCCACGTTCTTCTAGCATGATTACTGGCAAAGTGGGGAAAAGACCTTGGGTCTGATGAGTAGTTTCCATCTGAAAGCACCTTTGTGTGGAATATGGTATTTTCTATATTTGTCTATAGATTTCTGTTTTCAGCGGATTTTTAATCTGCAGAGGCATTTTTGCCAAAAATGATGTAAATCGTATCCTTCTCTATGCTTTTTTTTCCTTTTTTTTTTTATTAGTATGTTAAAAAATAATTGAAGGAGTCAAGAACAGAAGAGTGCAAAAGCTTTCGAGTGAAAAGAAATGTAAAATATTTGTTTATTTTAAAACACCACACAAAATATTCTTTTGTCTCACTGTAAACTTAAGACTTTATACAAGTTTTCTTGAAATTTAGTCATCTATCACAGAGGAACCAGAATTGCATAGAGTTTTTGTGCATTTGGGAGGTAGTGGTGTTTGTTTATTTTTGAGAAACACAAGCTCCCAAGGCTTCTTCATTACTGAGAGAGAAAAGACATCACCTACTGCTTCCTCCTAACACCAGAGGAAGAATGTATTTCTCAGACTGGGATGGGCCAGCTTGTCTTAGGCTACGCAGCAAGTACCACTGCATCACTCAGACCCACCACCTGGGCTACTGTGAAATACAGGGTTGTCTTTGCAAAGCAAGCTCTAAGAGTAGCCTACAAGCAAGGTGCTTTCTCCTTTGAAGAGAAGAATATGTTACAGGCATCAAATGTCACCACGGGGAATAGAATTGTTTGAAGAATATGTATTTCTTTGGATTTGGCTGTAAAAGTGTCCTTGAGAAACCACCACTTGTAAGGGAAAAGATGCAGACTACAAGTTCGAACATAGGTACCCATGTCATAGCCCTGACTTACACTTTTATCTCTGCAGCTTTGGGGGATATGGTTAACCTTCTGTCTGCCTTTCCTTATTTTTCCTAGAGAGAAGTGTGGTAGGCAAAAATAGGCCTGTATGTGCATGGGAAACAGGGGCTTTACAGAATAGATTGATGTCTGTGATAACAAGGGCTTGATCCCTTGTATTTTACCTGGCATCATTGTAAATCCAGTGGCATCAGCTGAGGACCTGTCTAGATAAGGACCTAGTCCTAAAGAGCAATTCTTGATTAAATTCCCAAGCTGGCATTCATTTCTCAGAGCAAGAGTTTGCCGTGACCATGGCTATTCTGTTTTAAATTCAGATCTTACCCGAGTCACATTAAATTCCCTTGAAGGCATGACCTGCACTGATCCTGCGTCACCAGTGTAAGTTGTTAGAACCAAGTTGAAGAGTCACTATAAAACCACTACTTGTTTTGCTTCTTAGGTGGAGATGAGCCTATTTGCAAGACTCTGGTGATATAAATTTATTTGGAGACCAGAAGCAGAAGGTGGAAGTATAAGGAGAGAGATAGTAGTTTCTGGATATATGATCAGCATGCATTTGTAAGACACACATTCTAAAATAACTCATCTTACATATTATTTCTCAGAAGCTTAATGTTGAGAGTGGTTCTTGTATCACCTTTTCCCATGGTTCAGCTGGTAGGGAGTATTTCATCTGAAAATCCTGCCTGCAGAGCCTGTAGACTTTAGTTCTGCAACAGAAGCTACACATTTTGATATAAAAAGAAAGAGCAGCAATAACATCCATGTCATATATTTATTTCCTCTAGCTCTATTCTACCAGAAGAGTTGTTAGAGGAGCACCGATCAAGGAATGATCATTTTGTGTCTGAAAGGTTGAAACTCTCACAATTATGGGAGGCCATAATCCTTAGTGCTGTCTCACAAACGGAGCTTGATGAAATTATAGGAAAAAAAAGTTTTCTGAAAAAAATGGGCTGCACCATCAACTTGTCTTACAGAAGGTCTTGTCCTGATTGTGAAAGAGTTTTGGACGTACTTGTAGGTCAAGAAACCCACGGAGTAGCTGCAGAGCTCCTCGTGTGATTTTCATGGTCCTCTCTGAGGACTATGCTGTTGGTTGGAGGTAGTTGAGCTAACTCCTCTAAAGGTGCCTTGGTGGCCAAGGTCTTGGGTGATGAGCAGAAGCTGTTACTCTTGAGGCAAGAAAAGAAAGGAATTTATAAACACCTACAAATACACTGCCACACTACAAACACTGCCAACGTGTTGGCAGCACCCAGCAGCAGTACAGGGATATAGGGAATCTTTCCTGCAGCCATCCTTAGTCCAAAGTTGCTTTCCTGGCAGTGAGAGTGTGTTTTAGTCATCCACCTATCATGATGTGTCAGAGTCTTCAACTACATTCTGTGTTAGGAAAGGCTCTGAGATTTATTTTCTGTGATTTTATTCTGTGATTTATTAAAGAGTTGTTTTCTAAACAATCAGAACAGGAACTATTTTTTACTGTATTTGTTTATTTTCTTGTGTTCTTGGTGGGGTGAGAAGGTGAGGAAAGAGGGCAGGAAATGCTGGCAAATACTAAGCAGATCTGAAGAACTGCAAAATGTGATTCATTATCAATAAAAGCCGCTTTAAAATTTCATCCTTCAGTTCCCTATTTGTTTCTAGTTGCTAAATCCCATGAAAAGGACATATCATTATTTTATCTCTGCTTCATCGTTTCAGATGTTCAGAGTCCCTCATAAATGAACAAACTGGTTATTCAGAAATATAAAATAACATTTCTGCATTGGATTTATGATTATTATGCAAATGTAACTATGATATTCTGTGCAGAAAACACATTTAAAAGCAGAAAATAACAATAACCCTATTCAGGAGCTACTCCAGTTAATATTTTCCTGTAAAGAAATGAGGATTCATTAATAACTTATTGTTATTAGGATTGTTTTATTGTATTATTGTATTATAATTTGCTTGATCTGTCTATGTCTTTCTCAAATTGGTTTTAATTACAGGAATAAATAACAGAGCTTAGTGAAGATGCTTATACAACAGTGCAGTCATTTTCTTTGTGCCAACTGGAAATGGATTCTTAACAGATGGAATTCACCAGGCTGCAAAGAGCTATCACGAGGCCTTTGCACTGGCTAAAACCTTACTTAATCCATACTTTAAAAGAATGTGGCTTGCTTTTACGCAGCAAAACAATGAATAGAAATGTAAATAAATGAACCAGAGAGGTGATAGAGTGTTCCTTTCAGAGGATTGCAGTGTCATGTGAAGCAATAGGGATGGCCATGAGTAAAGTTAGATTGGGAATAAAGAGAGGATATCAAAAGAGTGGTATCGCAATAGGAGTTAAGGTCCAAATTACCTGGTTTGATCAGTTGGAAAGAGGTTGTGTGTGGCAGTGAGCCCTGTTGGCCCATCCAGCCCTACATGCCTAATAAAATAAATTAGGTCATCAGTAGTAGACTCCAAAGTAAAGTTGAACATGCAAATTATATCAATTATATAAATTAGAAAACACACCAACTTTGGGCTTTTTATTATATATATACACAAGTCTCTGCATGTCTCCTATGCTTTTTCCTCCTTCCCCCTGCCAAAAGACTGTTACTTCCATCCTGTCATGTCTTATTCATTTGAATATTTATCTCTGTTAAATATTTTAAAGTTTGTGATTTAAACCTGACTGTTATTTGAGTTGTAATTACTACTTATAGACCTTAAGGCTTACATTTAATATTAGGCTGGTTCTATTTGTTTTAATTTTGTAGCAAGACCAAGCAATGATATACTTAGTTCATTAAAAATAAACGAGGAAATAATATAACTGTGCTGTCAAGGAAATGAAAGAGCGCAGAAGACACATTCAAAGCTGTTTGATTAATGTTTTTACTCTGCATTGTCCTGTTTTCTAGACAGAGAAACTATTTTTGATAGAAAAAGAATAATTATCCTCGTTGCTTTTAATTAAATAATTTTTAGAATGCCAAATAAAATTCAATTTTATAGTGTTAAAAAAAATAAAAAGGGAGGTTCTAGTGGACGATATGGTACTGCCTGATTTTTTACAGTTGGTGCCTATATGCATATAGTGGCTGGAAGCATACGGCAGCATCTCAGGATTCTGTATTGTTGTTCAGGTGTTTTTGCCTATGCTATCTTAAGTGGCATAAGTGAGAGCATTGCGATGCAGCCTGAGTGGATCACTGTGGGGGGCCTGTTATGAGGAGGGTAACAGACTCCTTTCCTTTCTTCCTTCCTTGGTGGCCAGCTCCCCTGGTGGCAAGGCAGCTTCCAACGGTGCAGGAGGAGGTGCACCTTGCACCAGGGTGGATGTACCTAACTGTGGGGCTTAGCTGGGGCAAAATGGCCAAGAATGCTACTGAACAGAAAGGAAGGAAAAACAGATTTGCATTTCATTTGTTTTCATTCTGCTACTTAAAAACAATCTAGTGTCACTTTATTATTTTCTTGAAAGCTGCTTTGCACTGACTAGCCCTTGGTATTTGTCAAAGCCTCTGCATATTCCCTGCTGGCCTACTCAGAAGCTAGTTGAATTATGAGGATTATTCAGAGCTGCACTGGATAATAAAATGGTCTATTGATTAGTAGACTTCTAATTACTTGTCTCTTAGCATGAAAGAGAAATAAGATTTGACAGTAAACAATGCAGAAAACAAATAAGGTGTTTCCAGCATGGAGTGGTATGCAGGCATGTGTGTGGCATTTTACATTTATAATTTTATCCTTGTGAGCTCATCATGTTGCTCACAAAACTGTGACCCACGCAGCTAGATTCCCTAACAGATGATCAACAGTGTAGTACAGCCCCTTCATGTTTCTCTGCAGTATCCTGCATACACACTGAAAGGATAGCATAATGATGAGCAATGTGTTTTAGATTTTTCATGTCTTGGAGTAAAGAAATTAAAGTTATGGCTAATTTTGTGTTTTAAATAGGTATGTACTGAGAGAAATGGGTATAAATAGTGTGACAGAGTGTTAGTTTGAAAAAATGGCGAACATGAGAAAGTAATGGAACCTTTGCACTTATATTCCATGCCTTGCTCCTAATTCAATCTTATTAAATTACCTTTGGTCTTCTCCAAAAATGATGCATTCCAAACCATTTTTTGTAATAGCACTTTTTATGAATATATCTGTGAAATTTTTAAGGAAGCAGATTCAAACAAGAATAACACTCTCCAAAAGTAGTAATGAAAATATGAGCCCTTTCAGTCTCATGTGAACCTAACTGACAAAAGCCAAAATTCAGCAGTGTATAGAAATCAAGCTATGCATTTGCTATGGGCTGAACTAATTTAAGAGTAATATATTTTAAGTATACTCGTGAGATTCCCTTTTTCAGTTTATTTCATTTGAAAACTTCTGTGTATCGAGATGTTTTTTGAAACGGAAAGGTCTTCAGCTGAGCTCTTGAGCAGTTTTCCAGAGAACTGAGTCTGTGTTGGACTCCTGCTCTACCTTAAGCCTTGCTAGAGGACTGACCCAGGTGCGTGAAGTAAACAAGTCCTGTGAGACAACTTTTCAATATTGAGATAAAAGAAGCCAAGTTGTCAGGGAGAAGTTATGTCTTTGTTAGACTACCTGTAAAAGAAAATAGTTTCTTCCTGCAAACCTTGGAAGGAGAAAGGAAGGAAGATATGATCTCACTTGGGCTTCTGAGTGACTGTGCTTCTCAAGTAGGTGCAGAAGCACAGGCCAAGCTTATGAATGTTTTGAAAAAGAAGAACTGAAGTCCTGGCAGAACTGCCATCCATTTCATTGAGACCAGTTTTCCCCTCTTTCTCTCAGCAGCTCTGCAGTTCTTTCCCATGGAGGAATAGCTCAACATTTAAGAGCCAAAGCAGTACTTTAATAAGTATGAAAATACTGTAATTCTCAGTAGGTACCCACATGCTTTTGCATTGTTATTTTTTGGTTTTGTTGGAGTCAACTGAGTATCACAGGCTCGCTTTCCTCTTCTGCTGCACCTTTCTAGAGAAGCAGCAGTCTGGTGTCTTTACCACTGCTTTTGATTTGGCCTTGAGCTGAAACGAGCAAGTGTGTGTTTCCCTCGTGGTTTGGGTGCTTCTCCTCCATGGTAAAACCTTTGTATTTGATACCTGACTTCAGGCAGGGAGGGAGGTGCACGGGGGCTGTGCTGCGCTTGTGCAAGCAGAATTGTCCATGCATTGGCACCCTTGTCCCCATCACCTGGAGGCTCACGTCAGAGCCACAGCTGCTCTGCTCAGCGTGGATCCTTCATCCCTTTTGTGCTCTTCCTCCAGGCCTGTAGTTAGGTACCTGTGTTATAGGTAGCAGATACCTGGCTTGGCTGGGTGCGCAGCCAGCATCTAATCGTGTGTGCTTTTGTGTGTGCATGTGTGCAACGATTCAGAAGCTGGGCTTCTTTTTTTTTCTGCAGAGCATAGGCAGGAGACACATTTCAGGCTCTGCTGTTTACATGACAGAACAGTCAAAACAGTTTTATGATTAAAGCAGCAGGAGTAGACACCCAGTCTCTGTGGGCTCCTCCACATTAGGGGATAATGGAATCGTTTACTAACAGCCAGAAAAATTATTTATTAGGCTATGAAACCTTTAATTTAGAAGGAAGGTTTCACATTCAAATATTTTTTTTTCTTGTACTCCCACTCTGCAAAATGTTGCAGGACCAAAAATTAATGTAATCGTACATCTATTTCTAAGTTATGTGGGTGTCTGAAACGGTACGGTTTTAAACTGGAACAAATAACAGACTCGTAGCAATCTTCTCTGAACCAGCAGGGTTTTATAAACCTGAAGATGGAGATCAATCAAACCCAGTATATTACATTCTCTGCTCTGTTAGCTTTGGGTTTAAACAGTTTTATAAATGTGAAACTGCAACCAGAATTCCCCAGCTGCTAGAGGAGTCTCGGATGGCGCAGGGCAAAGCCACATCTGGGGAAAATACATGGGAATCCTAGACTTCACTTTTCTTTATCGCTTCTCTAACAGTCATACCTGCTACCTGGTAAAACAGCTTTCTTTTGTCTTGCCTAAGTTTTTGTGTTTTGACATGTTCAGTTGCCCCTTCTGTTCGTACAGGAGGCTGACACAGAGGGTAAGATCTTTCGTCACCTGCACCCTGCTCAAGCTGATGAAAGTCACAGGGTCTAATTCAGGATAATTTGGGGTCAAATCATTTGTGAAATACAAATTCAGTTTTAAAAAAGTCTTAAATATCAAATTGACTGTGGAAAAAAGCCATGAAAAACAAAACTGTCTTTATTATATACAAAATAACCTAGTCTGCTTATGTCCTCAGTTTATTCATTTGTATGCACACAGGTACACAAACAATTATGTACCCAGAAGAAAGGAACACAGAGACTTTTTACTTTATTTTGCTGGTTCTTAATTTGTGGAAAAGCAACCACAACTTCCGGCTCATCTTCACTGGTGGTGGTTGATGTAACCTTCAGAGCCTCTGGAGATAATGATTCAGGTGCCCCAATGAACACAGAGCTTTGAATTGACTTCCATTGAAATGAAAGGGAGAAAAAAAAAAGACATTGGACTGAGAATAACACCTGTAAAATCACTAGGTATTGGTTTAAAATAACACCTCAAAGAGATGCATTCCCTTATTGTTCTGTGGTCCCTTTGCTCTGTACCCAAAAATCCCCCTGCGGAGAAGAAAAGAATAATTTGCTTAGGACTTCATGACCTACACAGAGGTGCAGGCAGTGCAGAAATCGAGACGGGTGACATCTTCACATATCTTTTTAGACAGGCAACAGCCAAGTCAAGGCAACCTTAATCCTTACTCAATATTACTTAATACTGAAACAGGGGGCAACCCCCCTGCTAAACAGAGCAGCGCTGAGTATGAGACATGCAGCCACCTTGAGTCTGAAGCCTGGGGCTCTCTTGCTCCGGGTATGATCCCAGCCCCATGCCCATGAAATGAACACCAAGATCTAAGGGATATCTGCGTTTCGTTCCCATTATCTTTGTGTAGGTATAGAGGCCAAATGGATCTTTGCAAATGGTCAGGAGATTGTCCTTCTGGATTGTCACCTAATTAGTAAGGCGTGGGCATAATACTTCCAAAATTTTGTCATGATGCTCTCAGGATGTCACAAATGTTCTTAATTTTTCCATGAAGCATATATTACCCTGTTTCCTTGTATCCTGTTTTACAAACAGGATCTTTCTATAGGCGTACCTTCTTACTCTTTAAGCTATAGATGGTTCAGTTCTAAACAGTAGGCTTCAAACCATGTTTAATTTTAGTATTTCAATGATACTAAGGCTTGCAGTTGTTTACTTTCAATCATTCATGGAAAGATTTAATTATAAATAACTGTCCCTTTCCCCTTTTATAAAACCTATATATCCCTCTGTTTTGTCCCCTCCATTCCAGAAAAAGTAATAAGCACTTATGACAAAACTAGATAGCAGGGAGCAATCAGGGGGCATTAATATTTGTAAGGATTTGTTTGTCTCATAGAAAAATGAGACAAAATAAATGTGACCTGTTTAATTACTGTAATAGCTGCCTATCATCAAGTTTTCCCTGTGAGCTATTGCAGCTGTGTTGATTAACCAGATGTACAAGGCTTCAGAAAGAATGGAAGAAAAGGTAAGGAATAAAAAGTAGGAAGCAATAGGAAGGAGAGAATGAAAATATATATATGTCCAGCAAAAGTGCTTTTGTTCAGGAAAAAATTGTTTCTTGGCAATACAGGGGGCTGAAGTTTGATGGCAGCTGTTAGTTCCAAACAGGCTGAATTGATCTAAATTACGGTTTCTTGAGAGGGTAGTTTTTTTCCATGATGGTTTTTCTGCTTCCATTTGCTTAAGGGAGGGGGAAAAGGATCTTGACCTTTCAAGCAGTAGAAGGCAGCTCTCTTAAAGACTTTCATCACTGTCAAGCTTGTTTTTCCTAAGATCTGTGGGAACAGAGGTAGCTTCGCAAGGCCGGACAGGCGCAGTTTGGCTGACAGCATGACAGGAAAGTTCAGACCTCTGGGAACGAGATTACAGACTGCCTGCCAGAAGGGCGTAATTCTGCCACAGGTGCCAAGTACACTGTGTGTTACAGAGCAGACATAAAACGTTGACACTGACATTATTCCTTGGAGTTTGTTAATTGAACAGATTTGAGTCTTGCAGAAGTCTCCAGAGGGAAAGTGAGGAAGATGTCACTGACGACATCCCAAATTCTCTCCTGAGTTCTTCTGTCACAGAGTAAGGCTGCCTCCTCCTTTCTGGTTTTCTGTGGCTAGAAATAAATTTATATATGGATAATCATGAAGTACAGTCTTCAGATTCACATTGGCTATGAAGTTATCAAATTTTATGGACAATAGCCAGTCCATTGCACCTAGTGGAGGTCAACAGAGACCCACCTGAGCGGAGGAGAGATGCAACTCTGAAGCCAAAGCTCCTATGTAACTGAAGGGCACTTAGAGGCTTATATTGAAAATTGGCCTAACTTTCCCTCTCAGAGTGTTGGAAGGGCAGAGTCATGTCTTCTAGCCCACGAAGTGGCTATCAGGCATTGTGGCTAGGTGTGCATGTGAATGCATGTATATGCACACGTTGCTGTAGTCATGCAAACTATTCAGTGCTTTTGGTTTTGGGTCATGTAAGGTTGGAGTAAAGTGTACATGCACAGATAAATTTTGTGTAAAAATTCTCGCTCTGAGGTGTTTGGTTCTTGCTTACTTAATATCTCGTTCGCGTACTTTCTTAGAACTACACAATATATATAGGTTTAAATCAAATCTCAAGCTCAGCTGCTTTTATTTTGGATTGTATATGTTGGGGTTTATGTCATTTTCTGTGTAGGTTTTTCAAGTGTGATTTTTTTAATTGTCATCATTTCTCCATATTAAAGCTCTATTCTACATATTAGTAACTGTATAGATTTCTTTGCAATGTTTACTATAATGAGACATGCTCCAAACTACTATTTTCTATCCCTCACAGAACTGACTAGGAGGTTTTTAAGTGATATTTTGTATATATTTAATATTTGTATATTTTGTACATATGCATTCAGCAAGGCTCTCGAGTATCGACTTGAATTTAAGTTCATTGGTTGTGTTTTTCATTGGTTGTGTTTTTCAGTATATTTGGAATGCTTTAGCAAAGCAGTCAGGAGTTCACTTAAGTGTAGACTCATGACTAGTAATGTGTAAAAGCAAGCACATTTTTAATGGCTTTGCCCAAGTGGACCCATAACGCTTACACTATTTTCAGATTGTTCAGGTAAAATGTGCCGTAAGTATATTTTCTATTGTATCACCATGTCATACCATATCCTAGATAGCTACCTAGTTATGGAAAGCGAGGAAAACTGAGCTTTTTAGATGGAGAGATGTTCTTCATTGCTATGGATCACTGAAAATTTAAAGGTGGGTCTGGTGAGTGAAAGGAAAAAACAGAGCATACTATGGGGTGAGCTGGGTTTTGCGGGGAACCAGAGTGAATTCACAGTGGGCAGCCAGAATATTACACTTTTTGGAACAAAAAGACCAATATTGAGGTGTACACTACAGTGTTTCTCCCAGCACTTCAAGGCCTCCCAAAGAGCATCCCTTCCACCCAGGCATCTGCTCAGGCTTTGGGAAGAATGAGGATTTGCCAGTCACTCTTCATGTCCTTGTTCTTATTGCTGCATTTGTCCCCTGGCTAACAGCATACGATAGTTCATTGCTGTTAATGCAGAATCAGACTACAGAAAAATACTACCTCGAGCAAAAATATCATTGATAATTTAGGCCTGTCTTTTGGGACAGGACGTGCTGGAGTTAATGAAAGTTTGCCTTAGTAATTCTGAAAAGACCCTATACTTTGGACTACTTAAAATGGAATTTAATATTCTCACTTGGATAATTTCCTGAATGACAACGGTGCTTTTTTTTTCCCCCCCCCAAGACGAGCTCTTTTGGTTGGGAGCACAGGCCAGATAGCAGCTATTGGCTGGCAATCACAGGAAAGCAAGCCTTATGCCAGAAGGGTGCGCAGGGCACTGCTGCAAATACCAGTATTGCCCTCACTGTCCTCTCCCGTGATCCCTTGGGAGGAGTGGGAAAGGCTGGACCACTGCTAGCCCCAGCAAATGGGACACCAATGACCTTGTACTAATGGTCTCATGACCTTCCTTGCCGTCTTCACAGCAAGGAGACATTTGCAGACAAGATCTTTGGGGGTCCTTGGAAGGGTCAAGTGTTGCTCAGAGTGGAAATGCTGGGAGTTTTATAACAGGGACAGCTAGCAAAATATGAGGTTCAGGTCCGGGGGGGCTTTTAATTTTGATGACCCTTGCTTGCTGCTTGCTTTGCTGACTCAAAGAAACCAACTAAAAATTTTTAGACATATAAAAATAGAGAGCATCATACGGTCACCATTGAAAGTCACCAGCCTCAGGGCCAAGAGTCAAGTTCTGCTACAATACCCACAGAGCAGCCTTACCTGTGCTTATCACTTTAATAACTGAATATTAAAAATCTGAACTCTATGTAGGCAAGTCTACCAAGTGTATTGAGCCCTCATGTCTGCACCTTTGGAGAGAATGTGGCTCTGCGTCCATGGCGGGGAGACGTCTCTCGGATCATCTTCGGTTTGTTGTTCTGCTGGATCCAAGCGTTTCCCTGTGTGGTTCTGCAGGGCCAAGGAGCAGCCTGGCCACCTCTCGGGGGTGCCCTGCAGCAGGGCTCTCGTGAGTGGCCCGTGCACAGGCCTTGTCGAGGGGTTGGCACCGTCCGCGGTGAGGGCAGCGCCTGGGCGCCCCGAGTGAGGAAATGAGGGGGCAACTCCACTTTATAGAGTGCTTTGGGAGGTATGCTTTTATTCTGTTTTCCTTGTGGGTGTGGGTTTTGTTTTTTTGCACTTTGTGGATTTTTTTCCCCGCGGTTGTGTTTTTCGTGCGTTTGGGTGTGTGGGTTTCCCCCCCCCGCCCTTTGGTTTTAGGCATTTATTTGTTTCTATTTTTCCCCTTTCCTGGGGCGGCATTTTTTGCTAGTTTGAGATTTTTGCTGGGTTTTAGGTGTTTTTTTCCCTTTTTTTTTTCTGCATTTTAAGGTGGGGGGTTTTTTAACGGATTTTTGGATTTTTTTTTTTCCTCTAGACTTTGGGGGTTTTATTTTATATTTATTTATTTATTTATTTATTTTTATTGCAGGGTCTGTGTGTTTCTTGCTGGGTTTTGGGTGTTTCTTTCAGATTTTTTTTCCTTCTGCGCTGGGGGCTTTTTGATGTATTTATCCTTTCCTCCTCTTTCCCGCTCGTTCTCTGCTTGGCCGCCGCGGCGTTCCCGCTCTCCCTGGCGACGCCGCACAGCCGTTACGGCGGCGCCCGGGGCCGCCCGGGAGCCGGCGGCGGCCGTTGGCGGGCGCGCGCCCAGCGCCTCCCCCCGTACTGCGGACTCGCCCTTCCAGAAGCGTCGCGCCGAGCGCCCCCCCTTGCCCCGCCCCGCTCCGCGCAGCGCGCGCGACCATTGGCTGCGCGACAGGTGCGCGCGGGCGGTTGCGGGCGCGCGCGCTCCCCGCGCCGCGCGCCCGTCACCGGTATCGATCCCGAGGATGGACGGAATTTCCTAGGATTGCCGTTAGGAAGCGAGGGGCGGGGGAGGGGACAGAGAGAGAGAGGAAGGAAGGAAGGGAGGAAAAAAAAAAAAAAAAAAGGAGAAAAAAAAAAAAGGCGGTAACCACGCAGGGTAGCGAGGCAGACATGGATATGAGGTGGCACTGTGAGAACTCGCAGGTAGCTTCTTCTCTCGTGGCTGGTGCAGGGCGCAGGCGAAGCGCTGCCGCATGCAGGATTTGAGATGCCATTAGTCTGAACAGCAAAATTAAAAATATAAGGGGGAGGGGGAAATTGAGGGGGGGAAAAAGGCATTTGCACTGATTGCTGAGACTTACTTTATTCTTATTATATGTCTCTTTGGAGATTGCATGTCACTAAGATCAGATTTCTAAACGTATCTGTTTAAATATAGAAAAGCTTTGAAATTGTGTATCTATCTATTTTTCTGCTCTAAGAAAATAATGCTTTGGTACCCTGAGCATGGATGCTTCTGTTTATCTCTTCTGCTTTTTTAGACCACAGGGGTGCTTTTTGGCATGCTTGCTACAAGCAAGAGGCAAGGGAAGGGAAATCGAGAGGCTTCCAAAATAAAAGCATGAAATAAAAGCATGAAATAGTGGCCAGGCTGCTTGGTGGTGAATGGCTGTGGCTGAAATGATGCTTAAACGCAGACCATGCATGCTCTTCCTTTGGGCTCATATGTGTACATATGTATGTGTTAGTTTTGATGTGCTTTTCCTACTGAGCATTTGCACGACTGGAATTTCTATGAGTTCCATGCATGCTTTGATTAAAAAAAAAAAATGCATATGGTGAATGACCAAACCTGATTAACAGATATTTAATGATATAAGATGCAAAAAAAAAGCTTTTTTTTTTTTTAACGAGTTCAATCTAACCTTTGGGGGCAGGGGGAGGGTGAATCGCTGCATGTCTTTGATAACAAAAGCACTTATGTTTCTCAGAGACTGATTGTTTATTTGCTCATTTCTAAAACCGAAGAGCAGGGCTGTCTGTCCCATCTATTTATTTATTTACAAATAAGGACCCCCAGGGCATTCCGTTTCAGGGGATATTGCTCGCAGCACTCGCTGTGTTGCCTGAAGCAGCGAGCCAAGGTAGGTGCTGGTGCAGGAGCGCGGAGCTCCGTGGGGAGCCTCCGCAGGGTGATCCTGCCTTGCTCCCCACTCTCCCACAAAAGAGTCAGGCAGCCGTGGCACGGCAGCAATTTTCCTAATCTGCCCCTAAGCAGGCGTAAAAGGGAGAAGCTTTTTAGACGGTCGATTTTCTTTCAAGTGAACGGGAGGATAATAAAGTTGGGAAGATGGTTTTTCGGATTTATCAGGGTTACAGGTTGCATTGAGAGGACTTTGGTCTCTTGGGGCTGTTTTACCATGACTTTCTGTAGAGTGGGGTTTAGGCTACCCTTTTCTGTGCATTGATGGTATTTGTGGGACTCAGGATCAAGACTTTGGTCATACCTGATATGTTGTGTCAGTCCTATTTGGGTGTGGAAGCTGGGTTTCCTGAAACTTCTTTAATTAAGCTTTTCTTTCTTCTTCATATAAATGTTTGAGTCTCATAAAATACAGTTCTATAAAGGAGCTCTTCTCTCATTGTCCAGGACTGATCCTTACCTAGTGTTCCTTTCCCAGAGCATCTCATCCGAAAATAATAAACAAGCTGGGGCAGCTGTTAAGAGGTTTTCCCAGGCCACATAGTTCCAGTCTGTGGTATCTTAGACTAGTGTTCAAGTTTAGCCTGAAAACTTTGTGAACTTTATTGGCCATTCCTGACTGTGTTCCTAATGGTCTTCTGTCAGCTGGGAGTCACATCTAATTTGACACAGTTGACAGTACCTGCTTGGGAGAAGCTCGGGGATGAGCCAGTATGGAAATCGAATTGCCTCTTGACTCCCTAATATTAATGATCCTTCAAGTCAGCCCGGGATAATTGGCAGGGCAGCTTGTGGAACTGTCTGTTAAATCAGTCTGGATTGTAGCTCACCTGTGGAAAGATGTATATGGATAACAAGCACAAATGGAATTCCAATTGCTGAATATAAGAACTATCTAAAGTCATGAATATCTTAAAAGCAGAGATGTGGTCACAAGTTTAATATCAAGTATTATTTCTGCTACTTAAAGACTGCTATTGCTAAGACTAGGTAGATTAGACAAGCCTGTCTTTTGATAAAGAGGTAGAAAACTTGTGGCATAAAGTAAGGAAAGCTAATGTTGTCCATGAGTTTTAGTCCTTGAGGTACGTGTTAAAATACTCCATTAATCAATCAAAGTTTGTATGCACCCAAGCAACCTGATGAGGCAGGCAGCTGGACCTTTAAAGCGAAAATCAGTATTCAACAGGAATTCAGAAGAGACAAACAGCCTGAGGACAATGTTTAAAAACTCAACTCCACTTTATGTCTCGGAGTAATGCTGATTTAGCAAGAAATCCAAGTCACAGTGCAAGAGGGTTTTTGTTTGACCTTGTGTATTGGAGATGGCGTAGAAAGTTAACAGTTGTCAGTACAGCTTTGCAGTGAGGAGTTTTGCGGAAGAGGTGTAGCCACCTCCTGTGGCCAGCAGGAAAGGTCCCTGAGCAGAGTACCGAAGAGCACAGGCGCAAGCAGAAGACTGAAAACACTGGTTCTTCGAAATGAAAATGTCATTCTTTTGAATTAGCCTCTATGTCAGGTGGATGGTCTAACAAAACTATCATCCTTAGGGTAAGTTTGGTGTGATATAGGTGAGAGGAACTTTAATGCACTGTAATCCCAGCACAGAAGAGCCTCTAGGAGACCTTGGAGCTATTCATCCATTCTCAGTCTGTTCCCAGATACTGAAAATGGTGGTTCTTACCCAATGGCCCCATAAAATGCGCTCTTGTTCTGAAACTGTTTGGGACCACAAAAGGATTTCTGTCTCCCAGCTGAGACTGTTTTGCCTTGGGTCAACTCTTTGCTATTGTTCCCTTCCTTGGAGCTCGTTATGTCTTCCCACAGAGGTGGTGTTACAAAGGAACTAGTATCTAGAGAAATGGTCAAGATAAATAGTGGAAGAAGACATCAAACGAAAGCTTAACCCAGGAGATGCTTGAAAACTGGACCTTGTTGAGAAAGAGGAATTGGTTTTTATGTTTTGGCTGACATTTTCGATAATGTAAAATATTTCATCATTTTTCATAGTTGTGCACATTCATGTAAAGTTTAGTCACTCTGTTTTGTTTCAATGCTGGTAAGAAGTTCTTGAGACTCCTCAAGTTTATAACTGATCTACTCTCAGCTATTCTGACACAAAATAATTTTACACTTGTTTTGCATGTTCAGCAACTCTCCACATTCTGTTTTCATATTTCTAACATGATTTCTCAAACTATAGAATATTCTGTCCAGATCTTGCAAGCTGCCCTAAGTAGCAGATGTATGAAGAGTCTCTCCAGGGGCAGCCTGAGTGATTACAGCACTTTGCTGCATTGCCTCACTCTTTCTAACACTGTTTATGCCTGAATTTTACTTCATTTTTCCCCATGGGATTCATGAGTAGGTTTAGCTATAGTCACACATGTTTATGGAGGAGGGCTCATCCTTTCTTTCAGCTCATGCCTCACAAGCATGATTTTGGATGAAACTTCTGCTGGTATCTCCAATCCAGTAGTACTGTAGTGAGCTGAGATAGAGTAGGGCCTGAGAGCAAAACTCAGGCCAAAGTCTTTTAGGCAAGGTGCAGAAGGACGTTACTCAAGGAGGAAGACAGGAAGGCATCCAAAGCTCCTCCAAAGCCCCACATTGCAACTGTTCCTATGCAGGCCATGTGCTGTAGCAGGATAGTTTTTGATGGGATATTTAAAAGGAGGTCAAACTACTGTTCTGTACTCATCCATCAGGATTGCTACTAGCAAGAAATACTGCTTGGTTTCCTCTGCTAATGCTTTAGGAAGCATAAGGGAAAAGGCATGTGCAACCTTAGTTTTCCCTTGGGACTGCCTGCAAGAGTATCTGCATCTCTTACTTCTCCTTCTCTTTGATTTCTATTTTTTAAAGCCTATTATTTTTCAAAGTGTTTTAAAAAAATCTCCATGAACAAAATGATTCCTTCATACCTCAGAGTTACTTTCATTTAATATTCTAGGCGATAGTTAGATATTATTTGCTTGAAGACTAGAAACTTCAGTTTCAGTGAGGCCGGAAGGTTTTTCTTAGTATGTGCTTGTGTGTATTAAAATTACTTAGAAATGGTGGGTGTTTATGAACCTTTCCACACTAAAATGTTTTTAAAGACGATAGAATGTCTTCCAGTGGCCGTTCAAGTAATGATACTCTGATCAGGGTGGAATGGGAAAAAAAAATTAAATATAAATATTTTAAAGTTTTCAGATTTGCCTTCCAGTTCTGAAATTTTAACATATTTTTGGATCAAAAACCTACAAATACAGTAAAGGGTAGCGTCCCACAGCAAGCTGTAAGGGAAGGTTTGCGTGCTTTACAGGGCTGTGAGGAGCTGGGGTTTTGAGATAATACCACTGTCACCAGATAATTCCACTGTCATTGCATTTGGGTTCTTTGGCCTGCGGCCTTCTTACAGACATAGCTGGGATTCAAAGAAGCAGCAGATTTTTTTTAAACAGAAAGTTTAGCTAAAAATCTTTCAAATTCCAACTAATGTGTTATTGTGGTTATACAGCATTTAGTTGGTTTCAGCAACTAATAATTTACTCAATTATTTAAAAATAATTACCCAAAACTACTGGAGTTAAAAGTTAAGATTCCATATTTTTAAAGCTTCATTGCAAAGAAATATGTGTAAATATGTTTGAGTCTTACTTTCTAATCTGTTTTTTTTTTTTTTCCCTTTTACACCTTAAAAAGCTTTGTAGTTTGAGGTATTCAGGTATTTTGGGCATGGTAGGTATGCAGGTTAGTCCCTTGCACAGCAGATGGGTGGGTTTCAGGAGAGCTTCTGCAAGCCTTAAAGTCAGTGGAAGTTTTGTCACTGACTGGCGTGTTGTAGCCTATGGCATGTTTTATCAAGTCTGGTAACGGAGAGTATGAAGTCCAGGTATGTGCGGACATATGAATTGATTTCTAAACCTAACCATCTTCTAGTTGATCTTGGCTAAAAGCATATCAGGCCTAAAGTGGAAAATGTGCAAGATGGCATTTTCACCGGAATGATTCATTTTAAGTTCCGTCTTGTGAAGTAAATAATTATTTGTCAGAGCGTAACTGGGAAGCTCTCAGATGGAATAAAACTGCATAAAGAGTTTTTTCACACTAATAGCCTGTAAAATCCAGGCCTGCAGTACACTTTCAGGTTTGAGTCTGGCCAGATGTTTTTGGCACTAATGCAGAAATAGATATAATAAGTTGTGGACTTTAGTGCAGAGTAAATTGGATTTCTTGGTTTCGATAATGTTGTTGCCTTGTTGCTTGGTTTCTCTAAATTGGTTGCGATAGGTCTACAAACCAATAAGGACAAAACTGCATGAAATAAAAACTGGACTATTTTCTTTGTTTTTCTTTTCTTTCCCACGCATTTATGGTTGATTTTTCTTTCTGGTAGTTCTCATTCTCCTCTATTTTCAGCAGCCTTTTCATGCTTAATAGTGAGATTTTTAAAGACTGTATCATCATGTCCACTGTTGTAACAGCACCTGAAATGGTCTGTACTGGAGGCCAGGGCAGTCAGTGGCCTTCAAACCCAAATGGCTGCATATTAACAGCCTAACAATTAAATCTAAGTTAGAAAATGTGTATGGTTTGTTGCTGATAGCATGGAGAGGCAGGAGATAACTGGAAGAAAGGAAAAGCAGGAATATCCAATGATCCTTGTGAAATAGTTGCAGGTGGAAGTAAGGAACCACCAAACAATCTCCAAATGCAGAGTTTTGTCTCTGCGTGCTAGTGTATGAGGTAGAGAGGAGCTGGTTGGCTAGAGTCCGGGTGTATTTATTTCATATAAATATTAACTTGATGTGCCAGATGCAAGGATTCCTCTGGCTAATAGAGGAACTGCTCGTTGGTTAGGAGACAACACTGGCTTCACTTCAAGGACCCTTAAAATGAATGAGATTGTGTGTGTGATGTAGGTGATTCAGTGACTGCGAGATAGATTTTATGAGTGGAGTTTTTGTTAGGGAAGTTTTAGTTACTTTGTAACTCATTTAGAGGTCAGATTGGGGAAATAGAAGGGCTTTCTTTAGCATCAGTCTCATGGCAATTAAAATCTCAAAATAAAAGCTGTGTAGCTTTCTGCTCTTTGAAGTACCTTTTTTTTTTTTTTTTCAGGGGGGTCATTCTAATGTTTTTATCAACAGAGAAAGACTGATTGTTATGCTTAGATTTCAGAGCCAGGACTCCTTTCTTGCTTTCATGACCAGGAGCAGGATTTGCTTCTTGCCTCTTGTTTCTGGGTGGCTGCATGTTCAGCAGGACATCGTTGTGTCTGTCCTTTCTCCATATTTCACCTCTGGAGACAGTGCCAGGGGCTAACATGCACTCAGAGCTGCATCTGTGTAAACAGGAAGGGATCTCAGTGCAAACAGAGTCTGCCTAAAATATGTATTTTAAAGTGAACCATCGGAAAGCCACCAGGCTCTTGCAAACCTGCCTGTTTGGCTCCTGTCTCAGCACACCACATTTGTGAAGGAAGCAACCTTCACACAAGGTCACACAACAGTTTGCTTTTATATTTGGAAAAGTGGTTTGAACTGTTACTCAAAACAACAAAGTCAAATGTTTTGGAAAACGGTTTGTCCCTCAGCAGATGCTTTGAAGCCATGTGCTACAGCTGTGGAAGTTGCAGACAGTTATAATTTAGCCTTTGGGCAACAGTTCATTGGCAGTTTCTCCTTCAAAAAAAAACTTTTTCTGGGACCTTTGCGTGTGCTGATGTGCATATTTTTACTGTAAGTCAAAACCTTAATAGTTCCCAGTATTTAGACATAATTATAAAAATCTCTGATATGTAACCTCCCATTTTTTCTGCATTGATTCATTCATAGAGCACAGTTCATGTGTTTCAGAGTGGTTATAGATAGTTCTCAGTCTGATAAAAAGAAAAATATATTCTAAGTATTCTTAATACATTTTCTCATGTATTAAGGATTTCAGGCAGAACCTGCTTTGGACAGACCTGCTAGTGGTAACTTCCCAGTTGCTACTGCTCTCGAGCGCTCTGTAGAACAGTATGACACTGATGAACTTCTTGGCAGTGGTAGCAGGAAGATTAAATAAATTGCAGAAGGTTAACGCACTTCTTGCATGAAGTCAGCACTTGGGAAGCCAGTCTTGGAAGCTCCTGCATCCATTCTTCAAGGGCCAGGAGTTGTAAGTCATCTCAGCCCTCCAGAAAGAGGTATGGGCAGGTTTAACCAAGCTGCAGAACTAAGCAGATGAGCCGTTGGTGGCAAGCAAGTAATTATATTTGTCCACAGAGAGGTCTGTAGTGATCTTGGAGCAGAAGACTTAGACACTGAATCTTTCCAAAACAGTAATGAGAAAGGCCTTGAGCCATATGGGCATTTGAGTCGGTTTTGGGAGGAATGGCAGGGGGTCAGGAGAGGCACAAGTAGCTGAATCTGCTGTCGTTGCTGGACTCCTCCAGAGGAGGAGGCAGTGCAAGGTGGGACGACATCTGTCCCTGTTCACATCCAGCCTCTACCAGCTCTGGTGCTGCTACTGGAGCAAGCAGGAAGCGAAGCTGTCGCAGAAGTTTCTAGCCTAGGAATAAATAGGCAGGCAAGGCCTGCACAGGCCACCTTGCTACCACAACTGAGCAATGCAAAGCATGAGGAGTATCAAACTCCAAATAATGGAGATTCAACATTTCCTATATCAAGATATGCATTCAGCTAAAGCATTGAAAAGGTGATGTGTATTACCAGTGACATCGTATCCTCACGCATGTAATTTGGTCATCCCTTATAAGACACGTTAGAAACTGTTTTCAGTTTGTGGCTTCCAAGAAGTATCAGCAGAGATATGGTATTGTGGAAGGGAGAATTTGTTCACAGGTTTTATAAAATGAGTGTCCCTTCCACTTTGCTCAACAAGAGTAGCTATTAAGAACTATATATATATTTCACATGAAAATTGCCCAGTAGAACTAAAAATGTGCAACTTGCAGCAAGTATCGGAGTTCTTAATTTCATAAAGCCCATTTTCTCTGTGTGAGGAAATGTAAAGGAAATGGAGCAGGGCAGGCTGAGATGTATAGTTTAGTAAGGTCTTAAAACCTTTTCAATATATGGCTCGTTGAGAGGGGAAAAAAAGGCGGAGGGGGGAAGGAGGGCAAAGAGCTTATGACCATTTGCCCAGGTTTTTCGGGATGTCCGAAAGGTTTTTCGGGATGTCTCAGGCTGGAGAGCATCCTACTGATGGTGACTGTGCCCCTCTGCACACCAAAGTCCTGGGCCAGAGAGGAAGGAAAGATTTGGGATTCTGTTTGTGTTTCCTGTGGAAGTTCTAGGTGATGATCAGCTTGGCTACATCTTGGCTTGCGTTTTCAATTCTTGCCCATTTGCATTTGGGAAAGAGACTGTTGGGGTCAGATACTGGTCATTAAACTGCTTAAGCCAAGAACATAAGACTGAAAAGAGGTTTCTGGGTCATTACGTCCAGTCTGTCTCTTACGTTCCTTCTGTTGCAGTGAAGTTTTAAATGGATCTTTTTGGCAGTAGCAAGTGTTGGAAATCTTTACAAGGGGAAAAAAGTGCAGAACAGTTTAGTGGCCTCTTTAAATTAGTTGTTTAGGAACACTGAACAATGAACATCTTTCTCTGTTTTATTTTTGGATCATTGTGTTTTGCACTATTTCAATATACCACAACCTGAAAAAGTTACAAGTGCCAAACAGTAAGTGTGAACATAGTTATATACCCTAATAAGGATGTGCTTTACTATTTACCGAAGGACCCTAAGCCAGATTCTCGTTGTTACAGAACATGTTTTAGGAACTTCTTTCTTGAGACCAGTAATTTCCAATCCACCAATATTTTGTTAGGTGTTGCTATTTTTCAGAAGTCTTCACTGTTTCATGCTTATTAGAAAACAGTAAAATATTTTTCAGGATTAGCAGCGGTTAGATGGTGTGACCTAGTTCTGTGTATTTGCTTTCTAAGATTTTGCAAAGAAGGATTGACCTTGGCTAGCGCAGTGATGTGGCCACAGTGTCTCATGGCCAACCTGGTTGAGAAATGCTGCTAGAATGTATCTAGAATTATTTAGAATAGCCAGGTTTTCCACCAAAGTGGCTTGGTAGCAGCAGTCTTATTTGAGAAGATGTCTCTCTTGGTAGTGGTGGAACAACTGGCCAAGGAGATTCAGATCAAGAGGCTGCTCCTAACGTGCTGGACTTGTGCAGAGCCCACTGAGTATGCAAAGGCTGGTAGATCTCCCAAGGGGAAACCTGTCTGTCTTCACCCAAGCCACATTTGACAGTACTGGGAGTAATACCTAATAAGGCCTGGAGACCCACTTAGCGCAATTTCTCCACATGAGTACATCCTTGCTTCTGAAAACCTTACTATAAGGTAACACTAGTGGACCAGATGGCAAACAGGTGAAGCAGAAGCAAGGAATGCATTTAAAGCGGTTGCTTGTAAAGCAATTCTGTCTTTTTGCTATTTGATTTTCAAATTATTTTAAGTATTTTTCATTTATGAATGTAGGACCCTTAATGAAAGGGAGAAATTGTGTGCTGCTGTTAGAGGGGAAGTTGCATTTCCTACAAAGACCAGACTTGAAGGCAAGAGTTTCCGCACACTGCTGAAGCCATTTGTTGTTTGTCAAGGAATTAATTAAAGTGGTTCTTGCCTCTGTGAATGTCTGTGCATTTTATACAGTGATACATAATAATTCTTCAATCCATATTTATTTATTTATTTACTTATTATCCTTAGTGTCTAGCTTGTGCTTAACAGCTGAAGCAGTGTGTAGGTCAAGCAGAGATGTTCCTTTTTGTCATGGTTAACATCCTTATCTCTTTAGTGCTTTGTATAGCTTAGCCCTAACATATAGGGATGTGGGTTTTGGCACTTCTGCAGCTTCACTGAAATCTGAAGAGCAAGGAAGGGAAAAAAAAAAGGAGTGAAAGTTCTTATTTTACATAAATGTTTTTCTTGGCACTCTGCAGTATAAATTATTCCATGAAATATCGATTTGTTGCAAGGCATGGTTCCATATCTTATTTGCTTAACTCCTGCACTATATTAATGAAAATCCAATTGGGTTTTGACAGGTTAGTGTTGTACTGTTAAAGGGAAAGTGGCAGATTTGTAGATAGTGATTCCTTGAAAAGTGATTAGAGACAGTTGCTTATATAATTACAACATTACATGTATGTTACCGGTGTAATGTGGCATTAAAATCACTCATTAATCCATATTCTTATTATCCCCAGTAGCTAAAAATGCAGAGAGTAAGTAAAGTAGACCAACCGCCATGAGAAATACAACGGGTCCTCAAAGAAGATCCTAATTGCAGTAGACAATTAGATACCATGCCTGATGATATGATAGCGTGCGTGTATTTCCATGATGCAGGCCCTGGGTTTTGACGAGAGCTTTCTTATCTGGAGTAACAGGGGCTGTCTGCTACTGGTGTGTTTCTGTGCTTGGGCGCAGAGCCGCAGCATCGCGATGCACTGCAGCTCACCAGCATGTCCCGGCGCCACAGGCAGCCCTCGTGCCGGCCTCGCAACCTGCACTTCTGCAGACTAAGATGGCCTTATCACAAACAGGAGGAGGGGTGAAAAATAAAGCATAGTAATAATTAAGATAATGGATGCTCGCCAGACATAACATGCAGCTAGGCAGCTTCCCATTGAGTTCAGCTACGCTTGCAAGAGGACCTAGCTTAATTTTCTTTAGCAAAAGTATGTGGTTAAGTGTGGAGGGGACTCAAAATGCTTGGACATGGAGCAGAATTGACAAGATTACTGAAACGTTAGTGTTTCTAAATGCGTATCGTTTTCTGCCACTGAAAGTAGCACGGTGCAAAGGCCCACACGTGGTGACTGTGAGGCGTTTCTCTAGAAGCAGATCCTCCTTCGCACAGGAAAAGTGGTGGATTTTGCTGTTAGGTTCTGATATGAAGCTGAATACGGTCGTATGGAAAACCTTGCCAGTCTTTGGCTTTGATGCTTTAGTGAAGTTTTGAGCTGTAGAGTAATAATCTATGTGAAAGCAACTGTGGAAAGGTGGTTGTAGATTTCTGAATGCTATGAAATGCCTGGATTAAAAAGAGAATCTCCCAGTAGCACACACCATACCCACTCTCCCTCTTTTCTAATTCACTGTGTACAAGAGAAGAATTAAATATTTAGTTAACTTCACCCACAGAGGAGGAAAATATGCTCTTTTAAAATTGTTCTTTTTTTAATTAGCAGTTAGGGTGCCTGAGTACGCATAGCAACTTCAAAGGTTTATCCATGAGGCTCAGTGTTGCTCACATGGCTTGGGCAAGTGTGAACGAAGTAAGTCCCAACCGTTCTTAATTAGCTTTTGAACTTTGTTTGTTTTGCAGTAATTTCTCTGGTTGCTCGTTCTAAGCTTAACCAGATAATAGTAAATCTCAGTTAAGATTGTTACATTAAGAAGTTGTCAACAGCATTCAATTCTTTCCTTCCTTTGTTTTCTTTCAGGAAAGCAATATTCTTTGTTTTGCATGTTTTGCGTTACATACACCCACAAACCATTTTGTGAAGTCTCTTGAACGCAGTGAAATGCACTGCAACGGGTAAAATATTCTAGCAGCTTAAGCGCAGGACCCATTTGGAGGTCACCCTGCTGCCTCCATTGCTTGTGGGAACCCCGTGGTCCCACTTTTGGCGCACCTTGGAGGAAAGAAAGAGAGTTCTGTAGCTTTATCTGCCCACCAAGCGAACGACTTCATGTTAAATGAAAATATTTATAATCATTCGTCAGAAAATGAGTGTGATTTCTAGGCAACTCTGCTTAATAAGAACCCTGTGGTGTCAAATCTAGTGCCTGACTGCAAAATAGTTATCCGTTTTAAAGCTGGGTCAGCCTACGTGTATTTTTAGGCCTCCTATCAATAAATATTTTATAAACTGCTGCAGACAGTCAAGGGAGGAAACGCTCTGCTGCAGAGGAAACCAATTTCAGGTTCCCCGTAAAGTGATGTATTTTATAGGGTTTGATATCAGATATGAAAACAAGGATGTTGTGTAAACTCCATCAGATGTAATCACTGCAGAAATCCCGCTGTGTTGTGAATAATTTGTGATCCTTCAAAGCAAACTAAGAAGGCTCTGAACAGACCATCTAGTGACAAATATCAATCTACATGTGGTCCTGTACTGCTGAAAAAAGCCATTCCTTACTTTTATTAACAACAAGGTCAGACTGGCAGCAAGTGAAAAGGAGGCAAATAGTCTTTATTGATACTTAGGCCACATGTTTAATCAGGAAGGGATTTTGCAAGTGCTTGTTGTAATTGAATATGCTTTTGCAACACTCCTGCCATCTCCCAGCCTGCATTTGGAGATGATAATCACTTCCTGGAGACTTGGTGCCATAGTTGTCAGAGCTTCTGGTTTTCAGGAAGGTGGTCACCGCTGCTGGGTGTTTTTGGTGCATGTAAGAGTGGCTGAAGATGCCGGCGGTGGCTGCTACTAAATGGCTGCAGAGAGCAGCCGTTCCCAAGTGCAGACTGGCAAATGTAGCTGGGCCTAGCTGTTAATGCATGCCCTTATAATGAGGGATTCAGATTTCGGGACGCAGCCGCTGCTCAGGGCGATGGCCGGGAGCGATGCCATCGGCACGGCCGCGCAGCGCTGTGCCCCTGGCCGCACAGCGCCTTACCCCTGGCCGTTGAAATCATTGAAACAGATCATCCAGATATCAAAAAATTTTCAAAGAAGCAATATGGCTCCTTCCATGCAATTAGTCTTTGTAAATCGGTGTGAGCAAATGAAGAAATTTTCTGTGAGCAGTCTCACCTTGCAGGTTTTTTTCCATCTTCTTGCTTGAGTGCTTAGATGTTACATTAGTATTCTGTAAAAATCAATCAAAATAATGTTTCAGAGTTGTTATTTTTCTTATTTCAGACTGTTGCACACTGTGATACAGGTTGTGTCTCTGCTTGTTAGGAGCTTTTTGTAAATGCTGAAATTGGGTATTGAATACACAACAGTTTTATTAAGTGAGCATAGCAATAATAGTAATACTTGCATTTATGTAAACCTTTTTTTTTTTTTTTTTTTTTTTTTTTAATACCAGATTCTGAGTCTCAATTCCTACTTTGTGCTTTTGGGGAAAAACTAGTAAGGGATGCTTCATATGGAAACTGAGCAGGCAAAGAGTACTCCTCCTGTTTGGTGTCAGCATATAACATTTTTATATGTCCAGGACTATTTCTACCTGGTAGCTGATCCAGGGTGAGTTGGACAGTGCTTTCCAGGCAACTCCTGCCCATTCCAGGCAGCTCCAAATGTGTTGCCCTGTGTTCAAAGTTTATTATGCTTCATGACATGTTGCCCATTGCTCCATCATCACTATTATGAGGAGAGAGCAGCAGATGAAACAATTACAGTTCACAGAGTGACCTAGTGAAGTCTGAACATTACCTCCAGATGTAGAGCACTGAGTGCAGCAAAGGTTTGCGGTCGTCCGGGAAGGCTAATAGGGACAGCTCTAATCAGGGAGGCAGAAGTGAGCAGCAGTCACAAAACTTGATCTTCTGTGATAGTAGGGAAAAAGGGAGTCATTCCAAAGGAGAAGCTTCCAGGGAGCAGTGGAGGAGGAGTCTGGGACCCTGGTGCAAGTCTAGCGAAGGTTAAAGGAATAAGAAAAATCAATGTGTGAAGGTAGTTTTACAGCTTTGTCCAACATCTAAGAAATCTAGGGTATTTTTGTAAAAGTGTTTAAAAAAAAAAAAAAAAAAAACTCTGTAATGAGGTGCTGTACCAGACAGATGAAGGTAGTGAGATAGTGTGGAAGCTGACTTAGACAAATGAAATCCTTAGAATCTGGAACAGGAGAGTTCACTGAGTGTCCAGCGGGAAGAATTCCAGAGATGCTGGTGATGATAATGTTGGACACTTGAGTGGGAAAAGGATCAAAATAGACTTACTAAGATGTTTACACAGTCAGACACATTAAGCTGATCTGTAAGTGCTTCAGTTTGAGTGTAATGCCTTATCCCCATCAGGGGTTTTATAGTCATGCTGCTGTCACCATGCTGGTATAGGTGGAGCATGGGTAGAATGATGGGTAGAACAAAACCTTGGGCTGATTAGAGGTAACCTACACTCCCCTCCAAAACCACCCAGAAAATACCTTTTTCCTCAGCATTAATTTTACCACTTGGGAATACCAGTTTAAATTAACTTATACCAGCATATCATTCCCATGTTGACGAGACAGATGGACTTCAGGAGTTTAATTCTAGCCTTTGCATACATTGCACGCATATTTAGGGAGCCACCTGAAAGTGTTGGTTGTGCCAACAAAAACATCTGCTAGACTGTCATCTGAATTTGAGTTTGGAGCTTACAAAATCATGTTCAGTTTTAAAGAGGAACCTTACTATATCTTTCTATTTCCTCACCAGTCAAATGAAATATCCTTGGGTTTGTAGTGTATTTGAGGGACAAAAATTACAAGGCCTTGTTTGTTTTTTAAGGAGAAACATAACTTACAGGCTCTTAGCAAAGAATGGAGAGACCTTATCAAAATATAATACCAGACTGAATAACTGGTGTGCAAGTGGATGGTTAATTTTATGTTTTAAATTCTGTACTTCATTCTGAGTAATTGCCTATAACAAAACATCAGAAACATCAGAGTTTCTGAGACAAAAGCATTTTAACTTTGATTTTTTGGATTGCTTCAGAACAAAAGTGCCTTTGGAGTGCCTCCCATACATGTGCTATCCTGCAGTCAGAGTAGCAGTTAGTCCATAGACTTAAACAGATGCAAGTATAAGAAAATTCTGCATTGATTTGAGCTTTCAGTTTTAAGCAACTTCACAACACAAATGATGGTCCAAGTCCACAACTGAAGTGTGAACACTTTGTTTTCCTGAAACTGTGTATAACTTTATACCAGCTGGCGTTCAAATATCACATTATTAATGCATATCAAGATCTAATTAAAGATAATATCTGACTGCGTAGGCATGTGAGTTAAGATTGCACATCAAACTTGTTCTCTGGCATCCCCTAACTGCTGGTGGTCCACGTTCACACCTAGAATCCTCTAAATAAAATGTTTTCTCAGCTGCTCTAAAATAAAACCAAAGAAATGTGTGTCCTTATGCACTGTATCAAATTGACACCCCTAGTTAGATCCCTAGCACAGCTGGAACCTGTTAGAGCCTCTGTGCAGATCTCTAATACTGAGATACCAGAATGATGTGTAGGAGATGTACGTTTATATCATTTAAGATGATGAATCTGTGTAGATTAAGCATCCACAGAAAAGTAGAAGTCTTTGTCAGCATGTTTAACAGATAAGAATGCATTGAAAACTGAATCTAGAAATGTTGGTGCCTGATCTAATGGCAGTAAACACCTCACGGTTCCTGCCAGTAACTGGTCCAGCCTCCTTTGTCCTCTTCCCATGCCTCTTCTGTCATCTTTTTAGCTCATCATGCCAGTTTTCTTCTCAGGCATGTTTTCTCTTTGTGTCCCTTGGCTGATCTACCATAGCTCCACTCAGTAGCACTTCACTTAAACACTGTTAAGTACAGTGTTTTACATCCTTTTCCCAAACTCCCCAGCAGCCCACCTCAGATATCTTTTGCCTGGTTCTGGCTCTTCATCTTGGTATCCCATCTTACCCTCATTCCAACCGAACTCATCACTCGTGTACACTGGTCTGCCCTATTCCTGCTCACTGCCCCAATGCCTCATGAGCTGAGAGCACAGGGGAGAGCATCTCCCAAGGCTCAGTTCTTGTCCTTAGGAGCAGAAAGGAGAATTTGCACAACACCCCTGAAGAAAGACCATATATCCCAAACCCCTATGGCCTCCTGTGCGAACTGCAGCTTTTCATAGGCTGACCCCATCTGCAGGATGGGTAGATGATCTTACATGTGTCAGAAGAGGCTTCTGGAGCTGCTACAGATGCTTCACAAAATGCTTGTAAGTGGTGCCTGCCTGTGTGGGTTTCATGTGGGCCTTGGGTTCAGTCTGTTAGAGAGAAATAGAGATGAAATAAAGGTATTGGTAACATCTGCAAGTACCTGTATTGCAAATGTACAGTTTCAGAAACTATCTAATTAACTGTGTCTCCAAAACAGAAGATTTAATGACACTTTTACTACGGTAATTGCAAGGCATTTAGGTATTCTCTCCTTCCAAGGTATGTGTATCTAACTCTTAGTATTAACAAGTATTAACAGAATTGATGTTATTTGCTCAATGCTTTCACTCATGTTGCCAATGCTCTTCCATTTTTTTCAAAATAAAAACATTACAATAAGGAAACATTTCGTATTTTTAGTGTTGGGACTAAATAATTAATATGTAAAAGCACTGCATTTGAAAGACAGGTTATTGGGAAGCCAGCTTCAGTTTTTCTCTCCTATTTTGGGTAAACCTGCATAATCCAGTGATGCTGAGGGAGTGGACTCCGTATCTCGGCAGGAATGATGGGTCTTTTTGGCCCTGCAAAGCTTTTAAGTTGTAACTTTTATCATCAATACTGGGGGAGAAAATTAGTAGTAGTATTGGTGCCTGTCTTTTCTCAATGAGAAATGAGTTGGGAGGGGAAGGGCCGCAGGTGCTCACCTGCCTTTTACTGTCTTGATGTAATTTGCTTTGAGTCCAAGACATGCTCTAGCTGACCGTGCAAGGACACCGTTTAGGTAGGACAGCGTTAAAGAGAAGAATCCATGTTGTTATCTGCTTACTGTGTTTCTGTCTTATTTAACTTGTCTCTTTGAGGCTTTCTTTAAAAACATATGTAGATGAGATGGCTGGTTTCACTAAATACCCCCAAAGCAGTCTGATAGTTCATGCAGTTTTCTGCATTTCTCATGAATGTATTATTTTGTGCTATTATTTTTTATTATCTTCTGCATTATTTTGGAATGAGGTAACAAAACCTTTCTCCCTGCTGAAAGTAAGGTTAATGAGCCTGCGTATCAGTGAGCCTTCCTGGTGAAGAGTTTTACTTGCACTTCTCTCTTTGGATACTGGTAATAAAACTCTTGGTTGAACAGAGCAAAAATGCTCTTAGGTGACACCATTTAATAGTGAGGAATACTCCCAGTAAGTAGAACTGGCCATATTGTAATTCTATAAAAAACAAAACCGGAGGTGTTGTTCATAGCTAGGGCCTTTCTGACTTTGCTGTATGTAAGCAACTAAATGGTCCCAGTCTTTTCGCTAACTTTGTATTTATTGAGTTTTGCTAGGAATAGCTTAAACCATGCTATTAAGTTTCGTGGGGTTATCCAGTAGCATTTCAGTTTTCCCATTCCATTTTGAAAAAAGCCAACTATGCTGGGGGCTTGCTGTTTAATTTAAAAGCCTCCCAAAACTCAAATACTTTATATTTTTAATTACCAATTTTTAATGAATAGTTGTTAATCTTAATGTTAATACTTAGTAATTAAAAGTAATGTGTAATGCGAGAGTTTTGTAAGATAGATACAAAGACAGTACGTCTCCCATTCCCAAAATTCAGCAGTCTTTGTCCAAATAATGTGTAGTGCCAAGTTAAAAGGGTTGCTGTCGCTATTCTAATTTTACCATTTGATAAGCAGATACCATATAGGCTTGAGGGAAAAAAAGAAAAGTGAATATTTCCACTGTGGCTTGAAATGGCTAAAATTAAGAAGATCAGAAATTACAAGTATAAAAGCATAATTCCCAGAAATGATCTCTTATACCTAGATAGAATTTATTTATTTATTTATTTATTTAGGTCTAGGAAAAAATAACCTTTTGGATTTCCTCAGTGACATTGTGCTTCTTATATTTTTGGTTTATTGCAAATTGAAAAACAAAATCAAGCTGCATTTTTCTTGTTATTGTTCTGTAATAAAGTATGGAATTTGTCAGAAAAAAATGTGAATGCACTGAAGGGAAGCTCAGAAAGAAATCATAAATGACTTTTAAAGGGTGTTTACACATTAATTGTCCCTTGTTTTCAAGCTATGTTAGTTACCTGAGGAAAATCAGGATTAAAAAAGGGCAAAGAAAAGGGAAGCAAGCTTCTGATCAGAAGAATTTATGACAGAAGCACTTGTAATTGTAGAATGACATTAGCAAAAATATAGTTTATGAAAATAGAAAGTTAGATACAAGTTTTCTAAAAGTTAAATGAGAGGGAAATAATGTAACTGTTTATTGTCGTTATTCATCCAAACCATGAATGCTTTAATAAATTAAATAGTAGAACTAATATGCTAGGTATTGTACAGTTAAATGTTGGCATATTCTTCATTAGCATCTTGCATATCAACATCTACAATAAATTATAAATTTCAGTTTTGTACCACATCTCTTTTTTAAGTTTTTTCTCCAGCTCGCTCTATCCATAGCCTTATGCAGATTCATCAGGACTTGTGGGATAACAATTTTTTAATTAGCAATACTTTTATTTTTGAGGATTAATGTAGAGTGTTGCCTGATGAGCACTCTCAGTAAAATGCTGTAGCTTTACCAGTGCTTGTATTTTCTTTTGAATTTCTTTTCTTTCTTTTTTTTTTTTCTTTTTCCCAGATGAGGTAAATGGCTCAGAGTCTGACCAATGCAATTCGCTTCAAATTCAGACCTTAAAGGGAAGCCCTGCAGTTTTGTTGACACTAAACATAAATCCTCTGCTCAGATATATTTGAGCTATTCATGGTAATCACCCATGAGAATTTAGATGTTTGGGGATTCTTGTTTAGGTGGGGATGGCAGAGGCAATGCAAGGGCTGCTCGGCATTACGATACCACGCGTCCTGGAGGGCACCCAGGCTTTGGTTTTGTGCTTGGTTCCTGTATCCGAGGTGTGTGGGACCTTTCTGTGGGAGGAAGGCGCTTCCTTTTCCCCCAGTGCGGCGTACTGATTGCATCAAGAAATAGCGCCATGGAATGAATGTGATGAAAGCTGGATTTGAGCTAGTGCTTCTGTTTTCAGTACCTGTGTTTAAACATTAGGGGATAATAATATGCCAGCAGATAATAAAAGCTGTCCTAAATACAGTGTATGTGCTTGAAATATTAGCATTTTAATATCTGTGTCTAGAAATAACATTTTTGCTGTGGCATAATGATGAGAAAATATTTTATGGTGGTGGATAAAAATATTTTATGTGGGTGGATGAGCAGAAATTGATGCACGCATATTTGTCTGGCCTATAGCAGGTTAAGTACAAATTTAGAGGAGCTTGTCCAAATGGCATGTCACCTCAAGCTGATATTACTGCCAGCTAACTCTAGTGTCTTTCTCTGAAAAAAAATGTATGGAATGGCAAGTTATTAATACGAGTGAGGAGCTAGCTACAGAGTATGACTGATTAATGTGCGACATATTCGAGTTTCTTTATATGCCTGTCTCAACAACCAGTCATAGAGATCTTCATACAAAGCAAATTAAATTTAAATTACACCGTCTTGGCTAGAAAATTGTGCAGTTAACCCAGTCTGAGAAATGAAATATTATTTTTTTTTTCTACATGAGCACTTCGATGATTTTTCATACCCTGTTGGTTTCTGCCAGCATTCCCATTGGTTTGGGCTACTTTATTCCTTCCCTTAAAGAAAAAGGTAAAAAAAGAAATATAATTGAGAGACTGGTTTTTTAGGCAAGCCTCTGCTTCAGAATTTAATGTGTCCAACCCAAAAGTATAAAATAACTATTTGACGTTTCTTTCTGTAAACACTGAAAGAAACGTTATTAAAAAAGAAGAAAAAAAAAGGTTTTCTATAGCTAAGATGATTTTTTTTCCAGATCTATTCTTCATCCTGTGACTCTAGCTATATACTCTTCTGCTAAGCTGAAGCAGACCTCTGTCTTGGAGTCGAAGTTTCAGCTGTAGCTAATTCTTGCTGAAGTAAAAAGCAGGTATTTGAATAAGGGAATTTGAATAATTTTTCCAGGGAGAAGTCAAATAATGTAAGCGGAGCTGATGACCAAGAACTGGGGAAAAGGAGAATTACAGCTTTGATTTCCTAGTGCCATATAAGAAAGTATGTTTTCAGGTGGTCATTTGTTAGGTCATTAAACTCTTGCCCATCAAACTTTGCATAACTGGTCTGTTTCCTACTTGATTTTCTGGCTGTCCCCTGCCTGAGCTCTCATTGCTGCCTCAACCTTACTATTAATTTCTTGTTTCTTCGTTACTTCCCCTCACCACCCAGGTATGCCCTGGCCTTCTGTTCTTTAAATATTGGATTGCAAATGCTTCCTTCCTTCACTGCTCAGCCTGTCATCACCCAGGCACCCACTGGGCGTTATTTTAAGTGCACCGAGCTTCCTCAACAAGGCCCTGCACCCTTGCTCCTGCTCGTCAGGCACCGTCTGCTCGCAGCGTCCTCCTGGCTGGTGCCAGCCTTCTGCTCTGCTGCTTCTTCCTCTCCTCGCAACCTCCGAGTCACATTGGAGGAAGAGGTTTTACGTTTTCCTCAAGATTTCCATGATGCTGATGCTCATTGGGAGCTTCAGGTTGTCCTCTCCCTCCTCTACCACCCCTTTCAGCCTGTGCTGCCTCTCAGGTTGCTACATCAGGGCCCCCTGCGTAGCCACCAAGACTCAGCAGTGTCATCCTCTCCCTGCCTTCCCGTTAGCCTATCACACGTTGTGCAAGTGCTGTGTTGGCCCGCTTGGCCAAGCTCCCCAGGGCCGAGCCTTTCCCCCCTGCTTTCTTGTATCACCAGGCCTGGCGAAGCCCAGCTGCTGTCACCACGGCCGTAAAAATAAAGAATGGTCTTGATTACACAGCTGAGGTTCTAATCTAAAATCATTTAAGCAGTAGTCAAAAGCAGTTATATTGTTTATAATTCATATAATAATTTAGGACTACCTGTTTTTAACTATTGTTAGTAATTTAAATTTACTTGCAGTTCTCATGGGATAAAATATACTCTTGAGCAAGAAAGGAATAAACTGTATTCAGAGTAGCTGTAGGGTGCAATGACTTAAAAGAGAGCTGATGGCATGCTATAGGAGAAAATATGCAGGATCCATTATACCAGTAATGAAGGTACAGTTTAGATTGGGGATTTAGTTTTCAGATCATGTTTCTCTGGTACCTTCTGGTTTAATGGGATTCATACATAAAAAAATGAATAAGGTGGTAGGGTTTTTTTATGCCCAGTCACACAAAACCTGCAACTTAAAAAAGCCTGACTTTTTCATATTTTTTTTTTTTTTAATGCAGTGTCAACAAGCACTACAAAGGGTGCGACTGTATTTCATGATGTCATTGCTGGTTGGACCCATGTGTGTGTAGCTTTTGTGGCAGCTTGATGCTGGTTCCCCGCTACAGGCTGTGGCTGTATTTAAGCCATGACTAGAGCGTCATTTCTTTCCACCTGGCCAAGAGCTTTGTTGAAGTAGTCCTGGCTTCCTTGCTGAAGCGGAGTGACAGATTGGGAATATTTAAAGTCTCTGTTGGCCGAGGGCCAGACCCTGAAGTCCTTGTTTTTGCAAACAGAGCTGCCTCATAGTTAGGGCTCTTGTTCTTATAATGGTCACACGTATGGGTAAGTGCCAAAGACTGTTATGTAGTGACATCCGCTTTCACTGTATATATTTTTTTATTCATTGCTTTATATTGGCTCAATAGTTCTAAGCTTTTCTATCCACCTTTTTTTGAAATGCTAGCAGCTGTCCAACTTTTTAAGAAGTCATGTATTACGGTGGACTGCATTTTTAAATCATATGGCTATATCAGTAGTCTAAATCTGCAAAGATCTGAAAATGCACAAAGAAAGGAAGAGAAAAATCAAAGGAAATTCTGCCTGGCCTTCCAGGCTGCGCACCTGCTATTTTGTTAATCTCCTACAACTAGAGTATCACTTCTTAAATGAATTTGAACAGTTCACCCATGAGACATTCTAATCCAATCTTGGTTTATGATGATACCAGCTCGGATGTTATCCTATTAGACACTTGCTGTAAATAAGGGATTTTCCACTGACTTTTAGATACTTGATTAGTGAGAATGCTCAGAGCAGTGTCCTGTAAATTAGCCATAGAGCTAGCAACAATTGCAGTTCACTTAGGAGAACTGATTTACTTCAAATCTTACCATCCAAATCCAAAGCATGTAAAAAAGATAATGTGTAGCAAGTAAAACATGTTAGTCTATCTCACATTATTTACGTATACCCCTTGGCTGCATGAGACCCTGAGCAGAGTCTAAATCCTGCTTGCTGCTCAGGTAAATCTGTCAAAACTCTTCTGGAGAAAGGCCAGGACTATTTCCTTAGTATGCATAAATTAATATATAGAGTTCTTTATGTTCTCTAGTGTTTCAGTTAATTCATAGTCCCATTTTAAAATATGTTAAGAAGTCTGATGGCTTTCATTTCTAACTTGGAAGCTCCCACTTGATTTTCTGATCTGTTTTCATTCTGATAAAAGTGTAGGAGCAGCAGGAAAGAGCTGTTTGGCTTTAGGTGAAATGGGAGAATAGAGGGAGGTTGTGATACATCTGTTAATTGATATTTAAGCTAGAAGTATTTTATGAAGAAGAAGAAAAAAATCCCTATCATCTTATCCCTTCTCTTCTTATTCCAGTACTGATATTTGATTTATTGCTTGCAACACAATCAGTTTTACATCTGGTATTGACTTTGAAACACACGATATTTCCTTTAATACTCAGAAACAGTAATAAGATCTCTCCTGACATGCTATATTCACCTTTATTTAAGGTACTATTCATTTCTTTACCCATTATATGCATGCACTGTTATCAGTCAGGAACGCACCTTTGTTCTTTTAGCAGAGTGCATTCTCTTTCTGCAGATAAGATTAGAATTAGTGTCACTTTGTAATGACAGTTTTGATCCTCCCACTTGTAAGTAACTGAGCAAATTATCTTTCATATTTTTAAGATACTTAAAATACATGAATTTTCCATAGCGTCTTTTTTTTTTTTCTGGTGATTTTTCACTGCAGTGCAAACCATAGAAAGAGTAACTAAATCAAGCTAACTTTAGTTACTTAAACTGAAATCTGACCATGCTATTCTATATCAAGAATAACCAAAGACACCTCAATAATTCTGTAATTCTATTTGAATATTTTGTCTTGATCAGGTCAAGTTACAAGGGTCGGGGGCTTACACATCCATGCATGTACCAAAGCATCCTTAAGCAAAATTCCTCTGAGAGCAGTAGATGCTATAGAAACCATTTCATGCATATTATATAGGCATATGTTGCTCTGATAATATTTGTGTACATTTGTCAATGATCAATTCTTAAATATGGAGTATTGCAGCTTCAGCTCATATGTGTATAGTGTCTCCCGCAGTATTATGGATAGAGGGAAATATATATATCACACTGAGATTTTACTGGCGAAGCTGAAACTGTTTGGAAGATGCATGATACTTTTTAAAATACTTGTGTGTATTTTAAAGTACAGAGTTCACTTCTGTGCAAGCTTTTTTGGTTGGTTTCTTGGTTGATTATTTTTCTTTATATTTTAGAAAAGAAAAAGAATTAGGTGATTTTTCCAAGAAGGAACGAAGGTCTTAGGTTATATTTTTTGGAGGGGAGGGGGAAATGGACAACAGAAATTCAACAGGATATTTACAGCTGTCTTTAGTTATATTTCTCTTTTTGTGCACAGCAGAAAGGCTAGGCAACTAGAACATTTTTTTTGATTGTCGCCTTATTCCAAATTTGTCACCTTACTTTGCTAGGCTTATAGATTCACCTAGTATTTCCCTACTATAAATTTTCTCAGACAAAAGGTGATGTTATTACTATGGCATGCAACTGTGACATAACATAGCTGTCATCTATGTCCTTTTTGGTTACCTTCAGCAAGTTACTTCATTCTGTTATGCCTCAATCTTCTATCTGTAAAATATGATGCTATGATAATAGACTTGTCTTTGTTGTGCTCCACATATTAATGAATGTTTCGTGTATCGCTTTCCTGTCTCACAGAAGTGCTGAAAGAATACATTTATTAATATTCTTACAGGATGACAAAGAAAAGCCTCTTACTGTCATATGCTTTGCTCTAAAACTTCAGATGGAAGAATAAAGCTAAATAGCATTTATAACACTCTGGCTAGCAGAAATGAAATTGTTACATGTTCACACTTTAAATAACAAGAGAAAATTTTGTATCTTTTGTCCCTTTCTTAGACTCATGCAAAGCGTTTAACTGTAGTATTTTACGTTTACTGAGATGATTTCTGGTTAGCATAGGTATCATATAGAAACACATGAATGGCTTTTTGCCGACAATATCTTTAGCCACTTTTTTCAGTATCTCACTTCAGTCTCTTACTCGCTCTACAAGTTTCCTACCCTGAGGTGAAAGGAAGTTTGCTTAGGTGAAAGGGTGGAATGTCTTGCCCATAGGAAAACCTGCTTCCTAAACTCATTAGTATTTTCTTGAGAAATGACCAGAAGCATGACAGTTTATATTACCCTGCTGTTATTTCCCCTAATAACAGTGAATGTTCTTATTACATTTCTAAATGACTGTTCTCAGAGGTGGCTTGAGTAGAAGGTATTTTGTTTTATCAGATTTGGATTGACTGCCTGTGTTATTTCATTCCGTATCTTCTTGTTCTCACACTGTAAGAAAAGCAAGATAGGAATTCCTGGTATCTCTTTATATAGCAATCATAGAATCATAGAATGCTTGAGGTTGGAAGGGACCTCTAGAGGTCATCTAGTCCAACCCCCCTGCACACGCAGGGTCACCTAGAGCATGTGGCACAGGACTGCATCCACACGGGTTTTGAAGATCTCCAGAGAAGGAGACTCCACAACCTCTCTGGGCAGCCTGTTCCAGTGCTCTGTCACCCTCACTGTTAAAGAATTTTTCCTTAAGTTCATGCAGAACTTTTGGTGCTTCAGTTTGTGGCCATTACCTCTAGTTCTGTCAGTGGCCACCACTGAAAAGAGGCCAGCACCATCCTCCTCACTCCCTCCCTTGAGGTACTTATAGACACTGATTAGATCCCCTCTCAGCCTTCTCTTCTCCAGGCTGAACAGGCCCAGCTCCCTCAGCCTCTCCTCATAGGGCAGATGTTCCAGGCCCCTGGTCATCCTTGTAGCCCTGCGCTGGACTCTCTCCAGCAGCTCCACATCCCTCTTGTACTGTGGAGCCCAGAACTGGACACAATACTCCGGATGTGGCCTCACCAGGGCTGAGTAGAGGGGCAGGATCACCTGCCTTGACCTGCTGGAGACGCTCTTCTTAATGCAGCCCAGGATCCCATTGGCCTTCTTGGCCACGAGGGCACACTGCTGCCTCATGGTCAACTTGTCGTCGACCATGACACCCGGGTCCCTCTCTGCAGAGCTGCTCTCCAGAAGGTCAGTCCCCAGCCTGTACTGGTGTCTGGGGTAATTTCTCCCCAGACGCAGGACCTTGCACTTGGCCTTGTTGAATTGCATGAGGTTTTTCACCGCCCAGTTGTCCAGTCTGTCCAGGTCCCTCTGGATGGCAGCGCAGCCCTCTGGGGTATCAGCTACTCCTCCCAGTTTGGTATAATCAGCAAACTTGCTGAGGGAGCACCCTGTGCCTTCATCCAGGTCATTGATGAATAAATTGAACAGGACTGGACCAAGGACTGACCCCTGGGGGACACCGCTAATTACAGGCCTCCAACTAGAGTCTGCAACGCTGATCACCACCCTCTGAGCTTTGCCGTCCAGCCAGTTCCTAATCCACCTCACTGTGCACTCATCTATCCCACACTTCTGGAGCTTGCCCAGGGGGATGTTGTGAGGAACGGTGTCAAAAGCCTTGGTGAAGCTGAGATAGATGACATCCACCGCTCTCCCCTCTTCTATCCAGCTGGATCCATTCAGTGTTTTATATACCCCTGTTATATATATATATATGTATCTACATATATTTACCCTTTTATATATCCCCCTGTATTTGTCTCCTTTGTCTTGATTTTCTTGTTTTCTGTGGATGAAGAGCTCTCCGGGTTAATTTTGGACAGATGTTCTGAGAATCTATCTGAGCTGAACGCAGAACTCAAGCAGTACTTTACTTAAGACGATAAAATATTCTATTATTTTTTAACATGGCATATGTTTATATTTAAGTTATTGTTTGCTTTCCTTGACTGTTCCTTAACATTAAGCATTTAACTTAAGGAGTCAAATGCTTTTTTTTTTGCTTTTTTTTTCTACATTTAAGAGAGCAAGAAAGTCATCGCTCCCTTTCCGATGGTTTTATCATCTACAGACATTCAGTATTTTGATTTGGATTCTTAACATCTCCAGTGTTTTCAGGCAATATCGTAGTTGAGATGTTGGAGAAAAAAGAGGGGAGGTCAACAGCCTCAGTATAAATATTCTATCCTTCTATCTTCTGTTCTTATTACAAAAAAAAAAGGGGTGTTTAAAGGCCTGCTTTGGGTCTATAACACATTTAAAAAAAAAAAAAAAAAAGAAGTGTGAATTGAAAAGCAAAGTACCATTAATTCAGAGTTAGAGAGTGTTATTGTTATTAAGTCTGGAATGCTCTAGGCCTAGCAATCAAAGAAATGTCAGTGAGAATCTTAACAACCTGTTAGATTAATCAAAATGGATTTATCTGGCATTTGTTTTCTTTGCAGACCACAGATGACATCCTGGTGGCCTCGGCTGAATGTCCCAGTGACGATGAGGACATTGATCCCTGTGAGCCGAGCTCAGGTGGGTTAGGTTAGTCAACTTTTTTATTACTTCCTTTTCTTTCATATTGCATGCTCCAGTTGCCTAAGAATCTGGAGGGATGGTCCAGGGAGAAGTTGAGCTGGGGCCTTCACAGAGTTTGCTGCGCCTGATCCTTTCTCAGAGACATCTGTGCATATCACATTTGTTGCTACTTGTGGTGTGAGCAGCATCACAAGGAAGTGCAAGAGGACCCTCAAGAGGACATCCTGGGGCCTCTATAGCTGTTTTGTGGTGATAGAGAAGGGATGATTTGATTTAGGAAAAAGATGGTGCAGCAGCCTTAAGCATTTCACCAAAATAAGATAGAAGTGTAGTTCAAATATTATCTTATGTCAGGAGTAGAAGCAGAGTTTATTTGAATTATTGTTTATGATGTTATGAATACTATGAAGATGCTAAAAATCTGACAATGTAAAAAGAGCAGCCTGAAATTTTGAATTGTTTTATGGCATTTTTCCAAACCGCAAACTCTTCAGAATGTATGTTCTGATTACAAATGAGAATTTTTGACAATTTGTTATTTCCTAAGGAACCAGAAAAGTGGTGTTTTGACCTTCTCCTTCCTACTTCTGTAGAATAATGGGAAATTGGTCCTCATTTTTCTAATTTCCCACTTACATTAATACCAGATTAAATACTACATACCTTTTCTAAAAATCGAAAGGAGGGCAAGACTTCAGAATAGCTCCTACAATAAATTTTTTTCTCTATAAACCTTTACAAAAAAAAGGCCAGATGTCCAAAGAATTATTCCTGCTTTCATTGTTGGCACGGATTAGCTTCTACCCTTTTTTGAGAGGCAATTTATGGCGTTGTATTTACCTCAGCTTTTCATACACACTTGAATTCTGTTTTATTCAGTGGTACGCTTATTATCAGTTGCTTATGAAATATGGCAGTCTTTGGTACTTGCAGTATTATGAATGGTAAAAGAAGAATTAAGATAAATTTGTCATGCATTAATGCATTTAGTTTAAGTAGAAAGCAAATTTGAGATGGGCGGCCTGTATGTTAATTAAAACAAATTTGAGATGGGCCTGTATGTTATGTTATGAAAACATAAGTAAGAGGCATCTTTGTTTATTACAGCACCTAAATGCAGACCGCACGTGCCTGCATAGCCACAGCACAAGCTAAATGCAGTTCCTTTTGGAAGTTGCGTAACCTAAAGCTCACATGCAAAAATCATTTGATTAAACTTAAATGAGGGCAGAGAACGTTGTAAGTTGTCCTCATCTTTGATGGACTGCAGGGTAGCATTAGTTACCTTCTATGAACCAATAGGTTGAGCGTGTAAAGGTTAGATGAGAATCCTCTGAAGTTAGGTTCTTGTCCTATCCAAAGTAAAGGTTTCCGAGTGTTTTTCAAAACACCAAGAGATGGAATTACCAGCCTTAAAACTGAGCAGCAGCAGACACATCCAAGTTGCACATTTTTACTGCTCTCGGGCAGGTCTTTCACTTGCAAAAGTGCTAGATAAACAAGATATTTGAGAGTTGAGAACTGAATTGAGAGTTCATTGATATGATAATTTGAAAAATATATTTTTTTTTGTTACGCCCTACTTAGTTTCAAATTCTGGAGTTCAGGTGGAGTGTCTTGTTAAGTATGAGTCAGTACACTGGCTCACGTGGCTCTGAGCTCATCCGTGGCAGCTGCTTCCTTCCTTTATTTAAATCAGATGGTTCTGTTCAGTAGATATGTATAAACATTTTGTTTGTTGCATTAGTTACATTTTTGTTGCCTAGGACTAAAAAAATTCCCTAAGCCCACTCTTGCAGTCGTTGTATTAGAAATGCACTTGCTCTAAGATGAAAATATTTTAGACTAATACTTCTCTGAGGTTACTTTTACTTGCAGCTCTGTCTAGTGGTCTTGGAGCCCTGCAGTCCTTCAGCTGGTGGGTGGAGGAACAGGAGGGCTGAAATGAAGCTTTCTGACAAATTAGCATCTCTAACCAAACTGTGGCCCAGAGGGGAATATGTGAATGTTAGTCTTCCTGCAAGGGCTTGCCATTTGCTTTAGACCCTCCTACTTAGTTTTCTGGCTTTAGCTTCTCATTCATGATGCAGCTACAGTTCTCATTTTTGTTTATTTGAGAATGATTTTATTGCTTTATTGCTTGCATCCCAACTGCTACTGCTTTTAGAAGAAGGTATCAATTGGCACAGGAGTAATGTTCTCCATAAGCCCAGTTGTCTAGATTGTTTTATCTGTCATTCTCCACATCAAAATGTCACTTGTCCTCCCACTCTGCAACTCTTAAAAATTATTACTTTGCCTCTGTCTTCATTGGTCTTGTCCTTTTCTCATATTTGAAACAGCATGAACCGAAGGACTTGGTGAAATCATAGTTCCTAAGTGTATCTGCCCCGCTGGAAACTTCTTTTAAGTCTTATTCACATAGTCTTATTAACAAGCTCTCTCCATAAATAGTCCAGTGGCAGCAAAGCGCTACTGCATCTGTGTGACACTGCAGCCCGCCCTCCATGTTGACTTGAGCTGCTCTTAACAGGCTGGAACTTAAGGGAGAAAAACATAATATTGTTGACAGTGACCAATTCAGGATTCCTTTCCTTTAATTTGGGGTAGGAGGTGCAGAAGGACACCTCCCTCTGCTTAAATGCTGCCTGCAGCTCAGTTCAGCTTTTCCCCCTCAAGAATTTTTACAAATCAGTAGCAAGAATACATTTTACAGAGGGCCAAAGCCCAGCCAAAGTTCATTGACATTACGAGTACATTTAAATAATGACTGCCTATAATGTGCCTATTTTTAACCAAAGTTCTCAGCTCAGATGAGAGCCTGTTCTACAAACACTTTGATTATAGCAAACTTTGCATTAAGTAGGAAGACAACCAATTAGCTAGATATTATTCATTAACCAGATTTTTGCTTGAAACGAGGCTTCTTTTCTAAAAAAATATGTTGCAGTTTGTAGTAGCTAGCATGCTAGCATGGTCTGTCACCACCAGCTTTGCTTTCTGTGCACTCGTCTTCTAAATGATAAATGGAAATATGTGATTTGCAACAAATTTCAGAGGGGACATAAAATTTAGAACAGATACAAGCTGCTAAGCAGCAAACCCATCAACTTGTCTGGAACATAAAGTCACAAAAATTATAATTGCAGATTTCATTGTGGTATACAAACTGCTAAATGTGTCATAATTGGGTGAAGTCATAACAAATTTATTAGCATGCAAAATTTAGTCTACATATTTTGTTTGCATTGTTTGCATTATTCTTTATATGGTAAAGCAACAATTTTGTTTTCACAGTCTCCCCACAGTCCCTTCTCTTACTGTAAATCTAATAACAACACTAATAACACTTTTTTCCTCAGCTTCATGTCATAGAAGAAATACTAAAGCCTATTCATTTTGCAGACAAGTTAAGAAAAATGTTAGTGAAACCCTATCCAAAAAAGGGAGACCTGGGGTGGTCTCCTGGTTTTACTTGATGAGCTCTGAGACTGGGAGCGGACAAATTGCCCCTCTGCGTATTAGGAGCGCTGTGCTTCCCCTCTCTGAGCTCGTCACAGAGCTTGGATTTCTGCTGAGTTTCAGTGAGCGTTTGTGCTTCACAGCGTATATGTTCCAGTTACACTGCTCTGGTCTTTTTTTTGTTAGCCATTGGCCAGCCACTTCTGTGGCCATCAAAATGTGGCTACTCATTTCTAGCTTCCTAACTTATCCTATGGGGAAATTTCCCCTTTGATATTAGTTCACTAATCTATACCAATTGGTAGCATTAGATACCCTTTCTTAGTGCTGATTCTGAGAGAGGAATAGGATTAAGGTTTTGGAGTTTTGTCCATGTTTTGATGCAAGGATGTGTAATAAGATAGCCCATGGGCTGATGGGCTGATCTTTGTGAATGTATTCTGGCGAAGGCTTTGGCTGATAAACAGATAGTCTAGGTTTTACCTCAGTTGTTTCCTGCATATATACCCACCTCTGCAGACCTGAAATATGGACCGCAAACAATATATGCTCCCTACTAGAAATTTTCCCATCACAGACTGTTGTGATGCATTCCTGCTGCAATTGCTGCAAAAATAAGGATGTTTCAGCAATAGGCAAAGTGATTCCTATAACTTCTGCATCAGTGCAAGTGTGCTGTTCAGCACCATTCAGGCAGGGCATTGTGAAAGGAGCTGAAACAAAAATGAAATTACAGTTGGTTCACATGGCAGCTGTGGTCTTTATGGCTCAAGACATAAAGGGAGTATTTGCGCCTCAGTCCAATTAGCCTGTAGTTCAGTTGGGGTTTCCAGTATGAGAAAGATCACTGGCTTGCCTTGTTAAATGCTCAGCAGAAATGCATATGGATGTGTCTGTATGGGCTACTACATAGTGAAAATTATGCTTTATTTATAAGCTTTCTAAATGTTAGTTTGAAGGGATTTGCACTTACCAGGTCCATACATAAATGAACAGGGAAAAGTATTTTTTCCTTAAATTATCTAAGAAAATGAGGTTAAACAGTGATGGCTGATCAACAGTATCAACACTGATCTCTACTCTTGGACAGCCATTTTACTGAATCATGGGGACACTGAGTAGAATTACAGCTAGTCGTAATTACAGTCCTAAGTGTTTTCCAGCATTCCCAATGCTGGGAGCTGCTTTCTTTTAGTCTAACAAATTATTTTTCAATAGCTTGGAGACTCAAGTAATTCTGGTGGTGGTATGAGAGGGTGTGCACCCTCTCATATCTCCTTTGCACAGCGCCACTTATATTAGATCAAGTGATATATGGGATTTGTGTCCAAGATTATTTTTAAGTTCATTTTTTAAAGCGCTTTTTAGGACAAAGCTGCTGTTGGTAGCTAACTGTGCCTAATATCTCACTCATTCTTGTTAATGTTGAGCGTTCTCACCCTTCTCTAAAGGGTATGAATGATGAACGTTCATGCTGTGAACAGCAGGATTATTATTTGTCTGGGAGTACCTGAAGCTCCATCTCGTACTTCAGGCATATGCAGACAACATGAAAAGGTAGTACTTGTTCAGAGGACTTTATGAAGTGATCATGAGTATCACTGTGACCGCTTGAATTATTTGGAGTTAGACATCTCTATAGCATAAATGAAACCAGATGGTGGAGCAGCATTTCTAGTTTGAGTAAATTTAGTCATATTATAAACAGTAATTCAACAGAAGTGGGCACATTGCCCAGTGCTCATAAAGAAGTAGCCTTTCTTCTAAATACTTTGTAGACAGATAATATATCTAAAATATGCAAAATAACTTCTGTTTATTTTATTTAATTTTAGAACTACCATGAAGAATTTTTTTCTATGTATAATTCAATAGATAAACCTTGCAGTTTATCTTTCTTGCTCCTTTTTTTGAACACCAGTATATGATTGAGTTGAGTCTTGTTGTCATACGTTAACTGTGCAAGTTAAAGGTTTCTTGAGCATCAGTGGAGATCTTTCCAATTTGGGGCACCATCTTTCCTGTGTGTTTTTGAAGGTTGTTTTTTCTGCATTCAAGCAGGGGAGCAAACCATTGTGCTTTCAGCTAACTGTTTGCAAGTACCTGATAAATTAAATTAATTAATGGGATGTTGGGGAGCAACTGGCGTATGCCAGCTGCAGTTTATCAACTAACTGCCATGGTAAGAGAGGGCTGGTAGGTCGTGGTGCTGCATTACCTGTCTGCCAGACTAAGAAGATAACTTTTTAAATTGTGTTTCCTTGCAATCAGTGCAGTATGAATTTTCCTTGTCTCTTGCATACCTAGTAGTAGGGTTGTTATTTCTAGCTTTCAGCTGCTTGCTAATGCTTAATTTAAACCTCTGTGGAAACTTCGGATTTTTTTTTCATTATTCAGTGTGTGACTAGTCATTTATTTGACATTCTGCAAAGTGGCAGGGGAATGCTGACAAGTTTGAGAACTAGTTATTCTCTAAGGATGTTGCTCATAAATAGAAGCGGGGAAAACTCAGGGCAAAAGTACCCTGTAATGAGGTTGCATCTAGCTGAGATGGTCTAACTGTAGGCTCATTGTAACTCTATAAAGACCTGACTGAAACCTTGTTCTCTGGGATTGACATTCTGTGCTGGCCTGTGGGTCTCCAAACCTTATCTTTTCCTGAGGTTGAGGGTGGTAGTCTAGATTTTGGACTTTAAAAGTTTACATTTAAGCTGATTTAAACAGTAGATCAAGCTGTAGTCCATATTGTGAGCATATCATTTAGTTACTGAAAAGGGATAAATGAAAGGAAAGATGGAAGCAGTGAGAACATGAGAATGATTCAGACATAAGACAAAGATTTATAGATAGCTCAAACTTTTTTGTGTGTGTTCTAATCAGAGAAAACTATGTTGTTTCATAAAATATGATAAGAGAAGCAAAGATAAGTAAGGTGGTCTTACTAATATTTTTAAATTTTTAATATTATTATGAGAGAACAAGGGAAAAAAAGCCTACAAAGTGTTGTTATCAATCCTGTGGCCCAGTTACCTTTCTCTCGGGACGCCCAGAGAAGCATATGAGGCCTTGGCAGTAGCAAGATTCAGGCTAAACAAGTGTAGCTGTATCTGAGCCTCTTGTTAGTGAGTTTAACTTGATATTTGCAGCAGTCAGGTTTCCAAAATATGTGCACATATATTGCAGATGTCTTGAAAGCCTGGGCCCTTCTCTTCCCAGGTATGTTATGAACTTTGTTAGTAACGGATCTGACTTGATGATAGTCGACTTCAGGGTAAGCTGCATGCAGTGTGCTTTCAGCTCCCTCATTCAAGCTAAATATATATAATATGTGAGACACAGATATATTTCTTGTCATAGTTGCAGCTGTTCAGTGTGAAATCACTGACAGCTGCAAAGATGGACATGGGCACCTGTACCGCAAGCTCATTTCATGACCAAGAGTAGTTCCTTGCTCTGCAGGCCAAGGCACCAGATCCCCCTCCCTTTGCAACTGATTTTAGTGCTCCCTTGCAGAAAACTGGTTCTTAGTTTAGGCAGGTTGGGGTCTGTTTTTTATCTCTGTGCTGTAAAGGAAGATAAAACAGCAAGCAATGAAGCCTTGGTCCTGCTAAGCATAGTGGCAAAGCTTCCACAGAGTTCGCCGGAGCCTAAATATTTCTGCTGCTGACGCTGCGGGATTTTCTTAGAGTGAAGCCGAACTAACAGCTGCCACCAAAAACATGGGTTTGAGGTGCATCTGCCCTTTCCTTGCAGTAACTCTCATGTTAATCTTATTCTTCAGATGGCTAGAGCCACAGGCAACTAACTGTACAACAGACACTGATTTATCTGTCTGAATTGGTTCCCCATGATTTGCTCTATCTCAAAAACATGTTAACAGTATTATATATTTTTTATCTTTCTTATCTGATTTGCAAAAGGATTTGGTTTTTTTGTCCATTCAGGAATGCTTCAATTTGAGAACTAGACCGCCCACTGACTGCTGATCAGTCAAAATTTCTGAAGCAAGGTAATAAATTACTGAAACTTCCCCAGAACACGCACAAAAACAGGATAAATTACTTCATGTAGAAAAGAAGGAAACAGAGATGCAAAGGTGAATAACAAATGTAGGAGTGGGGAGAGGCAGGATTGACAGCTGATCTGGTGAAAGAAGAGAGAATACATATTGCAACGGGAGGAGTAGTGAAAGAGGAGTGATACAACTGAAAATGTTAAAGCATATTAATAAAACGACTCAGAGCACAGAGGTGAAGAGGCTGCTAAAAACATTAAGTGATATTTTGGTTTATATTTTAAAGCCTGTAAGATACTGTTTGAAATATTCCCCTCAGCTTCGTGAAGCATATTGACTGAGAAAATCCATTTTTTTGGCATGCTCTGTAAATTGCAACCATGGTACCAACTAATCTGTCTCCCTTGAGACTTACTGTGATACACAAGGAAGATTCAGAAAATAACCCTCCCACCTTTCAACCACCTAGAAAAATATTTCCTGCCAAACCTAGAGTCTAAAGGAGTCAGTAGGACTTTAGAAAATGATTTGAAGTCAATATCAGGCAAATCATCACATCTGAAAATGAATAAGTTATTCTGCGCAAAGAAGGAATGTTTAGCTGTCTAGTAAAACAGCAACTGCTTTTAGCTAAGGATGATGTTTTGCTATTAGGCTACTTTGAGCACCAGCTACGTTAGTTAATGTCACTTTAGGGCCATTTTAATGCATTATATCTTTCCCTCTGAGAACCCTCAAGATTTCTGTTTATAGGAAGTAGAGAATCTAGATTTGTACACAAAGGCCTAGTAGAACAGATACTCTAATAATTTTCTCAAAAACGCATTTGAAATGGATAGGTTGTTGCCTTATTCCCTCAAGCCTGGAAAGCATCAGACAGGTTTTTTTGGGGGATTTTTTGTTTGTTTGTTTTTTAAGAGTAATGGTGTGAGTCTGAGATGGTGAGTGCAGCTCATAAACAAGCCGCTGCTCTTGGTCTCACACCTTCCCCACACACGTGTGTAGGGTGTTCAGGCACACACAGGTGCAGGGCGCAGCCTCTGCTCCCACCGGTTGCTGCATTGTCATCTCAGTGTCCAAACGCCTTGATGTGTGTGCACAGCTGTGCAGCTCGTGTTGTGGGGACTCTGTCAGGTGGACTGGGTTGTGCCTTTGGATATAGAGCTGAGCAAGAGAAGATGCATTAACTGCTCATTGCGAGGACAGACATCATGGGGGGCAGCAGGTCCACAAGACCACGCTCGTGTCCCGTTATTGTTCCCCTCTCTTTTTTAAAAGCCAGGTGGCAGTTGTCACTAAGCTATAGTGGCCACATGTGGAATTGTCTCCTACCCCTTCCCTCCCATGACAGCACAGCCACAGCTGAACAACCCCAAGGGAGCCCATCCCTGCCTCCCTTCAGGAGCCAGTCGAAGCTGGGCAGGAGCAGGCTGCAATACCCTTGCATTCAGAGCCAGCGTGAGGTTGAGTTCAGCCTCTTGCACAAGATCATGGCGGAACTTTACCCTGTTGTCTTTTTTTTTTTTTTTTTTTTTTTTTTTTTAAGTTGGGCTCCGCCTAATCCGTCAGATCGGCAGAGGAAGCTCTGAGATGTGTTTGATTTCAGACATATTCTTTGTAATGCAACACACTGAAATTGCAGTGAGCTCAAAACCCAGCTCACCAGAATCCAACAACGCTACAGAAAGTTGACCACAAGCAGGTCTACAATGACAGCACACCGAGTGAAAATTAATACGTGTCTTGTAAATAATTGCCTTCATGTCTCATTGCAAATGTAGTAGTTAAGCATTCTTGTCTTGTGGCTAATTTCCTATTCACAGTTTGTGGGAAAGCATAAATGTAAAGAAAACAGGTTTGGGGTCTTTTTGGTTTTTTTTGTTTTGTTTTGTTTTGATTTGAAGTCTGCTAATTTCAATTCTCGAACACCATGGGAGCCTACAGTTCCAATTTTCTTTTCACAGTATTAATGAAAACTGGGCACTGAAAATAGTCAGATTTTTCCCTGTTAGATTTTAAGCCACTTAGAAGTACAGTCAAGAATAATAACTTTCTACTCCATTATTACACAGTGCAGAGCTGTGGTCAATTGCTGTTATTTCATGCAAAGTTCTTCCTATGTGGTAGAAGAGTTTATTTTAAAAAATCAGTCTCTAGAGGCAATCCAGAAGGTCTGGTCAACACTGTTAAAAGGAAGACTTCTAAACAAGTGTCAGAGCAGTTGGTTTAAGAATGGATCATTATGCGACAAGTTATTTCCTATCACTGTTATGGTATGGTCTGAGCATAATCACAGTCTTTATGATCTTCTCTTGTTCCTCACTGAACCATCCTCAACTTAGTATAGATAGCTTCAGGTGTTGTGTTTGATTCTTATTATTGGGCATTTTGATTAGCCTCCAAGGTATTTAGCTTCTCATCTGCAATCTGAAACTTCAGCTGGGATGAAGTTAGTGTCTTTCAGGTGCTGCAGACACCAGCAGAGACTGCAGTTACCTTCAGCGTAGCAGCCAGGGTCACCCACAGACACCGCTTCACTGCTGGACTAGGAGCCAGTGGCTCTGTCTGCTTCGGCTGCAAAGATGCTGGGAAAGAAAGTTGCATTAGGTGTTTTTCAAAGAGTTTGGATTTCTACAGTCTTACACTGGCCACTGTCTGTCCCTTGAGATCGTCTGTTGTTCCTGCTGGCAGGCGAGATGTGAGTAGGGGTATGATATCCCTTGAGCACCCCAGTCTTTGTCAAATCAGTGAAAGGCAGCAGATTCAGTGATGTTACAACATGTGGATTTGTTTATTTGTGGGTTTTTCAGACAAAACATAGGCTGACCTTTGTCCAGAGCTTACATCTGAGAATGAGGTGCTACTTGCTTATAGCATGTGTTTCCATGAGCATTAAATACCTGAAATGGTCACTCACAAACCCATATGCTTTGTAAAGATGTCCTCTTATTTTCTTATTCTTCATGTGTCCTGGGAGGCCGTGCTAGGTTAAAGGCATGTTTTAAGTTAAATAACAGAAAAACCAGGAAGTTTTTCTGGAAGGAAACCTTGCAAGGAACCCTTGCTGAACTGTTCTTTTCGCAAAAGACCAAACGAATGTATCAAACTTACCAAACAGGTGCATTGAAAATGTTGCACATTTAATAACATTGAGGTAGCAGTGGAATCTTCCTCAGACAGATGGGATATATGAGATAACTGTGAAAATGTTCTTACAAAAAAAGGATGCCATCAGGTGAAAGACAAGAGTTTAGGTAATGTTGAAAAATACTGCTTATGTGCATCTCAGGCCAACTCAGTTATTAAAAGAATGTTTTCCCGTAAGCAAGCAGCGAAGTGTGATTCAGTGGACATTAGTAGTAAAGTTAGTTGTCAGCATTTGGCCCAGATGTCTGTATTTTAAAGAGAAAGAGAAGACTTTTGTCTTGAAAGAGTTTATTCAGTAGCTTCAATTACTTCTCAGACAGAAATTAATTTCTGGAATTCCCATACAGTAAGATAATACTTTGTCTCATTTTCTCTGACTATAGAAATCCTCCGGAGTCTTTATTCTGCAACAGTACACTGTGTCTTGTAAAACAATAAATGACACCTTATGCATAAAAGAATTTCCATTTTCTACAATAGCTACGATGAAGAAACGAGATATAATATAGTCATTGACTACTTTGAGACAGATTCCATTTCCTAGTTAGGTAGCATCTACCTTAAAAAAATAAAATAAAAGAGGCTTCTGAAGTGAAATTTCACGATATTTTGAGTAGTGGTAGAATAGACCAATTGTACCAACTTCTAACAGCTAAGAACTTTCAGGGAAAAATATATAAGGTTAAAATACTATTTGACATGAATGACAGTTTTTTTTGAGTGTTACGGTGATGCCTCTGATCTTTCAGCCAAATAAAATGCCACGTTCTTTAAACCTATGTGGGTAAGTGCCAAGAAGTGGTGCTTTAACTCTAAGAACACAAATCACCGATGAATAAATCATGAGTAATTTCAAGGTGGTGAGGGAGCTAAGTCCTTTTTGGTTCCCCAGCTGTTGTGTTTTATTATTCATTGACCAATTGTGGATGTCTGCTGGCTGCTTTTCGTTGTGTTTGTCCAAACTTTCTACAATTATCTGACCAGGTTTTATGGTTTGTGTGGCATTGCCTTTAATTATGGGTCCTTAAAATCATTGCCTTCCCATCATGTCCTTTACAGTACAAAAAGGTGACTGTGGGGCACTGGATGCTTTCATGCACCTTGAACTACAGGTTTGCCAACAATTAATACATTTCTCTAAAATGCTGCTTGTAGGTGAGGCCTGACAAAGCTCACCTCAAGCATGTAGGCTAATCCTAGTATTTCATAATACTCCCAGTTAGCATTTATATTATACCGAGAGAATTTTCAGCCATGCCTAATGCTTTAAAAGGCAGTTTTTGTGAGCCATCTTGGATGCTTAACAATGGTAGTGCTCTGCACTGCTCAGAGGGAAACCTAGGGTTCATGCACTGCTCTTTCTTGCTCCTGAGCTCAGCCAGACTGGGAATGCTGAGCACAGACACCCTCTAGGATTTTGGAAATGCAGATATAATCATAGGAATATTGCACGGGTTCCAACACTTTATTTTTGTCCAAGACACTAAGTTAAATAAGAAGGTCCATCTCTCCTATCCCTGCTGGAGGAGATTCTGTACACATACCTGCAGCAGAGGGAGTAGGTTATGGCTCTATAAGCACTATGTGTGCTGCCAGCATTTGACCTGGAAGTTCCTCACGGAATTTCTTACTCTGTTTTACTCTTCATGGCCATGTCAGGAGATAAAATGTTTCACACAACACAGCAGTCCTTATCAATAAAATTTTATAGTCTTAAGGCTTGGGTCAGTTCAGTTCATATCATAACTGAGTAAAACAGAATCTGTCCTAAGTGAGTTCTTGGAAAGCTGAGCCCTTGCTTAGTATAATTTGGAAGGGTCTTTTTCTTTCTTTCTTTCTTTCTTTCTTTCTTTTTCTCTGAATAAATTGTTGCTTGAAGGAATGACTAGTATTGGCATTAACGAAGAAAAGCGGAAATAAAAGATGTTGAATGCAAAATTGATCAAGGGCATAGCCCTACTGAAGGAATCCATGAATTAGAAAAGATATGGTAGAGTTGCGTAGGACTGCAAAACAAAAAGAAGTATATATAATTAATTTGAGAAAAGCAAAAATCATCAGGAGTAGAGGAGAAATTGACAGGCTTGTCGAAGGAGGACTAAAGAACTGAGGATATAGTATTTGTAGCAAACTTACTGGCTGTTTAGCATTTGGTATAAGGGACAATTTGTTTCCCCCCCCACCCTCACCCTGTTTACTCATCTTATTATCACTCCTGTCTCAATAAATACTATGGCTTTACATTACCTGAGCATACAAAATAACTCTTGCTGTTGTCAAATTGGAGCAAGAACGTTCCTTTCCTCCCCGAATCAGTGTCCTGGCATTCAAATTGTGGTACACCTGTTATTGCAGGTTATTTAGGCATTCTTTGCTTTGTAATGACAGTTGGACAAATGATACTTTCGAAGGTGAAAATGCAATTTTCCGTGCTCTCCTTTTTCTCATTTAAAAGCCTGTTTGCTTACCCTAGCAGACGTGAAAACGGAACAAGTGGCAAACATGAATGTTTTAGGACCATTAGAGCGACGTGCTTTGATAGACAGGCCTGACCTCACGAGTGTGATATGCAAGATGCACATCCGTAGTGGGTAGATAAGAGTAACTCCTCTGTGCAAGCTCCGTAATAACCTCTCCCTTATTTCATTATCTACCTACAGCAAATCCTACGAGGGCAGGAGGAGGAAGGGAGTACCCTGGCTCGTCTGAGGTGATCCGTGAATCCAGCAGCACAACAGGCATGGTAGTTGGTATCGTGGCTGCGGCAGCACTGTGCATCCTCATTCTCCTGTATGCCATGTACAAGTACAGGAACCGAGACGAAGGATCCTATCACGTCGATGAGAGCCGAAACTACATCAGTAACTCAGCACAATCCAATGGGGCTGTGATCAAGGAGAAGCAGCCCAACAGTGCTAAAAGCTCCAATAAAAACAAGAAAAATAAGGATAAGGAGTACTATGTCTGATCTCAACATCTAAAAGAACGCTTGTATAGAAGTAGTCTTCATTTTATCTGAGACATAATACAAACTTACTTACTTTACTTTCTATGAAGCACATACAAAACAAACAAAAAAGACAGGGAATGCAATCAGAAAGGAAAGACTGTTTTTAAAAACAAGCATCTTATGCTCATGTTTTTCAGAAACAGGAGCTGATAAATTCCCTAACATCCACAGTGTTTTCATTTACTCTGCCTGTCTTTATGTTGCTGGAACATTTCTGAAAGACAATGATGACACCACGCATTCATAAAGCAAGGAGTATTACTACAACATCAAGGCACAATATGAAACAAAACAAATAAATAAATAAATAAAACAAAACAGGAAAAATACGAAAAAAAAAGAAGCTACCTATGATTCTGGATTTAGCCAAAGTGCTAGAAGTAAATTAGTCTTATTGTCAGAGAAGACTGTCATTATATATGGTGACTCAACAAGCAAACATAACGAGTTTACCGTCTGGTGCAGTGAAGCAGTGATTGGAAACTTGCATTTGAATCCAAGTGCTGGCTTTTCTGAAGACTGGCATAGAAGTACTTTCAAAAAGCCCTTTTATGGTTGTGAGGAAAATAGTATGGAGGCCTTATTTTCAAAAACAAAAACATGGAATATAAGGCACATTTCCACAAAAAAATCAAAAACCAACAAAAAACAAAGAAACAAAAACAAGAGGGCATAGATGCAATCATTGGGAAATTTTCATGCACGCTTAATATGTTATTACATATGTTTATATAAAAACACATCTATATGTGCTTTCTGGACTGTGATAAGTGATGTTTTATAGCCTGTTGTATAGAAAATGCAAACTATATCTGCTCTTCAGCCATTTTTGGTAAACTCAATGTTATAAGTGTTGCTAGGTATAGAGAGTTTTATGACATCTGGAGCAACAGACATACTTCAGTTTTTTGCAGCCATTATAAATTGTCACCAATTTTTTCTTTTTTCTTTCCCTTTTTTTTTTTTTTTTTAATTTACAGTGTAGTGGTTATCCAAAGGGGGATGTCTATGAATGTATATAAGAGTCAGCTAATTTTTTTCTTACGTGTACAGCCTCTATTCTGTTGCAATTAAGTTTTAGTAGTTTGTATGAAAGAAGTGGACTAGAAAGCAAAAATATGTATCTACTGTAATTTCTCTTCTCTCTCCTACCCCTATCTCTTGCTCCTGATATGCATCAACGAAGTTGATCAGAATGGCCAATTTTCCTAGAAATTTATACTCATTAATTGGCTAAATATTTAGTGACTTGAAGTGGCCTTTGGCTTCCAGTCAAAGCTTCACTAATGGAGAGCATGGTTTGCCTTACAGAAACCTTGTTCTGAAGAAATTATGAAAACAAATAATTTCTTGAGAATCCTAGGAAGGGTCATACAGTGTTTATGAGGGATTCCGTTACATGAATGAGAGCTGCTACAGCAGTGAGTGGTTAAGATATATATGAAAAAACCAGTAATCAGTTACCGAGGCCCATTTTACTGCAGAATTTACCCTTTTCTCCAAAAAGCAAGTAAACTTGAGGTGCATGGTAATATGGTTCAGGGGTGGGCATTTTGACATCTGAAAAAGTATTTTTAACTAACCCGATTGTGTGATATTGCAAGACATCATAACCAGACTAATATAAGTTGATCATATTTTAATGTAACACATAGCTTTTTTCTTACATATATAAAATTTTAATGTATTTTAGTTACACATACTACATATAATGCTATAATTTACACATTAAGTTCTTTTAGTATTGTTCCATTAAGTTCACAGCAATAATTCATAGCATAACATTTCATTTACATGGAAGTTCGAGGGGAATATATTAGACAGAGGGTAGCTCAATAGAAATCAACCAGATCATTGTGAGACCTCCTGGGAGGAATATGGATGTTCACACTTTACAGGCAGGAAGAAGGAATATAAATTAGCTTTAAACATCAGACACAACACATTTCGTTGTATGTTATTCACTGTAGCTAATGAGCAATGCTTAAAATGGGCACAGCTATCTATCTGAGCGTCAGAGCACTTTAAAAATACATGTAGCTGACATGAAAATACTTCACTTGGAGGCTGACAAATAACACATCAAGGTGTGTAGAAGCATTTTTTTTTCACTAAACATTTACAGAAAAATGAGACCACATCCACAAAATCCATCCCAAATTCATTTCTTAGACCATTATTCACTTGTGGTATTCATGGTTTCTCCCACCTTTACAAGACAGCTGTACTCAGGGAGAGGTAGGATCAGATAAACAGAGGCCATTGAGGAAAGCTTGAGAGTGCATCTAGAGGGGGAGAAGACGAAGTTGAAAGCCAAGTGATGCTCAGAGTTAAAGGATATCAGTGTTTAAAGTTATATGGAAGATCAAGAATACATGTCTCAACATGAGTTTGGTTTGGGCAAGATGAAATGGTCTTTTCAGCTTGATATTGATTGTATTAATGAAGTAGCATGGTCAGGTCAACTTCCAGGCAGTTTGGTAGATTAATCTTTTAACTAAATCCATACATCTAGGAAAAAAAGATCTGCTACTACTATAATAAGCAAACACACTTTTAATACTGTTTCTGAAGGTTCTCCTTTTTCTCTTTAATTTCACTAAACACAAAACAAATATGGACATTTTGGAAGTACCAGTAAGTGGATTACAGATCCTTTGTGTTTTAAGAACAAACAACCATAAAACAACTACCTAATAGAAAATTGGATCCTTTCTCTATAATAACTAATTTGTTTGACTGAGATGGCTTCCTTTCTATGACTGTATTGTGTTGCCTTTTTTAACAGAACACTAAATAACGTGTGGAACTATTTCAAACCTAAGACATTGAAGAGAGGCCCAATGCCCCTAACCTTATAGTGCTTTCTGTGATAGATATTTACAATTTTTTTATTTGTTGCAAGGCCAATTTATTCATTATTGGAAATGCTAAGCAAGTGGAATTTACTGTTTTGTTAATAAAAATGTTTCTTAATACAAATGTTGGCTTGTTTCTTCTCTTGTCCTTTGATTTGAAATATGTGTTTATCTTAAAGCAATGACAACCAAAACACTGAAAGTGGTATAAAGTTGCAGACATTCATGTTAGGATCCTGAGTTACCACAGAGTTCTTTGTGCACAAAATGAAAACCTTCAATTCTTGTGTTCAGCACTTTTGCTTGAGGTTTTTCTTTTGTTTTTGCATTAAATTATTTCTTCTTTTTTATAATTATTATTTTTAATCAGGAACTTAAAACTTGATGTTCCCCTTTCCTGCTAGCTTCTAGAATGAGGGAAAAAAGAATTTCCTAAGACATTTTTTTTTCTCTCGTGGGAAGAAGATGGCAGAAGGTAAGGAAGTGAGATGAAAAATTAAAACTGAAAATATTTTCTCTTGTCTAGAGGATGTTTTGAAATTAATGGAAAAAATAGCATACATCAGATCCTTAAAAAAATCCTAGATAATAGTTACAAAATTTCAACCATAGCTAATCCATTTCATGAGTATTTTCCTATTTAACAAGGCATTTAAATTCATGGCTAACTTCACATGAGCATCTAATCCTATTGATTTAAGCCAGCACCTAAAGTTGCCTAAATGCTTTGGAGAATGAGGATGGAATTAAGCTTTGGGATCTAAACTCCAAAAAGAATTTAAGCGTGCATCTTCTTCTGTCACATCAGTAGCTTCTTTGACCTCAATAGGATTTTTTCATCTCCTTAATTAGGTATAGAGTTAAGTAGGTTAGATAATTTAGGTGCAATAGTGTACAGAGAAACTGGCCCCATCATCTGTTAGTATAAAACTGTTTAACTTAGCATCTAAACTGCTTTATACTGACTGATTACTACTTTTTTGAGGGAGGAGGAAGAAGGGAGAATTAATACAGTATATTCCGTTTAGGAACGTGCTCTATTTATACGCAAAGGATCCATAACGATAGGGATTTTTGTTCTGTCACCAGAAAATACATTTAACTGTCTAGGTTTTGATCCTACACTGTATTTCTTCATTTTTCTTAAGTCTATGTTCTGTTCTCCTTCAGAAAATAAAAAAAGTCTTCTCAGTACCTGCATCAGCTATCAATAGTTTATTGCTTTAAGTGGTGGCATCCACAATCAATCATCACTGAGGCCAAGTAGCTAATAAGCCTCACAAGGTAAGGATAAAAGAAAAAAAATAAAGAAAAAAATACAACAAAAAAGAACAAAACAAAAAAACAACTTGGAACAAGGGAAGCAGGCACTTGCATATGCTGCAAATGACAGCTACATGTATTAACTCTGCCAACATGACCCTATGGCTTAACAAAACAGTTTTAAATTGGGTATCTTAAGTACCATTTTTATACCGATTACAGAAATTTGCTTCTAAAGTCAATGCAGTCCTGTCTGCGGGTGTTTAAAAACCTTATGCTGGGGTTTGAGAGACTTGTCAGTACCATTTTATGTGAGAGCCAAGGCTCTCGGATTTATTTTAAAGCCCCCTTCCCCTCTCTTTGAGTCAAGGGTTTTCAAGCATTTTCAAAGTTAAGATGTTTCTGGAAGGGAAAGAAACACACCATTAAATCCGTTTACAAGTTGTGCGTGCTTGGGGATGACAAAATTGCACACTGCCCTCTTGCTGGTCTGGGTGGTCTCTGCCTAGCTCTGAAGAGAGACCAAAGGTGTCCCAAAGGATTGACCTCTGAGGTTAAAAAAAAAAAAAAAAAAAAAAAGTCATCACCTGCTCAGATGAGAGGCACAGGGTCGGAGTTATCCCAATCCTCTGCCTCTGCTTTTGAGGGACTTTAGCCTTCAGCTGTGTTCTCCAGAACAAAGTCCATGTCCCACCACCTGTTACGCTGCCTCGTATCCATATCTCCTTATCCTCTCATAATAGGGAGATTTCACAAAAAAAGTGCTTTTCCAGACAATGGAGATGGGTTGTGGTAGTGTTCTGCATTTTTTTTTAAGCAAAACACAATACTGACATAAGGGGTAGATGTATTTCAAAGAATGCAGAATTTTTGTCAGTAAATTGCCTTTAAGTATACTGATTTCATGTCAGTATACGCTTAAGAGGTTTAGAAATCCAAGCTGGTAATCTTCAGGAACCTCCATCCTGGAAATGATAAAGATATTACCTTGTTTGTCAAAGAGCTCAGGGCCGACAAAACAGCTGCGCAAAAGCCTCAGCCCAGCAGAAGCAAATATCACAGGGGAAAAAAAAAGGGAATTTGGACAGTCAAAAATAAGAGCTACTGCCTTAGCTGGGCTCTTACAAGCAAGTTAACGTTCAAGAGCATGTAAAATCCTACTGAGCAAGAAATAGCAGAATATATTTGTAATACTTTGGGGCGTAAAGGCTGAGAAAATGCAAGCAGTGCCTGCTGCTTCCCTCATCCTGGGAGGCAGCCCCAGCCAAAGCGCCCCTGGTCAGCAAGGTTATACAGGGTTTTTCCTTCTATCTACAAACAGCTGCGATGAGCCCACATGGTTAATTTTTAGCTAAGACCATCATTTTTTCCCTCAGAAATGAAAACGCACCCACGCGGGGAAAGCAAAGCAGATGGCAAACACGCGGCTCCACAGCGTGCCTGACCCCAGGGCTGGCAACTGGCCCTTGACCAAATGGCTGCCAGAAAGTGCCCCAAAATGGCTGCCATCGCCTGGGACCGGCACGTGGTCTCTCGGCACCAGGGCCTGGTCCTGCTGCCCAGCGCTCCTCAGTCCCTCATCCTGCTGCCCCTGTCTCCCTTACGGTGCTTTTCAAAGGGCGTCTGCTGTACATCCCTGGTGCAGGTTAACTGACCTGCGTAGCCATTTTTCTGACTGTCACATTCATCACAAAAAGTCTTTATAAATGGTGGCATTAATCAATACATTGCCCCACCATCAAGAATAAAACAAATGCCCTCCTGAGGCTAACACTGGAGAAGGGAACATTTAACCATAGTAGATTTTCTTCTGCTCACGCAGCACAGCGTTTGCAAGCCCTGCAGACCTTTTGGGTCACCCAGCATGCAATCCAAGACACCTGAAGTCCAGTTTTTGGATGAGAGCAATACCATTTGTCTGTCCTCTCCTGCTCCCAGTTTCCACTGGCATTGCCCTGCTAGCTCACAGGGAGTTTGGGAATTCAATTAGGAGTTAGTTTACGGCTATTGGGTGTGTTCCCTGCCTGCAGGCCCAGCCAGAGCAAACCACCTTGCTCCAGACAAAGCAGCAGCTCAGGCAGCTTGGTCCGACAGGCATTAAGTCACCCCTCAGCACTGTTGCACTTCTAATTTTCTGGGGTGCCAAATTTCACAGATTTGGACCAGAAAATGGACTGCAGTTGAGCTCCAGTGACAAGGGCTGTTACACTGTGGGGAGAGGACAAGCTTCAGGGCAAAGAAATGTAAAACCTCAGGGAAAAAAAAACACAAGCAGGCCCCAGCATTCCCATGAAATCCTGCTCTCCCTCCTGTCTGCTACTCAGTTCTTTTGGACTCACAGGTGAATTTTATTCTTTGCAGATGATATGCGGAGAGGTAGCAGGTTTGCTGTCTGTCTGCCAGGCCAGGCAGGCCTTTAATACCACTTCAATGTCTCCTGTAGCCTCATTAAACAAAGTTTTTCATTGGGTTCAGGGAGAGATGGCAGCTGTCAGGTAACTAGTTCAGTCGAATCACGGTTGCTGGTGGAGAGTGTTTGGGACAGGGGAGTTTCTGCCTAGCCTTGCTGACATTTGGGAGATATCTGAGTGCAGACTTTTTTTTTTTTTTTTGGGAAACCTTTCAAAATGCTGATAGCACAACTCTTTAGCCATATCAGTTTCTCAACTATTTTAATAATTTTGTCTAAGTAAGGACTGTAGGATTTGACCTCTAGGTTAAGGGGCAAGTACTCCCAGGAGGAATACAGCTAGAGAGCGAAACTGGTGCTGAGGATTTGACTTCCAAGCTGCACTTCAGAATTTTCTTCAAACTGAGTGTCGTCTAGTCCCATGGGCTAAGTGGTAATGAATGGTTCTGATCTATGCCTTGCTATACATGAGTGTGCTCTTTAATATGTCATTATAATGAGGCTACGATGTTTTTTAATCACACAAATTCAAACACGAATAGCCGTGCTAAAGCCCTTCTCTGTATTTTTAGAGGTCTTACGGTCTGTACATTTCAGACCTTCATCTTCCTTTTTACCCCTCACAACCCCTCATTCCTTCTTTTTTTTAACCCAAAATATATGGAATCATAGCCAAAGCCTTGTTTTGTTTGAATAGTTAGAGATGAATTTAGCAGTATTTTTTTAGATAGATGCTGTAGGAGGAAGCCATATTATCAACACTTAGATCACAGCAGTGCAATTACTGACGTGTAGAGATACGCTTTTAGCAGAGTTGGAGCTTGCGATTAACTAGGTGTTAGACTGGAATAAACAGCTTTGGTAGCACTGATTTTGGCCAGACCTTTGGCCAGCTTAACAACATTGAATAGTCCTGGCCTTGGGGAGGTCTGAATGCCCATTTTGTGACAGAGGTCCAGCTTTTAAACAAAGTTTTGACATCTTTCTCTAACCCAATTTGCACCAAAATCAATTCTTTCTTGCAAGGGAATGAATCTTAATTAGTTTCCTAATTTAGTCAGTATTAAAAATATCATGAGGCATTTTGAAATCTTTGCTTATGTCTTTTACAGAGAGGAAAGTTGCCATTTCCATTGATTGAAACTTCGCTCTAGCATACTGTGTATTATTATGAACATTTCATGCAAGTATTCTGAAGTCATCATTAATTCTTTTAGAATTCCAAGACAGATCATCAAAGACAGATGATACAGACTGATGATAAAAGATTCCTAAATCTTAATTCTTGTAAATGATCTTGTTTGTGCTTAAGTGGTTGCTTATAAGCTTTGCCTAAGTTCTAAAAATCAACTTGAAGGATCTTTCTATGTTCCCTATGTCAACTTTTAACAAAAGTTAACTACTAAAGAGAAATGTTGACTCCTAAAAGAGAGAAGTTGACTACTAACGAGATCAAATGAGGAAAAGTGCAGCATAAGAGCTTGGCATAAGTATCTATCTGCTCTATTTCATGATGCAAAACACCCATTAACACAAGCAGTGATTTCAGGCCTACCATGTATCCCCCAGATACATCAGTATATCAGAATATGTTATAAAAACCAGATTGAGAGGAAGGATACAGCCCAGTACAAACAACCTAAATGCAAAATATGAAAAAGCCAATTCAAAGAACCGAAAAACAATCTGATCTCCTGAAATGGCCAGTAGGCTACTGTAGATCTGTAATTTATTTTTGGGAAGTTCTTAATGGAAAGTTCATAAGTTATTTGAGATGTGTAATTCTGGATATCTTACAACAAAATATAATGCAGCCTAGCAAAAGAAGGACCATACAAAAGAGACAATGGAATTTTCAAAATTGCTTTCAAATATTGTGCAGGCTCTATGTAATGCAAGTGGAATAAAATTCTGACTGTGGAACTTTATGACGATATTATGGAAATAAAGTGATGAACAAAGTGACCAGCCATAATATTTGCAACCGTTTGGGAAAATAAAGAGGAAGGATAAAGGAGTAAGGATCAAAATGCATCTCCATACCCCAGATGGACAATAAGGTTTTACTTCCATTGTAGCTTGGTAGTCCCTCAGTTCTGTAAACATTTGGGAGATGTTTGCAAAACTCCTGGGTATATGATTCCAACTGTTTCTTACAGAGCTAAGCCAGCTTAACTTTTGTACCGTAATAAATATCTCAGCATAAGTATGGGGTGCAGACTTTTGAGGAGTAAGAAGCTTTTTCATTATACACTTTTCTAGTACGTGCGGTCAGAATAAAAAGAAGATGGTGGTCTTGATTTAAAAAAAATCCAGTTGCTAATGTAAGTTAGTATCCACGACTGAGCCACTACTGAACATCAAGCACATGCTTGAGGTTTGTGATACTGTGACAGGGTGAGCCAAGATACGCTGCTTCAAGTTATAAATCTGATACAACTTCACAGAAATTAGTTGGATTACAGCCCTCCTCAGAGATATTTTATGTTGGCATAACTCTGTTGACTTCATTGCAGTTATTCATGGTTAGGCCAATGTGAAATTGAGCCCAGCAGTATATATCAATTTCACTGGGATTTACAGCTCAGACCTTCACTCTGCCTGGGACACTGGAAAGAGCCAGACTTTCTCACATTTTTATTCCAGACGGAATGTTAAAATTCCTTCTTTGCAGCTCTTTCTTACAACACAAAGAGCAACAGATATAACCAAAAAGATCTTTCATCTCTCTCTCTCTCTTTTTTTTTTTTTAAAAAGACCGTTGTGGAAAAATTGTTTGAAAGCAGGAACTGAGAGTAAAACTAGGGTCTAACGGAAGTTTTGGCATTACAAAAGCTTGCTTGGGGTGATACACAGTTACCACTTCCAGGATGGTTGGTACACACGGACTCAGCTCCTCCACAGTTCCCTAGGCAGCACAATCTTCCCTCCTCACAGCTGCAAAGGGGAGTAATGGAGGATGGAGCAGAGTGAAGACACCGCGGCCAAACTCTGTTGCACTCCCTGTGCTGGGCCACTGATAAGCCGCACAGTAGTTGTCCAATTCCCATTGGACATATGATAACATGTCTGGTGCTGAGCCAGCAAGGGTGACAAATCACTCCTTTTGGATGAATGTTGCTTGAACTTCACTCATTATAATGTCAAAAACACACCTCCATCCCAAAAGTTACCCGCCTCTGAGGTACGACCACTCCTCACTGAGCATGTGCTCTAGATTTTTGATTGACTGTACCTTTAAATGAAAGTGAGAAACTTTTTCACCAATCAATAACAATATTAAGTATGACTCTAGTCACTCAAGCTCCACCTGAATGTAAAGAAAAGTGTAAAAGTTGAACTAAGGATGAAAAGGAGGAAAGAAGAAACCATCGTAACTCTTGGGTCAGTTGACGGGCTGATCTGCCTTTCCTCCCCTCAGGTCAGGACTCTGCCTGAGGAGACTAAGAAGTGAGAGGGAAGATTCCATCGTAAATTCTGGATCAGTTGATGCGCTGATCCCCCCTTCCTCCCCTCAGATTGGGACGCCACCTGAGGAGACTCGAGACTGAGAGCCCTCTCCCATCTTCTGGGGTGAGTGATGATTGCACATTTGAACATCAGAGCTAGCCAAAAACCCCACGCTGTAGTAGAGACTTTCCTGTACTGACATCTGAAACTGCTTTGTAAATGTTTCGTTTGAATAAATCATACTGTTTGTGAACTCGACTACTTGTTTGGGGGGAGGCGATCGGACCAGCGGTCCACAGCCTGTTCATGAATCCGATACTGCCAGAGTTGAGCTTATAGTTGATCACACTCTTTGGGAACTCAATTTGCTCCTAGGAAGGTGATCGGACCTATGGTCCACGGACTGTTCGTGAATCCAATACTGATTTGATATCTCCTCCCCCCGCCCTCACCACCACTACAGCTTTCAAACTGCAACATTTTACAAGCTTATTAGAAAAATCGGCAGATCTGCAGGGACTAGTCTTCAAGGTGTGTATGTTACGTTGTTACTACAGCAACGGACAGCAATGACAGTGCCAAATTACAGATAAAATGAGTCCTTTTGCAAGACCAGATCACAACTAAAATGGTCTGGATAAATCTGCTATAATTAAAGTTGGTAGAATTAGACTCTAAACAGGGCAAATGTAATTTGAAAATATACTTTATTTTAGAAAAAAAGCACTTCGTGCTACAGAACCTGACAGGTTAGAAAAGTGGGAATATGTGCCAGGTCTTCAGCAGTTCTAGATTTGTTTTGTACGGTTCCACCAAGGGTTGGAACATCTCTTGATTAGAGACTGAGGCAGACCTCTATGCAAGGGGTAGCACAATATTCACAATAATGGCAGAGAAAGGGCTGTGCCTAAGGGAAGGACAGGACTTTCTGAAGACCCTTAATGTAAAAAAATATATAAGGTGCCTTATCTTGGATTGTCTGCTGTGCTCTTCTTTCATCTACTTCTTCCAGGCATGCAGGTGAGAGACACAAGATGCATAGGGGGAAAGGGCCATCTCCTTTAACCTTTCTCTTTTTAACTTGCCCTTCACTCCTTTTCCTCCCTCCGTGGAAGAGGCAGGATCTCTACTCTTGCTAAGGCAACCTTAAAATAAATACTGGATTTGAGTTATTTCAAGCCCTGGACCTTAATGCAGGCCAGCTTTCAAGAGCACACAGTGATATGAGCTATTATGTGCTGATCTTTTTAGAAAAGCTGACCATAAGTTCTATTTTATTTACCAGCGAGCCAGCCTACACTAGAAAGTTTGTGATGCAGAAATACTTTCATAAATTATGCCAACATATTTCCTAGCAGAGATACTGCTTATGCTGGGCAAAATATGCTTTTGGCAATAGAGGCTAAAAAGAGAGAGCAGATAAAATAACAAGGAGAAAGCATTATGTTTGTGTAGCTGTACCTAACGTAGCTCTATTTGCTAATAGAGCAGCATTTTCCTGTACAAGGTGAGAAAGGAACATTTTCCTAGACCAGTACTGCTCTATTGATGGCAATTTCATATTGGTTTTCCTAAGGAAAATAAGGACAAAGAAGTAGAAAGGCTATGAAGAATAAATTACTGAAGTACCATACGCATCTTACTGAAGTATGTTTTTAGGGTTGGATGGAGTTACAGGAGCTCACTAAAGCTACTGTGTATTAGCTGAACCATGGCATCCACACATATGCATGTTCTGAGATTGCCTGACGAGTGCTATGTCTCGCCTCAAGCAATAAGGAGTAAGGTGGAGGCTTATGTATTTTGCCCCCAACTTGGGGGAAAAAACATGCTGATGGAGAGTGATGTCAGCTGAGGAGACAGGTGGTAACTTGTCAAGCCATCATGACTCATTTGTGTTGAATCTTCTGCCTGTACCCTTAGCTACAGTTAACTAGACTTCTAGGCAGATAAAGAAATAACGGCAGAGATGACTGTACGAGGAAAAATAGCTAGCTCTTCAAACACGCTTAGCTACCCAAAAATGCTCCAGGAGTGAGGATAAAAGAAAAAAATACAGCTCAATTAAGAGCGAGTCCTAAATAATTCACTGATTTTTTAAAGTTTTACACACTCTCTCTCTCCCATTGATTTCTGACTCTCCTGCATACTCATCATTATATGGCATATTATTGAATTACTGACTCTTGCCAAAATGAAACAAACTAGTCAATTCTTAACGTTCTTAAAAACAACAGAAAGAGAGGAAAGAAATGTTCTCTTCATTATCTTGATCATATGGTTCAACCATGCTTGCTTGGTATTTTTAAATTGTTGCATTCAGATTTTGAATATCTCCAGCTTCCATTCAATTTTCTGACTATTGGCAAGGTTAAACTTTTCCATAATAGAAAGTCTACACAGTCCTTAAAATCATAGCTATAGACACACTGCATCTTGGGAACTAGGATAGGATTAATTTCATGTAACGCTATCTCATATTTAAATATGAGGCTACTTTAGATATTTTTAATAGTCATTTTAATAGTCACTTTTAATAGTCATTTTAATAGTCATCTGATAGAAATAAACCCTTCCAGGGAATAACATAAACCATTTTAGAAGTCTACTTTGGGAAAATCTAAATTCTGTTTTCACTGCCTCTTGAAAGAGTCCAGACACCTCACATTACAGGGTTTTGTTTCTTCAGTAAACTAACTACTTAACTGGAGCAAGACTGCATATAGCCAGCACTTCCTCTCTGAAAGGTCTTTCAAGATTAACAGATATTTCAAACTGAAGCATGAAAAGGGTTTTGCTCCTGTTTTTTTCTAGGGTGCAGAAGCAATTTAACCTTTTGTTGTAGAAATATTCAAAGAGGGATTACCCTGCACATAAAAAAACTATGAATATCCTCAGCTCCCTTATCACCCTTTGTGGTCAGAATTTATTTAATTTGGGACTACTGGTTCACCTAATGGGCTAGAGAACAGTTAAATTATTTGGGACCTCACAGGAAATTCAGGGCAGAGCTAGTCATCACATAGAAGGTCCCTGAGCCTTAATCTTAACTTGCATATATCTTCCCCTTTCTGTGGTGTGTGAACACCTAGCAAAATCCTGATACATACAGGGGACAGGCCATTCCTCTCTTCTTCTGGAGAGCAGAAAGGCAATAAAAAAAGCAAGTCCATTTCTCATATACTGGAACTGTGAACACGGAATCAGCCCGGAATCCCAAGGCTGATTTAAACTTGGAAACAAGGCCTTGATAAAAATAAACAATATATCATTCATGGAGCAGGATCACTGGAACACACAGAACTGCCATTTATCTGATTACAGGCAGCATCCGATTAAGTATTCTGGCCTTGAATATTTAGGATGTTAGAGATGGGGCAAGGGAAAAACAGAGACAATACCCCCTAGAATAGAGAGCCGGAGCTTATTCTATTCTTCCTTATCTTCTCCTTTTACCTAAAACTTCTTTCTGTTTGAATTTTAAGTATTGGTCTCTTCCAACCTTAAGCATTTTGTGATTCCATGATTTAAGAGCACAAGCTTCTCTGCATAACAGGAATCCTGCAGACTGAGAACAATGTGGATACGCTTCAACCATTTTATACCACACTCCATTCAGTGCAATACTGACTTAAGCGTACCTCCAATAAACCTTTCCAGTGGTTAGGTTGTTTTCAATTAGTTTTAAGCATTCCTGCATTATAAAGCAGCCTTATGTTTTTATGTACTATAAATACCCCATTCACTTCTTTGCAGTATCTATTGCAATTTAGCTATTAAAGAAGGAAAATGGAACACATCTAGTGAACCTTACAGATGCAGAATAAATAAAATTTTACTGTGCATTTCTTCCTCAAACTTTATGGGCTGCTTCCATGTAATTAGTATACAAGACTTGGATTAGGGTCTTGGATTGAATTAAAAAAGGGAGTGTTGGCATTTGCCAGTAGACTTTATCAGAGGTGAATGTAAATATGTATATAGAACGTCTGGCTATAGAGGTGAATGTATACAAACCTGCAGGTAGCATATGATAGTACTATTCTTTAAACTTCTCTCTTAAAAAAAAAAAAAAAAGAGAAAAAAGAGAAAAAAGAGAAAAAAGAAAAAAAAGAAAAAAGGCAAATTTGCGTGGTGCTTCCTGCAGGAGATGGGGAGAAAGATCCTAGATGTTTCCTCTTAAGTAAAGACTACCAAGATGAAGAGTCAAACTTTGATTTCATAGCAATGTAAGTGAACAGGGCAAGCGGGGCAGTGTGGACAGCTGTGGCCACAGGTCCAACGTGCTGCGGCTGCCCTTGGCCTTGTGTGTTACCATAGGCCTGCCTCCACCATCACTGAAATACTGTGTTCCCATCACCAGGGAGACAACAGCTCTGCAGAGTTTCCTCTCAGCTCATCTTTGGGGTCCCTGCCCATGTCTTTCTTTCCAGCCTCATGGTTTTCCCTGATGTCCTTTGCAGCCCAGCAAGCTCCAGCCAGGAGCAGCCTGGCAGCTCCACGGTGGTAGCTGGGGTGGAAGAGGAAGAGCAGATGAAGAAGCACAGATTGCCTTCTTTCAAAAACACCTTCCAGTTTCATTCACGTAACCCTTTTCAAGATAGCACACTCTTATCCCTTCCAATCTCCGTAGCCTCAGGGCCATTTAAGGCTCCTTTGTCACATCTGGGTTCTCCAAAACCTTATTCTTCTCTTTGGGTGTCCTGGTGGTCTGGTGTTCCCTCTCAGACTGCTCTATTCCTAGTGCTCCAGCCAGCACCAGTGCTACACTGTGTTTTTCTGAAATTTTGGATATAAAGGAACCATAGAGAGAGAAATAAATTTCAGCACTTTCCAAACATGTATACTCAGAGTCCTAGAGATGCATCTTACCATGCTATGCCAAAAAGTGTATCTGATTCAGCCTTTGAAATAGCACAAGGACACGTAAGCTCACTGAATTTTGAGACTGATTTTGGCTCCATTTTTCTGCAGCTCCTCATGTCCTGTCTGATGGATTGATTGATTCATCATTAACAACGTGAACTTTCGAAGTCAACCAGTGGGAATCTTGCCATTTTTACTAGCAAGAACAGGCTGCTGCATATGTTTCCCACATGGGAATACAGCTCACTGGCACAGAAAATCCCTCAAAAATGAGATCACAGCTCACAGGTCTGTTTAGCATAGAGAGCTCACACCGAGAGAACGTCTATGAGTACAATCAGCAATGCTGCTTATTTTTACACTCTGATTTCAGTTTGACCTGATTTTTTCCCGTTGGTACCGTCTGTATACCATCTAGGAGCCATCTAGTGCTGTCGCTTAGTTGTAAGGCCATGGGACATCTGTGGAGAGATGTGTGATGTGTGGCAACAAGTACCAGGCAAGCTGCAACACACTTCTTATCCGAATCTCTCACTTGTCTGTGAAAGGACTTACCTTACTGAGACAGCCTCACCAGCTTCAACAGGATATGTCTGTTTCAACCCTAAACTCCCAGGACAGCTTGAACGGAGTAACAAACATTCACAAAGGCACTTAGTCTCATGCATTATACTTCAGCGAGCATCATCATTTCTTGGTCATAATATCAAGGGGAGATATAATTAGATTTATATTTATGTGCGTTTTGCAAAGTGTAGGGTTATTTTCTGTTTATGCTATTGCCGCTATGGGATTACAAACAAAACTGATGAACACATTATTATACCTTTATGAGGGCGAGTTATTCGATGCATGAATGCTAGTGACACTTCCAGCACTGCACTCATCATGCTTATTCTGATCGGAATCGCTTAAATAATACATGAACTCACGCATCTACATAGTGCAACTCAGCTCTTTCATTAGGAGCACTGCTAAATTGTGACAGCTCGTTCTCCCAAGCGCTCACATGTTTGCAGGGTGAAAGTCCTTTTGTTTGGCTCAGGCAGGTTGCAAAATCTTGCTGAGGTATCATTTTAGATGTGTTACTACATATCTTTATGCCCTACTTTAACAAGGGCAATGTATGGCCTTTGTTTGTGCCATTCCTCCCAGGGAAAAAAAGGAGGCGGGGGGGAAACAAAGCTTATGCAAAAAATATTAGTGCATGAAAAAGCCAAATGAAAGGGAGAGTAGATTGGCTTTGGTAATTAAGATTTTGTACTGGGACTCTGAAGCTTTGGATTCAATTCCCTGGAGTATCAATAGGACCTTGGGCAGTGGCATCTCTGTAAAATGGAGTAATGGTTCTTTCTCTTCTATACCCTTTGTCTATTCAGCTCTGCGCTCCAGGTACGAGAGTATTTATACAGTGCCTGCCATACCAAGGCATACAAATCAAGTAATAGTAAGGAAAATATCTGTGAAATTATGTCTTCTGTGCTCCATTCAGGATAATAAATATAAATAAATATGTGAAAGAACATGTATTTCCACAAGAAGCTCCTGCTCCCAGGGTTGTGGGGCAGAGAAGCAAGACTTGGTGTTGAGGTCAGGGGTTCTGTGCACTAAACAGAGCTGGCACAAAGAAATGGGTCCATCTTTCGCATCTTGTGTGACCTCTGCTTAATTTGGAAGTATTGCAATAGAGCAAAAAGAAATTCTAGCGAGAGGACTGATGTACAGAAACAGGGCAGGGCTCAGAAGTGGTAAGAGAGCAGGGAGAACACAGACAGTGGGGAAAAAAGTTATACTTGACCCCATATCCGTTTGTAAAGGACTATGGGATTGCTGTTTCTGCAGGAGGAGAGTACCTTTCCTCAGCCTTGCAATGAACCTGAGCATATGGCTTTGAACCTAAGCATATGGTTTTGACTTGGGGTGGCTGTGAGGATTTCTCTTCCCTCTGTGAGAACAGTGCTCGGTATTTCTGGTGAAATTAAATGAAAGCATCTGAAGCAAACAAACTCTTCCCCCCCCGCCGCACCCCCCCCCCCAACCAAATCAAATTGTGATAATGAAACAGAGTTTTAAACCATGAGTCCACACCACAGCAACTATCAGACAGAGGCATAGGGGCTGCTAGGGAAGCTTGCTGTTCATTACTTGATACGGGTGCCCGACTTCTTCAGCGTAGGATGATCCATGTCCATTACTTCCAGGGATGCTGCCATGATCCCAGAAGTCCACCCAAGTCCACAGTCCGTAACAGGTCTGTTTGGCTCCTGCAAGTACCCACGGAACACTGCACAGGACACAAACAGACGTTTCGCTCCTGAAGGTGTCTCCAGTTCGTTAGCTGTGACTGACACATTGTGACACCTGTGTCCCCATCTAGTCCTGACCCCCTCCATGTGGCCTGAGGAGTGACTCGCCTGCTGCACAGTGGTCGCTTGTCACCCTGCACCTTGCACGGGTGGATCATGTTCACCTGGGCTGCTCCTCAGCAGCTCGGACCTTTTCCCGGTGTTTCCCTTCCAAAGGCTTTTCCCCAGGACTTTGCTGTTGCAAGGCTACAGGGAAGTGAGCAAAAATGGGGATTAATTCTTTAACTGTGGATCTTCTAACCTGTTTGTTGTCACTGGCCACCCACTAGAAGCTGAACAAAACCTGAAGAAAATGGGAAAAACAAAACAGAGCTCTTGCAATTCACTGGCAGGCCTTAGGGGAGTCACTGGCCTGGAGACTTTGGTTAGAAATTTTTCTGTTTGTCCTCCTGCTTCAGGATCCTTCCACACTGATTTATCCCAGGAATTAAATGCATTCCTGTAATCCCCCGTATCAAGAGGGATGCGAAACAGTGAATTCCTCAGGGCTCTGTTTAAAGCCTGAAATGACCCAATGTCTGGCTACTCCCAGAGGCCAGAGGGTTCAGGAGGGCTCTGGTCCAGGAAATGCTCCCTTGGGTGTTCAGATTTTTTTTTCTATGCTTTTCAGCTTAGTGAAGTTACTAAGATTATATACCTGCACATTCAAGCACGAGAGGTATTGAAGTATCAGCTTTGTGGCTAATGCATGTGCCAAAGAGCTTCTGATAAAGCTATCTCTGGAAATAGTGAGAGCTGCAGAGGAAGCAGGAGAACTTTGCACTGCATTGTTATGTTTAGAAAGAAGAGTCTGCTCTGGCTGTGAGAATTTCAGATGCTTTTTTGCTTGGGACAATCTGTCAGGGAGAAAAAGACAGAAAGGAACAAAGGAAAAGAAAGCGAGGCAGTTGTTTATAAGGAGCGACTGCTGCCGTACTTATCCTCGTGTGTGGAAGGTCCGATCATGCTGCTGTTGAAGCGAGTGGCCAGCCTTGCATGCCTTCAGTGACAAAAGGCCTAAAGGAATTGCCTCCCTCAAATCTTTTTATCTTTATAATAACTGTGAAGTGTTTGTGCCAGATGACCAGTGCGGGCCATTTTCCACCTACCCTCCCACCTTCAGCTCTTACCCTCCATTTATGTATAAGTAATGGTCAGAAAGCTTGTTATAGCTGATGCAAAGTAAGAGAGGCTCTGCCATGCAGTCTGTAGTTGCCACATGTCATCCTCTCCAGGCTTTTTATGTTACAAACATTTCTTTTTAATACCTCAAAGAGAAATACTCAAGTAATTATAGTAGCAATTTCCTTCCTTAGCTTTACTGCTTCTTCTTTCCTGCGTAGATTATTTCATTTCAAGCTGATATCCCAAGCAATTATAGCGCAGCATCACTGATGCAGACGTGCAGCAGGGTAATCACCTCTGGCTAACCTCCTCAGAATCTCTTGGATATAAATGTGGTGGTATTCAAGCATCCCAGAGAAGGAAAACTGGTATAAAAAATAGTATTTTCCAGTAAATTTGGAGAGGAATAAAGCACACTAAAAAAAAGCTCTCTGTTAGGGAGAGGCAAGGAATATTAGGAGAAGAAATTGCATTGATTTTATGGCCAGCAAGAGTAACTCTGATTGTCTAATACAATCGCCTGCAAAGCACAAGCCAAAGGCCTTGACTGCAGCCAATGCTGCTGGCTGTAATGGGCCACATCCAGAAATCTGTGAAGTCATTGGAAAAAAAAAAAAAAAAAAAAGGCAGCTCCTGGCTTCAGTTAGGGCTTTGGATCATGGTCAGTGTGAGCAGACCATGGAGCAGCGAGCTCAGCTGGGGGGCCATGCCTGCGTGATGCAGAGCAGGAGCCATCCACGGGAGGATCGGGAAATCAACAACGCCCTGGGGGCAGGGCAGCGCCCTTGGCAGCATCTCCTGGGGGCTCTGAGGCTCCCCGGCTGCACTGGGGGGTAGCTCAGGGAAAAGGACCAGTGAGGAGCCTATTCCTGCCCATCCCAGAGCCCTCGTCGGGCTGCGCCCGCTGCCTGGAGCTGCTTTCAGCAGCAGCTGCTCTTGCTGCCGAACACCTGCACAGAGCGACTGCTGTGGGTGATGCAACACAGATGTTTAGCTGGCATGTGCTGTGCTGATAGAATGTTTCTGGGGAAAAAGAGCTATGTAATTCTTTGGATTAGCTGATTCTTTGGAATTATTTAATCCTTTGGACTAGCTAAGTAAAGGTGCGTGTGAGGTGCTGGGGGTCCGGCCATATGAGGAAAAAAAGATCAACAAATCACTCATATATTGGATCCATCTGACTAGTCTTGGGGAAAATGCACACAATCTAAAATAAAGAGAACATTCAGAAGTGCTCCTTTGGGGATCAGTAGGATTCGAAGTGCAATGAATCAGAAATACTGCAGTTTTGTGACAAACCTGCAATTTGCATTTTAGCAATGACAAAACTCAGTGTAAATGTACAATCAATGTTTCCCATTCCTGTTAAAAAAAAATAAAAAACAAGCAGACTCACACAGTGCTACAATACAGTAATTCTCCCTGGTGACATAAAACCTCACTTCCCTGCAGCTGCAGCTGCTCTGGCACACGTGCTGCCCAGCACAATGCTTTGCAGAAGCCAGGAAAGTGGGTAGAAGTCTCCAGGATTTGGGCTGGTGCATAAAAATATTCCCTTTCAGACCACAGATTAATTTGTCGCCAGGTAACTAATAACTTGCTAATCTTAGGGCATGTGGCGAGTCATAGGCAAGTGAAATATTTGGGTGAAACCTTGACTATGGTCCTAGCACTGGGCAGATTTATACTGGTAGAGACTCTGCCCCTTTGTGTTTCTGTAGCATTAAGGTGATCATGTGCCAGGAAGGATGGAACGGGCCAGGGTGTAGATAAATCTACTTCTTGAGTAAGCTAAAGAAAGAAATATAGTTCATCTGCAGCTACTTTTTCCTTTGATATGCACCCTCTTGCAGCAGCAGGAGAAAAGAAGGCTCCTTTGGTGCAGGAGCAGTGCCTGCCACTCTACTGGAACAGCTCGCAAGCTCCATCTTGGTGTTCAGAGGCAGGTTCACTTTGATTTGATTACTTTTGAATGAACACCAGTGCGGAGTTATTAGCGACATCTCTATCATGTTTCTAATAGTTTTGTTAACATGCAGGAAATCAATGCCAGAAAACATTAAGGAGTGTCCAGAGCAAAGCTGATGTACTTTGCTCTGCAGCCATTCAGACTTAGTCAACAATAAGTGCTCTTCTCCAGGGATCCCAGCTCTTTGCCTGCCCTCACTACAACCAACCAACCACGCAAGATGCCTGTGCCACAACAGCAGTGTCTGGCATGGGAGCAGCATTGCAGTATGGATGTAAAGAATTGACATGCTTTAAGAAAATGATTAGCAAATCGGTGAGATAAAGGGCCCAGTGCAAAGGGAAGTAACCTCACATTTAGGAATTTTTTTCCATCACTCTGTTACAAGCTTCCTCTATACTCCCAGTCCAGGTCATCTCACCTCTGCTTCCATGTTATTAAATGTGGATGCTGCCCTCCACTGCAGCACAGAAGTGCTGTGAGGTACTGGATTATTAAGGGAATAGGAGCCCATGAGGTATACTGAGTTGAGCTTTCTTCTACATTCACCACCACAGTTCCTGCAGGCTCATGCAGATATTCCCACCTACCTCATTACCTGGAAGCTTCAGAAAGACCCTGTGGCCTTCCTGGGGAGAAATCCTCCCACTTTATCCTTGGAGAGACAGTCTATGACATATCCAACAGTGTATGGCACAAAATAGACATTTGCACAGAACAGACAAGATTCAGCATCTTTTTGGTTGACAGTAGAGTCCTCATGCGGGTGCAGTGAGGACAGAGCTAAGCACTCCTATAATTTTTCCCCATTTTCCTCTGTAGAAGGCACTCACAGTACTGGTACCTACATTTTCTGAGGAAGGATCCTGAAATACTCTGAGGACATCACTGAGGAGTCATCCAGAGTTTCTAGCATTGGTGTTAAGACTGAGGAAGAATAAAACATGGGTACAGGTGTAGTGCATGTTCTAGTTTCCCTCCCCCACTGCTGTCTCATGGAGCAGTCACTTCATCTTTTATGCTGAAGAAAAGGAAATATGACACTGTTGATCAGCACTGCTTCTGCTATTGTAATAAAATGAAATTAGATCCAATGTACTCAGCCATTACTTGAGCAAGTCAGACTTACTGACCTTCACTGGGGCTACCGATGTGCAAAACTCTCTCTCATTTCTGAAGAGAAAACAGGCGGGAAGAAAAACAGAGAGGAATAATTCTACACCTGTGAAAACCTTTCTTAAATAGCAGTGAGAATTTTATCCACAGCAGTTAAGTAAGAGTTCTGCCAAACTCCTTACATGTCCTGAAAGGATAAAGACAGCCTTGCAGCTTGCACATGCAGTCTTAGTGCCCAGATAACGTATTTCAGACCTGCAAGATATCTCTGTATTTTCAGTCAGAATTAATGTTTGTCTGCCAACTACAAATCATTCATGATTTACCACTGTGCCAGGTGATATTTGCCCAGCATTCATGAGGAACAAGTGGTCCTGCGGAATAAGGCTGCAGCGGAATGAACAGTGCTGGGACTGCTGGGAAAAGTTGCCTGAGTGGAGGGACGACTCACTACACCACATTGTCATTTTCTCAGGGAGACATTAATGAGGCTTGTCCAGCATTTCATGAAAATTTCATGACAAAAGGAGCTCTGGCCAATCTCACAGAGGTAGTTTAAGCTGCCTGCTCCCTCTGTCCATGAACCTTGTCATCCTTGTAGCTGTGTTAGCTGAAATAAAAGAGGTGCCTGGACGTCGACTGCTGCAGCTTGGAGCCTGATGTGTTCACTCACGGTGTCGGTGAAGGTGAGTGGTGCGCGGGAGCGGGCGACCTGCCAGCACCCTCAGCTCTGCCAAGACGGCGATTGGATGTTGCCACTGTCGGCACAGGGGAGTGAACAGGTGGGAAGCAGGAACCGCTCTGCCACAGCTCTGTGAGCCAAAGGGGGAGACAAGGGGAATCCTCCTCCCTGAAACATGCATACGCTGCTGAGTCAGAACAGCAGAGATGAATCAAATTATTATTTTTTTTCTAATTATTTTTTATATCCTGTCTGCTCCGTATGTGTCAGCGTAGATCTTAAAGATATTAAGTCACACAGCTCCCATGATTTCTTGTTAAAACCCATGGGTAGTATTTTGATAACCTCCTCTAACTAGCAAAGCCTATTTTTCAAAACCAACTTGGGTGGCTCAGCCACGTAAGGGTGTGCACTGTTATACATGGGCTCTGCTTGCCCCCTACAAGACATTTCCAGCTAGCTGTCTAAACATTTTCCAAACCCGCCTGGATGCGATCAAGTGCAAGGTGCTCTAGGTGTCCCTGCTGGAGCAGGGGAGTTGGACTAGGTGATCTCTAGAAGTCCCTTCCAACTTCAACCATTCTGTGATTCCATAATTTCCATAGGAGACCATGCCCATGTTTTTTAACCCAGGCCCTCTGCTATGTGGTGTAGAAGCTGTTAGAGTTGACTGGGTGCCACCGGGCTGGCCGAAAGCGAGTTGCTGTATCTACACTGGAGTTCCTGCACAGGCGTCTAGTCCAAGCAAAAATGTGGGAGGTTTAAGAGCAGCAGCAACATATTCAGCTCTTCCTGCCATTGAAGAGTGACCTACTAGGAGGGACAGCTGAGAGCAGTAACACTTCCAGGCGTCTGAACCGTGTCTGAGATGGGATGTGTGGACTTTGCTGAACAGAGGTGACTTCTTTAGAGACAGTTGATGAGATTACTACACTGGTTAGGTGTCCAGGGGCATAAATGTTTGAACACCTGGGTAGTAACTCCTGAGCTACCCTAGTTTACAATGCAGTGTTTGAAAGAAACTGACTGAAGGTGTTACCCCAGACCAGGCATAATTTGAGAGCCAGAGGGGTCTGCAGAGTGTTGAGTGGGGCACTGCAGAATGCTGCCCTGTTGGGAGAACAGATACGAACCAGGACCTGTTTTGGTGCAGAATGAATAAGTGATTTCCTTGCATGCAACCTTTATCACATTGAAATATTTTCTGCCCAGGGATACAACTGTAACAGAGCTGTGGAGATCCTCATCTTAGTCCATCTGAGTAGCGGTAGTCCAGGCACTCCTATGAGCTGGCAGTCATGTCTGAGATACCTAGGACAGAGGCAGGTACTGACCCCCATATCTCTAGTTGGCTCCTTTAATGGTTGCCTAAAAATAGGCAGTTAGAACTTCTCTATCATAAATGGGATCCTTTTGTTAGGTTTATTCAGAAAAAAACTAATTAAAAACCCAGAGGAGGAGGGTGTTAATAGTGAGTCTAGTCCGTTCTTTCAAGAATGAAATCTTAGTTATGCCCAGGACAGTTTTAATGGCAATCCAAGTTTGAGCAAGGAGCTAGAAGTGCCAGGGCAGCAAACTTCAGGATTGCAGCTCTGCTTCCTCCTCTGTAGTTGTCTATATCCCATTTTGAACCTGACATTCTATAACTTACTCAAGTGTGTGAACAGAGTCTATGACAGAGCAAAGAACTTAGTCCAGTTGCCTGAATCTTAATTTATCACTGGATCTGTCTTTCCCATCAGCTGTTTTACATGCAGCCTTAGCTTTACTCGCTCCTTACTCAAGCAAACCTGCTCTTTAAACTCATGTTTAAACTCATGGCCAAACAGTAATTAGAGATCTAGCAATAGAAAAGCAGCCATGATTCCCCATAAGAAGAAAAATGAAAAGTGCATTTGAGCAAAATATTCCCATAAAAGAAGTTAGATGCTTTTGTTGTTTTTTCTTATCTAATGCCACACAGACAAGGATGCCAGTCAGGTGCACATGGTAAAGGCTGCCAGTTTTGCTGGCTGGTAAAAGCAGGACACCTCAAAGAAAGACATTTAACCAGGGAAACCTCTGAAATAAATAATAATAATAATAATTCTCCAAGGCATTGCTAAACAGGTGGACACCGTGAGTCTTTTTTAGCAGGTTCAACCATGGTTGAGAATGACCAGCCTCTCTGTGGTTAGGATATTTTTGGCTGTGTGCACAGTATCAACATTACAGAGGCCTTAGAGACAAATATATCTTGAAATGACAATCCTTACGGCTTTCCAGAAGGGAGACTGATTAAACCAGATGGGGAATATTTAGCCACAGCAGGGCATATTCTCAGCCAGTGTAAATCAGCTTCTCTCCACAGATGATTTACAGCAACTGGAACCTGTAGCTTCAAAGGATCAAGTTGCATTCTCCTGAGCAATTAAGTCTATTTGGGTTTTTATCAGCAAAATTAACAAGGCCAAAGTATGCGCGCGTGTGTGCGTATGTATATGGGAGGAGAAGTAACCCTTAATTTAACAGAAATTGCTGAGTCTTAAGTAGTAATTTCTTCTTTAGTTACATGCTTGTTTCTCTTAGCTTCTTACGCCATTTTGCTCAACCCCACAACAAAATCAACAGAGAAATTACACATCTGAGGGACCTTGAAAGGTAGCAACTCATAAAAGCTTTAGGAAACTGTTAAAATGAAAATCTTCCTTTCTAAGTGGAAAGCAGTTTTTAAGGACAAGACAGCAGCTGCTTTGAAAATGCCCCTGAATTCTTTTTCCTTGCAATTTTTAGAAAACAAAGTGCTATTTTCTGAGCATTGACAGCATTTCCTTGGCTTTGACGGCTTTTGTCTTTTCTAAATGATAATAACTGTGCGTGTCTGTTTCTGTTTAGTCGGGAATGTGTATCACGGTAAAACACGTCTGTTCTGCTTGCTAGCTATGGGCATGTTGTTCTGGGAAAGTGTTTCAAATCTGGGCCTCTGTAATTAGTATTTCTACTGATACGTAATACAACCCTAGTAGTGCGCTATATTGAGCTTACATGAGTTTGGTAAGTAGTGAAACTTCTTACTTGCTCAGCTGCTCAGCAGTGGTGTCTTCCTGTGCCCCCTCCAGTCTCCTGCAGAGCTTTAAGTTACAAAAAGAGGAATTTGCTCTGTGTAAGTAGAGGAGAGAGAGAAAATGTTTTTGGCTTTTTAAATTATTTGCTGCTGTGTGTGAATGGTCAGCATTTTTCTTAACTACTAATGCTACTGTTACCCTTCAGCCAGTGTTTGAATGGAAAATCTCCAATGAATTTGAATTGTATCCCTCTTTTCTAGAGAGAAAGTAGGTCACTACTCTGCGAACTGGAAACTGCTCTAAACTCTGCCATGATCTTGGTGTGTCTAACTGGTCACGCTTTCAAACACGAACCTTTTCTCATTAAGCATAGCACCATGGTTGCTTCGACAGGTTCAGCTGTGGGTTGGTGGCTGCTAGGTATTTATAGTCTACAGAGGATTATAAATCCTGAGGTGGGGAATTTGCATGCAGGAACACCTGGGTATTCACAAATATGCCTCTCACTTCCGATTTAGGAGGGCCTTACAAGAGTCTGCTAGTTGCCTTGTTCCTGGAGAGTAGTTGCTGCACTTTAGAAATTGTGAGGGACTTCTAGGGATGTTTACCAGGCTTCCACCTCTAGATTCCTCTTGTCCATAGAGGTTTTTTTTTTCTCTCCAAGGAAACCCTTGTTCTTGGGAAGTCAGATTGTTGGAACTGGAAAGGCGGCTATGGGCCAGGGTATTGAAACTTAGGCCATGCAAATAGCAGATCATCTCACCAGTTTCTCTGTTAGTATTTTGTCTCCTGGAGGAGGGAGGACAGGGCAAATTTTCTATTCAGGACTTGGCTGCTCAGGCTGAGTCTTGCGGAGGCTGTAGCAGGGATGCACCACAAGCCTCTGGTTGGAGGAGATTCCTGCTCTTCCTATTAGCAGTAATGCACTGTGCTTAGTCCTAAATATTCAAATATGTGACTCAGCCGTCTAAAACCAAGAGAGATTATGAGGTCTTCTTTTTATGATATTGGGGTCATGCTGGCAAATTTTACTGCCTACCATGAAGCCTAGAACTCTTTTGGAGTCTGAGATTTTCGTTGTCCTTTGATTCCAGGACTCGGAGCTTTAATTAAAACCATCAAGCAGCCAGAGATTCCCAGTAGGATTGTGAGGGGTTGCCACTTCGGAGACAGAGAGAAGGAAGATTGTTCAGAGGCTGTAAAGCCTTTTGTAAAAGCTACAAAGACCTTTTGTCTGAATCGAATGATGTTTTTTCCTTTTTCTTTTTTTTTTTTTTTCCCCTGCTAGACTCGCAGTTAGGAAACTTGAGAGAAACAGGGAAGATGAATGACTCGGAGGTGATCTGAAAATGAGCAGAAAATCTGTGGATAAAAATTTCCATTTTAAGCATTTACAATGTTTAAGAAAGGAAAAGTGTTCAACCACTGAGTCTGGGGTGACGGACTTCTTAAGGACAGAATGAGAAACGAATTCCTGCAGTTTACAAAGAAGGGAGCACAAGGTTGGACAAGAATGATGTGTTTGTCTAGAAATTCGATTCCCATTTTTAAGAATGCAGGTCATAAAACAACCACAGGACGAAGGTGGTGAAGTAGTGGATTATGTCATTTGAAATCTTTATATCAAAAGTGAGTGTCTTCTTAAAAGGTATGTTTCAATGTAGGGAAATACTGTGTTGAGAGTCTGCACCACCCGCGCCTTGCTGATAATGTACAGGGGAGTGTTAGCAAATTGTCCTTGGCCGTCTGGGAATGAGGAGCTAGCTGGGAATGAGGAGCTAGCCAGTTCGGGTAAACAACTTTGCAAAACTGAGAAGAGCCTATGCGGTCGGGACCTAGCAACCCTCCTAGCAACCAATCATAATGAGCCTGAAAGTATATAACGCCTGTATGCGATAGCAATAAACGAAGTCTTGCCTTATTACTCATATTGAATATGCTGCATTTCTTCCCCGCACCCTCTCCCCAGCAAGCGGGTTAACTCTGAGAAGATTTTGCTTCAACATTTCAACTCAGCCACAGCTTGAGGCAAGAATTGTAAGCAAAATTCTCTGGCTCTTGTTATGTAGGAAGACAGACTAAATGATCATAATAATCTTTTGGTCTTAAGAACCGTTAATCTATTTCTGTGCAGTTGTGATGTTAGTGCACCAGAATTTCTCATCTTCTTGGATAAACTCATCCAAAAGAGTGGGTTTAAGTTTTTCTCTAGTCATGTCATAGATTTCTAGCTTATGAAACACTTTTAGGTTTTACTGAAAACTCTCTCATCAAAATGTGTCTCTTCTGCACAGAGCACAGACATTGCATAGAGGTGAAAGGCTCACAAGTGAGAGGGTAAACTTGAGGTTGTTTGGGTGACTTTATATATACATTTCTATGCAAATGGTTGTGATATGGCACTCTGTTTTTCTTTTGTTGTTTTAGTATAATCTGAACTTCAATTTCAAGGCTTTATTTTTTTATTTTTTTCCCCGGAGAAAACTCCAGTATTGTTTTAAGGCTCTCCAGCAATAAACAGATGTTTACAAGCTTAGCTCTAGCTTAATGAAACCGTTTTTGTCTGGGAATTTGCAGGAGAACTTGTCTACCAGCCCTCCTTTTGCAGTACCAACACAATTTAGCATAGAGATGGGGGTCTCGCTCTGTTTTGCAGCCCATCATAATGACGGCAGGGTGAGTTCAGCTGTCGGCTATGCGCTGCCATCACAGATCCCTTCCCAGGTCTGCAGCTCCAACACCTCCAGAGCCAATAAACGGCTCCTGGCAGGGACAAGCCAGGGCCCTTGACTCGGGGTGAAAATAGCATTCAAAATCACTTCAGACTAGCAAACCTTGATGTCTGCCTTGTTTTACCATGAGCAAGTCAGTGTTGGTAGGCTCCATAGCCTTGGCTAAGCCATCACACCGCAGAGTCTAAAGGGAGCAGAACTGCTCATCCTGGGAGACAGATAAAGCTGCTGGCTTTGCCAGCCATGAAGTTAAACCACAAAACCAATGAGGAAAGGGATTATTTTATTTTTACTTTCTTTCCCGGGGTAGCTGAGTGTCTCTTTCATCAGTATGCTGTGTGAGATGTACTTTCTCTTACAAGAATATGCTTGTTTCACTGTTCATTTATTACAAGAAATAACAGAACTCACATGTAAGTTTTCTTCTATTTGAATCTAATTCCACAAATCCCCGCAGAAGGCTGAATATACCTATTCAATTTGCATGTAGGAAGTATATTGCTGCATATATAAACACTCTAGACTTTTCTGCCTAATGCTATGAGTAATTTACTTTTAGAGTTAAAATACACCCTAATCTTTACTGTTTTATGAAACTTTGAACATTCTAACTACCTCTTTTTTTTTTTTTTTTTTTTTTTTTACCATAGAGGGAGGCCACTGTCTGGAGTTATTCTCAAAGGGCCTTATAGGAGGCTGTTAAACTGCTGTGCAAACACCTAGAGATATTTCTTTTTTTCTTTTTCTTTTTTTTTTTCCTTTGGCTTTGGTGCCACATAATTCCTGAGTGTGCCTCATAAATCCCCCAAATGGCTGTTGCTTTTCCATCTGATGGCTCATCAGCCTGTCATTTTGGAACATCCAAAAGAGAAAGACTAGGTACTTAGGTGGGTTTAGGAGCATGCAATGTACAGAAAGGGCAAAGCATTTGGGAAATTGAGGAGGGCTGCAAAAAAGGGTTTTTTAAGCCCTTGCACTGCACCTGTTTGTTCTAGGTCCTTCTTTTCCCAGTCAAAAAAGGGCTTTTGGTGGCTTTTGTTTGGTAGAAACAATGTGAGAGGTAAGATGCTAACAGAATCAGTGAGTGCTGTTTTGTCAAATCATGTGTGCCTAAAACGTTCCATAAACTGGCCTCCATGCTAGGATAGACTTCTGTCTTAGAGTGTAATGTAAGAATTTCTACTGAGATGGAGAAGAACTGTAATAGATTCTGAACAGATCCCCATAAGGCACCACTGATTTTTTTTCTTTGTCCTATAGTAAAAATGGGTGCAAGATTCTTGAAGAAATATCACAAAATTTGTTGGCTACTTGTTCAAGACTCAATCTGTTAAGGTACGTCAATGTAACCAAAAGCTTATTAGGAAGAAATGAAATGTTGTGCTCAAAACTCATGATTTCTGTTGTTAAGGCCTGCAACAGAGGTGTTTTCCTTCTAGTTGTTGCTTCCTTTGCACACCTATAAGGTAAACATAAAACTGTGTGTGTGTGTGTGTGTGCGTGTGCACGCCTAGTTCTTTTTCCATAGCGGTGGGGAAAATGTTGCAGCAGTTCTTCCTAAAGTCTCAGGAATGAGAAGACAAAAGAGTGTCTTTTTTTGTTTTGTTTTTAACAAAGGGGCTTATTTTAGATAAATCTCATAATTTTCTTATATCACTTGTATGCCTTGTTAAAATTCAGGGTTGGAAATACTTGGGCTGCATATTGTTTCCAATTACATCTGTTCTATACACGGCAATCTGTTACACCGGCTTTTGATCTAAAGTGATATAACTGAAAGGAGAAATCTCTCTTCAAATGGGCTTCATTTTCTCAAGCCCTGGCAGCATTTAAAAATGATCTCCACCATCTCACTTTGCTTTATATTCAGTTCAATCTGAGGTCAGATTTTCATCTGACCCTTTATATTATTTATGGGTCCCTTGAACAAAGTAATACATATTCTTTTCCCTGCACAGGAGAAAACCTGGGCTGGTTTCCAAAGCATTTAGAGACAAGTCAGTCATGGCTATTTGCAGCTGCATGGAAGAAGAGACCCTTAGCTACACCCTTATCAGAATATTTCCGTGGTTTTAACTTATGGTACATCATTGACTGGCTTAATTGGGAAATTCAAAAACAAGGAAAAATAGACCCTGCTTCACTCCAAAAAAGAAAAAAAAAAAAAGGCTTGAAGTATATTTTCTACCAAAGCCAATAACAGTTACTACAAATTCAGGCAAGATTTGCCATGAAAAATGTGTTTGTTGGACAGATATTGTTACTTATAAGTAAGAAGACTAGCATAATAGGAAGGAATAAAGGTAGTAACCTGCTAGTAATTACTTGCTATCTACAACTTATAGCAAGTATGGAAAAGAGTCTATTTTTGGTCCATATGGAGTGCTTTGTTTAGTAATTTAACCATCAGTCTTTTGATGTGCATTGTGTGCCTCTAGCAAGACGTTCTAGCGTCTTATTTGCCTCCTTTGTTAATGTAGCTGCACATCGGGCTGAACGCTTCAGGAGTGTTTTCTGAAATAACTACTAAATCTCTTTTTTTTGGACTGGCTGCTGTAACACCTCTCTGTTTAGTGCATAATACCCGCTTTGGGTCGTTGCTACAATCCCATTATTTTATAAGCCTTCACTAGCTATGTACAGCATTGCTTTTAGTAGCTGACCGTTCAATAGTCCTTCCCTATCAGCTTTTTTTTCTCTGCTGCCTGTAGCCTCTCTGTATAGTACATAAATACAGATTATCTTTTTTTTTTTTTTTTTTTCTTATCTGAAGTGTAGAGCAGAAACAGAGGTGTCTGGAGAACTAAAAACGATTAGAGGAATGGAAAGGACTTCCAGAAGAAAACAGACAGAAGAGATTAATACCACTTCACGTAGAGAAACGAGACCATGCTATAGCTACATTAAATAATCAGTGCTATGGAGAATGGAAATTGTGTGCATTTTGCTTCTTTCAAAATAGGAACACCCGGGTTTAATGTAACTGTCAAATTACAGTGTAGCGTGTGTAAAATTGCAAGGCAGCGCCTTCCCAAAGGATGCAACTTGGGGAGCGCTTGCAACAGTGACTGTCACCATCCCAGACTATTTTACAGCACCTTGGGACCAAATCCTTACGGACTGGTGTTGCCAGTTGCTTGGGGACCCTCGTCAGGGACCCGCTGTCTCAGGAAAACTTCCTACAACTGATGAGCTTTACCTCGATTATGTTAAACATAAGAAAGCAGTTTGGAAGTGATCCCATCAGTAATAGCAATGTTAAAAGAAAAATTCCTCTAGCACCAGGTGAGGCGATCTCAGTTCTTGAGCTGCTCTGAAGCACCAATGAGCAGCCATTTCCAGTAACATGACCTTCAGTACAGATGTGTGCAGTCATCAGCGTCACAATGGATACAGTGCTCTGATAATTTCTCAGGATGTGCTAGAAGTGCACATAAAGAAACCACTGATTAGAGTCTAAACTTCCACTGTCATGCAGGCTCGTACTGATCACAAATTTGTGCTGCAGTAGAATTACTTTTGATACATGTCTTTGTCAGGGAAGAATCAAGCTCCAAATTCTCTGTGATCAGCCACCTTCCTGTTGTTGAAAATTCTTTGACCCTAGAACTATTGAGGGTATCCGGGAGCCATCTCTACTCTAAATGGGCAGGTTGAACCTCTTTGTGGAGCCTGGGTGACAATGGACTTGCCGTGAACATAATCTTGTCCTCCTGTGTTTTACGCTGCTGCCAAGCTGTCTGTAATTGTATTGTGAAAATATGGTCCGTTTGTAGAATTCTGGGCTGATCTATCCCGTCAGATTTGTACCTGCTCTGCACAAAAACATCAGAAACCACCCCTGCCACTCCAAAGCTCAATTTCTATTCTTCTTATTCCAGAATTTGTAAGCTATAGCAGGGGGTCCCTGTTATGCAGAGTTTGTATTCGGTCATCTTGAATGTAGAAGCCTATGGAGACGTAGATTTGGATGTGAGCGGGAGGAATTAAAATTACATGAAATCCATGGATTTTTTTTTCTTTTCTCCATTAAGTAAACTAACAGGTTACTGTTTTCTTTGTGCCCCTTCTATTATAGGCTTAAGCACTTATTCTAAAAGGCCTTCATATGAACAAATGGAGAAAAGTCTGCAAGGATTTACAGCTCTGAAATTGGCAGTATTTGAGGAGCACAAAGGCAGAGACACTAGGTTGCTGAAGTCCTGGCATGATTATTTTTCCCTCCTAGCAGAATTCAAAACAGCTCGTATTAGTAGTTTCTAAAAAGTTACTTTCTTTTATTTTACTGCTTTTTATTGCTGACTACTGGGCTTGATGAATAAGCATATTGTTTTGTTTGCTATAACATTATCAGCTGTTTTCTGTTTTTGCTAAAGTGCATGGAGAGTCCTGGGCTTGGTCAGTCATTAATTATAATTTATTTTAATTACTGCTTGAATCCCCAAGGAAATTAAATACAAACCCCATGCAGTTTAGCTACAGTGCTGGAGTGCAAATACAGAGAAATGAAATATGGTAAAACTGTGATTTTTATGCTTGCTTCCTCCTGGCAAGCTGCTTCTAGCAGAGCTATGATCAGGAAGCGAGCAGGCTTGGGGGATTTCTTAATCGTGAGACTTAAAGACAGTGTGCTGCTGGAGCACATTCCATGACATGCATGTGAGTGGCACACACTTCCCTGTGATTCCATGAAGTTACTAAAATAGCACTGGGTCCTGGAGCTGCTATTGCAAAAGAGCCTGCGCCAGGTTCGAGAAGGTACTGGGAGCCCACACTGACCTTTTTGTAGGGGAGCAATGATCCCCTTTTGGGTCCCCAGAGCCACAGCTCAGCTTCTGTTTCTGCTGCTCCAGACCTCAGCTCCACATTTTGTACTCTTTGAAAGGTCAAATATTTCTAAACTGAAAGCCTAGAGTAGTTGTGTATGGGTCCATGAATGTCAGTTCACAAAAGCTCTCTCCCCGAAGGCAGAGGAAGGTGATGCAGAGACATGAGATAATTCTAAAGCTTATTTGTGTCAAAGGCAGAATTTTGACAGACATCATGATACAATGAAATTCCTCCAAATGAGAGCTCTGGCTTCTCTGAAAATGGTGTTCTGGGGCTGTAGAGGAGGGAGGCTGATGTCGTAAGACTATGATACAAACCATACTGCTGGATCAATGATTTTTCTTCAGATTACACAGGGCTGGTTGAAAGAAAGCTTTATCTCATATATTGTGAGATTCTTGATCATATTCTCTATAGAAATTGGATAAAGCATAAGTGGTTTTCATTTTTCAGTTTAAGATCTGCTTTCTAAAGTATCACCCAATCCTCCCTCAGAAAGCCTTTCTTTCACATTATATTGTACGTCGGTTTTCTAATTTTTATTGACATGAAAATTAATTTCATTAAACATTTCAATTACACTATGTGTCATAAGGAGTTTTTAGTACTGAAAGAAAATGTCTATGGCAAGTATTCTGTCATAAAATAATCATTTTATAGTTAATCTAAGCTATTCTATAGCAGAGAAATTTTTGAAGTTTGAAATGATGATGCCCCACATACAACTGATAACTCAAAGGTTAGCAAAAACCAGTTAAATGGTTTGAGATCAAAATGATGCTTAAGAATGCCCTTAGACCTGTCAGTGAAAAAGAATGAAAAGAACAGAGTAGGAACAAGGAACAAAGGAAGTTCTGGTCTAAAGAATATAGGCAGTTGTTGCCTAACCCAGTGTCGTCTTCTAGCATTATCCTAAAAGGGAAACATCTCAGATAGCAGGTCGGTAGGGACAGTAGCTGACCCTTGCCACTACAATTGTAGCTGGGTCAATCTGAAGAAGAAGAAAAAAAATTCAAGAAAGAAATATTTTCTGTGCTGTTGCTGCTATAGAAGCAGTCCTCTGAAGGCTGAGGGCATGAGAAGGAGAGTGTCCTAATCTAATTTTAACAAGACTTACCTGCATCATGGAGAGAAAAGTAGAGGAAGGTGAATATTGCTGAGGAAAACCAATTGAAATTCTTCTTTTTTATATATAATAGGTAATGTGATACCTGCTGTGCACGCAGAAATATCATGCATAATACCAGACAAGAGTAACCCAAAACAGAGGAGCTCATTGTTGCACAGGAATTAAGCTGGGTGTGAAATATGTTTTGTTAACTACACTTTCAGATGCAAAAGCTCCTGGTTTGAGTGGCACAAGTACAGAATTTGTGGCCTGATTTGCTGAATCAAATGCGCTTTCGTAACGGTCACTTCACCCTCTACACTGCATCCAGAAACATCAGGTCTGTGATTGAGAATCTCAGGTGGTGCTGTTTCCTGCTGCAGATGAGGAAGGGACCAGGTGAATCCATGCTCGGCTGCTGAGTGACCTTAATCAGCCTCTCCAGCCTTTCCTGGGATCTCCATGTGCCTTCTTCTGCCTATAGACCAGGAGCCTCATGTGAGCCCAGCTCTGATGGTAGCTTTACCCATCTGCATGTACCTTACAGTGCATTCAGGTGTTATGGTGTGGTGTCTTGGGCTCCTTGCTTGTCCCCTTTGCGAAGGAGCTGGGCCTCTGCTACTCTCTGTCATCATGATAGATTCTAAAGCTGCTTTTTTATCCTGAGTTAATGAGTGGATGCCCTTGATCTCCTCTTCACAAGAGCCATCAGCAGATTCAAAGTCATCAAAATGTGTTGTGCTCTGCTTTTTCCTTCCCTTGTACATGTGACATGAAGAAACATGTGAGTGTTACGGGTAAGTTTCGATGGACGTTAGTAGTTTATGATTTTTAGAGAAATAATAATTTTGTGAAATCTGAATGTGCCCTCTCCATCCTGCAGTAATGCTATAAAAGCTTGCAAGTGGCATTTCTTTTCTCTGCTTAAAATGTGCTTCTGTGGTGTCTGTGCAGCCCATACTCAGCGACCTGGGTCTTCTTGCAAATGTGGTACGGAGCTTTCAAGAAACTTTTTTTTTTATTTATTGCTAGACCTTTCCATCCCTTCTGATCTAGTTTCAAAAGACACTGTGGGTAGAATTTAACATGCATGAGGTGAAAGGTTGGTGTAAACACTTGAGGATACCCTGAGCAGAGTTGATATCCTGCACTGTGGCTCCTGTACAGGTACTTAGGGTTAGGGGGCCAGGGGGAATCCCTTAATACTTGAAACTTAACAAAGTTAATTCTGTGATGAATAGTAACAGTGTTGAGTGTCAATACGAAGGATAGCCAATATTTGCCTCTGGGTATACAGTAGCAATATGGTGTTTGTACTCCATGATATTTACTTTTTTAGACCGTAATAAAATCTAGTTATTTTCAAGAACTGAAAGGATCTGTGACTATTTTTCTCCATGTTGTTATTAAAGAAAAGGATATAGCTACTGCAAAAATATTTTCAGATTTTATTGTCCGATTCCTTTGATGGGAGTAGAACATGACAGATGAATTTTCACTAGTTGTCTTGCTTGCTTTTCTTCCCCCTAATATTTTGGCTTTTTGTACCTTTCCTTAGGACATTCAGCTCCAAGGCTGACAAGGATAATACAAAAGGCCTGGCAGTGAAACCAACAGCGGAAGTGACTGGCAGGAAAAGAAGCTGGTAAGTACCACAATAAAGGTGCTATTTAACCTGCTGGCTAATACGAAAAGGTTATTTCTACAGCAACCAGTGGAACAATATATTTAGCAATTAGATTAATCCAAACAAATAGGGATTTAAACCCCATCGTCCTGGCTAAATTCCAACTTAGGTGATTTCATTCTGGCTGCCAATATGCCCTCTGCAGTTTCTGCTGGATAAGTTGCAGCTTACACTGTGTGTGTGGGATGTGTGTGTGTTGGGCTTTTTATGAACAGTTATGTACCATGTCGAGAGAAGACACAAGCAGCATAATCTCTTTCCAAAGACACAGCAGGCTGAAGATTCTGAACCTAAAAGGGGACAGTCATTTACCTCTTGAAGTCAAGGGATGTTTTCTTCTTTCGACAAGACTTTTCAGGAAAAGTCTCCTCATCTTGTGTCATCTGGAACAGGCTGCCCAGAGAGGTTGTGGAGTCTCCTTCTCTGGAGATCTTCAAAACCCGCTTGGATGCAGTCCTGTGCCACGTGCTCTAGGTGACCCTGCGGATGCAGGGGGGTTGGACTAGATGACCTCTAGAGGTCCCTTCCAACCCTAAGCATTCTATGATTCTATGTGAGCATCTGCTAAATCCTGTCTGGTAATAAACAGAGGTGACTGCCTTTCAGTAAAGTAAGGCATGAACTTTCAGTCATATTTAACCTGTTTGTAGGATTTGCAGGTGCAGCAAATGCAGCAAAAAGATTGGCATAAAACAGTTATGAGCGCAATATAAACAGCTAGGCAGTGATCAGGAATGCTCAGATAGAGAGGCAGAGAAGCTGCATTAGCACACTTTTCCCCCTGCACTCCCAATGTCAAAATTTGCTGCGTTTCCTTTTGAAGCTGAACCTTTTCCTTTGTGTCAAAGCCAGCTCAAGTGCCTTCCTATACTTCCGCTCACCTTGGTTCATCCACCTGGGCATGGTGGTAAATTAGGGGAATTGTGAATGTTGGGTCTCAAAGTAAAGGTGAGACAAACCTTCCCGTTTTGGTGGTGTGCATGCTAAGCCTGTCCTCTGGAGGAGTCAACCTATGCTGATGCCTTGCTGAAGTCTTCCTGGGGAAAGGCTCTAAAACACTGAATTTACATCAAGTTTATATTTGCTGCTTTATCTGAGATAAAAGAAGTCCCTGCTGGTAGCTAGGATGCCATTTTTAAGGGCCCAAAATATCACAGTAATATAATTAATTTTATTGATTGCTAGCTCATTTGGAAAAGATCATCCCTGCAAAGATTTTTTTTTTTTTCTTCCCGCTATGGCATTCCAGAAAATGTTGCACTATGAGCTGACAGGATGATTAGGATGTAGCTAGCATAGAGGGAACAGGTCAGGGAGTCTTCCCCAGCTTGTATTTTATGAAGCCTGAGAGAGGGCTCAGCTTTCCAAATGTGAGGCACTAGGAATTGATTTGGATCACTCGCAACACACACAAGATACAGGCAGGAAAATGTTACATCACTATTTGGATACTGAGCCACTGAGAAAATTCAGACTCACCAATATTTTTAACTGTAGTTTCAAGTCAGCCTTGCCAAAACACATGGGGTTGATTATCCTAACTTGAACTTGGGAGCTGCCCCTTTCTGGTCCTGCTTGCAGGCAGAGATAAGATGTTCAGCCTACACTAAGAGCTATGGTTATCACGGGCTGAGGAATAGGCACAGCACCACACAAGTGGCAAGTGAGGGCAGCCAAACCCTTGTTGTGTGTGGTAGCCCAAATTAATAACAAGGAATTATAGCAGGGATAACAAGGTCTGAGGCAAAGTGGATCCTTTTCACCTAGACAAATGTTTTGGCAGCTGTGCAAAATGCTTCAGGTTCTTGGGTAAATAAACTGATAGAAGTGAACATAGGCAAGCATATTGGAAGAGGAATTGCTCTTGATCACAAAGATCTTTCTGTGCTAGAATCTAAAATATGCTGTTTTAAAATTATTTTTATTTATTTAGCAAAGCAAAAACATTTTTCACCAGGATAAATGGAAAACAAATGTATCAGGTTTAAGCTCTTGTGGAAGAATTGTTTGAAAGTGGGAACTAAGAGAAAAAAAATAGGGCCTAACAGAAATTTTGGCATTACAGAAGCTTGCTTGGGGTGATATACAGATGCCACTTCCAGGATGGCTGGTACAAATGGACTCAGCTCCTCCACAGTTCCCTAGGCAGCACAGTCTGCCCTCCTCACAGCTGCAAAGGGGAGTAATGGAGGATGGAGCAGAGTGAAGACACCGCGGCCAAACTCTGTTGCACTCCCTGTGCAGGGCCACTGATAAGCCGCACAGTAGCTGTCCAATGGGAGATATATGATAACATGTCTGCTGCTGAGCCAGCAAGGGTGACAAATCACTCCTTTTGGATGAATGTTGCTTGAACTTCACTCATTATAATGTCAAAAACACACCTCCATCCCAAAAGTTACCCGCCTCTGAGGTACGACCACTCCTCACTGAGCATGTGCTCTAGATTTTTGATTGACTGTACCTTTAAATGAAAGTGAGAAACTTTTTCACCAATCAATAACAATATTAAGTATGACTCTAGTCACTCAAGCTCCACCTGAATGTAAAGAAAAGTGTAAAAGTTGAACTAAGGATGAAAAGGAGGAAAGAAGAAACCATCGTAACTCTTGGGTCAGTTGACGGGCTGATCTGCCTTTCCTCCCCTCAGGTCAGGACTCTGCCTGAGGAGACTAAGAAGTGAGAGGGAAGATTCCATCGTAAATTCTGGATCAGTTGATGCGCTGATCCCCCCTTCCTCCCCTCAGATTGGGACGCCACCTGAGGAGACTCGAGACTGAGAGCCCTCTCCCATCTTCTGGGGTGAGTGATGATTGCACATTTGAACATCAGAGCTAGCCAAAAACCCCACGCTGTAGTAGAGACTTTCCTGTACTGACATCTGAAACTGCTTTGTAAATGTTTCGTTTGAATAAATCATACTGTTTGTGAACTCGACTACTTGTTTGGGGGGAGGCGATCGGACCAGCGGTCCACAGCCTGTTCATGAATCCGATACTGCCAGAGTTGAGCTTATAGTTGATCACACTCTTTGGGAACTCAATTTGCTCCTAGGAAGGTGATCGGACCTACAGTTCACAGACTGTTTGTGAATCCGATACTGATTGGATATCTTCCTCCCCCACTTCTCCCCCACCACTACGGCCTTCAAACTGCAACATTTCACAGCTCTTCTTAACAAGTTTAATTTACTTCTGTTAAAATGATTTAGCCATCACCATTTCTCTCCAATAGATATTTGTTTGGGAAACTAATTTGAATGCGCATGATAGATGAACTGCATTGAAATTTTCAGTTTTTATCAGCTCTAACTTTTGATCTTAATTAACTCCTCCACATCTATCTGCATAGAAACCAACAATACAATCAATAAAATACTAGAGTGAGCTGCTTGTATCGAACAAGTATGCAGATTTTTTTTTAATTTTCTTTTACTTGTTTCCGACCAGCTCCTAACTGCAGCAAGTAGTGTACTGTGTTGCCTTCAAAGGCATTGCTAGGTGGGACGAAGAACCTGATACCCGCTGAAGATAAATAAGGCATGTTAGTGAAATTCCCTCTCCCCAGCAGATGAATGAATTGGATGCCAGGTAAGGATGATACCTTTCTTCTCATCCATTGGCTACAATCCTGGTGAAGAAAACACTTCAAGCTTCTCTTCCATATAGAGAAGAATAAGATCAATTTTCAATATCTATTTCTCTGGAGAAATCCCTGTGGTCCATCCTCTCTTCATGGGAAAAGCCAAGGGTAAGGAGTGGAGTACTGCTGATGTGTCATTGCAGGTGCATTTTGGTACCTTCCTCCACATGTTCTTACAATAGGTTCTACTTTTGTACAGCCGTTTTGGGAGTGTGTCTCTCCCAGGTTGATCTGCATGATCACAATCAAAAGCAATAAATCCTTGTCATCTAAAGCCTATAGCAATGCTTTACAAACCAAGCACATTGCTATACCCTCTAATTTTCAAACGTTGGAGAAGGGCACCTAGAAGTCTACTAGCAGCATCTGGAGTACCTTGTTGATAAAGTCTAAGGCTGCAGGAGGGGAGGTTAACTTGAATATGTTGTTAATTGCTGTCCATGCAATACAAACTCCATCTTTGAAAAACAGTTTCTTGGAAAAGAGTATGGGGAGTCACGCTCTTTTGGGATGAAAATGAGTTATGTGTCTGGGCTCATTGTGCTGGCGGAATCTGGGACAAGGCAGATACAAGAACATAATCACATTGCTCATTGACATGCCTCATCCCAACTGTTTGATATGGCTAAGTACTGGCTTGTGGCACAACTTCCATGCATGGCATTTCTACCTCATACTCTGCATGGGGTCAGATACCTGTGGGGACCATGACTCCAGACTTGCTAAGATCTTGTCAACATCTCTGTGATCTAATCTTAATCAAGAGCTAGTATTGGGCCATGCATATTTTTGTCTTCTGTATTTTTACACTTTTTTTATAAAGCATGATCACCTGTTGCACTTTATGCACTTATGCATTTTGAATGCATAGGAGGACTTCACACTGAGATATATATTGCCTCCATAGATGGTAAGAATGTTTTACTATTCAGGCAGTGAACAATTTCCTGCTGGTTTAGCCAAGCACAAGTGAGGGCTGAACCTGACCTGTCAGACATACAGATATTTTCAAGGAAGTGAGAACAATTAGTAGTCTGATAAGAAATGTCAAATAATTCTATAAAGAAGGATAGTGGAAAGAGAAGGAAGCTCAGAAATTGAGTGAATCCCCAAGCGAACTCCCTAGAGGTGTAAAAACTAGCATATGTCCCCAGGCCAAGTGCCTCTTCCTTGAATGCAACTTAGAGGTAGAAGGTCAGTGAAGAATTGAAGCCTCTGCCAGGCATCTTGGAATGTCTAATAACCCGTTAGCTGAAGCAGAAAGAGAAGAGAAAGCAGAAATGCAGATGAGATGAGAATCTTTTTCAGACAAGATAGACATATGCTGTGTAATTGTGTCTGAATGTTTTAGACCGTTTTAAGTTAATACTTCTATCTGAGGTTTTTTTAACCTGGCTTGAGTTATGTGAGATTTCAAGCTTGCTAGCATCAAGGTATCTCATTTGTGAGTCATCAGGATACAGTTATTGTTGTTTGTTTTTGTTTTCTGGTGTTGTTTCTCTTGTCCTAACTATCTCAATAAATTTCCCCAAGATATTGCCCAACCAATAACAGCTCCAGAACCACTTGGAATACAGCAGGCAGATGGAAGGAATGTGCTATGGTAACTTATGCTATCAAAGTAAGTATACTGGTATATTGTGAGATAGGAGGGAAAGTGCCAGAAGCCTGAGGGTCTTGAGGGAATCTGACACTGATAAATATTGTTTTTGATCTTGCCTGTAAAGAGAACTTTGCTATAGGCTCTGTGCTGTGTTTTCCTGGATGTAGTGACAGTATCTTCCAGCATGCTATATGATCACTACCATCTGAATCTTTCATGACACCAATACAAAGTGTCATGTTACTATTAAATACTACTACTAAACTAATTGGGCAAACTACTACTGCTAAACCAATTGGGCAATGAGTCAATGGCTTTCAAAGGCCTACTGATGGAGATTGATGGAGTCTTTCTTGCTCTTCTCAGTCCCAAGCTCATCTAATTTCACTGAGAAATTAGGACTATTTTTCAGAGGATTTTACCAGAGTGGAGGCTTTAATATGAGATAATATCAGGAGATTTTGAGATATTCTTGAATATATTGAGATATTCTGTTTTTCTCAGTTCCATTCAAATGAGGGACCCCTTATCTGAGAATAGCAAGATATTTTTTCTCTTCCTATCCCAACTCCTGCAGACCCCAGCTCTGCTCTGCTCCAGCACTTTGCTGAAGAGAGAGAAAGGCTCTTCCAGCCCAAGAAGCTGGCTTGAGGGGGAAGGGGAACAAAACCTGCTTCTGGTTCCCTCCCCAGCACTGGAGCCTAGAGGTGGCGCGGAGCAAAATTCTGCCTCTAGGGAAAGAGATGGGGACAGGGATTCAAGGCACGCTTAGAGTGGCAACAAGGGATGCTGACAGGCTTCAAGGCACATGATGTGACTACCAGGAGAATATCTACACCTAACAATTTTGGGAATGCATGAACTTAGAAATTCAGCTCTGCTATTGTGCTGGCATATTGTTCAAGAGCTAGTTTCTTTTTGCAAGAGCTGAGAGAAGATTGTATGGTTGAAATATGCGTTTGACAAGGGATATGATAAATTGCCTAGAAAATTAGTTTTTCTTGCTCTATATTTTCCCTGAAAATTCCCTTGGGTGTTTTTTTGTAAAAATGAAAACATTTGTATATGTTCATGTTTTTGTGAGTTTATGTTTTTAGACAGCTAGATTTTCTCTTGTGTACTTGGAAAGATGAACACACACACACAAGATGTTTGTGCATTCAAGTATTATAGATAGTGTTGATGATGTTTTCTATGATTAAAGGTGACAGATGCTTGTGATTCTAGCAACAGGAAATAGGGTGTTAAACTTTCCTAAATTAGAATTTGGGGTCAAGATTTTTTATCCAAAGTACATCCAAATTAATTTTTAATTTCAGCCAAAAATATTAAGTTGTTTTACAACTGAAATGTGACAAAACAAGATTTCCTTATCGTGTTTTTTTTTTTTAAATAAAAAAAAATAAAAATGGAGGATTCATCAGAAGATTTTAGTATTGATAACTTCAGTAAGGACTTGATCTGAAAGGACCATGGAATTTCTGTCAGGGAAGCTTCCATCATCAGGTCTCTAAAAATAAGTCTTACTGGTCAAACTACAAGCTTTTCAAAATATCTGATTTGCTTGAATTCAATGAAATTCCTGCGTATGACAGTTAAATCTTACCATGTTTTTTTGTGTGCAGGGGCGCTGACTAGTATGGGGTCTAGTACTGACGGTCTGGTAGTACTCGTAATGTCTGCAAACAGAGGGATTTTCTTTCTCTTCTCAAAGAAAGGAAGCCCCTGCTGGGCTCTAAAACTAGGAAAGTGACCTCTGAAAAACTAGGAGATCACTGAGATTCACTGAGGGGATGCTGGTGAGAAGCTTAGAGGTTTTGGAATGAAAAAAAGTTCCTGAAAGCTGTGAGGAAAAGACATACTGACTGCCAGGCAAGACAAGCCCGAAGAAAATAGATGAGAGAGAGACTTCTGTATAGGAAAAAAAAAAAAAAAAAAAAAAAAGGAAGAGAGAACAAGGCTGGTTAGAGTAGAAAACTAGAAAAAGAAAGTAATGGAGCAAGGGATAGGAAATTAAAAGAGAAAACTAATTAAAATGAGAAGTGGGGGTGGGCAAAAATATTCTAATGGGGAGGACTGAAGTGGCATTGAGATAGACCGAGGAGGAACAGGTAAAAAGTTTGAGACAGAACTGTTGCAGCAACAACAGATGAAGCTGGGGCAAGGGAGACAAGAGACCAGATAAAGAGCTGTCAGGGTAGAAACCAGAGCAGTCTGAGGCAAGACACATGCAAATAATGGGAGAAGCAATTGGAACTCTAATTGAAAGGCCTATCATTAGTTAGTCACTTAACTAATTTTGGTTTTCACAAACAGTATATCCAGAATTGGTGATTTTTTTTCCCCTTATTCTAATTTGTGTTGGTTTCCCTTTTGTAAACTGAGGGTAATTCTATCCCCTGACCTCCCAAAAATGTTGGGAAGATAAATAACATTTGTGAAGCGCTCACGTGCACTAGTGAAACCCCCAGGAGGAAATTTAATAATTCTGTCTTCAGAAGTGCATTTATAAATTTGCAGTAAATAAGGCCTGAGTTGATACATTGAACAACAAGCACAAAACAAAATATTGAATTGCTGCTCATTTATGTGAAGAATGGATTGTGCTCACTTAAAGGCGACAGAAAAAAATGCTGTGGAAGAAAATATGATTGTAACGTCAAAGATGATGATTCACATACAAAAGGGAATCTTTACTGAGGCAGCACTAGTAATATTAATTGTTAGTCTTAAGCTTAAATCTTTCATTTCCTAACCCTTGAGGATTTGTCCTTATGACCCTAGTAATGTCCTCTTAGTACTTTTCTATTTGTGAGGGTATGTTGTTATGCAATATAATTTTATTTCATGAAGGTCAAAGTTTAGGCAAATAATACATTTTAAAGAGCAGGTATCTTTAAGTATGAGAAAACCAAATTATGGCTACTATTAGAATGAGATTTGAAATATGTAGTTGTATATTATCTATTATGGCTGTTCCTTTAATTGTAAAATAAATGTCCTAATTTCACTCTTCATTCCTGTCCAACCTTCTCTTGAACATGCTTCTATTGTGAACTTAAGTGTACCTCTAATAGGCTAGGATGAATGAGGTGAGAATTCATGATAAATCAGGTTGGATTTTTTTCCTATTTTCCTTTGTGTTTTGTTTATAAGCAACATGGAGTGGAAACAGCCCCTCATTTAGAAGTAGTGTCTGCACTTCTATAGATATTGACTCAGGAACATTATTTTACCTGAGTGAGCCAGATTCCTCAGAATAATATGGAATGTGTACCTGGAGTTCTAATTAAAGCCTGTGGTCATTCATCTCTCTAATTGCCACAATGCCCTCCAGGATAATATCATCCCAAATGTACCATTCTTTTTTTGCCTGAACAAGTGACTTAAAAGCCATCTGGATCCTTGCCAAGCATAAAGAGGAAAATTCACTGACTGCGATACCATGGCACACAAAAATAAAAATCACAAGATGAAAAATAGAAGAGGTCAAGCAAAGTAATGAGATTTTTCTATCTGGCTTCTGAAAGTATTGACTTCTAATTCCTGAGCATTAGCAGTTGTAGAAGTCATCTGTTAATAAGTAAAGATTTTTTCTGAGATGCTCTTAAGCTTTGGGGCTGCCAAGCTTTTTTCCTGAGAAGAAAGGATGGAGATTAGGCCTGGGAATAGGATGTGCAGTCAAATTAAAGCTGCAGTCTGAAGTCAGGGAGGCTTTCTGGAGAGAGTGCAGCCAGCCTTAGGAAATAGCTGAAATATGTAATTTTTATGATATATATGATAGAAAAATTGTAAACCAACCTCCTCAGTGACCAGGAGTCAAAGTGCTACTGGCTCTGGATTTTAGAGAGCTATCATACTCTTCAGTCTTTTTCAAGTTATGCCTTACAGATTGAAATCATAAAAGGAAGAGAGTATTTTTCTTCATTCTTTGTTGGCTGAGTTCATTACTGTCAACAATATTTAACATATCTGATTTATTTTTGCCTTAAGAGATATACAATGGATTTTCACTAAGAAGTAACAGTAAATCTTACTTAATGGCCTAAGGACATGAGCTAAGAGGCATCTTCATTTTTCAATGTGCAAGAATCACTCCATTAGCATTAACGTTTATTTCACATATTTTCAGGAGTGAGAATTTCTCTGTCGCATATTTTCATCTCAGTCATGCGCTACTAACATATGAAAGAGCTGAAATGAAGCACAATTCCTCAATCTGTGGTGACATCTCATATCCACTGATTTTACTGAGAATGGGGAAATTATCGACCCTTGGTAACTGGGTTTTTTATTGATCACACCTAACTTTGGAACACTGAAAATGCCAGAATGGGAATGCATTGCGTTCTTCAAAGTGTTAGTGTGTACATGTTTCTATATACATATATATTAAAAAGGCGGGGGGTGGCGGAAATCTCCTTGGACCATATGGATCCCTGCTTTCACCCACCCCCTTTTTCAGTGGTTCTCTGTGATAAATCCCAAATGGATCATACAGTGTTAACAGTCTGATCCTTACTCTTAGAAATAAGTTTGTGCTCCAGAGTACCATATGACATGACAAACAGGGCCAGGCAAAAATGAATACAAACCTAAGTACCTCTTCCTGGGCACTTTTTAAAGTGAAGATATGGAGCTCAAAAAACAGTTTTCAAACCAGACTTTTGTTTGCTGAACACATTGAAAGTCAATTGTCTCCTTTGCATGACCTTGTATGCACCAAGAATGTGATATCTTGTTGTAATTGTTGCTGAGAGATGGGTATTTTATGACTTTAGAAATTATTGATATACATAGGAATTAAATTCCATGCTGCTTCCAAATTGCTGTGTGTCCCAGTATCCTGGTAGATAAAGCTAGTGGCATTTCAAGTGCACTTAGGTAACTACATTCGGGGTAGTTTCCTGCTCTCTATTAGCAATGGCTGAAGCCTTGCAGTAATTATCATAGTTCATAATTTTATACTGTAAAGAGGAAAATCATGAAAGAAAATTGTGGGAGGTGGTGCACAAACCTGTAGTTGCTGCCAATCCCCGCCTCTAGAGGTAGAGAAAAGAAAGGTACTGCAAAATCAGGCTGGAAATTGGAGTAAAAAATCTTTTTTTCTTTTTCTTTTCATAGCAAAGATTTCTCCTCAGATTTCATAGCTGTGTCTTAAATCTTACCCTGTCCAAGAGTCACATGTCAGTTCTGATGAAATAGATTCTTCCACTCTACTGTGACCTGGGAGTAGGTCTGCTGATGTTGGTATTATTTACCATATTGTAAAATGTCAGATGTTTTTGAACCCTTATTATACAATAAACTTATTTCTGTGTTCTACTTTATGTGTCTGGGTGGTCCTTTTAAAATCAGTAAATCTACTCACATGCTTAATCTTGGGCACAACCTCAGTACATTGCTGAGTCATGTCTTAAATGAATTAAATGAAAACAACATTTGGCTTTAAAGTTGCTGATTTTACAAAGCCTCAGTCAGGAAAGGTAGACAGTAATGTTTTTCTTGTTTTATTATGCAGTAAATAGTAGGCTATAACAAATAGGAGTGACCATGGTGTAATTGTGAACCAGGTATAGTGTTGCACCTTGCGAAAGAACGGACTCAGTCTGGGATGCAGAGTGAGACAACTTTATTCTCAAACCATCTCCTTTTTATACTCTTTTAACACAAGTGTTCCTAAAATTATAATCAATCAGCATCTTGCCAGCCGTGCAGTTGTGGTTATCTTCTTCTCCTTGCTCTGTTCCTTATCTGCTAACAAGACATTCCACATGTGGTTGTAGTCCTCCTCCTTTTCTTGCTTTGTTCCTTGCCGATAAGACATTAGTCCTTGCGGGTCAGCCCATCAACCGTGCACTGCTAAGGCATTCTTGCGATTAACTATCTACTAACAAGGCACCTATTATCTACTGACAAGGTACTGTGCCTCCACAGTATAGAGTCCAGGATTCCGTCACTGGTACTGTTTGTACCATGAACATTTGGGAGTGAAATAGTGAAAGCTTCTTTATATCTTTGCAAATCACAAGAACAAACTTCAAGTAAAATGACCTGGTTTTTTTCAGTGAAATTTATGAATTATCTAGAAATGTACCTACATGTCTGGAAAAGATGCAAGACTGGAAAACATACTGTTCACTATAACAGAAATATCTTTTCTTAGGAAGCTGCCTTAAAACTCTGATCTTCTGCTTGGACAGATGGAGAAAAGCTTCACTTGGAATCAATGGGAGCACCACTACATGGGTCAAAAACAGGAGACAGATGGGATCAGGGCAGTGGATTACAGCTAGCCTACTGGTGAAAACTTTGTCCTGATTATGAATAAATGTGTTATTGCCATTATTCCATCCTCCTTAGGGAAGGATTTTGTTTGTAACTTGTTGAAGAAACAGTTATTATTGGTGATGGACAGACTGACTTTCCCTTTACTTTTTTTTTTTTTTTTTTTGCTATTACCTACTATTTTAGGTGAGGGGGAAGGTAAGATCTTAATCTGTCTATGCGTCATCTTTATGCAACTCTTTGTTGGATTCCACATGAGATAATCTAACTCCCTACTTGGAGCATGCGTTGACTGTTCCCTCAAGTTCAACAGCAACGGTTAAAAAACATGTATTATTTCTGCTACCTAGGTAATGTATTTGTAATTTTTTCTGTACTAAAATACAAGATAATAGTGTTCTTTTCTTTATGGTCTTGTACTGCTCTACAGGGACAGAAATCACTTATGTGAGAGAGAGCAATTGCTTATTGATGTAATAGAAAGAAATGAAGATAATGTAAAGGACAGTTAAATGAGAGTATCTTTCTGAAAAATAGGCAAAACTGCTGCTGCTGCTTCTGGGGTCCCCGTAAATGTTGCTGGTTACTTGACCTAAGGTGAGTCTGAAGATGCATTATTAAAATGACAGTTCAAAATTTAAGTGGTTAAGGAAATCTATCTTATCACTGCCCTCATTTTACCTGTCTTCTGTTTCAGTGCTGTTTGTTTGCTGCTTTTCCACAAAGATGACAACAGCCCTTTAATGGTGATAAGCAAAGCTTGGCAGAATCCCAAGCAAGGTCTTGAGACTATGCTCAGGTTGAGGTTCTCATTTGCAGGTATGCAGTGATTTTTCATGGCTAGCACTACTAAGATAAGTGACTGAATTTCTACTTGTGGTTGTGTCTCTTTTTGGATATCTTATTAAAAAGTACCTAAGAGGGCTTCTGTGGACAGAAGAGCTCATTCTGCTTGTGCTCCAAGTTTACAACAGCCCATGCATTACTATAGTAGCAAAGTTTCTTAGCTCTGGCTGGTGCTGTCCTAACAGCCTAGAAGGTTTCATGTTGAAACACAGAGCAGATTAGCTCACATTCTTTGTAGGAATACCTTTAAATGTATAATGTCAGGTTCTTGAATATGCCAGAATTACCCCTGTGGAGAAGCAAGTGCCCATGGATCATCTTCACCATCTCTTTATCCGCTCTTGGACCCAGCATACCTGCGTGCTACCAGTCCCTGAAAAGCTGCTTCTGCTAAAAAGAGACAGCTCCCTTGTGTCAGGGGGCAGCCTTAGCCTGAGATGCTACTTAAATCCAGCCCAGCTCTCTAAAATGAAGAGCTTACCTGAAGCACTTTGACAGCAATTTCTAGTTTTCTGAAGTTGATATATTGTTTATTTGTCATATTAGTTTTAGGTAGTTATTCTTAATGTTTTGCTGCATAGTAGGGCAAATTAATCTTTATTCATGTTCATGGCATTGCAGTGCTTATTATATAGCATTTGAACATTTTGAGGGAATTAAAATAAGTTGGGCCACATAGGAGGGAATTCGTAATAGAATTCATTTGGGATCTGGTGTAGTGATTATATATTATTGAATAGCATCTGTTTTTTTCTGGATCTAAAAAAGAAAAGAAGAAAAAATAGTATGAGACCACTACCTAGCTCGTGAGTGCACCTATCTTAATAAATGAGGAAATTAAGTGTTCAGAAAGAATAGGAATTATAGATAAAGGCCTTCTTAAAAAAAAAAAAAAAAAAAGGAAGAGCAAGTAATGAAATCCCTGCATCCCATGTATTAGTCTTTCTGTATGATGAGTTCTGGTTCATTTGTAATTACTATAGTTTATATACGTTTCTGTGTATTTACATGTATTTTCCTTTCCTTGTAGCTAAATGAGAATATTTAGATCCTATATCACTTCCACTTCTAGTGCCCTATTTTCAGACCTTCAGCTGGACTGGTCAGTAAATTTGTATTTTGTCTTTTCCACAAGTATCCTAAAGGAAAGTGCATGTGTCTTTCAGGTGTCCTATCAAAAGTCTGACAGTATTTGAGTCAGGCTCTGCTCCACATTGCACCAAATCATTCGTAGTCCCCCTTGAAATTCATCACCTTTAGACACCTTTGCTGAACAGGGTTAAAAGTTATTTAAAAAGCCAAGTTTGTCAATCAAAGAGTATATCTAAAAATACAAAGTAGAAACACCAGTTAAACTGTCTGTATGTGATAACTGGATGCTAAATCTATACATTTTTTTTTCTCATATATTTGTTATATGTAGTTTCTGCTTAATGGGTTATGTTAGAATCAATATTTACAATGGATGCTCATTCATGTGTTGTTTTCCAGTCCCTAACAAGATGACAAGAACATTTAAAACAGAACAATAAGGAATGCAAAGTGTCACAATGACTTTTCCAGTCTATAAGACTTCTTGGTAAAATGCATTAATGCTTTGGGACGCACACTTTCTACATATACCAAGCAGTTGTCTGACATCCAAATAGAATGACTCCACTTGTGTTTACCGGTAAGCTAGTGGAACATTTCAGTTCACAAAAAAAAAAAAAAAAAAGGGGAAAAAAAACATCCAAACAGGTTTTGACAGCTGAAATTTGGGACCCTCGAGCACTATACAGAGCCTGCAAACTCAGGGCATTTTACTGCAATATGTTTTGGTTGATGTTTAAACAATGCTAAATATTTTTCCTTTTGATGGGTTAGAAATATGGTAAGTATTTGAGAAAGGGTGTAGTACAAGAAACAGAGCAGACAAGGTAGGGAGACACAATTCTAGTATGATAGTCAAGATTGATTTGCCTGCAGAGTGCACAAATAGCTTTAGCAAACTAATCAGCATCATCTCTGTGCTTCCTACATGCAAAGTACAGTAATTCTAAGCCTAAGAAAACATAAAGACTGAATCTTTCTTTTTGGATATTAAACTGGACCTCACTACTTGGAAAATCTCTGTGCTTTAAATAGCACACCGTCTCCATGGCAATGAGCATTTCAGTTTTTAACTTTTCAACACATAAAAATGGTAATTTATTTGTTTTAAGCACTCCCACAATTGTTATAGCTATGAAACCCTCAGGATCAGGTACTTTCCAGGAGTCGTGGAGCCATCAGGTAAAAGAGTGGGTTAACTGCCAGGAAGTGCCTGACCTGAAGGTCATTTTTGCCTAATTATATTATTATTTCCTGTCAGTTTAGCTTGTGAAGTGGCATTCAAAGCATTAGTGCTTTGAGTCAGTGCACTCAAAGCATTCAAAGAAATTTTGTTTCTTTTGTTCCTGGTGTGAAGGACTTCTTTGTAAATGAATGCAGCCTGTGATGAAGTAGAGGAATAATAAATCCTATGCCCAGAGCACCTGACTTTCACAGCAGCTACAGTAACAACTTATTTTTTTTTTTCAATTTGTGATAAGGGTACATACTGTTGTTGCCTCGAGGAAGCAAGGCAATGAATACATATTTTCAGCATTCTTTCTGTATTGTTTAATCTTCTGATAGCTTAGCTTTCTGTTGTAAAAATCATTAGCCTTGAGTCTGCTGGAACCCAACCTGGTGAAGTGCTAAGCATTCTGTTTTCAGTCCAACAGAGCAATCATGCAGATGTTCGACTTTAAGCATTCAAATAATTTTTAGTGAAGACTAAGAAAACATCTCTTGACCTAACCTTGGAGCTTTCTGTGGTTTCCTTCACATGAACCAGAGCAGTCAGTACCTGTGAGATTTATTCTATGGGTCAGCAGAAAGCAAATTTTGACTTCTGAGAAAAGCTTGAAAAAAAAAGTCTTACTTGATAATTTTGCTAATAGCCTGTACAGTCATCCATTAGAGCTGGATCTGTTACAGCTGAGCCTTGTAAGGTCCAGCCCAGGTATGCTCACACCAAAGAATGTTTGTGTCCCAAGGTGTGTGAAAGCTCTAATAATGCTTAATTATCTCTATGAACCCTACTTAAGTCTTTGAGCAGGGGAGGGCCACAGCTCACCACAGCTCAAAGCACAAACAAAAGGTTTGGAGAGTATGTTAAACTACAAAATGTACTTGAGGGGGGGAGTTAAACTGAGATGGGAAAATGATTTTGTTGTCACCAGCTCTTTACAACATACTTGACTTTTCTATGTAGGAATTCTCAGGCTGTGATTCACAGCCCAGGGAAGGGTTGTGACCCTGTGATTTGCACTGACCAGCAAAATTTGATTGGAAAACTAAGCCGTGACACACTGACGTGTGGAGATTAATAGTATCAACTACTGATAGCAATAGCACCAACTGCTCCCATGATACAGACTACAGAGTGAGCACTGCAGAAAATAAGTTACATCCATGGAATTTTGTCATTTCTCATCTATGCCATTATGCAGGTTTTCTTTTATTCTTTCTTAGGGATTCCGTTTTCAAAAGCCATGAAACTGAATCTTTGGGAGACAAAGTTACAATGCAATTCTGGATAAACTGAATATATGTAAATTAAACATGGAGATGATTCTGGCTCAGCTTACAAAATGATGCTCTTCAGTCAGGTCCTGAGGGAAGTGAAGATGCAGAAATAGGGTTCTGAACATGCAGGATTGAGAAACAGATTTAAAATGGTTATTCACCTCCTTCAAATCTCTGGACTGGACATCAGCTATCAGGGAAGGTTCTCAATCCCAGCAAACTTTCATTTTTATAATTAGACTAACTGGAGCACCAATCTAGAGACTTTTGAATATGGAGAAAGACAGGCAATCATTACCTAAATACTTGTTTCACTATTTATTCAGATACTCTTTCAAAATGCGCACCCTCATATAGTAAAGGGAAGGTTCAGAATTCACAGGAGGACTCATAATTCAGTATTGAATCTTATTATTTGCATACTGGAAAAGAAACTTCTTGCAAACAGATTACACCATAAAATGTATAAGCCGGAAGGGGCATTTATAGTCCATTATCCTTCTCAACAGAAGAACGACTATACAAAGTAATTCCTGGCAGACATCTGCTTCATCTGTTTTTAAATATCTCATTCAACAGTCTCCCTGGCTAGCTATTAAAGTGCTTCACTATCTTTACATCCAGAATTTTCCTCCTTGTTGTAATCCAACCCACCATTACATAGAAAGCAGAGTATTCATTTTCTCTTAGCAGAAACAATTATGAATTTAAAGTTTGTTACCAAGTTCCCTCCATCTTCTTCGGGCCTCACACATCAAGATCCTTTGATTTTTATCTGTAACTTCCCTTTTGTTAAATCTCTTATCAAATTTGCTGCCTGCCTCCAAATTCACTCCAGTTTGTCATAGTTCTTCAAATGTTGGACACTCTACTCCAGCTGTAGCATTATATATAGCAGTGTGCCAACTATCACTATTTGAAACAGTATGAAACTTTTGACTTTGTTCAGTGTCTGGTTTATGAAGTTTCTCAATTTTATTTTTTATTTTTTTACAATTTATATAGAGAAAGGTGATTAAAATCCCAGGAAAAAATACCATAATGTATGGGAATGCTGGCATTTTTCTATATACTGTGTATATATATACATATATATAATCTATGATGTTGTCAGTAATTTCTTTGACACTAGGTGTCATGACTAATATTTTCTCTTTTTGCAACCGTGTTGTATTTGAAAAAGGTCTAAGATAAACCAAGGTCATCTTTTTCTATTTCTGAAAAACTTCCTTCACTTTAGTTGCTACTGGAATTCATATAATGCTAGGAAGAAACTCCGAGGCACTTTGCAAAGACATTGACACTGATAGAAGTCATTCTTTTGCCTATAATGAGAAAGGATTCTGGCATTTAATCCATTGGAGTAGCCAAATAACATTGAGGAGCTTTCTGAAAATTAAGTTTCTGATTTATTTCATTTGCAAATACACAAGAGGTCTGAGAGAATGGACAAAACCTAACTGAGAAAGTAAACTGAATATTGGGCGCTTTTGCAGATAGATACAGTGAAAGGATATGTGTGTGTATATGCAAACAGATTAAACAAATAATATCAAAAGCCAAGAAACAGGCTAAATCTTTTAGAGCTATTCGCTGTGTCTAAACGATATTGGATAGATCATATTATAAAAGGGACATGAACGAATTAGAACTGTGTTGATATTAGTACACAGGGATGTTCAGCACTTTTTTTTTTTTTTTTCAGGATATCATCCCTGTATCTCCACTCCGCATTTTTTTTCTTAATGTTGTGAACAAAGTTGTATTTCTATGAACACAGTCCACACTTGGAATTATTTGAGAAATATCACTGGCAAACACGTATCTCTGTTCACCATATTCTCCACAGTTGAATTAGTGGCCATGTTCTGTGTCTTGCGCTCATCCATTTGCTTGTAAAATCCTAATTCATAATTAAATCTCATAGATAGTATGGCAAAGGCATGATATGTAGTTTTCAGTCATCTGTTGGTATTCCTCATGGCAACTGCATGCATATTCATGGGCTGGTGAAGCACTTCTGATGGGTTCCATGCCAAGATGTTAGTCAAGGGCCTGGGAAACTTGCCAGAAAACCTGTCCTTGTGTTGGGCTAATTAACTCTCAGTACATTTGTAATTGTCCCTATTAGCTAGGAGTGCATGTAGCAGCATTGAAAAGGTGATGGTAAAGTAACCAGACAAAAGGGAACTTTAGCGATTGTCTGTATTTGAAAGTGTAGTGAAAAGTACTAAGCAGATCTACAATACTCAGGGCCCTCAGCATCATCAAACCTGTGGTAGTTAGCACCAGTTCACATTACTGCTATTTGTAAGCTTGACCAGTTGGCTGTTAATGTGACCATCTCTCTTCTCAGCCAGTGCTCTGTGTGATGCCAGGTAGCATATGCTGTATCATCACGGGATTCCCACAGAGACGTGCCCTCAAGTTCTATGCAACTGTTAGTGGCAGTAGTAAAATAGTCATCACTAGCAGCTTAGCATCCTGACCTGGCACAAACTCTAATGGCAGATGCTGGTGGCCTCTAGTAAGGAAATGGCTATCTGCTCTGGATTAATTTACTGGGAAAAAGATGGAGCATCAAATTAAGTTTCATCATGCACTGATGTGTGCATGAATCAATTCCAACCCACAGAAAGCAAAAGGGAATGGGTTATGAATGCAGTAAATCAACATTTCAGTTTATAAGTCACTAAAATGATCACGAATCATTATGATCACTCTTTGCCCTCCACAATTACAGTTGTGAATTTTAATTCCAACCTTAGTGAAGTCAAAGAAATGCACACATTGATTTCCATGTGCTTTGGGTAGGATGAAAGATAAAATAATCTTGTGTTCTGTAAAGAAAAATGTGTAATATGCTCCAAAAGTTTTCTCCTAAAACATAAAGGACGAGTAACTTTCCTCATGCTATGTCCTCATATAGGCAGTGTACTGTATGCCTATATGCAATTGCATAGTCCACCTGTCCCATACAACACCTGCCCAAATTCTGTTTCCCAGTGGTTATGTTTGTAGCTTGAAAAATAGGAAGTGTTAATATAGAATATGAACAGAAATGAAGCAATTTATAAAAGACTCCTTTCTCTGATTGTTACCTAGAAATCTGTAACTCAAAGTAGTACAATAACAGAAACAAAATTAGCTACCCATTTGCATGATTCAGTAAATAAATTTCCACAAAAGTAAAGAATATTCATCTTTTGCTCATTATTTTTTTTTCCTGACCATATAACATTGTTCCTGTTTCAGCTCTTTTTCTCCCATACTTAGCTCAGCTTTAAAAGCATATCATGCTTGCAGCAGCTTGCTGCTAACTCCCTGAAGACATATTTTCATGGATGTTTTTTTCAAAGCCTATTTTAAGTGTTGCATAACTGTCTTTTGTTATGTGTTCAACAGATCAGAATTCTAGACCATGCAACATTGGAGTCATAAATATCAATACAAATGAAATGATGTGGTTAAATATGCTTATATGAGAAGCAGAGGGTGGGTCCTGGCATTGGCTTTGTTCTATGATGAGTCCAAAAGGATAATCCAGCACACTCTTGACAACATGATTTTCATGCACCGTTAAAGCAGGAGTAACAACAAAGGCATTTATTATTGACCTGCATGTAGGTAAGGATCTAGCAGACCCTCCACAAAAAATGTTGTGGTGTTTCTAGTGAGTGACATTTTCTTGGGAACCCCTACTTTATTTCTCTTCCATCTCCTCCAAAGCATGGCTCTTGATTTACAGTTCAGGGATAACAGGCTATAGTTGAATTTGTATATAGTGACTCTTGAATCTTAGACAAGTACATAAACAAGATGAAAGATGCAGAATTTCTTATACCTTTTTTTTCTGTTCCTGTATCATGGCTTGGATTTACTATGCTTAATCATTCTCATTTTGTCAATGTAAAATTGACTGCTATGGCATGGCATATTATAAATAGATAAGGCATGCACTGTTGTCATTGTGTTTAAGCTATCGGATTGATCAGGGGTCACAGAGATTAATTTACAACCTCTTGCAAACAGTTGTGGTTTGACTGCTATGCAACTTGATTCTTACACTATCTGCATAGGCAGTCAACTTGTTCCAACCTTTCACAACAAAACCCAGCTGAGGCAATTTTTATTCTGAGAGATCTACCTCATTTATTCAAAGCCTCTATTAATTAGGCTTAAACCTGTTATCTTGATTTAATGAGGCAAAATATTCACTGAAATAATTTCCCTCAAGTTGGGATTTCACCTCTTAATACCTCCAATTAATATTTTTTAAAAAAGAAGATAAGCATATTTTTAAAAGAAGCTTTATTGAATTTGTGGGTTTTTTCCCCCACTAAAATATGTTTACTTTGTGATAGAAAATACCACATTCTTCTGGTACAACGGAGGTTCACTATAAAACTTTCTGTATGTAAGTGCTTGAAGCCATTGTACTATGCATCACAGTGCATTGGTATAGTAACATCAATACCTAATAATTAAATTATTCTCTCTCCCCAGCAGGCTAAATATTAAATGAGAGATGCTCTATGAAAGCTTGAGGGCCACATTGATTGTTCACATGATGGGCTATAGCGGGGGCTCAAAATTTCTACTGTGGGTCTGGCTTGGTACATCCGATGGTAGTGTGGGCTGCACTCTGCCTCACTCCACTGGGCTGCTCTTTCTAGGCATCCAAAATGGAGATACCTGGAGATAGTTGCTACACACAGGCTTATCCTCTCAATGGAGCTCTTTAGAAGTCAGGTGGAGAGAGCATCCTGTCGAATGAAATACACTGCGCAGTGAGAAAACCTCATGAATGCTGTCATGAAGTAGATGCAGATATACTCAATTTTATTTCTTTCTCTTTTCCCATTCCTCTTAAGATCACTGGTCTGCAGATGCATTATTAAAAAGAACTATTCTTCAGCAGATCACACTTTTTGCAAGTTTTACAGTTGTCTTGTCAAGAGTGTTTACACGCTTTTACACAAGTAATTTAATACACATATAGTTTAGCTAAGCACACAATAGGGGAAAAATGTTGCTGGATGGCAAAAAGTGTGAGATGGAGATAAGACATAGGAAGGGGGCTTGTCCCTTCTGTATATAGGTACATTTGAAGTATCACACATGCAATCTGTAGAAGTTGATGTGAGGGAAATTTTCCTCTTATAGAGCTGTTTGCAAAGCCATGAAAAAGCATGGCAGGATAAATCTCTTCATATTGACCAGACTTGCATCTAATCATGTAGCCAGTTGGTCAAAATTTGCTTGTTCCAATATAACAGATAATTCACAAATTTTATGTCATTTCCCCAGGGCCTCATTTTCCACTGTCTCACATATTATTCTATTGTCAATACCTATAAAAAAATATAAAGGAAATTCTGCCAACTTTCAGTGTATCCCCTTTCCCCAAAAGGAAAGAAACACACTAAGCTGAGTCCCTTGGACTGAATGTTTTTTTTTGTTTCATCTGAACCTGAAGTTGGAAATGTTGGAATTTCAGTCTCTCACCTCTCATTTCAAGGCCTTTGAACTGCTTTGATGAAAAATGACCTGATTTTAAAGATGAAAGGTCAGACCATGCCATCAGTTTAATTGGATTTGGCTGTGGCCACTTTAGCTTTCATTTGAAAGAGGAAAGGCAGATTTGGGGGTTTTAAATCACTCTAAAGCTCATAAAGAGAAGGAAAAAAGGCTTTTGCTATAGGTCAGTGAAAATCAGTGAAGACTATGGCCCAGCTATAAAGAAAACAGCTCCCAAAACCTATCCCTTTGAGAGAATGAAAATGAAAAACAACAATAAAACACCTGTTGTATTTAGGGCTCAAAACCCTACTACTGTGGAGACTTTAAATGTTTTGTTTCCAAATGCCAATCCAGGCAGTATCAATTAGATATCAATTTCTTTGCATCCTATGTAGTAGCCTTGTGGGTAATTAGCAGAGAGTGGCAGTTAAGGGGTTGGTTCTCCCCTGAGACACTTCAGTGGGAGAACAGGCTCCCCTAATTTTTATTTCATCCTTGCTTCTTAAATTACTTTGATCTGTGTAAAACTTGATTTTTTTTAATGCATGGTGGAATCATATTCCTTCTCAATGTATTTCTCTTTTTCTGGACATACAGCTCTGAAATGTTACATACAGAGTTATTCATCTTGCCAAAAGGCAGAAGAAAAATTTGAAAAGTAAAAGGTCCTAGGGAATATATTTTTGCAGTTAGCCCTGTACAGCTGCACTACCATAATGAAACAACAAAACAGCTGTGCTATCATGATTCTAATGATGGAATCTGTGCTTCACAATTCCTCCATAGACTTCTTTTAAACTAAAAAAAGAAAAAAAAAAGTTTGGAATGATTTCCGTTATTGAAGCATGAATCAGCAAGACCTATTTTGGAAAATTAAACAACGATTCTGTTGGTGGTTAAAATTACATGTGAGAAACTTGCAGGTTTCAATACTGTGCACCTGTGCTTGCAGGTGATCAATCCCTGGGCACAGTCACAGGCCTTTAGAGCAGCAGATTGTTTCCAGGACTAGGCTATAGTCAAGGGGATGCTGAATTGATCCCAGAGGGATATGTGCATTGTGTCTCCCTATCGAGGAGCCATGTCCTGGTAATCCTTGATACGTGAGCAGGGAGGTGGATGTCGATCAGGTAATGCTATGGTGTGCTGTCATGCCTCTCTATTTTGAAAGAGGTACTTTTAAACAACTTTCTAGTGGATTGCCTTGCCTTGGGAGCAGTTATATCAGCACCAACCATATAATCCCCACAGGGACAAGAACAGCATGGGAGTAATATCTAATTAAAATTGTGATGAAGTAGGTCAGCTAGTATTTCACAAACAACAGCAAGTGCTCTAATTGTTAGTAGTCCAGAATTCCTGTATTTGCTTTAAGCAACAAAAAAATGCATATCACCTAGGAATGTGATAAAAACACAAGCAGCAAACCCATGCCACCAAGGGATACAGTTATAAATATTCATGGCATCCAATGAGTGCCATACCTTAATTCCTGCAAGATCATTTAGCAATGGATTAATATCATTATTGACATCCTTTCTTAATATTGCAGGAGCCCTGGCAAAAGAGGGTTAAGCAGTGTCAGGTGAAAGGAGCAGATGAGAATGCCCTGCTTTCAGGTCACAAAAATATAGGATTATTGTATACAAATGTAATCCTTCTCTCAGGTGCCACAGTTGTTTATAATACCATAGAACTGCTTCCAGAAGTTTTACTTTCAGAAGTTCAGTTAAGTTTCTGCAACTTACTCATCTGCCAAGCTAGGTGAGAAATGGTCCTTTTGTTTTCCTGGGATGTGTTGTCTTTTTCCTTCCTCATAGGGTGGAAGTACTAAGAAAAGCAGTTCTCGTGATGTAGCAGCATGTTCACTTTTGGTGGGATCAAGGATGTGTAGTGACTGATGAAAATTTATAATAGTATTTAAAATGCTAATGTTCTGAAGCTCTCAGAAAGAACGTGCACTGTGTAAATTAAGAAATGTCTAGAGGCTTCATTCAGCCAGATGGCCCTGTTACACTAGAACTTCACAAGCACTTTGCGAATGAACATCTCTGCCCTTGCAGACTTACAACTTAACCAAAATGATTTGCTATCTTATGAGCAGGTTTCCTCAATTACAGCTGCAAGCAGGATCTTCTGTTTCAGGTGGAGGCCATACCTGATCTCTAAAGGCTATCACAAACTTAATTTTATTTTAAAAATTAGATTGAAATTAGGTAGGTATGGTCAGAAAGGCTTTTAACCAGTTAACAGAGCATTGTCTATAGCATATTAAGGCTTTCCTCAGAAGATTAAGGGGGCATTTGATAAGGAAAAATCCCTTGTATTTTCATTTATAACCATCAAGAAATCAATCTAGAACAGGATGATATAAGCCTTAGATATGTTTTTTTTAAGGTATGTACATTTACAGAGGCTCTTCAGCAAAGGAGAGCAAAAGGTTCTCTTTGAGGAAAGCCTGCCAGTTATAGGGATTTAATAACACACACTCTTACACTACTCAAACAGGAATTTCTCAATGACCAATTCATGAGAACTATCACATTTTGCCTCACTGCTGCCTCTTTCCTTATATACACTCCTCCAGTGGCCAGCCCTTTAAATTTAGAGAAATGAGCCCCATGAACCCCAGGCAGAGGATAAGAGATTCACAGGATGCTGAACAATTTTTTTCTCCTTTCCAACCAGGTAGGTATTTGGCTTTATTTTTTTTTTTTTTTTTTTCTTTTGCTGAGTTTTGTTAGGCATAAGAATATCTCCTCTTAGCACTTTGAAAGGCCTCCTTGTACTTTTCCTCCCAGGAAGTTTCCAAGTCTCTCTCTGTAAGCTGGACTCTTTGGTTGTGATACTGGGGTTTTGGAATTGATGATACAGTTCAATATCTGCCCTTCTCTTACTTGCCCCTCTCCTTCCTCATCTTGCTGTACAATAGCTGTGTTCTGGTCATGCTAATTTTTCCTTGTGGGTGTTGAAAAGACTGTCAATGTGTTACTCTGCAGACGTAAAAGTTTACTGATATTTGTGTTTGTTGGAAAGAGAAGGATAAATAAGAGCTGCCAAACTAGCTTATGTTTGAGGTCTACATGGTCTGGCGCTCTTATAACTGGTACTTGCTGCTTCAGAGAAAGTTGTGGAAAATATTCATGTCGGGTCAGTGCAACTTTTCCTCTTTGCCTCATCTGGGCTTTCTTCTGTGGGATGCAGTTGTTCATATTTCTGATCTTACAGGCTCTTCTCCACATCTGTTAGTACCAGTGGCATTGTGTTACATTAAGTGATACAATTAAATCAAATACAGTATGAGTCATCCCATGGGTTATATATGCAGAAGAAGGCTTTAGAATTAAGCACTGAAAAGAAAGGACCTACAAGGAATACAGGGGACTCCTTGCAGTGGTTTTGTTTATACCAAGCTCTTTGCTGAAGGCTTAATCAGTGAAAGAAAAGGTTGGGAGTCAGCCAAGGGACTTGCAGTCCCTTCTGTGACCCTTGTAGCTCATCTCTCTGTTCAGCCAATATCTGGCCTATCAAAATAGGTAAGCTGCTAACTTCTGAAGGGGGAAAGCAAAGGACATAGCATCATTATCCGAATGGGTGACCAAGGTTCATCTGCAGGAGCAGTGCTCAAGTCATATTTGCTGTCAGAAATTGCCAGACCCTCTGGGTCTGATGTCTTTGGCGCGTGGTCTTTGGGCTGGCCTTAACTCTGCAAAGCACCTGAGCGAATGCATGTGTCCCCCACCTCAGAGAGCATGTGCCAGAGGAGCTACTTTCTCTCTGTAACATGACCGGGGCCAGGTGGGTGGTTCATGGCTAATGGTTTGGTCTGGACAGGCTGGGGTAGGTGTGAACACTAAAATTAGTCAAGCAGGTAGATCCCTCATGAGCGTAGGTGGCTGTTGCAAATTGCGACAGGCAATAAGGTGGGTGTTATACGGAGCGCCAAGGCCATTGCGGATTCTGGTCTGGCACATAGATAACAGGAAAGGCTTTCAGCATCCCCCGCCTGTTTTGCTCCTCGTTTTACTGAAGCCCATTTATTGTGTAAATCTGGGGGTATAAACCTGGCTCCTTTTCAGGGTCAATAGAACCTGGGTCCAAAGGATCATCATCTGAATCATCAGGCGGCAGTATCGCAAAAGCTTTTGCAGCGGATTCCCTTTTCTGACCCTCATCAACAGATGACTGAGGTGATGAAGGCATGGAGGGGACGTCAGAGGAGCCAGGCCCATCATTCATGCTCGACCGTGACCCACTGTGAGATTTTTAATGTTTCAAATACAACGTGCCTTTGTGGCAACAGGCCGGCAGCAGCCTTATCACCGCACATGGCACAGTCCCATAATCGGACCCCAATTTGGTCCCATCTCTCTGGATCAAAAACATTCTTACTGTTTACTGAAGGATCATTTTTAGAAGCCCACACAAGAACCTTTTGCAGATCTTCTTCACCCAAATTTTTTCCTTGCTGTTTCAGGATTTTGAGAAAAGCTTCTGAAATCTCCTTCTGTTCCTCCGTTAGGTGTGAGCCCGTAGTCCCCAGTCGCTTACCTCTTTCTTTGTAAGAGGACTTTAGTGCACGCACAAAGGATGCTTCTTTTCAGCACAATCCTTATGCTTCGTTTCGGCGTGAATCCCAGTTCTGGGCAATGCAACCAATTCGACAGATAGTTGTTGTGCCCCACATTGGGTGCCATTTGTTGCAGCTTGTGAAGGAATGGACTCCAGTGTAATGCACTGAAGACATTCTATTGAGCACGAGATAAAACTTTTATACTGTACTATACCTGACCCAATACCTTATTTGTCTACAAGCATGTGAAACACAGTTGCTAATAAAGCAATAATCTATTAAAACTACTCAATCAGCTTCTTGGTCAGGTAGCAGCCGGACAGTTGTTTTTGCTGCTTGTTTTGCTGATAGCACACCTGCACTGCTGTCCTTGAGGTTGGTTATCTGTTAACAAGACATCCCATATTACTGTCCTTGAAGCAGGCCTCCACAGGTGCCTTCAGACTTTGGCAGCAGCTCATCTGCTTTATGAATCACTGTTAGGAGCTTCAACCTACTTACATCCACTTTTAGAAGATGAAGCCTTTCAAAGGACTTAGCCCCAAGTCTTTCACTGCCTCAAGTCCTCATCTTTAAAATGATGATTGCAAAGTGCCTTCTGCTGGGGCTGTAACAGAGTCTGGGGAGGTGCTAAGACACAGCATCATCAGCGTGTTTGGCTTTTAAAATGTTTGCAGCAGCTCCTGCAGGGCTCAAGACTGAAGTATTTATACTTAGTTAAAATGACCTGTATTCAAAGTAGACAAGATTGAGTCATTAATCTCATTTTCAAAGCAGGCACGGTGGCTAGCACACTGCCATTGGCAGGGGACAACTCGTCTCATTATTGCGTGAATATCTCAATTTGCAGGGAATGTTCAGAAAGGAGAAACTTATTTTCTTATACTAATTGTGACACATATGTGCCTCAAAACACCAACTGTGCAAAACTGGATTTCCCTGCAGTGCTCAAGATGGCTGGCCTCTGTTTTTGCTAATGCTGTTGCTCCCATTTCTTTTCTGCAGCTGATCAGTTTGATCTGTGTGTTTCATGCTGCAATGCTGGGGTTGGTAAAAATTACTGCAGAACATAATAGTCTCCATCAGTGGAAGGACAAGAGCCTCTCTTTGACTTAAGCTGCTCCCAGTGTAATAAATAAAATTCTAACACTGTTTATTTAGGCATGCAGTTAGTTTCTAATTGTGATTAAATGATAAATCACTGCTAAGGTCTCTAATTTACTTAATAATTCCCATGATTTTAATGGCATTTTAAAAGTTTAACTGTCTGTTTATTGGCAGAGTGTATAATTTTAAAATTATAACTTTATTAAGAGACTTTCAAAAAATTAAACCTACTTTTGTATTTGTTCCTATATTCAGAAGTGCAGTATGTGTAAGAAAACAGAATTTGCTGACAGTGGACCAAGATCCACAGTGGGTGTAAACTGACCCTGCAGCACTGAAATCTGTAAGCTACTTTACACCAACTGAAGTTCTGCCTCAGCTTATCCATTATTTGTACTGTTATTCTGCTTGCAATATTGGATACAATTCTCCTCACATTTATCGTGTTTTTTTACACCATTACAGCTCTGATGTCAGTGGGATTATTCAGAATTCACAGTGAGGTTAATAGGAGAATTTCATCTAAAAATGCCATGATGGGCTTTTCCTTTCAAAGGCAAATTAAAGACTTTTTTCCCCTGACTTCAGTATGCAAATATTTTTGATGAGACGTGTAGTGTAGGTTTTAATAGTTTCTTTGGTGGTAGACCTAATTTTATAAATCTGTTTATATGCTTCATGCTTTGTTAAATGTGTTTCTGATTTCAGCTGAAATTTTGAACACTTGCTATATACAGAGCTTTTCCTGCATCATGGATCTCTCCACAGATTTATGGTGGGAAAGGGCATTTTCTCTTTGTTTAACTTTGTATTTCTCAGCAAAATACTGAAATGAAAAGTATTATCCCATAGTCTTTAGCATCTGTATGAAGTGGCCTTTTAAAAAAAACCTAAATAGATACAAATGCCTCTGAAACTGCATAACCCAGCATCATCCTCCCATTGTCACTACTATGTGGGCATCAGGAGCTGGGTTTTGGGGATGTGGCTGTAAAATATCACTGAAATTGTTTTTTTTTTGATGGAAAATGAGTTCTGTCAAATAGAAAGGGGTTATAAAAGTTTAGAATCCAATGAACATCTTTGTATGTAAAACTTGCTTGTTATACCTGGTATTTATGCCACATTATCTAGCGCTGTGGAAGAGCTTTCCAAACTTGAATAGCTCACCCCAATTTTGCCATATGCTGCTGTGCAAAGTGAAAATACTTGCCTCACTTAGCAGGTCTACAAGAAGGAATAGAAAACTGTATTAACATGAGACCCCAAACTCCCTACACTATAAGGAAAGCATCAGCTGAAAGTATTTCACCAAAGTGCAATAAGCTGAGGATGTGATGTTCTGGCTGCTTTAGTACATGAATTCTTCCTGTAAGAAAGATTTCCAGCTGAAAGGTTTTGCCTGTTGAGATGTGTGTATTCATGCTCTGGCCAGACTGGTGGGAAGGAGTTCTTAGAATATAATGACATTTTTTAAAAACTGTACTAAAACACTGGCTATTTTCCATTTTCTTCTTGAACACTGAGTCCAAACACTGAGTGTGGAGTGAGCTGATCTCCCATGGTGTAAAAGACAGATTAAAGAAAGGGCAAGTATGGTTCTATCAAAGGTATTTGGATTAAATTCCCTCTAGTATTTTGTCTCATTACCCCTTTTCCTATTTCCATGTCATGATGCGAGAAACCTGCATTCCCAGATAGTTTGCGTGTTTGTTTTTTTTCCCTCAACACTTCAACTTCTTATTGAACTCAATCACTATAACAAGGTGCTGGAGAAACAAAAATACAGTGCTGTAGAGAGCTCCAGAGCAGGTTTTTCTTTGCTTTATCTGAAGCTTTGCACAGTGCATTTTTCTCTCACATAACTTTGTCCTGGGGAGAGGTAACCTGATCATCCAATTTTCACTGTGACTGCAAATACCTCCCGGAAGCATCCTGGCCAGAGCTAATCTTTTACTTGTTAATAATATGCTACTGAAAGGTACTGGTTAATATAGTGATAAAAGTATAGTGATAAATAGGAAAATAGGTATTAGATTAACAGAGATTGTATATTACTATTACTGCACAGGTAATCTCTAGCTTTGTTTTTTATTTTTTTTCCCTGAAACCAAGGGATACTAAACCAACTGTAACTTTTTTTATTATTATTTATTTGCTTAAAATATAGAAGCATAACATGAACAAGTATACCAAATTTATAATTCTACCAAGTCCCCTGGTTCTTATAGTAGTAGTTGATTAGCAGGAAAAAAAAAAAAAAAGACACCACCACCAAAATAAATACACACAGGCACACACACAACCTCCCGCCCCCCTCCCTCCGCAAAACCCAGCACAAACTGATCATCTCTTTGCTCCCTTTTCCCCTTTTCCTAATAATTTTTGTTAAGCATTATGTTTTTGTTTTGTTTTGTTTTTCTTTTTCTTTTTTTTATTTCCTATCAAGCTTGCAGTCATAGCTGGCAGGCTTCTTTGCACTGTTACTTCTTCTGTATTAGTCTCAGTGGTTAGCCCTTCCATTTCCTATATATCGCTTAGCTGCTGGGTGGATGCTATTATGACACATCCAGCCTTTGATAAATTATTTATATAATTTATTCTGAAAGCTCAGTATGTTATAATGTGCATGAAGCATCTTGCATTTATATTTAATGCTCCTCTTTTGCCGAGAACTTTCTATATCCAAAGCTACCGTCAGAGAGAACTGGCAATCTTCAAGCAGAAGAGAGAAAATTTTGAGACCATATCATTCTATTTTTCTGGTTATAAATGATACTCTTCTGGTGAAGAGTGGAGCCAAGGGTGGTTGTTTACCCGTTTTGGAGGCCTTGGCCTGGCTAACATGAAAATGGCTCTCTGCATCTGGCTGAAGTGTCTGCAAGACACTTGAGTACTCACAAGCAGACCTATTCCTTGCAGAAACCCAATGAAATATCAGAGGACAATTGAGTGATAGATAGATGCAAGTAGTAAAACAATAAATAGAGATGTGGATATCACAACAACAGCCAGGAGACACTGTTTAATAGACCACAACCTGGGAATGAACCCACCCCATAGACAGAGGAAGAGAAAGGTCAGAGTTTTTGTGGGGAATGAGGGTGATCGCTGCCTTGCAGTGTTAAGGGGAACATAGTCAGGAGACAGTTTGGTCCTTCCTTTCTTCATGGTTTTCTGCCAAAGCAATGAAAATGACATTAGGATCTGAAGAGCAAATGGGCAGGAATTATGGTCTAGATAAGGTCTTTAATAAAGAAGATGGTTGTGCAGCAGAAAGTCATTCTTTTTTTGAGGGGTGGTTTGGCAGGGTTTCTAAAACCTAGAAGTCTGGTTGATGTAGTATCTCTGAATTTATCCAGATATATCCACGAAATCATATTATGATTGAAAAGTAAATGAATGAGCTTGCATTTGTGGAATTTATCAGGCATGTTAATTGAATTAAAATCTCTCTTGTAAACAAACAATGCATTGAGTGGAGATACAGCAGTCATGGTCTATACTAGTTTCCACAAAAAAGAAAAAAAAAATGTAGTTTGATGCTTTTCAGTGTTTCTACTGACGTGCTAAACAGTGATACCTTTTTTGCCATTTGCAACCTTTATTAGAAAATGAGACTGGTAATACAGTGAATAATGTCAAAGACATATTGAAAGAGGATGTGAAAATTCTGGAGATAATCAATATAAGGATATAAAACTGATGAAAGAAAATGTTTTATAGCTACTAATTAGAGAGATTTAACTATTTCTTACCCTTTTAAGAGGATGTGTGATGTGATGCAGAGAAATCGAATCTTAATCACCAAGTGAAGCAAATAGTTTCTCCCAGACTTTTGAACCATTTGCATGGCCAAGTCTCTGCAATAAAAATATTAGGAGGGACTTCGTGGCTGCAAATTGGTCCTTAAACATGGAAAACAATATGACAGCAGCTGTTATATGGTATATCACAGCTCAGTAGTTAGAAGGTGAAGCTGAACTAATTCAGTTTCTGAATGAGAGGCAGCTTTTCAGGAAGAAGGAGGGAGAAGGAAAAAAGAGGGAGCTCCCTAGGAACCAGGGTAACAAAGTGCTCCAATGGTTTACCTGAAAAGTAGGCACTAGGAGTCTTTCAAATTCATTCCACAAAGTATTTCAGTCTGTGCTGCTGTCTATGTGGATGAATGAAGAAGAAAATAAAATTTTCTACTTTGGCCTCGGCACAAGCCTTATGCTTTGGTTTTGAATTCAGCTGGATACTACACTCAAACAGTTGCTTCAGTCAGTTGCCTGCAGGTTTCAAAGAGGTTGATTTTTTTTTTCTCTTCTCTCTCTAATGCACAACTGTAGAGATGCAATCAGAGCTGGAAGGAGACCAGAGCTTAAGCCTGGACACTATAATGGATCAACTAATGCTCTCAGAGGAGTCTCCATTTCATCGTTCTTAGCTATCTGGCTATTTCTTCTTCGTGCTCAGGGTCAAATTCTGATCTATTCTGATTAGAGTCTTTTGACTCAGTGACTGGCCTGTGCTATCCAGCAGATCAGGCTGAATAACCTAACGATCTTTTCCAATCTTAACGTTAACAACTACAGCTAGCATGATCCCAACAAAATTTTGCTGTTTGCATTTTTAAATTGTGCTGACCTATACAAATATGTTCCATGGAAGTGTGTATGCTGAGCAGTCCTGTGGACTAATGAAATTGCATTGAAATAAAAGATATTGCCCCTGCTTAAATTAGCTGAGAATTTTGTCTACAGAATGTGCCATCTAAAGCAGTATTGAAAATACTAAAATTCCCAAACAGAGTGCAATCAGATCATAACTGTATTCGTGTAGGATTAAAAATTCAGATACTGTCACATGTATTTTTTAAAAGCCAAAGTGGTGAAAGTCTGTATATACAGAGCATAAAATATCCTGTCTTCTATATCTGTTTGTGACGGTACTGTTCTTACTTTGACATAACAGAAGCTGTGAATTGAAACTGGATTTTTCCTGCTCTTAATCCTTTACTATAGACCAAGCCTAATCCCATTTTTCTTTTGCATCAGTTTTATTCCTTTATTATTGCCTTGACTTCAAGTGACTTACTCGAAACTTGTACTGCTCTCAGTGAAGCAGAATCAAGTCCATAGACTTGAGCTTGTGTCCTAGCTGCTTGCAAACAACTCAGGCAAAATTAACTGCAGAATGATGATCGAAAATGTGGTTTACTTCTGGGGGCGGGGAGGGGCATTGCCTTTTATCAAGTATTGTTTCCAGGAGATCAATCTTTTAATTACTTTCTGCTTTTTTCCCAGGGATGGGCATGGGCAACAATAAGCATGTTAGCACTGGCTGTAGCCTTCTCTGCAGCGTGTTGATACTATGAAATGCAATGATTCCCATATTTAACACTACATGCTTCTCTGGAAGGGAATCAGTACTTTCTAAACATGCTGAAAGACTTGCTATTTGGAAAACAACTTCCCTGTGCCTGGTCCATTTGTAAAATACAAGCAGCAAATGCTACTAGCAGCATAAGTCTAAAATGAGCTACCCTGCTAGGTCTTTGCTTTCTGTGTGTTTGCTATGCTTTGCTTGCCCCTAGCAAGTTGCAAACGAGAATAAGAAACATGACTTCTTGAGGGAAAACTAGCCACAAATTCATGGGAAAAAAAGAAACAATAAATAATCTGGATAAATAGTCCTTGCCATGCTGAATTAAATACACCCGCAGTCCTGACCAAGCCATCTGCAGCACAGAGCAGGCCTGATTTTCTCTTGCTGTACTGCAGTGACTTCTCTGAAGTCCAAAGGGCTGATTTCATATGACAAAGATTTCTCTGCAGGTGAGTTTTCATGGTTAACCCTGCCTACACTCCAGGTCCGAGAGGTGCATGCCAGCTTTGATCTGGGAACCATATAAGCTTCCAAGCATGTCCTCCCTCCTGTGAAAGTATAGCAGGAGTCTGGAGCTGCCTTGCACCCAGGAGTTGTCACTTAATATCCAGACATACCTGAAAACTTCTGTCACTGTGCCAGTGTGCAAATCTACTGGTTAGATGCTAGCTGATGCTTATGGAGTGCATTGAGCTGCTCTACTTGAATGATACTGCAAAGAGTTTCTGCAAAGAGTTTTGGGAAAAATCTGACTGCATATCAACAGTATAAAAGTCTTCCTAACATAGCCTGTGAAGCAAAACAATAATTCCTAGTGAACACTGAGGTTAAATTGGCAGAATTTACATCCAGATAAGAATTGTTTCACCAGCTGCAGCATGCTTCTAACATCATCAACCTGGTCCTTGAACTTTATTGCCCACTGCTGTGCCTCTAGTTGCAATTGTTGGATTAAAGTAGTTTTAAAACACACAAGCTCCTTGCTTTCTTGTTCCAAAGACAGGTGGTGTTTTTGCTTCAGCTGCTGTTTTCTGAAGAGGAGATGTACATATGCGCTGATCGAACTTTTATTGTTCCTTTACACTGTTTGTATATCACCTTATGCTCATGTATAGATCTGAGTAAGCTCTGTGGCACAGGGAGAGGCAAAGCCAAGACTTTTGCTACTCCAAGAATTGGTCTAAGTACACTTCTAATGCCAATTCCAAGCATGTTTCCATATGCCATGTGGATGGAGTCAAAGGATATTTTAGCAGTTATGTCTTTGCTTAGAAGGCCATATGCCCGTATCCTGTACCTCTTAACCCTGTACAGGGCAGACACCTGGCTCTACAAATGTTCTCCATCAAGCAGAACAGACCCAACAGGTCCGGTCAGGAAAACATGCTGTGCCTTTGTCCCTGGTTCACCAGGCAGTATAGCCGTAATGTCGTTCTGTGAATGGAGAAGAACAGTTTCAGGCTGTGTGCTGCTCAGTATTTTAGTACTTCTAGGGTAGAATGGTTGAAAACATCAAGACGTCTCTCATGTCTGCTTGTCATGTTCAATAGGATATAGGCCAGTTGGCTCCTCTCTCCTATGGCCTTGTCAGCAAACCTCTCAGGTCTATCAGAATCTGGTAAGGCCTGTCCTTCCTTTGAGTGTTTGCATTGTACCCGATATTGCTGTGGCTCAGGAACAGCCCTTCTCTGATGTTACAGATAACCTTTAGCTGTTCCAGTGCCCGTGCATGGGTGGTGCCTGCACAGCTCTTGTGGCCTGTGGCAACTTAGCTTATTTATCATAATACCCCTCATGTCATACAAACATTAAATCTTGGAGCCCTCTGCTTCTCCATGTAATGCAGTAGATGATTGTAGATGATCTCTTCTCCCCTGCACTGCTACTGAACAACTGGAACATCTGCCTCTTGTCCCCTCTTTGCAGTCCTAGTCAAGACCCTCTCTGTCTGCCAAAACTGCTGTTCTTGAAGTTTCTAATAAGGCTCAAGAACATAAAAATGGGAAGGGATGTGTTATTCCCAACTTTGGTTCAAGAAAAGTCAATACCGTGAAAAATACTATGAGAAGATGAAACTGCAATCTGTGGTATAGGAGACTTAGGTTTGAGCTTCTGATTGCTGGAAGAAAAAGGAATTTGGTCTGGGTTTCTCTCATGTCTGGTGAGTGTCTTAACAATGAGCGTATTTCATGTGTGTTCGGGTTTTTTATGATTATTTTTGCCCATTGCTTAATGTAATGTAAGGATGAATAAATATTCTTACAACAAAAATTCTCCAAATTCCACATTATTTCACAGGCACCTGTAGGTAGTTAGAACCTTCCAGTCACTTATCAGTTCTATAACTTGCTATTAGGTCCATGATCATCTGTGTTTAGCATGCCAGAACTGGAAAGAAGCAAAGCAGAGATGTGGCAAGGAAAGCTAACGCGTGGTTGGAATGCAATCTGGCAAGGGATGTTAAAAATAACAAGAAAAACTTCTTCAAATATATTAACAGCAAAAGGAAGATCAGGGAAAGATGGGTCCGCTGGTGGACGAGATGGACACCCTGGTTACAAATAACACAGAAAAAGCAGAGTTGCTGAATGCCTTCTTTGCTTCGGTATTTACCAAGGGCAGCCCTTTAGAGTCCCAGGCCCTAGGGACAAGAGAAGAAGCCGGGGGAGAGGAAGACCTGCCCTGGGTAGAGGAAGATTGGGTCAGAGAGCACCTAAGGAAACTCGATACCCACAAATCCATGGGCCCTCATGGAATGCACCCCAAAGTGTGGCAGGAGCTGGCAGAGTTCATAGCTAAGCCGCTCTCCATCATCTTTGAAAGATCCTGGAGAATGGGTGAGGTGCCGGAAGACTGGAAGAAGGCCAATGTCACGCCAGTCTTCAAAAAAGGCAAGAAGCAGGACCCAGGCAACTACAGGCCAGTCAGCCTCACCTCCGTCCCCGGAAAACTGATGGAACGGCTCCAGGCACATGGAGGACAAGAAGGTGCTCAAGAGTAGTCAGCGTGGATTCACCAAGGGGAAATCTTGCTTGACTAATCTGATAGCCTTCTATGATGGAATGACCGGCTAGATAGATGAGGGGAGAGCGGTGGATGTCATCTATATTGATTTCACCAAGGCTTTTGACACCGTCCCTCACGACATCCTCCTGAGCAAGCTCCAGAAGTATGGGATAGATGAGTGGACAGTGAGTCTTTATAGATTTGTGAAACCAAAAACTCTTCTGTTTTCATCTCTTAGAATCCTTGTCCAACAGGACAATTTTTTTTTTTGATGTGCAGTCTCATCAAAAAAAGTATACCAGCATTTATGAGCTGGTTGCAGATTTTTTCACAATAACAAATATGATCATTTGAAATCCAAAGAAGTGATGGTAATTTCAGAATCCAGGACACGATATGTGTAGCTAAAACTTGCCCCAGTGGCTGGACTGTGCAGCTTTGTGATGTAAATATCCTCATAACTGTTAGAAACCCCCTTTTTTTTTTTTTTTTTTTGACAGGGCTATTGTGTTTCCAGGAAGTATGTCCAAAACCAAGATCATTAATCTAATCAGTTCACAGAAAATCTTAACTTGAATAAATGTGAACAAGTCTATAGTCCTTCCACCAAAAACATGGGTCTCTGAGTGGTGCTGGGACCACAACGCTGACCCTGTGCTCCGAGGTGCTTGGTTCTGCGCTTGCAGCTGGCAGCTCTGCCTGCAATTCCCTACCTTGCCAGCTCCCTACCTTTTGGTCCCGCTCTGCTGTAGTTTCCCGCTGTAGGGTAGATGAGTGCACAGTGAGGTGGATTAGGAACTGGCTGGAGGGCAAAGCTCAGAGGGTGGTGATCAGTGGTGACAAGTCTAGTTGGAGGCCTGTAGCTAGCGGTGTCCCCCAGGGGTCAGTCCTTGGTCCAGTCCTGTTCAATTTATTCATCAATGACCTGGATGAAGGCACAGGGTGCTCCCTCAGCAAGTTTGCTGATGATACCAAACTGGGAGGAGTAGCTGATACCCCAGAGGGCTGCGCTGCCATCCAGAGGGACCTGGACAGACTGGACAACTGGGCGGTGAAAAACCTCATGAAATTCAACAAGGCCAAGTGCAAGGTCCTGCACCTGGGGAGGAATAACCCCAGACACCAGTACAGGCTGGGGACTGACCTTCTGGAGAGCAGCTCTGCAGAGAGGGACATGGGTGTCATGGTGGACGACAAGTTGCCATGAGGCAGCAGTGTGCCCTCGTGGCCAAGAAGGCCAATGGGATCCTCGGGTGCATTAAGAAGAGCGTCTCCAGCAGGTCGAGGGAGGTGATCCTGCCTCTCTACTCAGCCCTGGTGAGGCCACATCTGGAGTATTGTGTCCAGTTCTGGGCTCCACAGTACAAGAGGGATGTGGAGCTGCTGGAGAGAGTCCAGCGCAGGGCTACAAGGATGATCAGGGGCCTGGAACATCTGCCCTATAAGAAGAGGCTGAGGGAGCTGGGCCTGTTCAGGCTGGAGAAGAGAAGGCTGAGAGGGGATCTAATCAGTGTCTATAAGTACCTCAAGGGAGGGAGTGCAGAGGATGGTGCACGTCTCTTTTCAGTGGTGGCCACTGACAGAACTAGAGGTAATGGCCACAAACTGAAGCACCAAAAGTTCCACAGGAACTTAAGGAAAATTTTTTTAGCAGTGAGGGTGACAGAGCACTGGAACAGGCTGCCCAGAGAGGTTGTGGAGTCTCCTTCTCTGGAGGTCTTCAAAACCTGCTTGGATGTGGTCCTGTGCCACGTGCTCTAGGTGACCCTGAGTGTGCAGAAGGGTTGGACTAGATGACCTCTAGATTCCTTCCAACCTTAAGCGTTCTATGAAAGCAACTAGGGGAGTGGTGAGGTTGAGAAATGCTCTTGGACTGTAAAATTTGAGGTTATATCAGAGGACATAATTCTGCTCACATCTTGGCATTTAGAAGGTGATTAGTTAACATTTACTTCTATTACAAGATGAATGGTGGGGCGTCCCTGTTGTGCTATGGGAAACCACTGGTCCTGTGCACTCAAGCAGGATAGCATACCATGGCCCAGGAGCAGCCTCCTTTAGGAACAAAAGTATTAAGAGATGGTTTATGCCTTGGATTTTCTCCCGTAGGACATGCAGGTGCAGACCCAGCCAGAAAGACTGCTGGCCCAGGCCGCCAAACTTCCTAGTGCCATAAGCTATGGGTGATGAGGAGGCAACGTGCCCTTCCCCACTGTTACCGCTCACAGATTTTGTGCCTGAAGGAAGAAAGAAGAAGGCAGTGTTTTTAAATAGCACATTACATGGTTTTGTGTGTGTGTGTGTGCTTGCACATGTGTGGAGAGTGCAGGCATCTTTGAGTTTTGGGGACAAATGTGATCATCTCTAATTAAAATAACTGCACTTGTGCGAATACGATTAGAAAATGGTTAAATAAAGCAGGAGCCAGTCTACATAGAAGACTGACTGCTCATGTTTAAGAAGTAAATGTAGTCCCTAGGCAGCCCATCTAATATACACATGTCTCTGAAGCATAAGAGAAGTAAAACAATTTCCATCTTGCCCTGGTTCATTACGTTAGGGGACCTTGAGAACAGGAAATGGCATCTAGAAATGTGGAGCTCTCCAAAAGACAGACTTACCCATTAAAGTCAATGAAATGATTTCTGACTTCATAATAAAGCCCTTTGCATAATTCTTCCGCTATTTATACATCTCATAAAGATTCAGCATGCACAGAAGAAAGGCAAAAGAGGAGAGAGGGGGGCACGCCTGGAGGAAAAGGAAAAAAAAAATTAATCAGATGACTTGTAGGCTGGGGACCTGACAATGAGTGTACCCTGTCCTAGAAAAGAAATGGTTGAAACCGCATCATATTTTTTTCAGTAGTGCAGATGAGAGATGGTGTGTTGTATTACATTTCTATAGTTCATATTGCATTTTCTCCCTCTGCTGGCAGTTGGATACATCAAGGTTGTAACTAATAGAAAACAAAACCCTTAAAAGGCTGAAGTGTTTAGGAATCTTGAACCTCTGTGGCATGTGCTGAAAAATTAGGTCATATCATCCTTTAGCTCAATTAGTCCTGGAAATGGATGTACAGATCAAAGTAATCTGTTATACTCTTGTAGAGGATTTTAAGAAAAAAAATGCAGTCCTCTTTGTTTTAGATGGACAGCAAAAATTCTCTTTTCTTAATGTTATAATAAATATAGCTGCCTACAAAATCAAACTTGGAAGTTATTTATAATTTTTGTAAGAACTATTTCATGTCTGTGTTTTCAGAAGCAGTACTTCCTGACTTTTCATTGTGATGTCTGGATTCTTCCTTTTATTTTATCCTCCTTTTGAACATATTTCTATGACATACAGACCTAGAGGGAAAACATTACTAAAGCAGTCAAGTGAAAAAGATTCTACCCTAGGTAGAAAGAACTACCACTAAAGATTAACTTTGTTCAATGAAATTCTGTAAAATATGTTTCTAAATTTATGTAAACTAGCAGTAAGTATTTATTAATAGTACTGCCCTGTATTAAATAAAAAATGGTACAGATTTAAAAAGCTCAGCAAATAATAATAAAAAAAATCCTTTTCTTCAGCACAGATACTACTTTCTGACCCGAGACACTGAGGTGTTAACCTTGTAAATAATGTTGATTATAATGGCTACTAACCATAAACAATAAATATTGGAAATATGTATCATTTTCATGGCAATGATTATATATTCTCTGTGAGGAATCGGAATCAGCAGTACTGAATTAATAACCTTAAGCCTCTTAACTATTCTTTGAGATACCATAGTAAGTATTATACCCTTTTTATGATTGAATAAACTGATCCACGAAGAAGTTTTTTCAGCAGTATCTAGGAGTCTTGATTTCTAATCCTTCTTTTATTGAGACATATATCTTACTAAAAGCAGGTAGAAATTTTTGGATGTTGAAGGGATGCATTCAGAGCATTAGTTAGTTAGACACAGAAGGGACTTGTGTTTAGCTGGCATTTAGTTGGGGGAAAATGCTGACAGATGCTAAGGAATATTCAGGTTAAACAAAGACATCTGCAAGGAGTGGCGATGCTGAGGAGAGTTCTGCAGTCAGCAACAAATAAAAACTGAATTCAGGCTGCCGTGGCAGGCGCAGGATGGAAATAGGGCTCTTCTGCTATGCCGTGGCTCAGTTGAAGGGGTCAAGTAAAAGTACAGAAAGTGTTCAAATAGGGAAGGCTTAAAAACACAGTAATAATACCAGTAATAATAATGCTTGGAGCAGGAGTCCTTTGGATTGTATGGCTGTGTCCTATAGTCTGCCAAGGCTCCATCTATGGGGGGATGCTTCTTCATCATGGGCTGCTTCAGCACTAGTTGCAATTTCTCCATGAAGTTTCACTGGCATGTGCATCTTTGCTCTAGAACAGTACAACATCTGTTGACTCTGCCATGGTGAGTACCAATGCCAGTGCAGCTCCTTGTTCTAGTTAATTGCACTGCACTCAGAAAAGTGAGCATCTTGTGTTACTTTACTGAGGAGTAAGCTTTATTATGAGATAAGATTTAAAGACTGGCGAAGAACTGTGTATAAAATATGAGTAAGTAGTAGTGGATGGGGAAGGGTTACAAATAAGTTTAAGCACCTTGGAGTTGTGAAGGTCGTGTGTAACAGCAATGAATACCCTTCACTCTCTCAGACTCCGGCTGTGCCCACAGCTTGCCTGAATGGCACAACGTGGAGAGTTCATAGAACTACTACATCCTTCCTGTCCTATTGCTGAAGTGGCTCCTTTGCTTTAGCCTCTTAAAATGTTTTCTTCTTCCTTTTCCTGCACTGTTTTTTCCCTGTGATTGGGCATGGTGTCATCATCCGCACCATTCCTTTTTTTCCTTGTGAAGATCTAAAATTACTGTTTCTATTGCTCAATTAAATTAACATCATGCTGACTCTTTCTATTATAGTTTTCTGAGTACACACTGCTAAAATATTATGTATCATGTGATGAGAAATATTAAGTGCACACTCTTTTTTCCTTGATTTGTTATTATTCTCTTTGGGAACCTCAAGTAAAGTTCATAAATAATATGACAGTGAGGAAGGGCAGGAAGAGGTTCCCAGAATGAATTTAATCCATCAGACAATGGAATATTGTTACGAGTGTGTAGATAAATTCTACGCATCAAACAGTAAGGGAGAAAAAAAAGAAGAGTCTAAGAAAAGCTTCTTAAGTTGTGTACAGAAGCTTCTGTGCATTTTTCCACAAAACTTAATGGGAAAATGTGTAGCAGAACAAGCTGGAAGATAAGAGATGACCAGGTCTGGCCTGGACTGTGACTTTTAGGGGGGAAAAAAAACCAAAACAAAAACAAAAAACAAAATGAAACCTTACTAAGGTGATCAGGAGTGTTTTCTGAATGAGTGCTTCGATGACTGCCAAGATACTTTAAACATCACATAGATATTTCTTTTCTCTTAAATTACCAGAATAAAATATGTAAGAAGGTTGTTCATAGTGAACTACTGCTATTTTTGTAGCTTGTATTGTCAGTCCTCTCTGTGGAAGGGGCAGATGTTTTGGCTCTAATTTTAGGACCACTCTAAGCAGTCATTAAAGGCTGCATTAATGGGCCCCAGCTTTTTGAAACGCAGGTCCCTTCCAACCTCAACCATTCTGTGAGAGATCTTAGTGTGAATTTTTGTCTCTGTAGTCTTTTTTTGGGTCAAGGTCACCTCCTCAGGCTTCAGCACTGTTCCCTTCCCAGCTGAAGGCAAAGCTTGGTAATTGAGCAAGGCCAAAGCTCAAGCTCAAATAATTGAACAGAGGGAAGATCTGAACTGTTATCTTGATATTGCGTATCTAAGGTAAAGTGTTTCCTGAATCATCTGTTTACCTGTTGCACTCTTTGATTTACTTTTCCAGTCCTCATAGAATATGTCAAAACAGCATGAATTCGTTATGTTTCTTGGGTTGCACATGGAAAGGATATCCTGCATGAACATTGAAGATTATCTCTGAATTGACTTCAGCAGCTGGTAATATGGTTACTACTGCCATCTCCAGATAAAATCACTGCTGCTAGCAGCAGTGATAGTATTCTGTAGTAAAAAAATATATATATTGAAATTGGTAAGAATGAAATGCTGATTTGAATAGCATGTTACTGTGATAGGATCAACCTTGCAGGATATTGAATGACTTCAGCTTCCACTGGACTTTGTGACATTTGAGATTTCAGCAGTTCTTAACGTCCAGCTTTTACAAAGAATTTATTTTTTTCTTTTCATTACTGTTTGATAGAGATGTGTCTATGGTTCTAGGCTTTTTGTTTGTTTTCCTCTCCGCAGAGCTGGATTAAGGACATGACAAGATTACCTTTGTCTAGGAACGTGTCCTCATTCTATGCCCTGTCAAATGTAGGCTTCACGCATGGGCCAGCCATTTGCTCGGGTTTCCTTTGTGAAAAGTATGTCAGCAACAGAGTATGATATGCAGCATCCTGTAATGTGGAGGTGGTGTAAATGACAACAGCTAGAAGATGCGCAGTTACGTGTGAATTAACAGGGATTCAACAACTAGTATGAAAGCTTCAAGCACACACTGAGCCATTTTTTAAAATGTTTTTTAGAAAAGCAGATAAGGGTAACTTGCAAAGCAACCTCTTGATTGATCAGAAAGGTCTTCCACCTCTCTGTACTTTTTGAGGAACAATGTGATAAGTAACACTTGAATAGCATTAAAGAGGACAATTTAGTTATACCTATTAAGCTATGCGTGTATGTATGACTAGCATAGTCAGTACGTAAGTGCTATTAAAAGAAAATATATTTGTGCATATTGTTGCAAGCACCTTACAATGCTCCTTACTCTTCAGTTTTCTACAGGGACAAGGCCATCCTCCTTCCCTGAATGTTAGCCATTTTGGAGCAAAGAGCAAATGATCAACACAAAGTTCCAAAGTATGGAAGATTTTTCTAAGCTGATCATATATGCCCATTTAAAAAAAAATCTTATTTATATTATTTTTGTCTCTTGATTTAAAAAAAAAAACCTATATATGCATCTCCTCCAAAATGTGTACCAGTTGTGCCCTAAAAATGTACACGCACTTCCTCAAGTAGCTAATTGTACCAATGAGAATGCAGTCTGTCAGTTACTTAAATTTTTACAGAAAAAAACTACGTTTTGCTGGTACACTAAATGTCTGCTCTGGTAGATGGATCTAATTTCCTTTCAAGCACTTGAAAAATGGGCCACTAATTCACAGGTGTGTTTTTTTAGCTTGGTTTTCTTGGCTAGCTCTAAAGAATTTAGTAGCTGAAAGGGCAAAAAAGCTTGGAGGGAGGGCAGAAAATTAGAGGTAGATGTTGATCCCCTCCTTTTTTATGTCTCTGTGCACTGCCATACGTTAATAGTGTTCTCTTGTGAATTATGGTGGAGCGAATGTTCATGCTGACCCAGCAATTCATCTATTGTGTGTGCCTGACAGCCTGGGTCCTAATGGCTTTTTGCACTATTAACACATCACAAAATGCAAAGACACGCTAATGCGTTTTCAATGCGTTTTGACTATGTGCATCTATTGGGCGTGCAGGATGTTGTAGCAGATGGTATTCGTGTAAATATAAAGTACTTTTAATGTAAAGAAAGAGGAAAAAATGTCACCTCACCAGGAACTTGTAAAGTACAAGAACTTTCTCCTTTCTTAAGACAACTTGGTTCCCAGCCTCCAGAGCCACCAGGTCCGAGCAGAGCTCGGGGGAACTCATCCCTAGTCTCGCCGGGCTCTGCCTCTGCCTTTGATGGCAGATGAGTTGGACTTTTATAGGAAAAAATAATGTTTCATCTTTTACTGCACAATATATGTTGTCAAGAACATGGGAGATGTCTCACTTGAAAAAGCTATCGATTTACCTTGGGGGGGGGGAGGGGAAACTAAAATGAAAAAGAGAACAAGAGAAAGAAGGAAGCATTAGGAAGGATGTGAGGAAAGCAGCAGGAGACTGTTTAAATATTCCCCTGTAGGAATAAACTGAAAATGATAGTCGCTACTTAGCATGTTCATCTTTTAATTCACTTCCATTAGCTTTCCCCTTTTCTCCTTTATCAGCTCTAGCCTGTCATGTTTTTTGCTTATGGTCTACACTCTTCTATACACATATGCTCCATCTTCATTCCAAATTCAATGTTTTTCTGCTATGACCCTTGTCAGGAACATTTTGCTTGTGTGCTGCATAGCAGCCCAATTCAGTGTGGTACCGTAGTGTGCACACAATGAAGTGCAGGCAGAACTTCAGATCTTCACCATGGGATGTTCATGCTACATCAGAAGAGGACAGGAAGTTCTGAGAAATTGGTAGAATACAACGGTGGAATACAAATATGCATTATGCAAAGCATATATGATTCAACCAATGTTGTTGCTTTTCCTGTTGGTATTTTTTTTTCCACACAGCTGCTAGAAATAAAACATGTAAAATGTTATCAGTGAGTCAATGCATTATTGACTTAAATTCTTCAATTTATTTTTGAATGAATTTTCAAACAAGACTGAAGCATTATTGAGAAATGTCTACAGAAAATAATGTGTGACCTACAGAATGCTTAAAATCACTTATAGAAATTCCATATTGTAGTAGGTGGCAAAATACATCATGTGATGTAGCGCATATTGTCTTTCAGAATGAATTAATGAAAATTCAAATTTGAAAACAAAAGTTACCAGTAGAAATTCTTACATGTAAATTAAGTAAAGAATTGATTATCTAATTCTGGGACTGTAAGATAGACATACTGCTTTTTATAAATAGCTGTGAAGTGAAAAGTTAATAGTGAATATACTTTACATAGTGAATAAATGCAATGAAGTGGCCAAATCAGGCCAACTGATTTTGGCATATTGCTCTTGCATTTCTATCCGAGTTCTAAAAGGAAAAGTGAAGCCCAAGAAAGAGAAATCAATGTTCTCAGATACAATGTGGGATGAAATTAAAGCAGAAGATTCCTCCTGATTCTTCTGGAATATAATATATTTTATGCTATGGAACTTTTATGTTATGAAAAGAGAAAGAAAAAAAAGGAGGGAGGGGTGTTTAGGAAAGTCTGTCTGGTTTTGGTTGTTCTACTTCTCCAAAAGAGAAGTAACCCAGGGTTTTCATGGGGTTTAGAAGAGGTTAGAATCCGCACCTTCCTACAGTATTAGGTTGTGTTTCAGTGGTATGCAATATGTTCAGGTATCTTATGTTACTTCTGTCAACTCATTAAGCCACTTGTTCAAAGGTAAACACATTTAAAAGGAAATCTAGATAAGCTTCCCTGTTTGGCATCTATGAAAAGTAGTTTAATGCTATATTGTTCAAACCACAAGCAATTACATTCTGCTTCTGTCCTTACCCTTGGTTACAATCATAGCCAATTTTGGGATTTCAGACAATTTAGTAAGGTTCCTCCACAATTTCCTCTCCCTCCCCCTCTCCCTCCCCACTGTCTTTGCAATGTGGACTTCTTGCAAATTACATTGGAACAAATAAATTCTACTTTGGTAGGATAAAGGAAACAAAAGGCGCAAAGGACACTTCATTGGCAAGAGTAAATACGTTGTTATTCGCATTAAATGGTTGGTCTCCTTGGCTGAGACCTGTGCATTTGCAGGGAACACAACAAGGGTGAAGGAAGACTGTCACCTTCTGCAAGCCCCCAGCCTGGGAACTACTTTTTGCCCTGACTGCAAAGAGAAACATCACAGAGCTGATGGAGAGGAAAAACACAATCAGAAAGAACGTATGGGAAGGCACAGTTATAGTGATCCAGTTCATTTACTGGATAGCGGTGCCTTTAATGAACAGGGAAGGGGATGGTGAAGGAGCAGGATCAAACAAGGGAGCTGCGTCCTGTGTGCACCCGCTTTCTTAATTTCCCCTGAGGGCAATGAGGTTGTTTGCTGTATCCATAAGTCAGCTCTGGCCTCTAAACAGTTGCAAGGGCTCTGCCAAAGACCCAAGAGATTGACCCGTATTTTGTGGCGCAATATAGCCTTTATCATTACAGTAAATAAGGCATCTGCACCACCTGCATTTATGGCAGTTGAATTGCTCTGGGGAAGCAAGTGTCTCTGTTGACTATGTGAAAAGGATAGAAAAACTGGCCTCCTGAAGAAGGTGGCTAAAGCAAAGGTTATCCTCATCTCTCTAGTACACCTTCCTCTTATCCCATTTCCTACTGTATTTCAAAATAGCAATATTTTCTCTAGGCTACTCCCTTAAGAAAATTGCATTTGAAGACTGCCACAGAGGAAAAAATCTCTGAAGACTGATGCACAGTATTAGTTTTTTATCCTCGTTATTTTTTACTTGCCTTGCCTTATTTTTATAGTTCTGCATTTCTTCTTCCTCACCAGATTGTTTATACTTAGAAAGAAATAAGCCCTCTGCTTGTTGCATAGTCAGTTCTCTTTACATTTTTCTTAAGCTAACATTGGTTTCTGTTGTCCTTTTCCATGTTTAGACATAGCCAGGATAAATTTCAATGACAGCCTTTCCAACTGTTTCTAAATATTTCTCGCTTCTCTTGTAGACAAATTTCCATATGTTACAAAATCCGAATCAGAATTCCATAACACGTTTTCCCCCAGCTCTCGTTGCAAAAGCAAAGGGGTTCAGCTTGCTCAGGTGCAGTTCCATTGCAATGCCCCTGGCACTGGCGAATCTGTTGGCTGTGGGAGGATGGTGGAGCAAGCCACCCACGGGCACCTGCTCCACCAGCAGACCAAGAGGCTCGCCAGCGCCATGCTCGCGTGGAAGGCACCTGCTCCAGGCGGGAGCCGGGAGGAGGGATGGCTCAGCTGGGAGATGAGATCATTCGCTTCCCCCTCATGCCTTGCTTCTGGGCATCTTTCAGGGCACAGACCTTGCGATGATGACCCTTGGGGGTGATTACTGGGTTAGCATTAGCTAAGCTTACTCCTTAGTTATCTCTTGGGTTAGTTACAGTTTTGTGAGGTTTGCTGAGAAGTTGTTATTCTTGGCCTCCCAAACATACAGAGCTCTCTGAAGCTGGGATCCTTTCAACGGTGTACTGACCTTAGCCAAGGGTTCTGCATGGTCCAAAGGATGGCTGGGAGGGTATCATGGGCTATGTATTAAAATCCTAAACCTGCAGCTATTTCACAAGACCTACCTGATACCCTCTCACTTTGCCCCCTTTTATGCTATTCCTACTGTTAAGACTTTTTAAGACTGCACGCAGTCTTAAAAAATGTCCATTTTTGCTCTGTGAATCTGCAGCCTTGAGTCATGTTTGACTGTGGGCCATGATGACTTTTCCTGCCTCAAAGAACACATCTGTACTTTCATGTCCTTTGGTTAAAACCACGCTGCTGTTGATGACCTGGCACAGTATCTGCTGCCGTAACTTGCTAACCAGATAACCAGGTAACCTGAAAGGCAGCAGATTATCTAGGGACATTTTGAGCATCAGAGACTTCAGACTCCACAATGAAAGGGGCACATCAGCACCCTATGACTTGCTGGCTCTGGGCCTGGGGAGGTAACATCTGATTTGCAGGTATTTTTGTAACATACTCATGGACATTTGAGGGGCAGCAGAACATCCTGTAGCTCTGCTTTCACATTTTCTTTTTTTTTTTCTTTCTCGGTTTCTGCCTATCTTTGGAGGTTAGCTGAAAGATAAGGGCCATGGTTCAGAAACACTTACGAGTATTCCTTAAGAACTTTTAAAATACTTGTACTTCTAAAACATCAAAAGCAGTAGTGACCAGGCTTTATCCTTCCAGTGGGAGACACATAAACTTCTCATAAGAGCAGCATCTAAAGAATACCATAATTTTATATTAGGCTGTAAAAATTATAATATCGAGAGGGTTGCAATTCCTCAGTCTCCCAACAGTTGCTGGTAATAAAGTGATCATTTTGCAGTGCCTTCTATTTTCATTACTTTTGTTGTCACATAAATAAGGTGTCGAAGTGTTAATACTTTGTGAATAGTATTCTCTAAATTACAGCAATGTAGTATACTGCTTTGACCTTTTTCAGTTGTGTGTGATTTGGTTGGCTAGTCTCTGTATTTATAGTCAGGCTGAGTTGTATGACATGAGTGAATCAATACCAGCTAATGAAAATATAGAACGCTCAAAAAGTGAAGGTGCTATGTCCGAGCATAATATAATATTTCACAAAATGTATAGCATTAAGTATTAAAATTCTGATAAATCATTCTTTGATAAAAGGCATAATAAGATTAGAAATTGCAACAAAAAATTAATCCTTTCTAATAACATAGATTGTGCCTAGGCTGGGAAATGGTGTGAATTTAACTTGATCTCATTATAGACCTAAATTTGTAATCTCATTTTCCTCTTTAGATGCTTCACTTAAGAGGGCAGCAGTATGTATGTGTGTGTGTGATTTGGTGTGATACATTCTATGTTTTGGAAAAGTTACTTAATCCTTCAACTTTAGGAAAAATGAGTGATACTTTACATAGAGGAAAACATCCCTCCTAAAGTTTGAAAACTTTTGTTTCTTAATCAAGACCGTACAGAATGTAACCAGTGTCGATTGGCTCTATGAATCTTCCTCATTTCAGTGGTCTCAGCCCTTAGAAAGTCTGAATTAGGTTGCGAGAAGAGCACACAGCCCTTCCCTTCATATATATTCAGATGCGCTGTCTGGGTGCCAAGTAATCACAGGCAAAGCTCTGACTGTTTTCCAGCTGTGCCCATATGTCTTGAGAGGACAAAGGAGACATGAAGAACCAGCTTATCCTGGTGCCTCTATAACCAATGGCTTGGGCATGGGCAGCAGCATCCTCCCCATGGGTGCATATAGAGCTGAAATCACAGCTGAGGTGAGAACCCCAGCCTCAAAATCTTGTCTGATTTGCCTCCTCACTGAGTAGGAGAGCAATCCATAGCATCCAGATTTTAATTTGCTGTCAGGGCTGGATATACCTTATCCTTGGTCCAGGAATATGCATGAGCAAGTAAGGAAACACTTAGGAGCTCAAATTAGTCTCTTCTCTTAGCAACTTCCTTCTCTCCACACCTCAAAACACTTTAACTAGTCCTTGCCTCTTTATAATCCATCTCCAGCATTTGAGCAGCACAGGAGTTTCCAAAATGCAGGGTATTTCAGTAGGAATCTGCCTAACATCAGCATCCTGACAGAGACTCATCCCAGCAAGCTGGGAGGGAATAAAAAGCCTCTCTCCCAAAGCCTCTGACCAGGAAGCAGATAACACAAAAGAGCTCAGTGTATTGCACAGACACTTTGGGCTCTTCATTTTGCAGCCTTATCCGTGTAACTATCAGCTGTAGTATAATATCAGTGTAGAATTGAATCCATCTCTTCTAGTCCTCTATTTCATGCGTGCTGTTAATTTACTGGAGCTCTGTGCAGCGGGTGACCCATGTGTGTTTTGCTGCAAGCAGCCCATGTCTTCATTTTCATTCCTAGGGATTGGAGTCTGTTTTCCAGGACTTGCTCTACTTCCTTCTTCATTTAGCCACTACCCATTTGCTTCCAGCTATCCTGTTAATTCCTGCTTTCCATCTCCCTCCCAGTCTCCTTAAGAGCTATGCAATAACCCATCTCCCCCATCCTCTGCCCTCTCGCAGTTTCTCTCTTGTCCCAGCTGTCAATCCTGGAGCTCGGTGTCCCAGACTCCATGGGTGATGGCCCTTATCTCCCATGTCAACCACGTCTCTCTGCTTTGTTAATGCTGGTATTCAGATCTCCCTGTTGTCTCCTCCCAGCTGCCCAAGACCAGAAGAAATCTAAGTAGAGCACAAGATGAAATCTCCCCCGCTGAGCTCCTACGTGGTGTGAATACTCCTTCCTGCCATATTTCAAATCTTTTCCAAGCATGACGTGGATAACTGAGATGATTATTTCAAGGCACCGTTTACAAATTGTTTTAATTTGGGCAAAGCTCTGTGGGTGCATGGCGTTTTATATTTATATTCTCCATTCTACATAGCTAATTATCTTGAGGCAGACACTGGCATAGAAGATTTCTGCACGAATGATGAAAGTTTGGCAATGCTGTCAACAGCTGAAAACATGTTTTAAATGGGAAGTACTGGTCAACCTTAGTATTATGTAAAATTAAGTCATGTCTGTAGCAAATAGTTTGTTAATATATATTGGATTTCTGGAAACAGCATTCAAGAATGTATATGGCAGTGGTTATGCAGAGTCAAAAAAACCTCTCTACTCACTAAAATTTGCTATATTTTTACAGTTCTGTGTATTCCCAAAGCTATGGAATTTGGGGGGATTATGCTCTATACTTCTACATAAAGGTGACTGAAGTCAGATTTTCTTCATACAAAAAACGTTAACAATTTCTCTTTCCCCCAGTTTCTAGAAACTTCTTTTTTTCTTTTAGAAACATTTTCTCCACAAGTTACCAGGTTTGTGAAGCAAGCACATATACAGGATGTGTTTGCAATCTTCCACCTCTTTAGCAAAAGTGAAACGTATCTGAAACCAATCAAGTTTCTGTGCTATGGGAAACTGGAGAGAGGGTGTGGAGGTGAATGATTTTAGTCTGAACTGGACAGAAACTGAAGTGGACTGTGCTCTCCTCAGTTGGGAGTTATTCTCCAGTTGGAAATGCATCCCCAGACGGTACTACTGCTGTGAACACACGGAATTTTTTTTCGAGTTCAAAGAAAGAAACTTGATTTTACTGCAAAATTGTCATTTAACTTCTAAAATATAACATAATGAGTTTTAAGTTAATATGATGCTTATTAGGCCTTTGCTTTTTTTATGAGTTTATGAGGTTGGTGATGCTTAGTGCAATTTCCCTTCTTACTGCCCCATCTCCCCACTGTCCATTAGAGCCATTATGATAGGATCCATACCTAACTGGATAAATGTAATCATAACTTTCATTTCAAGGTACACTCATCTGCTGATTAAGTAGTTTCCTGGCAGCATTATGTCTGGTTAAATATGTTTATAGATCGTTCTTTTGTTAGAAAAGTCTTCTGTTTTATTCTCTTAATACTGTTTGAAAGTAGCATATCATCTGACATGTTGTAGTGCCACCTGCCCAATCGATGGTGACCCATTTAGTGGCAGTGACCTCCTGCTCCAAACTCCTAGAAATGTTATGAAAGCATCACCTGACACCTTCCACCCCAAAGATTTTTGAAGCTCTATCCCTCAAGGTTCACCTTACCATGAAGGTTCTATACATCCAAAATCAGGCATATTCACCTTTCTTTATGTGAATGGCAAAGTCCTTCAGCCTCTACTTAACTGAGCAAGTCATCATTGCTTCTTATCCAAGCTCATATTCAATAACTTGTTAAGAAATGCTAGTTTAAATAGCTTTAGGGAAAATGTAATCTGTTTAGAAGAGATAGAAAAATAAGCATGATTTATATTAACAGCAGTCTGTAAAAGCTTGGTTTCACTGAACATTACATCTGTGTTATCCTCACTGGCCATAAACTGGTGATTACATCTATTATCTTTGCCATGAAGGAGCTGCTCTGTGTGCTTGTATTTAGAGGTAAGTCTATGCTATGTTACTGTGTTTGAGTTTGGATCCAAACTTCCAAAAGTGTGTTTAACAAAAAAAAAAAAAAAAAAAAAAGGTTTTGTTTTGTTTTTTAAAAAAAGCTTTAGGGACCTTTTTCTTGAAACAGAGCACATCTTTCAAAGACTGAAAATTTATGTCAGTGCGAACCTACAGGATCGGAGTCTAAGAAGCCACCTATGCTAGAGCTGGGCAGATTCTCCTGTGGATGCTCCATGGATCTCGGTGCTCCGTGGTCTTCCTCCAAAGGGATATTACAGCAGCTGCCCTTGCCTGGATGGACAAGGGATGGCAAAGTGCTGAACAAGGAAATCCTGAAGCAGTGAGTGGTCTGTTGCAGATTTGAAATACTTAAATTCTTGCCTCTTTACCAGGTACAGATCCCGTTTCCCACCTGTGGTGCAGGGCTCTGCATGGTGCCAAAGAAGTAACAACAGGAAAAAAATGCAAAATATCAGAGATCACTAAGCTTGTTGTAGTGGGAAAACTGTTTTTTTTTTCTTTAGTACATTTCGGTTTTTTTGCTAGATAATTAGGATTAAGTAAAACAAAATCTGAAAATTAACCGTCTCAAAGAGGTTTCCATGGCACTGTAGAGAGTTACTGCTTTCGTGTGTGGTTTCTTATTTTTCCATTGGAATGCATATCCTTGTTTGAGGAGACTTCCTGTTGTGAGTGGTGCGCTATTTCCCCTGCGCTAGGGAAATACATCATTCGGCTGGGGAACTCATTACAAGGGCATGGATGGGATTGGTATAGGAGGTATTTGAAATACAATGCTTATGAAGTGTTGCAATAATATAAATAAATAAAAATCCATTTTGTTTTGACTTACTATTTTTCATTTTCATGTCTTTGTATTTTCCAAACTGAAAAAAGGAAAAAAATCATTATTTTTTGCCATATACTACTAAGAGGAAGGGTTAGTTGTGAAGTTAAATTTTTTGTTGTGAAGTTTAATGAGAAAGTTTTCATCTAGCCACAACATTAAAATATCCATGTGATTTTTTTGCGTCCTCCTTCTTGGTAAACTGATTTTCAATTGTTAATGAACAAGGAGGCTCAGTGTAGTAATACAATGAAACTACTGTGGTTAAAGAAAACCACATTCCTATTTTTCCATTATTTGCCCTGTTACATGTGTATTACTCTGTGCTACCTTCATCAAGATCAGCCTGTGCTGTGAAGATGAATCAATAACCGTTGTGCCTAAAATGAACTTTGAGAGGAGAAACGCCCTACATGATATTTTTGTTTTTATTTCTTATTTACTTTCACTCCTCTGCCTGTTGCACTCTATAACTTGACCCAAACAGGCACAAATGGATATAAAACACTGTCAGATAAGGATAGCAAGATTTTAGAGCTACCTTGCACTCAGACGACACTTCTGGAAAAGTTAAAGCAATTTCCAAGTAATTTAAGTTTTGCATTCTTTCCTGGCAAATGACAGGCTCTACTATGACTCTAATGCAATTGGAAAAGAAAAAAAAAAAAAAGAAAGGAAAAGGAGTGAGACTGAATGCATCCATGTACCAGCAGCAGCACAAGCGTGCTCTCAGGTGAGCTAGCTCCTGTGTGAGCAGTGAGAACCGGCATTTTGGCCCACAGATTGATTGATCTCAGCTGGAGTTTGTAGAGGGGTTGTGCTACGTCCCCAGTTTGATGTTACCATTTCACTGCTCCACCTTATGCTGGAACAAATGCCCAGCTGCCTGGTTGTATCCTGTAGAATATATGTCCTGTGCATGCCAGCTACCTTGCTCTTTCCCTACCCTACACTGTCCTCTTCTGCTGCCCTAACATTTATTTCTCTTTCACAACAATTTTTGGCTAGGATTGACAAAAATTCGGGTGGACAGGAACACATAATAAAACCAAAGTGTGAAGAAACCTCATAAAATACTGTGTCTGCTGTATACCATGTTCGACAACATTAAAGACTCTGCAGGAACAGGAGCTCACAGCATACACAGTAGCGGTGCTTTGTTTTGTTTTGTTTTGTTTTTGTCTTTTGTTATTTTCTCTGTTCTGAACTTCTGTGCAAAGTGAATTATTAAGCAAAAACATGAACAACTGCTGCTTATGCGCCAAGTTGATAGAATATTTTGATCAGTGCGTTTATTTGCATGTTGCTTGTTAACATATTTAATAAGCTAATAATAACAGCAATAGTTATTGACCAGGTATTTTCACTGTGAGGAAGATGATTACTTTTTTTTCCACCCCTCCTAACAGTGTTTCTGATTAGACCTTTATGCCTAAAATATTTTTGTTTGCAAAACACTGAAGTGGGAATGTGATGGGAAGGATAGTGCTCTCCTTTATCTTCTCTGCCTTGGATTACGCTGCAGTCTGGGCAATACTGCTGGCATGAAGTTTTCTTTGGGCAAGCTTGTATGAGCTAGTACGTATTACCTGTGCTTTTTGTCTTGCTAGTGAACCTAAGGCTGCCTTTGCATCCTCCTTTTCCATTCTGCATTTGGGGCCACCTGCATCTGAGAGCATTTTCCAGCCACTGCTTCACTCCCCTCATGTTGACAGGTACATGGCATATGGAGAGAGTTATGTAATTGCAAGTCAGCAGATAACATTAATGTCTTGCTGTCAGTGAAGAGATCTCAGTCTGGGTCTACCAAAAATCATATCTTTTCAGATTTTTTAAATTTATTGTTAATTGGAAAGAACAATAGCAAAACTTGCATTCAAACCCATCTTCCTGGTCCTGGTTATTCCTAGACCTGTCCCTCTACCCTGGAGGTCAGGTAGGCAGGCTACACCACACTAGTGCCTTGACCATGTGGCTAGAAACATACTTTGCCTATCTCTTTGTGTCACCTTTTCAGCATATGCTGAAACCCTAAATAGGTTGAAATATGCAAAATATTTCAGGAAGGCAGTAGGGTTGGGGAGTGACTCTGCTTGCAGTTATGCTGATGCATCTGAGGCACCCTGAAGGGTTACAGTGAACAGCAGGGAAGGATAAGGGACAGAAATGTCAGTGACAGCACAAACAGGACAAATGATTTACAGCCTTTTTCTATAAATTGTCTCAATTTCAATTCGAATTTTTATTCCGACCTTGTGTGATCTCTAGTGGTTTGGAACACAAGTCAGACATGGTTTGTTTGAAAAAATAAATAAAAATCTGGAAATGAGAAGTGAGATAGGGCAAGCAGTTGATATTACTCAGGATGACTTCTTTCAAATTAAAGATGAAAAAAGGAAGATGGGAAAGGTAGAGAGAACATAACGAAAGCTGGCATTATTCCAGATGCTCTGAAGAAGAGTAATTCAGAAATCCTGCTTGCAGAAAGGGAGGAAAGAACCTCAGATTTCTTTCCAAACCAGGGCCAACTTCTATGTTAGAGCAGGTTCTTCAGAGCCTGGACAACCAAAGTTTGAAAATCTCTGACGACAGAGACCCCACAGCCTCTCTGGTCACCTGCTCCAGTGCTGGACGAATCCTATAATAAATAGATATATTTTTTTTATGTCCACTTGTAATTGCCCTTATTGAGACCTGTAATTGTTGCCTCTTTCCCTTTCACTGTGTGGTTCTGCAAAGAATCTGCCTCTCTCTCATCTTCGGCTCCCCTTAAGTAGTTGAAAACAGTAACTTGTGTTATTATCAGTGTGGTTCTGATGGCTACAATGAGTTGAGAACATGGCTGAAGTTGCTCATTATACAGTCTCTTTTTTTTTTCTTTCCTTTTAGGCTGAATGAAAAGAAAATGTAATGAAGTATATGCAGTTATAGCTGAAAAGAAGCAGCTGCATGAGGTAGTAATTAGCAGTTAGCCTGGCAGCCTTTAGCAAAATTTTAATCCTATGGCCTAGTGGTCTTTTTAGTAACTTATTGCCAAAAAGCAAAACAAAAAACCACAAAACAAGCAAACAAACAAACCCACCAGTACTACGTCACAGATTTTATACTGCTGTGTGGGATTCAGGGACAGAAAGCAGGGAGAAAGTCATGATGGAGGCAGCAGGCTGAGACAAGGTTTGGGTAATTTTGCTTTGTGAAAAAACAGAGGCAGTATGCTTTTGAGCATTAGGCTTACTGGAAACAGATAAGAAAATTGTGGTCATACAACTTGCTTGTTTATTTTGTGTACACTCTTCGTAAATAGAAATGATTGCACTGAAGGAATGCGGACTTCCCATATTTCTCAGTGGAATATTCTGGCAATGCATGGTATACTTGCTATATTTTCTGGACTGAGTCAAATATGTCTGTTTTTCTGATCAAAACGCGCTCATCCAAAACTATTGGTTCTGGGGCTCTATTTCTGCTCACCACAAAGTTGTGGCATGAACATGGACTTGAGAGCTGGCCCTAATATAGATCTTCCATGTTCTCACCTTTTCTTTTTCTTCTCTGCAGAAATAAACATTCACAGTCTTTAGGTGTGAAATTGGTATTTTCCTATTTTTATTGTAAGAGCATTTTTTTCCATTTTTGCCTCTTTTCCAAATCTTTCTGTCTCTTCATTCAGTGATCATTTTTGATCTGTAGGGTGTATAGTGCCTTTTTTGTGCACTTCTGTACTTACAAGGAGCATTCTGGCTTCTGTTGTGTTCACATCAGTCGCACAAGTGTTTCCTTAGTGAGAATTACAGGTCATCAGGATAGTAGTAATGGACCTAAGCATATTATTATTTATATCTTATTAGAGTGCCAGAACTGTAGTAGGTCCTTTTAGTTTGCTCTGTAGCACAGTGAAATCAATAGAAAATGATCCCTAATTAATGGGGCTTCTGTTCCTAAAGTAATTCAGCACTTTCACTGAGAATTAACTCATCAGCCTCTCTTGCTAAGTAAACATCACAATAAATAATATAAATTGTTGCTTTCAGAATGTTTTGTGTACCTGCAACCTAAAAGGAGCTTTTGTTTAAAGTTTAAAACTTTTATGGTGCTATGCCTCTGGGTATTTTAGAGATAATATGAATAAAAAATGATACAGGGTTTTATTTAGAAAACCATTCCTGTGCATCTATGGGTTTGTCATTTTGAAATGAAATTTTCATACAAGCTTTCAGCCCACAAGACCGAGGGGGATCTTCGGATTTAAGAAATAATAAGTATTCTGCCACTCAATAGATCCCAGAGCAACATGTCCACACCTAAATCTATCTTTGTCTACAGTCCCAGAACACAGAGGGTATTTTTTTGTATTTACTGGAACTAAGTGCAGTGTGATTTTTAAATAGTGCTATGTGCAGCAGGCAATTAATCCATTAAAACTAAGCTACTTCTCAGACCCCTAAAAGCTAGTAATTAGTTCTAACTTGAAACATCTGTAAAGACAAGCTCCATCAGATTGTGATAAGACTTACAAATATGTTTTTTTGTCACAGGAAAAAAAAAGAAAAATCACCAGGTGTCTCAGACAAAGTCATGGTCTCCTGAGTTGTCAGCCTGTGCTCTTTTTTCAGGTCGAAAGTGAAGGAGTGGAGGAACTGATGTGAATATGATGAAGCCACCTGGGGCGTCGTAGGTGCACCTCAGGCTATGAGACATGGAGTGATTTCATACAGATCTGCACTCACAGGGTGTGTTAGACTTGTCCATTCCTTTCACCTTTCTCACTCATCTCCTTTCTGTTGACTTGGTTTTCCATATGTGACAACCAGTGTAAACTGTGAGGAAGCTGCAGCTGGAGAAGAAGTTCCATGTGAAACCTCCATGCTTAAGGTGGACATCAGCTGCCAGCCATGAGCACTATCTAGCAGGCTCCCACCACAACTACATGGAAGGATGAGCAGGTGCATCCAGTAAGTCAGTGAAACAAGCTTTGAAAGGTAAAGCTTAGTGATATACCTGTATAGATATGGGAAGCATCTGGGAGCCTCATATACCCATAGACTGTGTGCTACAAATGCATTTCTGGTTTCCTCATGGTGCGGTGCCATAGCAAAAGTTGATCCTGCTCTGAAACGTCTGCATGAAGCAAGTTTCACAGCCTGAGGATCGAGGATTTTCACCCTCTGTACTGTATAAATGCCAAACGTGCTGTATCCCGTTTGTTCTCAGCCAATCAGTTCTCGGGAAAGGCAGCATTGTGCTGAGGGAGAGGCACTGAACTGCAGCCTGAAAACCTCCTTGTACCTGAATATGCTGTGTGATTCTTCATCTGAGAAACAGGATTGAGAACTTTATTTGTGTCATTTTTCTTCAGAAGTGTTCTATAAAGATGACTTAATTATTTTCTGTATAGTAACTGGGAAGTGGAATATTCTATCATCATGTTCAAATCTGGGAAAGGTTTTTTACTCCTTTTTGAACTATAGCTCCTCCCACCTTTATTTATAAATACTGGTTTAAAATGAGTCTCCCTGGACTGCTGACCAGGTGGCATTGCAGGATTGCCTCTTTTTGCTAGTATTAGTGCTGATTGATACACAAGGAGGAGGATTTGTGTCACAGACATGGAGATAATGGGGATCCTTTGGACCGAGCCTGCAAGCTGTAGAAAGATGACATTGTTTCTTTCTTATATCTCCCCATTTAAATGGAATTTAAATATTTTTGTGGGTTTTATGACTTGTTTTTGTACCCATTGGATTAATCTTTTCTCAGGTAAAGACAAAATGCTGGCTTTCCTTACATGTGTGCCACTTGGCCGTATTGAGTACGGAGTGATGTCGTGCAGGAAGATGTTGGGTAGGAATAGAGAAAGAGCATTATGAGGACGTACGGAAAGGATGTATTTGCCATTTAGTATATGAAGAGTAGTTTCCAGTCTGGCTGTTACTAAGTTAAAGGAGAGAAATTCAGAATACCCAATGTATTTCCCTATGAGCACTTGTATTTCAAATGAGTCAAAAGTGGTAGATAGCAGCAGACACCAAGAAATCTGGTGAAATCTGGATGTCTGGTAAGTAAAATCCAAGAGTTATTTACATGATCTACATTGATGGGTTCTCCAGACTGGGCAGCTTGAACACAGTTCTGGTTAGAGGTTCAAGAGGAGCTGGAACTACCTGAAAAATACACAATATCAGTGTCTCAGGTGTATAGTTATGAATATGCAAAGCCAGCCAGGAGCAGAGAGTGAGGAGTTGATGATTAACTGCACCATCAGCATCTACGTGCCAGGTTGTGTGGCGGGGATGGAGATTTATGCTGCTTCAATGTTTCTGAAGAGGGTCTGGTTCAGATAGCCGTAGCTCTCTACCTGCTGTTTTGAATTGATTTTGGATGCTGTCCTTGTACTGGCTAGTATGGGTGACTCTTACAGTGTTGGGTGTCTGTTGATTCATTCCCTTCACCAGGGCTCTAGCAAACTCTTTTCAAGAGTTTGAGTCTGTTATTTAATTAAATCCAAGCAAAGAGATTCTTCAAGGCTAGGATCACACTATCATAAGGGCTGTCAGGACCAGCAAATGCACATAATTGATGTTATCTTCTGCAGCCCCGCAACGTGCAAGCAAAGCTTGCTTCTTGACAGCTGGGTGGCTCCTGCCATCAGCAAGAATGTGGTTCTCCAGCCCACGGGATACTTCCTATAGGGTTGCCAAGGAAGACTAGAAATGTTTATTTTTTTAAGGTAATAAATAGTAATGTATAGATATATTCATTGTGGAATTGATGTCTTGTTTCTCTGAGAAAAATGAATTGTGTTTCTTCCTTTACCACTTCTTTTTCCTGAATGCTTGGTTTAAAAATGAATTCCTTCGTCTCCAACTATCCCTTAAGGTTTCTTTAAAACAGGGATTGGTTTAAGCATAAAAATTGTGTGCAAGCCTGCAGGTGATCCTCCTATCGACGTGATTATTATTTTCTGGAATTCACACCCCAAACATCTTGCCTGTGGCGCTGAATTTTTCCACGAAGGGAAAGGAAGCAACAGTCCTTCATAAACTGCTCTGCCTTCAGTGACTTGAGACAAACAGCAGGAAGGTGCACAGATTCAAGTACTGGTAGAGATGTAAATGAATGCTTAAGACAACAGTTACTTTGATCTTGTTCCTTAGTGTATGTTGATCTGGAAATTAGAAAATGCCCTTTTTTTTTTTTTTATGACTCCCTTACCCCTTTTTCAGCACCTCTGAATGGCTGGCCACGCAGCTAAAGCACTAAGCAGGAGACTTGAATTTCTCTTCCTGTGGATGTTTCACTCTCCTGGCTTCACCTCTGGCCACTCCCATTTCTTTCACCTCTATGCGTAATTAGTGATATAGGAGTAAAGCTATCTCTCTGCTTCCCTGGGTTGCTATGAGGATAAATTTATTGATGTTTATAGGGCAGTCAAATACAATGACTGGGGCGTATAAATTCCTTGCTCCTCGGGGAGCAGTGAGTTAAATGCACGCAAGATACAAAGCATTGCTGAAATATCAAATCTCTGTGAATTTATTCCTTTTAATTGTATTCCATATTGTGTTTTTGAGTACCTTCTAGTGAAATGGTGCATAATCTTTAATGAATACAAGACTATAAGGTCTTCTTTGGTTTTAAATTCTAAGTATTTGCATAAATTTAGCTCCATAAAATTATTTTACTGGCAAATCAAAATGCACATGCAGATGTACCTTCAGAGTTTGATTTTGTAAACAAGGCTTCATATTCTGCTTGCACTAAAGCTGGCATAACTCAAGAGTAACATTGGTGGATATATTTAAGATTTACATTTGGGTAACTGAGAGAAGCATCTAGCCTAAAGACTCTAGAATAAGAAGTAAAGAATTAGTTGTCTGTGCAGCTAGTGAAATCCAATTAGAAAATGTATGACTGTACTACATATTTTCCTCCAATCAGTTTTTACTCTGTTTTAACATCATGTTTTTCATCCCTGTCACATTGTTTTGTTATTTAAATAGGATTTTTTTTCTCTTGCTTGTATGTCAAGGAGCTCATAGCCTTGTCCAGTTAAAAAGGCTTGGTGCTATGTTTTTTTATGAACAAAGAATCATCAATTTAGTAAGAGATTACCTGCAGAGACAGCAATGGTCTAGTGAGGGCCAAAGTGCTTTGAAGGATGAAGCTACTTGGCCACTGCAAGTTATTCCTGTTACCTACTTTCTCCATTAAAACACGTTTAGTAGAGGAAAACCTTATACATGGCTTAACTGCTTTGTGAAAATAACTACCAGAATTCCTAGCTGATAATCAGTGTGCTGTGCCTGACAGACGGCTGCAAGAGAAGACACACACGTGCCCTAGGTTGCCCTAACCCTACTATTTAATGAGTAGCTTTCCTGCGTGCATTGCGGAGAGTCTGCTGCTGTTCAAGCAGCAGCTTGAGGTCACATGCCGAAGTCTGGCGCTAAGTTACCAAACCCTTTCTAATAATTTGGGAGCCCTGGTTGTCCACCCCTATCTGACCTTCAATTTTTTCTTCCAACAGTCTGTGCTGAGACTTAAAATTTTAATTTCCTTCAATCACTAAGTGCATACACTGCTGTGACTCAAAACTTTAAACTGTAAATATATACTAGGGAGGAAAAGAATAAAAGAAAACCAACCTGAAAACTGTAAGACAAAACTCTTTGACATTTTTGTTAAAATATATAGTGGCCACTACAAGCTAACAAAAACATATTGGTTTAAATGCCTGCTAAGAATTCTAGGTGGAATAAATATAATGGCATCATCTTCTAAAATATACTGTTGATATAGAACTATTATATGTACAGTGCATTAGCACACCCAGAACTAATGGTGACCTTTGCTTTAAGCAGCACTTACTGAACTGGAAATAACATTTCTCTCTGGAAACGGATTGTTTTATGCTAGGGAGCAAAGATGTTCAGGCAGAGCAAGACATGGAGCAAACCCTTGCTCTGCAAAGGAAGGTTGTAGGAGAGGCAACAAATTTTGGAGGGTGAGTCCAGAATCCTACCAGGGATAGTTGTTTATTCCTCGTGATTTTGTTAGTGATGTTCATTACTTGGGCACTACAAAAGAAATTAAAAAGGAAGGAAGGAAACAATCCTTATGCATGCTCAGGTACTCCCTGAATTTAAAGAGAGGACATCTGACAAATTATCCTGCGTTAAATGTTGCTCTTCACAATCTTGATATGAGCATAGGTGGACAGGTTTGTGTCTGTGCGCGGAGTCATTCTCAAGCAGCGCCCACGCTGAGCATGAAGGGTGTTCAGTGGAGAATGGGGGCATTAAAACCAGTTTCTCGGTGGACTTTTTTTTTAGTGACTGTTGGTGTAACACTGCAGGTCAAACACTTCTGTGAAAATGCAGTGTGGTGATTGCTGTGATTTGCCATGGTGAGACAGTGACTGAGTCCCAAGGTTCCCACTCGCCCGCTGCCTCCTTACTGGTCGTCACAGCTGTCTTGGCTGGTAGCTGGTCACCTGCCATCAAGGTGGAATGGCCATCACACTGTTATTTCTTATCTCTGCTGGGCCTGACTCCTTCCCCTGCATTAAGTAAGACATGGCATTGGCAGAAGTGAGTGGAATGGAACAAATGCTGTGCCGAGGGCCACACACACTGAGACCTGAGATTCATACTCTGTGCTGGGATTAGGCTCGGTCTGTTGGCAGATAACATACTGGTCACCATTAGCATCCTGCAAGCTTTTGGTATGGAGAAGAGAAGCAAAAAAAGAAAAAGCAGAGTGAAAAAAAAGAAGGAACACCCCACTGCTACCTGTGAGCAGTGGTGTGATGGCTGGACTTTCAGTCCCTGCTGGGATAATAACCTTAGAAAAAGAGAAAGACACTATAAAAATGAATTGGGCAAAATGCATATATTGCTTGTTACACAAAGGGCTATTATTTTTCACTGCATGTGTACTTACCATTATAAAAGTTTTAAGGATAATATATATAAAAAAGAGAGATGACAACTGCCAAAGGCATTTTAAGATTAACTAGCATAATTGTACTTCCAGATGGAGAAAGTTCAGAAACAATTTGATATTTTCTGACCTTAGGGTAGTGAAGGTGATGTGTTTGGACTCTGGCAGAGGCATTTACTTCTTCATGCAGTACCTGTATCTTTATTCCTTCTTCTTTTGCGTGTGTATTGCAGTAGCGGTTGCACTGGCAGGGCTTCTGGAGGGAGCCGTTTGTCTGTTTCACGGAGATAAGGTTGCGTCGTGGATGGTGCTGAGCAAAGGCAAGGGAATTGCAACCAGGGAATGGGGCAGCAGGTACAAAAATATCTGCTGAGGGTGAGCACCTGCTTCTCATACCAATCCCCATGCGTATAAACTAATGAAAAGCAGCACCGCTTTCTTTATCAAGGTGAGGAATGGGGCAAAGTGGGATCCCAGTAAGTGTGATAAAGAGAAGTGCCTTTTTGGATAGCGAAGTGATAGAAGTGATTATTCTTCTGGGAGAAGTATTTGGTTGTTGGAGGAAGACAAGTGCTAATTTTCAAAACTTCTTTCTGTGTTACCTGGTCTTCCTTTTAGATTAATTTCTCGTCTTCATTTCCAAGCAAAGCCCACATGCCCGCTTGGCATACAGTTGTCCTTCCTGGTGGCAAGTAGCCTGCTTGTAGGGATGTCAAGCATCCGGCTCTTGATCAGGGCTGTGCAATCAATTTGCACAACAAATTCCCTCATTGCCACGTAGCATCAGGTTTTAAGCTGTCCTACAAAGGGAGCAGTTACTCAGACTTTCAGCCTGTTGTTCCATGCTAATGTCAACATATTGATCCCTCGAGGCACACGGTGGAGTAGAGAAGGCAGTGCCTGTGCCGTCATGTCCTTTCTCCATTTATTTCAGGAAAATGTGGAAATCATGGCTTTTTTTTTTTTTAATCCAATTCGGTATGCACCACTGCCCCACTTCTTTGCTAATAAAAATAATGAGAATTTCAGGGGTGCTACACTTATTCGGTGTGGACCTCTGTCTGGCAGCCAGAGTATTTCTGTGGAGAATATACATTAATGTATTTGGCTCCTGCACAGTAGACATCTCTCCTTAGCAAGAGTAGCGTGGGAATTGCTCTGCTGAGAGAGCTTCCTGGTATTTCAGCGGTAATACAGCTTCCCGCTGTATTTCAGCATCAAAAGCGAGTCAGTCTTTGGATGCTCTTATACAACTGTGAAGCAGAAATATAAAGATCTAATTAGACTACAGCAATTCATGATCAAAAGATGTAATTAGACTTCAATAATTAATCAAAAAAAGGAGATTCATTAGACAAAAAAAATATATTTTAAGAATCAAGCCAACTCTTCTGTTTCTCCCTTTTTGAGTTTTGGAATAGTTTTGCTTTGTTTTGTTTTGGAATTACTACCTCTAAAGCAGTGCTGAAAGCAAAGGGCATTGAAATAATGGAGGAACTATTTGTATCTCCCGTGATCTTTGCAGGACATTAGATAATGGACACTAAGTACTGGCTATGTAATGACACTCATTTGAAGGGGAATTAAACTATAATACTGCGTTTCGGACACTATTCTGGAGAAACTTTTAAAGCCTCACGTCTGTTGATGTTATTTTAGACACTGTATGAGCATCAACAGAATGTAATAATGTTTTATTTTAGTTCTAAGACACCTTGAATATTAGCACAGATAAAATAAACAGTCATTAAAGGTATAATTTTGAGATAGCTCTTCAACTAAAGCAAATTAATTTTATTGTATCATCTGAAGATGTTGTTCCTCTGAAGCAAAGGAACACAGGTACACTTTATAGAAACTTAAACTACAAAATTTTGATGTGAGGTGCATTCCCACACAGAATCAGGCTGCTCAAATTGCCACTGTTAGGAGCTCTTCCTGGTCCCCTATCTTTATGTTTATCTTAGCAATAAAAGATGATCTGGTCCTCTAAAGGATATTAAATAGAGCAGTAGTAGCAAAGGAAAATGTCAGCTGCAGAAGAATCTTTGCACTGATCTTCCCATGCTATTTTCAGATTTTGGTTTTATGGTGTGTATGTGTATCTTCATATTTATGCTATGGAGGTACTCAGAATCTACACTGTTATTTTCTAAAATTAAAGATGTTATTAAATCCTTTATAAAATGGCTTTGAGAAAGAGGTGAATTAATGATTTTTTTGAATAGCAAATATATGAATCTTTTAATAATTGCAATGCCATTATAGTATTGGTGACTTTTAACAAAACGTAAGAGAAATTTGGCAAAAAAAAATTTTGTAGTAATTTTATTCCTCAATAAAGCTATTAATGATTATCTTTCATCTTTTTTCTATTCCCTGATCATTATGAAAAGTGCAAATTATTTTAATTCAATTATTTTAATTCCACATAAAAAGGAAAAAGTGATGAATCCTACTATGGAACAAATGGCCACAGACAATTTTCATAAGGGTGTAGCCCAAGCCAGGATTCTAGATTTGGCTTGTAAGAGTTTTCATTAAAATGTACAGACTTTACTCAATAATTAAATACCATTGGCCAACTCTTAAGGTATGGGCATCATGAAAGTGGGACTTGTTATCCTTATAGTCTGTTCATTCATTTCGTTATCAATGGAACCCCACAAATTCAAACCTCAGCTAAGTGAAGTTATTGATAGTGTGTCATTGCAGCAGGGGAAGAAAAACAGAAAGAAACTGAACAGCGGTTTTCATTCTTTAGTTGTTCTCATTGCTTTAAAATAAGAGGCTGATACATGACATTCAAGAATAAGTAGCAGTTATGGATTTTTTGGACTGTTGTGTTGGTTCACTACAAATGACTCCGACTTTCTGTCATTGTGACCATTGCTCGCTCTTTTATTTTGAATTTTCCTTCTTCCCAGCTCTCTGCTGCTCAACTAGTGCAAGATTTCCCCCACTGCCTGGGTGCCAGGATGCCTTCACCTTGTATAATCCTTGTCCTGCAGCTTCAGCTTCTCCTGGCCTTTGGACCAGTTCCTGGTTGTTCCTGCTTGTTCCCAGTTGTTCCTCATCGTTTTCCCTTGTGCCTTCTCCTTCTCCTCCTGCAGGAAGAGCAGGATGCCTCCTGACATCCCATGGAGCACTATGCTTGCCAAGGGGATGTCTGTGGCTTTCTCATCTTCCCCCTTGAAAACGTAAGCAGCATGAGCTATCCAGAAATCAATGGGGAGCTATTTGGGGAATTTCTCCCAGTTTTAAAATATTTTCCAGACACGATTGAGTTTGTTATACTTACATTTATTTATTTTTTATCTATCTTTGCACAACCTATTGTTTACTGATGAAAACATTTTGATGAGGGAGTGGGAAGCAGGACCAGCCTTACCCTGCTAATTTTTGGGAAATGGTTAGCAACATATTCTCTAATGACCTGCAATCCGTATGAGTTTTACATTACATCCTAGCATAACATGAAACTATATAACCATATGGCTGGCAATGTCTGCTTTGGGTATCATTGGACAACATGAAATGAGTCAGAGGTGCGAATCAGGTACCCTGCAAACTGTTGTGCAAAAATTCAGGGCTTACAATATTCTCCCCTGGGAAGAGAGAGTTTGACTGAAGCTGTGCTAAATTATGGAAGAGAAAATCAAGTGCTATAATTGTGGGTGTTGTTTATCACAGTTACATTTTTTTCTATTCATAGAAATTTGATCTGAACAGGGTAAATCTGTGCCCGCAATATAAATGAGATCATCTGCAAACAAAATAAATGGAAGGGATGTTCTTTATTGCTTTGTTTTAGTTTCTCCTCCTAGTTTTGAGGAACTACTCTGTTTTACGTTTTCTCATATTCCTTTATGTTAAAGAAAACATAATGTATAATACCTCTTCAATTAAAGCAATTTTTTTTTGAGGAAGAAAATAAAATAACAAAACTTGATTGAGCAGTATCAACCCAGCAGATGTGTAGAGCAGATAAGGAAAGCACTGAAGGATAGTATAACTCTTATTAATGTCTATGCTGGCAATAACAGATATCATATTTTCTTGCTATAAGCACCTGTAACTTTTAAAAATTTTGAACACTGAGGCTTTGTCATTGAATGACAGAGTAGGCAGAGAGATTTTGACCATAAGGAATCCCTACAGTTTGTTTAAATCTTTGTTCTATTGAGGCAATATATTGTTATATCAAATCCAGATACCTTTGCATCATCTGAACACCACTAACTTTTACGCAGCCAGACTTCTCCATCATCATGCTTCCTGATGAGGGAAGCTCTCAATCAGGACAGAGTTGGTGTATTAACCCATGCTCAGCTGCCTGCATATTGCTCCATAAATAAGCGATATTAGAAATAAGAATGTTTGGGAAAGAACTATTGCTAGAATGTGATATGCGGAAGCTATATTTCACTTAAAGATGAGGCAAGAGTCAGTCACCTAGTGTGCACTTGAGGCCCTCAGGGTATCCCACTGGTTCCCTGCAGCTGCTTCAGAAGGACATCCTGTCCCATGGCTCCTGGGTCTAGCTGTCAGGCTCGTGTCTCAGTGGACACCAGTTACCTCTGCACCCAAGCAAGATGTGTCTGTGGTCCCTGAAGAACAGAGCTGTGCGTGTTGTGCAGGCAGTGCCTGTGCTGCTGACGCTGTCTCCGGGGCTTATGGAGGCAGCAGTTTGTTCTGGGAATTGGGAAGCTGTAGCAAGAGCTACTCGTACTGTCAGCGCTCTTGATCTCTTCGGCAGGTCCTGGTGGCACCTACGCAGCAGCTTGGCAGGCAGAGACAAATGAAGAAAGTTGGTGGAAGGCATGTGGGGTCATTTCTTCATCTCTCCCATACTGTCTTGCCTCTCTTCCCCCACTCCACCCATGCTTTTTCGTAAATGTTTGCACAAATTTGCTAAGTCATCAAGTAGAGCTACAGTTTGCATTCAGTTTCTTAACAAAATTATTTTCATTAGAACACCTGGGACCAGCATGTGATAGGTGAACACAAGCAAGTGCTTCTTTCAAAATCTCTGCTGCTGTGAGGTAGTCTGCATCCAAAACATTGGTATTAAGCTGCCTATGGTTTACTTGTTCAGCCCCCCAGGAAGGAAAGAATCTGCCACAGAAATTTGCCTTTTACTGTAAGGAGAAACAGATGTTCTGGCATGAATCCTAAAGCTGAGGGTGCAGAACAGAGAAGTGGGAGGATGTCAGAGTTGCAACCTCCTTGCTTGCAGCGGGACTCTGGGGGATCCTCCTCCAGCCAGGGGCTAGCATCCCCTCTTGGAGAACAAGCACTTCCAGCAACTCTCTGAAACAAACTGATTGCATGATCTTCTTCTTAAAATGAGACTGCCCAGAACAGCAGAAGGAGATAAAATCAGGAGAAAGGAGAAAGTTTTGTGCCACCAGAGAGACAAAAACAGCTTTTAATCACTAGATGGCACATTCTGGTGGAAGATGTGAGTCCTTGATTTCCTAACCCTGCTCTTCAGGCTGTTCATACATTACGTTTGTGAAGAAAATAGGCTGCATTATCACGTGGGTCTATCATTAGCTTTGCTGAGGCCTATTAAATTGACCACATTGTATGTGAAGGACAGATTTATCTACTGGGTTTAAGTTATCTTTGATCTTTCCAAATAGATCACTCGCTATTTCCTCACAGTCCATCACAAAAAAATATCCAGCAGCCTGTGCCTTAGGTGTAGGAGAGCAGTCAAGGGATGAATGTGCACCTGCATCATCTCTGCCCCTGAACACCAAGAGAGCTGTTGACTTGTCTGCTCTATGTTGATAACCATTGGCACTACTTTAACCTACATTGACCCTCTGCTGCCGGTGCAAAAGACTGTTTTTCTGGGTTTTGTTTCGTTTTTCACTGATGCTAAACATACTCAAACTGTTTCCATCTCAGCTGTGGTTTGGTCAGTCATATTTTTTTTTTCAGCTTCTATGTTATCTAGTACAGTGCCTTGTTTTAAGAATATTAGGGGAACAACCTTTTACCAGAAACTGTGTTATGAGGAAGACTTGCTGCTTAACCAATAAGAGCATAAAAACCTTTTACTTTTAACTTTAGAGAGAAAAGTTCCTTATGCGGATAAGGAAAGTGTAACATATACATTTTTCATAGCTGCGGAATGTCCCTCACAGATGGACCCATGTTGCTATGCTTTTGTTACAAATCACTGCTGGAATGAGAATGTCAAACTGTGAGATACAGCTCTATTCAAATTGCACCCTGTTTTGCACCTCCGAGGAGCTTGTGTGTTATGGAGACATACAAGTTATAAATAGGACAACAGATAATGAGCCTCACTGCAAAGATATACCAGAAAATCATTTTACTTTGGGGAGAAACTCTTTTCAGGAGGCTTTCTCATTCTGAAGCTTCAGTCCATACTTCTGCTATTCCTTCTCCTGGGACTAAATCAGGGCAATGGGACATGACTCTTCAGAAAGTGTTGAGTTTGCCACAGACTTAACTGCAGCTTTTCAGTTAGTTCTTCTGCAGAATAAGGCATTTCTCTTAACCTAGATTATAATTTGAGAACCTGTCCAGAGCGATGAGGAGATAACACTACCACATAGGACAAGGAATATCTGTGACAGTATGAAATGTCTTTGCGGGTGCATGGAACTTCATCATGCCCGAACAGAGCAGCAAAGTAATTGTGACTTGCAGTTATGCTTCTTGACCTAGCTTCACTTGCATCTTCTTTCTCCAGATACCATGTCTAAGGACTATGGAAGGCAAAAGCGCCCCCCTGCTTTGCACTGCCATCCTCTCTGCTTGTCATGGTCCTTGCTTTTCACACTCAACTGGGACCCACTCTGAGTAACAGAGGAGAAAGAGGGGAAGGAAAAGGTGATCCTGATGCCCCTATGAGGATGGAGCTATTCAGTGCTCCATGGTGTAGCACAAACACAATAGTTACCTGGGACAGCAGCAGCCACTGAACCCTGGTATGAACTTGCAGCTCTGTGCACAGAGACCATGCTAAGCTATGTACAAATCTTCATGCACAAGAATATTGATTACTTTGCTGAAAAGCTTTAATAGCTGATGTGTAGTGAAAAGGACACCAGAGACCTGTGTTTTGATCCTGGCATTGCCACCGGCTTGCTGAGTGACATGGAGCTTGTCACTTCATCTTTCTGAAAGTCTCCCCTGCATTCTCTGATTCTTGATAGTTATGAATCTCTTCTCAGCAGGAAGGACTTGTCACAGGTTGGCATCATGTCAGTCATACCTGCTGTCTTGCCTGTGGACTATCAGTGGGGCTATAATCTCCTAATTAATATTCTTAATAAAGCCACTCATTAATGCACATCTAGATCGTTATATTACTACCAATAGATTATTTGCAGATTTTTTCTGTGTGATGCAGAAAATAGGAGCAGTGAAATACTAAAAATACTCTGGGTTGTCTCGAGATATGGAGTAAGTAAACATGGAATAAAATCATATTTTTTAATGCTTTTATTTTTCTTGCTTTTGTGATGGATTTTTCTTTCCTTCCCCTTAAAGTTCTAGTGGCAGTTGGTTGTTACACAAAGCCTCCATTAGGAGAACATACTTTGTTGCTATAGAAATTCTTTCTCACTGATATTTTATTGCACAGAGCTGCTGTTATGAAAAAAGGAAAAACCCCAAACAAAAAAAGTATGACTGACCTCCTTGCAGATGGACAGCCTCCTTGATCTCTTATTTCTGAGCAACTTTTAACTATATCTCACAGTAATCTATATTCTGGTAAACACTTTGTGCTAGGCCCTATCTAGAAAGGTTTATCATTGCTCTTTAGGAGGTCTACTGCACACAGCAGGACATACAGCAGCACAGTGTCTAACATAGCAGATATAGTTCACTGTTAACTGTTCACTTTTTGATCTAAACATTTCACTGGCTTCCAATCTGAAGTCTTGATATCACCCTGTCAACCAAAGGGATGTTATTAAGCAAGGAAAGAGTTATCAAAGATTTTCTCAAAGTTCCTTTTAGAATGATTTTTATAAGAGCAAAGATATACATTTACTAGGGGTGAATGCAGGTCTCATCAAAAGCACTAGACTAAAATCCCTGTAGACATAAGGCCTCTGTGCATCCTCAGATACTGAATAGAAGTTTCAAGTTTTTCCTACTCTGTCAAAGCCAGACGCTTTCTGGCTTTCTGGATCTCAAACTAATTAGGCAAGAAATAGTCATTTAGTCTGTCTTCTGACTGCAGGCTGGTGCTCTCTTTGCCACGCAGGATACCAGCAACAGCAGCTTGTAACCACTTGTCTTGGGTCTGGTGTCATCCATGCTCCAAGCTCCCACAGTCATGTGCCTCAACCTGGGAAATGGGAAGACTTGGACTCTGCAGAATGGAGACTGGCTGTGCCTCTGTCTGGGAGACCAAGGGACCAAGGACAAGTCTGACCCCAAGATTTCCAGTTTTGTTAAGGGGTGCCGGGCCCATAACTCTACTAGGATGGAGGGCAGCCATGAAGATGATGGTCAGGTGGAAGACCATGAACATAATGTGAATTTGGGGGAGCAAGAGTCAGGGGAGGAAGAGTACATGTGAGTGTTGCACGCAGCAGTCATGCCCGTTGTGACTGCGTGCAGGACCACCAGCAGCAAGCATGGGACCTTCCACATCTCCACAGGCACACAGGTTCCTCTATAGGTCACCTGGAGCTGTCTGGGGCTTTTCTTCCTCTTCTTCCTTTCTCTGCACAGCTGCTAGGAAGCCTTGCTGTCCCTACAGCCAGGAGGGTTCTTGTGGGTCTGACACAGGTCCCTGCCTCCATCTCTGACCTGCATTGCGGCTCTTCGAGGAGACACATATGGAAAAAAAGAGCTATTTCACAGCCTGCTGCCTGTGAGACTTTGTGCAGGCTGAGGTGTGAGGCAACAAGCAAGGGAGGTTGCTGGAGCACAGACATTCCCAGAAGAAGTCACTTCGGGCATAGTTTGCTTCTGGACTCACACTACTCTTTGAACAGAGCCCCCTGGCTGGCTGTGACGTCCCTATGGTGTCTGTCACTGCGCTCCTGCAATTGGACTGAGGCCTACACATTCATTAGACAGGGAGGAGTGTCAGGCAGTAGAACAAAACAAAACCCACCACTTCCAGCTCAGGTACATTTGTATTGTGGGCCTGCAAGGGTTGTTTGTCGTTATCCAGGTCCATTAAATTTAAAACTTTGAGTTCCATAGGGATTTGTATTTTACCAATGGATGTACATGAGAGAGGAGAATTTACAGTAGTCCTGACTCTATCTAGTTACTGGCTAGCCCACTGCTAGGTATAAACCCTGCAGTGTTATCACAGCAAAACCCTTGTTGTTTAGGTGCTTATCATTTTGTATGCTTGAACTGTGTCCATAGGCAGAGCTTTGGGGAGCTGCAAGTAAAACGTATTCAACTATCTTTGAATTGTCTGCCCCATACATTCCATATATTCTCCCCAAAACACAGCATGTTGTTGTTTATTCTTCTAGTAACATAAAAATGAGTGAGCTGACTCAAATAAACTGTCTTGTTTAGTAAATCTTGGAAAGATTTACAAATGGACATAAAAAGATGCAATTTTGAAATAAGCTGCTTGCTGTGCCAAAACAATGCATATTTGTTTTTCTGGATGTTTTTTTCCTATGTGCACATGGTAGACAGAAGTGTTTCATTTAAAATATCTGGGCTTTTGTGAGATCCTGTAAGTTGATTTCAAATGGCAAGAACCGTTGCTATTGCCTCGCTACCATCCATACAGCTCTGAAGAAGACTCTTTCCCCGAGGAAAAAAGTTTCCATGTTGTTGGGCTGCCTCTTGTAGGATCTTTATTCACAGCATGTTTGCCTGGTGCTTACAGTTAAGCAGCGAACAGTAGTTAAAGCCTGGAGGTAGCATCTTTGACTAAGCTGCAGTGTGCTCAGTCTCTTCCAGCTGGTGAGCAACTTGAACCCCAGTCACATTTTCTATTATTCTTAAGGGTTGATCACTGTCTTACATCGACTGAGCCTTAACGAAGGGTGCTGGGGGAAGAGGGTGTTTCTCCCACTCATGAGCACATGGTCAAAGGGGTAGAGCAGGTCCCGCTCCCATATCCCGCTGCGGTTGGGTTTCCTGAGTATTTCTACTTGTGGAGCATGGTGCCCCTTGAGTGATATCCACTTCCTCCTGTGAAGTAAGTAAATATAATTACTCCCACTTTATAGATAGGGACTGCTGCTTGCCCAAGATTAAAGGGGAGGGGGGAGTTTGAAGAAGCAGGGTTAATATCTCTGCAAAGAATTGCTGTGACTTTTTACATGTAAATCCTACCTGAAATCTGCAGGGGTAGAAAAGAGCCCTCAGGTTATAGCTATATTAAATAAAAAACAGAAGGACCATCTACTGTAATCTGTGCTGCATAAGAATCACTGGATTTCTCTGAGGAGTTATAAACAAAATGGCAGCATCAGCTTTTAAATTCAGGTTTTGATTTCCACATTTATTTACATGCTTCTTTCAAACTGCCAGAAACTTTCTTGCCATAAAATTTCCATGGGTGATTTCATTAAAAAAAAAAAAGTCTTTATAGATTTGTGAAACCAAAAACTCTTCTGTTTTCATCTCTTAGAACCCTTGTCCAACAGGATAATTTTTTTTTTTTGATGTGCAGTCTCATCAAAAAAAGTATACCAGCATTTATGAGCTGGTTGCAGATTTTTTCACAATAACAAATATGATCATTTGAAATCCAAAGAAGTGATGGTAATTTCAGAATCCAGGACATGATATGTGTAGCTAAAACTTGCCCCAGTGGCTGGACTGTGCAGCTTTGTGATGTAAATATCCTCATAACTGTTAGAAACCCCCCTTTTTTTTTTTTTTTTTGACAGGGCTATTGTGTTTCCAGGAAGTATGTCCAAAACCAAGATCATTAATCTAATCAGTTCACAGAAATCTTAACTTGAATAAATGTTAACAAGTCTATAGTCCTTCCACCAAAAATATGGGTCTCTGAGTGATGCTGGGAGCACAACGCTGACCCTGTGCTCCGAGGTGCTTGGTTCTGTGCTTGCAGCTGGCAGCTCTGCCTGCAATTCCCTACCTTGCCAGCTCCCTACCTTTTGGTCCCGCTCTGCTGTAGTTTCCCGCTGTAGGGTAGATGAGTGCACAGTGAGGTGGATTAGGAACTGGCTGGACGGCAGAGCTCAGAGGGTGGTGATCAGCGGTGCAGAGTCTAGTTGGAGACCTGTAGCTAGCGGTGTCCCCCAGGGGTCAGTCCTTGGTCCAGTCCTGTTCAATTTATTCATCAATGACCTGGATGAAGGCACAGAGTGCTCCCTCAGCAAGTTTGCTGATGATACCCAGCTCCAGAAGTGTTAACAGCATAGACAGAGCTCAGCTACATTTGGTGTCATCCCGTCTACTTGGGACTATTCATCACTGCATTCAGAGTGGTGTGAATCTTTCTAACACATACAAGTCTACGGGTATTTTCCTCTTCATGCTATGTCAAATGCAAAGATTTACTAACAGTAAGGGATATTATCCCACAGGAAAGTCCTTGGGTTCTATCTTACAGGCCTCTTAGCTTGGTGCTTTCAGTCCGTCACCAGCTGGCCTGCAAATGTGGTCTGGTGACTTCTGTGTGTAAAGTACAGCTAAGTTTGCCATTAGTTGGCTAAAAAAGGACATGCAATAGTTTGAGGGAGCAATATAGCTTGGAATAAGCGTTAAGACAAAAGCTCCTTTACTATTGGACATGATGCTCTTGAAGGTCTTTTCCAACCATAATGATAATATGACTCTATGATTCTATGATTCCTTAATAAATGCCATGCCACAGCTGCTGCAAAACTGCAACAACTTCAGCTCAGCTGTCAATGAGTTTCATGCTAGATAATGTGGAGGTGCTAAACTGATCTTAATGCCTCAGTAATTAATAGTAAAGTATTTTTAATATGACAGCTAACACTGATCTATGACTACTGCTGTAGCACTAACAGCTGAGCAGCTATATTATTATCTGTCTTTTCCTGTGTAATCTTTTTAGTGTGAAATGCCTTTAATTTTAGTTTGCTAGAAGACCCGTGAAGGGGCGAGAGAGGCAGAAGATATCAAGTATCTGCCAGTTTACAGAATGTACCTTTCCATTTGTACGTGGTAATGCAATATGAACAATGACTTACCACCAATTGCTTGAAGTAACTTATATGATGCACTTTTTTGTGCTCTGTTCTAGAAACAATACCTATGTATATCCAAACCCTAGTGTATCCTTTGTAGGAAAAGCAAGAAAAAAATAACAGAAAATGTTACTTGTTATAGCACAGAACAGCCTGGTCTAACAGACATGTTGAGAGTGCTTTGAAATGATGCTTACATAATATGAGGCTATGTTTACATCCTAGAGCACACAAAATGCAACCAGTACAGTCCTATCAAAAATCTGTCTCTGTCTTGAAGAAATTTTTTTAGCCGAAGATTTAGAAAGCAGCTCCTTAAAACCACAGTTGTGTTTTTAAGTCTTGTGAAGCAGCACGGGCAAGTGAAAGAGAGTTTCAGGTGCAGAAAGGATATGTTAAATGAAACCCGGTCCGCTTAAATACAGCTTGATGAAATATTGCGAACACCATGCAATAGCATTTGGTAATGCAGTTACTCCAGCTTACTTTCTATCCATTTTGTTGGGGATTTGTGCACACCACGTGCACGTTATAAACCATCACTCTGTAGCAGAACATGTATATCTGTCTCTACGCTACTGCATACCCAAGGAACACCTTCTATATATCTGATGCCTTAGCAACATTGAATCCAAATGGATTACGATTGTCAGTTCAAATGTTTTTCTTATTTTCTGGGGATTTGGAGCACAGTTTGTCTTGCTTTAATTTTGATGAGAGCTTTGGGCCTTTTCTCTCACTTGGCATATTGCAGTGGAGCAGGACTTCATTCATGATCATGTGTGATGTGTTTTTAGAGGAAAATAGTGCAGAAAGACAATGGACTGTTTTGTTAGGGTCCCCTTTCTGTAGACACAATGCATAGACTGGGTTACCCCAATTCTGCTCCCTAGGGTTCAAGCCAGTCTCTGTTCTAGGGAAACTGCAAAACCGGTTTCTAGGAAATCTGTGAAATCTGGGTTATGACTTATTCACCACTACTTTTCATGGCATAAAAACAAGTGCTGGGTGTTTTGCATGTCCCATGTTCACCAAATAGAAGAGACAGGGAACCTACCAAGATTCGGGGCAGCTGAAAGAAGCTCCGGAATTTTAGAATTCCAGAATTCTAGAGCCACTGACAGAATTGTAGGACCCTTTGCCTACCCATCACCTGCAGTTTATCTAAGACAGATGCCTGATCCCTAAATATTTTTTAAAGCAAAATGGCCTCTTCACTCTGGCCTCCTGGAAATCACATTTTTCGGTGTTATTCAGGTACCCAGTCATTATAATCTTCTCTAGCTTTTGGTCTAAAGGATTTGTGAAAGGCGGAATATCCCAAAGTCCATGTGCAAGGCCAAGCAAATATGTTCCCTTCAAACATTTCCAGAGCATGGGATTGAGATGAACATAAAATATATTCTGAACTGACACCTATTTCAGTTGTGATCTTCCATATAACCTTTCTTCCATAATAACTTTGGAGAGTTTCTTGTTCTAAACAAGTTCCTCCATCCTGCAAATATATCTTCAAATATAGATGATAAAATTCAGAAGCAATACTAACAGTATTCAAATTGCTGAAGGCAAAAATAGGAGAGAGTGAGAGGCATGAGAAAGAAAATTGAGAGACATTAGAGTGATGCCTGTGAAAATTTAGTTGGCCTGTAGCTGGGCCATGTATTGGGAAATATGTGGCTTGAGCAATCAGTATTCTACTTCAGGGGATGAAATGAAACTTTTGCTCTGAAACTAACGTGTGAAATTGTTTCCTTATGTCAAATCCCACTTAGCATGTAAATTCAAAAAAGAAAACCACCACCAACAACAAAAAACCACTTAGATCTCCTTTCAGTGGTTTTACTAGATTCTTTGCACAGTTACCCTTAGCCATTTCCACCAACAGAGAATTATGTTTGTGGCCCTGGTGGCCCTTTCATTTGAGATTTTGGTTATATGTGCAGCATCTCCATGATATATACGAAGACTGGTTTTAAGAAGACTAACTTTCTAGCACCATATAAAACAAATGGTCTGGAGTTACATTCTTGGTGTCCCTTGTTATTTGCAATTCTGTCATATTCCTGTGAAAGCCAGAGCTGCAATAGTGGACAGTGGTGATAGAGAGGGCTCCTGTCCTCATAACTGATGCCCAGGATGATCAGCTGGAAAAAATAAACAATATTCAGTGCTGAAATGGGCTCTTGCTGAGTTCACTGCAGATTGCAAGAGCTTGAGCAAAAACTCTCTGGGATCGCTTAGCAGCTTGCTGGTTTGCCATTTGGATGGTTTGCTTTGCTTAAAAAAAGAGAGAGAGAGAGAGAGAAAAAAGAAGAAAAAACACAGGAATCCCGATAACAAATGTTTTTCTAGATTCAGCAGCCTTGCCAATGTAGTGAGCTTAATTAAAATTAACAGAGCATTGTAATTGTGTTGTAGTCTCTCTAATGGATTGCCTTTGCAAGCTAGATAAGTGAAGCCACATGGGACATTTTGAAGAGTGCCTGGTGCTGGTGTGTGGACAGCTGAGCATCTATCACTCAGGTGTGTTCGATGCCCTGCCTATGAGCTGGTGAGGAAGGCGGGCGCTCTTGACCTTGCACCAGTAAGTCACGCTCAGCCACTGCTATAGCCACTGCTGTAATTGTCACCTTGATCAAGTCCTGTGATTCCCTTGTGTCTCTGAGGGGGAGCTGCCTTGGACTTCAAGGGGTGCACGCTGAGTCCCCTCACTTGCACGTCTGCCCTTTAGCATTGGCTTTGTTGGAGGTTTTTGAGTGGTTTCTTCAGCAAATGATGGGCATGTGCCTCCAGTACCCTGGACTTTTCATGCTGAGAGCCACAACAAGCTGCTGTGGCTGCTGTGGGTGGATTTTGCACTTCAGAAGTAAGCAAGCAAATTGATACTATTATTTGGAAGTACCTATGGCTTCCACCAAGTGACTGATGAACCTGACATCCTGGAATGCACCTTGGCTTGCTCACCCATGAGACTGTGCTTTCTGTCCTCTCCTTTTTTTTCCCTTTTTGCCTACAGCTTGGTACGTGTCCATAAGTCAGGCTGACTCTGGTTACTGATGGAGAGTTTCAGATGCTTTCTGACATGAGGTATCGTGCACTGGAGCTGTGCAAAATAGGTCCTACCACAGTCATGCGATGGCTGCAGTGAATCCTGCTGTCGGCTTGCCAGGATGTGCCATGTCCTGGCATAGGCCTCGACACGGATGTGCATCCCCCAGCACCTCTGTCTTTCCATCTCTTCTCTTGACGTACTAAGAGGGGTGAGGAGGCCCCAGCCCCAAGCCTCAGGTAGCAGCTGGAAATCCCAGGGGATCATTGTGGTGCCCTGAGCAGGTCTCATCTGACGAGCTTGCTTCAAGTGTTGCCATTCAACTGGCATGATGAACCAAGGCCAAACATGCAGTCCTGCTGCAGATGAATTATTATAAATACCAGCTCACTGGGAACTGGTGCCGAAGGCAGGAGGAGAGAGGACAGATATGGAAAAAGACATGCCCTTCCCTTCCTCCCTTGCTCCTCTCTGACTTTGTGCTCCAGTTCCTGCCCCGATTTTTAATGTCTGCCTCACTGTGCTGAGGCAACTATGCGGGGAGGAGGACTGTCCTGGGAGCTGTATCAGGATGTTGAGTGAAAAAAATATTGAGCTTTTGCTTATGCATTGATTTTTTTCCCTCTTTTTTATCTTTTTTTTCCCCAGAGTCCATGGTGCTTTGCTGGCCCGATTGCAGGGCTCAGCACTGCACCCGCCGCAGCAGCATGGCTGAAGGAATCATAAAAACCTGAGAATATGGATGTCTTAAATTGTGTCGGCTGCTGAGGAGAAGGTAGTGCCACGCAACACGGTGAATGGCATAGCAAGGCAGCAGTAATATATTGAGTTGAGACTCACTGCAATAGTGGAAGATGTATTTTTTGTGAGGAAACAGCCTGGATAGGCACTTTAATAGAACTGCAGTGTAATAGATGTACCACAGTTAAATATTATGCTGTTTACAGCACAGAAGGGCTGAATGCAATAACGTTATTGCCTCACATAAACCAGCAGTAGGACTTCAGGAGCCAAACCAAACGCAAAGATGATGTTGCATAGTAGCTTACAAGTACTTAAATTTTCCTCTGTGAACAAATAACTCTTTCCCTTGAAGAAATAAAGAAAGCTGGTATTGTTTGAGATCGCATAATCTAAGATTAAGGTATGCATCTTACAGAGTAAGGGTTTAAAGGGAAAGTTAATGTTAGTTCCCACTGGTCTTTTTGCACTACTATTTTGACTTCCTTTTTTCAAAAAGAACTTAAAAAAATCAGTAATTGGTAGATAGAATGGTGCTTAAACAGCTATAAATATATACTTTTTAAAATAAATGATGCCCTCAGCCAGAAGAAAATCTCTTTCTGTCCTTCTGTAACAACCTATTTTTAGGTTGTTACACAATTTGCAAAATTTCCTTAGTAAGGTAGTAATACAAAATGGTACAGTAAAGTTGGCCTTTGATTATAGTAAGGGAATTTCTTTGGAAAGTTTATTTTTACTGAAACGTGTCTCAATTAAAGATTGAAGCAAAATCCAGGGTGACATTTGAACCCTATATGTAAAACTCCATTAAAGCCAAATGGTGACATTCAGCTCTAAAGTCCGATATCCAAACCACAGCGTGCTAAGTTGATTTTGTGGAATAAGAAGTTTGCACGTGCACTACCTTGGTTGCCGGATTTTCAAGCCTAGTTTATACGGCAAAGGCTCCTCAGAATAGCTTTTGCAGCAAACCCTGCTGCAGGAAGGCCTTTCCTTGGAAAAACTTGGAAAAGCTGTTGTAAAAGTAAATGTCACCCTCAAGTAAGATCTTTATGTTGGTTTTATATATATATATATATTTATATATAAAGGTGGGTGCAAGCATGAGCGGTGAGTGTAGCTGCTGGATATGAGGCTTCACCCCCAGAATCTCTTCCTTGCTAGGAAAGCTGCAGCCACATGAGCCTGATTTGCTTCTGTTTCTAGGGGTCTTCTTGCTTTTTATGTCCTAAACTAAAGGGCGCTGTCATATTGGCTCAGAGGCTTTAAAATTTGGAGGGGACGTAAGAGGGATAGTCTTACTGGGCATGGTGCTCCAAGGCTTATTTCTTTCCCATTCAGTCTGGTCTCTGCCAGCGAGCCAAGCAGTTACCTGCAGCTGCTTGTAGTTGGCTCCTGCTGGGATGATTGCCAGCTTAGCGGGATGCACCTTAAGTAGCACTAAAAAATAAATAGGAAATGGGGCTTTCTGGCCTTGTTTTTTGGATTTTTTTATTTTCTTTTTGTCCTTTGAATGAAAGGAATTGTTAAGCTCTTAGAACTGTTAAAAGAGAAACAAACCCCCCAAAACCCCTAAGTTGCAAATTCTTCGGGCAGGTAGCCCCTGGGAAAGCAGCTCTGTTGCAGATGCACCCCTGGTTCATGGGGCACTGGGAACATCTCAGAAATAGCATCCGCTGATGGAGGCACCCCAAAGTCTGGCATGGGGTTAATGGAGAGTTTAATTTTAAATGACCCATTTGCAGGAGACAAATGAGACCAGCCTGGCTCCCTCTTCCTTCCCCCCAGATGTTGTAGCTGTGGAGCACCCGTGCCAGACTGCATGTTGGCTGTCTTTAACATAATTTTTACTAAAATTAATACTGCACTTATGTACTATATTTATAACTATCTATCCCCTTTCATGTCAAATAAGTTCTGATGTGTTGGTTGCATAAAAAGATCGACTGAAAAAAAAAAGTTTTAACCCTGTGAGGCTTCCTGCAGGTAAAGAAAGTAGGGGTTATTTTGATATCAGCCTGTAATTATATGTTTTACTTCTTGCCTAGATTTTCATATGGTTGTCTTGTTATAAAACTGTAATGTGAAAGTTAAAAAAAACATATATTGTGGTGAATATGCAGGGCAGTGATGCAAACTTGGAATATTCTGAGGGCGGTCTATTGCTTTCTTTAAGCAGCAGCTCTGGAAACAAGTTTGCCTGTAATTATAAACCCTGTAAGAAAACTGTGAACTGGTTAAAAAAAAAAAAAGTACAAATATGCTTCTGTTAGAAATTAAAGTACTTAATAAACCCATGGGAAAAAGGGCTAAATCTACATAATACCTGTCAGCAATTATTTGCTAATTGGTATACAGGGAATGATTCCATGAGGACACTGGGGGACAAATCCAGGTCCACCATTTTAAGCACCAGAAGTGAAGGGCACCTGTAGCACCTCTCTACTCTAGAGGGTATCTTGGGTCGAGTGGCTGCAGTTGACACGTCGGTCGCACCCTAGAGACAAGGTCTATCTCAGGAGGAGGGTTATTTGGTACAGTGAGCACTCCACTTAGTATGAGCAGCAACGCTGCAGCTGTACCTTGCTGGGGAGGAGGCAGCTTTAAGTGCTGTTGTGATTAAAATGTGGGTGGTTTCCCATCTGTCCTGGGGAAGTGAGGTCCTTTTTGAGGTGGGATGAGTTGTGGTGTGGAGGTGCCTCCCTATTTCTGCCTCTGCCAGGGAAGCTGCTCTTACTGGGGTGAGAAGAGAGATTAGCTGGTGTCATCTTAGCTGCTTCCACTGCAGTTGGCTGTCTGGTCACTGTTTCAGAGGGCGTGATTAACAGCAAGCACCTCTGAAAACCTTCACCATATATAGGTATAATAATGTTTGCATGTATTCATGGTATTGTCAAAGATTCATCTTTAGCTTTGTGAATGTAAACTGAAGGGTAGCAAAAAACGGTGAGTAGAAGAGGGTCAAGACTAACCATTCAACATCTAGGGATCCCTCTCTGCAAGTTCAAGCATGGAAGCACTCTCACCTGAGTGAGTGTTTTTACTTTCTCAAGATAAATTCTGACTAAAACCTCAACTTAAAGTAGATCTCTATGTCCTTATCAGGAGAGACTTGCAGGACACTGCAGGAGAGATGCTCAGCAGCTGTAAATGGTCTTGGCTCTGACGTCAAGACAGCTATAACGCTTGACATCAGCTGAAGACTCATCTACAGCAAAACCCATAGGTATTGCAGCGTGATTTACAAAGGCTCTTGGCTACATAAACTCCATATGTTTTATAGCAATGGAGAAGAAATGGAAATTGTCTGACAACAAGTGGAGGCATATTTAGTAGCATTTTTATACAGTGGAAATTGCCCAGTTAAAGGTTTTAAGGATTAGATTTTCTGTGATATGCAGCACCGAATAGTTCAAGCACATAAAAGCCCAAGCGCTCCATTCATCTCAATCTCTCATGTTAAGTTGGCTAATTTGACACTAACTGTTTCCTGCCAACTTGCTCTCAGACAATTCGACATTGTCTGCTAATCTGCATGACATGCAGGCCTGTGGAAAAGCTCTAAAGAGAAGGAGCAGCCTGTGGTATGAATAGGGGGAAGTGGAGGAAAAACAACAGCTCTCATTTACATTAGTATTGCCCATAACTCACTTAATTTTTGACATAGCAGTACTGAAATACTCTTGTTCCCATGGTGTGAGTAAATGGCAGCAAATTTCAACTAAATATGTCTTGAAGGAAGGGTGATTCTCCACTGTCTCATTCCTGAAGTGCCATATAATGAGCTGAAATATGAGTAAGAAGCAGCAAGGACACAGTGAATGCTTCTCCTGGAGAGGTAGGATGTTTCTTAAAGGTTCTGCAACTATCTGAAACCTCCCACTGGGCAATTCTTTTCTTACTGAGTATAAGAAAGTAGCTGAATGGATGCTCTTGTAAAACACAGCAGTGACTTCAGTATTTTCAAGTGTCATAAGTTCAGTTCTGATATGGAGACCGTGTTACTGCAAAAGCCCTTAGGAGGTCAGTAATTGTAGTATCTCCAGAAAAACACTAATTGCTTAGACCTCTAAAACAGTTCCACTTACCAGACTCAGCTCAAGTACAATGGTAAGAGATATGGGTTACTGCACTGTCTATGGCTATTGTTTTTCATAATTCAGCTAGTAGGTAGTGGAACTGCTGCCCAGGACTCAAGTGCAGAAAACAAGAGGAAATAAAGAGATGACACCACAGCTGGTGGCGCTGTGGTGCCACTGTGGCCACAAGTCAACATACAGAGAGCGTTAGAGAGGTAAAGTCACCTCTTCAGCGCAGCCAAAGCTGATCTCTTTCGTCTGAGCTGGAGCTAGTTTTGCCATGAGGATTGTCCCTGACAGCATAATAGGAGAGAAGAGAAAGGGAAGCTGAAGTTAAGTTGTGACTTTGTTGTAGATCTGAGTATTGAAGGATGGAGAGATTTGGAAGGAGATAAGTCTCTCTAAGTAAGCTAGATGGTTTAATTTGGATATTTTCGTCATTAAACACTCATAGCAGGAGTTGAAGAGCCAAAGGTGATTATTTGCCTATTATTAGCTTGTTGTTGCTGAGCATTTCTTAATTGATACTGTATTGACTCTTCCTTTGTTAAGCCTTTCTACTTTTTATGCATAATTAGAACTTGCAAGTGTTGCCTCTAAAATGTACTCTGGGAAATTTCTCCGTTTTCCAGAATTTGAAGTAGAGATCAGTGCCAAGTTAGTTTGCAAGTTTAAGAAAAGTACTGAACTTCGAACGTGTTGCAGCCATTGCCTCCTCCTGGCAGAAACAGATGCACTCGCCAGACTCTTGTTGTTATAGTCTATCTGCTCCAAAATACATTCTTTCTAAATCATGCCATACACAGGAGCCTGCACAGTATATAAAAACACATAGGCATACAGGTGAAATGAAATACACTGACAAAAGCTAGGGTTATACCATCCAGATCTTTTCTTTGAAGGATGTCTTTGAGGAGGCACAGTCTGTGATACCTCTTTGGTCCTGAAGCTTCAATTGTTAATGTGCACAAACAACAGAGCTGGAAAAAAAGGAAAGAAAAATTTTTAATTATAAAAGAGACGGTATTTTGTGGCTGAGTGCAAGCTCTGAGTAGAGGTGAAGCACGGGAAAGATCAGTGGCACTGAAGAAATGATTCTTTAGGCATATGTCACTGTGAGAAATCCCACTCTGCACTGAGCATAGGTGCGGATGCTGTGCGATACCCTGGATTTATATTGCCTGCAATAATAGAACAAATGGGATTTTTGTCATAAATGGCACGTACCTCATCCTCGGTGTTTTCATATTGGCTCACTGACAGTTTAATGCACCGAGAGCAGAGGTCGGCTGCTGCTTCCACCCCTTCTAGCTCGAAGGTCAGACAGAAGGGTCAGGGCACCAGAGCCTGTGTCCTAGGGCAGGCACTGTCCCCACAGCCACTCTCCAGGGAGCGTGGGCAGTGTCACCGAGGAAGGCGCCACAAGCACCAGAGCCCTTGATGGGTATGAGGCCGAGTTAGTTGGCTGGGGGTTTCTCTTGTGCTGCCTGGAGCAAGGGGCAGTGTCAAGCAATTCAGAGGATATTTTCTGCCTTTAAAACCATCTCTCTGCTAACCTAATTGAAATACAAGGCTTCCAAATAAACATCTTCTGGGTTATAGGTGAGCCCTATTATTCGACGGTGCTCATAGTGGAGGGCTTACATGTGATGGTGGGTAAAATAGCAGCAGATCCAGAACCAAGCTGTAATTCTAGGTGTTTTCTGTCTACTCTTTCCACCTACCTTTAAAGACAGCATGTACGTTGTGATAAGAAGAGACTAAATTAAGGTTATGCTGATAGAGTCAATGCTGGCATTTCCTTGCTTCTGAGGCCTTGCCCATGTGCAGGCTTTGGACTCTCCTCAACAGGGTTTCAGAGACATCTAAAAACCAAGACTTGTATAATCTGTCCTGTGGGACTGCTCTGTGTCCTGTGCTGTTCATCAGTGATGGGCAAGTAAAGAGTTAACAGTGAAACTGCTGAATTGCAAACTCTGCTGATTCTGTTGAAATTTCCCCCCACAAATTCAGAGTAATCCAGAACTGATATCATTCCTTCGTGCTACTAGACAGCCTAGCTAGACCCAACTTGAATCCTGTGTCCTACCACCTGGTACATGTTCAGCAAGGTTTCTCTCTGTTATCTTAGTCCAAGAGCCTGAGCAGCAAAGGAGCAGTATTTAGTTTTGAAGTAAAACAAGCAACAGGCTACGTATTTTTGTTAGTGGCCTGGATGAAAAAGAAACAAAAGTAGAGTTAAAATATGGGGAGGGGTATGTAGCCTTTCGCAAGAGTTGGTAGATACCTGGTGAGTTTGGGGGAGTTTGCCTTTAAATTTTATGGGTTTTTTTTTTTCAAAATTCATTCTGTTTTTGGATGTCATCTGGCAATTTCTTTGTCATTCCAACAACCTATAAAAGAATTATTTTCTCATTTTATAGCACAAATAAATAACTGTGGAAACCTGCCTTAAAGACATATTTTGAATAAAGAACTTTTAATACTAAAATCAATTGTTTGCAGAAAGAACTTCTCAGAACGTGTTTTTTCACAGTAATTCATGTCTGTCAGCAGCAATTTTTGGCAGCTGTTATCTAATAAGTAAACTTTATCTGCTGGTGCTCTATTTTGAGGCTTATTAATTTTAAAAATATGAGAGGGGAGGATAGTGGGGACTCTTTTCATCTAAGACTCACATACAGGAAGCTGAGTTGAAGGCGAGAAGTTCATATGAAATGCCTCTTTTAGCCTAAAAAGCAGCATTTGGATATTGCACTTTTTAAAATGTTGTTGAGGTGGAACAGATGCAGGAAAGGTGAGATGGTGAGAATGCCAAATAAGGGAAAATGAAATGGCTGCTACAAGGAATTTGGGTATCGCTTAAACATGTAGCGCTTGTAGGGATGAAGCCACTGGAAGCTCTGACTCTGCGGGGTTCAGGCATAAAATTTGCACTAGCATCAGTGGCCCCAAGGGCTTAGCCCAGGGAGAGCCTTGAAATAAGTAGTAGCTTCTTCCTTTTCACAAAGGTCTGGGCAGTGATTTAGCAGGATTTAAAAATGGAAACAATTGAATTAAAGGTTCACTTGCAAGGATCAAGGGAGCTCTCCATTCTGAGACAGTGCCGTGGTGGTGAAGCAGGAATGGGAATGATTAGAGGGAAAGGAAAAGGCAGCTTCATTAGCATTTGTGAGGAAATAACAGTGTCTGAATGTGAGACCAGAGCTCCTAATCACCAAAGATCAAAGTCCTGGCGTCCATCCCCTTGGCCTGACAATCTGTTGAAATAAAATTAAAGCTCTGACTGTGGAGGTTACAAGTTAAGCAACATTTCTATGCCAGCAATCTACATACAATCATTCAAATGCAGGAGACTCAAAAGAAAATTAAAAAGCTAGAGATGGACTGCTCAGAGAGTATGGAGTATGCAGCACAGCTAAAGATAATTAAATTACATACAAATAAATTAATGGCCATAATGGTCAGATAACAAAATAAAACATGGAAGTATAATCCTGTCCAATATTTGAGTAGAGCACCAGATCTGGAACTGACAAATGAGATTGAGACCTCTAGCTTAAATTTACAAACAGCCATGAGTATTCACATTTTGTTGTTACATCTGGAAACAAACACAACTTATCCTGCCTAAATCTAGTCAAAAACCTGAATTTAGTTCTTTTTCTTAAAGTTTCAGTTAAAACTTGTCTTAGATTGTGACTGAAATTGTTAAACCTGATGGTCTACTTTGAGGTTTGTGATCAGTGTAGACTCGTTTTAGGGTCACGAATGCATGAGAAATAAAATCTTGCCCCTCTAAACATCTGTGAACTAGAACAGGCCTGATTTGCACAGAGATCGTTAACTGAGGTTGCTGTTTTTATAGGGGTGGTCAGAAAAATGAAGGACCAGGCATGATTTTGTATCCATAGAGTAATTGTGAGACAGATGGTCCAAAATGCTGGAGACAGATGATTAGCCTGGAGTTCCTGGTCATCCATATTCTGTGTCTACATCATAGAAATACTGCAGAACCATTCATGATTTTCTGCTGGCTTTCCTGTGTTTTCCTTGTTTCTTGTAATGGATTGAGTGAGAAGGCATGTGCTGCCCTGCATTCTGTATGAAAATAATTTGGGCAGCTAGGGTGATGGAGATACCTAATGTTATGGGGGAACAGTATTTATGAGAATACTTTAAATAACATATTTAAGCAAACAGTTGGGCAGTCAGCACCTCCCACAGATATGAAATTATCTCCAGCTTCCAAGAGGGGAAGAAGTTTAATTTCCACTTCTTTTATGGTTTGTATTTATTCGAGTAGCTAGCATTCCTTTCCCCATTAAAATTGCTAACTTGCTAGAAGCTTTGGCTTCTAAAAAAAAGGGGGGAGGAGGAAGGGAAGAAACTAAAAAATGCGTTCTGCTGCCAGAAAAAAAATGTGTGAAAATAAATCTTTTAAATTACATTTCCAAAATGCAAAATAAAAGCTACTTCCACCACGTTTTTACTACTCTAGGAAATAAATAAATAAGCAAGGACATTGGCCATTATGGCTGCTATATGGTGACCAGCCCATCACATCAGAAGGTCTTAGCCCCCAGATTTCTAGAACTGATGTTTTGAATTCATCTGAGCTGATGTCACCTCCAAATACATTGAGGAAACACTAGTATTGCTTTAAATTTATGTCTTCTGGAGAGGTTATCTCCCAACATCCCAGCCTTGTTGCCTGGTGCCGAGGGCCGTATCCCGTCTCATCGGGAACGGTAGTCACGGGGAGGCAGCACCGCAGCCCTGCGAGCGCACGCAGAAGGGACTGTCCCGGCAGATGGGCTCTGGGGAGTGACTCATAACTGTTATATAAGCTGCAAGGTGGTAAACTTTGCCTACCAGCAATGCTCACAAATAAAGTCTTCTCCTCCTCCTGTCCTCAAAAATCATGAAAAGCATGTAAAAAGATCCTAAGATTACACTCATCTTGGCTTCTTTCTTTTATATATACATATATATTTTATATATCTATATATCTATATATACATATAGGATGCACTGAGTTTACAGTTCTAGGCCTACCTGCAATCTCTAGGGCTAGAAACATAATTAAAAGGAAAGATGTATTTGTATGTGTGGGTGGGCATGTAATATTCTCGGGCTTATGGCCTTATGAGGAAACAGTAAATAGCATATGAAACTCCATAAAATGGTAAGCGTTGGCAGTTTTGCTCCTCAGGGATTATATACCAGCCTAAAGAAGTGAAACTGTGTTACTTAATAGGAAAGACAATATCTTGCCAAAGAGGAGATTGACAAGAGATTACATACGGCAGAGTATTGTCAACCTCATGTTCAGTACGATTAAAGTTTGTTGCTAGAAAGTCTAGGATCAGAAATCAGCAGTGAATTGTATTGACTGTTGGAAGTAGTTATAAAATACTTGTTTGTGGGATTTTTTGTTTGTTTTAAAGCATGGGACAAATGCTATTTTTCTTCGACTGCATGTGCTAGAGCCGCTTACCCCACTCTGAGATGCTGAGAAAGCAGAGTCAAATATGCATGCAGTTGAACTGTGCTATTTCAGAACATGCAGTGCCAATAAATCAGTCTTTACTTGGTGTATACCTAACATACGAATGGTGAATTCACAGGTGTTGGATCAGTTTTCCTGAATAAATAAGCTGTTCAATGCACGTAAGATCTTAGTAGCAATGATGGGAGTATGATCCTAGTAGCATCAGTTGAGTAGAAAGAACCTTCAGAATTCAGTAGCTCCTTCTAAATTAACAGTTCTGTCCAGGATAATGTAGATTATCCCCTTCAAGCGCATGGCTTTGTCACTAAGGTTTGGGTCCTTAATTAAGTTTAAATGTTTGCCATTTAATTTTTTTTATTGGAAACCTGCAGGCTTGACATTAGCTTTCCACTTCCTGTTTTGCCCTCATACAAACCTTACTTGTTCTCTTCCACCGGCAAATATAAAAGGAAGATGGACATTACCAAATTTGTGCATCTTCTCAAAAATTCATGGAACATGGGATTTCTTGCTGTGAGAACAAACAGTTAAGTGATTGCTGCTTTATCTAGTAAAACAAATATGTTCTTCCCAGCAGAGATGATAATTCTTACTGAACTGGATGCTTATAGATTTTGCCACTAAATATCTGATTTTCAAAAGAGCTCAGATCCTGTTTCAGCATCTAAATGAAGCTCTCGTCATGCTTGGCAACCAGCTGCTCTACCCAAGGACTAGATGCCCACATGAAAACAACTTTTTCCAATGCTGTCTAAATTGTGATCTCTAGGTGTTAAGCTCATTCAAATTTCTAAGATATTTGAAAGAATAATCTGCTGAATTGCTAGAAACTTAGCTGCTAAATATAAAATGAAATGGCAGCTTTTTAATGCTGCCATTTTAAAAAGTAGGCCTACAGAATTGGTCCCCTGAATCCTTATTTAGACACCCTTCCTTAAATCCTGTGCATATAGGCACAGATGGAGATATAGCTCTCACACAGTACCCATTTTAGATTGTTAGTGCATAAAAGTTAACCTTCCTAATATAAGCTATCATTAAATAATAAGCTATTTTCACTGAATTAATGCAGAACTGCTGTGTTGGGAAGCGGATGTTAGAGGAGGCATTGAGAGTGCCCATGCAGTGACTCTCTTGTGCTGCTAGGTAAGTGGTAAGGAAATTGCCATCTTGTGCACTGGCTTTTTGGTGCAAGACTCTCTTCTTTGCTAATAAGAACTGCCTAGGCGCAAAGGCGTAATGGGGGATGAAACCCAAGTTAGCCAAAGTAACCAGAAACGAAACTCATGGCCAGATAAAGGTCACTGCTGTATTAAAAATAGATAGTACAGATATCCAGTGATAAAATCAGCAAATAGTAGAAGCAAACACTGGGCTCTCCAAAGGGCTATTTATCTTCCAATTTGGGACTTCTTGCATTAAATGAGATTTTACCTGACTGCATGTTCTTGTGTGACTGCACCATGAGAGAATTTTTCTACTGATATTTCCATGGTTTGGCCTGTGTTAAGAATGAGGTGGCTGATGACTGGTCTGGGCCATGATGGCCATCCATGAAGTCCCTTTCCAAACTTAATTCTCAATAGTGTTGCCCATAGTTTTATTTATTATTTATTTTTTTCCCAGAATAATTGCAGCAATGCAGGGCACATTTCTTCCAGATACCTCCCAATATATGGTGAAGTGCTATGGAGCCAGCGGCACTTTGACAAATTCCTCCCTATGGGTTTTGTGGCTTCAGATGATTGCGGCACAGCTGTCAGCATTGAGGCTATAAATTCATTTTTGTTGTTTGAAGTCTGTGCCATAATCTACAGTTTCTCCTGAGCATCCTGAGCAGCATCTTGTCCATGTGCAAAGGCACCAAGTGTAGGGAGAAGTGTTTGAAGTGAGACAGAACTGGCTGCCTTGCTTAAGCCACGCTATGTTTAATTCAAAAAGAACCTCTGCAGCCCATAAGGTTTGTCCATCACTAAAGCACTTGATTTGAAACTTATTTAAAAAAAAACACCTTGATAGATCCATCCAGTTTAAGTCAAATAATCAAGCAGATACTTGGGATGACATCTATTCATTTTAGCTCTCTTCTCTGTTGCTTTGAAAAGAGCTGAGCTCCAGGTCAACACTGTAAAAAATCTGAAGTAGATGAAAGTTGGAGGCAAGTAAGAGAGGAGGAGGAGCAAAAAAAAAAAAAAAAAAAAAAGAAGAAGTAATCGAGAAAATGGCTATTTATAGTCTTCTAACTTGCTTGATTTTAGGTATGCCCGATAAATGATTTGGGGATGCGTGCTTAGCTTGGAGAAAGGGGCAACAACACTGGAAGAAAATTCACTGAAGTATACCAGCTTGATATGATCTGCATAATAGCATAAATCTAGCTTATGCAAAGATGATTTCAGCTGTGTCTCATTTAAAAAAGGCAGCTGGATTTAGGGACTAGGCCTCCCACTGCAAGCAGAAAATTGCTTGAATCTTCAGCACCTTTGATTCACTGGCTTTAGGAGGTGAGAATTCTACTGTCACAGCATGTGCCTGGGAAGCACGTTACATTTCACGCTCCTCATCCTCTTCCCCTCTCCCACAGTCTGCTTCTAAATTGAAGTCTCTGCAATGAAACTTCACTTCTGATACCACCACATAAATTGTGTGTTTTCAATTCTGACTGCAGTTTCCAAGAGAAAAGATCTTCTCCCCTTGTCTCTGCAGCCCTGATGATTTTGTCCTCTCCTGAAATATCTAAGTTAATTTTGTAGCTATTGAAGAGCACTGTGTAAATGCAGCTTTATAACCTTTAACCACAACACAATAGCCTCCTCTCTGTACTCTCCGCCTCCTGTACCTATTCTTGAAAAAAAAGCCCGGAGCAATGTTTCTGCTTCATAAATCTGAGCCTGTAAGTCAGAATATTTCAGCTAAAGCGGTGGCATACTGTTGTCTATCTATCTGCCTGATCTTCTGATAATGTCTTTTTGATGTGTTGCTTGTAAACACTTTTGTTTATAATGAGTTACACTCATAGTAAAAATTCTGATAGTTGCAAAATAACCATTAAATGCAGTGGGGCATTTCCACTTATCGCAGTTTACTTCTGACCTGCAGCTAATCTTGCTGCCAGTTATTTTTCAAGCTCTTCTAAAGGCAGACCATGAGCGGGGCTTTGCTCCTGCGCTTTCTGCATCCCACACTGTCAGGTAGGGCAGGAGGACAGGTTCTCTAGCAGCGTTCAGGTGCAAGTGAACCCAGAACAAGCAGTAATTTTCTACTGTACCTGTATGAATTTTCTGTCTGCAGAGGAACTACACCTGTGTAGGAAAACAACAGGTCACTTTTTCCTGTGCAAAACTCATAAATGTAGCAATTACACAAAGCAAATCGTGAGTGGGTGCAGTTTATCAGGAACTGTGTTGATTGTACCTTATTGTCTGCAGAAAATGAATAATCTGATACTGAAATGGCTCTTCAGAGACTGGCATAGACAGCTGAGCCCAAAATTGCTGAAGATGGAGCTCATTATCTGAAAGGCAGCAGAATCTAGCTGGAGCAAAAGTACTGCAAATCTATGATTTTTCTGGCAGCTAATTAAGATCAAAATACTCATAATAGGTGCTTAAAGTTAGACCTTTAAGAAGAATTGCAATTTTTCCATCTTATCTAGATGACTATGTTTTTGCCCAGAGTTTCTATGTAGCTGGCTGAATCACAGGTGGAATCACAGGGTGGAAGCCCTGTCCCTGTAGAGAAGGAGCAGAATCGAGGCGATGCCTGTGAGGCCCACGGATCTCTATGGGCACCCAGCCAAATACTGGTATGGCAAAATATCCGGCTGCAGCTTTTGCAAGTTCATGATTCAGTTGAAGAGTGAGCGTCTATATTTCTGTGCATGTGTATACATGTGTTCTAAATGCACAGCTTTAGAGCTCTGCTGGCACTGAGCCGCTCGCTTCTCAAGCAAGATACATTAATCATAGCTGCAGAGGGAGCAGGAATGGCCGCTCTGGTTTAATTAGTGCATGACAACAACCAAGTCAGGAATGTGTGCTGGAAGGAGGCTGCAGATGTAAACCTTAAGACACCTGTCACCTGCTCAGCTACTGATATTCTATAATTGTGGAAATAGAGTTGCCTAGTGTCCTCTTTATTTCTTACAGGAAGATTTTTTTTTTTAACAGCGACTTTGGAATATTGAGTCGCTGTCAGAATTTTGTTTTTCTATTCATTCCTTGTGTCCAGGTATTGGTAGTTCATAATTCTTTTCGTCTTTTAGCAAATTATCTTGAATAATTTGGCCTTGTTGCTTGGAATGATAACAGCTACTTCCCTAAATCCCACTTGCTGCCTCTTGGGTCAGTATTTGTGCTGTGGAAATGGTTTTGACCCAAGTGAGCTGTTAGCTCAGAAGTTTCATGACTGCTATCTAATGAATGTCATGATGTTCACAGCAAAAGCGAAGATGTTTACCGTAGAGAGGTCTGCAGCCTTAGCCCATTTTGAAGCAGAAGCAATGACTATCATCTGCACCATCTAAAGCTGCCCTAATTACAGATGAGATTTTTAAATCCTATCAGTGAGAGACGCTTTCTGGATTTGCGCAGTTAGGAGACATTATTTGGAGAATACTTCCCTGTGTGCGCTTCCATGTTTTCCTGAAATATTTTCACACATCCCAAGTGTGTTTTGCAAAACTGATTTATAGTTACTCCGTTGACTCTCATACAGTTTTGCTTCCTACAGTGAGTTTGGTTGGGAATTTTCACACTGAACTTAACTCTCAGTCAAGCCACACAGAAATAATGGAATTTTAAAACAGTTTAAGCCCAGGCTACCAGACTTTATTAAAAGCATAATGCTAAGATCAGATTTTGTTTCATTCTTTGGCCACATGGCTGCCTGAAGACGATCTTCAAACTCCCACCCAAGCTATATATTTTTTTGTTAATTTCTCCTCTTTGTTTAATTCCATGTCATATCTGCTGCATCTCTGCTGCACTTCACAGTAACAGAGGTGGCATCCAATTCTCCTTCTCAAACGTTTGCTAAGAGATGATGGAGGACTTCTGATAGGCCTGTGATGTGAGATCAGGAAGAAATACTGCTTGGGGGAAAAACATCCCAAATGACTCTCCTGCTCTTAGCATACTGTAGCTTGAAAAGGAGGTGCAGGGAAGTGAGCACAGTGATCTACAAATCATTTGGCTGTTTAGAGACTGAATTACTTAATGACAAAGTTCCTCTTCAATTCTGATGGCTTCTTGCCTACACAATATCTGCATGTCACTTACATTATTATTCTCATGACACTCAGCAGACCGCATTGCCTTGCATGATGAGAGAGCAAGAGCCTCTTACTTAATTTGTTCAATGAGATAGTTGAATGCAGGTCTAAGTGCTGCAGATCAGAAGACCATCCTGGTAAATGAGTTCATATGGCATTAGAGCAGATGTGATGACACAATTTCATAAAAAGAAGATTTTTGCAGTAGGAAGAAGCTATTGAGACTAGGGTAGGCTAATTTAATATAGTAAAGCCATGCCCAGGAGGCAGTATCTGTATCATGGCCAAAAGCTGAACTAGCATTGGACTAGCAAGCCTGATAGGAATGCATTAACAAGAAGCTTATCTTGATACAGGCTGACTTCTGGACAGCTTCTCAGATGAGTTTTGCAGAATGTACTGTACTCTGTGCTGTTGTAGCTTGGAGCTGCTGTAACTATGCTGGTGTCATCAACTAAACTAGCTACTTAAAGATGATTCCTGAATAGTTTTGTTGTCTAGGACCACACTTTGAGCGTGATAAAACTACTACAAGCCCAGTTTCATAACCAGTTAGATTTCTGCTTTCCTTAAAATGAAGAGGCTTTCTATATGAAGAAAGCATGGCAGATACATTTAGACTCTCGTGAAGAGAGAGATGGTATATGTGAGATAACCAGGAGAAGTAGGAGAACTGCAAGGGTAGGTTAGGGAGTGACTGAAGCAAGGCTGGCAACGTGTAGCAGTCAGCAGAGGCATCAGCTTTTGAGGTATTTAAGAATGAAGCTGTACATGGATTGATTTTTGGTCTTGACACTGCTTAATGCTTTCGATGATGACAGTGGCCAAAGCAGAAGGAGAGGTCCATGACAAGCCAAAGGGCAGTATCAATAAAGTGAAGAGGTGGGATATTCTGTCACAGGAGTGTGTTCGCTCAGGTAGCTGAGGCAGAATGACAAATGAGCCGTCCACTACAGCAAGATTATGAGCTTCGTAACAACAGTTTGTTTTTTTTTTAGCAAGTTGATGTTTCCGTTTGCTGTCTCCGGCCGTGCAGTCTCCAGACTCAGCTCTCGGCGACGTAACGTGTTCACCCAGAGGTCGGGCTCTCCGGGGCCATCCTACCCCGCTAGGGGACAAACCACGTAACGCCAATATGGTTGAAGTGGAGTGCCATTTATTGCTTGCTGCTTACTACAGTTATACTCTTTTCGAATGCGGAAGCTTGCTTTGCCACCAATAAGCGATATTTATACCTAATAAGGAAAAGCGGCTGTGCCTATTCTATGTATAGTTAAGCGGTATGGTTAAGCAGTCACTCTTACTCAGCTGCCACCTGCGCTTTCTGTTACATCGCGAGATCTTACGGACACCGGGCCCTTCCTCTTAGCCTAAGTTTGGTCAAGCTTTAGGCCTGATCTTATCCACAAGTTGGATGAGAATCTGTCATTTGAACACAGCTGGAGGATGACCATACACCTGAAATGTCATGCAGGCCTAAAATAGACAAATGCGATAAGAAAGGTAAAAACATCCAGTCTAGAGAGACTTTGGCATCTGGAATATCATATGGAATTTGTCATCAGTGTTCAATAGAAAAGCATTCAAAATTGAAAAGTTGTGAAGAACGGCTGATAGGAATGGGGAGTCTAAGTCAGGAGAGTAAAAGTGCTTCCTTCATTAACCCAACAAAGCAATGCATGGGGAAGGTGGAAGATAAATTATTCAACACTGACCTAAAAGCAGTCTGAACAGCCTGCAACTGGAGTGGCACAAACAGAAAGCTGAAGTATTGTAAGATGAAGACTGAATTTAAGTGTTTACATGATACTGCAATATTACTGCAGTGATTACTGCAATGCTACTGCAACACTGAGCTTGGTCTCAGTAACCCTAGGAGATTCTTTCCAGCCCTGTCTTCTTCTACCTGCTTACATGGGAAAGGCCTGATCACTGGTGTTGTGGTAATATCCAATACTTCTTTTACTCCTGCTAATTTCTAGATGAAGAAGAGAGGTGCTACTTTTCTGTAGTATGAGCACAATGGGGTTTTGTTCAGAGTTTTGTACTGGGGATTTGAGGGAGGATGGAGAAGGTTGCTGGTTTGCTTTACTCCAGTCTTTCATAGCTTTCAGTTCAGCAATGTTTGTCCTCAGTTCACCTTTATGGTTTGCAGTAGTGTTTAATTATTTAGCTTTTGAGAGATTGTTTTGTTTGGCTATTGTAATTTTTCAACAGCTATTACTGCATATTTCAGGTTGTTTTAAATTGTCATGACTGTATGATTCTGATTATTGGAAATCCTGTCCTTTTCTTTTTTTTTTTTTTTCCTCATCACTGCCTCAGTATGTCCTTGGGATTTAAAAAAAAAAAAAAAAGCAACCTCTACCCCCAAATACAGATCTTAAAAATGTGAAGATGGTAAATATTGCTTATTTTTCTTCTTCTCATTATTGTATGGTTCTGCTTGAAAAAGTGGTTATGTTAAAGAAAAATACCTGACAGCTTTAATACCTTTTGTATTTAATCATCTGCTAGTTTTCTACGGCAAAACACAATTGCTTGCTCCTGTCAGCATTACAGCACCGACATAACTGCAGGAGAGGCCTAGGGAAACTGGGGCAGTTCGCAGAGCAGGTAAATACAAAGAAAACAGCAGCCAGCAAGGTAGCCTCCTGAGTGGGAGGCTGAGAGTGTATTCAGTGGAAGTAGCATACACTGATGTACTGAAGCCCTGTTCCTACTCTTGTTTAGGCCCTTGTTTATGCCTGCTCTTAGGTACAAGATATTGAGCTCCGCAGAGCTCGTGTGTGACCCGGAGTGGCCAGGCTGCCGCGGACTCAGGAGGAGACTGTCTCAGTACTGGGTTTGTCACAGGACAAATTCTGCTACCATTGGCTAATCTGTAGGAAATTGGGTATTGTTTCAAAAAATAAAAAAGGATAAAAAAACAGAAGGCAAAAAAAAAAAAGTAGTCGGGATGGATTTTAGCACCGGTGATAGGATGTGTTTTGTATCGATCATAGGAACCTCTATTTTCCCTGTAACTAAGCACTATGATTCTATGATTTGAAGCAACTGAGATACAATAATTCTGAAGTCTTATTGATTATTTTAGATGCACATTTCCACAACTTATTTTGCAGAATTGTACCATAAATTCTATCTACATTTTACCATAAAATGGATTTTCTTCATTCTAATTTATGGTACTTTTATTTTTATTTTTTTTTTCCTACTTCTTTGAACATCTTCCCAGTCGGACCTCTCTCATTCGTATGTCTTCTATGGAGTTTTCAGAACATCTTACTTTCTATGGAAGTGACCAGAAATGATTAAATGTCTCATGACAACTTGCTTACTCTTACAGTTCATTGAAGTACAGCATTTGTTGGAAATTTTGAGAGGAGAGGGATTAAAAAAAGTAACTTGACAAGATAGATTAATTGAATAGGCCTGAGCATCAGGATTTTTTCTCTAAGTTTTGAAGAGTTAATGTCATCACTGCTGTGACTCATGAGCCTGCTCAAAGAGGGGACAGCAAGCCTAGGGAAGCTGAGAACTGATTGGAAAAGTAAACTGCATAAAATAATGTTAATCTTCAGATTATCAGTACATCAAATCCAGATGAAAATGAAGCAGTACAGTTATTGTCTGAGTTGAAAAAGCTGTGTCTCTTTACAAATTGCCATGAAACCAAAGAATTTCAGTTTACTGAGTACTAATTGAATGTCTTGAGTAATAGCTTTCTTAGGACACTTCCTTTATGTCTTATTTTAGAATTTATAAATAGATTAAATATTTACTGAGGGATACATGGCCTAATATTTAGATAACCAGTCAACTAGAGTAATTTATGTCACTGTCTACCTCAGGCACTCTGTGTGTAGAACTCAGCAATTAGTGCAGACTCTATCATCTTCTCATTTTTCGCTTAATTTTATGCTCTCTGAACCTAGATTTTTATTATTTTGTCATGTGTCACTTCTTCCAGCTTATCATTCACAAATCCTTTTTTAATAAATGAATACTAATGATCAGTTAGATGAAAAGAATGTAGATATAAAGATCTCTCCACAACTGCTACTGTGCCACTGGCAAGGGTGGCAAATCAGCTATTTTATATGTCTTCCTGTTTAATATTAACATATAGAAATTTATAGACTAACTGAAATAAAAATAAATGATAAGGAAAAACCCTTTATGTAGCTGAAAGTGTGTATTGAGTGAATTTCAGAAGTTTATGAATTCATTCATGATTTCTTATGAAAAGCAGCAAAATAATGACAGATTAAAAGCTGTGGGAAAAGAAGGATTCCAAACATATTCAAAAGTCGTAGATGATTTGGGTTATATACATGCTACAGTAATTCCTGTGAACTCCACATTTAAGCACAAATAACAACTTCAGATCCACATTACGGTCTTTGGATTCTGTTTATATCAGGTTATTTCATACATAGAGCAAGCTGTGTAATTCCTAGTGTAATTTTAGTAGAAACTCAGAATTTGCATGTGAAGTGCATGCAAACATATACAGTACTATATACGTTGCAAATATTGTTTATATGTAGAGACACAAGGTTAAAACAAAATTGAACTTAGCATGTGTCAGTATTATACCATAATTCTTCCATACTCTCCAAGTTACTTTTTCTTGTTAAAATTATACATATTTTAAGTAAATTTACCTGCTGAAACATTTTAAAGGCAGCTTGCCAGATGAAGAGTTCACACATCAGTTGCCTAACATGTAGGGCTTAGAGTTCTATAGCTTTTAAAATGATGACAGTAAAATGGAATTAGTAGACCACCTTCTTCGTACATGTTTTGAATCAGTTGAAGAGCTTAAGGAAGATATTTCCAGAGAGTAAAAACTGTTATGGCACCAGACAAAGGAGACTATAACAAAAGAGTTATAAGCAAGAACTAGAGTCAATATGTTTGTAATGTTGTAGTAAGTTATTGAATGGATCTGGTGTTTAAGTGTTAGCAGATGAGTGAGACTCAGTCACTCCAGCAAAGCCTACTCAGGCTTCTCCTTCACTTCTATTTAATTTATTTTTCTTTCATGAGTAACTACCCCAGGTGGACAGCAGAGATGGAAATGAGTGCTCAAAAATGTCAGTTGATATGTTTTGTCTTTGTGCTAAATGAAGAAAGGGAGCTAAAACACTTGGACTCCTTATTTTGGATTGCAAGCTATACTCTGATTTTGGCTTACTCTTTGACAGGTCATGACCACTAATCTTCCACTGTTTGAAGCAAGAGCGAATATGACATTAAAATAATAGAGCTGTGATTTCAGTCTACTTTTTCTCTATGCCATTTCTGTTTTAGCCATTCCTTCCTGCTACCAGTTTCCTATCAAAGGTGTTAAATCCTTTCAGATGGATTCTCCAACTGATTTCTGTGATCAGAAGAACAGATTTTCTGGTTATTGGTGATCTAAAAGTAAGTCCTACTTTTCTTTTGAGATCGGAAACATTGGTCAACTTTCCTTTTGGAAGAACAGTGGATCAATCCACTTTACACCATGGGCATCAGTCAAACAGATGTCCTTCTGTGCATGTGTTGTGCATATGCAGAAAATACAGAGCTATATCCAGCACTTGCAGAACTTTCCCAGAACACCCATGGCCTTGAATCTCTCTGTCTTTCTGCATCTCTCAATCATCTTTGGTAGAGTTTCATGAAAATACAGCTGTTTATGTCCACGGTAAGAATCAGTGGCTATTTTTAGATCATTTAGGCTGCTTGTACCATGGAAAGAAGCTGATATGAGTAAGGCAGACTGTTGTCAGAAATCTTTTAAAAAATAATATGTGTCACTGGTTGTTATATCTTGCATTATTAAAGAGTCTTGCAAGTGGTATAGGTGAGAGAACCAGAGTGAGGTGGCCTGTGAATACTCTATAGCAGTGCTCACTTCTAAAGCTACATATTAATATATGAGACAATATTTCATTATTTTTAGGCATGGTTAGTAACCTCTGCATTGCCTATTTCTTGTTTCCACTTTTTAAAGAGAAAAAAAAAACAAATAAGACTATGACAATAGAATATTCTTCAGGAGAAGAACTAATCTCCTGCCTGGCCCCATTCCCCCAGAAGCTTGAGAGCAATACAAGGCCACTCCTTAGTGACAAAAGGGACATTTTTGTCCTTGGATGTGTACAGATGGTACTGATTTGAACACATGGAAGCTGAGGCACATCTTGCTGCTAGGAATAGTTCAGATTTGTTGAGGATTATGTTCAGAAAACAAAAAGCAGCCTCCTTTTCATTCATGCCTTCATAACTGGTTTTGCCTTTTGGGCTGTGGAGAAGCATAGGCAAACATATAACAATCCATATTATGCAGTAGTATTGCAATTTAAAAAGGAAAAATGAGTCTGAGAGAGGGAGAGCAAGAGGTAAATGTTGTTTGCTTGCTTACAAAAAAACCCCAAAAAGTAGCCCTTAAAAAGTAGCCCCACCTTTCATGAGCACATTGCTTTCCGGGTTTTACCAAAGAAGGAAAGAAGAGTATGGAGAAAAAAAAAAAGGGATTTCACTTCCACTGTATCTGGGGATTGTGTTTTTCCTGTCCTGCTGCAGTAATCTATACATGCATTTTTTGAAAATTAAAAAAGACGGGGTCTTGGAGAAAGAACCTGGTCCCCAGTGTTCTTCCTAGCAAGGAGCACCTTGTTGAACACAAAGAGCTCGCAAACTTGCCAACACTGATAGTGCCGTGGGGCTTTTAGGGAAGGATTGAGTGTGAACCAGAAACATGATACTTCTATGTATAATTACCAACTGAAATATCCAACCTATCCTCCCTGAAGAAAAATGGGATTTTGTGAGATTTACGACTGCAGTTTAGGCCTTAAGCAAGACATCCAGGTGTTTCTAGGCACTTGTAATACAGTGACCAGAAGGACTAAAGGAGCTTTTTCCGTTTTTTTGGCTGTAGTTGAAAAAGGAAATGTTCTTTGTAAGAATGTATTTTCAGGATAATTCATTGTTGTGTGCACATATGTATGTCCTACAGCCGGAGCTGTAGTTTTCTAGAGTATTAAACACGAGTATCTGTTACAGCAGGCTAGTGTGTCGTGTTGGTTACCAAGGGTAACATGAAGTGTGGGTTTAAAGGCATTTTTGATGGAATTGCGTACATTTTTACATCGTCTCTCAAATGATACTAGATGACAAAATGTTTGCACTCAGTTTTTGAGATGCTCTCTTTAAAGGAGGAATGAATGAGTTAGTTAGGCATGTTGAAAATGAGGTACTGCTCATAAAAAATTTACACCAGTTCATTTTTTCATAGACCCTGCTCCCTCCAAGGTTAACACAAGAAAAATCATATACTAGAGCCAGAAATTTGGGGTATATTTGCATCAGAGTTGATTAGAGCTGATGTGAAAGGTGAACCTGATTGATTTAGGTTTTCTCTAAAAAGAAGCTAAAGCTATTGCCTAATCTTAATATTGCTGAAAGCAAGTCTGTAGTGTTTTTAAAGCTTTGTATAGAAGGCTTCATTCATCTAATTACAGAGCAATATCTTTATTCTAGTTTTAGCATATTGAAGCCGAATTTTTATGTAGATGGTATATTATGGCTATTATGTATTATATTATGGTTTATGAAAGTGATTGTATTCATTTCTGTGGTATAGGTAGCACTGCAGCAAGCTTTTTTTTTTAATATTACTTCTTTGGATGAATTGAAGCTAGATTCTCCAGAAACCCTGATTTCAGTGTCCTTCCCAAGACAGAAACCAGACAGTATTATCAGCTGCTCTTAATGAGTTTGGCATGAAAAGGTATAAGGAGAGCAGGAATTTAATTTGGCATATTTTTTCTGTACAGTTAATGATCTTACAAACATTATCAAATGAGAATTTATATGTCATATGAAGCATATGTAGGTGCAAATACAACAACAGTGGTAACAGCATTTACAGATATCTCACTTACAAGTAATATATAATAAGGGGCTCCTGACTGCTTGGAATTACTTCTTTTTTTGTTGTTGTTTTTAATAGCCCTCATCCTTCACAGACAATGTCCTGACCAGTTCTCACTTGAGTGATTTATTTCCTGCCTACCTCCCTGTTTTTCTACTCTTTCAATGGGATACTGCAATTTCAAGTTCATAAACAGCTGTACAACATAATATTTTGCTGCTGGCTCCACCTTAGTGAGCTGAACTTTATTTATGTGTTGAATTATCTTTACATGAGCACTTAGGATTTACATTTAAAGGCCCTGCTGGACAAATCATGCATGAGACTGACTTGACCGTTTGCTTCCATCTGCCAGTCAGTATCCAATCTGATGAAGGTTGTCGTAAGTCCAAAAAGAAGATTTTAAAGGGACTAGAGGGGAGGCCAGTGTGTTGGAGCATCAAGAACTAGAACTCCGCTACTTGCCATGCCAACATTGATGTGTTCCAAGAATGGAAGATACTGGGGTATCTCAGAAGGGTGTGGATAAGAAAATTGTCAACTGAACAGCTAGAGCTAGTTACCTTCTATTTTATATCCCCCAGAGTTTCAGGTGAGTCCTGTGACTATTCACAGATGCCAGAGGAGATTTAATATACCCCATATTTCAAATGTAGATGACGATCCTTGTTCTGCTTCTCAGTAGTTCGCAGAAAGCCAGCTTGCGTAATTGCATATGTTTTCAATAGATGAAAAAAAAGATGAGCCTTTAATGTGGCCTCTCTTGTCTCTTAGACTGTTTCCATATGCTGAAATAACTGTGCATACCTGGATCTGCAGCAGTTCTGGCATATGTCACTGTAATCTGCTGTCAGTGTCCATAAACACAGTAACAGAGTATTGTAGAGATATGACTCAAGCACTCTGGCAAGCTGGGATTAAATATAAAAAGTAGTACATGGCAGGTTAGCAACAGCAGGCTGGCTGTGGCTTGTGGGAGACAACGGTGTTCTTATACAACCTCATATAATGAAGGTTCATAGACTAGCAAGTAAAGGGTACATCAGCAATGTTAATTTACTAAAACATCCCAGCAGAAGTCCAGCATGAAATAATCTGAGAGTGAATTTACTGATGTGACCTTAAACCATGCTGAATTGCGTTCCCATGTAAAATTCCTCTGGCAGTTCGTTGGCAATTTGGAGTAAAGGTAGTGCATTTGGGAAGTCAGCCTGCATCTTCATCATTAGAGCTTTTTCTTCCCCTCATCCCTCCTCCTCCCTTCAGGATAGCATTACTACTATGTATTTTTAAGAATCACTATGGTAGCTTGTTGGGTACAGGATATGAAGGAGATGATAGGCCTTACCTACGCAGTGAACTACCTTCTGAACTAGGCAATGTGCCGCAAATTTGTATCAAATGAATATTTGAGAGGAAGGAGGTACGAAGAGAGACTGTTGGTGTGTAGGTGGGACACAGTGTTCTTGACAAAATCTGATAGACAAAAAAGTGACATAAAAGCAACAAATTGCAGTATTAAAGAACTATCACTCATCTGTTCAGGGTGTCATGTGATTTATACGACTAACCAAATGAGAGCAAGCAGTGAGTATAATTAATGGTTTGCCAATGATTTACAGATCAAGGACTACTTGCTGCAGACATAGTCCCATAATTCTAAATAATGAATAAGCTGATTCATTGGTTTTACAATCAATCAACAACAACAACAAAAGAGGAAACAGTTGCTTAAATACTAATCTATCAAGGAGAAGAAGAGACCAAGCATATGAAGCAGTGAAAATGATATTTTAGTTGACCAGTCTGGACATTTAAAGTCCCTTCTCAGTACTAATGCAGCTATGGGTCTTCCTGCAACTATTGTGTCCCTGGCTGGTTTCCAAATCACAGAGTTTAGTTTGAATGGAAAGTAGAGAAAATATCCTGTACATAGATTTCCTGGCTAAAGCAGGTGCAATCTGGTCACTGACTGTGCAGCTACTACCAGCTCAGTTGCAAGCATCACAGAAATCTGAGGCAAAGCCAAGCGGGGAATAAAACATGCCGACCGTAACAGATGCTTCTATCTTTGTCCTTTTAATCACTGCCAAATTTGCTACCTGTGGGCTTCAGTTGCACTGTGGGCTCTGAGTTGGCATGATCAGAAGCTAAAGGCATTTTCTAGGGGATCAGTAACTACTTTGCATTACCACCACCTGAAACTATGTGCAAGCTTTTGAGCTCTTCAAGGGCTGGGGCTGTCAAGTCTTGAGTTTTCCTGTATGATTCATAGTACAATGGGACACTGACCCCAGACTGGGATTTCAAAGTGTGGCTAAATATTTAATAATAATAAAAGCATTAAATAATAATAACAAGATGTAAAATATGTAAATGCACACATCTGCTTAATGTGCTTTTATACTACTCAAGGAAATTAGGAAAGAGGATGATGAGGCGGAAGCGGAGATGCACTTCATCCAGCTCTTGCCAAAAGAAGCAAACTGTACATTTTCCCTTCTCAAATTTTGTTCATATTTGTTCATTCTTCTCTGTCATCCTGCATAGTGTGCCTGAATGCAGATGGTCCCCTTGAGTATTCTACTCTGCACATGCACTTCTGGAAGTAGTGCAAAAACTGGCCAAGCTATACTTCCCTTCACCTGTGGGTATTTTGGGTCATTGATAAATGGTGTTTTCACTGTGGTCCATCTGCAACAGACACTGCAAACAGACACAGAGTTATAGCACTGTAGTGGTGACATCATGCCAACACTGTCACCTAGGTAATGGTACTAATTGCCATAGCAACAAGGCTTTATCATTCAGCAGCCCTAACATTTTGGAGAGATGGAAAAGCCTAAAGATTTAAATCAGGACACAAATGAAACATATCTGATTGGGCTAAGTCTTATTAATAGTTCATGAATAAGAATCTTCAGTGCAGGGTAAATCAAATCAGAGTAAATGATATATCTTTTAGAGGCCCATTTACTTCAAATTAAATTGTTTAATGTTAAGAACATTAGGGAAAAAATAGAGACATTTAATTAAAACAAGTAGATAATAAATCTGATTTTTTAAATATTATGGTGCACCCCCTAGGTATTACTCCTGTTTCAGGCATCATACGAGACTGCAGCGAAATAATGAAGTACTTCTTATAAGAGACCTTTGGTGAGTGTTTGCTCACCTCAGGGTTAGTAATTTACCTTCCTTGAGTGTTGTGACTGAAACACGGCCTCTGGTGTTGACAGCACACCGCACCAAGCCTTGACCTGTCCTCCATCAGGGTGGTGGACTTCCAGCAGTGCTGGCTGCCTCAGCCTTTGTCTAGAAAGCACAAACTACACGTGGAATGGTCACATTCCAGCTGGGATTGCTTACTTAGGCCTCAAATTAGGAAGACCCTGGGCAAAATTCTCACTTAATGCTACTTTTGCCATTAACTCAGTAGACCCTAAATGTACATTTCTGTTGCAATTGAGGTTCAACTTGCTGGGAAGTTAGAGACAGAAATGACCCCCTGAGTTTCTGTTGAAACTTTGCCTTCTGTAAGACCTGAACCATAGATCAGCAAGTGTCAGGCTCCTATTACCTGCTGCAGGAGGGAAGGCCTGTTTATCTGACAGGCAGGAGCACCGCAAAATGGGGCAGCTATGGAGACTTTGGTGGTTAGTGAGGCACTGTGCTCAGTGAGGGGCATAGAGCTGGGCCAAACACTCTGCAAGAAGCTGCACAGCAGTGAGGGTGACGTGCCAGCGGGCTCATTCACAAGCTTCATCTGGAGAAAGAACCATGGCCCGTGGGGGTCCAAGGCAGATGGAGCCGCAACAGGAAGAAGCTGAAGTTTCTCATTAGGGCTGGGGATGGTGGTGGCTTTACCTGTAGGAGGTGTGACTGACGCAGAGGCGGTGCCAGATGAAAGGCCCGCGTAAAGAGGCAAGGGGACTGTGTAACCTCAGGGTCTCCAGAGAGACCCTGCAGATACAAAAGCCTAAAAGTGCATGAGAAGGGACAACTTGAGGCTGTACCTGAACAAATGGTGGATAGAGACTTCCAGAACAGTTTAGGCTGGAAGTTTGTCACTCCAGATGGCAAGAGAAGGGCTTTTTCTCTGCTCTGATATCTGAATTTACGGAATTGGCACCATGCCCCTAGAAGTCTAGTAAAGGAGGCCAGCTGGGCCGGAGCACTGCACTAGCAGCAGGGGGAAGCAGTGAGTGACAGCAGCTGGGGGCTTCTTCCTAGGGAGCATGGAGGAGCCCTTCCATGAGGGCACCAACCAAACATGCTGTCACCAGGAGTTTGTTTGGTCAAGACCCATATTGAGGATGCTGTGGAGAGACTGCCTGGTCCCCTTTGGTCCTTGGCCTGTTATCCTGCACATCCCTGTTGGCAGCGATGATGCTGCTAAGGGTGAGAAGTGACTGCAGCATTTTTGGGTGAGTTAGTTTGAACCCAGTGTTGCCTTTGCTTGGGGCAGATGTTTGGACTAGGGCCTTCCCAAGGTCTCTTCCAAACTGAATTATTCTGATTTTTTTTTAAAAAAAAATTTACCAGAAGTTATAGTTTTTATTTAGTCGTCTTAATCCTCCTACCTATAATCTAGCTGAATCCCTGTGGTGTCTTGTGAAGTGGCAACAACAAAGATATTAAAGAATTCCTTTACTATATTAAAGGCACATGTATCATATTTAGATGAAATGTAATTAATTCCAGAATACTTTTTTTAGGTATAAAATGTATTTTATACTTTACTAAGGTGTACTTGACCATTTTAATCAAAATTGCTCAAACTGGTAAAGACTAAAGGAACGAACAAAGTCTCAGAGAAAGAACCATAACTCATTGTTACTTTCAACATAAATATTAGCTGCCCTCCAGTGAATGCAACTCCTCTGTGCTTATAAATGCACTGCACAACAGATAAAATGCTATTCCTTCCAATTACTTATCCATATTATACAGGCTCAGTATTACACAAGCTTTTCACTGTGATGGAATTAGACATGATAATTATTTTAACATATTGTCTGATTGCTTTCCTTACCAGCAGTTCAGCTTTGTGTTCCCACCTTCAGTATCAAACAGTTTCTAATGGAAGGTGAGACTCTGGGCAACGAAGCTGGAGGATCAAAGCAATCCTGGCAATTACTTTTCATTGTAATTGAGGCTGCAAATATGTAACTCGGCATTAAGAAGTTCTCTATGCATGTTGCAAGTTTTCTTCACCCCTTTCCTTCCAGACAAACATAGAAACCAACAGTTTTTTATTTATGTTCTATAAACGCAATGACTTTGGGTCTTGAAAACCATGTTTAAAGGCTCCGAAAAATTACAGCAAAACAGTTGTTTGGTTTATGAAATATGAATAGTACAGTTCAAAATGCACAGATGGTTTCTTGTTCATGCATTTCACAAATGTGCTTAAATATTGTTCAAATGAAATATTAATTTGAATAAATCCATGATTGATTAATAGTTTTGTAGTAGTAAAGGATAGAGGCCAACCAATGCAAAAAATAAAGTCTAGATTCCCTATCAATTAAGCCAGGAAGTTCTTTTTCTGAGGGAAGCATGCTTTTTAATCTAACTACATTGTTCTGCACTTGTGTGAAAGGAGAAAAGAGGAAGGGAGCCTGCCACCCTCACAACGTGTACAGAATAATTTTGAGTTATGGATATACGAGTCAAAAATATTCAGTACCCCATAATATACTTAAACAGCAATCACTTTAAGAGAGAGAGAGAAAAAAAAAGCACTTTGTTTAATGCTGAAAGGGATTACTTCTGTGATGGAAGCAATCACTAAAAGGAAGCTGTTTATTCTGGGTACAGTACATGGCAACTCATTTAAAAGAAGCAATTGGAATTTTTTCCTTGCATACTGAGCATTCATTATGTAGCAATCAATAACCTTCTAATAAAACTAGCCCCAAATAAATCACACTTTTTTCAACTACTTGATGAAGATTGGACAACACTTCAGTATACTCCTCAATATAGTAGCATGTTACAAAAACAATCTATATATTCTATATTCTAAGCACTTATTTCTTTTATAGATCCATTAATGTGTTAAATTAACAAATTTGAGTTCCTCTGTTAGAAAGTAAAAGCCAGTTACAAAAGCAACAATCATGCATGTATCTGATTATGCCACACCAGAAATAAATAACAGTGTTATGCAATTCATTGTACAAGTAATGGTTTTTGGATAACAGCATGCATCCAAGTGAAAAATGATGGATGTGTCAAAATGAAGTATGCCATAGTCAAAAAGCACAAGCTTCTAAAATAGATTATGATAAGTTCAAGGCCTGTGCCCATAATTTTCAGAACAAAATAATTTTCAGACTCAAATAAGACTTATTGGTTCTTTTTTAAAAATTTTTGACTGGCAATCACATTTAATTAAAATGTACAGCTGCAGTGAAGTGTTCATAGGATTTTCCAGCATGTGCCTTATATTTGTGAAGCGAGCTCACAAACCTAGAGCAATAGCAGACATGCATAGGAAGTAAGGGAGTACTCGTGTGGGAGTATACACATTTAAAACACATGCTTAATCAGGAGTTATCAACTTGGCACTGAATTTTCTGATTTCCCTGACAGTAACTGGGAATTGCTAAAATGTAATGCTTCTAAAAACTTCCATTTGGAAGTGTTGGTCCTAAAAGCCAGTATTATAATTCCTGATGCTTAACAGCCACTTTGCTATAGTAAAACAGGAAAAACAGAGAAACAAATTCTTTTGACATGGTTTGCTCTCAGTGAAGCTTTGTTGGCTTTCTCATCTTTCTTATTTTTTTCAGTGCTTACTTTCTTCTTTTTTAGTAAGAAATTTTCCAATAACTGATTCTGTCTGGTCTATAATAATCTCTTTTCCAATTACTGTAAAAGAACACTGCTTTTGTTCTTCTGCAGTCTTTTGGTTCTCCACCCACTTTTCTTAAGTTTGCAGAGATAACCACTAGCCAATCTGAGGCTGCTTTAGTCAGTTCTGTAAGTACTTTAACAGAAATTTAATTAGAGACAGCTCTTCTGAAAACATCTAGCGTATCGTATCCTTATCTAAGTATTCATGGCACTTTTCCATGACATCTTATCTCCTTACTTATAGGTGTTTAAATAAATAAGCACCATAATTATAGCTGACCTTTTAAATGAAAAATGAAATGAAAATGGCATTGACTTTGAGAAGAAGGTCAGCACTAAGGTTTCTCTATTTCTTGTTGTTTTGGAGACTACTTTATGCTGAAAAACTGCATCCATGATACTAATACAGGAATAAATGACCAGTTTCTTTCCTGACCCTGTGAACCCATGGGATTTGAAAACTTCAGGGGCTTTCAGTGGGATGTGTTCAAGCTACTGAGCTATTCTACAGAGGAAGGGGAAAAGAGAATGCATAATTTTGGAACAGTAAGGTGTTTCTCTGGTTCAAAAGTTAATATTTACTGGCAGTGACAGCTGTGTCCCCAAGTGGCTATTGGCAATACCCAATAAGCCCCAAATTCCAAAGTTTCAACTGCAGATGGTTCCAAAAGACCTGTTAGTTTTCTGTGCAAAAAAAAAAAAAAAAATCTTTCTCATGCTATTTTTTCAAGGTATTTTCATGTCATGCTTTGACTTGAGAGAACATTAGCTGCAACAGAATGATTTCAGCAAGCCTGAGTCATAGACAGGAGTATGATGCAAGTATGAAATGGACTTCATAAATGCTAAGTGTTTTGACAAGTGAAAATCAACAGTCACAAATGTTTTAGAGTTTACTGTATGCTGTATACAATGTAAGGGTCTCATCTATTATACATCAATTGCATTAATTTTTCCTGTAAAACCCAAAACATTGAGAGAGTTCCTGGTATAGATTTTGATTTAAAAAAGCTTAAATGACTATGAACTCCACCATTAACAGAAAGGCCAAGAAATGCAACAGTTATGTTTCTGAGTCACGCTCAGCTATGCCCTTTTATTGCCAGGGTAAGATATCTGGTCATCAGGTCTAATAGGAAAATCTCACAGGATTTGTGTAATACCTGAGGAAAACATCATGAAGTGCAAGTCTTAACTCTGACATTTCTAAGAAATGATCTTTACAAAGGCTTTTATTATGACTTTAGCATCTCCAATAGTTTGTGCAGTCCCGAAACAGGCTAGAATGGGATCCTGCACATCTTAGGAGGCCACAAGAGAGCTGCAAGTGCTGAACAAATTGACAGTAATGTAGCAGCTGGAACCTCCTTCAGTAAATTAGTTCTGAACTAACAGTTTTAGAAAGTGATAATATCGTGTGCAATAAGGACAATGCTTTAAAAATACATACATGTACATGCATAGAAGGAAATTTTGTGCCAGCTGAACTCTCTCATCCCTTGTCCTTTCTGGATGAACTGCTTCTTGCAGGGATTTTTGTTGTCATTCCATCAAAGAGGAGAAAAAAGGCTAAGCCATCTCTCCCAGTTTTACCATGCAGATGCCAAGAAGGCCAAATTACAAAGCTGCCTGATGTACAGGGGCAGCTGATGGACAGGGCTGGTGGCACAGAGGGCTGCGAGCCTTTGGCCTCCTGCCCCCAAGCTGCTTCATCTCCTGGTAGCTTAGCATCTCTGTTATCATCACCACACATAGATAGCTACTCATAGTACTTCAGATTTCCAAGATGTGGAAAAGCTTGGAAAAAAGTACATGTGTAAGCAGTATTTTAGGCTTCTGTAAGACATCTTCTGTTGTGCCAAATGGGAAAATATTAATTAAGCTTATAGTAAGTTAATTAAATCAAAATGGAACAAAATTATAAAGGGAATGTTGAAGCAGCCCAGAGAAAGCTTGTAAAAGACTGTGCTGAAAGGGGAACTATAAGGAAGTATCCAGTGAAGTACAAATACTGGATTAGGGTATAATCTGATTTAATATTTTCATGAATGACCTCAGTACCAGAAATAGGGGTGAACCAATAGATTTTTCTGGCAGCATAAATTTGGGACATATTAGCAATAAAAATGTGAATTACCATATTATATAGAAATAATTAGATGACCTCGAGATCAGGAATGATATTAATGTGATGGAACATTATGGTACAAAATGCAAAGTTATACACTTTGGGACTATGAAGAAGAATTTCTGTCATTAACTGCTGCTGCTTCAGTCGGACACAGAAGAAAAGTCAGGTCCTGTGCAGCTGCAGACTCCTGCCTCGTTGGGGTCCTAAGTTCTATTGAGTTCTGTGCTTAGTGTGGTGATTTCCAGGCTGTGTAAGGCTCTGGTAGGACCTTACCTGAAATACTGTGTTGCTCTCTGTGTATAATGAGTCAGAAAATAATTAAACTAAATAAGTAAAAAGAAAGGTAAAATAGCAGCCTACTTCACCAAAGAAAGCAGAATGTATGACCTTTTCAGGATTCAGAAACAAGGGTTGAGAAGGCATGTGATTGGCATCTCTAAGTATAGCAGAGGAGAAGATGCTAAGGAAGGAGGAGAATAGAAGTGGTCTCTGTGCTGAAATCACAGTGTTGGCACAACAGCACTTGCACATCAGAAAAGAGGAGAGGGTGCAAGCGTTTGATAGGTTTCCTGCAAGAATGTTGGGGCAACTCCTTTGACTTGGTTTTAGAATAGGAATAGGGGTATGTGTGTTTGTGTTAAATCAGACCTTGCGTTTGATAGCACATAACTGCATGCAGATGATTGTAGATACGCTCCTTGCTCCTGTGCTCCAGATTTCCTTCTGGAGACCTGTGTTTTCTCTAATCCAAATCTTATTCTCTCCTTGCTTCTTCCCATCTTCAGAGTGAAACACAGATATTTATTTTATGTATTATATTTGCCTTGCTTACTCAGAGGAAAAAATCCTCCAGTAAAGACAGCTATCCAGGTGAGATCTGAGCAACACCTACTGTGTGCCTGGTCCTTAACATAGCAGAACGCCAGGAGGTGGAAAGCTTTGCCTACAGACACAAAGTAGGATTAGGAAGACTGGAATTTGGGGATTTTTGTGGGATGAGACAAGCAATGATGGAACCTGTACAAGGAAGAGAACAAGATGAGGTATTCGGTGCCCTTCAGCATAGCTGCTGCATGCGTGCTGGCTGCTTTTTCCTGGGAGGCAAATTTACACACCCCGGAGAGGGCAAAAGTTACCTGCACACAGCACCAGCTGCAGGAGTTGTACTCATCACGTCACCAACCATTCTGCTTTTCCTGCTAAGAAATTATCCTTCACACTGAGACTTGCTTTTCAGTTCACAGACAGGAGAAGGGAGATTCACTAAAGCTTTGAAGCAGAATTTAAAATTAATACTATTCAATAACTAGGAACTCTGATGTTTTTGTGCAACATCAGAGAGAAACTCTTTGAATTAACATTAAAATAGGTGCACAAAGTAGATATTGCTTTCCTGGCAATACAGACGCTCCTGCCATATGCTCACAGTCAGAAATGGCATGAGGTACTATTCATAATGGCTTTTATTTATGACAGTTTCTGGGACCCAGGGTTCTAGCTATGAAGACTCAGCAGGTTTCCACAGCTCAGATATGAGTTGACCTAATTCTGATTCATGCAGACTCTTCTGATAGTTGAGAGCAATAGCAAATAGTAACGATACTGCTGATAAGTTACAGAGAGAAAAATCTCGCATCAATATAACAATTATAGTTGCTACTGTATGAGTCAAAATGCGAAATCAGAGGAAGCTGAAAAATGAGCAAGGGAATAAAAGCCACCATAATTAGTATGAAATGTATAGTGCTTATCACAGAAGAGTCAGGTATTTGGATATTATGCAGTAATGCAAAGGAACACAGAAGAAATGCTGCCAGGGTATGTAACTTAAGGCCGAGCGTCTTGCAGGACAGAAGTAGTTTACAAGACTGCTGGCTATGGCATCATGCTCAGCTCTGCCTCTTGTACCTCTCCTCCCTGACCCACGTTTTCTTCCTGTGTTTTTCCCACTCAGTTGCAAAGTGGGAAGACTTGGAGAAGTTTGTGGCTTCTGAAGCAGAGTCCCTTGCAGAAAGCAAACCAACCCATTCAGATTGATGTTTGAAGGGACCTCAGCCCTGCGCCACCTGTGTATGTGGCAAAGGAGTATTTTCAGTTTCAGCCCTATCTAGAATTACAGGTATTTCTTTACCTGTAAATAAAAACTGCAGCCTCTCAGAAGTTAGAGATAGGGGAAAAGCAGTAGCTTTGTCTCCAAATGTGACAACATCTGCTGTTAGGACAGAGACTGAGGGGGTAATGGAAGAATATGATGCTCAAGGAAAGCACATGTTGCCTCCTGAATACTTTTTTGATTCTTTAAAAGAAAAATGTACTGAACCTTTTTGTTGTTAATATGTTTAACATGATTTTACCTATGCTTGACTATTTTTGGCTGTTTAGTTAATTAACTGCTTATCCAGGAAACAGAAATCATAGATTACAAACAACTTGCTCAGAGGTTGCTTGATGGGGTAGGAAATTTAAATGTAAAGCCCTTCCACCCAAAGTCTGAGATGTTTTCCTGGGCTGAACTCCAAATGCCCCAGTTTATAAAAAAAGCCCCAAACCCTACTATTTCCTTAAGTGCTCTCACCTTAGGAAGTGAAGCCAAGATGTGTCTTTCACTCAGAGCAGATGAATTCAAATGGTAACAGCATTACCTCAGCAGCCAAGTGGACATAAACCTTTCCCTTCCCACTTCAACCTAAATGAAAACGCTGAATGTGTTTGATGTGCTCTCCTTCAGTTCAGAACTCAAATCTTTCAATCTCAGGTGCAGGGGATGTCATAGCAGTTAATACACTGGCTATGCATTAACTGTGGGGCCCAGGCAGGCTGGTGAGAGACTGGCCATCAACAGCACAAGCTGCTATTTGGGAGAGGGGGTAAAATGAAAGTGGATCTTCATTGATAGGACTAGAGGAAATGGCCGGAAACTGAAACATCAAAAATTCCATAGGAACTTAAGGAAAAATTTCTTAACAGTGAGGGTGACAGAGCACTGGAACAGGCTGCCCAGAGAGGTTGTAGAGTCTCCTTCTCTGGATATCTTCAAAACCCGCTTGGATGCAGTCCTGTGCCACGTGCTCTAGGTGTCCCTGCGTGTGCAGGGGGGTTGGACTAGATGATCTCTAGAGGTCCCTTCCAACCCTAAGCATTCTATGATTCTATGATTCTATGATTCTATTCTCTGAGCAGAGGGAGGAAGCAGGTAGATGTTCATGCTCGCTTTTCTGTCTCACACATGTAACTTTTTGCCAGATTTGGGGCTGGCAGTTTTTCCCACTGTTGTCCTTGGAGTTGCAGGGTAATTAGCTACCAAGATTGCAGTTTGACTCCTGGACTACTGCAGCACTTGCTTAAAAATAGGTGCTTGCAGCAAGACCAGAATTTAGCAGTGGCTCTGGAAAGGTGAAATGGTGTGTCTTTTTAATGGACACTTGAATTCAGTGGAGCTCAAGCTGATGTGGCATTTCACTGTAATGCAACCGTGATGGCCCAAAATGTATTTTTTATCTTTTTTTTTTTTTAATCTACCATGAAAAGTAAACTTGGGTGGTGATAAATCACAGGTGCCAAATTTCATAAATTCACCACTGAATTTGTGGGTGACCTGGAGGGATGGAAACAAAACAGAAATGTTGCTGGGTGTTTAGGATCTACATGACTGACTGCTATCTGCAGAGTCATTGTTCTGCCTACAGTAAAAGTCTGTACATGCAAATGGAATTGAATGTGATTTGTTGCAAAAAGGATGCAAATGGACATTTTGGCTCAGCTCTGTGGGAATGTCACTGCTTTTTTTTGTTGTTGTTGTTCCTCTCCCCACAATGTGCTGCAAAACAAGGTTTAAAGCCCATGGATTCCAGGAGTGGAACAAGGTCTTGTGGAGGTTTGCAACTACATTGCCACATAACTAATATTCTGGAATCTCGTGCCACAGTCTATATACCAGCACAAGCTATATATTATTATATATAGTGTGCTCTACTGTTGCCTTAGCAATGCTTGAATAGAAAGGTTAGCATTACTAGATTATTTTCAGAATTGTGAGTAAACTAGAAAAATGAGAGACAAGTATCTAGAAGGCTAGTAATTAATCGCTGGAGCCAAACTCAAGAGAATTAAGTAGAAAAAAACTGTGGGCTACATTCTCCCTTACAAGTAGGCAGCAGGTGCCCCCTCAAATCTGGAGATGCTATTCCTCGCATACTGGAGGAGTGAAATTGCTGATTCCTCTTCACCCGCCTTTAGGTGCAAGCTCCGCCAGATGAGAGGAGGCAGAAAAGCAGCTCTGTGGCCACTCCAGGTCCTTTGCCTTGGCCTCCCAGTGCTTGCCAAGCAAAGAGAAAGTAATGCCACATGCTTTTTTACTCTGAGTAAACCTGGCTGGTAAGGCTGCCTTCACACAGGGCTGTACCAGGGTTGCCCTACGGCTAAGAAACATTTCTTTTCCTCCCAAACTGTGGGCTAGAGTGTAGAAACTGTATGTTGGGCTCAATCTGCATACTTCAAATATCCAGTATCCCCACTGCTTTACCAGGGAGGATTATACATTCTTCAAGAAGTGAACAAGTGCGCTTCCGGAGAAAAATATTTCCATGGCTACAGATGCTTCTCATGCAGTGGGATGGCTTAGGCAAGGCAGCTCAGAGAAAGCTGGTAAAATGAGGGGAGGTAATTAGATGAAAGGATGGCTGCATGTTTGATGTCAGATTTGTTTTTTTTTTTTTCACCCGAGGCTCTCAGAACTCTCCCAGATGGCCAAAGATGATGTCAAGGTCTGTATTTTGCACGGAGACTGCACTTGGTTTTTCATCCTAAGGTTTCCGGGCTGCAGTGCACACAGGAGTGGCCTTTGCGTAGTTTTACAGTTGACGTTTTGTTTTCAAATCTCACATGTAAGAAATTGTATCTGTTGTCCAAATGAAACATTGAGGTATGTTGCAGGTATCAAGCTATGAGATCATAGCAGATCTGAGCACTAAATACCAGAAGATATTTATCTATTTCTGCAATGCTTCTGTAATGTGAAGTGCTAGAAACTAGGGGTCCATGGTGTTAACAGAAAATGATGATGCAGGGAATAGTTGGCAGATAGTTCTTGTCTCGGGAGTGCATCCTCCTCATCCTCAGATTTTCATATTTTCTCTGAGATATGGGTCATACCTGAATGGCAAAAAAAATCCATCTTCCCCATCTAAGTTAAAATATATATTACTAACAGACTAAATATACTGGTTGCATATAGAAGGATATTAATTCTAAAACACTAGCTTAAAAACCTTTAAATACATACTGTAATTAGGATGGGTTTTTTTAAGTAATGTGCCAAAGTCTTGTTCTTTTTCCTTTATCTTCAATTATTTATTTAGCCACATGTAGTCACATTGAGTAGGAGGCACTCCAAATTTCTGTTCATCCTTAAAATCCTGTCAAATATTTTTAAATACTCATGATTATTTCCCTCATAATTCTAAGCACTTCCAGTTTTTAAATAAAATACTGCCATTGCTATGAACCTAGGATGAGTTTCCAATTGTTTAATGAGGTGATCACATTTCTTAGCGATCGGACACTAGTATGACATGTGTTTGTAACTTAAAAAAAGATCTGGCAAGCTAGAAAGAAATTCTGTTGAATTGAAAGACAGTTTCAGCAAAGTCCAAACGAAAAAAATCCTTCTAATGAGGTATGAATGAACCAAAACAGACGGCAAAGACATTTCACCAGCATCCTTTAAGTGCTGGTAAGTAAATGTGACAATATTAATTTGGGTGAAAGGACATTATTAGTACACTTTGACTTTTCTGAAACCACTGAATCTAATGTATCCTATTTATATGACTGTGAAGAGCTTCCAGTCACATTGTAATGATTTCTAAGGCTCAATTTGAATGAGATTGCACCGGGGTGTCAAATTAACAAGCTCACATCCTCTCCTTGATGTGAAGTGCTAAGTTCATAAAGATATCAACATGTTGTCTTGCCAAGTCTCCCAGCTGGAGAGCAATAATGAGTAATAGTCATGAGGTTCCGTATCCAACTTTATCAGTCCCAGCATTGCAGGTCTTGCACAAGGAAAACACCTGTGAGTAATTTTCAGATAAGTTAGGTTCAGTGGGACTGTCAGAATTGATTTCATACTGAGATGCATTGCTGGAAGGATGTGGAAAATGCACACTTGTTCTTCAAATGAAATAATAATCCTGGTTAGACTCAGTGGAAGTTTTGCCTTGACCAATAAAACAGCGTGAACTCAAGGTAACTTCAGGCTGCTTCAAGAGATGTGCATACACTATCACATATAATAAGCATATCCCCATCTTAGTACTAACATTCTCCTATTTTTCTTAAGATAATAGTCTTAGCTGTAATCAGCAGAGGGTATCTGAATTGGAGCCCCCTTGAATAACATGAGGAAAGAAATAAGGGGCAAACATTGATATGCTTCAAAACTTACTGCTACTTGGTCTAAAACTGCCTTCTCTCTTCTTGATCTAACTAAACCTGAGTCTCACTTTCAAGCCACACTGCAAAATTCCTTCTTTCCCACTGCAAACAGCCCTGGAAATGAATGAAATGGGATGGAATTAAAAGGGGAATGGAAGTGTTTAAAGAGGTGATTGGGTTCACATGTGGTGGGATATCTTTAATTGGTATGGCTGCCTTTGAGATGCATGCTGAAATTATTTTGAGAGTGCGTAGAGCAACTGGATAGGAACCCTTTTAATTGTGCTTGTGTATGTCTAATGAATCAGTTAATGCCAGTTTAAAGAGCTGGGTTTTTGAATGCTAGATGGGTTTTTTTTTTTTTTTGATTCTTTTTTCCTGTCACAAGCTTTCTCTGTATGAAATTGTTGCCCATTTTTTAATTTGTACTTGCTAAAATATATAGTCTTTTGAAGCACATACCTTTCAATAGACAGCTTGAAAGCTGCTACCAGGCTTACCTCTCACTGTGATGATGCCGTCTAAGTGGAGGAAATTGTCCAGCTTGTCAATGCCAAGCTAATAAGGCAATGCTTCTTTCTATTCTATACCTGTAAATGTAGCTAATTTAAGTTCTGAGTGAGACTCTTGTCTCCTTTTGGCGGTGGCTATAAAATGTTTGAGCTGTTCAACGTCATGCTCACAGTGCCCAGAAAAGAGCCTTTGACTGCTACAGCAGTTATGTCTCCTTCCTTATCCACAAAAGAACATATTGGTAGCTTTATCCATGCTAACTAGGCCAGATCTCCCAGGGTGACCGCAGCAAACACATTGCGTGGTCTGCCTGTGGTCCAAAAGCTCTCGTCCATCACTGAGAGCTAAGCAGAGAGAACCTGGCACCTGTCAATGTCCTCATGCTCCTTGTGCGGACTTTGAAGGCCTCTTTGGCCCCCAGTCCTCTCTTCTGGGATCTTAAGGGTAAAAGGGCCACAGAAATAGGGAGCCGCTGCTGGCTGGGGAGTTTCTCATGAGCCAGCATTTACTTCCCTCGTCCTAAATTCCCACATTTCAGCTTCTTGCTTTTCTGGATGCATTCAGCATAAGCTAGCTGTGCTTACCTATGTGGCCCTTTGAAACCAAGGCATCTGGCTTCCTGCCAGTCTTCAGTGTATTTATTCTTAGAGTACATCTGGGAGGCAAAGTGCTGGTCCCACCAATCTATGGGAGAGTAATCAAAAAGGAAGTTACATAGAGTAAGATGTATAAGGAGGTAAACTGGGATACTCAGAGCTTTGGTGCCCAAAGCAATGGCATCTGCTGTCCTTCATGTAAAAGTGCTGTTTATATTATGGAAAAGGCACTTCGATCCATAAGACATCCATGTGCTGAAATTGTACATTAACTAAAGGTATCCAAACATTCAAGCGGTTGGCTGGGGATTTTGCTGGTCACCTTGTAGCTCTGAGGTGCCTGCTGGGTTAAGTCTAAGGCTTTATATTTGTACTGTAACTCTAGACTACCTTGAACGTAGCCAAGAACTTAAGTCTGGTTAAGGTCTTTGAGTGCTCCTGAGGTATGAATATTTATTCTTCATTTAAGTAATGGATGATGTTATTTCTCTTCACAGGTTTTTCCCCTTACTCTGGGCCAGTCTGTCTTCTGTGTGGCTGCTGGACTTTCGCTGGAGCATACAAAGTGGGTAATATATGATCTTTGACACAATTGTAATAACACATTGAGGATTCTTGTCAAATTTGCTGGAGAAGTGTTAAAAACAGGAGAACGTGTGAACCAATTAACCAAAATGCACGATTACTTGTCCTCATACAGACCTTGAATTAAAATACTGAATGTTATTTCACTTGCATGTGTTTCCCTCAGTTTATTTGTTAAACATTTCAGGGGAATAAATTTGATAAGCTGCGTTGGTAAGTTGTGAAAATGGAAGTTTCATTGCTGTCCAGGTCCCAGAAGACAGTATCTTTATTACCTTTAGGGTTCAGATTCTGGGCATATTACTATGTTTAAAACCATGGATCAAGGAGAAAAGCGTAAAGCATGCTTCTTTTAAAAGATGCAAGAAGCAGAACTGCTTTTCTTCATACGGGTATGAAAGCCCATTAGAAAAATTGGAATGATTCCCTTTCTGTGCATTAAGCCTTTGCTGCACCTTTGTATCATACTTCATGCCAGAAGACTCACATTTATGATAAGTTTTATAAACCACTTGCATTAAAGTAGTTATGCTAACCAACATATGCAGTGTCAATCTTTATGGTCCTGTTGCAAAAACAGCTGGGGGGAGAAGCCCTATTAGCCAGCATGTGTGCAGGAATGATGCATTCGTTCCTCCCCGAAATCATTCTGCTACGCTATTGTGTGGCCATTGGAGAGAGCTTGAGAAGAATATACAGACAATAAATCCCGCTATCCCTCATGAGGCATTGACTTCCTAATGGAAACTATTTTTAACATGAACAGAGGCTAATCTGTCACTTACATACTTGGGAAAATCAGTCAATAAACATGCCTGTGACAATAGGATTTTTGAGAAGGAACACTGCAAAAATCGTATTACCTCCTCTGTACAGCCAACAAAAATGCACCAGGGAAACTGTTACTTTTGATGTAGACGTACAGCTTAAATAACACTCAAATGACTGGTGGAGGCATTGGTTACAGAGGATAAAAAGGAAAAATGGATTAGCTAAAAATAGTGATATTAAAAATCAGTGTATTTCCTTCCTCAAGGAGGGGAGAAAAAGACCAGCTCTAATCTTGGACTAGAAGACTACAGGTAGAAAAGTTCAGGTCTTGCCCTTCTCATTTTTGAAAGACAGTTTTCTAGTTCAAAGGGGCTTTGGTTTAGCTTCGGGGGAAATATCAAGGATTATAATTGGAAGACTTTTCTAGGTTTTCCTAGCTGGATTTCAGAAACGCGGTATGTACTTAACAAAACCACACACACAAAAAAAGAACAGAGCTACTTTGAAATAGACCTTTCATTCCTACTGCTGCCATACAGCCTATGCTGTCACTGTACATTTTCCCTAAGAGGGAGGAGTATGGAACAGGGGATGAAAGGTTCAGGAGAAAAGGAAAAGGGTGAGATTAAAAATAAATCAAAAAGGGGAAGGCATGTTGAGAGAGGTGAATGTTGAATGCCAGCTCCTAAATTTTCCCCTTAAAATGATATATCTGAAAAGATTTGTCAGTATCCCACTGTAATGGGCTACTTCAGAGATTACAGTTGCAATGAAGGGAATGAGGATTGTCTGTGGAGATCAAGATAGGACGGTCCCCTGGAGGAGCTGATTTTAACAACCTGGCTGCTGTGCTGTGCTTTGATCCTCCCCTCGCTGGAAGTTGTGGGAAACGAAATCCTTGACCTGCTGAAGCCCAGGGAACTGTGACTGACCTTGGCGGGCAGAATCTCAGTTTGGGAAAGGGAGTTTTGCCATTAGTGGCTCTCATAGAATCATAGAATGCTTAAGGTTGGAAGGGACCTCTAGAGATCATCTAGTCCAACCCCCCTGCACACGCAGGGTCTCCTAGAGCACGTGGCACAGGACTGCGTCCAAGCGGGTTTTGAAGATCTCCAGAGAAGGAGACTCCACAACCTCTCTGGGCAGCCTGTTCCAGTGCTCTGTCACCCTCACTGTTAAAAAATTTTTCCTTAAGTTCCTGTGCAACTTCTGGTGCTTCAGTTTGTGGCCATTACCTCTAGTTCTGTCAGTGGCCACCACTGAAAAGAGACCAGCACCTTCCTCTGAAGAGATTTGTGTCCATGTTCCAGGTTTTGGTGGAGGGAAGCTGTTCACTTTTGTTTTGTTTTTTTTTTCTTAAGCAAATACCATCTTTTTTTTCTAATCTCACCTTTCCTTGGTAAGTATTTCATGCTACCCCTGCCCGATTTAAGGAGAATCTTCTAAGGATATGCACATTAAATATTAAGGAGGAAATACTTCAGTAATTGTATAGCGAGGGTATGGTAAAACAATAAAGAACATATCTTCTTTATATGCCTTTCTAAGCCACAGAGTCCTGTTTGAAAACAAACCAGGCATTTTAAATACATGTTTTAGCTTAACCTCTTTGCAATTACTGTATTTTTAGAATAAGAATTTTTTGGTTTTATACATTTTAAGAGCTCTTACCTAGAAGAGTCTTGCTATTTTTTTTAAATACTTTGAATTGTAACAAGATGTAAGACATGTGGGTCATTTTAACCAGTTAATAATTCCTGATTAAGTTGATAAATACTATTCTATCAACTAGAACTATGTATTCACCTTGTACAGTTCATTAGGAAAATATGTCCTTGAATTCGTTTTTATTGTATATACTCACAGAAAACAACTTTGCTATGTGGCACGAGCCTTGCAACATTTCCGAGTCCTCAAGCATGAGAGGACTGATTGGCCAGTCCTTTCAGTGCAGTTAGCTAGGAAGATTTTCAAGTATAGCCAATATTTTCAAGTATTTCAAAAACTGATCATTTGTGTAAAATCATCTAGCTCATACAATACTCCTGCTAAAAAAATGGGTTTGTCATTAGGATTTTTATGTTAAAATTTGTTTTGATGTGCAGACTATTGAAGCCTGTGTTGCCTGATAATTTGTCTATGCTGTTCTATTCTACTGTGAGACCACTTAGTATATAAAGCCATTGTAACATTGGGATCTAATTGTTAACATAGTTTTGGCAGTGATACCTAAAATCAAACAGCTTTCATATTTGAGAAGCAGTTTCTGCGATGATTAAAAAGCTAGTGGGAGTTAGGGCTTCTGGATTTTATTCCCTCTTTGACCACTGATTCATTAATTGCTTAAGGCAGAGGGTGCTTTGTTGACAAGCCTCATGATGTTTGATGTTTTATTCTCAAAGCACCAGTTCCCACAATTATTTTGTAAAGCATCACAGCATCCCATTGTTAAGGAGAAAAAGGAAAAAAGACGTAGGAAAAAAAAAAGGTCTTTACGCTTGGAAAGTGTAAATATGAAAATGCCATTTTTAAAATTTGTTATTCAAAAATATCAAAATCATTGTGTTTTGTTGTTGTTGTTGTTGTTGTTTTGACCAAAAACAGCACTGGAAGCAAACATGAATCCATTTGCTCAAAGTCTGGATTCTGACCTAAACTCGGATACATCTCTGCAAACTAAATTCAAAGCAGTATTTGGTTTTGTTTTCCTTTGCTTTAGGTAGTGTTGTTTTAAATATTCCTACAAATACTTTGAACATTAAAGCTTTAGTAATGATTGCGATCTTCATCATTTTCCTTTTTCCTTTCTTCTAAGTTTTGATAATTTTTGTTTCATCCAAGGCCATGGAGAAAGACTCCAGGGACTGACTGCAACAACTTTCCCAATGAGAAGCACAAGAAATCAGTGCTCTTCTTTTCCGGAATACAGGATACTTTGGTCATCTGTATGATGAGCAATATTTATAATCTTAAGGCTCCAATTTGGAGCACAAAACCTGATCTGAACTGGTATACATAAAAGCTTTGGGAGCTTCCATCAAAGCGAGGTAAGAATCTTTAAAATATAATGATATTGAAAGTTTTTATTGGGCTCTGGCTGGCTTCTGTAACCTTTCAGGATCATGTAGCAAATGACCAGAGTGGTTTTTCTTTTTCCTTTTTTCTCAAAATGCTTATAGGGGAATCTGAGACTGAGGCTCATCATCATCATCTCAGAACTGCTTTGTGAGCTGAGCAGGAGTGACAGGTGCTCTGAAGTTAATTCATGTAGCAGTCGTAGTCATGGTTATCAGTATTGTCTATAACAAAGGAAATGGCTCATTAGGAAATGAACTATTACGAATTTAGCTGGAAGTTTAGCTCTAGCATTAAAGCTTTCATAATCCTTGTTTTACAGAAGATTTGTTATGAAAATCAAAATGTCAATCACAAAACTGAATCTTTCTTCTCACTCAAAAGGAACTGTGAGTGCCTTTGAGGAGTATCTGCGGCTGACCCTCCTGAGGGCTGTGCTGCCATTCAGAGAGACCTAGACAGGATGAAGAGTTGGGCAGAGAAGAACCTCATGAGGTTCAACAAGGACAAGTGCAGGGTCTTGCACCTGGGGAAGAATAACCCCCGGCACCAGTACAGTCAGCAATGTGCCCTTGTGGCCAAGAAGGCCAATGGGATCTTGGCCTGCATCAGGAGGAGTGTTGCCAGCAGGTCAAGGGAGGTGATCCTGCCCCTCTACTCAGCTCTGGTGAGGCCGCACCTGGAGTATTGTCATATGAGGAAAGACTAAGCGAGCTGGGCCTGTTTAGTCTGGAGAAAAGAAGGCTGAGAGGAGATTTGATCAACATGTTCAAGTACCTGAGGGGTGATAGTACCTCAAGTACCTGAGGGAGGATGGGGCCAGGCTCTTCTCTGTAGGGGCCAGTGACAGGACGAGGGGTAACGGGTGCAAGTTGAAACACAGGAAGTTCCAGCTCCATATGAGGAAGAACTTCTTTACTGTGAGGGTGATAGAGCCCTGGAGCAGGCTGCCCAGAGAGGTTGTGGAGTCTCCTTCTCTGGAGATCTTCCAAACCCACCTGGATGCCACCCTGTGCCACGTGCTCTAGGTGTCCCTGCTGGAGAAGGGAGGTTGGACTAGATGATCTCTAGAGGTCCCTTCCAACCTTAAGCATTCTGTGATTCTGTGATTCTGTGTACAACCGAGTTGTTTCTCCCAAATCTAACAGAAAATTTCCCACAACAACTCTGTCTTTTCCTGCGTCTCAATTTCCAGCAGTGGAGAGATGTACGCAAGGCTCTGCTCTGAGCTCCTGCTCATGTGAGGACACTATCTGTGGTTCATGCTTTGGATATTAGGTATAGGGGCAGCTGATTCCATCCTCAGGTGCTATCCCTGTTCCTTCACAGGTGGCACGTGCTGCTCCCCATGGCAGGTTGCTCAAGGGTGCCTCTCCTGGCCTGGCCAGGGACTCCTGGCTCTCCATCCCTGAAGCAGAACTATTTGCACTAGTGGGACACAGGGGGGCTCTCTGCCACGGACAGCTTTGCTCTGAGTGCAAGGAACACAGCTGTAGCCCATGCAACAACTGCAATGGCTGTAAATTAGTAAAAAGCAGTCCCTAATCATTTTCACTGCCTGAGGTTGAGGAAAGCTTGTGATAGATCAAAACCAGCACTTTCCCCAAAAAGAAGGCAAGTAAAAATTTTTTAATTCAGGGAAAAAAAAAAACGTTTATTTGCATGTCTTCATCAAAATGACCAGCATGTTGCTCCACTTCTTCTCCCCAAGAAAATACATCATCAACAGCTGGCAGCCTACCCAGTGAATCCTGATTTATCTTCCATTTTAACACTGGAAAGACGTGGCAGGGAGAAAATGAGTTGTTTTTACCCCTGAAATTTTTTACTTTTTTGGGAGGAGAAATGGGAAATGGCCACAGCCATGGCTATGGCTAAGTCTGCATGCAAGTCTGTGTTATTCACCTGTTCTGCACTAGGAAAGCAGGAGATGCAGAGTGTGTATGATAAAATTAAGGGGAACAAAAGGGCAGCCTTGATATCATGGCTTCTGACAAGAAGAAGGACTGAAGAGAATTATGGTGACCCGAAGTTGCTGCATTGTCTGCTTTAACTCAGACTTTGTTTGGCAGGCTGGGAGGAAAAAAAATCAATATTCTATTCTAGATGGCAAATATTGTATGGTTTTGTCTTATCCATTATTTCTAAGGCATGAAATCAGCATCTAATAACACAACCTCTGTCTTTGAAATCAGACATTTTGGAGGAAAGTTCACCTGTTGTGAAGAAAAAGTGGAAAATATAATTTCCCTTCTGCTTTCCTGTTATTGCTCTCCCTTCTCTTCCCTTTCAGGATCTTAAAGATTTCACCCCTTCAGGAATCACTTTTACAGCTTCACTTAATTTGCTTGGTGATTATAACTGACTTTCTCCACAGTCATACTATTGGAGAGGATGCCTCTGGATCTCCCAGGATTTTATTGAGGAAGGAAGGTGTGAGGAACAGCAAAGGCTGAGCTGACTTCAGGACTGATTTGATTTTGCAGTTGACGGTGGGAGGTTTTTTTAACCTCCTTTGCAATAACATTTGTTGCTATTGGAACTGTCAGTAAAGTGGGAAAAGCAATTAATATTTTTGCCTCTGTGTCTTTCACAAAATCCTTAGTTTTCTGCAAGCAAACCTCTTGAAAGAAATCATAGTTCACCTTGAGGAATGATAAGAGAGAAAAGAACAGTGAGAACTTTCTATGTGTCCTTTGCTCATTAGCAATGACAGACTGCAGAGCAAAGATATCCCACAGCACAAGTTTTGTAAATACAGTTGCAATAAAATCTAATTTCAGGACAAATAAAAATCAGAAATGGAAGCTAATTGGACATTTCTTTCAAAGGCTACTTAATCTTCAACTTGGTTTTAACAAGTTCAGCCAAAAATTTTGGCAGCGTGAAACTGTAACAGAGGGAAGAATTATTACTCTTTGTGTCAATTAGGTAGGATGCTTTTTAACTAAATATATCTGCTGCCTTTCCACATTTTGCTTAGGAAGGTGGAAATTTGCCCCTGTGACTGTCTCACCAAATCCTATTACTTGTACATTTATTCTGTTACATACAGCACTGACACCTCTCAAGCCAAAAGGGAAGCAGTGGGAAGTCATGACATGTGCTCTGAACAGTCAGATCCAGTCAGGTCGTTTTCACAAAATGATGAACTGCTGCAGCTCCCATTGGAGTCTCGAGTTCCCCTTCTCTAGGGCATTACGTATGTGATCGGACAGAAAGCTGTTACACCCAGCAAACTGACTCCTGTTTTCCTGTGAATGGATATTTCTCCTAGTACCTACTTGTACCGATACTCCCCTTGAACCTTGTCAAATGGCTTAGCTGCTAAGCAGTGTTTACTGCTGCTTACTGGAGACTACTTTCATTCCGTATTATATACAGTGGTTGTTAACTCTGTCAATTTATTGTAAACAAGCATGCACATTAAAATTGTCTTTGGGGTGGTTTGTAAGTGGTAAACACCTTCAAGACAGAAATACTTCCATTCTCAGTGAAAGGCCAGCTGTGCTTCCCAAGTTTCCACGCAGCGTGGGTAATTGCTTCAAAGCTTCAGCAGAGCATTAGTAAAGGGAAAAAAAAAATCAGTGCTTCAGTAGGTTGTGCGTAGTGTTTGCTAGCATGTCCAGCCTATACAAATATCTGCCTTGGTAACAACTCTTCAGGGACTCTACACAGGAATGGATGAGGAGACAAGGTTCAGAGGAGCCAGTGATTTATTCACATTCTGGTCTCAGCTCCACCTCAAAGACCAGACTTCATCGGGTCTCTTCACACAGGCTGCTCCTGTGAGAAGCTGGAGCGTGTGAGTCTCCGCAGCTTTCACTGTTGCTGGATAACAGCCCAGTATTCTTCTGGATGGAAAGTCATTGTGGACAGCCCTGGCATATGGATTCATTCATATCAGTGACTTCCTTCATGCGCCCTGTGCATCTTGTGTTACCCAGTAATGTGTTATAAAGGCAGTATCGGTGCATGCAGTGGTCTCATCCCAGCCTGACACATGCCAACACTGGACACCGACATGTTCTGCACAAGACCATCTCCTCTTCCCTGCATGTGCACACATAATGCTTGCGCATTGCCTTGTTTCTATAGAATAAATGTGTTTGGGTAGCCTGTCTTTTGATGTGTCACCCCAACAGGTTGTGTGGGCACCTCAAGTGCAGCTCCCAGTGTGTGTCAAATGCTGTGGTGCTGCAGCCCAGCCTGTGCCTCTTGGTGGGAGTTGCTGTTCAGGGGACCCATTCCCTGATGTGAGCTGGGGGGCTCAGCCTTAGCCTGTAAGCAACTGCATGTGCACACCCGTGTCACTGACCAGCACAGCAAATGGCCAATTCTCTGCCATGTGGCAAGGTCTGCAGCAGCTCAGCCCTGAAGATTTTGGCATAGAGACATCTCTAATTTCCCACTAGGCTGCCTCTCAGTAACTATTAATCAATATGATTTATGAAAGAAAAACTAAGTTCTGAACATTTTAATTTCCCACTGAATTTAAAGGGAGCAGAAGGGTTTCAGAGTGTATCTCTTGATGTTTCTTGGACATGCTAAATCGAGATCTCAAAGGACTATAGTGAGCTTAATTTCCTTATATTTCCATTAAAACACAGTGTTCGGTGGAATACGGGGACAGAAAATTCTTAAAAGTTTGGAGCCTCTGTAAGTCTTGGGCCAGAGAGTCTAATACCTTCGTGCTATGAGTATGGGGAACCCTAAGGCGGGTTTCTTAAGCTGTGAGATCCCCTTTGGACTTGTGGACCATGGCTCTGAAACAGACTCCAGGTAGTAAAGTCTATAGGAGCTGGAGGTTCAATCTGCAGATCCCATTATATAATAATCCTGATTTTCACCCCAATAAATATTAATGGTTTAGCTGAGTTTTAATTAAAATACTTTTGTCGAGAACATCTTTTTAAACAAACTAAAGGATTAACATATTCTTCTAGCAAAGAAATCTCATGTTTTTCAACCAAGGCAAAAAGGAATAATTATTTATAAGCAGGAACAGCTTTGTGAAAACTTAAATTCATGTCAGTCATGGAGAGTGATAAATTTCCTTGAAAAATTGTAGTGGAAAAGGGATATGAATAGGGATTGAGGAAAGACTTAACATTTTTCATCTTGCTCTAATCAAACCTCTAATTAGTTTTTTTTTTTTTAGAGGGTTCCCTTTGTTCACAGAACTTGTGAATTTTGAAGACGAAAGCAGGGCTGCAGGACGGTTTAATCTGTTTTGTGTTTTGCTGTTTTGTCTCTTAAACTATTCTCGGTGGTGCCTGCTATCTGTGCCATAGCCTTTGGTTCCCAAGCTGTATCAGGGTAAAACCGCTCACTTCATTATATCCCTGTGGATTCCCAGGGCTGGGCAGGTGAACCAAAGCATCTCCCTTCTGGCACTGCACAGCAGCGGCGTAGAGGCTGCTTCACGATCAAGGTTTTTATATAATATCTGTTTTAATTGCATTATAGATCTCTTGTTTGTGGTACTCCCTGCCATGAAATCTGCGGCAGTCCTACTATCACACATAAACAGTGAAAGAGTTTGCCTCACACTGTTCTGTTCTGCAGAATTTATGGCCGTATACCGGACTTTTTAGGTATGAATGGGCTGCTTAAAAGAAGCTACTGAGTTGGCTTTGTCTGAGTAGGAAAGCTGAAGATGTCACTGTAGCAACTGTGTGGAGTGGAAATGAGTTCAGATGCAGTTTCTTCTACTTTCACATTGTGTACATGTGAACTTGAGACCTTCCATATAGGTGAGAACTTGCCTTATTTGTCACTACAGAACTCAGTTCTGTCATTTTCACTAGTAATGGAATTTTGTGACTGAGCGACCTTGTTAATATAGCAATATGTTTCCTGCCATATCATCAGTAGCAATGCTGCAAATAATAAAAGATGGAGAAAATGCTAGCCTAAAAAATACTTAAAAAAAAAAAAAAAAAAAGCTGAAGAAAAGCTGGTTTCCTTCTATTATTTTTCAGGAAAAGACAGATAGCTTCCATTATCTTAAAAATCGTGTTACTTTAGGATCCTACTTTAATGTGATGAAATAGTTAAAGTATTGCTCTTCTCTAGCACAATTTAGCAAAATAATTATTTAAAGAACTTCTTAGGGAAAAAGGGACATAAATATGGAGTGGATCCTTTCAACGCAGCAAAGCCCATCATTAGACTGGGAGGATATTATGACAGCAGTTACCAGGAGAAAATTTTCTGTGGGAGGACTGCATGAGAAAACTGTGTTTCTTAAGCATTAGTTATCCCCTAATGTTGTAGTCCAGTATGTTGTATCATCTTTATGATAAATATTGTTCTCACTGAAATAATACTAAGTCTGACTATTTTCTGTATGTAAAACTGGTATTCATAGTACATAGTTAAGGGTGACCTGAGGAAAGAGAAACAGGTATAGGGAAATGAAATGACAGCCAATTCTCATGAGCGTCTGTCCAGTGCTCTACATACCAGGCCAAATTGTTTCTTGATTTATAACTAATATCTCCAAGCAAAGTTTATATTGCAACCTGTCAGAAGGTCCTTCGGAATCACAGCCATCGCAGCTCCCTGCCCAGTGCAGGGAAGGAGGAATTGAGGCTCTGTAGGTCTGCATGAGGAGTCGTACAGGCGGGATTTCAAAGAACTGAAAAATTCCTCTAATCATCCCCCCCTAGAAGGCAAGAGCAATGTCTTTGGAAAGCCAACAAATGCAGACGCAGACTTTTCTGGAACGGAGGCTGGATGGTTCACAGGAGGCCTGCAGGGAGACGGCAGTGTTAGCGAGTGTGTCTCCACTGGCTGACGCATTCCAGCGGGAGCTTTCCAGGCCGAGCCGGTCTGGGAGCGCCGTGTGATGCCTGCAGAACTGCCAGCTCCAGTCAGAAAGCAGGTAACTCTGCCCACTAGCTAGCACAGGCACCGTGAGAGCAAGAATCTGTGTGGTGCTGCGCTCAGCAGCGTGGACATGACCACAGGAGGTCACACAGTGAACTACAAGGCAGTATTTTCCTGCCTATTCCTGCCGAATAGTTCCTAACTACTTTGTTAAGAACCCTGTGTGTAGAGCCCAAGCATGTTTCGCTTCTCGGGTCATTGTGTTCGATGAGATATGAAAGGGATGCATCGAGGACTGGATGCATTACACATTTCTGGACATTTTTGAGCGTGGTCCAACATCTGTCCTGTAGCTATATTCCTGTCCTGACAACATCCTACCCATTTTGAATTTTCTGCTGGATACAGTACTTGGTTGCTGTGCACACAACACTGCAGCAAGCAATATGAGAAGTGGGTAAATATTTATTACTGGACTAACTTTTAAATACACTGTTAATTTTTACTTGAGAATTCATAACAAATTATTATTAACTGTGCAACATTCATAAAACTCTTAAGCAATCACTAAAAATAACAGCTAAAAAGTAATAGTTAATCAACTTTGAATAACAGGTCCTGCTAGAATAATATGTCATTGTCTTCAGTAATCTGTAGAGAAGCACTGGAGCAGGTGGCCTGGAGAGGCTGTGGAGTCTCCATCCTTGGGGATGTTCACGGCCCTGGACAGCGGCTCTGGGTGGCCCAGCACTGGGCAGAGGGGTTGGAGCAGCAGCTCTCCAGACACCTCTCCAACCTCAACCACTCCATGACTCTGACTGCACTTCAAGAATGCACCCTAGGTGGAAAAAGGCCTACTTGCATTAGGAAAAAAACAAAAAACAAAAAAACAATTTTACATGTAGACTGGGATAAATATGTTTTTGTTTTGGGGGGGTGTTGTTATTTCTTTTTCTTTTTTAATCAATCAAAACTGCTCATGATAAACAACTTAGTCTGTCAGCCTTCTTTTGGCCAAGGACTGGTGTTCCATGTGCAGGTTAATGCAGAGGGGCTGCCGAGCATGCATCTGTCTCTGCAGACAGCTCTAATCCTTCATGGTGCACTGGCTCTACCTTTATGAGTTCTTTTGATTGGTAATTGAGAGACTAAATCTTTGAAGAACTTACATAAATGCAAAAAAAAAAAAACCATTAAGATTCAAGCAATGAAGTGCCTACTAGGATATTTTATATGGCACTTTCTCAGTCCTCTACCATTTAAATTCATTTTGCCAAAGATTCAGGACTGGCATTCAGTTATAGACTTTTTTCTTCTTATGCACTGTCAACTGCACCCTCTATATTTTCACTTTTAGTACCAGCACAGTAAATGATCTGTTCTGAGGGTGGTTTGCTCTGAAGCACTTCACAATATTAAAGGTGCAGAGCAGAATGAAGAACTCTGCCGTATTGTGAGTGTTTGCCTTCCTGGCCCCTATATGTTATACGTATGAGACATGCTTTCCGTAAAATCATGGGCTTATATTGAAAATAGAATTAGTTAGTGGTGCATTACAGCTCTCTGGCTATTGCTGAAACATGGGCGGGGGCTCCCTCAGGGGTAGAAGAGGCACCTCTGGGAGGGCAAGAAAACCATCTGGGAGCACCTGCCCTGTCACCCTCTTGAGTTTACTAGCGTAATAAACACAGACTTTACTTGTTTGGCTTTATCTGTTTGCCTTTCAGTGAAATCACCATGATCCTGGGGAGGAAATAGCTCAACAAAGGGAGAAAAATAGCTGAAGTCCTAACAATAATCTTGATTGGTTTCACAGAAAAATATATTCAACTATTACTTACTCTATATTACTGTGCTACATGCTATATTTACTACTTCTATATAGATTCATTTGCACTACAGGTATGTGGTACATGCAGCTCAGCCCCCATAGCACTGTTTATCTGTGGTAGGTATGGTTTCCACAGAGCTTGTTAGTTTAAACATAATCTCATGCAGAGGATGATAAAGATTTTACCTCAGTAAATTAAGACCTCTTGGCTTTATTTTTGATGCATTGGTTATTAATGCAAAATTATTTCTCTAACATGATATTAAATGAACACAGTCATAGGCAAAAGGCAGGGGGAAAGACAGTTTTCAGTAAAATAATTTCTCAAGGAGTTCTGGACCGTTCGCATTGTTCATGTTTATGTAATGATTCTAACATCGGTGCTGTAGCGAAGTGCTGTGAGAGAGCACTATTCAGAAAGCTGGGTCACAAGAGTTATTATATAGGTAGACAGAAGTAATTTCCCAACAGATACACTGCTCGGCCCGTGGGGATATGGCTGCAAAACTTGCAAAAACTACATATTTGCATTCTGGAAAGAGAAGCTCTCTGCAAGCCAATTTGCTCTAATATACAGGATTACATAAAACTATTACAGAAACGGATGTGTTTGTTCTGGCTCTAAGATCCATTATACTCTCTTGTTGACAGTGATTGAGTCATAGCCTATTTGTAGACTAGATGAAATACCACGGACAGCTCTTTTATTTATTTATTTATTTTGAAGAGCTGACACTAAAGGTGACATTATGCAATGTGTAAGTGCAGTCTCTGTGGCAAGATGTCCACGTTCCAAACCGGATTGCTTGATTTTTTCAGAGCTAAATCTTGGAAGCAGAAAATTCTGTTCCAGTTCCTATCCGTAGGAGCTACTGACCAGAGAGAAGTCAGGATTTTAGCCTGTATGTCCCTTCAAGCTATAGCCAGACAACATCCAAACATTACTCTGCACTACCTAATGATCTGGACAAGGGAACGGTTAACTATAGAAGAACCTTTTTATTGTTATAATAAACATTATAATAATTGGCAAAAAAAAATAGGTTTGTAATCTCCCACGTTTAGGAGTTCATAAATGAAAAGCCAGGAGAAGAAAGTTCTGGTTTTGAAAATCACAGAACTCAGTGAAACCCAAGTAGAAGTATTTTTCCATTGATACAGCCTAGGCATGGAAGGAATTTTATCTGTGTTTTTCATGGATTTTAATACTGAGAAAGATGTCACATTGGCAGTGTTGAAAACTAAAATGTATTGTCTGACCAAATACAACAAAAAGAGCAGTAGTGCAAATTTCTCTGTCCTGCTGTATGGATGTCTGCTGTCTTGCACTGAGAGGGAGGCATTATCAGGAGGCATGTGTAGGAATTGTCCTGGTTGTTAGGCTGACATGGTGGGTCTGTCTCACTGACAAAAGCTGCAGCCAGAAAGGCTGTGGAAATGGAATTGACTTTGGGAGCAGGGCTGTCCCAAATCCTAAAAACTGCAAAAACTGGTAAAGAGATGACATAAATAATTCAAACCTTTCATTCAGTCCTCTGTGTCAGACAAATGTCACACCAAATGAATGCCACATTTAGTTTATTTAAACTTTCCTCCTCTTCTGACATTGGTGTCCTCTTCTGCCACCTGTATCTAAGTTCTCTCAAGCAATAACAGAGATCCGAAGTCTTCTCTGTATGGAAAAGTCAGTCAAAGCCTGTGTAGATCCAATATGCAAATTGCTTTATCCGCCCCTGTTGGCACCAGTCTTTCTGCATGTGATTCCACACATGTGATTCATTCTAGTTTTCCTGGAAAGGCTGTCTGACCTCGCCATCATTTTCTTCTCCACTAAACATAGGGTATTGCCTTATTGTACGCAGAGGTAAGTATCCCCATGTGCCTGTATCTGGAAGTGATGTGGATGATTCAGCATTTTTTTGCTTCATTTGTGGCAGCATCCCTTAGCAGGGACAGATATAATGGTTCTTTCATTTCATATTCAACTCATTTTAATCAGGGCAGTTATGCTAGAAAGCTTTGTTCTGCATAGACATACATGCCTAGTTAACACAGTACATCTCATGTAAGTCTTCAGGTGGTCATTAGAGGCACACCAGCTGCACAGAAACTGCTTAAACCAGGTAATGAAACGAGCAGCAGCTAGATGAGAAATTCCTTGCTACAGTACGACAGTATTTACAGGACTGCCATGGATGTATACATTCAGGACTAAAAAATAAATTATAGGCAAGTGCAACATCACCAGTACTACATTTATATAATCAGTATTACATTTATTTGTGTATACTTAAGAAAAGGGGAAGAAGTATTGCCAGTCTAGGTGCCTTTGACATTTAAGGTGTAAGAATAAAACTAGCCGACGAGTGAACTTAAATCTCAACCTTATTTCAGCCTGCCTACAACAGCCATTGCTTTCTCAGCCCTTAAATCTCCAGACGATGACCACCTTTGCCTTGTATCATGCTTCTTGATCTGGATTATCCTGCTAGGGAGGAAGAGCCAAGCAAGGCAGTTCAGGCAGTTTATACCTCTACTGCACTAAGGGGCAGTAATGGCTGGAGCGCAGCTCCTATTATTGATTTGAGTTGTTGTTAAGTGTGAGGGCTGGGAATTTCGATCCAATACACCCTTTCCTGCACAAAGTCTGTCGCTTATGGCCTACCTTTCCAACACTCTAATCAATCTTAGAATTAACACCCCATCCTGCAAGACATACCAGGACCACTCCTGGCACTGTGGCTTCAGGAACATGTAGATTTATACAGGTGTCACTGAACTGATTATAGTTGGGCAACATGCTGAGCTTTCTTTTGGGTCAGAGAGCATCTAAGGAAACTCGATACCCACAAATCCATGGGCCCTGATGGGATGCACCCCAGAGTGCTGCATGAGCTGGCAGAGCTCATAGCTAAGCCGCTCTCCATCATCTTTGAAAGATCCTGGAGAACGGGGGAGGTGCCGGAAGACTGGAAGAAGGCCAATGTCACGCCAGTCTTCAAAAAAGGCAAGAAGGAGGACCCAGGCAACTACAGGCCAGTGAGCCTCACCTCCGTGCCCGGAAGAGCGATGGAACAGCTCATACTGGCTGTTGTCTCCAGGCATATGGAGGACAAGAAGGTGCTCAAGAGTAGACAGCATGGATTTACCAAGGGGAAATCATGCTTGACTAACCTGATAGCCTTCTATGATGGAATGACCAGCTGGATAGATGAGGGGAGAGCGGTGGATGTCGTCTATCTCGACTTCACCAAGGCTTTTGACACTGTCCCTCACAACATCCTCCTGGGCAAGCTCCGGAAGTATGGGATAGATGAGTGCACAGTGAGGTGGATTAGGAACTGGCTGGATGGCAGAGCTCAGAGGGTGGTGATCAGCGGTGCCGAGTCTAGCCTGTAGCTAGTGGTGTCCCCCAGGGGTCAGTCCTTGGTCCAGTCCTGTTCAATTTATTCATCAGTGACCTAGATGAAGGCACAGAGTGCTCCCTCAGCAAGTTTGCTGATGATACCAAACTGGGAGGAGTAGCTGATACCCCAGAGGGCTGCGCTGCCATCCAGAGGGACGTGGACAGACTGGACAACTGGGCGGTGAGAAACCTCATGAAATTCAACAAGGCCAAGTGCTAGGTCCTGCACCTGGGGAGAAATAACCCCAGACACCAGTACAGGCTGGGGACTGACCTTCTGGAAAGCAGCTCTGCGGAGAAAGACCTGAGTGTCATCGTGGACGACAAGCTGACCATGAGGCAGCAGTGTGCCCTCATGGCCAGGCAGGCCAATGGGATCCTGGGGTGCATTAAGAAGAACGTCTCCAGCAGGTCGAGGGAGGTGATCCTGCCCCTCTACTCAGCCCTGGTGAGGCCACATCTGGAGTACTGTGTCCAGTTCTGGGCTCCACAGTACAAGCGGGATGTGGAGCTGCTGGAGAGAGTCCAGCGCAGGGCTACAAGGATGATCAGGGGCCTGGAACATCTGCCCTATGAGGAGAGGCTGAGGGAGCTGGGCCTGTTCAGCCTGGAAAAGAGAAGGCTGAGAGGCTAATCAGTGTCTACAAGTACCTCAAGGAGGCAGTGAGGAGGATGGTGCTGGCCTCTTTTCAGTGGTGGCCACTGACAGAACTGAAGCACCAAAAGTTCCACAGGAACTTAAGGAAAAATTTTTTAGCAGTGAGGGTGACAGAGCACTGGAACAGGCTGCCCAGAGAGGTTGTGGAATCTCCTTCTCTGGAGATCTTCAAAACCTGCTTGGATGTGGTCCTGTGCCACATGCTCTGGGTGACCCTACGTGTGCAGGGGCGTTGGACTAGATGACCTCTAGAGGTCCCCTCCAACCTTAAGCATTCTATGATTCTATAATTTTTACTAGAGCTTGACATACCACCAAAGTATAATCAATGCAGTGACATCTGTCACAGCCCTGGCTTCCCAGGTTTTCCCCAGCTCTAGATCTGATTCTCAACCAATATTTAACTCACCAATATGAGCATTTAAAAATGTACATACAATTTCTTGATTTTGGAATGCAGTTACCAGTCTAACTGGAATGATTTTTGTGTTATTGGCCCATTTCTGTCTCATGCACCAGCCCTATGCCCTGTTGCACATTGGCTTCTACCTAGCTGCCAAGCAAAACTAGCATAAATAGTTTACAAGCGTAAATGAAACTTTTATTGAAGGAAAAAAAGAAAAAATATTAAAGCTGTTATGTTCTATAATCTTTTCTATGTCAGGTACATATTTTCCCTTTCATTTAGGAACATCATTTCTGCTGTGTAGAAGGTGAGAATGGGTTTTGTCTTGTTGTTAATGTTATTTTTTGTCCTTCGTATTAAAGATATTACATCCAACAGATCCAATAGATACATATTAAATGTCGTGTGGAATTTTCCAACCTGCCTTCCCGACATCCTCAGATAATTGTTACAACAACAACTGAGTCCATGGAAACAATTTTCCTGAAGTTCACTCAACAATACCAACAGACACTGCCTGCTTGGTTCACTGACATCTTCTTTCATACTTTAACAATCATTTCTTTTCATTTAGCACCTTAATGAAAACTAATGTGCAAGATGAAACTTTAAATTAGAGTAAAAGTGCTCTTATATTATAATTGACTCTGAACTTACCAATTAAATGTATTAGGAATTAAAATTTTATGTACTTTAATTGTACCTTTAAGAAGTGAAGAATATAGTTTGTCAGTTAAATATGCAGTGAATTGTTTAGTTATTGGATTAAGTCTTTAATTTTAAGGAATTCAATTACTTGCAGGGGGATAGAGACCATATTATAGCAAAAAATACACAAAGATTACTTATTATCCATTTTCCTTTCTATAATGAAAATTTTAATCAAAAAAAAATTGTCGGATCAAACAATTTATTATTCACATCTGTTTAAAGCACATGAAGGAATCATCTATCTTCTAGGGAGCAAACTCTGGAAACCTATTTTAACTCTCTGGCATTCAGCATATAAACCAGTTGTATATGACGGAAAATATTTCATCTTTGATAGCCCTAATGTAGTTTGAACATGAAGTCTGCATAACTTCTGCTATTAGAAGTTCGATTTTTCTCTCGTGTATTCCTGGATCTCACTCATAATTCCTGCACTCAGAGTGACAGTGTGTTAAACCAGTCGCTTTCCTTGGGCAAGAGTCAGATTGTACACCCAGCCCCATGGCACCTGAATCACAGTTGTTTTCTAAAGGGAGGAGACTGTTTTTGCACATATAGGGAAAAGAAATACAGAGTTTGGCTTTAAGGCACGTAATCTGGAAAGCCTTAATCTTCCTTCTAGCTGGCATGGCAGTGGGGAGGGCCAGGTGTTTTTAGCCACATGCCTTCTTCTCTGACTTTGGAGCTCTTGGACTTGGTTTCTTCTTCTCCTCAAAGGTCTCACTAGGGACCCTGCCACTCCCCCTGCCAAATGTTTTCATCAGTCTGTGCTCGCAACACGCAGCAGCAAGTTGTGGCGGGACTGCACAATGGCAGTACACTGGCGGAGGGAACCAGAGGGCCAGCAAAAGGAGAAAGATCCTTAAATGGGGAAAAAAGGGGCCATTCCACACACAGATAGAAGAGGCTGCTTCTTTTTCAGTTCTGTATTTCCCGCCTATAGGAAAAACTGACATGGCTGTGCTGCCGATTGATAATTCCCACGCATAAATAAGGTAGTATCACATGCAATCCACGTCAAGGATCATCATCTCCTATTAGCAAATGGATACCAGGACACTGAATGATGATTCAGGATCAGGATGCTGGGGGAGTATCTATCAAATGCAGTATGGCAAGTCCCGCTCTGTTATGTAGGCAATAGCTCAAAAGTCTGAGGGAATGAAGTTGGTAAGTTCTGAGTACAAAACATCTGGGAAAGCAGCATATTCTTGCAGGGAGAAACCTGTGCCCTGGTGACACCAGGAAGAATTTTGCCATGGTTTCCACAGGACCAAGGTTTTGCTCTTATTTTTACAGGCAATAGATAGAACTAACAATAATTAAAGAAGCCACCTCTGAAAAAAAAAAAAGAAAAAAAAAAAGGAATTCTGTTCCCTGGGGCAGCAGACACTCATCCAAGAGTTTCCTCTCCAGATTCATACCTACACTTCCTAGAGGAATACAGCCAAAACAGCTCCGTGAAAGCCAGCCAAGCACAGCTTCAGTAAGGGCAAAACAATGCAGGTCCTACCCAACACATCCCTCTGAATATGGCAATTAAGTATGCCAAAAACGTGCGTACATGTATCCAGGACTCATGTGTAAATGTTCCTCTGGCATTGTGTGCTTTCTAAGGCCTCTCACCAGCTGTGCCAGCATTGAATGGAAAAAGGCTTGCCATGAAACTCGGTGAATTGTGCTTGAGGATTTCTGCGGGGTTTCTGAAGGCCAGTGGTCATGCTGTGAGCAAGCCAGATAAGGGCAAAAGGGCGCCAGACCTGGCTGAAAGGGCGGAAGGACTGCTAACTAAGAGATAAGGAGATCAGCCGAGATTCAGACAAGGAGTCAAAGAGCTGAGACAAACAGGAAGAGGGGGACAGTTGTTAAATGTAAGGACACGTGGGCACTGTTAGTTAGCCTCTGCTAGTTAGCCTATCACATTGTATAGTTAGATGCGTAGACCGGGGTCTTAACCAATCATTGTAAAGAAGGGCTCGCGTGTACGGGGAAGTCTTGCATATAAGCGCGATTGGAACCCTGAATAAACTGGCACTGCTTGATCACATTGATCGTGTCTGTGGTGTTCGAGACCCCTGCATCGACAAGTGGCGCCCGAACAGGGACCCTCGCACCGAAGGCTTCCAGGAGCGCTTACCAGTGGCGGTATCCGAGGGTGCGGGAGGATCCAGCAGAAACAGGCGCTGCCCTGGCACCTGGAAAATCACCGGTGTAAAGACGAATTTGGAATCACACCCAGGACAGGTGAGCGGCTGGGGAGGAGATGGGGTCCACGCTAAGTTCTGAGGAAGAAGCAGTGGTTAATCTCCTCCAACATATCCTTTCTACAAGAGGACTAAAATATGATAAGGTCTTACTCGAGTCCACGTGGGACCGGATCGGGTCAGAGTTGTGGAAAGAAGTGAGTAAGGGGTCAAAAGATGCTGTCAAACTAGTCACTGGGTGGCGGTTGGTACGACAGGTATTAAAGGAAATGAAGGCCGAACATGCTGCTGCAATGGCGGTGGTGTGGCTATCATGTCACTGAGTTCAGAGTGGGCCGACGAAAGCAGCTACCTCCTCTCAGGAGGTGTTCATGGGCCCAGTGTTACCATCCGACAAGCCGCGAAAGCGAGGGAGTTCTGAGTCCCCCCATCGCCCAAAGGACATCACAGGGCCACTGACGGATCGTGAGCCTCCCGAACCTGCGAGCAGTGTACCTGTAGGACCCACAGGTCCTGTGGCCCCTGTGCCGGGTCCAGTGGGGGAGGAAGAGAGGTCGACTGTGTCGTACCCTCCTCTCCCGGAGTCGCCTACTTCTGATATGAAAGCAGAAAGGAAAGTGGCTGCCGGAGCCACGGCAGCCTTTGCGAGCACTTCAGGACCGGGACCACCACGCCACTGAAAACCGCTGGTGTTTGGTGATCCATCACCAAAACCCCCTCGCCTGCACCCGCAGCGCCTGCACTGTCTATGCCCCCGCTTCCGGACCCACGCGGCGAGCCTGAGGAACGGCCCGGCTGAGTCCAGGACTTGCTGGATTGTCTTGGAAAATTAGAAAAGGGGGCCAGGGAAGAAAAGGTAAATGAGATCAAGGAGACTGATGTTGCTGAGGGCTTGACAACAGCCAGCGGGGAGGTGCAGGGGGATTTGATCTGTCTTTTAAAGTGGGGATTGGAAAATTGTAATGCTTTAAGTGAGGACAGAAACCGTTATTAGGGCTATTACTTCTATTTGCTATGTTCATCTCTATTATGTGTTGTATCCTTTGTATAACGATGCTGACATGAGGTATGGTTGAAAGGTGGAAATTTGTATGATCTGTAGAGTCATAACCAGATCTTGAGAAAGAAGATGTTTGCCTGCCTGGCCTGAGCAATAAGGAGCACGGAGGCGGCTGCTCAGCCAGGTTCACAGCCGACCTCCTCCAAAAGCAGTTGAAGGTGGCCGCTCGACCGGGCTTGTAGCCAACTTAACTGCAAATATCCTCTAAACTAGTTTGAATGTCAAACACCCGAGAGGGAGTAAGATGAGAAAGGCAGGACCCTCAGACTGATGGCTGGGACCGCTTACTGGTATGCGCACTTGCACACCCAGGAGGGAAGGTTATGTGACTGAAGGCAGAGTTTGTCCGCCCCCCGGTCTGCCTGCTGGCACGTACTGGCCCTACGTGGCAGGATGCACCGGGCTTAAACAAACAGTGCAGAGAGAGGGGGGACGAGACTCCTAACACCGAGGCCTACACTGTCTCCACGGGGACGCCCGCCAAGTTAGGAGCCTGTCAGCAACCCTCTAATCTGCCAACTTGAGAGAATGTTCAGTCTCAGTATCCTGCCGACAAGTACTACCTCAAGAATAATATTCATACTTTGCTTTTTTAATGTGCTTTCACCTGAATAGAGGCTCGCCCATAGCCACATTGTTTTGTGTGATTATTGTCAAATCTCAAGCCCATTTGCAACCTAATTGGCGACGAGGATGGACTCTGGCAATTGAAACAGTGGAACTCACTACTGGAGTGCACAGCTATGTGAGGTCGTGCCACTTCATTGAAACTGTGTGCCGTTTGTGTGTGTGGTCTTTAGATCTTTATCGTGTAATATATATCAGCAGAGAGGGCTGAATAAGCACAACAAGAAAGTGCAGAATTTGAAAGCGGGAAAGCCAGGAATAACTCAGACTATGGCGTCCCCTCCCACCAGTGGAGGACTGGGAGCTGTACTCTGACTTGTATCCTTGGAAAGAGACTAGGGAAATACTTCAGCACAGAAAGTAAGAATGAAGAACCAAACGCTGAAATATCAGCTACAAAAACAAAAAGGGAGAGAATTGGGAATTATGCCTGCAGAGAGATTGGCAAAAGCAGTATATGTTTTAAATTTTTTGAGATTACCCCAGGACAGCCTAGTCCCTCCGATGGTCAAACATGGGGCTGGGCTAAAGGGAGTCCTGACAAAAGTAAAGTCAGGTCCGTGTAAGGTGATGTTGAGAGACTGGAACACGGGAAAATGGATGGGACCTTTGGACTTGATAACCTGGGGGAAAGGGTATGCTTGTGTCATTACAGATATTGGAACCAGATGGGTGCCAGTGAAATGGGTGAGACCTTGGCTGGAAGCAAACTCACATACATCAGATGTAGCAGGCAAGCAACTGGTACCCTAGCTGTTGAAAATGTGAGCCTGCAGAACAAAAACATGGGAAGAAGAAGTGTTACTGTTATTAGCTGTATATTGTAGCTTTTAGGAGGTAGTATTGCTTTTAACGCTATTATAGGGGTTAATGCTGCTTTTAATGCTAATGGGTATGTTATGCTTTTTAGGATGGTGTTGTTGATTCTATGTTGCATTCTACTAGTTGTGCCTTGCTTATTGAAATGTGTATCCAATATGATTGAGAATGCTGTAAAGAAGAATTGTCTATAAAAAGTAAAGAAAGGGACACCTAATAGTCACAGGTGGATAAGAGCATACAGTTACCAAACATCTGCCTCAGAGGTACTGCATTGGATCATACAATAAATAACACATCCTCATCTCCCTGCACAAGCCTTTCCTCTCCTTCTCACGGCAGCTGAGCCGCAGCCTCGCCCTAGTCTCACCCCCCCCCACATCCCCGTTTCCTCCTGGACGCGCCGCGGGCAGGAGACGCTTCCAGAAGCTTCTCAGCGCTGCCTCCCGCCCGGCGCGAACGCTACAACACGCCCGACGCAGCACGCGCGCACCTCTGAGGGGCGTGGCCTCACGCTTGGCCACGCCCCCCGCTGCGTATCGTGGGGGACCCGGTGCCTCGCCTTCCCCTCGCGCATGTGGAGGGAGAGGGAGATGGCGGCGGCATGGGAGGGTAACGTGGTGGGAGCGGTTTGAACGCGTCCACCATGTGTCTGACAGACATTTTGCTGGCTTCGCACACCTGTATGAGGCCAAGGGGTCCAGGGGCTGTCTTGCTGCTGGGAATAATAAAAATAAAAAAGGAAAAAAAAAAGTGCTAAGGTGTTCTGGGGTGCTTGGTTGCCTCCTACCTTCCTTTTGAATTTGTGCCTATGCTCCAATTAACTGGTGGCACCAAATTGCCCAATAGGCAAAATGTGTTTAACCCTTGCCTTATTTCATCTAAGTAGGTGGCTACTTGCCTATGCAATTTTATTTATGGTGCTTATTTCAAAGATTGATGGCAGCCAGCTATGGGGACTACAGCAATTGACAAAGGCCAGTGACATTTTGTCAGCTGACTGGGTGATGGGAATGTATTGCCTGCGTTTAAACTGTTTTGTGGGAATAAATCATTGTTGATGCCAAAAATCACCTTTGGCCCTTTTTGACTGATTTTGGGGAAGTGGCCGGGAAGGGTGTTTGCTTAGGCAACCAGCAACATTTTCAAGGAGCAGATGCTTAGGCTCAGTAAAATCTTTCTCAGCAGTACTATTTAAGTATTTAAAGCATTATTGAAGTAGCTGAATTCTGTTCATGACAAAGTTAAGGACAAAAGCATTTTTCTCCTCTTTGAATGTTCTATAAAACGTAAGTAAATGGTGAACACCTGTGGGGCAATTTTCAATATGGATGGGGAGGAAGGCTCTGTGCCTTTGTGTCTTAATTCTTTTCTCATTTAAAGGGAGTTAACTAGAAGGATTGAAGGCTTTTCCACCTGTTTTTGATTTTTTCGAGCAATGCATACTCCAGTCCCCCTGTGTTGGGTAAGCAATCGCTTTGATGAGCAGAGTTTTCTGGAATCATCTGTGTTGTTTCTTCACCGTACCTATTTAAATGCTCTAAATGAAGGTGTTCTCCACTTAAAAATGCTTTGTAAGGTGCTATTCATAAGGTGTGCCTGCTCTGTGCCGGTACTCCAAAACAGGGATTAGTCACTTTACTCTTCAAGTCTCCTGAGTATTTCGACAAGTGGACTGTTCTGGCCTTAAGTTAACTACTTTCTTCTGTTAAAACCTGTTACCTGTAGGGCTTCTGCTTTTCCAGGACTTAGTTGTGTTGGAGGTCCACAATGAAAAACACTGCTTTTAAAATATACTATAAATGCGTGTGTGTACGGAGACAGGACAGGTGAGCCCATGGGTTTTTCAGGTCGGTATGTTATTGTACAGTCTTCTTCCCCTGGGATATTTTTTGCTACATTGATCTTTGTTTTTGCATTTAGTCTGGTGATATTATGTAACAAAAAAGCTGCTCTTAAGTGCAGAAAGAGGCTAAATCAGTTTGATGTTGATCAGTTTCATGTTGAGCTGGTGGGTAGTTTTCATTGCCATGTTTATAGCAGGTTTGTGTGGGATCGTTTTAAGTTTTGGAAATAAATTCACTAAGGCAATCAGATTTTCCTAATTTTTAGTGTCTCCATGCTTAATGGTACTGGCCATGAATGTTAATAGATGCTTGCTTCTGCAATGTGTGTTTTAAGACTTTTTTTTCTTTTGTGTCAAACTGTGTCAAACCAATACACTGGTATTTCTACAGAGCAGTAGGATAAAGCCACATCTGGGTCTTGCTGTGCAGCAGCATTTGGGGTGTATTTATTGAAAATGGCTTGGCATTTAGGCCTTTTACATTACCACTAATATGCACCATGTCAGGTTACATCAGACTGTGTTACATCACACGACTTGATGGGACTTGACATGCCCTGACATACTACAATGTATATATCTCCTTAAATCAGATGTTCACAGAAATGCAAGTTAATAAAGGTAATAATGCTGGCCCTGATTAGAGGCAGGTGATGTGTTAGGTTTCTGGCATACCTTGAACTTCCTGCTTGTTACATTATGTAAGGATACATCTGTTGCCAGGTCAAAGAACACGTTTGTCATGCCTTCCTGCAAATGTATTGAGAATGCAATAATGTAACAGTTCAGGTATTTGCCATCCTAAGTGATTCAGTTTATCATGTAATGTTCTAATTAATTTTCTAATTTTGCCTTTCTCTGATTTCTTAATTTGTAGCATTGGGGAAGGGGGGTGAAGAGGTGCGTTTAGTTGACTTTCAACTTTGATTGCAAAGTTTCTTTTTGCATCTCTCATGTTACCCTGTATCAGTTCTACCATCTTGTAATCTGCAAGTTCAGTAGTTAATGGAACTATGAAACACCCAGATGTGTCTGAGTGACTCTGAGTTACCCTTTCTTCAGGTTCCTGTGCTTCTGATGAATGCTTGCTGAAGTGATGGCTTCAGCTCTTCCTTAACAGCTTCACTTTCTATGCTGATGTCTCATGGGGAAACTCTTCATTGCTTTGGAAGAAAATGCAGTCAAGATCTTAAATGGAGTTTAGGGACAAAGGAAAGGCAGTCCTTCACTTCGAGGCATGAATGAGGTATTGTTTCATCTTTGCAGGAACAGCTGTCTCGATGTTTAAAGCCTGTCTCCCTTCTCTCCTCCACTCCTGCAGCTGAAGTCCTAGTCTTCTTTGTGTGTTTCCACAACCACCAGGCACCTGTCAGTTTGAGGCTTATGTAAAAGGAAGAAATGGACATGAAATAGTCCTGAGGCTCTTGAGCTTGTTTGTGGGACCAGCAGGGCTCAAATCCCAGCAGCCTCACTAAGTAATGCTGTGCTTACTTAATTCAGTCATGTCTCTTGCAAAGAAGAGATGGCCGAAGCAAAGCAGCTTGCACAGGGCCTCCTCGTCACCTGTCTGTGCACCTCTATTCTTTGTATGGCCTAACAATGTGTTGTTGGGATACTTCATTTCTGTACAGATTTATTTCAGTAAACCCTGAGAATCTCTGGATACTATGAAATATGAGGCAGGCAGAGAGGTGACTGAAATGCCTAAGGACAGTCTGTTATTAGTAGCAGTCTGAGTAGCAGGGACTGTTAGCCCATGCACTGCTCTATAATCATGTAGTTACATGAGGAAGCTGATTTAGAACTCCTGAAACTCTAGGCTTAATATTACAGCTGTTGTGGCAATGAGGTTTTTTGCTCCCAGTCTCTAGGTGGTTATGCCCTGTGGCTTTGCCTATCCTGGTGTTAGGGCAATTTGGATAAGGGTGTATTTCATTCACTGTCTTTCTGGCTCTGAATTCAGGTTTCTTGAAGAAACCATAGCATAGCATCATATTCATAGGAATATGATGGTGCACCCAGGTCTCGTCCCAGCCTGTGTTCAGGATGCAGCCAGAGTGCTCATTAGAAGACCGAGGCTCTGGAGGGTGCCACAGGCCTCGCCTGCTTCACGGTTCAGGATGCTCTGTGTGCCCAGCACAGTGTTGAAAATGCTCTGCTCAAATTTCAAGGTCCTTGACCAAACTGAATGGGTAATCATGCAGCCTGCGTGTCTGGTTAGCAAGTGGAGTTAGCAAAAGTGCAGCACTGCAGTGCTCAAGTGCAGGATTCAACCAGTTTATTCACATCCTGGATTTTAGCATCAACTCGGTCTTGTTAGTCATATCAATCCTAATTTCTGTTCAAATCTTCTTCTTAGCTGAAGAAAAATGAGAGCAAATATATTTCAAGAGATGCTGATATGTACTAAGACTGTCATTGCCATATTATTTGGGGGAAAAGGTAACCAGCTCTCTAGAAGTGTGACACTGAAGGAGGTAGTGTGGTGGCTGTGAATGAAAGAGTAAAAACACTAACAATAGCTAGTGAATAGCTATGCGATTGTCTGAAGTACTCAAATGTTATGAGCATACAAACTTAAAATTTCGCCATTTTCAAGGTTTATGAATTGTAAATGAACCCTAAAATTAAGCTTGATCTCAGAAAAATGTATTGAAGGAATCAAAGAAAAATGTGAAGCCAGTCTTGCTGACTGCTTCATTAAAAAACTGAAAAACTCATTTTACATATACTCATTTCTTGTCGTCTTTAGATTCTCATTTTGTCTTTCAAATGTTTTTTTCATCCTGTGTCTTCATCTTCAGAACTCCTTTCCAAGCTTGTGAAGGTTCTTGAGCACCAGGGAAAATGGTTTGGAGTATTATGAAATAAATATATGGCAGTTAGGCTTCTTCTCTTGAATTGGGTGTAGGGTAGGAGGAGAGGCACTCAAAGACAACTCTAGCAAGATGATTTTAATCTGACTCAGTATGACTTTGTGAATTACTATAACTTTATCCACATAATTCTTTTAGTAATCTTGCCCCAACATACTCCTTGCTTTATAAATATGACACAGCACAAAAAGAACTCCTGCACTATTCTCCATTGAATCAGAATAAACAGTTGCTCCCCATTAAAAAGTGTGAAGCTTCTACTCGCACTGGTTTGTTCCTCCAGGAGGTACCTGAGTGACAGCTAGCTGCTAGGGGGAAGTTTTGGACTGTTGAAGACCACAATATCTATCTGAAAGACTTTACAGTACTCAAAACACATACTGAATTTCAGATTATTTTACTTTGACACCTACTACTTGAGAATGCGGTGGCTTCTTCGATCTGCTTTTCAGTCTTTCACCCAGAAAAGCAGCACAAGTGGAGTGGATAATTTAGCCTTTGCTTTCAGAGTTAAGATCTAACCTAATACCGTTTTCCTCTAAGGTCTGCAGCGGGAATTTCTGTTTCTAATCTTTTTCTTCTGGGTTGTCCTGATGTGGTAACCCAAAGAACCGAAACTGACACTTACCTTTGCTACAACAGAGTAAAGTCAAGTCAGATCTGAGTTGTTTATTGTTGTTGGGGTTTGGGATAAAACTAGTGTCAGCTATGAGACTTTATAGTCAGCGGTGCCTGTGGATGCTTATCGTTGGAAGCCCAGTTCCAAGGTAGACTGCAGCTATATGGTCTCTGGATTTGAGGGATTTTCCACACAGGTCATCTAGAATCTGAACAGCTACAATTATGTTGTGTCAGGTGATAAGAATTTTCAGTTTCAGGATGCATTTGTTTACAGTCAAAAATGTGTTGATCAAAAGCTCTGGGGTGAATCACAGTCCTTCTGGAAGGATTTTTTTCTCTAACAGGGTATTCTTCATGCCTAGCAGTGAGTAGAGCATGCTTAGCATAATCTACTTTAGAACTAAAGAGAATGGTTTAAGTCAATTATTGATGTCTTGAATAATGGTCATGTTATTGTCTACAGTATGTCTTTATTTTAGAAAATCTAGCTTCTGTTAATTGCAATTAGATGAAATGAAGGTTCCTGCTTCCCAGGATAGTAGTTATAAAGGAGGAGGCATGTATCTCTAAATGCCATGAAATGCTTTTTGATTCTTTCCAGTCAATCATAGTGGAAATGAATGTGGACAAATTCATGATTTTACTGTGCTGAGGACACCACCAGAGGAAAGGCATCAAGCTTAGTCTAGTAGAATTATAAGGAGTCTTTCTGTGTGTTTCGTCAGTGGTCTTTATTTAAACCCTTAAAACTGAGTTTTCTTTTTGTGGAAAAGAGCAAAGAACTCTTCAACACAAAATATGGTTTTCATTATCAATATTTTCTCTGATTTTAAAATTTAAGGGAATAAAATAGATTGAGCAGATATTCATTATGAAGCAGATTAGTGATTATTAATGTGCAGCATTACAGTGCTAAATACTGTATCCTTTCAGATATCTAATGTACTTTTCAGGATTGATAGGTAGAGCTTGTATTCTTTGACATCAGCCAGTTCCCTTGAGTGAATTTTAAGTTGTATGGTATTTGCAATGGGGCCATCTTCTGGTCAGCTGTCTGTTTTAAAAAAAATAAACACACATTATAATTGCATGTAATAGAAAGTGTGCATTAGGAACACTTATGGTATCTACTAAAAGTGTTAATTAAATTATATGGTGGATGTGTGCATCATTGGCTTAAATAAGTTGAACACTTTGCAATATTGTTATAAATAAATGGACATATGCTATCTTCTCCCTTGCTAGCACTTTGTCTCATTATTCTGTTAAGTGCTTAGTTCTCTTTGACTTCTCTACAAGGGGAAAAACATATCAAAATTCAGAGATCCTAACAGGATCTGAGAAGTTTTGGTAACAAATCTTGTCCTTGCCCATTAAAACACATTGGTGCTGTATGCAAAGCAAATGGTCGTAGATTACGTGTGCAAAATCTACAGTGAAACCTTGTAACTTTCTGAGTTTTTTTGTTTTCATTTTCCCCTTAACTATCTGGTCTTACCGACATATAAGTTATTAAAGCTCTTTGAGTAAAGAGCTAGTTAATGAAAATGATTTTAACTATCTTATACAGAGGAATGTACCCTTGGTGTTAAGAGCTAGTTTCAAGCTTTTGGGGGGTCACAAACATGTCGGTCATAATCCATTATCCCTCTTGTCCATCAATGAGAATATCTAAGTGTAAAGCTCGTTTTAGTCTTCTATTATGTCCTATGCTCTATCTTATATGATTTTTACCTCCATATCTGTGTTGCTTTTTGTTTGTAAAAGCAGCAGTGAATGATCTTTCAAAATTTAGGATCCAGGATGCAGATGGAGGTATTCCTACTTCTTGAAGGTGCATCATTTTTTTTAAGCATGTACTCTATATCATCTCTGCAGTTTCAGTAGCATAACCAATTCTTCTGCACAGCAACTGTCTACAGGCTATGGTATTAATAGCGTTTCCTGTGCTCTGTTCTGGGGCCAACAAACTGGATGGAGTGATTTCCTGCCCATTCTATCTTGGTCAGCTTTGCTTGTTGGGAGTATCTAGAAGCAATTTTAAAGATTCCCTGGCTTTGAGTTGATACAACTGTGAACTATGATTAGAAGCGTTAATTTGTTAATGACATAACAGGTGCTGTTCTCTGCACAAGAACTTACTGGTAAGCCAGAAAGAGAAAAATTCTGTGAGTTTTATTGTTTGCATAACAGCAGTGAAATGTGGTTGATCCTGAACTGTCAGTGCTTCACTAGGAGTAGTGCCGTTAACTCCTATATGAGATCCAGGTTGTTTCCTGACTGCAGGCTACTTGGTGCAGCCAGAAATTCATGAAGCAGGAGGCAGAAGGTGGTGCACAACCACACAGGAATCAGCTGCGTCTCACCATTTCTGCTTTTCTGTCCCTCTCCTCTGCAGTTTTCCAAGATAGTGCTCCTTTGCTTCTCCTAACTTTCTCCTGTCACAATTGTTTTTCTTTGCTCACTCCTTTTGCATCTTGTTCTGTCTCTGCCTTATGGCTAAGATGCTACAGTCCAGACTTATATCTGAACCTGTCATGTCTAGAAAAGCCATGTTTGTATTTCAGATGTCTCACCCTGTATGTCTGAGGTCACCTGTCTTGGATATTGTTTCTTTCTATCACTCACTGGGTGCTCTCTTGTGCATTGGTACATCTATGTCTCCCTGCTCACAGTCACTTGCCTGGATTTGTGTTACTCCTTTTATGATCATTATTTGTAAGTGGCATAGAAAGAAGATCCCACAGTGGGAAGATGCAAAGTGTGCTCTGTTATCTGGGTGGGAGTCACGTCCAGGAGGGTGAATCCTGTAGTTTCCAGACTACTACTTGGTTGCCCAGGTGTCAGTGTATCAAAGAGTGCATACCTAGTGGTTTAAGTAGTTTTTGTTTCAAGGAAAACAAACTTACTTTATTTCTGTCTAATGCAGCTGCTACCAGCAGGCTAGGTTGCTTTTACAGTAACAGGAGGAGCAGAGGTGACTATTCTGTACATACCTTACACAATGAACTGGAGTCTATCCTGCGCAAGAAAGGAGAGAAGATTGTCAGGGAGCAGGGTGGAACATGTCTCCTCATGACTAAAAGTTCTTGTTATACAGATCAAAAGAGCTTCAGAATGTAGTTCAGATTTTACACTGGTGTTTTTTTTTTTTTTTTTTTTTAACCTTCTGGGACTTCAATCATAAGTCTCTGGCAATGTATTTCTAGTGCTTCTCAGGTATGAGGTGTTGGAAAGGAGGAAGAGCTTAGTGAGGTGCTTGTCTGTTCTACCTTCCACTGATCCTGAACAGCCAAAACCAAAGCAGCTTCCCCTCCATCAGGGAAGCATCCTGAATTCTTGAATGAACAGGCTTTTTTTGGCCAGAACTAGATATTTCCGAAACTGATTGGGGAAAACCTTTCCTTGTCATTAACAAAGCATCAAGAGCTACCAAACTATGAAGAATGAATTTATGGTGATCTTGGTCTGAAGCTTCATATTCTCTTTATCAGCAGTCTCACTTCCCAGAAAGGTGACAGCTCTGCTTTGTCTCTCCTATGGGATAGTCCTGCTGTAAAGGGACAACCTTTTATCTTTGCAACTTTTGGCAACCACTTTGTTGTAGCCTTTGTTTCCTCACTGTAGCTGGGGTCTAAGAAGCAACAATGATCATATTACCTGTTGATCTCAACACAACCACTGTCTTCCAAATTATGCAAGACAAACCTGTTATTCTCTATAAAGCATTAGTGGAATAATACTCTGGGGGTGCAAATTATAATAATCAGGGCCATTGAGAAAAATGTTTCAATTGTTTTCCATTGTTTATATGGTATTTTTTCCTTTTTTTTTTTTTTTTTTTTTTTTTTTTGCTCCATCACTAGATTACTTCCCTCAACTTTTACAAGTTCATGGAGTTCTGAATTTGTCCCCTGTTTTCCCATTGCTGTTACTTCAATAGCAGCATAGTTCAGTAGTTTGGCCTGTTGCATAGCTTTCCAAGGAACCAACTGACAACAGAAGCAAAAGATGTGTTTTTTTTTCTTTTTTTCCTGTGCTTTTGTATCCCCCAAAGCAGGTGAGAGGAACAAATTGCCGTACAAGTATTTGTAAAGAATTCAGATCTGCTCTTGAGGAAAACCATATGAGGTTTCAAAAAGGAAAGAGATGGGATTGCAGTTCTCTCATGTTCAGTCTAGTTTTAATGGGCCACTGTTGTCTTAATGCTTCTTACCTACCTGAAAACAGAACAGATGATAAACAATACAGTGAAGCTCTTTGGAATGATTTCCACAGTTATCTCCCCCTACCATCTACCTCTGGATCTGTGGATGAGTGTTACTATGTCCATCTCCTTCAAAGCAGTGGGGGGGAAAAAAGGAAGGGCTTTCTTGTCTCAGACTTCTGACTGTAAGAGTGGCTCCCACTGCAGCATCTGAGTCTTTTACTAATGCATTGAGGCGTCACTGATGTCTGCTACATGTGCTTCTCCCTCTCTTGCTCTTCTCACCTGTCCTTTTAATATTCCTCTCTATGGATGTACGTGTATCTAATGAAGGCAAGTGGAAGTACGTTTTTCTCTTGGAAGTATGTAGAAAGTGTTGATGCTGTAGGGTTGTACTTCACAGCCCTGTAAAGACCCTTGAGGAAGTCTGTCTCCAGCACAAATGAGATTTACCCCTTTTGAAGATGGTTCTTCTGCTTGAGGAGTGGCAATGCCTGTGATCCTCTTAAGTTTTGCATGTTGCCACTACTTCTGGATGTCTTTAGATGAGCTTGTATTTTTATCTGTGGCCCGATGAATCCCATATCTCCATATTGCACCTAGCAGTGAACTGCAAGTGCCGAGACGGTGGAAGATGACTGCTGCAGGGTATAATTTCTTCTGCATACGTAAAGCAGGTGAGCAGCTTCCAGCCAGGCTGGATATAATGACTAAAAGTCTTGAGCAGTAAGAGCACTTACTTGCTCTTAATGCCAGAGATGCCTGGCACCGTGATTGGTTACTGCTTGTTTCTGAAATAATGTATGTTTTCAGAACAGCTGTGAAAAATGGCCTTTTTAATGTGAGTGTAGAAAAAAGAAAATGCAGAATTAAATATCTTTTCTACTTTCAGCAATGTAATAAAGAGTTCTGAGCAGCATTTTTGTATTCTGTAGTCTATATACACTCATTATAGCCCAGATCTGTCTAGCTTAGGATAGTCAAATTCGAACTGGAACACATGAAAAGCCCTTATTTGCATATTTAAATGTGCTTTTCGGTTTTCCAAGAGAAACCCATCGTGGAGCAGGCTTCACAGATCACCTTGACTCAGCCCTGGGTGCATTCATTCATTTAAAATGTTTGTTATGCTGGGCACTCCAGCTTCTCAGTCTGGATTTGCCTGCTGTGGATATTGCTCTGGTTGCATGGATCATTGATCAGAACAAATATGTCCTTCCTTGCTCTCCTCTGATACTCAGTAGGGAGTTGCAACTTGGTTTCCCCATAATGAGATTCTTAAGGTGGGGGGAGGGCATTTTACGAATTGTCTTGCTGACCCATTTTCTTCATAAATTGTTATGATTTGAGGTCCATGGTGCTCGATAATTGAAGGTTTGGACTCAACTGAATTTCAGTTTTGCATCTCTGCTCTTCAGTTGTTCATCACTGCTTGTTTACTTTAGCCCAGTTGAAACTTGCAGGAAAGTGATTACAATTTGTGCGCCTAAAAAGGATGGTAAATAAAAGCTAGTATTCCTGCACAATAAAATTTGTGAACGTCAAAACCCTCTTAGACATCCTTATGCATCCAGCATTGTCCCACTTAAGACATTCCATATTGCTGTGGTAGCTCTGATAATACTGTCTCAAACAGTGAGCATTAACCCTGCACCAGTGAACCTTACTTAATAACTCTGCACCTCCTCAAGCAGCTGATCCATCTTTGGTGACTATGTAAAAATAGTCAAGTTATCATTCATCTGTTTGAAAGTAAATCAGACTACTTCCTAGCTATTCCTTTGGCATATTTTGCTGCTGAGGAGCAAAATCCTCTCAAGAAATGAGGTGCTATTCCCTTTTGAAAGATAACTATATACTTATCTCGAAGGATGAGAAGACAGTACTTGTAAGGGCATCTGTATGTCCTGTACTGCAGTATGTGGGCAACTTCAGGATCTGTTTCTTATGCAGATCAGTACAAATATATTCCTGGCCTCTTCTGCAATGACTATCTCAACACTTAAGATAGTGTTAATGATAGTCCATTAAAAAAAAAAAAAAAGAAAAGAAAAGAAACAAAGAAAGAAATGAGGGCAAATCCAGTAACTTGAAGGAAATCATGAGAGAAGCTGGCAGAACTATGAATAGCTTGCAATTTTTAGCCTTTTGCATTGCCCGTGAGGCCTTTGGTTGTATTCAGCTTATAACCCTGGTCAGCACAGACTGTCAATGTCAAATTGCAGTGAGCTATGTCCTTAATGTCAGAGAAAGGTGTTTTCAGTAGCTGTAGAACCAGGAGCTCTGTAGTGGTGTGGGGAAATTCTCCACTTGCGTGTAGAATTCACCAGGCTACAGGGGAGCTGTGTGGAAGGTTAACTTCCTCTTTTGAGAACACCCTCGAAGTATTATCTCTTTCAGTAATATATGCCCTGGTATTGCTTCATTTTAGCAACAGCGTATAAAACCATGTCAGTCTGAGTTATGTCACCCACCTCGTACAGAACCAACTCTTCTCATTGAAAGAGCTTTTTTTTCCTTTACAGTGGTTTCAGTGTTTTTTTTTGTTTGTTTGTTTGTTTTTTTTTTAAGTGGGCAACAATGAACATTAAAGTGGCTGTAAAATGTCCTTCCAGAGTCAAGTAATTCAGCAAGGTAAATAGACCGGTTCTGGGTTCTCTCTAGGGAGCCCCATATGGGGGCTCAACTTTGGATGCAAATGCCCCCATGGTTATACCAAAGAACAGCAACATTTCTGATTCTTCCTTGATGAGGAAGCTGATAAACCCTTCTGGCTATAGGAAGCTCTGTTGTCTTTGTACTTAATAATCAGATAAAGTATGAGAATTTTGGTACCAAGAAAGGTTTGTAGAGAGAATTATATTGATCTTCATGGCAGTAGTAATGAGCATATCAGCTCTAGCGCTGAAGTAAACTTCAGTTTATAGATATAAACTCTGAGTGCCTCTGAGTGTACAGTATGTATGCTGTGTGGAAGATAATTGTGACTAGACTTGTTAGATTAGGCTCTTTTTAGCCATTATTTTGGGTCTCAAAGTCTTTCTGCTATGGAGTATTGATCTGAATGACAGTAGCTGGGCTGTTTTGAAGAGGACAATAGTAGTAATGAAGATCCTTTCCTGGCTAGGGCATATCTAGAGGGTCCCTAGCTATGTCTGTGATCTCATATAGGAGAGGAAAGTAGGACAAAGTAGAAAAAGCTAAGATGTGCAGTGAGAGAAATTAGCTTTCATTTCCATGATGTGATATCCACATCCAGTCTAAAGCAAATTACAGTGCACACAATGGTACAGTGCTTCTGTGTCTATAGAAACAGTGTGTTCTAGATGATGGCATATGGGCTGGAAAAAAGTGCTGTACCTTCTTGTGCCTAATAGCAGGGTTCCTCAGGCTTGGTGCAAGCTTAGTGATAACAGCAGCTCAGAGTCTCTCCTGGATGCGTAATGGAATTTGCACCGGGTCTCTGCTACCAGGTCTCTGCTATTTGCAGGTGAGCCGACTTTAGTGACTTACGCTGGATTTGTGTGTGGGTTCCTGACAACACAGAATGGTCTAGAGGACAGCTATTGCTTACAGGTATTTAAATTCAGGATCATGAGACGTGGAGGAGGTGTCATTTTACTTGCTACCCAGTGAAGCCCATAGGCAGACATAATTATGCCAATGGGTAGCACTTCTGGAGAGAGGCTGCACTTTGTGTGACTGTGCCATAGCCCAAGGTAGTGCAGGTTCAAGCACATGTGAAACTTTTGTGCAGTTGTGCGCACAAGTAGCGAGGGCTACTTTGAAGGCAGCCCAACCTTTTCCTAGGTGGTAGGAACCAGGACTCAGAGATCCATGTGTGAATGTACAACCTGCTTCACCTTTCCCAGTGTCCGAGTAGGAGCAGCAAGGGTCATCCTGGGTGGTGCTGCAGCCCCCGTACCAGTAAGCCTTGTGGCAGCAAGTTGTTAGCTGGGGTGCTCCATTACCAGCAAAAAGGAAGCCAGTGAAAGGAGCTTTACAAGAGGTTGTGCCTGGGGAGCAGAGTATGAATATGCCATTTTCAATGACAATCTTCTATTTTGGAAACAGAAAGAGGAAGGAAATTGGGGGAGACAGGAGGAAAAAGAAAAGTAAGGCATAATGTGGGTGGAAGAATAGCTGCAATAAGAAAGGAACAGAAATAAGCAAACTCTGATACTGTGTATTGTCTACAGGACTCTTGTGCTGTGGTGACTTGCAAGTAGGGTTGGATTCCCCCTCTTCCTAAAACTAGTGCTGTGACAAAGTCCCCAGTGCCCAGATGTGTGGCAGTGGCCTGTGGCCTTGGCAAGAGCCACTCTCAGGTGATTGATCACCTGCTCTAGGGGTTCCTATGCTCACAGCTTTGATCTCCTGCCTATTCCAGGCCAGTCGATACATAAATCATTGGTCATTACTGGGTAGCTACAACTTCTGCACAAGTGATGCAAGGACCAGTGCTCTGGCAGCCTCTTATCAGTAAGTGCAAAACCACATGGTTCCTATCCTGGTACTCTCTCTCTCTCTTCCTATTTCTAATGTGATCCCTAATCTTCTGATTATTCAGGGATTGCTGTATGCATCCTTTAAATAACACCAGCAGCAGTGGCAGATTTTAATCATAGTGGGCTCAGTATGAGACTCTCCTCAATTGACATCACTCTACACTTCAACTTATTAAAATTATAATTATCCAGTTGGCCTTTTTCCAAATCTAACACCTATACTCTGGCAAAGAGAGTCTATGTATTACCACTAGCAGTAAAAATCGCAGACCCAGTGACTTTAATCACCCCATGTCTCCCTGACCTTTGATTTTGCTTCTTGTTGAGCTCCTTCCAGCTGGGTCTGTGCAACAGTCTCTGTCCACAGACAGAAGCACAAAGAATGTGTATCAAATGATGCAGTAACACTCTAGGTCTTGGATTCACCATTATTTATCATGCGGAATGTTTGGTGGGGTAAGCAGGAAAATGTAAGAGCTGATGACAAAATGTTTGGACCATCATAAGAAAAAGATTTTTAATTTTTTTCCTGTTCCTTCTTGGTCTGTTCCATATACTTTAACAGTAAGAAAAGATGTACAAAGAAAAATGCAAAAGGACGTAAAAGGACGTAGCTGGTTCTCCTCTATTATTGGAGGGTTCCACTGGGGCAGACAATGCCAACAACTGAGGTGTGCTGGCTTTTTTGAGGGGCCTAAGCTGGAAACTTACTTAATGATGAGAGCAGCATTCAAGACATCATTATCTGTCCATTTTCACAGTGAAAATGGGTTGGCCAGGCAGGTTGATGCATATCCGCATGGCATCTTGCTAGTTTAAGCCATTCTGAAATACGCTACTTGAAGCATTCTCTAAAAAAATAAAGCAAGCAGGATAATAAACAGAAAAGTCTCTAAGCCAACTACAAGCTGTTTTGAAAGGAGTTTGTTCTACCTCCAGTTTAAGCTCATTTTTCACTATAATTCCTTTTATGTATTAAGCTTCCAGAAAGCCAGGATTCCCCACTGCAGCTCTTTTGTACAAATGCTTTTCCATATACATGTGTATATTCAATTGAAAATCTTGTCAAAAATAAAATAGCACTGAATAATACACACAAGGACAGTAGCAGCCAGGTGCGAATTCCAACTGGAGCTGCTGAGGACTAATTCAGTAGACATAAATGAAAACAAGGAGTGCTGTTTTTAACATCTGCGTTTTTTTCCCCTCAACAATCACATTCAATGTTGATATTCTGAATTATAACCCACAGGTAGGGAATTGACCTAGACATAACCTGCAATGTAAAGTAAGAGAAATTCATTTAAATCATCATGTACCAAATATACCTGCCAGCTCGGGGCAGAGCCCAGACCAATTAGGCCCTGATTTCCACAGCTCTGACATGTATCATGCCAGTTTGTAGTCTAATGCTTACGGTTGCACAAAACTGCAAAATCTAAGATGTCTCTGCACCTAAAGAATCTTTTCTTGCATAAGGGTCTCCTGATACCATAAGAGCTTGGGAAAGGATGAACTACATTCTTAAATATGGGCATCATGATTTTCAGGTTTTGTTACTATATATTTGCTATATGGCTTGGCAAGAAAACTCTGGGTGAAAATAATTGTCCTCCTTGTTTGCTTTTTTTCATAAGGCTCTCTTAATCACTTTCTTTTCCCTTGGGAAGGTGACATGATTTAAATTTTGTTTTTATTTCTGAGGCAACTGACTCTGAGTTTTTGCTTTTATTTTTTTCTCTCATCTTTAGAAATCCTTGTTATGAACATCACTGGACATATTCCTCATTTGAATTGTATAAGCCATAAGACCTTTCCCATAGACAAAATGTATTGAATAAAGGTACTTGCATATTCTCATCTAAGGGCTGTGTTTGATGGACACTATTGTGGCAGCCATAATATCCTTACCTGTTAAATGAATCTCTCCCTTCTAAAATGCTAGAGCCTAGCGAGTCATTTCAACATATAGCAAATAGCAGCCGTGATCATGAAAACATGTATATATAGTTTTAAGCGTAAGTCATGATGCATGATCATAGGTATTCAAAAGATGTGAGTAGTAACTGCAAAGAACCTCCAGCTGCAGGAAATCAGCAAGAAAGTGAGTGATAGCAAAGAGCATTCTCAGTTTCCATTGAGGGACTTGTGATGAGCCTCATCCTAAATGCAGGGGGGTCTTGGGGGCACACTGAGGGGGAGTAGAAATAGGGTGCCTCTGAGAGACTTGATTTCAATGGATGTTGGCTGCCATCGCTATTCCTGGTGCTTGTTCAGCCCAATTTGAAGACTGGACATCCCTTAATAAGGAACTGCAGTGACTCTGCTTGCTCATTACTGCTGCTTGGTGAGGATGGTAGAGGCCTGCTCTGTCACTTAGGGAGCCAAATGCATTAGGCAGACCTCCAAGGCATCTGGAGACTTGATAGGACTTGATAACAATGATAGAGAAGCAGACCTTCTGCAGCAGATTGAGCTTGTTCTCCTTTGTTTCAATGAATGGTTTTATTTGAGGGGGGAGGGGGAGGTTGCCTTTAAGAAAGATGAAATTTTGCTCTCATTTGCAGTTGTATCAGTAGACACCCTGCAGAGCTGCTGTCTCTCTGTCAGTGCACAGGTAGCTTCATCTTCCACCTGGAGGGAATTGCCATGTGTGAGGCCCCTAGGAAGTTGCTCCATCAGTCTCACGGAGTGGCCTTCTTGCTGTTGCACAGCTGCTCCTCTGCCTGGGGGATGCTCTGCCTCACTGGGCATCCAGCTACTTGGGGTAGGAAAAGAAAAGCACTCCTATCAACTTCTTTAAAGTTTGAACCTATTTTCAGCCACTGTAACTCTACCTGCTACTATTTGTTTGACATAAAATATCGTCTGCTCTTTCTAATCTGTAGGAAATCTTTTTTTGAAGAGCACCTGTCTTCAGATTTCTCGTAAAAGGTCCTGTGTGCCCCTGTTTCTCTCTACACTTTTAAAAACATGAATCTGTTATGAACCTTAGATTAGCATAACTTTTGTAAGCAGACTATGTTTTTAGTAGCTTCTTTTTAATAAATTAGACTTATTTTATAACCTTAAAGGAATAAGCAATGAATGACGTGTCACCTAGTGGGAAGATTTTTAGTAATTATCTGTTCACACCTGCTTGTGAATGTGAATAGGCTTGCAGACAGCACAGGGTTTAAAAAGAGCAAAAGGGCTGATTTTTATTCTGAGCCACTGGGGGAAAAAAAAAAAAAAAAAAAAGTCTAATCTGTGCAGAAATCTCCCAAGTCAAAAGACATATTAATAAAGACAGAAATACTGCATTTCTGCAACTTCACTTCTCACAAAAAAAGAGTGAGAAGGGTCTTAGAGGGTTTTTCTTTCCTTTGTCTTGTTTTTAAAAATTAGAGATTTCTTCTTTTGTAATGTATTTTATCTTGTCATCTATGTAGAGATTTCATGCAAGTAAAATTCAAATAACAGAAATGATATCTGATTAGACCTGCTTATTAGCTTCTACTTGACTCTGAGAAATGCTTGGAAAAATTTTAAGATCACTTCATTTAAAATTAATATCATCTGTATAGGCAATGTTCACATCCTCCAAAAATCCTGGAAATTGAAGTGTTCGTATTGTGAGCGTGTCTAAAGAATGAGGGGCTCAGACACCTTCCTTTCCTTAGTCCTGTGCCCCTTTCCTCAAGGGTGCCCTTCTTTTCTGTTCTTTCTCCACAAATCAGCTGTCTCTGTTTGCAAATCAAATGGGTCCTTCAGCATGCATGAGATGCCAGGGTATGTCTACTTTATTTTCACTCTCACACTTGCACTGCTGGTAGACCAGTGTTTACTTTGCCTGCGTATGTCACTTTGTTTTCCAGTGCTGCTGAGGGGAATACTCTGCATTCTGGTTGTTCCTGGGCCTTCCTATTTATGGATCCCTGGGTAAGTGTGTTTCAGCATCACTGAGTTCCAAACACCTCAGTGACTATTTAGAGCGCACAGAGAAACAAAGTCTGTATCCTAAACTGTAGAAAAAACATAATCTAGCTCACAGCCAGGACTTGAATGCTTTCTTCTCCTATGTCCATCTTCTTTGGGTTTTTGTTATTTGAATTAATTATTTTTGAAGGGAGGCTATTGAAAACCTCCTTGCTGTATTGACAGTGAAGAAAGCAGTGCTGCATATTGCACTTTATTTCTGCATAGCTGGGGGATTAATGTGTTTGCCTCAAGTTCTTGCATTCAGTATTCCCAGTACTGAAAAACAGAAATCTTGTTTTGTCCCTTTACCTCCAAGCAGTATGTCTAGCTTTGGGTGATATACTTACTAGTTAGAATTTTAAAAGCTATTAATTTTTCACCTAATTTATTTTTACCTCTGCAGGCTATTTCTTCCTTCTAAGAAATGAGGCAAGACATTTTTTTGACTGCATTTTTCCCTAAGTGTATTAAAGCTCTACCAGCAAAGTGCAGATTCTGGCTCTGTACCTCGACTTGACCCATTTATCACAAACTATCCTAAGTCTCAAAGGTGTTTTGGTTTTCTCTCAGGCGGTTTGTTTTCTTTCTCATCTGCTGTGTGCACTGCTGATGCATCTGATTTTGCATTCTGTTCACCCCCACCCCTGGACAAAACCAGGTGGACAGTATCTTGTATTCGTGCTCACTGCCTAATTCCAAGAAAAATAAAAAATCTAGTCTCTTCTGAGCACTTTTCCCCTTTGACTGTTGCAGCACTAACTGCCTAAATAGGTCAACTGCTGTGAAGGTTTCTTGTCATAAACTTGCTGCTGATACCCAATAGCAAAATGTGAGTAGCTCAGAGAATACTAAAGTCAAAATGTGACTACATATGGAAATCACTGGGAACTTTGGGGTAGCTTGATGCTTGGACATCCACTCGAGACCAGGTACAGAGGCTTTTATTCAACAGGGGAAAAAAAGTACTCATGGTCATCTCTACCCTTGCCTGCAACAGCCATACTATACATAAACCTTTCTATTTTTTCCTTTTTTTTTTTTTTTTTCCTATTGCTTTGGCCAGGAATATGTGTTTTTGTTCTTTGTCCCAGCCAGAACCAGATATTTGTTGTGCAAAGATGAGAATGGCAGATAGTCTGTCTCTGGCAGAGATAACAGGTTATTTTTGCATGATCATGCTGTGCATGAGGACTGGAGTCCTTGTTGCCATCCACATACGTGTGCTTGGGGGGACACCAAGATGAGCAAGCCTTTTCTCAAAGCTGATTTTTGTGTGTTGAGGAAGTGAGCAAAAGCAGTTACAATCCACTCTTCTGGGGAGCTGCTCTGGATGGGCTTGGGATTCGGCAATAATCACGCAGAATGAGGTGACTACATTGAGCATTTATTCAGGTGAAAGCACATAAAAGCAGCAAAGTATGGATAACTACTCACAAGGTGATACCTGCCAGCGGAATACTGGACCCGAATATCCTCTCAAGCTGGCAGATCAGAGAAAGTTGCTGACCGGCTCCTGGACAGATAGCATAGGCCTCAGGGTTTGGAGTTTCTCCTCCCCCCCATTCTCTCTGCACTGTCCTCTCTATGCCTGGTGCATCCTGGCACGTGGGGTCAGTTCAACCCGGGGTGGGGGGAGGGAGGCCAAACTCCGCCTCTAGCTGCACAACTGTGCAGGAAAGCTGCCCCCTGTAATATTGAGTGACATCTAAACATGGGTGAGACAAATTCATGTTTAGATTTTCCCCTTTAATGTCATCTTCCAAGGAGACTGATCAATATATCATTGATCACTGGAGTTTCTAAGAGGAAGTGCAAATGCTTAAAACCAGATCAGACTGTCTTGTGCTACACAGTTGTGTCCACAGACTGTCCTGCCTAGAGGGGGTCATCCCAGCAACTGTCCTGAGATGGATGTGGACAGGACCCTCATGACCTGGCACGGGTGCACAAGAAGAGAAAGAACTAAGGTTTAGCAAGCCTTGTTATAACACCATTTCAATAGGCAACTCCAGCTGTTTGGCAGAGATGAACTATGTTACTTGTCCAATAAGAGTTGAGAAAAGGGCCAAACCAGTTAGTCTCTGTGGGTCAGCATCTCCCATCTGGGGCAAGAGGAGGGTGGCAAAAAGCAAAATGTATTGAATGAAACTACCCAAAATGTTTCAAAAATGTCATTTTAATAGTTGTCTGAATCTGAATCACTTTTGTAAGGAGCTGTAAATGCATAGCATAGGCAAATGTAGGTGGTTAATTGCTGCTTGACAGGCATAGTCGGTAGAGAATCAAGATGTGAAGAACAGTCCTCAAATCTAAAATAGTACCAGTAATAAAAATAAATTGCTATCCCCAGTAGTGTCTTGTACCTGTGACATGAAGTTCTTGACTAGGTGTTGCACTCATCTGTAATATCTTAGACAATTATTTTACAAATGTTCCAGAAGGGTGTGAATCTGCTAAGAAAGTGTTGGTTTTAAAATACAGGTTAAATGAAAAGAAAACCCCCAGATTGTTGTTAAGTGGTTACCAATTTAATTGTGGCAACTCTTATTATTAACATGAAACTGGTATTCAGGTTCTTTTCTCAGAATATGATGCATATTGGGTGTATTTGTGCCCTTGCTTAACTTTAATTTGCATCAAGCTTATTTTTTCTTCTAATCAATAAATGAAATCATAAGCGTGCAAACAAGTTAGATATTGAGAAATACTTATTTGTTTTACCTGGTTTGCTCAGCAGTTACAGAAATCTTCATGAGTTCCTTTAGGTGCTACTGTGAAGTTCACCTACTTCAAAAACCCTCTAGAAGAAAACTGCAGCCACACTCTAATTTTGCTCTTTATGTTTTTAGTCAGTGTTGTAGCAGCTTTTATTATGGAGGAGAGTAAAATGTGCCTTTAGTGGAAGTGCTTCCAATCAGGGAGGGAAGGAGCCCAGCTGGAGAGCCAGGTGGTGAATGGCACATGCCTGATGGTCTCAGGTACTCTGCTGCTTGACCAAATCAGTCCACTTTGCTAAATCAAAGATAAAGAGTTACCAATCACTTTCATACCTACCACTGCCCTATACAAATACTGCTATAATTGAGCATATTACTTTAATCAAAATTCATCTGTGTTTTCTGAAAACCAAGTTTCCACTTGTATTCAGCTTTACTCTCACTGAGTGCTCTGCCCTGCCTGTGAGGAGCCAGGGTGTAAGGTCTCTGCTAACAAATGAGGGGGTTTTGGGGGAACTGCTTGTGGAGAGTTTAGGCAAAAGAAAAACCAAACTGATTTTTGACACTCCTGTAGCATACTGTGTTATTTGCAGATTCATTTTAATCTAGTAAAACCTCTTTTTGTTGTTACTGTAGCTGTTCCATTTCCCTGGTAAATGATTAAACATGTACTTGTTCTGATTTTCAAAGCCTGCAGGTGGTAGAGAACAGAGCTGTCTCTAGTCCTGCTCTGTCAACAATCCAGGTATTTTTCTTCATGAAAATCACAGTGTAGCTTTCTGTAGCATAGAAACTAGCTCTAGGCTCTAAGCTTTGAATTGTGAAATAATTTTATAATTTAAATGCAGGCTCACATTAACAAAGTGAAGTATCACAGACAGGCTGGCTATTACTGAAACACTGTTCCTTTTGGCTGAAAGGGCATATCTGTAAATTCTGGTATTCTCCTGGCTTGGCAAATTCAGACAGTTGAATGTAAAAACCTGAGATTAGCTGGGATTAGCTGCCTAGGGTCTCTTGTCTGAATGTCTCCTATGCATATCTGTTTCTAGAGCAATTCTAAGTTGTTGCATAGGTTTTGATAACCAACTTTCAGCTTAAAAAAAAAACAAAACAAACTAACCAAATTAAAAAAAAAACTTCACAACTTTCATCAAGACCATGTGTGCCATACCTTTGCAAAAGGCATTTCTCATTTAATGAAAAATCAAACCAGTGATACTTATGCTAATGATACCAGCTATTTCTCTGAAAAAATATATATGAATTGCTTTTTACATTTCTGTGAGCAAAACTGAAAATGTTTGTGTAAGCATTTTATTAATAAAATAGAAGCTTATCCTCTCAGTGTAGTAACTTGAGACTCAATCATTGTTTCTACTAGTTTTTATTAATCCATACATTCTAGTCTGACAGTGGAGTAACATGAATCCAAATTGTGGGCAGATAAAAGCAGAGCTGTCAGTGGTTTATTTTCAGGAGAGCAGTGATGCTGAGGTAATAGGCCTAGCTTTCCCCAAGTTGCCAGATGAGTCCAAGAATTATTTATATTACAACACTTCGAAAAGACAAACTGATGGATAGTATGGATAATAACTTTCCACTTTCAGGAAGAATTTGCTGTGATGTTAGGGAGTCTACAGATCAAATTATTGGAAACATTGTCCAAGTTCTTTGGCAAACTTGCAATTTACTGCAAATTCAGCAGTAACTTTACAGCACAAAATTATGTCTGATACTGTTAAGGAATTTTGTCTCTAATGACAAATTTTCTGGAAACATAGTTTGTAACTCAGTGTTGTTTGCCTTAGGGCATGGTTCTATTTTTGGAGATATTTTTGTTGCAATCCTGTATTAATTACTTGTCTGTTCTGGGTATGCATGGTGTTACAGTTCCATATAGACAACAGCATTTTAATCGGTCAGATCAGTACACCTTGGGTATTGAATGGAAGATTTGGTATATTTTGTAGTGATACTCCTCTGGAAAAGGAGGAGGAGATGAAAAAGGGGCATAGTCTTAGTACTAAACTGCCTCTCCCCTTTCATACGTACTCAGCTCACAGGAGCCCAGCCTCTCCAATCTGAGCAGTACCAGAAAAGAGCTCCTACCCCCTTCATTACTGCTATCAAAACCTGTTTGACACTAAACTGGCTAAGCAATGTTTTTATTACATGGAAATCCTCAACATCCTCAAAAGAAAAGGGCAAGGTGCACACTCAGAATCAGGTGGGAGCTCACCAATGAGTATGATGAAGTTGTGAGATAGAGGACAACACAGCATGAAACAGCTGAAACGGTATGGTGTAAAAGCATTTTAGTGCAGGATAGCTAATAATCAACAAATATCTAATAGTCAATAACCTAGGGCAATGCTTAGGTGTCTACCTTGTATTATGCACACAATGAATTCTGTGCTGGACGCAGCTTCTAACCTGTCCAGACTAAAAGGAGTTCTTCTGAGCAGGGTTTTAAAACTTGTTTCTATAATAGGGAAATTATAAATAGGGATCGCCCCATCTGAAGCTGCAGCTATATCCCAGGTGGTAGATGGACTTGGTTAGATGGTGCCATTAGTAGTTTTACTGAGAGTTGTCTGATTGGGTAGAAATACCCCATTATACTAGACTTGCATGGAAGTTTAAGGGAAGGGAACTGAATTAACACAATATTGCCCTCCTCTTAGCTTATATCCTAGGATTTCTGGTCCTTTCTTCCTAAGTGGGCTACACACTGTAAATTGCAATCCCTGTTTCAATTTCCCTATTATAGAAATAAGTTTTAAAACCCTGCTTTTTATTTCAAAGTTGCAACTTTTATAGTTATTAGTGTAGGTGAGGGATTCTTTATGTGTAAAACACTAGGGACACCCCCTAATTCAAAAGTATTGGAATCCCAAGGAAGCTACGTTGTAGAAATTTCCCTGTTCAACTGACTATTTACTTGGGATGGGTTAAGTTTCTCTGTGAGTATATAAGATTTCTATATTTTAGTTAATCCCAAACTGCAGTAGAAATACACCATCATTTAAGGGGAAAAATAGGCTTGACACTATCAGGAAACTGTAGGCAAAATAAGATAAAGTTGAGTGGAAATTCTGAAGGCACTATAAAATTCAAGCAATTGCATATGGATCATTTCAAGAGATTTTTTACTAAAACATGTTTTCCTTTATGTTGCCCCTTATTTGCAACAGCAACGCTTCAAACTTGAAACAGCTGACCAGGCAGTAGCCGAAATGCAATGTTTTCTATTTGTTGCAGTTATTTGAGAAACTAGTGCTGCTTAAAAAACTCTGAAAATGCTAAGATCTTTCACCAGACTTTAGAAGACTTTTGATGTATTTGACTAAAGAAATAAAGTCTATTTGGACTATGTTATGCTCTTGCCAACTGATCTCTAATTGCCAACAAGATTTATATGTCTTGATTTGACATACATGGTACTACACAGAAAACAGGATGCAACTTAACAAGATGCAGGAATGATGATTACAAAAATGACAAGAGGGATTAGCCCACAGAGAGAATAGATGAAAGTCAATATTTGCATCATAGGATCAAAGTAATGAATTTTCAGAAGCTACTGCTACAAATAGTATGTTGCCATATGGCTCCTAGAAACACTAGTATTTTAGTGAAGGTATTCACTGTATTCAGTTTGGTCTGCACTGAAGTCAACATGTTCAAAAATACTTTCTTTACCCTTCTCTCTTTTTAAAAAAAGCATTAGTGAGTGACACTAATTTTATTGAGATCTTTCTGTTCTTCAGATACTGGGCTATTGATGGAAGAAAGAACCATTATGAGGGTTGGCAGAAGTGAGTCATCTCCAGCTGCTGTGCCTTTATGGTGATGAGTGATTGTTAATAAGTTGCTGCCCTTCAATAGCTTTGGCAGACTACTATTTGCCTTCATGCTGCAATTTACTGCATTTCTGCACTTGTTGGACTAAATCAGAACTCTGTATTTTTTCCTTAAGACTAAAGCATACCAAATGGATCAATAAGATATTATTCCAGAAGTAAATTAAGGTAGAGGTAAAAAGCCTCTTGTGTGTGCAGTAATAAAAATGTAGACCATGCCTCATTCATTATCAACAGTAAGCATAATATTTAAATACAGAATGTATGTCATGAATAGATTGTGGCATGAATAGATACCTGTATGGACAGATTTCTGTCATACTGCAACTCTGTGGATAGATGCAAGCTGTGTCCAAACTGGAATTATGGTATGACCTTTGAAGGAATATACTGACATGCAGCAAATACATTAGTCACAAAAGCTCGAGTGTTTCTTCTCTTTGTAATGACAGTATTTACGACTAAAGACCTGTGTGAAAGTTTCTCTAAGCGATGTGGCTCGCTGAACTAGATAACTTGTATTCATTCTTAAGAGTATAATACTGCTTCACTTCTAAGAGAGAGGCACTGAAGATGAAAGCAAGTCTTCACAGAGTTGAGCATAGCATACACCACGTAATAAGGTACACGCAGTGAAATGCTGTCTTTGTAGAACATGTTTGTAAACCCAGGCTGCTAAGGTAGCCTCCAGTGTATATTTTTAATATTAATGTATTACCTTTAAATATCTACTCTCTATAAAGCAACTTTTCTTTATCTTAGGTGTGCCTTTTTTTTTTTCAGACATCAATCTCTCATTCCCCATAGTGTAAACTCTTCAATCCAGCAGTGTGCATTCTATAGTAGCTGAAATCTTCTGACCTCTGAAAGTCCATTTGTGAAATATGGTATTGTGAACTTATCATGAACTTGCTGTGGTAGTTGCCTTTTTTATGATTAAAAATCCCACTGGCTGAGCCTTGATAGAGCAGGAAGCAGGAGATAAGTTTAAGATAGGTGGTATGGAAGGCAGCTTCATGGACCGCATCTTTACTGCAAAGCTGAACCTTCTCAAGAGGTTTAGCAGTCACTCCCTGGGACTGCACATAGCCCCACTGCCAGTCAAGCCTGCACTGCAGATATTGCACATTCCTGTGTGTCACTGGGGCTTCCAAGGCTTGTCGCACTTCAGGAAGCAAAGATACTGTAGCAACTTTCTGTTGCTGTTTGGGAGGAGATGTTCATGGAGAGGGTGTGATTGGGAGAAGGATTTGGAGGACTACCAGCACTCAAGTAAATGTGTTCGCTGCAGAATAATTAAGTTAGCATGGGGAAATTAAAAGCTGATTCTGGTCCAGTTTAGGTTTGTAGTAGATGCAGAGCCCTACTTCTCTGAATTATTTCCATTTAAGCAGGGGGTAGATGGAGCTAGATCTGTGTAGAAGCTCTTTGGGTCATTAGAGGACATGAGAAAAAGCAGATCTGTAGACCAAGCACTAATCCTTATTCTACTGCACATAACCCACCAGGGCTAACAGAATTTCCTGAACCTTGAAGGTTCCAGAATCACAGAAGCTTCTCTTGTTTTATCAGAGCATCTGTGCCAAAAGAGCACACCAGTGTTTTAGTAAACCAGTGCTTACTGTTTTGTGCTAAAATAGCCTCTGAAGTGAGTAATTCAGAAGATGGTTATATTGCTTTATTTAAAAGGAGAAGCATAAAATTGTCTTGAATGATGCTTTTGTGTTTTTTAGTCTTAATGAGTCTGACCTAGGAAAGGGGAGAGGAAAGGATGGTGTTAAGTTTATATGCAAACTTCTGAGTTTCATTAGTGGGTATCAGTTTCAGACAGCACTTGTCAAATGATCATGAAAACTCACCAGCTGCTTATGAGCAGTTTCACTGCAGCTCTAGCTGCAGAAGCAGCTTTAATTTGTGGCTTTGCATTCATGCATGCTTCAGCTTAAAACTCATCCATTTCAAACAAACATGAACAGGCAAAGACAGCAAAATTTTGCCTTTTTAACCAAAGCATGTTTCTGGTATACTCCCAGGATCTCAATATAAATCTGGAAGACCATAACAAACCTGGCACCACGAGGACAGGTTTTAATACCCTAAGTACTGTTTTCAAAAGGATCAAGTTCAAGAGACCAGACCAACAAACAAGGGAAGGGTAGGAAAGAACCTGTCCTGAAGAAGGCTGTGAAGAAGGTGCAGATTGGAGTATAGGTGAGTTGAATTTGTGTCTGTGTGTATTAGGATACCTGACAGATGACAGCTGGTAAATGTAGCATATATGTAGATTGGTGGTTCTTGATATACTTTTGTTTTAACTCTTTTTCCTTAAAGCGGAATAATAAAGGGTTTGTGAAATGGCAGTCCAGTTTCTCCTTATGGCCACTCCTGTGAGGTAGTATGAAGGCAAGTACTTGTGCTAATGCTCTGTCTTTTGCTGTAATTGCAGCAAATCAGCAGCAACTTCGAAGCTTCAGGAGCTTCCTGAAGGAGAGGGATAGGGATTCGCCTGGCAGGAGGGAAAGGCTTAAACCTTGAGACACTAATAAGAGGGCATCAAAGATCTTAACCACAAATAGTAGTGATGAAGTTTTAAAACTATAGCAAGCTACGGCTTTACTCTGAATTCAAAGATTCCAAAAGGAAACCTATAACAATTAGTTTGACTCAACACCTGGTAGTTTTGTGCAAAGGGAGCATAAACCTTAGACATTAAATCACAACTATAATTCAGCAGGAGAACGTTTAATTAAGACTGCATACGCAATTCCATATGTAAGTTGATAGGGTCCATATTATTTTCTTGAAGAACATATCTTATTGTCTTTGGTGGTACAACTTAACCAAGGGCAAAAGTTGCTTTCAGAGACAGAATATCTTCATCTGATACTTGAGCTTTTATAGCCTACTAGGTCTCTCCATCTAATTAACACTTCTCCGGGATATAAAACATAGCAATGCAAGTGTAGGGTCAAGTGTTCAGGTTCTTGCAGATAATCTTATTATCACTCTTGTGGTATATCTAAGCAGTGGAGAAATCAACAAAATCAGCCTGTGGCTAAATCCTTTACTGCAGATGGACTTCACAGCCCCTGGAATCACTCTGTCAGAAACAAAGAAACATGAGATCGTCTTAACCTTTTCACTTCTGATGCTCAGGGAATGAACAGTCTAAAACTTTTTTTTTAGCATGCTCCATTTATTTTAGCATGCCTAATTCCTATATAAATTGGCCTCTAAGAAAAGCTTTTCATATTCTGGGGCCTAATTCACTGAGCTTGAGCCCTCATTCAAAACTATACACATATCAGAACCAGTGTTATCACATCAGCAGACCATGTTTACAGTTTAAATTTAAAATACATATAGTGTTCAGCTCACCTTTGATTTTTTTATATATTTTTGGAATATTTCTGCAATTGTGTGATCAACTACCACTTTAAATGTTATCAGCTAAAGCCTACTATGTAAACTCTCTTACTTTTTTTTTTCGGTGTTCTTGTTTTGATTTAGCTGCAAGGACACAAAAAACAGAAGAACAAAACATGAATAGAAATTCAATGTCCTCGATTGGGGAACACACAGTACAGAACTTAAATAGACTTAAAAATAAAATTAATATTGGAAGGCAAGTTCCATGTCTTAATAAAGCAAAAATAAATGAAATATACAAAATATTTATGAAGTACATGCAAATTTATGTTAAGAATTATCTACAGAAAAAGCATATCTACAGAAAAGCATATGTTTAAATGAAAGGTATGCTAGATTCCTTCCATATCACTTCTACAGTACAGTCTACTCTCAGCCTTGCAAAGAGCCACCTTAGCCCATGTCCCAGGTAAGCAAGGGGAGAGATCCTCATGGTCCAGCTGGAGGAGACGCTTGGGTGGCATTCCCGATCCCTGATCTGTCCTTCATGCCCTTAGGAGAGTTGCACGTGATGGTACTATGGGCGTCCTTAGGAAGGGAGCCTTCCAGAACATTCAGGTGAGATCCACGGAAGTATCTGCTTGTTGCAAGCAAGTAAAGCAAGCAAACTTGTCAGCAAGACAAGATTGGCAAAGGTGTTTGATTTTTAGCAAATTTGGTATTGTTGCATTTTTTTAGCCAAGTCCTGCTTCAGCTTCCCGCTTCCCTTCCTTGCTGCTAGGGATGCTTCCCATTTCCTGCCCCATCAGCAGAGTTGGTGTAATTCAGTAGTTTCATTGTTAGCTCTTTACTCTACCATCGCTCATCCCAAATACAAGGCTGGTGCTTCAAAAGCAAAGTCCAATAAAAGATGCACCATTCAATCTCATGACAAAACTGTGTGTCCTCCCAGTGAACTGAATTTTGCTATGCAAACTTGCGGCATTCTCCTGCCTGAACATCCAGGTGTGTGATATTCAGTTTGCCTTTACCTGATATGAGTTCAGACTTGCAAAAAGCTGTGCCCTGTGGCACTAACCCTTACGATGACCTGTTATTTCTTTCATAGAGCCAGCCAAAAATTTCTGCCCGATAATACCATATTAAGCCAGTATTTTTTAATAGTACTGGGTTTTCTTGCTGAAAGCCCTATTGAGTGGTACTGGAAGGATGTGTGCTATTTCAGTTGCTGCTGCCAAGTAAAGCACTGAATAAGTGTCAAAATATTTGCATCCTAAATATGTTGCCCTTTCTTATTTTTTCCTGCAAGGCATCATGTTCTTTATTCCTGACAGGTTCTCTCCCTCCATCAAGATCAACGTGGCCTACTTTATATGTAAACTTTCGTTTGTCTAGCTGGATGCTAATGTATTTTTATTTTAAAACCAAATTTGGAAAAACTGAACATCCAGGCAGAACGAATATGGCAGTTTGATTGTCCCCTGCTTCTCCTCCTCCTCTTTTGTGCACTTGCTTGGTGCCCTGGCAAGCAGGCATGACTTCTTCTGTTTGGATCTGAGCATTTGCAACCTTGCGTGCGAATGACCTTTCCCAAATAAAGCTCCCTTCTCCCCACTGATCGTGCTCAGTGCTTAAAATGTACCAAATCCATAGACAGTTAATGAAAGCATGACCATTATCATCCTCCAAATAATTTCTTTAGTTTTATTATTTTATTGTTTACCACTAATGCAGATTAACTGGGTTCTGTGGAAGCACTCCTGGTTTACATGAGAATACCTGTAATTTTTATGTCTCAATCAACCTCCCTGGAAGGCGACTTTTGCTCTGACAAGCAGATGCTACATTTCAGCTCATGTTCTTTGGAAAATAACTTTAAAAAATGATCAGCAAGATGGTTAAATATTAAGTAGTTACTTTCATTGCTTCAAGGACAAGCCTGGTGAAGTTTTGGAGAGTTATGCTTCGTGGTATGCAGTTTAGTGTTTACCAGTTACCATGCAATCAGCTTTATAGGAGGTAGCCTACACACCTTAAAATGATTGCTTGGTGGAAATGAATGCTAGCATGGCATCACGTGCTTGTCTTCATTGGGCTCTTTCACAGAGAAGTGAAATCAGCAATTGATGAAATAAGCTACCTGTAGGGGTTTAGACCTATGATAAGGAAAATCCAGTATAGGTGGAATGTGAGGAATTTTGCACTTCAGCACTGGGAAAAGGAATCAAATATTCTAATTTGAGAGGATGTGTTGAGTGTATATTTGTGCAAAGTGACCTTGCAATCCATCAGTCATTAATTTGATAGCGAAGAACATGAACGCCACCCTGTGGTTGCCGGTAGAATTAGGCTAATGCCTTGTGATTTGTAATTAAATGTAATTAATTCCCTCTCCCCTCCCCCGCACCATGTAACAAAGGCTTTTTTGCATGCACATTTGGGAGCTTTGAGGAGATGGAACAATATTTGCTATCACTTAGGCATGGACCAGGTAGGTTTGAGAGCTGAGTCCCTAGCAGTCTCAGGGAGAAGGGATTTATTTTTGTAGAGGTTTAGAGCTTCCAGAAATGAAAGTCTTACCTGTGTGGGGGGAGCTCTGTACTTTACAGATCTCTGAGTTGCCTAAATTTGACTTGATTTTTAACAGGATGACAAATGAGACATCCCAAATAGAAAACCTTTTTGGAAAAAGTCTAATTTTTTTCTGCATCTCTGTGTTAGCAATTATCCATGCATTTTTTGCCTTTTTATTTATTTTTTTTTATGAAGCATTTCCTGGTATAAATGCCTGGAGGGACGCTCCCAATATTAGTTGTAGCTTAATAAGAAATATGCTTCATTCTCGGTTTACTGAGAAAGCTCTGTCTACAGAGGGTAATTTAGTGCAGGAAGCCATCTGCAAGCAGGAAGCCTTGGCCTAGAAGTCCTTCCACATTAGCAGGACAAATCCAAGGAGATAAAGCTTCCTACTCTAAAAACAACCTTTGTGGATGTGCTAAGTTTTTAATGTATCAGCTCAGTTTGACAAAATTATAAGCTGTGTAAAAGCTTATAGAGGAAAATGTCAAATGATGCTTGATTACTTCAATATTTGTCTTAAATATCTATTGTGAATGCCTGGTGTTGGTGTAATCAGCCACTTTTACATGCAAATAAAGCCAGATACAGTACAGCCAAATGCAAAAGAAACCTTTCACAAAACAATATTGGTGTAGCCCTCTGCACAGGTTGCTGAGCTCCATGAACAGACGTTTGGCTGCCTGGAACAGAGGAAAATAATTAGGATAATCTGTAGATCCATTGGTCCTAATAAGCAAGAAGTTTCTTCATTGTGGACTGAAGCTTCCATGAGGAAGGTTTTAGAGAGCCACATAACAAAAGATGGTCCATACCACTTGGTTTTGTGTCTGTGTTGGACAATAGATCCCTCCTTGAGGAAAAGAACTGAGGTTTGTCTCTTCAGAATATCTCTGAAGTGCCATACCGTCTCTAAGGTATTCAGAGAGGAGATCCAAGAATGACCAACTTAACCAAACTTCATTTACTAGTAGTATGATTTAATTTAGAACTTAAATCCCCCCAGAAATGAATGCATTTAACCCAAATAGCACACAACCTTCAGGTCAAATTAACCAGTATGGACTGCCCACCTTATGGTGGAAGCTTATGCTAACATTTTTCTTGTACCAAATGCTCTTTTAGCACTCTGAGATTCTGTAAAGGACAGGAATAAATATAACCAGTCACCTCAAAATCAAGATTGGAGGTGAAGAAATAGAACTGCAGAGCAGTGTTACCATAGTAACAAAAGCTCTAAAGTGATCTAATCTACTGTTAAATTTCAGCTCAGAGATGAACAAATTCAACATAACATAATGTTACATTAAAAAGGGAACTAGAATATTTTGGGAGTGCCATTATGTTTGTGTCCCCAAATACAGCAAAAAGACCATATCTGAAAAACAAGAGAATATCTAGGCGAGTTGCTTGTTTATCATTTTTGTTTCTGATTTATTCTCTAATTATTATCCTCTGAGGTTAGATGCCAAGTGACTTTTTAACATAAGTCTGAGTTTACTCACACAGAGGTATTTATTTTCAGAATATCCTCCTACTGTCATTCTAATTGTGCAGATGGAGAATGGTGGTCCATACATTACGTTCCAGATTTCTGAATGCGTTAAAGCCTTGCACCATCCTCTGTTGCAAGACCTAAATGATTTAAGATGTTGAATCCCTTCTAAAAATTGCATTGGACAATGAGGGGCCTTTAGAGACCTACATTGCTAAGCAGACTTGTTTAAAAGTTTGTTTTTCATTTCATGGTAAAATGTATGTCAATAGATATTTTCATTATAGTTTTAAAACAGAAGCTGTCTTTAAAACATCCCATAATAGTCCTTCCAAAAGAAAGTGGTTTTGTGAAATATTAGTTGAAGTCCTGAAATGTAGTGGTTTCCTGTATTGTTTCATGGCATTACACTCTCTGAATACTGACCACAAGCGTTACCAGAGCTGGCAGAAAGCATCAGTTTTCATTCAAGATTTATTTTAATGTCATTAAGGTCATAGGAGCTTCAGTGATCATTAAAGATTGTCTTTTGTTATGGGATTTTGCGGCTGTGGTATTGTTGGGGTTTTTTTGGTTGGTTGGTTGGTTTTTTGTTTGTTTTGTTTTTATTTTCTTTAAATATTCAGGATTCCTTGCATATGTTGTAAGAAAAGCTTGAAAATTTAAATAGATGTTATTTAAATGTTTCTAAAGTAGCTATGACGAGGTCTTCAAATTAGTAGTTTGAGTTCACTATAATTATGACACATTTCTGATAATGTAATTTAAAAAGGAAATAAGATAAATTTAAAGAAATTTTAAATAATTTCCAAATAAATTGAAGAGATATTTTAAAATGTTCAACAACAACAAAAAAAAAACCCAGTATATTTTAGTAACAGTTGTGGGAGGGAGCTACAATCCTTCAGTCTATTGTGCATATATGTCCCAATAATATGGTTCTTCATGATCAGAGAGACCCCAGAATTTGTGCAGCTGCTCTTGAGGAATAAATTAATTTTGTGTGTGTCTTAGAAGTGGGTACTCAGCTGTATTTCACATCAATAAACAGGTGAAAAATAGCACTTGCAGAATATGTCTTTGGCTCACTTTAATAGCTTGTAACCAGCATGCTTTCAAGTTAAATCTTCCTTCTCCAAATGAGAAGAGATGCACTCTTAGGAAGTGATATCACATTTGCATGCAATTTACACACTGCGTTTTTGCAGGAATATATTTGACTTTTTGTATTTTTCTCTGGTAGTTAAATATAATTTTCTCAGTGCAGAATAGGAATGTTAAGTTCATTTTGTAAGAGATATATTCTACATTCTTTGCAGATGTAGATTTAAAAGTGCTGTTCGCAAGGAAAAGAGATGCCTCTTTCTCTTACACTTTATGTAATATCATATTCTTTTTTCTAAACATCAAATCACGTATGGATTTCTTCCTTTTTATACCATGCTGATCACTCTGGTCTCTTACAGGGAGTTCTTGCTTCATTACTGGAAGGCAGGGAAGGCAGAGCTATTTCTGAGGCAATAATCCTTGCTTTTATGGTCTATTCTCTTTCACATTTGTTGCTTGAATGTGAAACATTCATGATATTTTGCAGGCAATGAAAGTCTCTGGAAGAATGTTTTCTTTTTTACTACTGTATTCGTATTTAGCCGGGCATAGCTGCTTACAAACTTGGTGCAGTCTCTGTCACCAAATCCATGTAAATGAGGGAAAAAAATCAATTTCCATGAAGCATGGAGCTGGAGTTTCCTACAGCTCTTGTACAGGTATTTTTTGCTTTTTCAGCTCCATTTATCTTCATTCTGTTTGAGACTTTGCTGAAATTGTATGGATGAAGTTCTCTGGGGAGAAAAAAATACCATTGGTCTCTCAAGGCCAGCAATAGAAAAACACTAGAAAGTACAGTGCACAATTTCCCAAGGGACGGGGGTAACTAAAGAGTCTTTGATCCCTTGTACATTAGGGTGTATTACAATGTAGTGGATACTCTTAGCTTTTTGAAAATAGGTCTGTTTGGGGGTTCTGTTGAATCTGTGTGGCTTGCTTTCTTTAACATACTCAGAGTGCAAGATACATAGATATTTATACCAAGAAACAGAGTTAGCTTTAAGATTCTGTTTTGGGGCATGTTTCTTCTCATGATAAAATTATTGCTGTGTTCAGAAGACACCAAAGGATGATAATGAATATTTATTCTGTTTCTTTCCATACCTTCCTTTAAATAGATATCTTATTGGTAGTTTCCTGTCAATAAAACAACACATAGCTTGTAGGTAAATGCCACTTTGGGAATGTTTTTTGTTAAACCTGGATGATTATTTTAGTTAGGTGTAGATACTCCAGCCAGGGTTTCTGTTCCTAAATACTTGGCATCGTACAATGTATTACAAGTGGACTACATAGCTTAATTTAGTCTTTAATGATTGGGAAAGGAAGATGTAAATGAGAGCAAAATGATTTAGGTTTAATATAGATGAAGCAGATGGTTTACAATGCAGTATTAGAATGGGAATGTAAGAAACATGTCCTGACTTCTGGCTAGTAAGAATAACATGGTACTAATACTGATCCCAAGTATTTCATTGAGCTCCACAGTTTTGAGCAGATTTCTGCAATTCTGAGTGGCTGTTTAAAACTTTGTTAGTTGGGAGTTCTTTATCCCAGAAAGAATTTATTTGGCTACACAGAGCACATTCTCTTTGCATGAGAAGATTGTACATCTGAGACGTAACAGGTCTAAATAGAACAGAAAAGCCATCACAGTGTGGAGGAAGGTGGCAAAGAAGTGTGCTATCATTTTGTATAGATCCAATGTACAAGTTAAACTATGAAGTGCAAATTATACTAGGAGAGACACAAAGAGCAGTCAGGCCCTAATTTCTGAATCTATCTTTTCTTTTTAATGATTTTGCTTGGTTTTTCTGCCTCCTTTCCCATTGCACTGAGTTTTGTATGCCTCTATTTTATTCTTCCTTGATCACTGTTGTCCAAGTTTAAGATATTTCAGTCTATATAGTCTATGTTTGTATGGATGTTATATCATTATCCTGCATTATTTGTTTGTCTTCATTTTTCTTTTTCCTGCTCTAACCTTTTTGAGATGGAGAGTGTAGAAATGTGTTTGATATGCGATCTATGGGAACAACAAGGATTTATCCAACGGCATAATGATTAGGTGGCTTTTGTTTTTCCTCCTTCCTTAATGACTCCCAGCATTTTATTTTCCTTGTTTCCTTGTCCCTTAGCCATGAGCTGACATTTTCAAAGAACTATTCATAATGACTCCAAAATCTCTCCTGAATGTTGAGAGAGTACATTAATGCATATATTTTAAGATGGATTTACCAGTGTTAAACCATGAAAAATTTAGTTCTTTTTTTTGTTGTTGTTTCTGAAGCTTTAATATGATGTCTATAAGCAATTTTGGTTCCAGCTGAAGAATTTTAGCAGCTTTGTTGCTGCTTTTAATTTATTTCTGGCAGACATCTTCTGTTTACAGGTACAATGACACTATTTCCATCATGCAGCTTCTTGTTGTGAGAGGCAGCATTCAAAAGCAATGTGCTATTGAGCTACTTTAGAGAACTTCAGATTTAGACAGTCTTTTCCATTTAAAAATCTACATTTTAAAATTATTATAACTAGAATAGTTTTTAGACTTAGAAAAAATGAAGTAATCAATAAGATGATAGAAGTAAAGCGAGCTTGTAAACAACACTTTTCTCTTGGTGCTTTCTGTCATTCAGCTGTGCTGTATTTGAGTTGCAGCAAGCTCTGCATAGCAGATATGGCCCTCAGATTATCACCTTCTTCTGGTCTTCCACATGGGCACCATTGATACTGATGAGGAGACCTGGAGCACATCAAACATGACTGCTTGACCCAGGGGACTTTCTCCTCAATCCCACTTAAGCGTAAGATTTACTGTATGGGCAGCTGAATGCTGGTACATGTTGCACAGGGAGCTTATATGGACTCTCCATCCTCAGGTAAATTCAAACCCCAACTGGATGGAGCCCTGAGAAACCTGTCTGCGGGTCTCTTGCATATTTATATACAATAATCAAGTTTGGTTTTGAAATGTAAATGATTCTTGCAGAACTTTGAAATGATCTCCTGTTGTGTTAAGGTATCCAGAACAGACACCCCTCGTCTTACATAGCCAGATTCCTTCTCTGCTCTAAAAGGCAGAGCTCTGATGTTCTTCTTTTTTCACATATAAAGTAACTCTCTGTAAGGCAGTAGAGGAATATCAGTGTTAAGACCTGTGAGGCGTATCTCAGAATAAATCAGTAAAAGCTAGTACAATATATACTGGAGCTGTAGAAAGTAGCAGTCTATTTGTGCTTATAATATACTTTTGTGAGGAATTAAGCTGTTAACCTGTCATCTTAGTATGAACCATTTTCAGCAATTTGCATCTTGTCCCTTACCCATAAAAGACATAATACAAGTAAATGATTTAAGGCCGGTCACTTGTGATGATACCATCAGCATGTCTCTAGCACTGTACCTTTTTAAATAAAGATAACCAGCATTTCTGTAAGTCTGGAGTTCTCCACAATTTATATCAACATAACGCAAATAGGTATAGGATTCTCCCCCATTCATGAAGAGAAAGTCAGGCTTACAATTTTACCTCTATAGAGAATACAGAGCAGATTGATTGCACTTTCTTAGCAATCTGATTTGAAACTGAATTTGAGGGGTTGCTTGGAGCATTGACACGTAATAGAAGCAGCACTGTATACAGATCAAAATACTGTAAAACCCAGTGCTGGGCTGAGAAGCAGTTAGTGTGAACGTATATTTGGCTGGCCCTACTCTTGGGCTGACAGCTGTCTCTTTGGGGGAGAGGGAAGGAGCAACTTGCAGCACTTCTGCTCTGCCTGTACAGTGTAGGGTTAGTTAGTATGCTGCAGCTGTGGAGATTTTCATTTCTGATAAAACTTAGCCTGAAAGGTGTTTGCTGGTGATTGTCAACAATCAGATGAATTATAGATGATGTTGGTAAACAAAATGCTGCCTTGATGAATGATGAGTTGGCTATACTATGACTTGACTGCTAAGTCATTCAAAGCACTGATTAAACCCATTACAGTAAAATAATAATCATCCATTACCTTTAACGTTGTGAACTGACAACCTAGTTGATGGTGTCAGCAAAATGATTTGTTGGTCCTCATGTTTAATGACAATAAATCACTTCAATAAATCAATGAACAGTAGCAATAAAACAATATATTTTCATTTTTATTTGACATTCAATTACAGAATGTGTATGCAGACTTGTTCTTAAACACTCAGTGATATGGCAGAATTCAGCACCTACCAGCAACTAATATATAGTTGGGTTTTTTTTCCAAACACGTTTTTCACTTAGTGTTGTTTTTTTCTTCTGCTGTATCTGTTGCTGCAACGTCTCACAGGGCGAGATTCTTTCTCCAATCTAGAATGCAGAATTTTGATACTCTTTTTGCTACCTCTCAAGAAGTTTGTTCTTCTAAATAAGTTTCAACTGATATAGTAATTTTTTCAAAAGTTCAAGGATAATGGTAAACTTCTGTTTTTTCTTCTTGCCACCAATATCTGCAAGCTAATGAAGCCTGTAATTAGGCTTACAAGTTAGATGAAATGTAAACTTGAAAAGCATTTGATCAGCCAGAACTGAGTTCAGGCTTCCGTGCTGCTTATGAATGAATAGTTGATGATGCTAAAACTTAACTTAGTGACAGCCAAGTCTCTTCTCTATTCCACTGTCATCAGAGCAGTGCAGAATGAGGAATAGCAATCTTGGCAGGCAAAGATTAGTGAAATTGACATATTTTAGAATATACATATCTATTTCTATCTCTCTTTTTATGTATTTATACATATGTGTATATATGTATACATTTTTGTGTGCTATTATCACATGTAGGCAGGCATGGTCAAAGTATCAACCCTTGGAAGTCAATTATATATTCCTTGGAAATTACAAAAAGCCAGACAGCTCCCAGAGACTTAAAGTACTAAAATATTATTTAGATAAAGTTTTGTAGTTTTTAGCTAAACATTGACCATATTACAGTCCTGACTGTGTTTTTTAATAAAATAAACGTTTGGAGTACTATAACATTTTCCTTTGGATTCCTTCCTATGCCCTACCAGTGCGCATAAAACAGTAGACTACTAATGTGTTCTGAGGATTTTTCAGTACACAGCATTTGTACACAATTCAGAGAAATGACAGCAATAAGGAAGACAATGTAAAATCAGGTGTCTATTATCAGTCCTCTCAGCCATGGTGCATGAGTCTCTTCTTGGTCAGACTTGACTTGCTTTTGTTACATTCATATTCAAAGAAACTTGCTATGAGCAGACACAATGTTTTGTGTGTGTGGGTGTACAGGTGGGAAGCAGGGTCGCTGGTGTTTTCTTTCCCAAAATAGTACCAATGGTTGAAAGGAAGGACTTTGATCAAAAGAGCAGGTAACATATATTAAATCTACACTGATCAATGCTTAGATTAATGAAGTCCTGAATTTCTTGATCAGACTGGATCTTGCCATTAACAGTTAATAGTAAATGCGAAGTTCTGAAGTTATACGTTATATTGCTAATCTTTGCTTTACTGATGTAAATCTGAAAGTCATCCCTGGCATGCTTTTCTGTACTGCCAATGTCAGAAGTTCGCCCAGCCTAGCATACAGGATTCCATAGGTTCTCAGTATGAGCTTCTATGCAGTATATCAAACCTCCGTAAACAAGATTTGATTTTGATTTGCCTCTTGACCTGGCTCAGCCAACAGTAAGAAAATTAGCTGGGATCCTTTACTTAGGGGACTTGCCTGCTGAAGACTGAAGGATAGTCATGGAGATGAAACTTTTTCTATGTGGCTATGTCACAGGGCAGATGAAAGATTTTTCTCATTTATTTCTAAAAATGGATCTGTCATTAGAAAATGATGGGTCTCACTGGACATATGGTGGTTAGAACCAAAAAAAGCTGAATATCAGTAAACGATGGTAAAAATGAAATGTTTGACTATAAATTATTTTTAATGTCGTATTTATATTTGAATGTAGAAAATGCAAGTAGCCAATACGACTTAGACAGCAGACAACAGAAGGTGTCAAGAAATGTTCTGCTTTTTGATGCAAATGAGTCAAGGTGGAGAACTTGCACTAAGTTTGCAGGAGGAATAAGCAAGCTGTTGATATTTATTCCAGAAGTAATATGTGCACTGAGTACTTTTGAAACTCAAGCACTGTAGAATGCTTGCTATGTAAAGCTTATTAAAAGATCATTTGAGATAATCATCTTCCATTTGGTTCTGACCTCAACAATTGCTCAAAAAAAAAAAAAAAAACCCAGTTCAGAAGATTGCTCTTCTCTGTCAAACTGGCTGTGAGATCTGTACAGAAGAAAAGATGCTATAGAAGAGAAATGGAAGTAGACTTCACAGAGCTATTCTGAAAAAGCTGGATGTTTTCAGATTTTGTATTAAGTACAGTGAATTGTTTGTATTACCATCAGTAAAAGACTGGTGTCTGTACCATCTGTAATAACATTTCTTTTAGCTGATTCATAACCGATCCTCTAAACTCATTGCTCTGTCCAACCTTACAACCTTTTCTAGTAAATTTTGGCACAGTGATGCCTTGACTTGCAAAGCTGAGTGCCTGAGTTGTGGCTGAGTGAGTGCCACGTTGGCTCCTCTCTGCTGTCTAGAGTTTGGATTAAAAATTACAGGAGAGTAGGCTCAGAATGAGCTCAACTTCAGGCAAAATACAGTGCAAATGACCAGTGTCAGGGCAGCTCATTTTTAAGCCAAAATTTGAAATCAGTTCTTGAACAAAAGTGTCAAGGTGAACACAGTATTGTAGAATCCTAATCAAAGGGATTTTTGACTGCCAGATCAAAAGTGATTTCAGCTTCAGATTAAACTTGAGAGGGAATTTTAATTTAATTTAAATCATTTAGCCAGCTCTAATTTCTACTAAGCTACTTGGCAATTCAGTTGGTACAGACATTGACTGTTTAATTGATAGCCTGCCCCCAGGGAACAAGAGGATCTGTGCAACAGATTCCAGCAAATGCTGTTCTGTACCTTGCTGGGATTGCAAAGCACAATAAGAAAATAGCAATGCACAGTAAATGAGCTTTTACAATAATGCTCAATGGGTAATTCTTTGTGTATTCCTGTTTGAAGAGTTGCATAGCACTTCAAAAAGAAAAAAGAAAAGAGTGAAGCAATCACTTTTTGCACTTTCAATGACTAAACCAAGATAGTTGCACAGTAATAGTACCTAGACTGTACTTTTGGTGCGAGAATATCCACTTGAAAAGACTGAATGAGGCAAAGAGGCAAGTTGTTGCAATATTTGCTTTTCTGTCCTTCATTTCAAAATTTCTGGGGGTCAAAACTCTGGTTTTCCTGCTGCCATAACTCAAGGTTGACAAGAATATGATACAATATAGTGATTTAAAATGGGTATTTTTACACAGGTGTTAAAATTTTAAGTAGTTTTAAAGCTGTTTATCAAAATGTCTTTTATTAGGTATACAGGAAGAGACCCATGTACATGATATTCTGGAGTTCTCTGACTCAGGAAAGGATGAATATATTAACATTTTTAAATTGACATCTTACATCTGTGGAATGAAATAGTTAATTATGTAAGCTCCATCTCAGTCAGAGCTTTTTCCCTGGTAAAACTTGTGTTGCGGTGTATCTTTGTCATCTCTATAAATATTTCTATAGCAACCTTAACAATTGCATTTATTTCCTTTCAAAGCTGCTATGGAATTTAGGAAGGTGTCTGGATTTGCTAGTAGAATCCTACCAAATGCTTGCCCCAGATTCATTCCTCATGTACTTTAGCTGGCTTCCATCAAATCAAGGACTCTTTGGATGCTGCCTTGAGTCCATCTGGGCTTGCTCATGGCTGTAGGAAATTAAAAATGTAAAGTTGAGAATTCAGTTAGTCGGAGGGCAGTGTGGGGAATAGAAGTTTAGAGAGGGGGAGTAAAAGCACATCCTCTTTTCATGACTCTGACAAGTGTTTTTCCTTTGTCTTTGATACCTGCCCTCGAGGACATGCAGCACGCTTCTAAATAACATCTTGTCACAAAAACCAAAGCAATGATTACACCATGGCTAGGTTATTAAGGCAATTTTATTTCACACTTGTCTATTAAGGTATAGTAACTAACCATACAGCAAAGATGATGTTCCCAGAAGATGATGAGAGGTTCTTTAAACAGCCCTGTTTAAAAAAAAAAAAAAAAAAAGGCCATTGAGGAAAGGCCTTTTCTTTGTTAAGAATGCATTCTGTGTCACTGCTCACCAGCACTTTATCAAGCAGATTTTCCATGTTGTCGGCTCAGCATATGGTGTTCAAAACCTAAATTTTGGAGAGGCAAAGGAGAGGTGAGAGAAGTAGGAGGTAAGCATCTATTAAAAATATTCTTCCCATGACTTGCTGCAAACAAAAATTACATTTCATCAATAAATTTATTGCTTTTATTAAAAAGTAGAAGTTATTCACTTCTTTACTTTGTAAGGCTCCCTGCACTTGCCAAAAATCACAGTTCATGACTTCATTTTTCCAAAGAGAAGAATTTATTCAGGATTATATGTTGAGTCCTACCCTAAAATTTTTATTTGAATTGATAAATTGTGAAGATGTACCAAAAATATCCAAAAGATTCATAAGTGAATGTATAGGGATAACCAAAGTAAAATATATGTGTGTGTGTATGTTTGCATATATGTATATACACACAATCACTATTTGTGCAGAATGTCCTTCAGAATAGGTGTTGTTGTTATGTTTTTTTTTTTTTTCAGTAAGTCTAGATCTGTACTAAAATTGCTCTCTCAGTGCAGCCTAAGACCACATTTACCTTTCTCATGGATATAGCCAACCGGTCTCACACAGTCTCGGTTCAATGGCTTTATGTTGCCTTGTTATGTAGCTCTGCAGGAGGTGGTGTGCCCTCAGTTGAACCTATGCTACTTTCCACAGCCTAATGAACAAAGTCATTTGTAATGTGGTCCCCCAGCACTTGAAAAAACATTTCAGATTGAATATATTGTTAGTACTTCTTAAAGGGGAATAAAAGATTGTGTTCTTGAGATAAAAATTTTTAATTATTTTTATCTCCTGTTTGATTCTTCCCAGAAAGGAATCTGATATCTCTTGTGTGAATAAAGGCTGTGATTGATAGAAAATCACCAGTGAATTCAGAGAAATGCATCAGTATGTTCTGTATCTTTGTATTAACCAGAACACACAAAATATTTTTTTTTCTTGACCTCTGCTTTTTCAGTATTTATTCTAAATCATTGACATGAAATAACAATATTCACGTCACTATGCCATTTCTTATTCATCATTCTGTGTGTAGCTACATTCTGTTGAAACATTTACAAATCTCTGAAAACAAGGGAGATGTTGCACCAAATGTTTGTCTACAGAGAGAGCCATATTATCTGCCATTTGTGTCAATTCACACAAGTAAAATTTTGTTTTTGCCAGTGATCATTCTGTCATACCACAGCAAATACAGTGAACTGCAGAGAGTGAAATCAAAAGGCTTGACAGGTCAAACACAGAGCCTCTTCTTATTTAATTATTGTATTTTCATCCAAGATATCCAGTAAATGCATTCAAAAAAAAATCAAGCTTGATCAGGAATACCAGTTGTGTCCGTATTCTAATGTTTAGTGAGTGTAGGCTAGAAAAATGAAATACAAATGTAGCTCAAATTTCCATAATTTCCAGCAGGATTCCTGCACAGTAGGAAGATCAAGCAGTTTTTTGTTTGTTTTTGATAATGAATAACACTTGTGTAGAAGATATCTGATTGTATCCCCTTTCACTGTGGTCTGCCCTGTTCTATTTTTGTAGTAAGAGAAATATTCAGATAACCAATTAAATGAACTCATGGTAAGGAGGAAGCATAACGGCTAAGGAATGTCAAGGATTTCTCTATTTTTTAATAGGTAACACGAATTAAACTTTACCTGCTTTCCTTTAATGGTGAATGAGGCTCAAGGAAAAGCACTAAGAACAAATGGTTTTATCAATTATATCCTTCATATTCATGGCCCTCATCAAGTCCTCAGGTCTCTGAACAGGCTGCCTCACCAGGTAATTGTACATCATATTTGGTGTGTATTTGAGCTCTATGTTGTGCTAAAATTCACTTATTGGAGGAAGAAGAATTGGAGGAAGATTCAGTTCTTGGAAACTGAATCTTAAAGATGTTTCTGCAGTAACTTCTAGGAACAAGTTACTGCGTAGTGCTGAGAACTGCATGTTTTGCCACAGTGAGGTGTTCAAACTCGACGCAGAGCAAAGCAGACCTGTGTGAGAGTCTTGGCTCTGAGTGGGCTCTGAAATCTCTCCTGTCATGCGGTGATGACGGCATGACATGCAGCCCAGCCCTGCTTGGCTGTGCCAGTACAATGAATATGTACAGGAGGCTGTGATTTGGTTAGTTTGTAAGATAAATCTTCAGTGTGCAAATATAAAATGTGATGTAAAATTAAATGAATTGTAATTCAAATACATATTCACATACACTGTGCCTTTGCATGACTATTCAGATTGAATGTGTTTTTCTGGCTATCTTCAAAGATGCTTGCAAATTTATGATTTGTCTCAGTAATGAGAACAGAATGGGCTAAATCCTGCTTCAGAAATTACAAAGCAGCTGCAGCAAACTGGTTGCATTTATCCTTTTACATACTAGATCATGGTTATACATACCATCTTTATCATTTCAAAGTCCTGCAGCCCCTTTAATTCAAGTAAATCAGCGAAGTATTCTTATTTCTTTCCGTGACTCTATACTGGATCTTGCATATAATTGTGGTTTAGCTAATAGTCCCTTAATCATTCGTGAAAGGCCTGCAGGTTATTTATTTCTAATGTATGCAGTCCCTGTAGTTATTAATCAGCTAATAAATAAATCCAAAAATAATTGAAAAGGAAATGAAAAAGAGCAAGAATTTTTGCAGTTAACATGGAAGTGAAAGCGGTTGAAAAAAAAGCAAATGCCAGAGGAAACTGCATTGTGAATAGTCAATAAATCTAACAACAAAACTTCAGAGTCCCTGAAACCCTACTAAGGGTACATCTTCTTCCATTATAAAAGGCTTTCAGTATTACTGAAATGCTATTGCAAAATGATGCTGCCTTCATGCAAGATGGATGTTCAGCATCAGCAGTGAGCACTCCCACACTATTTAGGTGTCAAATGTTCTATAGGCTTGTAAAACTAAACTGGTTGCTTGTGAAGAAATCTGTTCAAAAAGGTACCACAACTATAATAATAGCAATGCAATGTAATGCCATTCTCCTGTAGCAAGTGATTCCAACTGTTCTCATACCTTTCCCTATAACAACATTGGGAGTTTGGGGGAGTTCTTTCCTCATGTCACCTGAACTGCTGAGATCAGAATGACTAGTTGATACGTTGTGCTACAGACATTGTTGGCACACGCTGTGTCCCGGTGGGTCATCAGTCTGTGATGACAGTAGGTAAGTTACTTGCTCCATACAGTAACTGAGTAAGGACAACTCCATGTCGATTGTCTGGCTTGTTCGCATCCTTTTTCCTTTCTTAATAATTTTTATGTCCAAGCTAAAGTTCCTTCTGTGTTTTCCCTGCCATAGGCCACATTTGCTTTGATATTTAACTGAAGGGGGTAGAGTCTTCAAGTCCCCATTGACACTCAAAGCACATGTACAGTTGCTGGACCCCGACCTGACCTCTGCGCACAGCATCTACAAGCTATTGATACCTTTGTAGCAGGCTGTTAGCTTTATGTGGAATTTCTATTAACTAATGCAAACTCTAAACAAAACGATCATATTTTATTTTGCAGTTTTTAGCAACAGCATGCACTTGCCAGCTGGTCTCAAAAGACTTATTTTCCATCACCTACAGTCAGTCACATTTCCCCAGTCTAAGATTGCTGCTTATCACTGTGGTTTTAATGATATTGCATCTGGCTCCAGAGTCCAGCTGGAATCAAAACAGTCATTTGTTTAACAGCATAGCTGCAAGTATGGTGGCTGAATTATGGGGGACTGACTTTAGTTGTGAATGCTCATTGAAATGAGTCCTTGCCTCTGCTGAAATGGAATTGCAGATAGCGTCCTCTAAACCGGTGTTGTCTGCTTCCTCTGTATACCTCTTGCTTCCTACAACAGCTGCAGTGCTGAACATAGCACATGGCTCCATTTGACATCTTCCTTGCCCCTTTCCCTCTGTCAGTCTTTGTCATTGCCTTTAGCTTAGACCTGTGTATTTGTTTTTGCCCAGAGTGGTATTTATCAGTATCTCCCTGGAAGGAAAGTCTTCTCTCCCAACAGGCTCTCTTGTGACTGGGATCATATGTTCCAGAAATCATATTATTGTTTTGCAGAGTCTTGAAGGTCTCCAAAACTGCAGGTAGACTAGAAAGTTTCCAGTTTTGAAGTTTAAGCTGTTGTTCCTCTTTCTTCTGCTTAACTTTATGCAAATGCATTGTAGGTTTCTTCTGGCTCAGTTTGTCTGGGATCACAGTATTCATTCAACACTTCTATCAGATGCCTGGTGCTTCAGATATTATTCTTGGCAACCACATTTATCTCACTTTTTTTTCTTCGCAATGAGATGACTCAACATCTCTTTTCTGTTCTTTATCTTTTAGCAAATATCTCTCGTACTGTGTACAGCCTTTGTTTTTCCTTCCTGTATTTTTTTTTGTGCCAGCATCTTTGTTAGAAATCCGGCATGGCCAATGGTCTGAATCACTCCATGCTAATCATATTCTTTCTTGCTGTGTATCTCACTAGACTGCCTCCACAACATTTCATGTATCACATGATAGCTCATGAAACAAGAGAGCTTTCATGCTGGTAAATCTAAGACTTTATTCAGAGGTTTATTTAAGAGATGCTGCAAATGCTGCATAGACTTCATCTGTGATATACAGGTGGCTGTCATGGTTCTTCCTTCAAACTCTCTGAGGCTGTGATAGTTTTGTATTTATATTCCATTAGGACACTACGTTTGTGAAAAGTATGCCAATTCTTTCTGAGAAAGGCTTTTTACTAATATGCACCTAGATATCAGACTAAGTCAAAGCCAGAGAGATGAATATGAAATCAGTCCAAGCATGTATGGCTACTGCACAACATTTTCTGTTGGGCTATTTTTCTGTTCTGGAAAAAAGAAAGAAAGAAAAAAAAACCCTATCTTTTCCTGTAATCTGCTTCCTTATAAGCCCTAGGAGCTATCCCTAAGTGCTGCTGCTTGTTTGACTGAAGGAAAATACCTTCTTGCAGGAAGAGGTCTAAAATCTTTGGTGAGAAAGAGTCTGAGATGCAGGGCTAGGATCTAGCCAGGGCTCAGCTAATCTGGAGAAAGAGGTTCACAGTATGCACAGGATGTGTAAGAAATTATGACTGCTTGTTTGACATTGTTTTTCTTGTGTCAGCTTTGAAGGTGAATCCTTACAATCTAAAGCAGTATTTTAGAAGTGTAGTTGGGATATACTGGAGAATGTAAACAGAGCTTAGGAGATCCAAAATCCTAAACATTTTTGATATACTTGGATGTCATGAACATTTAGTACACAAGTTTTAAGAAAGCAGTTAATGCCTTTACTTATGTTGTACTATTTGTTAGAATATTTACATTATCTATGCAATAAAATTTACCGATCTTAAGTAAATTAGTAAATGAGAGCCACACAAGCCAAAAAATATATTTTTCATGCAGATCCTGCAAATGAGAGAAATATTTTTCCCCCATGGTATGGCAAAGAAGATAAGATATAAAGGTCATACAGAAGATCTGGGAGTGACTTATTTTGCTTACCTATCAGAAACCATAGTCAACCAGAAGAGAAAGGAAGGAACATAAACATAGTATCATGACTTGGATCCTTTTAATGGATATCAAACATTCCTGAATTTCAGATGATTGTTTATGGCTAAATGGTGAAGTTGGTTGTACTGCCCGTGCACTTTTTTGATTGCAGATGCTAAGTTTATGTGTATATTCAAAAGTGCACTATAAAAAAGGGTTAACAAAATGATAGGGTTGATGTTGGCTGTTTGACTATACTTATATATAAATCTTGATGTTCGTTTAAGTTACTTTCCTGCTTTTAATTAAAGTTTGCAAATTCTTTCATTCCCTGTATAATTCCTAAGTAAGTCCTGCTTAGCCTTTTTTTGTTTGTTTGTTTCTATTTGTTTCTGTTTATTTTTTTGTTTCTATTCCAAAACTTTTGATAAAACTGTCATAAAACTGTTTTTGATAAAACTGTCACATACATGCAACACAGCAATTTACAAAAATGAGGTTATGTGTCAAAACAGTGCAAACTGTCAGACCTGGAAACAGGTCTGACAAAAACCAAGGGGATGGATGTAGCCATATGCACAAAGCTGCTGGGGAGTTGTGATCTCTGGCAATTCCAATCATTATTCCTTGCTGTGGATAATCAACAAGGAAGGGGATTAAATATGCAGTTTTATTTAACAGACATGTTTTGAAGATATATGGAATTCTTTGTGAATAATTCATGCACTTCAAGATCAGAAGTGTTGGAACAAAAAAAAAGGTGGTGTTGGGGGGTGGGGAGTTCTGCTGGGACTTGCTGGCTTAGAAAAAAAGCAGCACTTCCCCTACGTGTAAATGCAGCTGAAAGAGGATGGCTATAACATCAGGGAGAAAAAAATCTTTGCTAAAGAGTCAGGAGCAATATAGATGATCTCTTCTTCAGAAATTAAATTATTCATTTTGTCCTTGATAAATTACAGTTAACATGTATGCGTGGCTCACAACTGCTTCTCTAAAACATAAAAGAAACTTGCAGGGAAAATGAAGGCATATTTGGGGAAAAAACGGAACATCGAGAAAGCCCTGCCACAGTATAGCCTATTCCATTTTATGCCACCACAATGCATGTCTGATTAAATAACCCTTTCATTGACTTTGGCACTAACAAGTTATTTAAATTTTCCTTGCCTCTCTGTGCATTGCTCTACTTATTTTTCTGCTAGATTACACACAAAATTGAAATGAAAAAAGAGAAGAAATATTGGAAGGCGCTCTTTGATTTGGGAAAATTGAACAGTGGTAGCTGTAACACGGACTGTCAGGTGAAGCCTCAGAGAGATGGGGGACAGTGCTGTCACCTAATCTGAACTTTCATGCGCTCCCTTTTGGGCATTGGCATCAACAGAAGTATTCAGGTAGGTATTTGTAAGTTTTAGCTATATCTGCAGATCAAGTCCTTTGTCTTGCGATAACTGAAGTCAATGAGTTTCTGCTGGTGTTTAAAATTGATTTGTCTTGTTTGAAGAACTGTGACTTTGTGGCATGTGCTTGCTCAGCAGCTCGTAAGGACTGAAGAGGCCCAGGCAAGGGAGAGCCCTAGAGCTTGTCACGTTCCTCTAGCAGTATTTATCCTTGCCTGACAGAGAATGCAAGAAGCAACGTGCTGTCCAGCATAGACGTTTCTGTGCATTTTTCATGATGCTTTGAGTAATGCTGAGAGCATCTGCAGCTCTCATTCACATAGAATTTTTAACTGCTCTGAAGACTGGGCATGAACAGTGTATGTTCAGCATCCAGAGACTGAAATACTTCTGTAAATGTTCATAGATGGAGTCCTGCTTCCCAAACATACTCTGGATGCTAGTATATGATCAGGGGAAGACACCATGGCTAGGTAGTGATTAAAGGCTCCCTGCAGTCAGACAGTGAAAGGAGACCTGTCTTCTCACTGCCTCGGACTTGCATTTTGCTTCTGTACCATACAGTGTCCCAAGTGTGCCCTGTGAATCAGCAAAATATGGGACGCCTTTGGTCAGCCCGTGACACTTCCCTCCTTTCCCTTCCCCTCCAGCATCTCAGAGGGGCACAGGGAGAACTTCTGCCTGTGAAGAGGCACCTCCCAGCACATGTGCCCAGTTGCACCCTTGTGCCCGCGCATTTTTTGATGAGAAGGTTCCTATAAATGAGGCTCTCTGAACACTGAGTCATTTCTAGAGCTGCCGCAGTGTGTCCCGTGTTCCTCTTCCATTTGCGTGCATGCAGAGAAGGTCAAGCAGTGAATTAGCAGATAGCTTTGATGGTGCCACAGACAGCAGCCAGTTTCAATACATTATCAAATAATAGACTATAAATTATGTAAGCATTGAAATGCCAAGCAGCAAGCAGCATTGCCACTGCTAAATAGGAGGACTAAATTTGTTAGAAACTGCTAATCCTAATGATGTATTTGTTTTTAGGAGCCTGGACATTAACTCTTTATCACTGTTCTTCCTTCTCTTTCTTCTTTATCAAATCTGGTCACTTTTTGATCACACTCTCTTATTTTATGACAGTCAGTTAAGACCTGTCTCTGGCATACAGGAAGTTAATTTTTGATTCATGTTCAGACTGACTCCATAAGCTGCTTGTAAGTCCCAAATGTCCAAGGCAGCAGCCAAGGCAGCCCTGGAGGGGCATCAGATGATAGCTGCAAAAATACTGAGTGTGCAAAACTCAGAAGCAAGATGTCCCAGACTTAGTAAGTAGGACAGAGAAGGGAGGGAAGGGACAAAGATTTATATGTAGTGCTCCTTCTGCCTAATATGTCCTTGTAAATGGATCTGTATTTCCAAGCTTGATTTCAGTTATATTAAAAACAAACAAACAAACAAACAACAACAATAAAAAAACTCTGTCCAGTCCCCTGTGATTTCTGGGGCCTCTCTGTCCCCTGTGTCTGGAGGCAGACTGGTTTCTTGCTATTTCTTGCTGCAGCCTCTGTTGTGCTGCAGGCATCCAGCCCTGTGCTGTGCATCTTTGCTTCTGCTCCCCTGCAGTGTCCACAGCCTCCTCTCTTGCAGCATACCCAGATGTTCCTCAAGGAAAGTATCATCTCCTTTCCATTCAGGACATCCCCTTATATCCAGTGGCCCTCCAAGAACATAAAGTGTAACTGGGAACAACAGAGATGCACACCAACCACTGTGGTACAAGTTATGCACCAACTATTTTCTGATCTCTGACTCCAGCAGTGACATTTTTTATGGACCTGGCTGTGCAACAGGGTAAGCAACTGAGCCAGCTGGTTGCACTAGACATTACAGTCCTAGACACAGTAATTATTATCCTGTTAATTTGAGTCAGTAGCCAGAGGAGGAAGGATGCTCAGGTGCAGTGAACTGGAACTTCCAGTTTCCACAGACTGGTTTGGTGCTGCTTTGCTTCAGGGAGTGCAACCACCTGATCAGTAAGTCGTGCATGTCTAGGTCTAGGGAGCCTTCTGGAAGCTGAAGTACCTTTAAATTTTATATGTTGGATGTATGGGTATGTATGGATTTTATGTGTTAATGCGCTTATAGAAAGGGTCCCAGAGACTATACCCAGACGGATTTCTGCTAATACAGTTTTTTGACCCAAAAGGATGAGGAACACCTCAGATGCAAAACATCACTGGGTTTTGATAAGATGCTTCATGGATTCAATGGATTAAGTATAAGTCGGGCTAAAAAAATCAGTAAGCATTACTGAACAAAATCTATAGTCTAAAATAGTGGTTGGTCCATGTTTCAGCTCAGCAAATAGCCAGAATATTAGGTACATAGCAGGACTCAGAGGCAATTTCAGAGCTCTGTAGGGAAATACAATAATTCACACATTGCTGCTGTATAGGCTGTTATCAGTACATTAGTTTGCAGAGCCACTTTTATCCTGAAATATAGGATAAACAGCATAATGTTAAAATATATCAGAAATACTGGATATGAGATATCTGAATTTTACTCCCTGAGCATTTTCCTTCTGGTATTCTGCAGCTCCTAAACGTGTATCCCTCCTTTTCTTGACTACACACAGCCTATTAGGACAAACCAAAGATTCTCTTTGAAAAAGAGCATCTTGTTTGCATTCTCTCTGGATTTTTCACTGAACAGCGTAATATATTAAAGTCTTCAAAGTAGAGGCAGTTTACAAATTGAAAAAGAAGCCACCTAGACAGTGTGCCATGTATTATGATAACGTGGTTCTGTAAGAGGACTTAAGGCAGGGAATACATATAATGACGTATTTCATAGATAAAGCTTGCTCTGATGATTTGAATGCTTGCAATAGTTTACCACTAATATATGCCCAGAAGCAGAGTAGTTTACTTAGGGAACAGAAAAAAAGAAAATATTTTGAAGCATTTTCCTTAAAAAGGAGAAGTCTTCCCTTGCTAGTGGAAGCCCCGAACTGAGCAATATGCACAAGCAAATGTCAAAGTTTTAAGCGTGAGTTGTCATTTTGTTAAACATGAAATAATTTGTATGCATAAATCAGACATGCACTAATGAGTGAAGAGTGACTTCGCTCTTAGTATGAGCCACTATCCTTATATCAATCTAGGGGTTGTGAATCTGGAGGCATCTGACTTGAGATCTAACTCCTAGAAAGTTTCTCTCATTTCTAGAATTCTCAGTACTGGCATGTTTCAGTGTTACAGCTTCTATACAAGAGAGTGAATATGTCAGAAGGAAAAGCTATGAGACTCATATAAATAAAGTATTCCAATTAACAAAGTAAGAAATCCTCAGCTAATATAAAAATTTGCTTTAAATCAGGATTGGACGGTTAGGATCCCACATGCCTAAAAATGGTGATAATATTCATACCTTCACTATTCTATCTCCAGGAATTGTTGTAAGTGGACACCTAAAGAAGAGAAGTAAGGTGAGCATCCTAGTATTCTTTCTACCTCCAAACTCTTACAGCTCTGGAGATTTTCTGAGACTCTTGTCTGTCCATTTAGCAACCCCCAAGACTCCCTTCCATGTGGTGACTCAATCTTTCCTAGAATCAGTGTCAAATTCTTATACTCACCGTGTTTAACAAGGAAATCCCCTGTGTTACTACGACTGGTTGCATTAAAAAAAAGAAATCTTGTTTGGTTTAGCTCCTTCTGGCTTCTTTGGATGCCCTTTAGTTCTGGTAATGAAAGACATGGTAAAAAAACATAAGTTTCCTTCAGTTCCATGCTAACCCTGATTTTGTAGACTTGTATCAAATGCTCGTGTATCATCTTGTTTCCCAGGTCTTCAATTCAATACCTGTGTTTCAGCTAATTTCAATTTGTCCTCAGTGGAATATTTCCTCTTCTCCTACAGCTGTTAAAAGCTTCTGATGAGAGACCTTTGCAAAAAGCTTTTGGAAAACACAGCAGGATTTCCTTTTGCAGGTGGTACAATGGTTCCTCACAAGTCTGGCATGTTTCAAGGTATTCTGTAGATCCATCCTTTATTATAGTTTCTGGTAATAGTTTTGATTTTTTAACTGTTTGGCTCTTTTTCCTTGGCATGACTAATTATATATTTTATATGATAATATAGATATATGTTTTATATTTACATATATATAAGTATCTAGTGAAATACAAAACATAAAACAGTAACATATAATCTTGCAGACAGTTGATCCTTTCTCTACAGCCCTTGCAGCACTACTAACTTCCTCTTGCCACATTCTAAAAGATGATATAAACAGGTATTATGCTTTCAATGTGATGGCTTTTAGTCTTCCGTGTCATCTGTAACAATTTAACTTTCCCACCTGGCCTTTATAAAACTACCTCATTTTTGTAGTTACCCTTTTTGGAAGTTAGATCAACTATGGTGACATTGTACTCATGAGAGAGTGCTCAATACATTATTGCACATATAATATTTGTCTCAGAGAGAAGGCACAACTCTGTGTTAATAAACTAAATCCCTAATGCTATGGAATACCACTTCAAGGGATATTCCTTTTTGCAGGATTGCTAACATGCTGCTCTGTGAAGTGGCATCTAAATGCCCGGATTGCTAAAATTCACTTAGCTGCTAGCCAGAGTGCTCCACTGGTGGCAGGTAAAATGTTCATTTCTGCATCTAAGACTTTTGTGTCAAGTTCTGGTATGACGTGTGCCCACTATACATAGAAGTTAGCCAGTGTAAATTATATTTTCTGCCCTCACTGCTTCTCTGATTTCTCTCAGCACAGAGCAGTCACTGTCAGCAGTCTGCTCAGTCAGTGACAGGTGCACTTCCAAAGGGCTATCCTCATCCCTGGAAGTTGCATGAATGTTGCCTCGTGATCATTTTCCCCTCTGTCTTTTCTGATGATGCTAAGAGCCTTTGTGATGGAGCTAAGTGCCTTCCATGAGCTTATTCCTGTCCTCTTCCTGAGCAGCAGCTTTTAAAAACAAAGAAAGGCAAATTTGAACACCGGACCTCTGCACAGAGGTGGCCTGAGCTTGTCCCAAGCGATGCTACTGTTGCATTTCTGCTGGAGGTGGCAGCTGGCTTCACAAGTGGGTGGAGCTGAGAAACTCAATACTACCGAATTGTGGGTTCTGTCATTTCAAACTTTGTGCAGAGTTGGGTGGATTCAAAGATTTTCTGTCTGACGTAATTTTTTAATGAACCTGCCACTCTAATCTCTTCATGGGATCCGAAGACTAAGCAGGAACAAACAGCACTTACTCCTTGGTGGCAGAAATATGCCACATCACCCTGTGTTGAGTCATTTGGAGACAAGAAGAGGCATCCAAGAGGAGCTATTTCCAGATGCTAAGGCTTAACTTTGGTACCGTTGCCTTCATATGTGGCAGAAATGTCACCTTCTCCTACACATATTGAAGAAAGCTCCCTACAACAGCTGTGGTCTGTCAGTGAGGAAAGCTAGGATGTTGAAGTATGAGTATTGGCCATGGGAACTATTTCTCTGCTGGAGCTGACATGCTTTTTGCCCATAAGCTGGATGATTTTATGGTGGTGCTCTTCCAGCTGAAGCTAGCTGTAGACTTGGCCAGATATTCTGAGGGGTGCATTTGAGCTCAGTGTCTGTTTCCTCCCACACCATAATTTTTACAGATCCTTACGCTGCCTCGTTTTTGTGCCAGATCCATAAAGGAGACAGTAAAATAACAACAGCTACTGGGCACAGGAGCCCCTCAGCATTACAAGGAGCTACCTTAGGCCCCATCCCAGGTGAGGGAGGGAAGGGACACTCATGGTCCAGCCGGAGCAGTTGCTCAGGTGTTGTTTCTGATCCCTGCTCAACTCGCCAGTGCTCGACTCTGTCCTGTATACCCTTGGAGGAGGTGTACGTGGTGCTACTGCGGTCATGTGTCACCTCAGGCAAGATTCACGACAGGATTGACTCTTTGCACTGTCAGCGAGGCAAGGTTGGCAGAGGTATCAGTTTTTTCAGTGAGTCTGGCACTGCTGCAATTTTTAGTGAAGTGAGACTGCCCTGCCTCCATGAGGCTTCCCACTTCCCTCCCTTCCTGCTGGGGATAGTACCCAGCATTTCCCCATCACGTTTGTCTTTTTTTGTGCCTGCTGTGCTTCAGGTAAAGCACGGTTAGGTAACCAGCATGCAGAGGCTAAAGATTTAAATTTCTTAGGGGGGGCTCTTTTTTTTTTCTTCTTTCCCAGAGATTCTTTTCTGTCATTTCCCTTCTCATTTAAAATCCTCTCTGCACTGTTCAGTGTCACTGCTAGCATTAGGCAAAATTATTGCTATAATGAATTTGAATTGAGATGTATTAGGTGGCCAGTGGCTTTATGGCTCAACTGTAACTACCTCTTGATTCAGCTCCTGAGAATAGCTCCTCATCCCATGCGCTGCAGCACCTGAGGTCCCTCTAGGCAATCCTTATCACGTGCTACTTCCATACACTGTTTGGTCAGATAATACCATACAATTAGGCCTTAAGAGCAAGCAATGGAAAGCTCTCCATAAAGGCTAGATATATCAGAGCACAGGAGTGCATCCTTATCCCCATTCCCTTAGATTTGTTGCCACTTTGATGTGTTTTGATGTTTGTTTTGTTGTTGCTGCTCTGATCTGGCAGTGAGCTGCTTGCCCCAACTCCTGCCATGGCACCACCTTGCTGAGCTAAGGGAGCTCTGACCTGGCTTCCTCTTCCGCTTGTTCCATAATCTTCTAGAAATGTCTGCATTTCCAGCAGATCTTTGGCTATTTTAGATGCTGTATCTGATTGGAACATTTTAGTTTGTTTTTGCTGTCATACTCACACTTCGACTGGCATAAATATTGTGTATCACTATTGACCTCATCCCCAGATTTGAATGGAATTGGGTCTGCTTCATGTTTTTTGCACAGAGGAGTAAATCCACAGATTTTACAAGCAGAGGCAAAGTCCATTTATTCCATGCCACGCCCACCAAAAGTTATCTGAACAAGGTGGTTAGCAAAAAGTGTGGACTAATGAGGCCCAATGAATTTTCTGGTCAGCTTGGAGCACATGCAGAACAGGCTAGCAAAATGCAGTGTACATATTTCTGAGAGACTCTGTGTTTGGTCTCCAAGCAGTTTGAACTTCACCTGACTCTAATAAATAGCCAAGTTGTGGTTGCAATCACTTACATTGGCAGCTTGTGCTTTTTTGCCTTTGCTGCTTGTCTTAAAAAGTGACATTGAAAGGTAAAATAGTTTTGCCTTCTGCAGACATTTTGGGTTAAGGTTGTTGTACCTGACTTGTTGTCAGCTTGATCCAAAAGGCACTTTTCCTTTCAGCCAGGTGTAATACAATAGGGTGTGTCAGGACTTGATGAATTATGCCATGCTAAACCACATTGTGAGCGTCAAAAGGATAACGAAAAATTGTAGCAGAGGTATGAAAAATGAAATAGATTGTTGAAATATGTTTTTTTCCTGCTTCGAGCTTACCGTGTTCAATAGATTTCAAAAATCTTTTGATATTTAACTATTTTCTCCTCTAACACCTTAGTGGATCATGCTCCAACATTGTCACAACGGTGACAGCAGCCAGAGGACTCTTTTGAGAGGACTCCTTTAAAATCTGTTAGCATTTTTTTTTCCTACATTCCTACATAGGTCAGGATACTCCAATGTATCATCCAGACTTCAAGATGAGTAGCTACATATCCGTTTGGGTTTTTAATACAAAAGTAGCTATGGGGATTGGTGAGGTACTTTGATAACATGCTAGTGAAGTTTATAAAACTGCCTGAGAGATGAAGAGGCTTCTCTTCCATCATCTGCAGAGCACCCTTGGTCTACCTGTGACTCCCTACTTGCCCTCAAAGCAGTGGCAGGCTCTTTTTCCTCTGCTTTTCCAGCTGGAGGAGGTGCTCAGGCTTTGTAGAGAGCTGTGTGCTGCTGTGCTGAGAGCACCTGCAGGCAGGTCAGGAATCAGAGACCCTCCCTGTGCTGCCTCCCTGCCAAACTCTGCAGAACGGATAGTGGAGGTAAAAGAAATCCAAGGAGGGAGGGATCCTTGGACGATCCTAGGGCAGGAATTTAGGCTTGCCAGAGTAACTGGAAAGTTACTCATCTTTATTTTGCTACAACTCCCATTTCCTAAAGATTTAGATATGCCTAGTTTTCCTTTTGACTCTCATTTGCTTACATAAAATTGCATACCATATAACATTTTTCTTTATTTCATATGCTAAGGGACAGATTCTGAATTTTTAGTCATGTTTGGCAGAACATTGTTCCATAACCAATCTCATTAATTTCAGTGGATCTATTTGTGGAATAAAATACTCTTCAACAGCACTTGAGGACTCCCAAAGGGAGCAGAAGTAAAGAGTGAAAGAGGAAAATGGCTGCCAGAGATCCAATCAATATTTAGATTTTAATGTTGCTTAGGGATTAGTTAGTCATTTGCATCATCCTCAGAGGGTTTACCAAATGTTAATTTGTCATTCTTACCTTTTTTTTTTTTTTTTTTGGTATCAGGTAGTAGGGTGAAGTATATTTCTCAGAAGGATATTTAGTGTCTTTCATGTGTCAGTCAAGGCTGAGCTCTTCCTTTTCCCATGCAGAGCTGACTTCTCTTAAGCTATATGGGGTCAAGAGAAGATACATTTTTATGCATTGCAGGATACCTTGAAAATAAAGACATAAGAAGCAGAAAGGTACATGACATCTGTTATTCTGCCTTTTTTTTTCCATTTGAGGCCTCTTTAATAAATTTTAATGCCTGTTGCTCATCCAGTTTGAAAGAATTTCAACAAACAGTTTCTCTGATCAAAAGATAATTTGTTAATACTGTTTATATGCTCTTCTCAAGAACTAGAGGAATTAGGTAAATGTTTTCCTTAGAGCTCTCTGCACTCCAGTCCTTGAAGTTCCTCATGTGTGGTCTGCCAGGCTCTTACCTTCTTTAATAGAAGGTGCTCATTACATGACATGTTGTGGAGGCATCATTAAGGTAAAGTTTCTTTAATTCATTTTATTTCATAATAAATTGTACTTGAGAGTATTAAAGACATCTCAAATTTCAGCGAGTAAGAACTTTGCTGCTAAACTGCATAGAATCCTATATAGGAGACTTATGAACTTGGAAAGAGTGAACAGCCCTTTGAATTGGGAAAAAATAAATATTACTAGCCCTTTTTTTCATGGTGATAAGCATTTCTTGTTTATTTGTGTATTAAAGACCAATAGCTGAGTAGTGTATTGTAACCACGCTCACAACAGCTGACAGTGTAAGTTTATAGAAAACCGTAAGTTATCAGTCTCTGTATTTTAAATGTTCTTTAAATGACTTTTCTGAGCCATGGGTAGAATCACAGAATATTTCAGTTTGGAAGGGACCTCAGGAGGTCTCTAGTTCAACCTCCTGCTCAAATCAAGTTCAGCTGTGAGGTCAGACCAGGTTGCTCAGCATTTTTTTTCAGCTGGATCCTGTAAATTTCCAAGAATGGGCACTATATAACAAATCTGGGTCATCTGTGCCACTTCTTGACTGTCACCAGGGTGAAAAAAATTCTCCTTATGGCCAATCTGAACCTCTCTTCTTTCAAATCAAGCCTCTTGTTCTCCTACCATATACCTAAGTGAAGAGTCTGTTTAGGGTCCTTGGAAACTGGCAGTTGGATTCCCAGTTCCTGCTTTTTTTTTTCTTTTTTGGCCTTTTTTTTTCACTCTCTCTCTGTAGGATTTAGGTATCCAAATGTTTTGTTTTTTTTCTTGTGCAAACCTCAAGAATATATGCTTATTAGTGTCCGTATGGAGGTCTATACTATTCTGTACTTAGGCAAGTCTTCTTTCAACCTCACATCTCTGGCATTTAGATAGACTTTGCAGGCTGGAGAAAACATCAAGGGCAGGATATATGATGTAAAGTGAGATTCTAGTCAGGTTTCCATATTTCTTGTGCATTATTTTGATGTAGTCAACCTGCTATGCAAAGAAGTGTGACACATGCTTCTATAGGTTGTAATGGAAACCTAGCAAGTGTGCCATGTCTTTTATTATAAACTGGGTATCAACAAACTAAGAAGCAGTACTAGATGGAGTAGTAAGGTCTTTTCTCTGCCTTTTGTGTTCTCTTGCATTTGTTTTCTGTAATGCTAATATACATGAGATGCTTATATCTCCAACCACTTGTAAAATATGATGTAGATAAAGGATAGGTGAGAGCTTGTCAGCTCCTATCAACACCCTAAAACTACAGGGCAAAGCACAATAAATGCAGTTGTGATTCCTCTTCTCAGATGATAACTCAAACTCTCACTGCTGAGAAATGTCAGCAAAAATGTTAGGAGGGCATGAGGCATTTCCATGTTACACAGTGTCTTCCTCTAGTTAAACAGGTATACATAGCTGTTTGCATCACACAGTAATTAGGATTTAAGGGAAAAAAAAAATTGAAGGGGAACAGAAGACAACAGTGTGTTTAGATATTGCTGCCTTAAACATAATGTTGTACATTGCACTGCTCTGTCATCTGCAAAGCTGCTATTTAATAGCAGGTTAATTACAGCCCAAAGTCCAAGTTGAAAGTAAAAAACAAAACAAAACAAAAAACAGTCAGTCAGGGGAAATGTATGTGTTCAATTCCGTACCATTTTATTTCTTTCCTCATAATAGTGTTTTTCCTATTCTTGAATGAAGGAACTCCCTCTGGTGGCTAATTTGCTGTCTCAATTTCAGTCTTTTTGTGTGGAGGATGCATGCAAGCAGCTGGCCAGAAGAACTGATACAGTAATAAACCGGTGCTTTTATTAGGCTAGTTCAGTGTTTTGTGTTCTGAATACTGAGGGCATAGATAAAGCCTGTCCATTCGACGGGGTTTAAAAATAATATCCATTCATTGTGGGTGGGGGAGGGAGGGGTGGAAAATACTGCTGAAAATAGTATTTCTGGAAAAGAGCCTAAAATATTCCCTTTTAATCAGGTAAACAGTCTGTTGTCTTCAGTGATCTGCTATTTTAAAGCACATGCACATTCACAGAAGATAAATCAATAAAGGGTCAAACTAACTCTTGTTAATTTGTCCTGTCCCACTGCAGGTTTTTCAAGTTGGAAACATTTCTTCTGGTCATACAGAGCTCAGCCTGAGTCAGAACAATAGATGTTATTGATGCCTCTTAGCCCATGGGCAGTGCCTATGTGCTGGACAGAGCTCTCCACTCCTCAAGGCAGAACTTCTTTTGGATTTAGGTCTCTCTTATCTGTCCATGCTCATCTACACATTTTTATAGAATATTTGTGGTTAGCATATTTACTTATTATCAGTAATATTTTGTTACAGAGCAGATAAACACAAGTGGAAATGGCTGGTTTGTAAGTTTATATACTGCAATACCTGGTAACCTTTATGCCTTGCAAAGAATAGTAGCATCTAGGGCTAAATGTCAGAACTGTGGAAGTAGGGATGACAGTGTCTACACTTCTTCAGAAGGAGTACGAGTTGGTTTGGTGTGTTTGGAAGAGGTTGAGAGAGCTGTGGTGATTCATTTTGCTTCCTCTTGTAACCTCAGCAACCAGATGGCAGCATGGCCCAGCCAGGTGCCTATTCTTTGTCCAAGAATGGAATCTGGAAAAGGACCCAGTTCCCTTGGCTCAGGGCTTGCAAAATTAGGCCAGTGCTAATTTTAGAGGCCAATGCTAATTTTAGTGGCCAGTTCTATTAGCTCGAGTTGTTTACTGTTGTCTTGAAAAGGAGCCCTCCGTTACCATATAACCTTGAAGTAACCATCTACCCCAGAAGACATCTAATTGCGTTGACTCAACAATGATATTGTAGATTATTCATCATAATTCACTAAATTGCATGTCTGCTGCAACAGTGCTTGAGAGAGAGAGAGAGAGATTTCTTCATAAATCTTATGATTTGCAGATGGGCCTGACCTGATGTTTTGAAATATCTATGTTGTAAGAGTACATTTGACACAGCTTTGAAAGTTATTAATAATTGGAAAGATTTCTTGTACCTCTAGTTATTTTTTTAATCTCTTGACTTTTCACCTATAGAAGAATTGTTGCTCTCATCTGAAACAAATTATATAGTTTGATATATGAAACACAAAGTTCAAATTTAATTTTCATATGGATGCAATTTATTTTGACGTTCATGGGACGTAGTCCTTTTTTTAACTTTATAATAAATATGACTATCCATTTCATCAGCATAACATGACCATTTATATTAATATATTTCAGAATGAAGAAAAATGCCTTTCATTCTTTCCTAACCAAATGTTCCAGTGACCTCCGTATTCTCAAGCCTCACATTTTTTCAGGCTACTTTCAGTCTACTGCTGAAGAAACTAGGGTCCTGCTTTTAAAAGGACAAGAACAAAAACTTTTATGAGTTGTCTTTCTTGCATTTGTTTAAATACTAAAGTCTCGTTAGTCCATCTTCTAAGAGGCTACAGGATTTTTTTTACAAAATTAAGTAGAAATTTATTTCATGATAGGACTGACTTCTGCCGTTTTCATGAATGAAAGTAAATATTGTACTCATTTGGTAGTACTTGTAGGTTTAAGATCTTTAATACTTTTAGGAAAAGAATCACAAACAGTCATTGATATGTTAGATTTTTTTTTCTTTTCTGGCAGCCATTCTGGCATTTCTGTCTCATTCTCTTGAATTCAGAGCCCTTAGCAAAATAGATTGTATTTTACATATACAGCTTTACATTTATTAATCCTCTTACAATTCATTACAAATGAATTTGTACTTCGACACCCCAGAGGGCTGTGCTGCCATCCAGAGGGACCTGGACAGACTGGACAACTGGGCGGTGAAAAACCTGATGAAATTCAACAAGGCCAAGTGCAAGGTCTTGCACCTGGGGAGAAATAACCCCGGACACCAGTACAGGCTGGGGACTGACCTTTTGGAGAGCAGCTCTGCGGAGAAAGACCTGGGTGTCATGGTGGACAACAAGTTGACCATGAGGCAGCAGTGTGCCCTCGTGGCCAAGAAGGCCAGTGGGATCCTGGGGTGCATTAAGAATCATCTACATTTTGGGGCTTATTTTAAATGTGAGAATGGTGGAATCTTTTGAGCAGCAAATTTCAGAGAAAAAGGAGGCCCTCTTTTGTTTTATTAGGTTTTTGCTTATGTTTTTTTGATTTCTCTTCCTGTGTGTCACTTCTTCAACTCTCTGTGTTTTTTTCCACGTGATGAATTAAGCTTACAATTCCCAAAACGACCGTTTGGATAATGACACTTTTTCCTGCTTGGGTTTCTTCAAGGGTGCTGCGAAAGAAAGGTGTCAGCCAGTGCATGAAGATCAATCACAGCTGAAAATAAAGGTGTGTAACTTAGCTTTGGCTGTAGGACCGTATAGCTTTTAACCTATAAAATAGGTTGTATAGCCTATAAAATACAAAAATAACACATTTCTTTTGCCTAAGAGCAACCTACCAGCATGGACTCTAAGACCCTAGAATGGGAAACAGAAATAGTACCTTTGCCAGAAGAAGAGAGCCTAGGCTGTAGAAAGCGAAAATGCTTATTTGTTTGTTGGCCTTACTAAGCAACACATGCAAAATAGCATAGTTGAAAAGAAAGAAACTTTTTCAGTGTAGATATGTAGAGCTGTCAACAGCCCTCTATGTAGTTCAGTTAGGCCATAAGTTCACTTAAAACATAAAATAAGTTTGACTTAGAAAATCAACTCTACTTTTCTTCATGCCTACTCTAAGACCCGAAAGGATCGTCAGGCCCTGAACTGAAAGTTGCATAGAAGTCATCCCTGAGGAATCACATGATTCATCTCAGCTTTTAAGGCGGATCTTTAATTAAGGGAGTCACTCTTAGTCGCACAGGGAAGGCTCTGCAATCCTTTCTCCTAGAAGGAGGAGGAGGGAACAGATGTAGAGCCAGACATGTCTTTCATTTTTGCTTTTTTGCTGGTTTTCCTGGCTGGCTGTTCCGCTTGTCGGCATCACACATGTCAATGCTTAGGCAGGATATTCATTTGTCAGGAGAGCAAGGTGATCCAGATTCCTCGGGACATTCCCAAGAACTCCACTGAACTGTAAGTAGGCAGAAGGAATGGTTGCAAGCAGCAGCTTTGTTGTTGTCTTTTAAAATAAACTTTTTGTTTGGCTTGTTTGGCAAGCCAAGAATAAATTTTGTAGGGATTTACTCAGGAGACTTGTACCAGCTGTTTGAAAAGCACAACACTTCCTCTGACATTCATTAAATTACAGCTTGAAGTGTCCTTCCATTGCTGTTATGTTCATTTTAAGATCTCTGTTAAGAAAAGATATGTTATTTTATAATGCAAAGTATAGACTAAACTTAAAACAAGTCTCCTTCGTACTGTGACAGTAATTTGAAGCATAAAGTCTGAGTTTTCTTTACAGCTTGCTTTAGCGTTATTGAAACATGTAGCACAACTTGTCTGCCCTGAACAACTTGATGAGTGTTTCTGTTCGTACCGCAGGAACTTGCCAAAGGCTTGTATTTATTTGTCAGGGAGGATTTTTTTTTGTTTGTTTGTTTTCATTTGAAATGATGAAGACTTGGAAAAAAAAAAAGAGAGAGAGAGAGAAAGAAAAAAAAAAAGAGAGAGAGATAAGGATTCAGAGTGTGATTCTCCTGTATCAAGGGAGCTGGATGACTGCATTTGGTGAGAATGAACAATATAAAGATACAGTTACTTGAGGAAGAATTTTATCTATCTAAAAGCTTCTCTTTGTCTTCAGTATAGTAATCTGAAGAATGTTGCATGGCAGCTGTTTTCCATGCTAGTAATGCAGGTTAGTAATAGAATTCACGCAATGTTAACTACATAACAGTCCAAGTGATTGTTTAACTATGTATTTTTAAGGCAAGCTATATTTTGTACACTGATAGGTATTTAACAGCATTAAGACCTAAAGCGAAATGAAAGCAGCAGACTTGCATAAACCTTTTTATTACAATTGGAGAAACAAGTTCAGAGAGAGGATACAAGGAGTAATGCTATGTCACTGGTTTGAAGAATGTGTCACTAGCCTGATATTACAGACCACAGAGCTATAATATGCTACAGTTTTTTCTAATGGAGAAGTTCCCTTTGAGAATTGTACTCACTAAATAAATAGAATAAGTAGACTGGTGGAAACTTCAGAATAATGTCTGAATTAACAGTAGAGGGTCAGTGAAAGTATAAACCCATCTTACAACTGGAGGGAAAAATAATCTATTTATGATTTAGGTCATCTAAATCTGAGTTACTAATGCTCCAGGCATATACTGCTCATTTCGTTTAGTTTTGCTTTGATTGTTTCCTTAGATTTCACAGTTAAGGTTTGCTTTCAAAGGATTAAGCAAAATCATTTTACAGTTATTTCTGAGAAGAAGTTTTATATCACCAAAAAGCACCTGTTAATAAGTAGAATTTGTCTGCAGTAGATACTTGTTAACTTTTCAAGGGTGTTTTGAGGTTTCTTATTAGCAGGTTTCTCAGCATAACTGTGTATTCCCTGAAACTGCAGGCTAGGACTTCAGTGTGCCTGTAAACAGGAAGTGATTCTTTTTTTCTTTAAGTGTAATGTAAGTATTACTCTTAGAAAAGAATCAACTGAAGAGATTTTAATTTACACCAATTTTTGATTCTTTACAAGATAGATAGTCCTGGGGTTGATTTCATTATTGTTAAAGAATTTGTCCCTAAAAACTCAGTGATGTTACCTCCAACATAGCAGCTGTTAAGGAGAATAAAGCGTGATGTATTAGCTGACAAGTTAAGTGTTGGATAAGCCTTAGATTTTCATTCAAGGGCAAAAGAGGTGCTAGGAAAAGGTGCCTTCCTGTAGGCACAGCTGCAGGCTGAAGGTCCATGGGTTGATTCAGCTGATGAACAATAAACTTCACTGCTCCAACTGCTAGTGCAAATGCTCAGCTGGCAACAGAGAATAAACTCTGTGTGTCTTCAAAAAAAAAAAAAAAACCCAAAGAATTACAAGGCCTGTAAAACCAGTGTAACTGCTTGGGCCTAGATGGCCACAGTATCTAATGATCTTGCATAGGACACAAGCATGGGCTTATTCCTACTATATAAGCACAGCTCCTATATGATGTTTCTTTCATTTAGGAAATAATTTTGAGAGGGTGCTGGATGCTGTAGTCTATTTACCTTTGAGGAGATGGTTCCTCTCAGTAGGCTCTTCAGCTTCTCTGTGTGTCCTTGATATCTTTAGATGTTGAATAATACATAGCTGAAAGCTTTGGGGAGAGAGCAGGAACCTGATAGACTTCAAGAATTCCTGGGGGTGGGCTTGGAGTGAGCGATTCTCTCTTTCTGTGTCTTCCCGTCTCATCACGGCTGTTTCTTAGGTGAGTGCAATCGTACCTGGCACCCAGTTGGGTGACTTATGGAGAAAAGTCAGGACAAAGGCAAAAACATCGTCTGTGCAGACCAATCAACTGTTATCTCTGTTTTTTGCCAGGAACTTTTAAGATTAATGTATGTGGCCTCAAGGGCCAATGACACATACTGCCAGGATCTTCTTTGTAAACGGCATGCTGCCAGTGAGAGCTTACACTGGGCAGTTAGTGTGAGCTTTGTTGCATGGTACAAGAGCTGGGATTTCTTCATCTAGTTGGATTAGCATTAGCGCTTGTGTCAGAGCGGAAGGGCCTGGCAGTCTCATTTTGAGTGATTCCTGGCTGTACTTTCCCTGTTGTAACAGAGAGGGATCAGAAACAACAGGGTTTCATTCCTATTCTTCCTATCACATCTATGCCTCAGTGTGCAGGCCAGCATCTAGGAAGGAATGCTGTACTTCTGTGTCTGTTGGTACCTGTGGACTTGAGAAGACTGTGATTGGCACACTCTGGAGGTTTTCAGAAGAAGACTGTGGCGATCAGGTGTTTTGTTTTATAAAAATGGTCTGGAAGAAGAGTTGGATAGAAGTATTTTTGGTGTTTCTTGTAGTTACTGAAAAGTCCCTGAGGAATAAAGATGGCTTTGATCAGTATTCTGGAGGTTTCCCATGGCAGAAGATTCAGGCCAAAGGGAAAAAATTCAAATGGGGAGCTTGGACTCATTGAGTCAATTTTAACTATTCATCACCTCACAAAGTCAGCAAGTAGGGAAATAAGTGAGCCAGCAAGCAAGTAGTAACTGTGTAGTCCTTGAAGACTTAAAAGCTATTCTTAAAATTCGATATAAGGCTTTGTAATCCATCCTTCTGGTTATTTACTAAGAATTCATTTAGTCTCTGGAGATTAAATGGATCTGTTGAGCAGTTGGTACGTGGCTGATTCCAGGCAGAGTAGAGATGCTGTAAGAAGCTTCTCTAGAGCATGGAGACTCCTCATAGTAAAGCTTTACAAACTTAGATTTGTGACTTAGTGAATTTTTTTAAAAAAATCCTTTATCAGCCTTTTTATGAAAATTTGCTTAACTTATTAGCATGTCAGAAAGGAACAACCAGGGTGATTTAAAATACTGCGGGGGAGATGGTCTACATTTTGGGCACCTGCTCAAAATTCTAACAGAGAGAGAAAACTACAAGTAGAATAAATAAAACTTGATCCCACAGAGCTTTATATTTTAGAAACCATTCTCCAGCTTCACTAACTGGTTAGTCACTTATATAGCAGTTTAAAAGTATATTATTTAGAATGTTTTATCCCAAGTGTCTACAAACTATAAACACTATTTTTTTTCTTGCCCACTGCATAGGTGTTTTTGTTCAATTGCTCAAGGATATTTATTTTAGACTATCAAGGCAAGGCTAAGTAGATGTCTGAACACTGAAATGGTAGCTGCGTGGAAATAGCAAATTCTGTGTTATGCATTAAATGAGTTAGTCGTGCTTTCCTAAAAAATAAACTGTAAGTGATGTGAGTGGTAACAGCAACACGATTATTGACAAAGAGCATAGAGAGGATAAAATAATAAAATGAAGATCCCTGAAGCTTTCAAGTTTGGATGCCTGTATTCTGGTTAGTTATGTAGCTAAACAGTAAATTCATGTCTTACCCCAGCTTGATGCCTTTCTCTGGGACCAGCTACAGCAAACCTCTCTTACGGTACCCATACTTCTACAAGTTACAACTTTTTCAATGGCCATCTGGTCCCACATGCAGAGAAACTCTTCTATTTTTCCCTTTTTTATAAGCTAGGAGCATTAAACAATAAAATTATTCATGAGATGTAAGATGGTAAATGCCAAGATTTAGTGCAGAGCCACATCAAGAGAGAAAGCCTGTAAGATCAGAAATAAGTAGATCTTAATCTAAAATGTGGTTAAAATGGAGAAGTTAAGCTTAGGAGACATTAGAAAGCAGTACAAAACTAAATCTCCTATTTCTCTGATAAGAATATGAATCACAAAACAGACTGGAGGTGTCATGAATTCACTACTGTTACGCAGCAGTTAATTTTTCTTTGCCCTGAAAGGTATGCCACGCAAAACTCTTCAGTGGTATAGATCATTTCCTAGCTTAATTTACTTCCCTTACTATGACTTCATACAACTCATCGATTTTCACTGTATGGTATTAAAACACTATAACTCTGAGGTTTGTTGCCTTTTCTTTTCTAACACTGGATTGTAATAAGTTCATCTCTCTTATCTCCAAGGCAGGCCAAGAATCTTATTGATATCCAAATGTGGTTGTGAACATTATTAGCTGGTAGAGTGGAACATAGAAATCCAGGGTAAAATTTTGAAGAATGTTGTTCTCAAGTCTGAAAGGTGTTAAGCTTCTCAGGTTGCAGTTGTTCAGCTTGGTTGACTTGCCATCTTACTCCTTATATAGGAAACTCCAGATGTTTATACAGAGGTGGATACAGGAAGATGTGTATTTGTGTCTCTCATGCTCTGATCTAACAGGACAAGCTGCTGTACTCTTAAGAGATGTGAAACCAGAACAGTTCCCCCATTCTCCATTTACCTATACAACACTTTCAACCCCTCACTAAGATTTATAAATGACATTTTAGGAATGACACTTAATCAGTTAATCTCTTATATCTAGCCCTTAGCAAAGCCATATCAGCATTGAAGTATAGGAAAATAGAGCTTACATCTCCCTCAAAATCCAGGCCAGGCTGTTTTTGTTTTTTGTTGTTGTTGTTTTTTTTAAAAAAAAAAACAAATATTTTTTAAAAAAGAAATATTTACCCTTCCAGCAGTTTTTCTAGCATATGATGGAGAAGTGATCTCCAATGGGAGGCATTTTTAAAGTGCCAGATTGAATTCCTCAAGAAGAGTGCGTTTGGAAAGAAATGTGTCATCTACTAAGCCTGCAGAAGGAGGTCTGTTGTGCTGCTCAAGAGTTTCTTCTGCAGGTGTTGGAGAGTTCTAACCAAGTTGATTTGTCACTGAATATATTAGGTATGTGGAAAACTCAGTAAGAGAGGTAAAAGAGAATGGATGAGGAATATGAGAGGAGCAGTGAGAACAGTTGTAGGGAAAAGGGTTCTAAAGTGAATATACTGCTGTGAACAGAATAACTGCCCTAAATGCCTGCAGTTTGTCTGTGTGAAGGGGGCTCTGCAAAGCCAAACTGAATTATCTAGCATAGGGAAGAAAAACAAGTAAACCTCTGTTACGCACCCACCTGAGGACCAAAAGAAACCCAAGTTTAATATCAAGGAATCTCTTCTAGTTTTATAGCTTTCTAGTTAATTTTACTTAACTTGCCTAAGCATCCTTGTATAAGAGCTAAAAGGTAATTGGGATAGGTTCACAGAAGCTAATTTAAATTGTCTTGGATTCCTCATCTTCAGTGGAAAGAACCAAGATCATTTTCTTTGCTTGGTATTTGGGACCTCTGCCAGCCATGTGCTGTTACTTTTGATAGCATTTGATTGTTAATTAATTTGTGCATGGCGGTAAACAAAATACTTTGGGCACAGAAGGCAGGCATTATTTGTCGTCATGGTCAATTAGTTTTACACTGTGCAGGGCAAGCAGTCAAAAGCACTTTTCATTGTTTAAGACCTTGACCTTTCCAGGCAAAACCTGTAAATTATTTCACACACTTCGCCTGTAGTTTGATTAGACTGCTCTTATTAGCAGTGAAATTTAGGTCTTTAAAATGGAGCACCTTTGAAATTATAGGTCAGAGTCGAGCCTGAATTTCACATGTGAGTATAGAAAATGATTTCTTTTCACTGTCTTACATGAGCTGCAAAAAGGAGCCCAGCTGCTCTCTTTAGTCAGGTGCAGTTTCCTTGACTTCTGGGGTCTCAGAAAAATTTGCATTTTGTTTCCTTCACACAATGTTTTCCTCCAGACATCCTGATGTGTTTCCATGGGCTCACCCTGCAAGACAGGCACACTTACCTCCCAGTACATTATCAGGCCATTCCCTGTATTTGCTTCTTGTTAGCTAGAGGAGTATTTACGGGCTGTTGTTATAGGCAGAGAGAGAGAGATGTCTGAGTGAAGTGAAAACAGGCTTCAAACTAACCAAGTATGAACTATTTGTTTATAAAAGGACATTTTCATAGATTTGGAGCTTTCTGAAGCTGTATCATTGCCCATGCTAGCTATCTAGCATGGTATCTTTGTAACAATCTCAAAACTTGTTATAGACAGGGCAGGCTAGATCTCAAACATGAACCTGCTCAGCTGGCTGAGCTGCAAGCTGAAGTTTTTGCCTTGCATTGACTCTCACCTGTCCTCCAATGCCAGCAGTTGCCAGTCGGCGTTTAATGATATTACGCCTGTAAATGCTATTGCGTGACTGCTGCCCTGGTAATATTCTTGCTGACATAAAATTTCAGTTAATGTAGCTGAGGATGTGATTTCAGATTCAATTTCTTGTCTGAATATAGTCATCTAGTATTAACTAATCTGTGCATCTTCAGGGCTTTTCCAAAGACATTGTATGAATAAACATGCAGTGGGAGAAAAAAAATATTTTCTATGCTTTCTTGAATATTAGGTTTCACTCTGGTACCGGAATGCTCTTATAGCATCCAAAGTTCATAACACTTTTAAGTGGCACTAGCTTTGAATCCCAGATCTGAACAGGAATATAAAATTAGAAGCAAACATTGGTCTGCCCTGATACCTGAAGATTCTGCTCTGAAGAGTGACAGTCTCAGTAGCAACTTTCAGACCAGATACTTTAGCTTTTAACTTTCTTGAGATAGTCTTGATGCATGGTCCTATGTGTTTAAAATTTGAGACAAAATTCCCTTTTCTCTCTGCTTTTACTAAATACATGTCTAAGTGCCTGAGATCAATCTCAGTGTTTGGCCAAAATTGCCTGGATCAAAATCTTTGTGCTGATCTCTGCACTCAGATTAACGTTGGAGGTTGCTAATCGCTGCTTGCCATTGTAAGTAGGAAATCCTCATGTTGTATTTGTGTTTAAATTCAGGTTACTTGCATAAGGTGTGGAAGACTGAAGAGTCATGAAGTTTCTCTGGAATCAGAACTCTTTATATTCTTCCTCTAGAGAGTTTGTGTAGGGTGGAATATGGAGGGAATATGCTTTGAAATGCTGGTCAGCAAATCTAGGTATTTAAAGTAATAGTGTTTAATAAGGAACCAGAATGACTTTGTGAAGACAGGAAGAGAAAGCATGTTGTTTTCTCAAGAGTTTCCAGCATCAGGCTTCAGGCTAAGCTTTGATTTATTTTTTTCACTTGTATCACTCTATGATATAAATGTATTAGAATACTGCCTTCAGGTCTTCAGTAGGCATGTTCAGGAAAAGATATTTGTTAAAGATCCCAATATTTGACAGGGAGCACTTGCCACCTGCAAATCCTCACCCTGGTAAGAACAAAAGCAGCTCCAGCAGTGAAACACTGTCTGGGCAATTTCTCTGCCATCTCCAGGCCCACCTGTCCTCTGGAAATGGAGCACTGATGAGGCCAGTCCATTATTTCCTTCTTGATAGCTACGGGGAAATGATTGATTTTAAGAGTCTTCCAGCAGGATTATTCATAGACATATGAAAATTTCTGAACAAACAGGGTATAAAAAAGGGGCTATTTAAAAAAAAAAAAAAAAAAAAAAAGGGGGAACATTATTTTAGAGCAAAGAGTTGACACTAAAAAATCTGCTTTGTCCCTGAAGTCATCTTTGATGCACAGAACTGCAGTGGAAATTCTGTTTTGTTTCTTTCTTTTGGCTATTGGTGTGTCATAAAAGAAGCACAGACTATGTCAGAAAATGATAGCAAAACAAGAAATGCCCTGTCAGAGCAACAACTCTGTCTAGGTGGAATTACTGATTTGGGCAAAAACTCGCTGTATCCACAGCGCTGGGGCTATAATTTCCTATCTGCAGTATATTGTTGCCATGGCAGATGAAGCCCAAACCTCATTTTTCAGTCCTCCAAAGTCAGTGTTAGTGGCCCCTGTGAGGTAAAACCAATAAAATCTGCAGTTTGGTTCCACAAACATGCATATCCTTATTGCCCACCCAAGGAAGTCCACTGAGTTCCAGTGAGAAGGATCATAGGTGTCGAACTATCCATCTGTCCATATGTGCAGATTCAGGGCTTTATGCTGTTGCAGTAGACAGGAAACCACTTCAGGGAAGAATAAAATGGTTGCTGAAAGCACAAATAAAATATATATTTGTTTAAATTAGTAGGAAGACTTTTTTTTTAATAAACCATTTGGAAAACTTTCAGTTTTCTTAGGAATATCAATACTTTTCTAAAGTATTAGCAAATCTTGTAACATTCCTGGTATGTAGGTAAAGATATTTATCCATTTCACAAAAGTTTAATTTATGGGATGCAATGGACAAGCAATTTTTCAAGAGTACAGGGTCACAAATCAGTGTCATAGGTGGGGACCTGATTCACCAGATCATACTCCTATGGGAGTGTATTTCCATGTTCAAAAGAACAAAGAGAGGTTGGGGTGTGGGGGGAATCTCTTGCACATTTATATTCCTTTTCAATAACCATTTCTCATCACAGAGAGGCTTTGTGCTCAGCAGCACTCAATTCAAGCCTGCTCTTTTGAATCTCCTAAATAATACAGTACAAAATCATAGCTCTACTATTTTGTGATGCTGAAGTGATGCATATACCATTTCTTTTTTTTGTTGTTTTTTTTTCCCTCCTTCAAATATATCTTTATTAATGCGGTACCTCTTCATCGTCACCTTTTCCACTGTTTTCATTTCTGCTCTTATATTAGTTTCTGCTACTTTATTAGAACAGTATTTTACAGGAGTGTTACACTCAGCTGAGGTGAATATTTAAACCCTTTACTAATTTAGCTATTATCTGTGTATGTCTTCATAGCTATATCCATCCCTTCAAAACTATGTGAATGATATATCTATAGTTCTCCTTTTTTCTTTTTCTTTTTTTTTTTTTTAAACCCAGTGTAGCAGTGTATACATGTAGCAAATACTACTTTTTTGGCTTTCATCATTTGTATGGTTTTATTGCCACATAATATTGGTGGTATTTGTGTAGTGTGTGGGCTTAAACTACAAAATTTGGATCAAGTTCATTCATCACAGAGTACATTCGCACAGTGCTTTACTGAAATGCTGCCCAAGCTCAACATGAGGATCTGCGTCTCCACAAAGAGCCAGCCGAAGAACTGGAACTGCCCTGGTCTAGCAGGGACAGACATGTAGCTTCAGGGTTAGGGAACAGCAGCAGAAACTTATACTTGCCATTTTGCTTGTCCGTCAGAGATGCGAATGTGGTCTGGAAGAGATGCTCTAGTGCACTAGAAAGCAGGCAGCTGGCTCTTTGTTCAAGGCTTTGAAAGATTTTGATCTTTTTCTTTGTTTTAGGCTGACAAGACACATCCTTTGTTCTAGGTGTGGATTCATCTGTTAAATGTCCTCCAAGCTGAAAGTGGTAGTTATCAGCTAAAACAGAGAATAAGGCAAGGGGTTCTTCAAGGAGACACGAGCGTGTCCTTGAAGACTTTCTGCCTTCCACAGAAAGCTTGTTAACCTTTGCTTTGGAGGGATGGGAAGCTGCTATTTTTTTTTAGCAGTGCTTTACTAGTGTCTCTACAGTCATACAAAGGAATTTATACATTTCTGTAAAGTACTTTATTTTGATATTGTACGTTCATGAATAACAGCTTAGGCTTCAGCTTCTGTTGCATAGAAGTGCTGAATGTTTGGTGCAAACTCCATATGTCTGTGTGTATTTCAGATTCTAAAAGTCCACAAGTCTCAGAAGTCTTAGTCTTCGACATGGTATTTCCTCTTTTTCATAAGGCACTCTGAAGAAAGTATATCTATCTAGACTGTATGGACACCTAAATTTCGTCTTCCTCATAAAGTATTGCTCCCATCACTATGAGAGCTTTCATGGCATTGAGTTCTGTCATTTCGAAAGTTCTTTTTCAGCATAATTATGTTTTGGTTGCTGCTGTAGCAGATGCCAACAGCCATGCTTCTTGTGTTGGCCTGCCTAACAGCATGCTTCCCAATTAATTTGGCACATTCAGTCTAATGCTTTTTCTGTACTGCAGCCCTGGACTTGCAGTCTTGGAGTTTTTGGAAGGCTCCTGCTGGGAGAATAGCTCTTACTTGCCTCCTCACCCACAGACTGGAAGCCCCTGAATCCATCATTGATCTGATTGGAGCTGCTTCTTCCTATTCTGATTCTTGTCTGTGGATGGTTGCCTCCAAGTTCAGCTCAGCTCTGGAAGGAACCAGGTTAGAAGTGGACTAGGAAATATCAGGCCTTCTGCTAGATGGGAAAGAGGAGATAGGGACAAGATGCTTAGTGCCTTTTTTGCCTCTGTCTTCTCTGGCAAGACTGGCCTTCAGCAATCTCACCCTCAAATCTCCAGCCAGTCTTTCTTTGCTAGTATAAAGCCCAGCAGAACACCAGTGCCTCTCCCTGGGCCTCTCCTCTGCCCACAAAATCTCTTGCCTCCAGCAAGACTTTGTGTCCCCTAGAACAACCCTTAGTTCTGCCTTTCTGCCAACTAAAGGAGATAGATAGTGTCCAAAGTGTTGCAGAAGATGAGGTAGACCACATGATCTGCCCTCCCCTCATCTACCCAGATATCATGGAGGGCTCTCAAGAGTGGTTAAGCATGGTTTCCCTTTGTGGATGCATGTTACTACCCTGAGCTCCTTCTTCCCAAGCTGGAGCTGGCATGCCCGCGGAGCTGCTGGGTGCCCCAGGGCTTCTGCAGGGCCGCAGGTGAGGCTGCTGGGCCTGCTGGTGAGGCTACTGGGCCTGCTATTGCCAATGGCAGTGCCTCACCTGGCAGGAGCTGGTTCCACAGCCAGAGCATCTGCGCAGGCAGCGCAGGACAGAGTGCTCAGGGAGGCATCGCTGCTGCTGTGAGCAGGCCCAGTAGAGGGGGTCTTCCTGCGGCTCCGTCCCAGTGTCACCTGCCTGTGCGACTGTTGAGATCAAGGGGAGGGTGAGATTGGGGAAGAAGAATCACTCGACTCCTGCTACACAGCACACAAGTGTTTATTGCATATTTACTGCACTAACCTCCGGTGAGAGGGACACCGGGCTCAGCGCGGGGTTGGTTAGCTGTGTCTCTGCCCCGCGCTGAGCTCTCCGGTGTCCTGCAGCTGCTCCTCCTGGCCTGGCGGCTCCATCAACTTCAACAGGACCAAGGCCAGGAGGAGCCGGGGAGGCCCCCATGAGCTCCAGGCCTCCCCCAAGTCTCTGTGTCCTGAGGTCAGCTCTGAGCTCAGCTGTTCGGCCACGTCTCAGGCCATCTTCTGGCTGCTCATCTCTCCATGCTTCCTGAGGTGGCCGAGGATCGTTGTTATGGGAGCCCATGTGCAGGGAGGGGTCACTGTTGCCAGGGCCAGGAGCAGGCAGGCTTCCGCGGCTCTGCGCTGGTGCTCCCTGCCTGGCTGTCTGGTGAAGGTGAGAGTTTTTGTGGACAGAGGAGAGGCCCAGGGAGAGGCACTGGTGTCCTGTGCCTCTCCCTGATGATGAAGGCCTCGTGTCCTCCATCGCAGTGCACAGATGTTTTTTGCACTGCCCAAGCGGACAGGGCACCAAGAGGCCCAGGAAGAGGCACTGATGGGCTGTGCCTCTCCCAGATGACAAGGGCCTCGGGTACCCTGTTGTGGTGCACAGATGTTTTGTGCACCACCCCAAGGGGACAGGGCACCAGAAGACCCAGGGAGAGGCACTGATGGGCTGCGCCTCTCCCAGATGACACGGACCTCAGGTGTCCTGTTGCGAGGCACAAGATGTTCACCCCAAGGGGACAGGGGCGCCGGGCCGGTGGGCACTGCTCAGCACAGCTTCTGCACAGGGACTGTGCTTCACAGCGCCTCACTGGTGACATGGGCGGCCCGGCGGTCCCTGCGCCCTCTCCTCCTCCTCAGGGTGGCGATGCGGTGGCAGAGCCCCCTGCCTAGCGCCCGCCAGCCCCCGCAGGTGCAGCCAGGGCGGAGCAGGGAGCGAAGTGCCACTTGCCAGCCAGAGCCGGCTGCAGGAGGGGAGGGAGCCTCCGTGTCCCCAGACTCCACTGTTTCCCAGCGCTGCAGCGCTGGGACAGTGGAGGGCTCCTCGCTCCTGGAGCTGCTGGGAAGGCTCGGGTTGGGGTGGAGACCCAGATGGGCTGGTCTCCACCACCAGGAGGGGTGCCCAGAGGCGCTGCAGGGTGGATTTGCGCGCCATAGTTGGGGGCCAATCCAGATGGGCCTCCCTGGGGATGAAATCAAGGAGTTCCTTGCCCGGCCCCAGGAACACCACCTGGTTGGCCCCCAACTGTACACGGTGGCGAAGTGGGGAAGGGCCATGAGGCTCCCCATTCACCCCGCCGTCCGTGCCTGGGCACCTGGAAGGGAGAAGGCAGGTCAGGAGGGGGCTCCCCAGTGTCCCCAGCAGGAGGCCCTAGCGCTGGCGGGTCCGAGGGAACCCAGCCCAACCCTCGGCCTCCTGGCTCACCCTGCTCCTGCCCGTGGGACCAAGCCAGCACCCCAGGGCAGCCCTGGAAGGGCCGGGCTCCACTTACCTTTCCAGCCCCCTCCCAGCAGGCTCCTCCGGGAGCTTAAAGGGGGACACGGAGACTGTGGGAGAGGAGGCAAGAGGCTGTCAGCGCTGTGGGGCAGCCCCTGCGCAACCCCGGCCAGCAGAGGGGTGGGCGCCGGCAACCGGGGTGCTGGACAGGAGCCGTTACCACAGCTACACTTGGGACAGGGCCGCTCACCTCGGGGGATGAACATCACAGCCAACAAAAAAGACATCAGGACGCGGCAGGCCAAGGGAATGCTCAGGATAGTAAAGAGTATGAGGGTCAGGGCCACAAGCTGGCACACAGCTCACACACGAGAGTCCATGTCACCAAGGTGACAGGGCCTCGCGTGCGGCCGGCGCCAAGCTCTTCACCCAAGTCCTGTTTGTAGATGAAAACATGGCCCAGCTCATGTCAGTGGCCCCAGCAATGACCCACAAGCCCAGCGCCAGGCTGGGCAGCAGCACCACAGTCCTGCCCAGCAGCTGCCTTCCCACCCACTGCACCCACTGCTGGCCCCAGCCCCTCTGCTCTGGGCTCACCCTCACGCCTGGCGTCCGCACTGAAATAAAATCCAACAATGAAACCAGCTCAAGGCCGACGATAGGAAATCTGGGAAGAGAAAGGCACCCTGTACTCACTCCATGTGCCCTCCCTGGCACCAGGCAGCAGTTGGGGTCCCTTGGGAGGTCACTGAGCAAAGGGAGAGCCATGAGGGGAAGGAGGCTCGAGAGGGAGTCCTGGAGTGGCTCTTACCCCGCAGCCTCACTCCTTGACCGAAAGGTCAAGTCTCTGCCCACTCGCTTGCACAGTTGCTCGCCAACGGGCAAAGTGACCGAAGGCCACCCCAGCACCACCTTTATAGCGGGCCTGGGATTGTGATGCAATAGTGGTGTCATAGCAACATCCCTGGGCCACACGGCAGGGGTTCTGATGCAATGCCGACATCATGGCAACATCGTGACTCTGGTGTCACCCGAGGGCTTGGAATGTTATGTGATGCCGACGTCATGGCAACATCCCTGATTCTGGTGTCACCCAAGGGCTTGGAATGTTATGTGATGCAGGCATCCCGGCAACATTGCTGGGCCTGGTGATGCCCCTGTGCTGTGCTGACGCTGTCATCACCCAAACACCAACACTGCCCAGCACTGCAAGGAGAAGCCCAAGGCAGCCCTGACAGCAGATCCCCAGTGGCACCTAAGATTCGTCACGGCCAAACTCATGTGCAGGTTGCGGCCTTTGCCTGGCAATGACGGACTCTAGTGTCCTGGCCTTGCAGGGAAAGGCAGCATGGATGTGTCTCCAAATGCTTTGCTTCCCAAAAAGACCTTTTGCCCATCAGTGCTGTCTCTTCTTGCAGACTCCATCTAAGGAATGAATTTCAGGCAGGAAAATGATGCACTCAATATCTACCTCCCAGTCCTCTCTGGCCCAGTAGTTACTGTGAGTGCGCATGATCACAGACTCACTGAATTAAGTGGAGAGCAGAGGAAGCGTTTGTGTGATGCAGAGGATTACCCTGGGGTAAAGAAGGTGTGAAAAATCAAAAAGCATGCACAAAGTTAGTTGGGTCTTTCTGTACTTTCATTGCATATCATTTCCTCTTCTACAACTCAATATATGTGCCTTGAATATTGCCTTAGAGTACAAAAAGAGCGGTTATGTAGACCGTTACTTTTGCAGCATAAAATAATCTTTTAAAAACTGCAGTCCAGTAAACAAAGCCCTAGGAGATAAACATCCTTTACAACTGTCAAACCCTGAGCAAATGCTCATTTTTTTTTCGTTCCTGTAAAGCATGCCTTGTTCTGAGAAAGGAGAGAGAATAGCCAGTACCATGCCTAATATTTGAATGATCTGTTTGCAAGAACAGATATAGATGTTACCTTAAAGAAAAATGGTTGAGGGCTGAAAGGTAATAAACAAAAGTGCTGAAATACCAAGCACTACGTCTAACCCTACAGCTCAAGGACTGTAAATTTATGGCATACTTTTTCAACATAGCAATGAACTACAAAAATTGTGCAGTCTCTTATTCCTTGCAAGGCTAACACATCTCTGAAGCTTAAGTGACCTTTTGCCAAGTAAGGCTAATCTTGGAAACACATCAGTGTTTCAAATCCTGCTTCTGGAAGGGTCCGTATGAAACCTTTTGTAATGACGTTTCGGTTTTGGTGGTAACGCTGACTGTCATTTTTACTGGCCCAAAGCAAAACCAAACATAGTTAACTAAGTCTCTTGTAGTGAATTCTATCAGCTAGATAAGACGTGCAGCACTTAATGTGCAGAACATCTGCTGATTGTGGATGTAGTCAAAGAATGTGAGGCCAGCTCATCTCTTTTGGTTAAAAGCTCTGATCAGGACAGTTCCATCTCAGCATAAGGAGACTATCATTATGTCACAGATTGGTTCACCTCTGTTCCCATTATTCAGGCTTATGCATGCAGTAAAAAGTTTATACAATGCATGCTGGAAATTGGTGGAAGAATTCTTACTGATTTCCATTAGATTGTGCATAATATGGGGCCTTTTGTTTTATTGCATTACCTTAGCACTTGGTCATCAGTACTGAAGTGTCCCCTAATAAAAACTAAGGAGCCTTGGCATTTTTTTTTCTTATATGACTCATAAATAGCTGCATATAAAAATGAGAATATCAGACAAAGGTAAGTTCCTATATAATTTATACCTCCTTAATTATCTTTGCCAGAAGATAATTAAAACCAAAGCTATCATTACTTTTAATTAAGCAAATGTCCTTAGAATGGCAAGATGTGCTGCCTTGTGTTTATCCCTGCTGGAAATGTTTATTTCTGTTTAGAAATTTTAATATGAAATATCAGGAGGAAGGAAGGAGAGTAGAGGCTTCAAATATCCTGGCTCCTGTTCCTGTATATTATATTTTCCAAACTGTGCCTTCAAGGTGAGCAGTCAAGATAAGCCACTGATCTGCAGCCCATCTAATTTGTTTTTTCATCATTTCTTAACTTGGCTTACATCCAATAATCATTATAGTGCAAGTAACACTGCTGGGAAAATCATTTCTTCCTCACTGAATAGAGAATAACTTATAACACTTGAATCATAATTGGCCTTGTGTTTATTTCATGGACTTGCAGTCAACCTATGACTTCTCTAGCTGAGGGAGTTCTGTGTCTCCTGGCAAAGATGCTGCTTGTTAGAAAATATTATGAAATCTGATTGAATGTAATAAAAAACACTTAGGAATCTGAACTGATTTTTTATGTCAGATGTTCAATATTGTGTTCCTGAAGATTTAAGAAGTTTCTAAATATTTATTAGGAAGGTGGAAGCCTATTCTAGACAGGCTTTGAACTGTGCTCTTTGCTAGAGTAACTGAACGACTTTCCGTAATACATTTGTCACATCTTCTATTATTATAAGGTTATTATTGCCTTTCACTGTTTATCTATAATTCAGCTGCAACAATGGAAATGACTCTTATGTGCTATATACGAGCACAAAGCCCATATAAATGATGTCAGCTATTCAGCCAGAGGGTGAACAGTAGTTGACAGAGGTTATCAGTACCCTACATTGCACTCACACCTCTGGGATGTCATGCAGTGGGCCAGAAACTTCTTCAATTATACTCTATTTGATTAAATATATTCAGGGCTGGTGGATTGCACTTAGCTTAATTTTAATGAGAAAGTGATATCTGAGGCAAAAAAAAAGTGGGTTTTTAAATTTGTTTTTGTTTTGTTTTATTCTTTTATTTCAGTGATTTCGTTTCCAATGGAGTGCTTATGCTCCTGAGCTAGTGCTCAGGGTGTCTGGCATAAAATCCCATTGCAAGGGGAGCTCATGGTTTTTTTTTTTTTTTCTGTGATGTGGCGTATAAACCCTCCGCATGTAGCAGACTCAGGAAAGACATGGGTTGGTGACCTGGAGTCCAAGAGAGGCTTGAAAACCTGTTTAGCACTGGCATATGGTTTTCCTCAGTTTCGTTATTGGGGTGGGGAGACCACTATTAAACACTTTTTGAAGTAAAGTCCTCCCTTTGTTACCCAGAGGCAGCTGGGGATACTCCTTTTTTTTTGCCTCCCTTTTAGGGTGTCTCTGTGCTGTAACTTTTCACTTTGCTATGAAGCTGCAGCTGCGGTCTTGCCGGGAGCAGCCATGCGCCTCAGTGCCTGGGGGAAAGCATTTGCAGAGCCGGGCTCCTGCTGCTGAAGCCCTGCCAGCTCTGCTCTAGCAGAACTGTATATAACACAGCTGTTAAAACAGCCATGAAAAGCTACAATAGCTTTAAGCTATACTTGGGAACTATATTTGGGAGTAGTTCATAATTTCAAATTTTTATGCAGAAGGAAGCAGTAAGCCTGTTCATACTCTTTTTCATCGCTCAGTGGCAAAGTTCTTTTTGAAGATTCTTGTTATTACACCTGTTTTACAAAGAGGTAAATGAGGCACAAATCCCTTTTGCCTTCTGGCAGCCAGCAGCGGTGCCCAGGTCCCTGAGATCCGAAACCCATGCTCCCCTCCAGTGAGGGACACTGTCCAGAAGCCATAGCCCATCCAGCTATTAGATGGAGAGCAAACTCCTGAACTCTTTTTCCTCCAATACCTCTTCCCAACCTTCCTGATATATGGAGAGCTACTTTTCCAAAAAATTGAACAAGAATCTCATTACCTGAGCATTTAATTTTATATGCAACAAAATGTATATTGTGCTCCTTTGTCTGCTTGTGCCCAGCTTACTGGAAAGTTTTGCATTTATGTTCAGGTCAAGATTCAAAAATCCCTGTGTTTTTTCTGTTTGTTTTCTTTTTGTTTTGGTGGGGGAGGGGGGGTTGGGTTTTTTTTGTGGGTTTTGTTGTTGTTGTGTTGTTTTGTTTTGATTTTGTTTTTTTCCTGATGGTGATAGGAAATAGAGGTTATGTTTGTGTTTGGATAACCAGGAGCATTTATAGGCTATGTATCCAACCTGCTGTTGTATCCAACAGGTGTTCTGAGAAAGATACTGAAAAGCTGCAAGGGGTTTCTTCTACCACCTTGTCTCCTTCAGACAAGAGATGACACCCCATAGCTTATAACGATAAGCTACAACCTTGATAAATTTGATCTGTGCTTTTGTCTTTCTTCATAATTTGAACTATTGATTCTCTTTATTAAAACTAATTTAGAAAACACAAACCCTGAGAGCTCTGCTGTTCCAGATTAGGCTGCTCTGAGTGTTCCGATCTCAGGCTAATCCATTTGCTGATTTATTTTCCCTCTATTTTCAAGCACAGTTCTGTTCTGTGTTTCATTTTTCTGTCCTCAGTTTCTCTCTGAGAGAAAAGGCATTTAATTTCACACCTCCAGTGAGAGCAGAGGGGTCTAGATTCCTCTTTCTGATATGTGAAGTGAACTCAGGAAAATTTATCAGGCTCATACTCATGCAGTTTTTGCTCAGCTGGAGGCCCCCTGGCCACCATGTGGGCTCACGAACTTCACACTTCCCCCGCACTGCGTGGATTTTACTCCCTTCAGCCTATCTCTTGCTGTTGATGCAGTCAGCTGCGCGCTAATTCTAGGCATGTAATGTAGGCAATTACACAAGGACTCCTTCCGCTAATTCCAACTTCAAAGAAAGCGGAATACAGCTGCTGTTTATGGTCCTGAATTAAAGAACCACTATTATTCAAGAAAGAAATTGAAGCATTTGCTTAAATACCCACATTAACTGATATCCTGAAGTGAATGGGACTTAGCATGTTCCTGAATTAGGAACATGGCAGGCAGAGGAACCCCTATGCCTGCCTCTTCTCTGGAAGCACAGATTTGAGTACTGAGGGATAGTTTTTTGTGTTTTTGTGTGTGGTTTTCTTTTTGTTGTTGTTGTTGCCTTTTTTAAAAATATACCTTTATTCAGAATTTTAAAAAATCAAATAAAATGCTTGCTGCTAAAAAACAAAGCAAAAGCAAAGCCTTAGAGAGTTAGACACTTTTTAGCACCAAGCTGGAATTCAGTCTCTGACAAAGTATCAGCATCTATTGACTTAATGGTGTATTCATTAATTGTCAGTGCATTCATTTATTTACCTAGTGTATTCATTTATTGTCAGTAACCAGCTTTCTCTTAATCTTAGGCTATTCAATTTCCATTTGCAGGCTCTAAATTCTTTAACTAGTTGAAAGATACTGGGATGCTGCTGCTTGAGCAGGGACTGCATATTGGTATCAAAGTATTTACTGTGATAGCATATTCTTCCTCCAATAAAAAGACTGTTACTCTCTTCCTAGTTTATCCTGAAGCCTGCCTGGTCAGCTTCAAAGACTACAGCCTTTGCTTTCTTGGAAATCATCAACTGGAATTAATTAGAACATAGGCTTACATGTCTTCATAAAGAAAGCAGGCTAGGTAGTAGACTCTGAAACCTTAGTCTGCTTTTAAAAATGTTAGGCTTTACTTCGAAATTGATATGGAAATAGAAAGATGGAGTCGGTATTGCTGAATATAGCTTTGGAGCTCAGAAATGTCTTATGCAGTGCAGCAAGAAGCTACCTTTGTTTGTGTCTTGTCTAGATAGGCACAGATGCAGTATTGATTGGATACTTGCTGCAACCATCCTTTAAGGAACCAATGTCGTTGTTCAGGTACTGTGAGAAAGCTAAGCCCCTCGGCTTGTTTGCAGTGTGATCCAGTCCAAAAACTTCACAAAGGTGTTGTATAGCTTAGCAAGGATCTTCTGCAGCTGCTCAGCAGCTCAAATTATCATGCTTACATGGCATGATAAATCCTCTTTACTTATTCCCACCTGCACTTAAGCTGACCGGTAGGGCTGCTTGCCCAGCAGAGGCAGATATTGAAGCAGGTTTTCCATCGTAGAAAGATAAACTGACCTTTAACTGCTAGGACAGTAGGACCTCCCCTGCATACAGTAGGGATTCTTAAGAGATGCTAAGGGTAGAGTAAGAAGCCTTTAAGATATATTACTACAGTGCTCCTCCAGGCTCCATCTTCTTTCAACCCTGGGCTTGAGACTCTTGTTATTTGTATGCTTAGTTACCCTGAATTCTGTCTCCAGGATTGTTGTCCAGTCTGCCCTTTAACCCATGTCTGCTTTTTGCATCCATGCAAGCTGTATGAAGGAATTCTACCATGTGTGTTGTGTGAAGGACTACTTCCTCCTACATGCTTGGAATATAGCTGCCTCTAGTTTCACATGATGCATCATAGCATTTGTAATGGAAGACATGTTGAGTAACTGACCATTGCCTTCCCTCTCAGATGTTTTGTAGATCTCTCTTAGAGGCCTCTTATGTTTTTCAGGGTGAAAAGTCCTGGCCAAATTGGTTATTTCATTAATGGAAGCCATTTCTTGTCTTTGATCAAATTCTTTGCATTCCGTTTGCCTTTCCTAATGTTAATAGACCTTTTTTGAGATAAAGAGGTCAGAACCCCACCCTTTTCTTAAAGACTGTGTGAAACACTGTCTTTCCCATGAAAAAGGAGGAGAGAGGTTATTAGAAAAGCAGTGCAGCAAGAGAGTCATGCAAAGCTTGAGCATTGGGACTATCATGAGTCTGAGTCTGCTTTACAGTACTGAAAGAAATAAAATCTCTTCTACTGCCATCCCTTCTCTGAGAGATGCTGTGTTCATGTCATCCACAAGCTGTTAGGCAAAAAGGAGATCGCCTTTCCGTTAGAAATCTAGTTCTTCAAGCACCTAACGTATGGTAGAAGAAATTCTGCTGTGGCTGAGTTTCTGATTCCCTGAGTAATTTGCAGTAGATCAGGTATTGCAGTCTGATTTAACCAGTATAAAAGAGCCATCTTGAAAGAAAGATTGTTTTGAAGCAAGTGATTGGGATTGAAAAACAAATGGGGGTGAGACAGTGAGGGAGAACTGCAAGTTCTTGGACAGTGGCAATGTATTTCATTTGTTTTTACAGAAATTGGCAAAATGACCTAGTCAAAGAGCTAGTGGAGAGCTAGGGTATTCTTTTAATGTTTTTATTATTCAAGTAAGTGGAGTAATGCTTTGATACTGTGGTATTTATTTTAAAATATGTCCTACAGAGCCACTTCTGTGAGATGAAATGGGAGTAGGAATGCAGCTTTGAAAACATTACCCCTATTTCAGTTTTATACTTTACCTGATCTGCTGCCACTGAGAAGGGAATAATCCTTTAGTTGTCTTGACCTAAAGAGTAACCTCCTCCTCTTTAATGTGCCCTACACCATCTGTAAATATTGAGGAATGGGAAATACTTCACATTTCGATGACTCAGAGACTGATCATTTCTAGGTGAGGGCAGAATAGGTGGCATTTGCTTGTGCTCATTTGCTCATGTCAAAACAATATCCCTACTTTTGCAAAGTGTCGTGAAGGTTCCTTGCTCCTCTGATGTACGTTTCAGTGGAGGTTTTTTTTGTTGTTTTTATTTATTTTCTACTGGTTAACAAAAAAGACAAAACAAAGCAAGCTGTAATAACACAGCAGTTGTGAATATATATTGGGACTTGGAGAAAGACATCTCTAAGGGTCAATATTTGGTAGGCCTTGAATACATGTAAGTGGGAGAAAGCCTTTGCTTGCTAAACTGCATGCTGATGATAAGGATACATGTTTTGAAAGAGAGCTGGAGTTTATGGAGCATTAGCAAGTGGGGGAGTGAAGTAGAGATGAGAAGAACAGGAAGTGGAAAAGTTCTTAGAAATTTCCTTGTGAAGAGGAGGAGCTCTGGGTGGGATCAAGGAGCTCCCTAGCCCAGCATCTGATAATCACAGATAACTGTGTTGTACCAGAAAGGCAACTGGGTAGTTAACTTTCTTCATGTATTTTGTTTTCATGAATTTATGCAGTTCTTTCTGAATATCTACCATCCTCAGTGTCCCCTGACAGGGAGTTGCACAGCCCAGCTACGCATTATATGAAGAAGGAAGCCCGTCTGCTAGTTCTGCAGCCCTTTTCACCCAGCTCTGGAGTTGTTAGTCATTATCACCTTCGTCACCTTCCTGTGCACTCTAGTTCCAGATTATTTATGACTATGGTAAGCAGGTCCAGTGCTGGTCATTGGGGACTCTATTTTTGACCTACCTTCACATTGAAAACTGAGTGTTTCAGGTTGTTTCTTCAACACTTGTTTCTTCTATTCAGGTTTTATCAATTATAAGCAAGAAGCTGTCTATCTTGTCTATCAAGAAGCTATCATAGTCACTCAAAGATCTCATAATTCAAGAAAGCTAACCTAAGGGTTTGTAGGAAAGGGGCAGAATTAGAGCTCTCATGCACTGAGGTTAGATGTTGAAAAGGGAGTATTTTCCTAGGTGCGGCTGTTCAGCTCTTTCCTGAAGGACTTCCACAACCTTCTCTTGTGCCATGGGCAGGTCCGGTTTGTCCTGTCTCTGCTTCACCATTCTGTCATCCTATTAAACAGAACCATGTGGGTTTAAGTGCTGCACAGAAAGTTCGTGTTCAAGAAGCACTCTGAAGGTCAAAGTACAAAGCACACATTTATTCTGAATGTGTTTACTATTTCAAAATCTAGCTATTTAAAATTCAAATGTGCCTCTTAATATGCGGAAAGGAGAAAATGTTCAGCTCATCACAGAGAGAGAGATGTAGGAGCATGTAACTAACTTTTTTCTAACTAGCTGTGTCAATCCAAGTCTAGATGCTTAGAACGCCCTCAATAGCAGTGTGTGTGTGGCTGGCGTTTGGGACCCCTCTTTGGGAGATGCTTTTTTCTTAAGATTGCCAATTGAGTTAGTTGTGTTTGGCGCTCAAAGCACTTCTTTGGAAGAACCGGTGCATATTAGGTAGCAGAGAGAATATTTATGTTTACAGAGCTCATACTTTGATCCAGAGAAAAATAATAGAGTAAGATCTGAGTTTCCAGGTGCTATTCTTTATACTGTTTCTGAACATTCCCTATCAGTATCTCATTACAACTTCAAGCAAGTCTCTGGACATTTCTAATTGAACCCAAATATTCAGTGGAGGCTCCCTTACTTATTGGACAGAATATGCTAATTAAAGTAAGTGGCAGTGGGTCTCTCGCTTTCGGTTTTATTATTAATAATATTTCAGTTGTGTCCAGTTAAACAATATAGATATAAAATCTATGAGAATATATGTGAGAAGGGAGTTAAAAAGTAAACCACCTCCTCTTCGAATAATTTATCAAACAAAATGAAGTGAAAGAGGTAAGCTACTCGATATTTTGTCAAACAGTGATGTTTCAGCAGTACCTTTCACAGAAAAATTTGCTCATTAAAGAAAGTTTTGGCCTCAGCATGAAATCTACAGCCCTCAACATAGAGAATTTTGTCCCTGGACAGTGTGTCTAAGTTGATAAAAATAGCATCATGTATGATGAGCCTCTCAGCATAAAGTCCTGAAGTCTTAAAGGGAGAAACACTGCACAGAAATAACAGTCTTAGCTTTCCTGCTGGGACCTCAAGTTGATGAACAAAGCACTGTTCTTGGCCTGCTGAGAGGTGAGATCTTTCTTGATATGTTATTGGGGCAGGGAAAAAGCTGAAATGACTGACTCTGTCTTTTGAAGAAGACAATAATACTGGGGGGAGAGAGGACAAATTGGTTGGATTATAGATGTTTCCCATAACCCTATTTGCCTTGCCAGATTGACCACAGAAAAGATTGCAGAACACTCTGTGGTAAAACAAAATACCCAGGAGTTGCTTTTCAGGAAATTCTTAATACAAATAGACGCAGTGCTGAAAGTTTGCACAGGGTAAATGAATTTTTAATGCCTTTTTGCCATAAACATGGCTGTAGATATCAAGGTCAGATATTAAGGATGTTGCATGCTTATCCCATGCTCTACATTTCTCCAAAGCCCATCCAAGTAAACCATGGGGAAAGAGATAATCTCTTTAAAAGTAGTGACTTTTTGGAAGGGATAATCAATGCACATACAGTGCAGCTATTTATAAAAATAAAACTATCACTATTTTCTGTAACCAAGACAGGGTAACTTCTGTCACTTTTGTTATTTGTCTTACTCAAAATACTTTCCACAGCACAACTTTGACATTAATTGAAGCAATTTTAACTGCACTCTTAGCTTACTGGTTATTGGGGGTCTTTTGTGTGGTGCGATAGTGGGTTTTTTTGTTTGGTTGGTTTGGTTTGGTTTTGGGGTATATGTGTTTGTTCGATTTGTGGTAGCATACCCCTAGCAATTAAACCCTTTCCAGATGTGAGTGTGGTCACTGAATATCTCACAGGTCTAAATAGAAGTTATTTTCCATTCAGACTTGTGCTAAGGGGCGAACCTCTTTTCTCTGTATCCATCCTGGAGAGGAATCCAGAGTCCAGGCAGTGCTGTGCAGTGCTTCATGTGTCCAGGTGATGCAGGAAGCCTACGTAGTGTTTGCATTTGACTTCAGCTAGCTGAATTCCTTGAGCTGAGCAACGTTCTTGTACCAAAGGATACTCGAACAAACCGTCCTGTGCTCCAGATTTGCAGTCACTCCAGGCACTTTCTGCACCTTTGATAGCTACAGGACAAAGCGTCTATAGGCTCAGGATAAAGCAGCAAAGCCTCTATACTCAGGTGAGCTACGTGAGGACAAGCAAGCTTAAAGAAAACCTTCCTTATAAACACTTCCAGAGGAAAATCTGGAAAATATGAATACTGGAATAGCTGATTTTTTTTTCTCTGTACATTACTATGCATTGATATCAGCATGAGCCCTAATGCTCAAGTATGCTGTGAGAGGAGCCCAGTGCTGTGAGGTGCAGATCATGGCAGGGGTATCTCTCTGCAGCAGTTCTGCTCCAAACACAGGTGTCATCAGTATTTGCTGCATTTCTTCGATGTTTTCTTTGCAGAAATGGTTAATATACCCAGGCAACTAGTTTGAGTTGTTAGAGTTTTGTCTGTCAGTTCCTTTCCAATTTTATTTCCGTGTAAAGCAACTAAGCACACTATAGAAATTGCACTAAGTGAGGATATGTCCCTGCCTATTTGTTCTGAGCATCTCTAGTTTGGTAAAAATACTTCTGTTGCATTTCTCCTTCTGATTGTCAATTTTGCCATTTTGATTGATCTCTGTCTGATTTCTTAACTCTAAATTTCAAATACACCTCACCCTATTCAAGCAGAGTGTTTAAAAGTGTCCTGCAGCTTTATTTTTAACTGCCTGTGCGAGTGACCTTGGAAAGAAGCTGTCTGCAGTGCTGTGGGGGATGAACATGTTGCTGCGGACAGTGGATGCTTTGTCCTGAAATGAGAAGTATATCAGTGCTGAGACTAAACGTAACATATTTTCTGAAAACTAAAGAGGAGGTGTGAGGGGTGGAGGATGGAATAAGCTTGCAAGCATCTTGCTTTGTCTCTTCTGCAGTCTGGTGCTTTAACTGATGCATTTTTTTTCACAGCATTTTCTGTCCTTCCTCATCTCTGCTTTTCATCTGCAAGGGGCCCAGTGTTGGCTGACTTCAGCTGGGCTTAGGAAGAAAAAGAGATCCTGCAGTAGCCTCGCTCTGCACCTATGAGCAGTGTCACAACCCTGCTAGGGAGATGAGACCGTGCAGGCAGAGATGCATTTTGCTATTACAGTATTGGGGCATTCCCTCCCGTGACATCAGCCATGTGATCTTAAAGCATTTCTGTTTAGCTTTTTATTGCTGGGTGGCATTATGCCAAGCAAGTGTTCACTAAATCTAGAATATGAATGCCGCTAGCACTGTTCGTTACACTTTTACTCTAATTCAAAAAAGGAAAATGATTTTAAGAGAGGTCTGTAGTAAAGATTAAGGAGTGATTTTTCATGAGCTACTGCACATATTGCTTTTTTACGTTCAGATCTGCAAAGCAGAGAGGCATCACTAATAACTTTATTATCCCAGCTCTAATTATATTTACTTTGCCTGTGCCTTGCGTTGTTTAATGGTGCACAAACGGCAACATTTATATTTACCAGAGGTGGCTATTTATATCACTCCCAGTGTCACAGAGGTTCTCCTGGAGCGCACTTGAGAGGACATGGTACTTTCATATTGGTGGTGCCTTCTGCAGCCAAACGGAAGGGTGGTGTTACTGACCCTCAGAGCACAGCTGTAATGCCTTGTACTTTATGAATTTCACTTTAATATAGCCTTGTTAAAATTTAACATTTCATTAGTTTGTCTATTACTGTTTGTGACTACCAGCTGTAAACAGGTTGCTTCCATTTCTCCCCCTTTGAAAGTTCTATGATGTAAAAGAAAGGTGACTTTGTGATTATGGTGCTAGACTGAAACTCTGGGTTCAAGCCCAGGATCTGTGACAAATTTATTTTGTGAACTTGGGGAGTAACTTTGTGTTTGTGTGAAAAAAACAGATGGAGCTATTTTTCTTGGAAATAAAAAGGAAAGGATACCAGATACTTGTCCCAATTTCTTGTACTCATTTTTCTTTTTGATCGACTTAGTTGTTTGTCAGGATTTGATGTCTTTTTATTTTGTCCACTGGTTCTTTTAGATTTCATTGAGGAGATGTTTATTTTCAGTCTTCTCCATAAAATGAATTTTGCAGTTTTCCTTTGAGATACCTTCACCTTCCATTACTATCCCACATGTATTAACCAACTGCACAGACTAGATAACTTGTCTTCTTACAAGCATTTGAAGTGGATGAGCAGCTGACTTAACCGTGGGCAGGGCAGCGTGTGTGAACGTAACGATTAGGTGCTCTCAGACAGATTGTGCCTGTTGCCAAAGGATTATGGTCTGGTTTTTGGAAGTCAATTTAAATGTGTGTAGAGCAAGTCTCATTAAATGTGTGTCTCAGGCTCTCTACAAAGCTCTTCCTTCCTTGTTCAGATGTGCCTGTGCCAACAGGGTCCCCTGTTTGAAGTGAATCTGTAAATTAGTTACATGAATTGTCATTCATGAAAAATATCCAGCTTGGTTTTAGATTTTCTTTAAGCTGATGGAGAGGCGCTCTGAAAAGGCAAGCGAAGTTACGAGATGAGCAGTGTTTTGTCAGTGCTGGTGCCATAGCTCATGATGTCACCTCCCTTCTGAAGTCCAAACCTCAGCCCCTCTTGGAACGGAGGCAGCTAATAAACCTTCCTCTCATTTCTAATTAAAGGCTCATGCCTGTGGAAAAGAGCTTGATGACATGATAGGAATACCCTCTGAAGACATAAAAATACCCAGAAAGCAAACAAACCCAACTTTTCTGCATTTAGCCTGAACATTTCTTTGAAACTTTTCTTGTGATGATTTAGGATATAATTTAATAGTTTTGGACTCCACTCCTCTTGGACAGGAAGGGGAGATGTGTCAGAAAGCAGTCACAAGATACTTTGTATGGAAGATCCCTATGATCTTCTACTTAAATTGCCAAATGTCATGCTCTGGGCATTAAAATAAATAATCCAGTTGTGTTTGCTTAAAAAATAAAAAAAATAAAGCTTTAGTCCCCTATTTACTAGTTTGTAGGTGATCTAGTACTTTGTGACCCGCAGGGTCCGGAGCTCCTGTGCCATGCTGTGCGCAGCCTGAAATACTGTGTCCCCTGTGATCTTCACGTCTTTCTCAGGCTGGGTACTTTAGCTACAGCAAAATAAACCCTCTCTGGAAAACAAAAGGTTTGAAGCAAACACCTAGAAGAGAAAGTTCAGTTTTGTTTAAGAGCTGGAGAAGTGATGCAGCTCACACATTTCTGTTAGGATTTCTGAACTGAGCATATTAATTTTCTATCAAAAATCAAAACTTTTAGTTCTTTACTACTAACAAAGTAGGTTTGAGCTATTACATTTGTTAGCAGATCTTTTTCTTCCTTCTAGTGATCCAAAAAAATAAAAAATAAAATATTAGAAAAATAGTTTTCATATTCAAAATCACAATATAATTAATACTTGAACATTCACGTATTTCTGGGTGTGTACCTTTCTAGTGGTGATTGCTAGAAGTAAATCCTACTCGTAGTGAAGTCATACAGTAGTTAGAAGCCATGAGGCTTACAATGGTCTTCATCATACCTGAGCCCAAAGGAATCTCGTGATTCTTTACAGTGGGAATTGAGACCAAAGCTTAGGGCCAAACTGACATAGCTACATCAGTTTACACTCTCTGAGTCACAGTCTGAAATGTCTGCCTGTCTTCTGTTACAGCATGAAAAGCAAAATTGTCTTTCACTTGTTGCATTGACTAATCAAGTGAAAATGTAAAAAGTAGGGTAGAATTTTGTTTGGTTTTGCATTTTATCAAGAGCAAGAAACTACGCACATGAAATAGGTCATGGCATCATTTTGTCTTCTCTTAATGTGAATCGAAAACTCAGTTGTTGGTTGTGCTGGGACCTCCAGCACATCTTCAAAGCAAGAAACAGAAACAAAGAAACAACCCAAAAATTTACAAAGAAAGGAAATTAAATTTCACAGTAAATCTTTGTGTCTGACAAAATACACATTGCTGCGAGGATTAGAAGCTGATAACATCAGTCTAGTACCTCGGAGATTAAAGTAAATTGTTCTTCAAAATCCTATTGCATTTATTTATTTGGAACAGAATTTAGCGATTTAGCACTATGGTCACTAAATCTTTGTTTTATTTTCCTGTGGTCGTTAAGTTAGAAAGTTTATAGTATATGCTTGATATCATTGATTTTAATGCCATGAATTTGCAATGTACATGAGCCAGGGGAGATAACTCTACAAAACAACACTTTGTGATTAACTATTTTTGACTTAAATAGATGAGAAAAATGAGTTTTAAAGAGGGTTTTGAAAGACCTAAATTCATCCACACTTATAAGACAGATGTAGGCCAAGGGTTTTTTTGCTAGTCTAATAAGACCCCCCTACTAACTGGGAGGTGTTTTCCAAGGGAAGGAAGCTACCAGGGCTGGTGGGAATTCTGGTGGCACCCACTGCCAAGTTCTTCCACCCAGTTCAGGAAAAATCCTGTGGTACTAGTGTCTGAGAACTCCTCATTTGGTGAACGTGCAAAATACATACTGTTTCACCTAAACATAGTTAGCTTAAATACAACATATTTACATATATCAATATGGTTAATGTGCATATATTACATGTTTTGTGTGCACTTTTTTTTAGAGATGCTTAACAGAAGTATCCTTGTTGGTCCAATTTTATCAAGGTTTTTATGTGTTTTTTAAGGTCTTATTTCTATCCCAAGATTCATGTGAGACTGGATGAAATAATAGACTTTTTTTCTGGATGTTTCATTTCCTTTAAGTCTGGCATTCTGGCTGTCTGAAGCACTTCAGCTGTGGAACACTCTATTCTAAGAAAAAAAAAATGCTCAATAAATCTGTTCATAGTTAACAGTTACAGGGTTATGCAGGATCATTTTACCAATACCTGCTAAAATCTGTTCTTTACATCAACTCTCTAGACCTTGTCATTAACTTGACACTATGATATTTGTCTTGTATTAGATATAGGTATGCAGAAACAAGATGTGTCTGGGTTGTTTTCACTGTGATGCAAAGTTGTGTAAATTATCTGTGTCAGCGGTTTCCTGTTAACTAGGACATCATCATTCTCAATAACTGGGTTTAGATCTCCCTGTATATAAATAAATCTGTGGGAAATTACTTCAGTCATGACTCATCAAGCCTTACTTAGCAGATTTGTGATAGGTTTGTAATGCTAAATTTTTACATAAAACCACTCATGAGCAAGCTAAAATAAAAAGGCAACTGTATAACATTCATAAATCAAAAATGTTTTTCTTAAAAAAACTGTGCATATTTACCCTTTCCTATACCTTCTACTGGGCACATAGCTGTTTTTTAATTCTATTGTCTTTTATTTAATTCTATTGCTAAACATACCGGCTTTTTAGTGTTTTCCTTGCAGATGCCCAAGTCCCTGTTAGGAACAAATAATGCATCTTTCCACTAAGCACACATTTTTCAGAGGTCACTTTGATATCTTGTTTGTCTTTCATAAAACATGTTTGGACAGAAGTGGACTGTATTCATTCCTTTAGCCTTAAAAGAATCCTAGAAGCAAAACCAAGGCTCTACTTTTCTGTTATTTTCTACATGTTCCTCAGTTGCTACTGAGCAGCCAGTATTTTAAGTTAAGTACCGATGGATTCTTGGTGCCTAACTTGGGAGATTGACTGACAATACGGCACTCAACTGGTTGTAATAGACTCCTATTCATTATACAGTTGGTAATTCAACAAGTGACAGATTCTAATTTTCAGTGTTAGTTATAAGGTTATGACTAGTCTTATTAGTCTGCTCGGTGAGGCTCAACACACCTAACTTTACTTTTTTGAAGTGGTTTTGAAGTGGACTTCAGCTTCAATTCTACTTTAACAGTCTACTAAGGATATTAGAAAGGAAGGTGCTAAATCTAGGCTCTGTGTCAGCATAGCATAGCATAGCCTTCAACAAGGAAACTCAACATTTTGATTTCTACTTCTGTGCATTTGTAGCTTTGCTCATAGGTGGTCTTACATGTGAATGATGTTTCCATCTTTTTATTAGTTTTAGGATCAGGCTGTAAATTCTGATGGTGCTAAAGCATGGCAGAGATAAGTGCTTAAAGGACTGCCTGCCTCCTGATGAGCTGCACTTGCAGCAACAGCATTATTTTTAGGATATTGCCATTCAAAAATACAGGTTGCTTTTCAGACCAAGCAGACTTTCTAGGCCTGCAAAATTAAGCAAAAGAAGCATTTTAGAAGAGGTTTCAAAGTGGATCAAAGTTAAACAGTTTGCTAACGGCAGAGCTGTGCTGCACTAAGCCCACAGGCTGTTCTGCACGTCCCGGGGTGTGGGTCTGTGCTCCCAAAGCACAGGCGTAGCACTGCATACATTACGAGGCAGTGTTTTCAGTGAGGCATTACAATTGCCTAATCCAGGTTGGGCCTTTTCTAGAAGCTGTTTAATCTTTCAGCATTTGCATAATGATCTCAATAGTGTAATTCTTGTGTGACAGCATGGAGAAACTGTTTCTGATTTAAAATATTACCAGAATAATGAAATAAAAATTGACTCTATCATCTTTCAGGATTAAGACTACCGTAAATTTAAATGTTTAAAATATGTGGGGCCAAGTTGACTCGTAGTTTAATCCTAGTGACATCCTTAGAGTTAAATGAGATATGCATTGACTTTGTGGTACTTGAATAATATTAACAAATTTAAAAACCTAAATGAGGAGGTAGACTCTAATTGGCAATTAGAAAACAAAAATCCATCACAGTGCTATTTCATCAAACTAATACTTATTTTCCTGGTATTTTAATTAAAACATGATACTCATACAAATTCTGAATTAATTAGATGAAAAAAAGACAAGTGCTTTCTGTGAATATGTGAACGGTAAGAGAGTCAGTCTCTAGTTCTGAAGGGTAAACTGTTAAAATTTGCAAGACTGCACAGTAGGTGAGAGTAGGCTGAGTTCCCATTTCCATCTTTCTGAAGATATTAAAATAAGGCAACACAGATGGAAAAGAAGAGAAGTTCCAAGCAGCCATTCAGAAACATTTCTTTGAGATGATAAAAAATGAGGAATCATCTAGCAGGCATGCTCACTGAAAGAAGACTTCTGTAGTAATTCAAAAAATAATTATTTTCCATTTCTATGGGAAGGTCAACTAAGAAACCAAATCATAGAATGATAATATTCATCTGTGTGATACAAGTGATCTTTTTAAGATGGGAATGCTGTCTTTTAATGGATTTTTTTCAATAGAACTAACATGTAATATTTAATTTATTGAATCTGGTTTTTGACACCTGAGAGTTTGAGCATTGTTTTTATTCTCCACAGTAAATATAAAAATACAGTATTTCCACATACCGACACTCTGTGGGATTTTTTCATGCCTCAGTCATGGTTTCTCAGCTTGGCTTCTGTCCATGTGTCTTGATAAACACGTTATGTTAGTATATGCAATTGTATTCAGTGTCTTTGAATGATGAAGTATATGATAGGATACAATTGCCTAGGATAACACCTCATTTCCCCAAAAAGTAGTAGATAACCTACCTTTCATTTATTGTGTGTTATAAACTGTAGTTCTTTTTATTTGCTGTGGTAAAACAAGGTGAGATCAGGAAAGTTTGCATGATATTTAAATGTTTATTCTTCATAGAGCATACCCTGTGTCCTTTAAAAAGATATTAAAATGTGGTCTTGGTCCACAGGTGGGAGAGTTGCATATTCCACTACCCTAATTTTGTGGGATGTTATGAATTAATTTAAAGAGGGACTATGAAAATCAGCACAGGGATTTGACACTACACTGACTGAAGATACCAGATGACTCTTCAAATTATTGGTGTAGCAGATTAACGTTTATCCTTCATGTGTGTGTATGTACCACCTGCAACCTTGCATAAACATCTTGGCCCATTGGGCTCCCCAGGGCTGCTTGATTCCATGTTTCCACATTTGCACACTAAAAGAGAGGAAGAGACGAAAAAGGCACCATCCTCTCACAGCATGCAGCAAAGCTGCAGTGAGCAGGTGTTTGTTTCAGACTAAAGCAAAAAGGGAAATTGAGACTCAATGACTGATGCTTTTCCTCTTGAGTATCTCCGGAGGTAGGCGAAAAATATGCTGCTGTTTTGCTCTGGGGCAGACAGTTGGAGTCCCGCAAAGCCTTTGAACATGATAGCTGTATTTAGAATATGAATCCTTCGTGGTGGCGACTATTCTTGTATCTATGATAAGAGCCACCGGGCAGCCCTGTGTTGTGAATAGTGAATAATCAGCATGTTTTCTCTGTTTTCAGGAGATTTGTCCTTACCAAGATGAGAGCCATTCTGAAAGGAGCTTTCGCAGGACTTGTTAACCTAGAGAAAATGTATGTATTGTGTCAATGCTTACTGGGAAACAACCATTTCACTTTAAACAGTATTTTCTGGCTACAGTTTCTGCTTTTACTGCTTCAGTCTGTAAGCAAGTCCCTAACAAAACATTTTTGTCACATATATATATATATATATTTAACAGCAAGGAAGCAGTTCTTGCGTCTTGGTCAAAGGCTAATTCAACACGAAGCATCATTGTGATTAACAAATAAAATCCATAGCAGGAGTCTATGGGAAACTGTTTAATTTGAGAACTTTGATTTAGGTTGTCATAAAGCAGTGGAAGATTAGAAAGGAAAATGCTGCTATTTGTAACAGGTCAGTCAATTCTCTTTGATTACTGAAAAAATAGGATAATTTTGTGCATGTTTAGAGTCCTCTGGGATGTGGGCAACAAGTTTCTTACAGCCGCTTGTTATGAACATCTTAGCACATAAGGAGTAAAGCATCTAATTTGCATGAATTTTAGTGATGAGTCTGAAGATAAAATTATGAGCATCTTTGAACTGATATATCACACACCCATTACGATTCTGTTGTGTTTGTACTGCAGCCCTCCACCCTGAGAGTAAAAGTGCTGAATAGTGTTTTTCCTAGTATTCTCTAGTTACAGGAAATCTATGGGTTATCTCATGTTAGCACCAGCAAAGATAATTGTCACTTTCAAATCTGAGCTGTTCTGTGGCATATGTTTACTTTTGTGAATTATTTCTTGTGTGACCAAATTACACTATTTGGAATATGCCCAGTCTTGGGCCCTTACTGATAAGGTCAGTCTTGGACCTACATTTGTCCAGGTGTTTGTCCATGAGTGGTCTGAGTGGGAGCAGGGAATGTGCTTTAGTGGGAAGGCCTTTTTCAGTGAAGTGCGTGTAATGACAGAACTAAAAAGAAATAGATTCTCACCATTTCTCTTTCTTTGTCATCTTCTCCTCTGCCTCATACCCTTGTAGATGTAGGAAAATTGGCAAAAAGAGAGGAGATGGAGGGACAACAAAAGACAGGGAAATGGAAGGAAAAAATTTTGAGCCTTAGGAAATACAGGTGGATGAAGGCAAGCAGTGGATGTGCAAGAAGAATTCAAGAGCTTCTGGTTTTGTCAGGAGTTAACAGGAAAAAAAAATGGCTCGATGTCGCTAGATTTTTGGCACTAATTTCTCCCCAGATCTGCTGGGTTCCTTTTAGCCTAGTCCTTAGAGAAAATCATTAAGCTCTCTGGACTGTGAAGTGAGTTGCAAAGTGCAATGTAAACTGCTCACGTTACCTTTAATTACTCAGAAACCATATGTCAGCTATGTATGAACTGTAATGATTACACTGAATAGGTTGTCTCTAAGTGATGATTTATTGTTAGCACAAAAAATTATATATGGAAATGAGCTCAGTTTGAAAATATATGTGTTTACTGTCAGTACATGGAGGAGAAATGGGCACAAATCATTTATAGCAAAATGTCTTTGAGAATAAAAGGGTGATAAATATGCAAATGAGACCAATCAGCATCAACAAAGATGCAGTATTTGCAGATGATATAGCAAACAGATAAAATTTGATATAGACTACAAATCCTAAATCTAATGCATAAAAATCCATCAGAAAGATTCATAATAATGTAGAGACAAAAAAAGGTCCATAATCAAATGGTATGTTTGCGTATAAAAACACAGCCTTTGTATGAAAGCCTTTTGTCTCTTGCAAGATCATACACAAAGGAAGATTAAAGCAAACTGCAGTCTATTTAAGGGAAACAGCTATTAATAATATGATACCTCTATGGGGTAAAATATGGATAGCCTAATGTATACAAATGATATGTTTGAATGTAGTGTAAATGTTGTGCTTTCATAAAACTAAAAAGGGAGAATAATCAAGGGAGTGATAGTAGTTCCTAACTCTGTGACTAAAGAAAAGCAGTGTCTGGTAAAATCCAATAGCTCTGTAGACATGATCTTTATCACTTCTAGATCATTTCTAACTGTGCTTCTGAGAATGGGATAGGTCTTAGGGCACACAAGATGTGCAGCTGATGGTGGACTTGAAAATCATCGGTTTGCAATGAGTAGCTGGACACAGATGAGTCCTCCATAAGAATCTTAACTCTTTTCTGGTAACATTCAAAGTAAAGAGAAACTTTTGAATACAGAGACCAAAAAGTTCTCGTTCTCAAAAAAAAATCAATTTTTCAAAATTCATTTTTTTGCAGTGTTTGCTTTCTGTGTGCATTTTATTTTTTTCCTAAAAATAATGAAACATTTGGGAACTATGACCAAATGCATTTTACCACAAAATGTTTAATATTTGTCTTAGTACCTATGAAAGACTGTGCTTATTTCTCCCCACACCTCTTCGTTTTGAATCAAATGTCTTATTTGGACTGTCAAAATGTTTTCTAGAATGAATAGATGGTAGTGACCACGACTTAGTTTGAAAATGCAGTGTGGCCTGGAAAGGCTGTCATGGCGAACGCGGTCTGCCCTCCCTGTTAAGCTCCAGTTTTAGTTACCAAATTAAAATTTAGTTACCAAATTAAAGAGATTCAGGTGATTTTTTTATTTATTTTTCTAAGTTTTCTGGAAGAATGAGAGCCCGTATGAAGCATCTACAGCTCATTATTTTCTTCTTGCTCATCTAAATTAATTTTTTTACTGAAAAATCATGAAATGTCTATTCTGCAGATTATCAGGTAGTGAAATAACTTTTTACATACATGTTCTAGGAAAAAGCTTTTCTTAAGTAAATGTTGAGCTTACTAAATATTTTGACTTATCTTAGATTTCTCTTGCTATAGTGTAATTTAATTGTTCTTATAGAAAACTCTTCAGAAACGGCAGATCTGAGAAATACTTTAATACTGGTTTATTGCTACCAGCTCTCCAACTTCTGTATATCTCTGGCTTTCATGTTCATCTAGCAAATGGGTTTTCAGGGAAGCACATAGTTTTAGTCTGTTCCTAAGAAGCCTAACCAGCTGAAATGTGACATCTCCTCTAGCTTCCTGCTTAATCAACCTGCTACACTCCAAGAACTAATTAACCCTTTAGTTACTAAATTAAAAGGTAACACCATGTAGGCACATGCCTAGCAAAATCAATTTAATACAAGCTGCTCAGTATGCAGCTGCCATGTCATCTTCAACCTGTGCTGAAAAGGCTTAATTTGGAAGAAAGTCTGAGGCAATACTGAAGCCACTACCTTTTCTTTCTTGCTAACTTTCCTTCTGTTTCTGCAGTGTAGAGAAGTAGATTTCTAAATGTTGATCTAACAATGCTTGAATCTGGCATTGGTAGGAAATTTGGTCTGAACCTCAGTAGCTGAACTAAAGATGGGGAAAATCTGAAAAGACCTATTACCAGAGGGGAAAAAAAAAAAAAAAAGAAACCCTATGATGAGGGCTCTTTTGCTTTTGTTATTAGAGCAGATCTTCATCTGTTCTGAAACCAGCATAGCTTCATTAGCTTCAGTGGAACCAGACTGATTTGCATGTACGAGGAAACTGTGCCACGTGCAGTTTAGATTGATGTTAACTTTTCTTAATATGGTAACTAAAAAATAAAATTAAAATAATATTAAATTAAAATCATTTAGTGTCATATATTTTGCCACTCAGCATTACAGGAGTAGTGAGAAAGACTGAACTTAATGGTTAGGATGATATTACTACTCCAAGGAAACATGAATGTCTCATGCCCCCTTTGAAAGATCAAATGACAGAAACACATAACGCTAACTCCGAACTGTAAGTTTACATTCTGGCATGAGTGAGAGGACAGAAGAGGGAGTCTTCAGCCAAAGAGGCTGTTGTCAATGGGGACAAAATTGCAGCCCCATGTCGCCAGTGAGGAAGATAGAGACAGTCTGAGGAACCTGGTCTGTCTGCGCTGATGCTGCCTTTTGAAACACACCTGTAATGGCTTTTGGAGAGAAAAAAAAAATAGTCCCTTTTAGAACTTTGATCATGCTCCTGATCCGTATCATGGAAGCAAGATAATTCTGTGTAATCAGCTTTCTCTGTACAGTAATATTATAGATGAAGAGGTGTGACTGCCTTACCTGTGCAAGCTAAATAGGTTTTACTTCTGAATTCTGAGGGACGGTCCACTTAAAATCTATAGAAAATTATTAATTCTTTCAAAAGATTTGGACTAAAGCATAGTGTTTTCTATGATTCATTCTCAAATCTAACTTTTGTGCAGCCCAAATAAATTCAGCCACATATGTGATGAACTCTGTAAACTGCAAGACCTTAAGAAGAAGTTATTGGCAATATTTTCTAGTCTGGAGTAATGGGAGAAAGGGATTTCTTCAAGTTCTTGGCAAAGGCGTGTTTTAAGAACATGAACCACACTGTGGTCAACAAAACTTCTGTACATAAATCCTTGACGAGCTCTGAAAATGCTGGAAAGTGTTAAAACTCCTAGGGTTGGAGAAATCTGCCAGAACTCACAATCCTGGGAACTGAGGTCTTCTGTCATTGGAATGCAGCAGGAATATAAGCACCAGTTCTGTACAGCTTCCCCTTAATTAGGTAAAATTGGTCTAGATCGTATATTTATCCCATCAGTCAGTCGTTCACTCTTTCACCTCCTTTGTTACTGGGACTCTTGGCCCAGAGATGATTCGTATCATGATGCTGGTCTCCTGTCACCAGGATACCTGAGCACCGAGTTACGTCATATGTATAAGCTGATATATGATGCTAAAAAATCTTTCCGATTTGTCCCTGTTGGTTAAAAGCCAGGTCACACCGCAGATCAGAGTGAGTTATCTTTATTGTTTTGTTTCAGCTAGAGAGAGATAGCTGGGGACACTGGGGATTTACCCCTCAGCAGAGTGGTTTGATAGTGCTTGGTAGCGTGCAGCCTAAACGGAGAGGAGGGGACCCGAAATTTCTTGTTCGGGTGTGTGTTTGTTTGTTTTTTCAGTGTATCATGTGCTGCATTCCATCATTTGGTATCCGAGAAACTGTGATTAAAAAAGATCATTAAAATTGTTTTGAGAAACTCGATGGGATTCAGTGTAACAGACATTTGGAAAATGGTTCCAGGCAGCAGTTCCTTTCCATCTTTTTTATATCCTTTGGATAAATCTTTTTTTTTTTTTCACAAGAAACAAAATATGGTTTTGCAGTAGTTGCCATGATTCATCAATTAAGTCATATATGTTTACAAAAATATTTACTTATGTCTCTGAGGTGAAAGAGCCATGCACTCATTCTGTATACCAAAATCTGTCCTGAATCTGGTAAGGATAAAGCCTTGGTGATAAATACTCCAGAGTATATTCCTGACATGCAACTCCGTGAGTATTATATTCTAATTTACATTATACGATGCTATTTGTAACATTCTGTATCTTAAGGGCAGGGCATGGAAAGAGGCATACTACTTGATGTGTTTAAATGAATCTAAATATGCGTTTCCTCTCAGGGAGCAGAGGGCTACAGCATTAAGGCCAGTAACCCACAGAACCAAAGAAATTCAAAGTTCAGGCCAATGTTCCAAAGAATAAATGTCAGTGGTGCTTCACACACTGCATGCATCCTGTAGCCTGGCAGCATCCCGTGATGCTGGGAAAAAATCTTTTTTTCATCATAATCTATAAATGCTTTGCTGCATCATCACCTGGTATTCTGCTTTTCCCTATCAAACCTCATCTATTGCAGAGAACTTGCATTTGTTGTTGTTTCTTGCAAAACTACAAAAAGATGAAGCAGACTTATTAGACGTGTTAGTAAGTCACTGCTTCGTCAAAGACCGGAGATTTTAGCCACAGTGTTATATACTGTAAATTTCTGCAAATGCTTACGCTGATCTCAATCTGCTAATGCCTTAGCAGAACAGAATTGTGACTAAAATAATAACTCTTAAAAGAAAGAAGCAAGAAATATAAAATCAGTTCACAGTGTTCATACCACCATTTTTTAAAATTTTCCCTTTAAAAGGTCCCAGAAAATCATGCTACTATGCATATATTTTAATAAGAGCATGATAAAATGCAGAATAAAAGGAAATATTCCTATGTTTCTGTCCCTGCTTCATAAGTGTCTGGGCAGAGGGAGAGATAAAATGAAAAGGGGCAATTTCTTCACCTGTATGAATACTTTAATGCCCCTCCCCAGGGTGACATGCTGTTCAGATTATTTGAATTCATGAAAAAGACATGAGAAAATGCATTTGTAAGAGCCTGCCCTTTTTGGGATGGAAACTGGAAAGCTTAAATCTAATGTTCTTCAGTCCTTCTCTACATAAGCAAATCAGACAAAAATCAGTGTAGGTGAAATGCAGATAAGATAACATGCATGGAAAAAACAATTGCTCTTTTTCATGTCTAAATATGTGCTCTGAATTAGCCTTGTTCATACAAGAATGAGGTTTGAGCATCGCAATGCACACATCTAAAAAGAAACTTCAACTCAGTGGCCAGAAAACCCTCCAAATTAAATGTTAGGAGTTACTGGGTAACTAGGTCCCTGTTGAAATTCATGGTGGGATCTCTCTACTTTGAAAGATTTTAGGAAGAAAGTGTTCAGAGAAGAGCAGCAGACCCAGCTAGTCTCATGGATGCTTTTGATCTGAGGAATAATTGGGTAGATCAGACTCTTCAGCCTGGAGGAGATATATTTGATGGGGGATATTGGAGTGGTCTGTAGACTCAGAATTAGTATGGGGAAGGTGAACAGGGACAGATTCACTGCCCTTTCTAATCCTAGAACTGGAGGATAGGATTTAAAAAAAAATGTAAATTAAAAAAGGAGAGGACAGAGATACCTCTTCACACGAGATATGGCTCAGCTGTGGCGCTCTGCTCTGAGGATTTGCTGATGCTAAAAGTCTCATGGTAAAATTTGGTAAAGAAAAACCTATTTTAGCTGCTTACCTACTGAATACAAAGATATTCATTTAAGCTGCAAATCAGTTTGGCTGAGTATTCAGCGAGACCACCCCAGCCTGCCTCCCCTGCTCTTCTTTCTGGGCCTCTGCTACCAACACTAGAGTCTCAAGGTACTGGGGTAGATGGACCTTAGGACTGGCACAATAAGGTTATTCATATTTTGCTTCCTCTGAACCATTCGGTTTTGCAAGGCGTGTGGCTGCTAGGCTTAGTAAGGAGTCCCAGAATTGCTAGTCACCTGTGGTTCAGAATTAGTATTGCAGTCTTTGGGTGTCTTTCCTTCTTGTCCAGCTGCTTTATGCATCCTGAAGGGGCTGGTTTGTCTGTTTCCTCAGTTTTTTTTTTTTTTTTTTTTTGGAAGAACCAAAGCTGTTGCTCTAAAGCATAAGACAGCTTCAAGCAGAGTCAAATATTTTATCGAAATATGTAATTTCAGGAAGTTTCACCTCTTTGTCCTAGGAGTTTCACCTCGATTTGAAGGGCAAAGATTTTCAATTTGTTGTATTTTATTGTGAGTTTCTTGTATTTTCAAAGTAAACTCAATGATCTTTTAAGTATCTTTGTAAAAATGTCTTTGCTAATGAATTTAGTGCCTGAGAGATGTCTTTATTAAACTTACATATGTATCCCAGAAAATGAAAGGAGAATTCAGAATTACCATTTCTAATTATATTTTACATTTTTGAATATCATTCATGGCTTATAAATAGTAAAAGGTAGCTCTTCTCATGTGATGTTTTAGAATATTGCTGTAATTGAAACAATTACAGTTTTCTAGTTAAAATAAGTATTAATATGCCTAAATTATTTTTAATTAAAAGCATTTGTCTTTTGTGTCTTAATCAAATATACTTCCAGTATTTCTGGAAAGCATTCAGGATAAAGTATGCTGACTTGAAAGCAAAAAGAATTGTAAATATGAAGTTAACATTAAAGTCAATAAGCTTTATAAAAAGGATGGTCGTAAGGGGCATTGCTATAAGATGATGGTCTTTGTCGTACCAAAAAATATATATATTTATATATATTTTTGTGAAATTTGAGTTAAATCAGGAAAGTCAAATATTTGCATTCAGAATTACATTTCAAATGGCTGTTCAGTTCAAACATCTCTATTTCCTCTAGTTGCCAGACTTGCTTATAAGGGTTCGTGGCTCTGATGCACCGTGGCCTTGTGCTGGTGAGAGTCCGGGGAATCTGGGTGGGGGCGAAGAGCCTTAGTAATGCTGTGTCTGAAAGACATTTCCAATTGCTGTGCTTGCTTTAAAGACTTCTGTTATGAAGAATATATGTTTTTTTAAGGAAATATTTTTGTGTTGTTGTTGTTAATAAACAGCTGTTATAGATTTTTTTCTAATACTCTGATAGGTATGTGTTTCTCTCTGTAATAGTGGATGATTAGTGCAAAAGATGTGACTGACTTGAAATTGTGTCTGATTTGCTCTAAAAAGGAATATTCTTAACATTGATTGCTGTCATTTACTAAATATTGTTTGTTAGTTGGAGGAAGGTTGGTACAGGATCGGAAATGGAAATTCAGTTTCAGGAGGATTTAAAAAAACTTTTTGCTGTAAATTTTATCTAGCTTTCTGTTTATTTAAGTAATAATGTTAGTGGAATTGACATATTGCAATGAAGTATTGTTTCCTACTGATATACAAATGCTGATACAAACCTCACCTTTTTTAGAAAACAAATGTTGAGATGAAGTCGAGACATTTATTTTCTAAGCAGGAGATGTTGATTCTCTGACAACATTATATTGCATTGCCTTTGTTTCTATTATGCCAAATGATTGATGTGGATTTAATCATTAGTCTGATGGCTGTTTTGCTCAGTGGAGAGGCAGTTGAGAATTTCATTGTTATTAGTGAGCAGCATTTTGATTTTGTACAAAAGAGACTGCTGGTCCCAATTCATCCCAGGTATAAATCCAGGGATTCATCGTGGACAAGCCTAGAGTGATGTGCTCACAAAATGCTGTGAATATTTGGTTTTGATTTCTACATAATAAAGAGTGGTAAGTAGTTTACTCATGTAGGTAGTATACTCATGAAATATATATATTTTTAGTAGTCCAGTTGGCTGGAAAATAATTAAGCCGCTAGAATTTAGAATGAAAGAAAAATCCTGAGCCACAAAATACTGTGACTGTTTAAAGGAGCTGGCACTGTTGACAGAAATTACAAAAGATTGCAGGAGAAATGCAGGCTGATTAAGAACTGTTGGTGCCTGTGCATCTTCATGTTTTGCTGAATGCAGTCAGCAGTGGAGACTGGTGGAGACTGTGGCAGGCTGGTGGTTGTCCTCATTCAGAGCCTCCTCCCTGATAGCTGTTGCTATCAATTGCTAAAGGAGGACATTCCCAAGAACTTTTATAGAACAATCACAGAATAATGCATCTGGAAGGAGGATATATTTTGTTTGTCTCATAGGGTGTTTTCTGCTCTAAGGAGGAGAGAAACCTGTAATAACAAACAGGTAATAGATGTTCAATGGTGATGTTCTCTCCCTGTTGCCTTTGTGTTGTGAAGTTTCTCCACTAAAACAGAGGAGAATGCAACTCTGAACTTGTGGAGTAAAGATTTACACCTTCATCTTAAAGCGGCAACCATGAATTGAAGGTGCTCATTACATGTGAAGATGTCTAATCGTTTCATCAATCTCATCTCTTTTGAGAGAGATATGTGGTGATATGTTTTTTGGCTTTATTTTCCATACTTTTAAGACTTCTGATGTTTGATTTTTAAGATTGTGGCTTTTCCCATCTGAGCCGTGAGAAGGGGCAAGCATGGATGTGCTCGACGGAATTTGCTTATTTATTACTTCTGTTGATGATTAAACGATGCTTTTTAGGAAACCTGGCAGAGGCAGAGCTTTCTGGAGGAAAGGCCCCCCCTTTGTGGGCTACTGAGCCTCTTTGGAGAGGAGAAGCTTGGAAGGTCCCAGCCCAGAGAAGGAAATCTGCATTGAGGAGCAGATGAAAATCTGCATTGAGGAGCAACCCCAAGTGTGATGGAAAGGCATACATGCCCTCAAAGCTTCCAACTTGAAGTGTGTTCGTACAGACCCTCCACACTTTCAGGTCACTACATTTTCGCTGTGTATTTGTTACGTGTGCCCATATCCACCTTTTTTGCAACAGTCCCATCCCATTTGGTGCTGTTGCTTGAGCCGACACTTTCTGGGGAAGGTGATTGTGATGGAGAATGTTGCTGCTCCAACAGCATATTCACTTCTGCTGCTGATGCCACGAGTGAGGATGAGCTGAGGCTGAAGGCCGGCCTCATGTAAGAGTACCCTTTGTTAGAGGAGGAGAGCTGAGTAGCAGCAAATTTTTGCACTGAGGCAAATAAATAAATCATAATTCATCTGTGGCAGCTCTGTGCCTAGGCATCATTGACAACACATGATGTTTATTTAAAAATAACTCGTTCCCCTCTGTGTTTCTTGGTAGCAGGCTTAAGCATGCTAAGAAGTAAAGTCGCTCTTCATGAACCTTCATCTGTCAGTATCAGGGAGCCTGGTTTGTTGTTCCCAAGTTCCTGGGACTTGGAGTACCTCTGAATAGCACCTTATGTTTCCATCCTACTGTGTTGCCAGGCACTGTGCTTTCAGGATAAGAGGGAACATGTTAACGATTGGAACACTCTGTAAAAATGAGGATGAGATGGTCAGTGATGAGCAATTGTTCGGGTCACTGAAGGGAGTGCTTCCAAATGGCATCCCAGCTGAGCACAGCACAGGCCCAAGCCTTAGGCAGCATATTCCCCGTGCACTGCCAGGCTCCTCTTACTGCAGGCTTCAGGGTCCTTCTCATATAGAGGAATTGATTTCAGATGTAAACCCATTGATGAAAATCTAAGCCATAGCTATTCTTGTTTTGTGACAGTATCAAGTCTTAGTCAATCCCAGCAACATGAGAGCAAGATGTCTTTTTAAATGCAAATCTAAAAACACTTCTAACCTCCATATTTTGAGAATTTATTGGCAGGTTAAAAGCTTTCTGCAGTCTGGTAAGTGACAAAGTTATCGTTTGCTACAACTTCTTTTGTTCCTAAGACAGCAAGTAATAAGAGAATAGCAGCCATCCTTTGGGGAAGATTGTCCAGGAGTCTGTCCCTCTTCTTCATGTCATTACTGACTACTGACTCTCAGGAGCCTATTTTAAAAATCTGTAGAGCTTACTCCAGCGATGACCTTGTCTAATTGTATTGATTGTTTGTAACTGAAGGCTAATTAGGAAGCAAGTTGCTATGGTAATTCTTGAGTCATACATATAAAGCGAAAATACTGCTAAAACCACTTGTGCATGCTGACTATTAACATAGTTAAACAAATTAAAAATATAATTCATGCAGATTAATTCTGAAATTCAAATGAAGATATAATATGCAACAAGAGTTTTTCCCTTGCTGCCGCATTTCCCTCTTTCACGGGCATTTTGTTCTTTTATTTGTCTGTTCTCTGAGCTATGCATAATTTTATCACTAAAGGACAAAATAGACTTTTGGTTGTTCTCCCCCGCTTTAACCCCCACAAAATATGTCACAATAAGCTTCATATGATGGGAGAATGACTCAAGCGGAAGGTAACAGGACTTTGAACCTCAGCATTTCTAGGTCACTTGTCCACATATGAGTGATTAAGGCTTTATTTTCACATGGGCGGGTTGGTGGCTTGCATACAGTGAGATGGTGATCTCAGCCTGTATCCTCAGGAGACTGTGATTCATCTAAATCACAACTGCTGCAACTGCCTTTAATCAGCAGCGTCTCTTGGCCAGAGCTTGAAATGACTCTGAAATGGAGAGGGTATCTCAGTGGGTGACCAAGCCACGTTGTGGATGCTGGGGGAAGATTGCATTGCTTTGGCTGTGCTGTGCCTGACTTGTGGATTACTGGAGGATGTCACCAGTCACAAGCTATAAATTCTTTTCCCCTTATTTCTTAGCTCAGTGTGATCCAAAGAAAAATCAAGAGCATTTTCCCTATTTAACAGGTGTCCTTCATCTCTGCTTGGCCCCTTACTAACCAGTCATGTCCCACAGAGAATCTACTAGTTCTAACATCTGCAGGCCTTTAAGGAGAAGAAGGAGAAGATAAGAACATACAAACACGCATGCTGTTGCTGCCCTTGTGGGCAGTATGAACGTGTGGCAAAATTATCTAGCAGAATCGCAGGGCTGCATGGGAGGTAGGACTGAGTTCAAGCAGTATTCAGGTGGATGTAGGTTTCTCTGCAACTTCCAGTGCCCACAGTATGCATGTCCTTAAATTGATTTCAGCACATAAAGATGAGCAAAAAAATGCAGCCATTCTTAGCATGAATCTTTTTGAATATGTCTCATAAATAAATGCAGGATTCTCCCTTTTACTACGCAGGATGTGCACACATACAGAGTTACTTTCATTTAACTGGAGGTAAGATAAAAATGAAGATGTGTGTGCACATCTTCAAATGCAAAAGCATCTTTTTTGGGGTTTTGCCTGCTCCTTGAAGTTAAACAGGTGCCACCATGGAAGAAAGTCCTGATCCTGCCATTCTGGAGTTCGTGCTTCACATCACCAGCAAGGGAGCCCTCAGAGAGCCATGACTAAAAACTCCCCGCTTGGGATGGGCATTGGGGATTGACCTGGGGAGAATCATTTCCATACCACGTCTCTAAACCACAGCCAGCCTGCAGAGCCAGCATTAAATCATTTAGTTGACTCTAAAACTTCTTTTCATGCCATCGTTTATATACGAACCGATGTAGTGCACCCAGAGAGAGGCACCCAGGGAGTCCAAAACACCCTTTCCTGGGACAGCAGGTCATTCCCAAGCACCCAGAAATTGACACTGGGCGCTCAGGTGCGAGAACTTTTTTGCAACAGATGACAGCACTGGTGCTGAATGGACACCACAATGCCCTTGTTTTTTGAGTGCCTCTGCCAGCCTGAGTTACATCTGTAGTCATGGCAGAGGCCCTTCATGGAGAACGTGAGCAACTTCCTGGCAAATGGCAGTAGGCATGCAGAAAGTCAGCTGCTCACTGATATTAGAAAATAAGCAGTTTCATGTGGCCAAGAGTCTATTATCTTTAATGCTCTTTGGGATAATGCGTATATATCTGCACAAATATAAAAATATGTTAATACATTGGGGGATTGCCCAAGTTCTATGACATATTCCTTTCCCCCCAGAAAAGACTTGTTTATCTGTGTGCAGCCTTGCTGTGCTTGCAAGTTAAGGAGGTTTTTTGTGTCAGGGACACTCAGGTGGATGTCTATGATTTTTCTACAGTTTCATATTAGAGACTAGTTTAGTAATTTATTGAATAAGACTCTAGATGAAGCTCCTCTTTGCTGACATTAGCCACTTGGTAAAAGAGTTAAGGATTGTGAGTAATTCCTGGGTTTGTATAGTATGTCACCTCTGCATTCTCTGACACAGAACCTGCAGGTTTGGGCTTAATGGTAATGGTAATTCTGCTTTTGAAGCCACTGTATGATAGTCATTTAAGTCACCTACTTTGCATACTTGTTTCATAAAGCTTTTGACACAACAGCTTCTTGCTAGTGCTCCTGCTGTTCTGTCATTCTGTTACAAGGTTTGGATGTGACTTTAGAGGCACAAAAGAAAATCCTTTTCCTGGTTAGCTTCTTCCTGAGGGTCCCAATTACGCACGTATGTATGCAATAGGATATCAGCTCAACCTTGAGGTAAAGCTCATGGATAAGAGTTCGTAATGTCAAGACTATAATTAGATGTAAAACACAAGAGTAGTAGATAGTTTTCATGGGAGGAAAGAATGAATGTAAAGAAGAAAGATGGGAGTCTCCATGCTGGAAAAGGTGTTTCACAGGGAGTCTGTAAGATTGACTACCAGAAGCCCTGAATCCCTTCAAGAAGGTATTTGGAAGATGTAGTGGATGGTGTTGGCAGCTAAAAGATAATGTCTGTATTTGCAATATTGTTTAATGTGATTATAACTTTTTTCTCAGGATGGGTGAAATCAGTACCCACGCCAAACAAATGCTAGCTCAACGTCTAGGTAATCCTTAGTTTAAATTTACAGTAAATGAAGAAAAAATATTAATGCCTGAGATGGTTAAAAAAAAACTAACACCTTGGATGAAGATTTATTTGCAGTGAAGTGGGTGTAAGGTACTGCATGATTTGCTCTGGTGAGTATCCAGGGTTCACTCATAATTCTGAGAACATTTTTAATGCCAGAACTGAGGGTTTTTTTCCTAGCTTAAAAAGTTTCATATTGCATATCTGGGGCACTTCTGATCTTCTCTGTAATGTTTTGGAGGTAGTAATGAAGTATGCTCCAGAGGCATTTCTTCTGCCTGTGTTTTGTTAAATATTTCTAAACTAATTGTGAAAGTGTCTGAGAACATCTGCTTCAAGATGTTGAAAAGATCAAGATGATGTGTTGAAAAGCCATTAGAAGACTTTGGGTCCTGGAGACTAAATGTTCTCTGATTCCAAGACAGTCATTTTCTCCAGAAATGAATTTGAACCATATTTTACTTTGGGAAAAGTATTCAGGTCGTAGAAGAATCGATCTGCCATGAAGTTAGCTTTCCAGTTGGCTCATTCAGCTGCCCTCTTGAATGATCAACCCAAATGCAATTCCTTCATCTTCCCAGGTCATTCTTTGTAAAACTCTTCATCATTAGCAGAATACCATAGCCATGAGATAATAAAAGATGAGTGGCAATAAATGCTCCTAGCCCAGTTCTTTGAGAGGGATTACTAGATGGGCGTAAAGCTTATGTCAGCATCTTTGAATGGGGAAGTCTTTCTCAGCTGAAAAATAAAAACTTTTTTGTCTGTCAGTCTCTCAGCTTAATCTCAAAATCCTCCAACACTCGTCGTGTCTGAGAAAGAGTTGTCATTGTTGGGGAGAGTGCTTTTATTTTAGAGAATTCACATACTTCTACTTTCTCTGAAATTTTTCCTAATCAATGGTAAAATTTAGTAATTTAGTGTTTTTAAAATTTATTATGTCTGCCCCAGTGGCTCAAGGACCCTGAGTTACAAGGCTCCTGTCTCTGGGTGCTGCATGTGGGAGGACCAAGGACTCACAGGTGTGTCTCCTCTGGAGTGCTGCCCAGAGGGGTTTCTGTACCTGGTTTTATTGCATCAAGAGGTGAGGCCCCCTAATTTGCCACCTAAATATAGATGCCTGAATGCATACAGTCAGTGCCTGAAAGGTATAGGCACTGCACTGCTCTAGCCACATTTCAGCCATTGTCCTGGGATTTTGCACCTTGCCAAATTGCATACCTGGCCAGCACGAGGACAGTCATAGAGTCGTAGAATCCTTAAGGTTGGAAGGGACCTCTAGGGATCATCTAGTCCAACCCCCTGCACCTGCAGGGTCACCTAGAGCATGTGGCACAGGACTGCGTCCAAGCGGGTTTTGAAGATCTCCAGAGATGGAGATTCCACAACCTCTCTTGGCAGCTTGTTCCAGTGCTCCATCACTCTCACTGCTAATAAATTTTTCCTTTAATTCCTGTGGAACTTTTGGTATTTTAGCCTGTGGCCGTTTGCTCTAGTTCTGTTGATGGCCACCACTGGAAAGAGGCTGCCCCCTGTCATCATTCATCTATTAAAAGCAACCTGGAATTGCTTAGTCAGAAGGGGAGATTGGGAACTTAAGTTTAGGCAGATAAGGCAATCATGAGGTTTCAGCTATCCATTTGTGATACTGAGTGGAGGAATGATGGTGCACAGTCAGGATATGCGCTTGCCTGGGCCTTGAAGCCCCGACTTGTGCAGTGAGCTCGTTTCCTCAGAGGACCTCATCCTGCAAGAGGGCTGCTGTTTGCACAACTCACAAGGCTTCACACATTATCAGTTTTACTGAAAATAAACTAAAATTAATATTATATATGCTTACTACAGTGTGAGGATATATCTATCCCACCAAACTGTACTGATTATAAAATCAATTCCTATAATGACGTGACTTCTGCTTTTGAATCCAGTCATAATCAGTTCCAATTTTGCAGACTAATCATGCACTTTTTTCAGATTAGAGAGACCAATCTAATACAGTTACATGGACAATTAATTTGATGCAACCAAACCCTCAACAGAGTTTTGTTTGGATTGCTCGCATGGTGCCAAAGCTCTGATAGAAATAAAATCCCCTTTGCTTCAGTGTGCTTCAGTGCTTCAGGTGTGTGCAAATTTGCATTTTATTATTCCAGGGCCTGCAATAATTTTCTTGAGAATATGAAGGCAGGAAGACAAGGCATTGGTGCCACCAGATAACCTTCATCAAAGCCTTATGTATACACACTTTTGCTTTAAGTGTGAAATCACTGTTAATATTCCTTAAAGGGTTGTCCTACTTATCCAGTCAGATCACTATAACATATGTGGATATCTTCGTAAAAGTATAGATGAGAAGAGTTAGTGTTTGAATTCGTATTTGAAATGTCAATAACTGCTAAGATACATTAGCCTGCAACTCCCTTGTGTTCAATAAATCATGATAAGGAGACAAGTTTTTCATGTTCACAAGAAAAAGGGCAGAAAGAAGTGTCAAGCACCCATTTTAAAAAGGTGACAAATGTCTAATAGTTTTAAGAAAGGTAACTTTTTTTCGTAACCCACTTAAATCAATGTAGTAGCATTTTGCTGTTGCTTCAGAGGGAGGTTTTCTAAAGGAGATTCCAGGTTGGCCTGCTTCTGCTGACATGATGAGAAATAAGGGTTTGGCTAGGTTTCTCTGGATGTCACGCTGAGGTGATGGCTGCCCAGTGCTGCATGTGTTGGCGTTCAGTTCAGACCTGTCACAGTGGTTGCTCATTTGGTGAACCCTGGGCAGGATTTTGTGTGTGTGGTTGTGTGTGAGCATGCATGTAAGCATGCATGTGAGATGCCCACACCGCTGCTGATTTTTCCTTAATCGTGATTTAAATTTTGATATTAGTCATAGCTCCAGGTAAAACTGACTTAGCAAATTGTCTGATACAACTGCAGAAAAACTCTAAAGAGTATGTGCATTTAAAGAAAGGAAAAAAGCAAAGTAGGTTTGTTTCTTCCCTTCTCTTGAATTGACACAGAGCTAAACCAGCTTTGCTGCAGTGCAGAGTATGAGACCACTGCACTCTGCCACAGTAACTGGTACCAATACCGCTAGTAACTGCAAATGACCACGCAGTGAAAAATGTTTGCTTGGAGGATCATAGACCATCCATCCCATCCACCACATTGAGCAACCCCACTTGTTGCCAAGGGTAAAAGACCAGAAGTCCCAGCTGGGATGGATGCCAGCAAGTGAGGTAGTCAGTCTTGGTACCTCTGTTGTGCAGGAGCTTGGTAAGGAAAACCAGATGTTGGCAGGGAGCAGGATGCAGTCAACCTTGCCGGGGAAGCAGTGTGGCTCCAGCGAGGGAGGAGATCCCCCCTTCCCATCACCTACTGGGTCTGTGTGAGAGCACCCAGGCAAGCACCCCAGAAACCTGAGTGCCATCTAGATGTCTACAGTGAGATTAAATACCAAAATGTATCTGCAGTAGTACTGCAGCTGAACTCATCAGACAACAGTTCGTGCAACCCAATGTCACTCTGGTTTCTGGTTTTGATAGTTGAAGGTCTTCATGCTTGTGAGTCCACGTCATATAGCCCACATAAGTGACTGATGCTGTGATCTCTGCCAAGCTGATGTGTTGCCCTGACTGTGCTTGGTCTTTCTTCTGACAGAAGTTTCCATTCCACAGTTATTGTTAAAAATATAAATGAATATTAATACGTATTTATATTTGCACCTTCATTTTAAATAGTTAGAAAGGAGGAACAGTTCCATTTCCTAAAAGGAGGAAAAAATCCTATCTCTTTGTGTGTGCCCCACTCTGATCCTGAAAGTAATTTTTGTCATAAAAGACGTATAAATGTCCAGTCTTTTATTCTTTCATTAATTTGAAATGTGAGATCACTTGGCTGTAAAACCATTAGTTTGTGAGTTTAATGCTTGCTTTTGCTGTAAGACTTTGATTAATGTAGGAGATTTTCTTTAAAGGGCTATGAAGAAACTGCCATGAACTATAAATCCTTTGCTAATAGAAGTGTTTAAATGACCATTTCAATATACCTTGATTTTATTGAAAGTAGATATTTTGAAGGGAAATGTTTCCTGTTCTGCACACTGCTCTGTCGCAGACACTGTGAGCATCCAGCAGCATTGCCTGCAGTTAAGCTCCCAGCATAAAAAAAAGCAAGTGAAGCAGTGAGAAAGTTTAGCTGGCAGTGAAAGGGAGTTGAGATTATCCATTGCAAAAGCTCCACCATCTTAGATCATCATAAGTTGATGATGAAACAGTACACTGCAATCAATTGCTTGGAAATAATAAATATTGATTACATCTTACTATATCAGTAGTAAATGAGAGGTTTTTCTTTTATTGTGTGACCTTGTCACACCCTAAAGTCTTCAGCTAACTTCTGATAAAAAATAAAGCAAACCATTATCCCCTGTAAAACATTTTTACTGAATTCTCTTTCCTTTTTTATTTATTTTTTTTCCTATTTGTGGATCACTTTTGATTTCAATAGAGCTGTGAATGCTCTTGGAGGCTGGCTTGCCCTGTTTGGAGGGATGGCCCTAGCCTGGGGGTCCCAGTCGTGACCATGATAGCTGCAGTAGCTGTTTGCCTGAGTAGCAAGACAGGAAGAGCATTTTAAATGGACATGTTTTAATTATCTATTAAAATTACCGTTGCCTTTATGCATGTGACTAGAAGTATTTGTATGACAACCAAGTAATTCCACAGATATCTGAATCTCACTTATACAAGTGTTATTTAAATTCTTTATAAACCTAATCTTTTTTTTAAAGCCATTTAAAGATTTCTGTCTCCCTCTCTCTCATTCCTTTTTAATCAAATAGTCTCCTAATCTTTGAAAGTGTCATGGCTAGCTTGTGCCCTACTTTAATCAGATCTGTATCTTATATTTTTTGTTTGAAACAAGCACATACCCATCACAGTCTTAGGAAGCCAAAAAATTCTTCTGATGCAGAAACATTTAGTTTGTTACCATTTATCTGAAATAGCTACATTTTCCGAGTTGTTCCCAAAGTAAATAACAGATTGGGTCACAAAAGATTATTATTACCCTCCACAGCAGTGTCACTCCCATATTGTGGTTTCTTGGTAAGCCTGTTTGCCCACACAAGGCAAAAAAAACATGGCATTTTTCCCCGGTGATCTTTTCCTTAGCATTTTTCTGATGTGAGATCTCTTGATTAAATGGAATTGCTGGTGTAAAACCTTCTGCTTTTGCTGTAGAATTTTCTTTTTTTTTCTAGGCAAATTATTTTTAGATTGTAGAAGATGGCAAATATATTGCTTATCTTCAAACAAGAGCAAGCATAAAAAGATCAAAAACAAAATCTTGAAGGTCTGTTTGAGACACCTTTTATAGCTTTAAATCTTCTAGGCTGTAGTTGAGTGAATTGCAGTGACGTGTACATACAATGTAATGATTGATTACTACTGATCTGTATATTTATTATTGTGAAAGAAAACAGGGAGATCTTCAAAAAGTCTTTGAAAAATATTTTGGTGGAAGCTTATGAGCTAATTTGATGAGGCAGGCCACATTGAATTAAGACTCTGAAAACTCTTTTCCTAGATCTCCTGCTGACTTGCATGAGACATTAAACAAGTAGTTCTCGTTTTGTGGCAATTTTTCTATCTATTTAAATGGGAAACTTTCCAACCCTGTATTCCTTGCAGTGGCTATGCTCTTTGCATAGTATAAATAATTCCAGTCTCAGTGAAGCGTTTTGTTGCTACTGAAACCTAAACAATGAACTGAATAAGCCTGTTGAGGCTTTGAAATGCTGATTCAGCAGTCTATTAAGTAAATACAGTTGTCATCACAGTATGGGTGAAAATCAGCACTCCTGCTGACTGCCTGTCAGCCCAGCTGATGACAGCTGGATTTCTTTTGCAAAAATCTTGGGGAAGCAGGAAGGAGAGCTTTTTATTAAAGTAAAAAAACTACTGAGGCATTTTTTAAAGAAAAAAAAGTGAGATGAACAACTTTCTTTTGCAAGACTTTTGTTTGTGTCACATGGGCATGTAAATTGTCAGGTACAGCTCAGATGTAACTCAAATAAAGTGGGATTCTTTTTGTATGATTTGATTTTGCATGATTTCTTTTTGTATGATGTAATAATTCTCGTGATTATTTTTTCATGTTTTACTATTGACTATGCACCTATAGTTTCTGTTCCTGTTTGAATCTATTTGCAGCTATCATAATTTCAACAGAACAAAGTGTTCAGCAACAAGTGATGGTCAGTTTTCAATTGGAGGTTTTTTGTAAGGTTTCCTTCTAAAGCTGTGTGTATTTACACTACCAATAAAAGAGGCCATCCAAGTATTCCTTGAGTCATATCTCTATTACAAACTTTACCTTCTGATCATAGCTGATATCATCCTGGAAAATCATAATTTTGCCCCATTTCCAAAACCAGCAATGGAAATTTTTCTGGCATAGCTGCCTGTATCTTACTTTCCTGGTCACTGTCAGCAGGAGAGATGTGACTGAGACATGTTGCACAGCAGTGATTCCCTCTTGGTTTATCAGGACAGCTCCTGCATTCCAATTATATCTGAGCCTGAGCAAGCCCAGAGATGAAGGAGGAAAAGAGAGAAGTTCTTTGGGCCAGCAAAGGCTGAAGTTCTGGTGTCCTGATCACTGAAAGCTGGCCATTCATATTCTGTCATTCTGTAGCTGTTGGTGGGCATGTAGAAAAGATCAAATAAGGTTTTCTGCAGAGTCTGGAAGAGTTCTTCATTTCTGTGGTCTCCAAATTCTTTCAGAAAACATGTTTTTGCTCTTGATTTAATTTTGATCTCTGTAGTTCACATCAGATCAAGACAATACTATGTTCTACAGCTGAAGCTACGTCACATTTCTTGGGAAACTTTTTGCTCTATTTGCTCCCCTGCAGTCACCTTTTATCTTTCCTTCACCAAGTTAAAATCTTCATTAAATCTCTGTTGGTAATTAGTGATGTCAGAGATCCAGTAAATAGCTGCCTTGTACTATCCACAGGGAATGATGACAGCAGGAAGTGTTAGGCTACTCTTTCGGGTACAAACTTAGTCCAGAGAAGGTGATGTGTTCTGTTTCCAGCTCCCACTGGTTGTCTTGGTGGCAGGTTCTCAGTCTATCTGGGATCTGTTTTCTTACCTGATGTTTAGCCTGTTTTTAAAACTGCTCTGTAATCAAGGAGAAGGTCCATATAAATTTCTCATATGTCCAGTCTCTGGTTACCTTTCCATTGACAGCATTGCTTGAAATATCCTGACTTTAATTATTTTTCAGAGAGATCTCACAGAATGATGCATTGGAGGTCATAGAAGCAAATGTGTTTTCCAGCCTTCCCGAACTACATGAAATGTAAGTAATGAGCAATCTAAATTCAAAGAAGATAATTACAAAGATTCGTTATAGACAAGTATCTAAGGTTCTTCAGTTTGGTTCAGGTAAGTTTGGTTCAAGAACTTGTACAGATACAGGAACATTTGACATCTCCTTGTCTCTTCCATTTTCTCATCCAAACCTTCCCTTTCTTTTCCTAGTCAGCCTAAATCTTATCTTACTGTGTCTGTTAGTGTATGCTAGGCTGTTCTTCTGGAATCATGCAGATTTATTTCTCTAAAAAAGAAAGGTCCCTTAACATACAGTGTGTCTTCATGCTGGGCTAACCATGGATATTTTAAAATTGATAAAATAATATATTTTCTGTAATGTTTCATTTTCTCTTTACAGAAGAATTGAGAAGGCCAACAACCTTGTATACATTGATCAAGATGCTTTCCAAGACCTTCCAAACCTCAGATATTTGTAAGAATTTTTTCTCTTTTAAAGTAACACGGAATATTTAAATGATAGGGATGTGTTTCTGTCCATGCTGTACTGAGCAGTTCTGGTGATCGCCCCACTAGTTGCACATTATTGATCCCCATTTTCACCACCAGTTTCTAACTCTCAATCCTCAGAAAAGTTGAATGTAATACCCTCCGTGGGTCATTCCCACACACAAAATTCCTGGGCCTTCCTAGGCAACAGGTTGAACCTGAGAGGTGAGAAAAGGATCTGGGCCCTTTTTATTGCTATTGCATGAGCACTTTCTGACCAGGGCAATGATCTGAGCAAATGGAATTGCCCAAAGCATTTTGATTGTAATTCCTCTCAAGAGCTCTGGGACAAAATCACTTTCATCCACCTTTGTTATGACTTTGCCCCCTCTTATACTTCATATGCATGGTCATAAGCATTCAAATTCTTCTTGCTTTAACAATGGTACTACTTTAGCAGTTGTTTTCATTAACACTTGATGTGAGCTAATTAAAACTTCTGAATACAAATGTATGGTTTGTGGTGTAATTTTATTTCATTAGCCAGCCTCATCAGGAATGCAGTTTGCTCATCTGTGGTTGCCACATCTGCTCCCATGGGCCTGCTGTCATAATTCAGTGATAACGGAGCGCATCCTTAAAATAAACTATTATCCAAAAACATTTTCACAGCTTTTAGCATGCGATCTTAACATGACTAATAATCTCTGCTCTTCTATGTATCAAAAGCCAAATGAAGTCCAATGAACTCCATTTAGCCGTAATTGGTTTTAATGGCTGTAGCTTAAATAAGCCCCCACCGTGCACCTTGCTGAACAATGGCATATATTCCAGGCAGGATATTGCATTAATTTTTGTACATCTGTTCATCTGAACACATACACTCAATCTTGTGCGATAATCTTTCCAGACTCATCCATGTCTTGCTGATTACAGTTTCTGTATTTGGTTACTTAACCATAGCAAGTACCTAATTGTCTGGTTAGATACTGGTTGGACACTTTTTAGAGGTGTGCTCTGAAGTTCATGTCAATGGTCTAAAATGCATAGCTCCCAGAGAGTTATTGATTATTTGATGTCCCTGAAAATTATTATTCTCTGATAGCTCAAATTCAGACCAAAGTCTCATAGCATTTTTGAGCACAGAACCTATGAGATTTGAGATTCAAGCTTAGGAATTTATTTATTTATTTGCAACAGGGAAGTAAGGATTTAAGCTTGCATTGTCATGGGGAGAAATCACATGCCTTTTGGTTTCATGCCTGAGTCATTCAACAGTAACTGATGTCTTTGAATAATTCTGGCTACCTGCGTACAAAATTAAAACATTTGTTTATTCCATGTAAAATTCACAAGACAAATTGCTATTTCTGGTAAATTTGTCAGATCTATAGATGGATAAAAAGAATGAAAGAGAGCACATTTCTCTTTATACAAATTTGAAGAAATGGTTATCTTTGTGAAAATCACAATGCACTAGTTTCAGTGCTTTTTGATGTGGGACATGTAATTTGTAAGTCTTGAGAAAAAGGTTAAATCCCCACTTTCAATATCTGAACTGAAAGTGTAAGTCTTTCTGTTGACTTCAGTGGATGCTTAGCGCCAACAAATAGTGGAAAAACCTCTGCAATTATGAATATCTGGATGCTCCTCACTCAGCTGCCCATTCCTGGGGTGCTGATCATGCCAATGGCTGTTTCTCATTCTCTGTCCCTTTCCTGCTATTATTTCTGATTCTTGGTTTCGTTTCCACAGAATTCTCTTTCACAACATTGTTTAGACTCATTAGAAGAGCTAAAAATTATCTGACTTTAATGGTTAAAGATATATACTTCCTATTTGCTATTATTTACTTTTGAGTAGTCGTTTCATTCTTAAAACATAGTTCTGCAGTGACTACTATTCCTGTTATAAATACATGTAATTATTCAGTTGCAGTGACCAAAATTTGATCTGAATGTGGGTTTAGCTCCTCAGTTATATGAATTGCAGGTAATGCCATGAATTTATGTTCATTTCCTCTAGCTGAGGATGTAGCTTATCATTCACGTTCATGATTTATAAAATTGTTTCAAGGTCCTTACCCTAATGCTATTCCTCCAAATATTACATTTTGCAACAGAATGCCATAAAGGTCACTCATATGGGTGGTTATATGCTAATCAGAAATAGCATGTTTCCTCACAAAATGTTATTCATCAGCATTGATTAGGACAAAATAGCAATATAAGCATTTTCATGGCATCCACTTGAGAATGAAATATGCTCCCTCTCTTGAGTATTTGTCACTCCCTGCTCTCATACGCATTGAGTCAAACATTCAAAGATGTTTCTTGTATAAAAACTCAGCCGAAGCAGCTCTACCATGATTCACAGAAGCAAAAGATGAACAAAAAAAGAAGAGTGCTTGTCTGACTAAGCATTCTTTCCTCCCCTCAAACCTTAGCAAGTTTTACTCAGTAGTTCAGATGAGAGGGGAAAAAATGCTTTGGGGTACTTTCTAAGCTTTTCCATCTTGTGGGAACATGGGAACTAGAAGAGAATCTCCAGATTACTGTATCCCATTTCTTACTGTCTCCTCTCTCTGAAACCCTTTAATTAAGTGCATTATTGTTATTCTTGATGTTTTTCACTCTCCCTGCTTTCTCATGCCATTCTTATGGGGAGAAACTCAATAGTTTCATGAATAGAAAATTTTCTCTAATTTTATTCACAGCCATTTCATTCGCATTTGTTCTTGTGCCAAAGCTATTCTTTAACTTAAATAAATAAAATCCATCTTTGGTGTTTCCTTCACTAATGTATTTGTATCATTTCCCCTCTGTGACTTTATTTTAGGAGGCTAAAAAAGACTCCCACGTGGCTATAAATAGTACAAAAGGTGCCGAGCATCATGAGTCCTAGAATTTGAACTGCTGAATGTGCCTTTCATGTTAATCACAGGGTTTGCATTAGTGATGCTGTGGGTATAAATCAGCACTTTTAGCCTCAGGGGAGCTACACCAGTTTATTACCCATGAGGCTTTGACTGAAAAACTTCAGTCAGTCCAGATATTCAACAGTATTTGAGCTGTTTCCCCACCTGGAAAGGACAGGCACAGCACTGTAAAAGCGCAGGAGGTTTCTGAAGGACTTGTGGTACCTCACCTACCCTTGAGTTCCCCAGTCCTTCGGTGCTGCTCCACTGCAGGAAGATCTCTGGAGCCTGCAGACATTTTTCTTCTATGCTCTGTTGCCCTTGCTGGCTGTGGGGGAATGGCGCAGTAGAGGTATTTGACATGGTAGAGGTTTGCTAGCTTGGTCTGACATCAGGGAGGGGCAACCTACCACGTGTCTGCAACTAGGCCTACAAATGCTAGAAGACTGAGCACTGGGGAATCATATCTGAAAAGTGAATCCGACTTCTCTGTGCATTAGTTTGCCCAGCTTTAAGTGACTTTGACCACCTTTTCTTGGCTATTTTAGTCAAAGTGAGCTTCAGCAGCGTAAGTATATTCTACTTCTGCTCAACTTTAGGATTAAACTCAAAGCCAAACCATCACGTGGCATATAGAAGTAGGAGGCACAGACAGGGCTGAGATCCCATTCCCGAGCAACAGGCAGGGGCACAGCAGTGACAAGCTGGCTGCTCTTCCCAGGCACTGCTTCTCCCACTGCTCCGAGATGAGCATGCCGGGCCAGCCTGGGGACCAGCTAAGGGGGTTGTCTTCTCCTCCTCAGCCACAGCCAACTTCAGCATGTATCCTACCACCAACGCTGCTACAAACAAACCAAAATCTTTTTTTTTTCCCCACCACCATATACATTTTGCCAGTCGTCCCATAAGATACCAAGTAATTTTTGATAATTCTGCCTGGAGCAAGGCCTTCTGCCTTGCCTGGAGCAAGGCCTGAAGTCACATTGAGCTGAGTTATATCATGTTCAGATCACTCTGCACTCTGTACAGTCACAACTTCGTGCTCACTTCTGGCACATTTCTATAGGAAGGAGTGCCATTTTCTCCATCCTAGTAACTAGTTTCTCACACTAGTACTTGCTCTTTTAGAAACCTCCCTTGAAAAGACAAAGAACTTTTGTCATTTGAAAGAATAGGATTGCTAATTTAATGAGGAAGCAGAAAGCTTGACAGAAGGCTACAAAATGGCACCTGGTGAAGGTAATCCAGCTCCCGTTACTCATTTTTTTATGATGAGGGAGGGATGCTCAATGAAAATGTCAGGTAAAACACTGAGGTGTGTAAATGGATTTTTTTTTTCTTTGCACAGTACAGAAGTAAAAACTTTTGGAATTAAAATTTAAAACAATTTGGAAATGGATTAAACATCCCTGTCGACTAAAGAAAAAATAGTGGCAGGTATTTGAGAAATGATAAAAATTTTAAGGCTGCAAAGGTAAACTAACAAACCTTTATTCAGCACAGCCTTGTTCTCCCATTACCTGCAGGAAACTCAGGCTGGTCCCACTGGGATGTACTCTTGCTGCCCATGTGACATATCTTCTCCTCAGTTGGGATCCACATCAGCTTTCCAAATACTCCATGTCAAGTCAGCAGACCCAGAGATGGTAGTACATATCCTGACACATCCTTGATCCAACCTTCTGCTCTGTATCTCGGTGTAAAGAGGTCTGGCAAGGCCAGCCTGCAACCAGCTCTCCAGAGCAAGGGGAATCAGCTGCAGCCCCATTGCCAAATTTTGTGTGGTTCTTTCTGAAGTTTCCAGCACCAGTGCCAGGCTCCTAAATGCTTAGTGGGATTCTTTTTAACAGTGCCGTGACTGTGACAAAACCATTAAAACACAACATAGAAAAAATCTCATGGAAAAATACATATTTACTGGCTATTTTCAGAAGAAGAAAAAAAAAGTTTGAAAAGAAAATCAGTGTTAATGCCTGAGATGGAGACTGAACATCACAGACCATCAATTTCTTGACCTTTGCAGTACTTTACTTGCAAAGCTTTCTCTGTGCTGCTTAAAAGACATTGTGGAGCCACTAGATCTTATTTATGGACAGGCAAGAAGCTCTGGGTAGCTTTGTCAGTCCTCTCATCATCTTTATGGGCTCATTATAACCACTAGCTGGTGAACATTAACACACTTTTATCTTTGTCAGCTTGGGTATGAATATATTTCACACCCGTCCCACCCCAGTACTTCGTAAGTTTAGTGCAGGCCCTTTGTCTCCTGCATCATCATTAACAGTATGGCAAGAATAAGACGGAAAGAAAAATACTGAAATATATATGTAATAATAAAGTGCTGAAATACCCTAAACCTTCTGGAAAAACAACCTGAACTTCCTCACAAGTCTTTCAGAAGCAGCGAAGAGAATTATTAATTGGTCTTCTTGGGTATATGCCAAAGAGAAAGACTGTTTGAAATGGTAACTTGTTGACCTTTTCATGAGTACAAGATTTTTTATCTGGCTCTCATTAGGGAAAGCTGAGGCATTGTCTGTTTAATAATGTAGTGATGGCTTTTCAAACCTATTTTCTTTCCATAGGTCACATATGTAATCTCTGTCCTTTTTTTTTTTTTTTTTTTTTTTTTTTTTTTTTACAATGGGTGTGCCCATGTCCTACTTTAATGTCTCAAAAGCATCTATTTTATCTGCGGAGTAGTTTTTGTGCAGAGCACAGCTCAGTTCCAGAGATTCACAGCTGCTTGTACCTGCTTGGCTTTATTTTTGAGGATGCCTGACACACACATCTGACACACTTCCTAAATCCCATTTTGCTGCAGAGCTAGAGCAAAGCATGTGTAATGGGGAATTCCACAGAACTGCTGACCCTCTGGACAGTGTTGACTCTGATGCTCTCCTTTCCTCTGCAGGATAGCCTCCTGATCAAAGACCTTGCCCCAGAAGTGGCCTTCTTGGGCTATAGACTCAGCTTAGGCTGCAAGGCCAGGACACACAATTGTTGTGCTACTAGACTGCACTCAGGCTCCCTCTCACCTATTTCCCCATTATTTTACTGTTTCCAATATTCCTGTGCACGCAGTGGCTTAGTTTCAGGAGCTAGAGAGGAAAGTGCTCACTACAACCATGTTCCAGGTACACACTATAACTATGATTATAAGTACCATTAGAGGACACAGAAATAAGGCTTCCTGAATGGCATCATGTTTATCTCTGCTTACCTTATGTTTGCCATTTAGCAAATACCCCCAATAAGTTGACAAGCTAAGCTGCGTTCCCTGTTTTGTTGAAGTAGTTCCTATCAGTTTGGCATAAGAAGAGCAGGAATGCTGCTGTATCTGCAAATAAGCAGATGGAATCTGTCAGAAATTAGTTTTTGAAAGATTTTTTTTTCCTCTGGTGCTCACAGTGCTGTGTTCTCTGAAGTGCTGGCTCTTATAAGCCTTCCCGTAAAGACTATTAATGCTCTGGGATGCAGCCATTTGCATCTGAAAAGCAGGTTCTCACCAAGCTGTTCGTGCAAGGCGGGATTCAGTTATAACATAGATTAAAGAGGACATTTGTTTAAAGCAAGGCTACTAGGAATGTATATATTAAATGGTAAATATATTGGTGAAACTGTCCTGCAGGAAAGAGACTGAATAAATTGGATTATCTACATTCTAACAAGATTATCCGCTTAAAGACCTCTGGAGAGTTGCTAGTTGAATAAGAAAGAAGATAGGTACAGACTACAGCCTACCTAAATATTTTTTGGTTCTTTTTCTGCAGTTAATTAAAGGAGCATCCTCTCATATTTCTAATCAGGCTATCGGACCTCAGTGCAATCAGCGCTTTGTTCCACCTGTAGATTTACCTCCGTATATAATGGTTTTCAAGGATGTTTGCTTCTATGCCTCATTATATCATGCTGCTCAGTTTACACACATGCCAACTGAGCCCAGAAGACTTTGGGATGCCTGGAAAGATCAGAAATGTGGCACAGCCCAAGGCTTGGAAAGCCTTTCTTTACACATCCATGTTGAAAGCCCTGCTAGCCAGGGTGGCATTCTGAGATGTTTGCAGTGAATCAGCCCTGGAAATAATAGTGTCTGAATAGCATATGTCAGAGTACCACTGCCCATCATTGCTTCATTCAACTGGCAAAGTAGTGGAGAGAGGAAAGATTTTCAGATCTTCTCCTGAGCCCTGCAACAGCCACACACTAGTTGGCAGTAGTTTTTTTCATCGTTTAATTATTAAACTAAATGCATGCTGTAATTTGTATTTAACAAGTGGCTCTTAGATTTTGACTCATGACTCATTTAAAATTAAAGGCAGCCTTTCAGCTAAAACCTTGTACATCTCTAGTAGTTTAGAGAGTGTACTTTAAAATACTGTAAGGGTGGAGCTGCAGGTTCTTCTATTGATTCTAATTTTTTTTTGGCTAAATACTTTCCTGAGTAATAAGTGCAAAAGTACTTTAAATAATAGCAGATTTGTGAAATCCATTTGCTTCATTAATCTTGCCTTCTATTTAACTGTATGTAGTAGTTTTGCAAGGGCATTTCCGTAGACCTTTCTTTGTGACACGAGAACTGTGATTTTTTGAAGCTAATGCAATATCTGACCACTCAGATTCCCAGGGCAAAATAGTCATGACATTTCATCAACTTCCCCAAATTGTCTCCTTGAATATTCAGTACTTTTTTTTTTCCTACACATAATGCAATGCTTTTGGTTATAAAATTAGAGAGATAACAAGTTGATTGTTTCAATATGAATGCCTGAGACTATCCAGGTGTCACTTCAGGGAGCTCGGATCAGTACTTATGAAAGTGAATAACTGTTTTATGGACATACATGTCACTCTTAGTGCCCAAATGTAGAAAGTGGTTGTCATGTTTAGGTGTTCAGTTTCAGTTCCTTTCATGAAACCTGAAAGATCTTTCAGCAGCTCTCCTGAGATAATCTTGGTTCATAAAAAATATAAAATAAATGTTGTAACTTTTCCAGTTCTGGTGTCTTTTATCATCATTTAATTATTGTGAGTCGATGTGCAAAATAACATCCAGCAACAGAAAACTATTGTTCTGTTTCAATGCCAAGATAAAAAATACCTTCTGTATAGAGCTAATGCACTTCTTAAGGAACCAATATTCTCACTAAAGGTTATCTTCTCTACCAGCTTCCATATTAAAGATACAAAGAGATAATTAACCTTTAAAGAACCCAAGTTTTCTCTTTGTGGGTAGCATTGGAATGGTAATGAGATATTTGATGGCCAAGGCAGCTCCCAGCCTCACATACCCTCCTCCTTTGGGCTACCCACATGACCTGGGGCAACCACTGGCCATCTCTTTCTGTGCAGCAGCAACCTTGGCTGCTTTTGTCCTGTCCTTGCTCATGTTCTTGATAACCATATTTATCCATTATTGATATATTCAACCTGGTGTATCTTTGTTAGTCCCTGTGGCCCCGCTTCCTTTCTGCCCCAAGAAGAAGCCCTGGAGTTGGTGCTTCCAAGTCACTGTGCCTGGTGGGCATCAACCAAAACGGAGCTGCACGCGATCGGCAGTGCCGTGCAGAGTGGCAGGTGGTTTCAGCTCTACATGGTGGGGCTCAGTCCCCTTTCCAGCAGAGCATTCATGTGTGCTCAGCTCCTCACTCTTGAAGTTACTGGCAAATAAAGCATTTTCTCTCATGTTATTTCTAATGGAATTAATGTATCCACTCTTAAAAACAGAAAGTTAAAAATACAGTAAATAGATTTGTACTTTTTTCTTTAGAAGAGCTGCTGCTATGAAAATAATTATTCTGTGTCGTGCAGTTGACTTCTGAAAGTATCATTAGGAAATTAGGACAAGAGCTGTTCTGAGATCATCCAGAGGGATTATGTGAATATCCAAAGCAGGGTTTCACTGTTAACTTCAGTGGGGGCAGGATCTAGCTAGTGCTTTTGAGGAAAACCCTTTTATATTCCAATGTAGAGTTACCTTGGGCAATCCCTACATTTGTGGCTGAAGTCTACATTTTGCAGCCACATTTTTTCAAATCCCCTGTGTTTTTTTCTCTGCTAATCATTGCTTCACCCCTAATAATGTTCACTTGTTCTCTCTTCCTCAGGTTAATATCAAATACGGGTCTTAGATTTTTACCTGCTCTCCATAAGGTCCGGTCTTTCCAGAAAGTTTTGCTGTAAGTTTTAAGTCTGTTTCCAACTTTTTAGCAGCTCCATTTGCATGTTCTGCTCTTCTAACAGAACCTTTCAAAATGTGAGTCTCCTTGTCTTCATTTACTAGCATTATGACAGCCTATTTGTTTGTAATTCTAAAGGGTCTGTCTCTGGGTCTGCTTTCCTCAAAGCTCTTCCTTTACCTATATGAGGAGTGTGGAGCTACGTGGCCCAGGGGGCTGAAAACGACTCCTACTTCTGGTTCACCAACCACAATTCAATCCAGGCTGATGGAGGTGGAAATTTGTTGGCATCTGGTGACAGCTCTATGGCCTGAAGGAGCCGAGTGGCTGCTCTCAGTCCCAATCTCAGCGGGCAGATGTTCACATTGCAGATCACAAACCAAACCACAAGAAAATATCCCTAGCATGTTTTTTTTTTCTTTTCTCTGGCAGTAAAACAGTCCAGGAATGAAATATTGCTAGGGAAAACTCCAGTGCTAATAGCGAAAAAATATTTGTATGAATTTTTGTGCGAAAGTAGACACTTTCTTATAAAAACTGCATGTAATTTAGCAGTTTTTGTTGTTTTTCGCTGACAAAGAACTTGTCGGAGAGTTTCAATCGTTCTTTTTATAGTATAGCACACAGAAAATCTAGGAAATAAGCAGATATTTCTTATCTTCCTTAAGTTAAAATAAAACAGAATTTTTAAATTTTTGAATCTTCAAAGATTTTTGAGTCTTTGATTAGAAGATTTCAATTTGTGGGAATATTAATTCTGCAGTTATCTTACTAATGGTCATGAAAATGAAGAAATGTGTGCAGAAAAATCGGAGATGTCTGTATATTGTATACATATGTATTCTAAGAAATAAATTTGTTTAATATGTAATTTTGGGAACTGCACTTAAGGGCTGTGTGAAACCATAAAGTAAATGCAACAGATACAAAGCTACAGAACATTATTGCCATGAGCTTTTAGGATTATCATCATTCTTAGCTTGATTTGAATTATTGTGGACTGGTGCACAAGAGTTTTCCTTTTCAGGTGAAATTCCTTACTTTCTATAGAGCTAACTAGGCCTTAACACTACATAAGTCCCAAAATAGATTTTGGTTTAAACCTTGACCCCACTGAGCTCAATAAAAAATTACCCTTTGGCTTCAGTTCTCCCAAGATTTAAATCCGAAAGACAGATCTTCGTTGGTTAATGAAACTGTAAAGGCCTTGTACTTAGGGCAGAGGTAAATCTTGCTTCTAGTGATGCCGCTCTCCCTGTTTCTAAGTGCTGATCTTGACTTGAGCTTTCTGTATAACTCTGAGTTAATGCAGTGTTGTGGCCATATTTAACTGTAAGGGTGAGATAATTTTGGAACTGCATTTAATTTCAAACTTTGCAGATAATTCATTTTGTTCCCTGCTTTCCAATAGAAACAGCATGGAAACAACCATATTTCCAGTCTAAATTATGAGTAATACTGTTTAACTTCTTTGAGGTCTATTTTGAGCAAGCAACAGAATCTGCAGTTCTTTTTTTACACTAGTCAAAACTGCTGAAAGGCTGAAATGAATACTTGTCAGTTCAACAAACCCAACTGACAGGGGCCCCACGTCCGAAGTTCTTAAGCACATACAAAGCTTATAAGCAACCTCGTTGACACTGGCAGGGGAATTATTCATAGACTTTTAGGTACTCTGCTGAATCAGGCTGAAGAGACTCATGACTTCTGGTTGAGAGGTATATTCTGGTTTGGAGTATCTTATACATATTATCCATGTGAGGATTCTCAGACCCAGGCTTCTATATATTTTAATAGTTTGAGCTTGTTTAGGATGAAGGTAAGAAGAGCAACAGTTTGGAAATATTTGACTTCAGTCTTTTTTTTTTTTTTTTTTTTTTTTTGCCAGGAAGGTTTGTGCTCTATTAATGAAAATACTAGAAACTTTATTTGCTATCTTTAGCATGAAATAGTTCATCAAATTGAATATAAGGAAAAATACCTTTGATGTTTGAAATACCTTTTCTTATTGAAAGGCTGATAGAGGTACAAAAAGTTATCTTTTATTTTTCAGAGACATTCAAGACAATATCAATATACGTACAATTGAAAGTAATTCGTTCATGGGCCTGAGTTCTGAAAGTGTGATTATGTGAGTAAGAAATAACAAATCCATTCTTCTGCTTGTTTGCTCATTTCATTTCCAGAATAGGGTCAAGAAAAACTTATTTATTCCTGGGATGGGCACTATTATGTAGACTTCCAAAATCAATTCAACGTTTTTAGACTTCTCCCCTACTCCTGAAATCTGTGTGTTCTATTTTCCTGCCATGAAGAATGAATGCTTTTGTGGTTTGTTTCCATTCTAATCCTGCTCTTTCTTTTAGAACTACAGCATAGAATAAATGAAGTAATTACTGATACCAAGGTTAAACATATTCTACATACAGCAATTCCATGTGATACACATTTTGTTCAAAGGGATGGCTTGACTCATAAATATTTACAGTCAGATGCATCATTCAAAGGCATTAATTACTGAGGCAAAATATATGTAGATAGTGTGGAAATATGGTATGCTTATACACAGTGTTAATGAATTGATACAGGCCAGTTCACAATGCACTTTCATGCTGTGTAGTTAGATGTCCTTTCATTTGACTTCAACAGTCATGTTTTTTAATGAACTACTACCTGCATTCTTTGGTCTTTTATATACCAAAATGTACTATTTGCTTACTATCAGGCTACCTTAATTTCACCTAGCCAGAAGACAGACTGGGAAAGTTACCTACTGTGCTATGTAGTTTGCCTCAGATGCCAAAGCAGACAAGTATGATCTGATTGACTGATGGGATTTGCATTGATTTTGGTGGGAGCAGGGTTAGACCATCAGTGCTTGGAGATTGCCCAAAATACGCTAATAACAAGTCACTTCGCTATTATCTCTCCTTTTTCCCTATCAGTCATCAGCACCCACCATCTATGTCATAGTCTTTAAAGTTTTAACACAAATCCCTTAACACTAACCCCTCAGATATTCACAGATTCGTATTTCAATTGTGCTCAAGTAATGATACTCTGAATGTATTACTTAATCCTTTCTCTTATAATGAAAATATTTGCCGATCATATGGAATTTTGTTTTGTGGGAGCACTATGCAGCAAGTAATCTGTGAAACAAGGCATAATCTGTGAAAACAGACATGCCAAAATAGCATTTAAAGCCCAGGACCCTTTAGCACCCCCACACTCTGGGGAACACTCTGGGACTGCCAGTATAAGCAGGTTTACTTGTGTCTTGCTCCAAGCACATTTAAACCAGTAACTAATCTTCTGCCATGCGTGGGACCAGCACAAGCTGAAACTGTAGATTTTAGAGCCTAGAACAGAGCTTTCCCAAATTAAGGTGTAAATAGTAGCTCAGAGGCAGTGGCCTCTAGCACTTAGTAAATTGAATATTGTTTTTAAATATAGCGCTGTAGCCATGAAATAGTAATCAAAAGCATATAGGTCCGATCTCTGGATCTCTCCATCAATTTGCACTTGTTACTAAAGTAAAACTTCCATTTTATGTGGTGCTAGTAAGGATGATGATTTGAGTGAGAGAAGAATTTGTCGCCATAGAAAGCTGTCCAGGAAAGAATTATAGTAAGCACTCAGGATTCAGGTAGTATCTTTGCTCTTTTTACTGCTTGGGTGCAATTTTCCAGGCGACAGCAGCATAGAGGGCACACTGCACAGCAGCAGTAATGGCTTGGCTTTACAGCATTGGTATCTCCTTGCATTAGCATCATGTTCCGTGAGAGAATGCAGTAAGTGCTAAAACAGTGATTAAAATCATATATATCAGCCTGGCAGCTATGAATGGGTAAGATCAATGTAATAGAATAAATGTTTCAAATGCTATAAGCAGGGGCATGTCTCTCCTCTTTGCCTGCTCATTCACATCTCATAGTGCTTGCAAGTGAAGGGGATGGTGACAGCTTTCCTGATCTGATCTGACACACGTTACATATACGGAGCTGGGCACATCTGCCTTTCATGGTCATAAGGGTAATCTTCTCAGCCAAGCCCGTAATTGATTTTCATGTTGACCTTAGCTCACCATCTCAGACCTTAGATAAGTTGGTCACTTGCATGCTCAACTTTCAGTGTGAATTAGAAATAAAATGTCCAGGTTTGGTGACAGTTTAATTAAATCTTTCCATTTTTGTCATCAATCAGGCCTGTCACCCTGTGCTGGAGCGGGTGTGAGTTGCAAAGTGACACTTAAAAGGAGATGAAAGATTACACTATATAAATGATAAGTATAACTGACCCAAGTGTAAATTTTTTGGACCGTGAAGGGAAGAGGGAGAAGGACATTAAACATTAATTAGTTAATGCACTACAGTAAAACCTTGGCAGAAAGCTCCAGGAGTTTTGGTTCCCAGTATTGCTACCTATTCCATCTCGCAAAGGCAGACACACAGGGTTATGAGCACAGGAGCAGCCAGGGAGTGTAATTTGGAGAGGCAGCAGGTACCGAAGGAATTCAGCAGCATAGCTGGTGATTTCTGCTCCCCTGCGCGTGCTGCCCTGCTGCATTGCAGGCAGCCTCTTCTGCACCATGATCCAGGGGTTCAGGCTGGAATAGCCTCACTGATCTTCCTGTACACATCAGGGAAAGCTATGGGCAAAACCATGCCCAAATCCATGTGTCTATCATGGTCTATCTAACACCAGTTTAAAAACTTGCTCTAGATATCATTTCTAATGATAATGCTGATCTGACCTACTCAGATCTGTACTCTCCAAAGTTTCAATCAGTGGGACTTTCTCACCTTTCATAGAAATTTCCTAATTTAAATATCCATTTAGGAATTACAGGCTTGAAATCACCTTATCCTTTTGCTGGTCAGTTTGAATTAGGTATGTTTTAGTTAGGAAATATATATAAGAACGTAACTGTTCTGTGTTTTTTCTCTATTGCAGATGGCTAAATAAAAATGGAATTCGAGAAATTAAAAATCATGCATTTAATGGAACCTACCTGGATGAGCTGTAACTATTTTTGTTATTTAGTAGTCTGCTAAGCAATTATTAGCAAGTAGCAACTCCTGAAGGCTTTTTTATTATCAGATTGTTTTAGCATTGATACTGTTGTTTTACAGAAATCTTAGTGATAACCACAACTTAGAAAAATTACCGAATGAAGTCTTTCATGGAGCCAATGGCCCAGTCGTTTTGTAAGTAATATTTAGATTCTTTTTTTCTCATTATTAACTCCCCAGAAAAGAACAGACAGAATACAGCATTCAAAAGTGAATGCATGTCTGGATTTTAACATCTCACAAATGTTAGAGGTCAAAATCGGACCTACCTGTCTGAATATAAAAAAAAGGAAGCTATATTTGAAATATCAGTCTAGATCCAAGTTTTCACTTTATGCTCAAGGTTTTTGGAGCATATGGATCCAGGCATTAGATCCAGATTCCTCTCCAAAGCTGAGTAAGAGAGAAGTTCTGCTTAAGTTCTGTGCAGAGTTGGTGCTCTGTACTTAAATTTGAATTGCACAGCCTTGAACAATTTTAAACTGCTGAGGATTTGCCCTGCAGCTCCAAAAGTTAATTCTAAAGATAAAATCCCTGCCCTGTGACTGTGCATGGCTGCTTTGGCTTCTGAGCCAAGGCCACAATATCTAAGAGCTGTAGTAAGCACATGACTTTTTTTTAAGTCACCAAATCATCACAGCCTTTCTGTCCAGAAAGGATACAAAAGGGGCAAAAAGGAGTGCTTTGAATCAGTGGTTTAGTGTGGTTTGAAATCTTTAAAAAGGCAGAGAAAAATGCCAATCTTAAGTTGAGATAAGAGCTCTTCTAGAGGTCTCAAATACACAGTTCAAAGCCTTCTTCCAGCTTGCCATGTTCAGTGCGCTTAGGATATAAAGAGCCACCACACAGGTTACCGGCAATTTACACCGCTTGCATCATTCCCTCAAAATGCCTTTCTTCTTTAGAAAAGACTGCCAATGGAGCATCCTTTCAGCAGCAATACACTTGATGTTCCATTGGAAAAACATTATTTCCTGGAGCGAGAAGTTAATGCGTTTTCTTTACAAACTGTAGTTGATACAATCATATTCTGGAGGCTTATCAAATTGATTTGGCTGTAGTTCAGATTCATTTGGTAGTTCAATTTCTAACACTGAGTTATTTGTGTAAGAAGTTTTCTGTTCCATTACTAGTATGTCCACTATTCTATGGATGGTAAATTACCTTTTTATTCTGACTGAGATCATGAAAGAGGAGTCTTCTATTCGTCTGTCACTGCAGCCTATACCAGAAAAATGACTTCACTTACAGAAATGATGGACTCATAATAATATTTGTGCTGGGGAAAATAGTGTTGTTGAAAACAAATTTATGTTGCAGGCTCCACTATTTTATTAGAAATGTTGGAGTGTTTAATTAATGCCATCCCTATTAATACCATCTTCTGTTTTAGTTTTCAAATTACTGAAATAACATGACATCTTCCTAGACCCAAATATGAGTGTCACAATGCACCAGACTTATCACCTGGCCTGCCTTATTCAGGCTACACAGTTTCGCAGATCAGTTCCTTCCTCAGGCTTACAGCTTTTGGCTGAATTAGAATATCACATTTGGAAAGACACTACTTTCTGTGTTAAACAATTTCAACATTGACAATAGGCAAGTAAATCAAAAGGGCAATTACATTTACACCTATATGCTTCCCTTCCGCACAAAAAATGCACTTCATTTCCCACTTAGGTTTTCCTACCTCAATTTGCAGCCATTTTGTTTCCTTTATTTCTCTTCTGGTGCTCCCAGAGCAATAGTAGCTTACACCAGGTTTAGGGGCTGGGTCACTTATTGAAGTCCATAGGAGCTTCTGCCTTCTATTAGCATTAAGAACTGGGGCGGTCCAGTGAGGCACAGGAAGCTGCAGGGGTGCCCTCTCTACGAATATAACTCTGCTGCTCCATTCTGGGCTCAATTCCCTGACTGCAGCCGAGGTAGAGCATGGTGTGGTGAGCATCCATCCTGCCCTCATAGCTTGTCTTCAGAAGGATGCCCAAGGCCCAGGGCACTCCAGCACGTCTCCAGCAAGACGGCTCAGCTCCTGAAGCACTTCCAGAGGGCAGTTCAGGTGCTGCCTCTGAAAAGATTCATATCAATGGTCAGTCCACTGCTATTGACCCCCACCATCCCTGCCTTTTCTTAATATTTTTCTATGCACCTTTCAAAGTTAAATGAGATTATCCACTGTCAGTATATTTTGCTAATACAACTCCCAGTGGGGAAGGGAACTGATAGGAAGAGAACTTGGATTAATTTTGCTATTCCCACACTGGCTGCTCTCAAGGCTGGTGTCAAGCAGTGAGTGAGGCCTCAAGGACCCTCTGAACTGAGGTCTGCTCTGTGACAACTCCATGGAGTAAGGTGCTAAACCACGTACATCCCATGCAAAGCACTTTGCCCAACTTGCTTCTTTTTATGTGTAATAGCACTCAAAAAAAAAAAGATATTTACAAGAGGATATTTTTTTCAGGAATATATTTAAGTATTATTTTAGGTTTAGAGATGACAAGAGACCCAGTAACATTTTAGCTATTTTTAAGGCTAGATGATATTCCTATTCATGCTTGTTATTTCCCAGCTAGCATAATAACTGTTTGGGCTTGCTGGAGATTTTCAGCTAACAAGCCAAAGAAAATATTTTTCATGCCCTTGTTTGGAATTATAAAGCCTTCTAAAGTTCCATAGGCTCTTAATGATGCCATGAAAGATACTGTCTGTGGATTTTGGCAGAAAACTTCAGTTTACTTGTTTAGTCATGAATATATATTCAAGGTGACAGTTTTCATTAGGCAGCCTACAAAGGACTATAATCCATCCATGAAACAATTGAGGTTGCCATTTGCAACCTAATTGCCGCTCTATGTGTCTAAGTAAAGAAATTTAAAGCTTAAGGTTCCCTTAAGCTGCTGCTTTTAGTTTTTTTCCAGAGAAGATTCAGCCCCAGAACAACCTCAGGACCAGAGAGGGACCAGAGATTGGAGCCAGATCCTTAAGGCGGGCAGAGTTTAGGGCACTCGCCAGGGCTTGCCAGCATTTTCTGCTTGGGCACATCAGGATAGTTCCCCTCAGCCTGCCAAGGGGGTTCTCTGTTACCCCATATTCCGGCAGGGCCTGTGTGCTGCAGCCCTCTAGGCATGAGGAGTAACTCCAAAGCACCATCAGTGGGCACATCATGGACACGAAGACCATCATCACAGTTGGACTTGATGATATTGAAAGTCTTTTCCAACCATAACGACTCTATGATTCTATGATTACCCACCTGCCAATAATTGGCAGCTAATATGAATTTGCTAGACTTGACTGACCTCAGCTAATGTTGTGAGTTTGGAAACATTCCCTGGTATTAATTTTGTTCCTCAGAATGGAGAGTGGAGGTGCAAATCTGTGTCCTGTGCATAGCAGCTGTCTGAACTATATTTATGCTGCTAAAATCTGGTCTCTCCTACATGTGGCACCATGATTCTGCACTAATGTGGTACTAAAAATAATTTGTGTGCATTGTGCAATGAAAATCAAATAATGTTGTCCTGACATAGGACTGTTACACATGAACTGAAAAATAACTCCAAGGTGGATGGAGATAATATTAAATGATGTCAGGCTGATTTTTTAGGGAAAATATTTTCCTTTTGTTAGACAAAATGAAAAATAGAGCAGATTTAGCAAGTGTTGGATCCTGTATCAGTCTCGTGACATAAGTGCAGTGGCTAAGGGAGGCCTGGATGATGTTACTTAGTCCGTTTTGCTGCAGCAGAAGGAAGTGTGCTTTCTTGCTGGCACAGGCTGCAGAGCACAGTTTGTGCTCCAGGCAAGGAAATGTGGGGACAACTTGCCCCAGCTGTCACATGCGGATGGGTTCCTAAGCAGCCCTTTCCTGGCTGATGAGGAATGGTTGATCCTCCTTCCCTTCTCCCTGCTGTGAGGCACAAGTCACGATTTAGTGTTTGCACCATGCAACAATTTTCCCTTGCTGCCTCTTTCGCACATTCATCGTTGCTGTTTCCATCAGGGCCTTTGATAGTCTGCTCCACACAGTAATTGCCTTCCTCATAAATACATCTCACCTCCTGTAATCTCACCCATTCCTTAGCTTCAGTCTGTGCTCTCTTTGTTTTTTCAAGTTCTGGAGAAAAAATAATATTTTTCACACCTTGCAATTTGAACCTTATCACCCTGTCTGCCTTTAATCTCTTTGCTTCTTAATAATATTCATATTATTATATTCCCCACCTGTCTTCATATCTGTTACCCTCTGTGATCCTTGTATGTATTGCCTTTTGTATTTTCACCTTTTCCACAGTAGCCTTCCTGTAATGAGATGTCCAGGAGGACCATAACAGACTTATATTGTGATTCCATCAGCCTTTGTATATGGCAAAAGGGTGCTTGGGTAATTGGTGCATTAATTTCACTCTTCACTAAACCCAGAATCACACGGAGCTAATGGTTTTTGTCACACTTAATTCGTACTCCAGAAGGTTATGGGTTTTGTTTTTTAAACCAGACTAGCATCACTTGATTATTGTTTGCAATGAATATATTAGTTCAAGTCTCCTTGAGCAACTCCTAATCTATCCCTCAATCCTATTTTCAGTGTGGTTTTCTAGATGACCTCTTTCCAATTGCTACTCTGAAAAAGAGCAGGGCAGGCTAAAACGTACATCCAGTGTTGAGAAGAAGTTAATTTGCTTTTTACCAAGGTTTTCGTATGTTTTCTTAAGGGATATTTCAAGGACAAAAATCAGATTTTTGCCAAGTCATGGATTAGAACTCATTAAGAAGCTAAGAGCAAGATCTACATACAATTTAAAAAAACTTCCTGACTTAAGCAAATTCAGTTCTTTGATTGAGGCAAACTTCACCTATCCTAGCCATTGCTGTGCATTTACAAACTGGAAAAGACAAAAGTAAGTAATTATTTCATTTGTTTTTGCTGCTTCTCAGCTTTGATAGTGAATTAAATAAGCTTGTTCCAAATCTGATAAGAAATGCCTCTTAAGCACATGTGAGTTAATGGATAGAAGTAAATAGATGTCAGCTACATAATTTTGATGCATGTTACACAGTACACTGTGTATTTCAGGTTGGTGGTAGCTCTACTAATGTCAATATCTTCCCCAGCCAAAACTCTAGCCCATAGTTGTCCTAAGGCTGTCTTTTACTGACACCAGCAGTCCTGGATCAACCCAGGGGCACACTGAAAACTTTCAGGAGAAACAGCTTGGTAACTTTTCAGGAGGTAGTTGGAAGGAATGCAAAGTTTCCTCAGAAACTTGCCAATATTTGACCCTCAATTCAGGAAGGTTACAGGATCATTGAGTTGTCCTACCCTCTTTTCTCAGGAAGTCACTCTGTTGCTAGAAATCAATATGACTAAACATAGTTATCTGCATTATCTGCATAAACTTCATTTACAGGCGTGATTCCTCAATTGGCTAACTTAGATACTCTTTAACAAGAATCAGGTGTGGGGTCATGTTAGACTCCCAAAGTAAATTCCCATAGTAGTTGTAATTTATTATCAGCAAGATGCAGTGAGGTCAATGATTGTTATCAATTATTTTCAGCTCCTCTGGAGGAATTAAAAGATAAATATTAATTAGTAAATGAACCTCCTGAATTTGTGCCTCTGGAAAACTGGCAGGATTGGTACCTATGGAATCCCTCATTATTGTTGCAAGTTCTTCCTTTGCGAAATGTCTTTAAAGACTTTAAACGCTGTGACAGGAAAAAAAAAGAAAAATAAAAGAAAGCACTTATCATGGTTATAATTCAAGACACTGTCTTCAAAAGTTGCCTAAAACTTCAAAGAAAGGTAAAAACACACAGAGAAAGCAAAAACTACTACTACACTTTAATACTTATAATAGCAATTTATTTTATTTTAAGCATTATATTGTCACCAGGCAGTGAAAGATGCCTCATGTCACTTGTGCTGATGATAGCTAATACACATCACTTACTGTGCTTGCAACACTCTATGAAGAATACAAAGGTGATAAAGGGGGGTATCTGGCAGAATCAATCGCTCATTGGCCACGGTTGAGCCAAAACACTAAGTTTTTTGCTAGGAGAGTTTATCAGAAGGTGATATTTTCACGTGCTTCTACTAGCTTATGCAGGCGCAGTGCTTGGTGGCTTGAACAGCAGAAATGCTCCCAGTCCTTCCACAACTGATGGCAACTTGATAGTTGCCATTGATTCAGTGGAAGTGTGCCAAGTCCTGAAAAGCTGAATGAGCAAAGGGATTTTGTTACCATCATATGATTTGCATGTTTGACCAGACTTGGCAGTAGTCAACTGGACTGCTGGTGTCAAATCGGGACCCAAATCCCAAAATCTACCCCCTCAAGATAGGAAACTCTCCTAGATTTTTCAAAAACAAAGTAGGAGTCACTCCTCTCATTGAAAAAAGTTGCAGGAGGAAATGTGACTGACCTTTTGGCAAGATCTCAGTAACTCATCCCATCATTTGGGTCATAAGTAACTTCACTGCCACCCTTGCCCTTGAGGATGTAAACCCACGGCACACAGTTCCCTCTCTGTTCAGCCCACTCGAAGGCCCTCGGCAGGTAAGAAGCCACCAGAAGCCACGAGAAGCCAGTGTTCAGAGCAAGAACGCTGACATTAGCCACCCAACAGCCTGGGCAGGAGTAATTTGGGAAGTCCTGAACAGAGCTTGTGCAAGCCACGTGTGGCTGGCAGCGAGCAGGGAAGGACCACCATGCTGAGGTGGCCAATACTGCTCCTGGAACAAGTCTGGTCATGACTCTGCGCGCCACCTGCTCCAGTATCACTCGTAGAGCAGCAAGAAGAGGCTCTGCACAAGCTGGAGCTGTTCTTTGTGCAAACTCTTGTATTGATGCCAGCTCTTCTCCTACTGTCTGTCCAAGAAGGGGAAGGAATTCTCTTGTCAGAATAATTTATAGATTTCTGGAACTCAACAGCTTGTCTTCACAAGTTGCCTAAATCTAAATTGTCAGTAATAAAATGAAATAATAATAATTATAAAAAAAAAAGAAGTATAAGGCAACTAATCCTTTACATAGAGCTTTCTAGGAAATACTTCTGGTGATTAAAAAAAAAAAAAAACAAGGTGATGTTACAAGTACAAAACTACATAAAATCAAAGAGGCATAAGATGCAAAACTACATAAAAATTGCCTAGCTGACCTCTCCAAGTTTTCTTATTTTCGCTATACAAAAAAAAGCCTTCTCAGGATAAATTTGCTTTGACCTCAAAAATGCAGACATTTCTAGGCCTCGCTGAATATTCTGTTTTTGCGAGGTGAACTCTAGGGAACCCCAAAAGCCTGTTCTCATCCCTGCTTCAGAAGAGAGACTTCTGTTCTTAGAAGGGGACACTTTGTGCTGCTGCTTCTCTTCTGAGAGAGAAGATCTTTTTGCATTTTAAGATATGAGCATGTTAGTATGTTGTAACTTATATTAATATCCATATGTTAATGATAATATTATTAATATAAATTATCTCAAAAATTTGTTTTAAACAAGTGAAAGAACTTTCAAACAGCAGAAAAAAAGATTTAAGAGTTAGTTTTAATGGAGTCAGTAAAGCTATTTTTATTTTTAGACATTTTTAACTATTACCTTTTTTCACAATATATTTGGAACTAAATTAAAATATAGACAAGCTTATATTAATTTCTGTGCCAAAAATCTAAAAAGACTTTTAAAAGAGTAGCTGCTGCACAGGTGCAAATGTTGTTTATTTTTACATTTTAGTTTATTCTACTAATCCAGTTAAACTCCAGGTAATTGTAACTGACAAAACAAGAAGGTTTTTGTTTATTAGAAAGTAGGTGTAAAAGAGGAGAGACATTCTGAAATCTAGAAGGATGAGGTAGCAATAAACAATCTACTCATATCTCTGGACATTATTATGAATTTCTTTGTTCAATAAATGCATTTAAATAAAATGTTTTCTGTGTGCAGCACATTCAAAGTAGCTTTATTTCACTGTTAAAACAATTCAGTCCTGGTTTGGTACATTTTAACTTTACTTACACGGTCATGCAATTAGAATATGACATGAATCATTAGTAAAATAATCGTTGTCTTGCCAAAGAAGTGCTTCACAATTGGGTTAAAAGTATAAAAACTAAGACTGCTTTTATCTCAGTGTATGCTCTGATATATGATTACTTGAATAAATGTGCTTATGTAGAGTGTATCATCTTTCTGATGAATGTATCTATGTTTGCTATGGCTACCAGTCTTATCTTTTAAAAAATACTAGGCATAAATGGAAAGTAACCGAAATGATTGAGAATAACTGTTCCTGATAACCAATCCAAATCAAAATTAAAATCAGTCATTTCATTCATACAGTCACGTGTCCAGTACTGAAATAGTGAGAGGCTGGTGATCTCTCTCCAGTTTAAGGACATAAAGCGGATGCATTTTAGTTCAGGGGAATGATGAAGTGCCCTGCTCTTGAAAACGAAAGGTATTAACATACATTTTGGCAGAGATTAGTATTATAGTATACATAGCTACCATATATATATATAGTAGCTACACCTGCTTTCATTTCAAAGCAGTTTTGTTGACAGCTGGCACAAGCTGTGTGTGCATTCAAGACTGCCCAGGATTTTAAGAGTTATTAATAGTCGGCAGTACTTGATCGTAGAGTTTTGATGGGTTCCTTGGCAAGAGTTGTGTTAGCTTTAGTGCAGCAAATGTTACTTACTGTCATGAGGAGTGATGTCACTTGACTTACGACACATCTTCTCAGGATCCATTCATTCTCCTGTTCAGATCTCAAAATATTTCCATATAATCCAGGGAGAACAAAAAAGATAACTGATAACCCCCAGGAGGGCTTTTCTAAGGACTGCTGGGGCGTTTGGGAAGGAATTAGGGTGGATATCTGACGCCTCTTTCTGACCGACCCATTTACATGAAATTTTCCCTTTTTGAGAGTTTTTTAGTGCTCAATTCTAATATATCACCTCTCCTATTACCTGGTTAAAAGACGTATGCACCCATGAACTGGCTCTGTTGTGATAATGGAAGATTAAATATATTATAGCAGCAGTGTTTTCTGCATTCTGGAGGATGTCACCTCAAACACAGACCAGCTGCAAGACTGGGAAGCAAGACAGAAAAAAATCATAGCCAGTTTTGCTGCCACTTTTTCCACTCCAAGAAGAATTATATGATAAATATTGATCTGCAGATTCATTGCACTAGAATGCTGAGCCAATGGAAAGTAAACTGATTATTATGAAAACTTTAAAAGGACAAGTCCGGTGCATGTGGAGGTTCCTCTCACATCCTTCTGTCCTTTATCATTGTTCGGTGGAAGACCTGTCACTTGAAAACCTACTTTTAAAAAGCACGGCAGCAGCAGGAGACATATTTGGGCCTCATTTCATGAGAACATAATATCAGTTGCTCACAACTCACTTGCTGTCACTTTTCAGTAAGCATAATTGATTTGAGGTAGGACCTAATATGGAATCTAGACCTGGACTATTTATTCTGCGGAGTGTATTTCTCAGAACAAAAGATCCTGCCTTCACCAGATCCAGACAGAGTGCATAAAATGACTACTTGTACAAAAGTTGTTATTTTTGTCTGCTTTTGTCAGAGCGCCCTGCCAATTTCCATGTTATTTAAGTTGTCCTTTCTCTAGTTTTATTTTTCAGGCAGTTCACTTTAGCGGAGCCAACAAAAGGGTTACAAATAGCATGAATAAATGAACTCTGTTAAAATGCATATGGTTTCGAGAGGACACAAGGACCCAACCTTTGGCTACAAAATATACTACTATACCCAGTGCACTGTCCAGAAAAAAGGCCAAGTATTCCAGGGCAAAAAAGCCATAAATGTTAGTCACAAGAGATCCATGTTCAATGAAGGCTTTTCTTTCCTTTAATATTTTGGAAACTCTGCCCTTTCTTAACTGCTCACGGTGCAAGTAACCAGAAGGAAGACTCCCTGGCACCAGTCCTTGGAACAGAGCATCCAGCCTCATGGGACTCTGATTTTATTTGTGACCTATGCGTGTTAAATAAGAACAAGAATTAGCAAACAACAATAAACAGAAATATTTTACTGACCCTAAACGGCTGCCTTATCTGTGGGATGGATGTAGCGTCTAGACACTGGCTCCATAATTTGGGTTTATTTTTCACTCCTGGCTGGAAAAAAAATGTTAGTTTAATAACATTTCCTTGGGTTCATTTAGTAATAACCCCAATTGTGATAGCTGTCAAGACCCATGAGGGCTGCTGCACTGAGCTGTGGGCCTCGCTCCTCTGTCACTGCCCATCCACACGGGCGTCCGCTCGCAGCGCCCTGGCAGCCCATGCAGTGCCCTGTTCTGCAACCGTCACCTCCACGGTGCATATCTGCCCACACGGAAAATGGGCTTTCTGCCGATAAGCAAGTTAAAAAATACTGATAATAATAGAGGATGCTCGGGACTGCACAGGAGGTAAGGAAATGATCCTGACCCACTGCTGCTGCTGAGGCTTCATTAGTTTTCCTTTCCCTCAGTCAGATGCTTTAAACTCATGGGTTTGAGGCATGGTGGGTGGAAGATGTAGTGAGTATACCAAGTGAAAGGATAAAAATAGGTTACAAATACGAAGTCTAACTTGCCCAGCAAGCTGTTCTCTCATGTGCACTGCAAGTCAGAGTAGAGGACATGCCGAGAGCCTATCCTGGAATATATACAGCTAAATTGCTATCATTTGAGCCACTGGCGAAAACAGGCAGAGCTGAACAACCACTGTGTTGGCTTTGCAGCACAGTGTCTGCTGCTCTATTTGCTAAAACTCCTTGGTATTTTCTACCTGGATGGAGCTGATCATCCCTTCAGCACATCCACAGCACTCCTTTCTTCAGCTGGTCTAGACATGGAGTAGACGGGCAGGGGAGTTAATCTTCCAGGACATAAAGGTGAATACAAACTGTCAAAAAAGAAGTTTTTTACATTCCATAGGTTTTTTTCTCAAAAAGAATTTATTTTTAATTCATAAAAGACTTTATTTTTTGAAGGAAACTCTCTTCCTTAGTTTATTTTTTTTCTAAAAAAAAAAAAAACAAGTTGTTTTAAAAAGACCTGCCTGGATGCTACCCTGTGCCACGTGCTCTGGGTGTCCCTGCTGGAGCAGGGGGATTGGACTAGATGATCTCTAGAGATCCCTTCCAACCTCAGCCATTCTGTGACTCTGACTCTGTGACCTAATAACAGAAACTCACACAGCTACTATTTCTACAGAAATGTTTGGCTGGGACAGATTAGCTTCTAAGTCATTTTCCTTGAAAGTTTTTAGCCAAAACATCCTACCAGGTCTTATGTTCGTATCTGTTGTGATATCTTCCAGAGATTATCTGGAAGCCTTGAATTGACTCATTTATGCTATTTCTGCTATGTCATGTTAATGGACAGTGGCCAACATGATAAGAGGCACTGAAAATAAATGTCACAAGCTGGAGTTGCTCTCTGCCCTGATGGAATTACAAGATCAAATATGACAAATTGACTAGCGAGAACTTTAGGGAAAAAGGAGTTCAGGAGTAACATTAATAGATAACATGAGGTTTATGATTTTTCAGATTCCTTATGAGCACAATTGCATTGAATCATACTTCACTGTCTGGTCTTAAATAGTGATTCATCATCACGTTTCCCCAGTGCAGAATCTGAATATCAATAACATATGATGAGCTAAGTTCAGTTGAAATAAGGGAGGCTTCTTAGAGACTGCATCTATGCAGGTGGATAATCGCAGCATGGTTGTTAGCACAGCAAACATCAGGCTTTCCTTTCCCCTATATTTGGTTTATTTACATTTTCATGCAATACCTTGTAAATAGGGACCAGTCAGTCCATTAATTTCAAGCTCCATGGAAGTCTCTGTAATCAGCTAACCGTAAGGACAGAACTGTTGTCGGAAACTACATGATTTCTCATTTGCTGTGTGCCTCTCGCTGTGTCTCTTAGTTTCCAACTCTACTCTTTTTACAATTTCAGCACTGAATTACATCCAATATGTAGTATATCTCAGGCGAAGCAAGACCTTGATGAACAGCATGGTGATAAGAGGCACAGACGATCTGCGACTGAAGATTTTATTTCCTACAATGGCATAGGGTTTGGTCCAGCAGAGAAAGAATTTGACTACGGTTTATGCAATGAAGTAGTTAATGTAGCTTGTTCACCTAAACCCGATGCTTTCAATCCATGTGAAGATATCATGGGATACAACATTCTCAGAGTCCTGATATGGTTTATCAGCATCCTGGCTATCACTGGGAACATCGTTGTCCTTGTTATTTTAATAAGCAGCCAATACAAACTCACTGTACCTCGGTTTCTGATGTGCAATCTGGCATTTGCAGACCTCTGCATCGGTATCTACCTCATGTTGATTGCATCTGTAGATATCCAGACCAAAAGCCAGTATTACAACTATGCCATAGATTGGCAAACTGGGGCAGGATGTAATGCCGCAGGATTTTTTACAGTGTTTGCAAGTGAGCTCTCAGTCTACACCCTGACTGCGATAACTCTGGAAAGGTGGCACACCATCACCTATGCCATGCAGCTGGACCGCAAGGTTCGGCTTCGTCATGCCGTGGTTATAATGATTTTTGGCTGGATGTTTGCCTTCACAGTGGCACTTCTCCCTGTCTTTGGAGTCAGCAGCTATATGAAGGTCAGCATCTGTTTGCCCATGGATATAGAAACATCATTTTCTCAGACTTATGTTATTTTTCTTTTAGTGCTGAATGTACTTGCATTTGTGATCATAAGTGCCTGCTACATCTGCATATATTTCACTGTGAGAAACCCTAATGTCATCTCTTCAAACAGCGACACCAAGATTGCCAAACGCATGGCCATACTGATCTTCACAGACTTCCTCTGCATGGCACCAATATCTTTTTTTGCAATATCAGCCTCACTAAAGGTTCCTCTCATCACAGTGTCCAAATCCAAGATTCTTTTGGTTTTGTTTTTCCCCATCAATTCATGTGCCAACCCTTTCCTCTATGCCATTTTCACAAAGACTTTCCGAAGGGATTTTTTCATTCTGCTGAGTAAGTTTGGTTGCTGCGAAATGCAAGCCCAGATTTACAGAACAGAGACCTCCTCATCTGCTCATAATTTCCACACAAGAAATGGCCATTACATTTCTGCATCAAAACACAGTGATGGTACTATTTATTCACTAGCTCCTCTGAATCACTTGAACTGAAATGCTTGCCTGAATTTGTGTCTGAGGCAGTGTGATAATGTTTCCACTGTGAATTTGAATATGATTTGAACATAGTATGTAAAACTACTTTTTATGGGGAAATGTTTTTATTTCCACATTGTGGGTGTCTTTGTTCAATGAACAGCCATCAGAAATGACACATAATCGAGAACTGATGTTCTTGAAGGACAAAGACCAAAACTTCAGTATGCACTGAAATGTCCTAGTGGAATTGTTTCAAGAAACAAGTGAGCTGTACAAACTCATATCTCCTGTTATACTTCATCCTAGTAAGCATTTAGAGGCTTACTTAGAATTAAGTACTAACTGTATAGAGGTGAAAGAAAAAATACTTAGATTTTTTTTTTTTATCTGTGAAGCAGGTAAAATGTGAAGCATCTGTGAAGCAGATGCAAGGACAAAGTAATTTGCTTTTTTATTATTATTAATTAATCAGATCTCCCAGGGTTACAGGAGGCAGAAAGCCAATCTTTCTTCAGCACATTCTTACTAGGAATGAGACTACCTTGTGTTTCTGCTTCTGTTTGCCACAGCACATAACTAGGTGGCCTCTCCAGGTAGGCTGGTTGGTGTTAAAAGTTCCTCCCTGCAAGGACTTGCCATACTCTGCACAGAAGCGTCATGTTGGGTAGGAGCTGTGTAGATCTAGACTGCCAGGGTCACAGAACTAGACCACATTTGTGTTTGGATCAAGAAGTCTGGTTGGGTTTGGAGGGAGTTTGCTTGTTTGTTTTCAAGATGAGAAAGAGCAAGAGAAGCCCTTTGTAAAGAGGAGGATGTTTTCTCAAGTTGGGTTGGAAAGGCTTTGCGAAGCTTTGGGCATGGCAACATGGGCCATGGTGCCACTTTAAAACAATTCCTAAGGCATGTTTCCTCTACAGCACTATTAGTGCTGTGGACTCTCTGGACTACACAGGAGACTTATGTTCAAAATTTGGCCTTGGAAAATCTGACCCAAAGCTTTTGCAAAATCCTAAGATTTCTCTCTCCTTTTCCCATCAAAAAAAAAAAAAAATCCTTTGTGTGCACATTGTCACAAATGGTCCAGAAAGGGTCCGGAAAAATCTGAAAAAAAAGAGCTGTTTTCTGCATATGTTTGAATAACAGCAACAACAATAAAAATCTCTTACTCAAGGTTTCCTACTTTTACAGGGGTTTTGAATAACATCTCCATGAATCAGCATGTAATTTGAATGCCAAACTTTGTGGGTTAGCCATACCAGCTTACATCAAACATTTTGGAGTTCTGCTGCTTGTGTGCAAGTACATGGATGCTAGGGAACTTGAGAGAAAGTGCCAGGTTAGGAGCCTGGACTTCATTCCTGGCTCACAGACATTTTCAAGTTCGTGCCCCATGGGATTATAAATCCTTGGAGTCCTCATCGTTAAATGTGATGAGCTTAGAGCTTTAATTTTTTCCTGCCTACAATTCTTAAAAATTTAGCAGCAATTTTTGATGCTTCCATCCATATTTTCCTCCTGTCATCAGCTTCACGTTTTAGCATCTGAACCTCATATGAATAACTACAGGAGATGATTACTCAGTCAGTCTAAGCTAGGTAAGGAAATATCAGCTCTCTACTGCATAAACAGGGAAGATCAAAGATAGCGTAGATTAGTAGGAGGGATTTTCATTTCTCGGCGCAAGTAACCCTCCTTCCAAGAGCCAGGAGAAGGAAGAATCGAAGTAAAACAGTCTCACTCTGGGAAGCTCTTCTGACTGCTCAGAGGAATCACTTCTTCACAAACACTGTGCCATGCAGTGGAGTATCCAGCCATTAAAACCCAACCAGATGGAAGTGTTTGAATGATGATAGGCAGAAATGACAAATATTTTAGTCACATTGGAGGAAGACTTTCTTGAACTTACTCCTGCTCCAAAATATCAGGGGCGTTCCTTGGCAAATGGTAGGCCAGACTTACTGACAAATGGGGCAGCATTCTTGTAGCATGCCACACATTTTTGCCTGAGTCCTGACCAATTTCCAAGGAAATAAGGTGAAAACTGGGTCAGCCTTTGAAAAGCAGTCATTCTGAATTTTCTTCTGATTATACATCTCACAGACTTAGAAAGTATGCTCTATGCTTCCAGGATGCAGTCCTCAGTCCTTGTGCACTAGAAGTGCCTTACTCAACAAGTAGCCATGTTAAGCATAGTATTAGCACTCGCTGGGTCAAGTACAGCTCATTCTAACTTAGCCTGTCACAAGAAATGCTGTTTGTTTGGATCTTCCATATGCTCTCCTGTGTATGTGGGACACACAAGCTTGGTCCAGTTCATCTGCTTCTCATGACATTTGCAGAGACAGGTCCTAGCTAAATGTGCTCTGTGACCAAAGACAGGACAGGGTCAGGTCCTGTAACCACAGGTCAGAGCAGGGCCCAAAGGACATGGCTATCTAGCCCACAACTCTTTCCCAGGGATGATACTTGAGCAGTAAATACAGCCTGAATAACCAAACATCTCACCTTATCCCTCCAGGAGAGCACAGAAATGCTGGTACCACTGTTTGCCTGTAAAGAAAGAGGAGAGGGCTTAAGACACAAGTCATCCTGCTCACACCTACTGCTCATGCACAGACTTCCTGTGGTAGTCTGGCTCCTGGCAGCAGCTGCAAAACTGGGATCCAAACCTTGTGCTGCCAGGACCAAACTTCCCTCTTGAAGTCCTCAGATCTCTTTGGCTTTCATTTCTCTCTGCATTTTAATTTTAAGCATCTTCCAAATTGGAAAGGGGTACAGTAGGTAGGACCCATGTCTGTTGGTATTTGTGGAATATTGGTCCTTTTACAGTTGTTTTTAAAGCAGCATTTTTTTTTCTTTGAAGAAAATAGTGTAAGAAAATGTGACATACATTTTATTCATGCTTGTAATGTATAAAATGCCTGCTGGTGTCTGGTGTGGATTTTCTCAGCACTGAACATGTTTATGCATGTAATCTTTAGCTATTTTGCATTTCCATTTCTGAAATCTATTTTAATAAAACCAATATCAAAACAAAGTGCCTTGAGAACAAGTGTACAGCTAGAGTTATGCTGCCAAAGTATGCAATAAATATTAGTGCTTATCTGGAGAGCTCCATTTGTGCAGTGCAGCCTCCGCAGCCGGGGTCATTGTGACCTACTAATGAAACTTGCCTGACGAAAGACACCACTGAGAAAACCCTTCTGTATTCTCACACAGAGGTAAGAGGAAGGTATGTCTGAAGCCACTTGGATAACTCAATAGCACTGGCTTGGCGTTGTTGGAAGCCAACTTATTCTATTAATTCACATTTCTTAAGGAATAAGAAATAAGATGAGACATTTTTTCCAGTGCCGGAAACACATCAACGGGCCACGGGGGACGGCAGAGCCCAGTCTCTGCTTAGCTGTGGCACACAAGAGTTGCTGTGTCAGCCTTGGCCTTAGCTTGCAGCCCATTGCCAGTTAGCTCAGAAAACCATCTGCCAGCTGCAAACACTGCAGTTTCCTGGTTGCTTTCCTCCCTACCTGTACATGGCACCCTGCATCTGGCTCTCAGTGTTCACCCAGCCCCAGAAAAATTCCTGATTAGAGGCACGTAAGGTCTTTGCTCCTGTTGAAGCTGTCTGACTGCCACAAAGAGACAGCCCTGCTGACAGCCTTTTTACTGCCCACAAGCTTTTTTTCCATCTCTTCGACAGCAGCATGGCACCCTGAGACCTATGCATTGTGGGGAACTGATGAAGGGCTGGAGGTGCAATGCTCCCACACAGCAAGTGTTTGCTAGCGAAGGGAGAAACAGGCCCGGATGGACTGAAGCCCATGGGTAATGGGAGCAGCTGGTCAAAAGCATCACTAAAAACTAAAGCCTGACTCTGTGGAGGGGATGAATTATGAAATATTTTCTTTACATCACTGTAGGGGTTGCACAAAGTCTCCAAAGAGGGTCCCTTGTTAGAAGGCAGGTCTACGTTTGCACTTAGCATTTCAAGATGAAGCTTTGTATCCCATTTACTAAGCCTCAAATTCATTTAACCACTTTTCTTTCTTGTATATCCCCTCCTAATGATAGAATCATAGAATCATAGAATGTTTAAGGTTGGAAGGGACCTCTAGAGATCATCTAGCCCAACCCCCCTGCACACGCAGGGTCACCTAGAGCACGTGGCACAGGACTGCATCCAAGCGGGTTTTGAAGATCTCCAGAGAAGGAGACTCCAGAACCTCTCTGGGCAGCCTGTTCCAGTGCTCTGTCACCCTCACTGTTAAGAAATTTTTCCTTAAGTTCCTATGGAATTTTTGATGTTTCAGTTTCCGGCCATTTCTTCTAGTCCTATCAGTGGCCACCACTGAAAAGAGACCATCCCCGTCCTCTGCACTCCCTCCCTTGAGGTATTTATATACACTCCTTCCACTGAGGACACAGGAGATAATCTTACATTTAATTTGTGCAGTTTTGTCATTAAGAAGAGTTAATAATACGAAATGATTTATCCTCAAGGAATAATTTAACCATCCCCTCTTTCCCCTGCCCAAGCTACGAACAAAAGAAGAAAAACAGTCTGGTTCAAATAGTCAGACAAGCACATACAGACCTCCTCACACTACTGCATCCTTAATATGGGCATATGTAACCTCCCACTGTGTAGGCAAACTTGAACTGTATGTACATGCTTCCTTCAGAGCAAGTTTGCAGAATAAGAACTTACTTTCAGGTGCATATTTTAAAATCTGGCCCTTGTTGCTTTAAAAGATTGAAGCATAGGAGCAAGATTTTACAGCTGTCATCGGGATAATTAAATTCTTCATTAACAGTTGTTCTTGAACCAGTAGGTGACCTTTAATTGGAGATGAAAAGTGCTCAGGAAGGGATCTGAGGCATTAAGGAACTGCAGAGGCTTCTTCCCTTTCCCCATCCCTCCTACCCTCTTCCCTCCTTCCCAAAGCCGTTGAAAACCTCTTCTTTTTCCCAGAGAAGTGATGTGGGATGAGGTTAGGAATGTGGTTCCAGGCCTAACATGGCAGATGAATACCTCATTTAACTTTGTCATAACTAAAATATTGTATTTTTTTTCTCTCTCACAGACTTTGCCACATGTTCCCCGAGTCTTTGCTGCACCAGCCTGTACTCCCACAGCAGAAGAGCAATGCTCTTGGAGAAATCACCTTGGCCAGCAAGGGTGCATAGGTGGGAATAGGCTGTATTTTGGGAGAATTCTGGGCAGTATGAGACAGTAAAGACTCTTCTGCTTTCTGGCATCCTAATAGCCAGAGCTGAAATTCTAAAATGTAGCTCCCAGGGGACAAGCAGTAGGAATTAGCACAGAAAATTCCACGGAGAGACAAGTTTAAAGAAAAGTCACAGTGGAAGTTTTTATTTCATTGTTGCCTGTGTTAAGGAACAAAGAAGCAAGAGAAAGGTAAAATCAAGCTGCGTAAATCATGCATATGTGATCTCTGTGGGAAAGGAAAGCAGCTCCATCGGGCCATGTAGGTTGCACTGTCACCCATGGGCTTCACTTGGGGCCTTTGCTGTGCCCTGCTTGGGAGCTACAAAACACTAACTGGCTTTCTGCTCCCCCAGGTCCTCCTTTCCTTGCCTGTAATACCTGAGCAAGCATCTGCAAAGCCCTCCATGTAGGCCTTGTGCTCTTTCCTCATCACTGGCTCAGGTTTACCCATCTTGGTCTTTTCCAGCTTTGATGGTTTGTGCTGCCTGTGCTTAGGAATGCTCCATTTTCAACTGAAATCATGAATAAAGAGTCCCTGACCCTTAGAAATACTGCCTCAGAAACTGGTAATTAGAAGGTTGCTGTGCAATCTGCCTGTTGCTCTTTATCTACTGGAGTGTACGTATGTTTTCCTGCTGCTTTCCAGTTTCTGTCTCCCGTTTTGGTTATTTTTTAAGTGATTATTGTGAGAGTAACTGGCCTTTCCCAAACTTAGAAAATTCTGCTTTAAAACAGTTGGCGTTCAAGCCAGTTGAGAGCAATAAATCAGCGTGCAACTCACAGCTCCCTCTCCCTGCCTCCTGCAGATTCCCAGGTTTATTGTTTATTTTATTATTAAAAAAAAGTCTAATCTATTTTTAATAATTTAAATAATAATATAATTAAAATATTACAGTTCAGAGCATCCCTTTGCCCCCCATTGCCAAATGCAGCTTCATATTATCTTACCAAAGTGTTTTATGACACGCAGCTTTCTCGGGTGTCCTGGGAAAGGCTGGGCAAGGAGGAGAGAGCCAACACAGGCTGGTGGAAGCTGTAAGAGGAGAGGGCCAAACTGGGGCAGCTTTCAGATGGCTCTCCCATTCTGAAGGGACCATCTGGATCCAAGGAAAAGGGGAAGATTTTCCATTTCCATTCCTGTGTCATTGTCTGCACTGAGGCAAGAGAGACGCCCCCGACTTGGGGTCCCAGTGCACATCTATATGGCAGGAGACAATACCAAATACCAAGTGAACAGGGGCACCAGAAAGAGGGGGTTTGCTTACAGCAGAGATAACTTGCCTGGACTAGCCAAAAAACAAGTTGAAGTAGATTTTTTTTCCATGATATGTGGCCATATCTGCATTTCTGCATGTTGACTTAAGCAAGAGCCAGCGTTTGAGGTGGGTATTTCCTCCTAAGTACAGCTTCTCCTGCCACCTGGTTCCAGCTCTGCCCTGCACTACTGGTTCCCCTCTTCCCTCAGTTCCTACCCTGGCCACTCCGACACTTCCAGGCTATGTTATTGCCCCTTCCCTGGACTGTGGTATCGTCTCATGGGATTCCAGTGAAGTCACAACTGAACCAACTCATTAGTCACCAAAAAAAAAAAAAAAGGCTTTTTGGACTCCCTGGAGTCTATTTTTTCACAGAAAGGTGTTGTTTACCACATGGTAACTCTCTGCCAACAGAATATTCTTTCCATTTATTTAGCACCATCATAACTTATGCTCAGCTTCATCCTCTGTGCTACAGCAGTCTGCTCAGTCAGTCATCAACTTGCTAGTGCCTTTGCTCTGTCTTCACTTTGGCCAGATCCCAGTGTGCATAAAGGTCCCAAAGGTCTCTGTCCTGCTTCAGTTAAATCATTTTGCTTTTGGCAACTCCTCCCTCACATCTTGCATAGCATCACTGGGCAGTTTTGCCACGGCTAAATTTCGTCCCAGATGCATTTTAGACATGAAGGAGGAAACTATGGAAAGAACTTGCATTGCCAACTGCAATTTGCAAAAAGCCATGGGATCATGTGGTGTTAAAGCAGCAGACAGCCATAAATGTGTCACAAGTTAAAAAAAGTCATTAGCTTAGTCAGGTCTAATGCACATTTCCTTGGCTGATAGAGTGGCGCTCATTTCCACACCTCACTCATGTTTGCAAAGCTTTGAGTAATGGCAGTGTGCAGATAAGACAAGGAACACAAGGCTGGTCCCTGCAGGAGACCTGGAGCGCTTGGGTAGCCAGAACCTCATGAGCAGACTTTCTTTGAAGACCTGAGTTTTTAAGAGCTGTTTAGTCTTGGAAACTGTTTTGGGAAGGGGCTATGAGGTAAGATGAGGATCTGGCATATTTCACTTAGTACTTAGCTAGGCAAAGTCCGATTCCCATTGGACATTTCCTACCCTCACAGTTTCTCTGCGCTTCCCAGAAGACCACAAAAATAAAGAGGCTTTGGAAGAGTGAGCCTGGAGAAGGAGTCAGCGCTGACAGCATGATGAGAATTACTAATGACAGAGGGATGGACAGTGTCCAGGAAAACAAGACATGATAAAGCAGTTAACAGGACCTTCTGCCATATGTCAGAAGTAGAATGATTTTCTTCAGGCAGTACCCAGAAACAAGACATTATTGGTGGAAAGTCTTCCAGGTCCTATGCTCTTCAGTCAGCAAAGAGGCAAGCGCAAAGAGGCAGTCAGAGACAACTCCTAGAGGATTTTCATCAAAGACTTTTTTCCTTTTTTAACATCGGTGAATGCTGAAGAAACCGTGTCTGGGGAAGGGGAGAGAGAGAAGGAGTCTTAAAATAAGGCTATACAAATAATTCTTATGAGAGGAGTGAAAAGGATTGCACCAAGGAAGTTCATAAAAAAAAAAAGCGATGTTAATTTTTCTAAACAGGAGCTCCTGTGAGCAATGACTTGCACAAAGAATACTATTCATCCCTGCTCAGAGAACCAGCCCAAGGATCATTGCCACAATAAATGACCTTCAAAGGGGGGCTGGCATAATGTGTAAGCTGTGTGCTGGTCTTCCGCACTGCAGCGTGTTGCAGGCCAAGGAGGAGGCGGTGTTTGCTCTACACCTAGGAAAAACCACCCGTGTCGGCCCCCACCAAGCCGCTCCAAACACTTATCTGCTTACATGTCCTTTTGGCAGCAAGGCCTTGCATCACAGAATAGCACCAGAGTGACTTGCTATTTTGAAAAAAAAAAAAAGGCACGTGATAAAAATATTTCACTTAGACACAACGCCAGCGAGTTCCTCTGCTGCAGTTGGCTGAATTTCTGCACAGAGGAAAAAAAGTAAAGAAAAACATGCCGCATCCCCAAGGGCACAGCACTGCTTTTACTAGTGCTGGAAGCAAGTTTCCAACCGCCTCATTATCTCTGGGCTTTATCTCCATCTCATGAAAATGGTCCCTTTTGATCCAAGTCCTTCCTACCACCAAAGACCTTGCCTGGGGGGCAACATTGCCTGGGCCACAGGCAGTGTCCCTCTCCCTGCCTGGTACCAACTGCTTCACTAGCTAGAAAAGAAGCCACAACTCTGCCATCATTAATGCTCCTTCTCATCCTTGATCTCCTTCATTATCCACAAAACTGTACCATTTTTGTCACCCACATACCTATTTTCCTCCACGACTCTCCAGCATATGTGCTCCCCCTTTCTCTCTCTTTGCTTGTGTGCTTGCTCTTTCTCTTCCCTTCACCCATCTCTGAACCAACCCTTCCTCACTTTCCTCTTGCCTCAGCACTTGCCCATAAGGGATACCAATTATAGAGTTGCAAGTAATTCTGAAATACAAACATATTTTAACCATGAATGCTCTCTCTAAAAACTAAGGATGTATTGATTTTGTGTGTGTGCGTTTTCTTCTTCCATAACATTCCTGGCAAACCCAAAAGGCTCTGTGAAATGAATACTGAGTTTTCACTTGCGTCAGAAATGACTTTTTTATCAAAAGAAACATTTCAATGTCCTCTTCCTGCCTTCTATACATACATTTCTTGTCTCTCTTCCTCTGCACACATAAGAGCATGCTGCTTTTTTTATTTCTCTCTCATTTTTCCACTCCGCGCTCACAAGTGCAGGCCAGGAGCTCTGCTTCCTGGGCAGATGTTTCACTTGTGACGGGAACAGCCTGAAGTCTACGCAGAGCTCGGTGGCAGTCCCCAAGACACGCAGGAGCTGTGCAGCAGAGGGGTCGGGATGCTCGTGGTGGCCGTGCCCACTGTCCTCGCTCCTGGAGCAGAGCAGCCGGGACTGGGGGCCCTGGCGCGCGCCTGTGATCCTCCACACCGCTCCCTAGCTGCTCCCTGTGCAGGGGTTAAGTCACAGTGGCAGGGAAATGTCTCCAGTCTCAACCCGCCCATATTAATAATTCAGGAGCTTCCCTTTCCTCTTAAAGTAGAAAGCAGCTGTCTTGGATGTCTGCAGCACCCGGTGCTTTGAATGCAGATGCAGCAGCGCTCTCCACCCCTGTTTTTCGGCTGCTGTTTCTGTTACATCTTTCAGCATTATTTATAACCTGGTTGTTTTGCTTTCTAGCCTGTTCCAGGAACGGACTCCAGGCTTTCGTCTTGGAGCAGCTCCAAAGGCAGCAGTGTGTTTTTCTTCCTCCCTTCCTGCACCTGCAGCTTTACAGGGTTTTTATGGAGAGTTCATCTAACCCTTTCCATGCCGTGACCGAGGCTGAAGGAGCCGTTATGCTTTTCCTTCACACTTTTCCACAGGGAAAGACACTACCTCTCTGACCCCACAAAAGAGATGTGGGGGGCCACCTACGACTTTTGTTTGTCTCATAGGAAAATACTAGATTTGAGTGAACATGAGTGATGATATGATGCCCATATGCAGGACTAGCAGCAGAGGACTTGCTGCTTTCAGCATAGAGAAGTGGTCACCTTTACTTTGCAAAAGTTCCTCTGTGCATTTGGTCAAGCTCCTCTCAAACTCTGAGCCCTTTGGACAAATGGCATAAGGTTTCTGCAGGACTTTTAGGTCCTGCCACTTCAGGGACCGTTGTAGAGTCCCGTCTGTGAAGAAAGAAATGGAAACCAGACATTCTGGAAGTCGTTCTGGAAGCCGTGTTGCGCTGGCTGCTCCACTCCACCTCAAAGCCACGTCAAATCCAACGGGGGTGGGAAGGATGGCCGGGATGGGCCGGGCAGCCGAGGCCGCACCTGCTGTGGCGGGCAGGGTGACCTCTGGCATGTCCCTATCGCCCGGCCCAGGAAGCACCGCCCGGAGCCAAGGCTGCCCTCACGCTGGGCCCGGAGCCCCCTCACGCTGGGCCCGGAGCCTCCTCCTGGCGCGGGCAGGGAGTTGCTGTGGGAACAGCATGTCTGACGCCTCCCCCACGCAGCTGCTCCGCACACTGGGAAGGGAAAAGTCACATCCTACCCGCTCCAAGTGCCAAGCGGCTGGGCGCTTCCCAAGGCTCTGGGGAGAGCAAAGATGTGAGACTTGCCCCATGCACACGTGGGTTTCGCTGAATTCACCCCGTTGGGAAACACCGTATTCAGCATGTGCCCCTCTCTGCTCTGGTAGCAACAACAAAGTGTAGGTAAAATAAAGGACCATGAACAGGTAGATCACCGGGCATGATCGGGGTTACAGTTTCTGCAGGCTACCTAAAGGAGCCCCTGCTTGCACTTATTTAGCTATTCCAGCTGTTGATGCAGAGAGGAGTTAGGATACATTTAATTCCAGGTGAAAAGCTGGAGGCAGCACTACATGCATGAGCAAATCCCTATGGGAGAGCAGCAGAAAAGATTCACTTCCAGTAGAAAGGCAGACATTCATCTTAATATCTCTTCTGTCACCTACAGCTGCAGATATGTCATTTTGCTGCTCTTCCTCCTCCTTCTCAAATCATCATTTTACCTCTACAAAAATGCAGGAAAATAGATTTTATTTCCCACCCTCCAATAGATTCACATTCACTTCAGGACACCAGTCCATAGGTGGGTGAAGATTCACAGCAGGCTTTCAAATTCTCTCACACTTCTCCAGGTTTTTGTGTTTATGGGGCAAAAAGACTAATTTTCTCAATAGAAAGACTTGGTAGTTTGGGGACTCATGTTTGCTCTGCGCTAGGTAAGGTCCACATAGAGGGTCCAAGTAGCTCCAAGAAGACACATAAGCACCACAGCTAAACTTCTTCCTAGGGAGGAAGAAGAGCCTCAAAGCTGACTCATGGAGACCAAGAAAGTACGTGTTTTTCCTGTGTCCTTGGACAAAAGTGGATGCCCGCATTATGACTCTTAAATGCAGAGAGTTTAAAAGAGCAGCAGCAGCAGCTCCCGCTGATGATTTACTCTGAATTGATTCCTGGTATCAGATGGAGCTTTGCGCTGATGCTGGGAAATCTTCCCTAATATGAAAGCAAGTTTATATGCTGAAAAAGTAATAATCTAAGAAACAGCATTTCCAAGTTTCTAGATATACCACCATCAGCTAGTAAAATACCACGATTTTTGCCATACATTGGCCTAGTATGTTCTCTTTTTTACTTCTGAATGATAATGGCATAAAATGGCACTTGCTTTGAAAAACCTGAGAAATTCATGAAAATTAAAACAACAGCAGCAAAACAAAGCAAAACAAAATCATAAAAACAAAACAATAACAACAACAAAAAACCCTTAAAACACAACCACGTTCCTAGAGCTATTATTGGAAAGATTGCCACACGCGTGTGAAACTCCAGGAGGGAATGTGTGCAGACAGCTGGCTCAGCATAAACCACAAACATTTACATCAGTGCTATATTAAATGCAATCATACATTCCAAAGGGGAGATACAGTACAAATTAAATTACCCAACCTATTAGCGTGTTTGGACACCCAAAAGGGGAAAGTGCCAGTGAAGTGCTTTTTCCAGCAAGGGTAGCAAAACCACAACTGGGTGTCCAGCAGCAGCAAAACACGAACACAACAGGGGAAAGTAGTAAAACGTCCTTCTGCAGAGGCTGCAGCCACAGCTGGGTCCTGATGGAAGAGCAGCTTTTCCCAGGAGCAACCAGCAAGGAGGGACCAGAGCTCTGCTGCTGCTCGCTGCTCTTCCCACATCTCATCAGCATCATTCTTGGTGCAGTCTGCACGGGCAGCAAGCTGCTCTGTGCCCAAACTGTGAGCAGCCCTGAAAAACAGGGATATGATCTCCAAAACTGCCTTAGTGAGGAAATGAGCATTCTGTACACTCCTGCCATCACTCATTTTTCATGTAACAAGAAAATCTGGCTGCAAAATGAAATCGCTGACTTTTCCTGCAGTAGAGAGGAGACTTATCCCAATGGGAGGGCCTGAATTTCATGAAATAATGAGCAAGGGAATACCTCCAATGTAAAGCATGTTCCCTTCACACATTTCTCGCATATGTGGTTGCATTCCTCATTTTTTCCTTTCTCTAGCATTGATTTGGCAAGAGTAATGAAGTCCTGATGATGAAGAACGCCCGGCCTCTCACATCCACTGTTGGTGCCTTCCAGACATGTAAGACAACCTTTATTGGCTTAATACAAAGGGTATCACACAGGCAACATGTTCAGAGCATGGGGTTAACCTCCTGGGTGCTGCTGGCCATGGGGTCAGACGCTGTCACGCGCTGCCCGCTCTCCTGTACAGAAATACCCGAGGCCAACCCGGGTCCCTTGACGTTCTACCCAGAAAGGAAAGCACTGATTAGTGCTGACTGAAAGTCAAAGCTAATGAAAAATCTCTTTCTTCTTAATCATCTGCTCTATTAGAGACCTACAGGAAAAATTAGGCTTCTTTTGGAAATATTATTAGGTATTACGTTTTTTGCTTTTCTTCAAGAATCTGAAATGACTGGCCTATCTTTAGTGGAACAGGTGCTCTAAGGTCTCAAATCTTGTATTAATTAGCTGGTGCCGTCCAATTAATCATATATGTCTACTCCTATAGGCAGGCTGGGGAATTATGGTTTACAGATCTGGGAAGTCTTTTATAATCAGCTTGCCAGGGGTCAAATGACTGCAAGAAATAAAAAATCTGGTGCGCAGCAAATATATAACGGGGACTGGCACTGCTCGCTCCTGGACATGAGCCCCAAGCAGTGTACACTGAGAAAAGGTGCTGCGTGACTTTTGTTAATGAACTTTAAACAAATCAATGAGATCCTGACACCACAAATCTGTGCTTCTCTGGAGGCAGTGAAATTATTCCGTTTGCAACCTCTGCTGAAGAGCTGCAGGCTCTAGCTGGTCTCAGAGAAAACCCTGCTACAGCTGAGTAGGAACCAGAAACCAGGTGAGTTTTGCCCAAGTTTTGAGTTGGATGAAAAGTATTTCTCTCTGCTGGGCAGACCGGAGTTACCGAATTTAATTATTTCAACCCACAACCATAAAATTTTTCTTTGCACATAAATTTGTCCTTGCTTCACAGCAGAGAGAGGGGAAGTGAAAAGCAAACCATAAAGTTTGGAACTGCTGTCAAACTGCTAAAGGAGGTCATTCATGCGTGTCAGCTGAACCTTATTCAGCATAAAGAGGAATGCTTTTAAATGTACTGTTTTTAAATGTTTCCTATGCTCTTGCATAGGAAACTTGGTTATTTATGGTGGCCACCCTGCGAGCACTAGTGCTCGCCCAGGTCAGAGGTGCCTGAAGCTGCAAAGACTCTTCTTCTCACGGGATCTCAGGAAGAGCCACCCCACAGAATGGCTCCACCACTTCCCAGAGCCAAAAGCCAGAGCATTAATGATGCATTAGTGCACCAAAGACTCTTACGTCAGGATTCAAAGCTGCACTCCAGCCACGCAAGAGAACCGCAGGAGGTTTGTGCTGAACGCTGAGCCTACACAAGGGTTTTGCTTTTGAAAGAAAACTCGCTTTCTCAATCTTTTTTGCTGTTTGTCAGTGGTTAGTAGAGAAATTATGCTTTTTTTTTCTAATTGGTGGTTGAGCTGAAAACCTATAAGAAAACTTGTTTCAGGCCAAACCTGAATATTTAGGATTTTAATGAAAAAAAAAAAGAAAAAGGAAAAAAAAATCTAGAGAAACATCTTTGAAGTGTTTTTTTTCTTTAAAACCTTTTTTTTTCCAGTAACCTTATCATCGGCACCATTTCTTCCCTCTTCAGCTCTGTTGCCTGCTAATTAATGGCAATGGGAAATTTCTAGTGTCACAGACTGGAAAAGGATATTAAAATTGCTGTCATCACTGCAATAGGTGAATTTCACAAGTCCCTAATATTCACAATGACCTCCTCAAGAAAAAAAAGGTGAGTTATACTGTCTTACAGACAGCAAACATGACCAGAAAACCCTTGAACTCACTTGCTGTGGCCACGTAGGACATCCGAAGCTGCATTTGCTTTACCAAGAAGCAAGGAGGAGCCCAGAAGGAGGACAGCTGTAAACTCACATATCTGATGCTAAAGCCCTGAGTCCCCAGTACTTGTGGTGGGTCACAGCTCCCAGGTGGGTAACCCTCACTATTGTTTTACTTGTAGCCTAAAGTACAAGAGATGGCCCCCAGGTAGAGACAAGAGGTAGCTGGTAGCATGCTATTAAAATCACTCAGGCGTCCAGTCAGTGCATTTTCTTCACTTGCTCAGAGTTAACCTCACCACCTGGTCCGGAATCAGGAACACATTTTTCTCCAGAACAGTGTGAAATAACCATCATTGTTTCCTGACAGATGCTTTTAGTTTCTTTGTTTTCTAGTCTTTTTCTGTTGCTTTTTATGTTCCACTTCCTGGACAATCTGGGAGGGTTTTTTGCAGCTAAAAACTTGCTTTTGCAAGACTTGGGATAAAGGAAATGGCCTCAGCTGTCCCGTGGCACACTGTATGTGGAGCGTTTTGAGCTTTCACCACATATTGTAAGTTAGTTTTATAGGTGGTGAGGAAAGACTAGCATGTGCAACAGATGTTCAGTGTTTCCTTCAAAATGAAGTGCCTAAAACACAGTATACATGGCTGAGAGGGACTGCTCTTGATTACACAGTAGGTCCTTTGTGGTCCTATAAGACAGTATTCGTTATGCACAATTTAGTACTAATTAGGCAATAACTATGACAGAAGAAGGAAATACCTGGACCTCACCGGCAGTTTTGGGTTTTACTCTGTCTGTGCAGAGGCAAAACCCAAGATCCAATAGCGATGAACTATGCTCAACACCAGAATTGGACAGCATGTCTGTGTCACAGTACAGGATCTTGACTTCTGCTTAGTTGCACATAGACTTTATTCTTCAACCACAGCTGCATCACATGCTTCTCCTGAGAGATACTCGCACAATTTCAAGATACAGACAATGAGGGTTATTAACTATGACTAATACAGGGTAATAGAAGACCTATTTCCTTACATTTCTTTCTGCATCTGCCAATAGCAGATTATGTCAAAGTATCGCTAAGCACTTTGTGCATATGCATTATTCAAAACATGCACTTTTTTATTATAACTTTTGCACAGGGAAAACAGACATTGGTAAGATGTACTATGTAAACAAAATGTGGAGAAATCATCAATATGAACAAAATGATAATATCAGGCATTAACAGTGCCACCAAAGTTGATTGATATGCCTTAATAATGTCTTTCTACTTTCCTAGGGGGGAAAGAACAATATAGAAGTGAGACTTTCTGAGACTGGAGATGGTATTTTGCAACTTCATTTTTCTTTTCAGTCATATCCGAGGAAGGGATTTTGTACTGAGTGCGTAATCTTCTTTTAAAGAACTCTCCTAGTGTGCTTCTCTTTGTGAACTGACATTAGCTGTTATTAAAATATATATTTATTTACGTGGAATTGAAAACACTCTCGTTTCATTTGGCTTCTGCAAGGCTACAGTAATACTAAATGTATCGGGTCACTGTGCTCTTGAGATCATATTATCTCCTTTTAGATTCTGCTTGCAAATATAGGAATAGATTAGAGCAAACTATATTTTAATACAGAGCAAAACACAAAGTACTTCAAAATAAAATCATTCTTTTCCAACTGTTTTTTTTTATGAGTTTTGCCTAAGGGCTTGATTTCATAAAAGCTAGACGGGCACACTGCAGTTTTTGACGTCTAGAGATTTTTAGTGCAGGGATCGAGATTATAAAGGTGGCTGGAGATTTCCAGGCTGAGAGCTTGTGTTCACAAGACAAAGCCAAACCTGCGCAGGATCATTAAAACTCTGGAGCAAGAAACAAACAACTCCTGTGCTTCCCTCGGCGCAAACGTGACAGATGGACAGAGGGTCCCAGCAGAAGATGGCCGTGCAGCCCAGACCTCGGTGCTCACTCACCTCCTCACGTTGAAGTGTCTACTGACTGGCAGCACCAAAACGTTCCTCGTATCTGGAGGCCAGCCCTGACCAAAGGAGCTCGTCCAGTAACCATCCCAAGCAAACCTTCAGTTCTGCTCCACCTCTACCACGTCCCCTGGAGAGGAAGCCCAGCAGGGATTGAAACCTAAATGGCATCATGACCCCAACATCAGCCTAGATAAGATGCCTATGTGAATGGTCACTGCTCTGTCAAAAACACACCCACATGCGCTTATGTCCATCCTGACTGTCTTTCCCATCTCAAGTCTTTCAGTCTTTCACGCCCTACCTTTAGCAGGAGACTGAAGCAGTCCAGGCTGGGCCATGCTTTCAGGCTTGCACGTAGTCCTGCCATTCTTTTCTGACTCCCCTCCAGTTTTAATGTGCTCTCAGCTTTGGACACCAGGACCCTGTGTAGTGCAGTTGCAGTCCCATCACTGCTGCTCCACACCTGGAGACCAGACCACCAAGCGACCAGAGCACCTGGTCATGGCATTGCTGCTCCACCACCTGCTCCTGCCAGCCCCTCGCCTGCACACTTGGGCACCATGTTCACCCACCCAGCTATAACAGCACAGTACCAGCACAGCACCTGCACCCTAAGGTACAGTCCCACTCACGAATCGCACAGGGGCCTTCATAGAATCATCTCCCCCTGCACAATCTTGCATTCATCAACATCAAAACATGTTCACAGAAATCCATCCCGCCCTCAGTGCATCCTTGCTGCTCTTGCCCCACTGACTGCTCTGCCAGTTTCACCTCCACTGCAAATTTTACAGATGATTATTGTTCCAGATCGTTCCTAAAATTCTTAAATAGCTCTGCATTAGGAGATGTTAAACAAGCACTAGAGTCCATCCTTGCAGGAACTCCTCAGCCATACACCATTTTAGATGACACCTTTCCTTTCACATTTATTCTTTGCGATTTAGCAATTTAATCAGTATCCAAACCACTTAGTAAAGGCTCACCACAATATTTACATACCACTAATATTTTCAGCAAGATAGTAGGTTTTGATTGCTTTGCAGAAACCAAAATCTACTATGCTGACACTGGTAAAATGAGCAAACCAGTGGTTCATAAACTTACAGCATTATTATTATTATCTGTTTTTAATTTTTTAATTCAGTGCTCTTCTATTTTTACATGACTTTTCTCCAGAGAGTCGAGGAGGTAATTGGTCCATATTATAGTGGGTCATTCAATTTACCCTTTTAAATTGTGGCACAATATTAGCTCTGGCATCACTTAGCCCTCCTGTTGCAAGATTTGCTAAAAAAAAAAAAAAAAAAAAAGTGCAAGAGTTCCTCACTCAGTCCTTTCAATGCTGCTGGATATCAGCACTATAGCCCTGAGATTTAAAATCATTTAACTTCAATGGTTGCTGTTTAACATCCTCCCTAATTAATAGCAGTAAAGAAAATGTTTGTTACAATACTGAGATATGAAGTCATCATTCTGCTTCTTTCTGAGAACAGAGCAAACAATTATTGAATAGTCAGATCTCAGGCAAAACTTAGGGAGAGAGATAATATTTTTGTCAGACTAACTGATGGTATTGCTCCATGCAGAACCTGCCTTGCCTAGATCCTTAAACTAACAGAACAATTATGAGAAATATTCTGGTTTTCTATTATTACGAATGATAATTTTATCACCCTTGCCTATGATCTTCCCTGTACCACTTCTAAGGTTTCATTTGTTCTTAATACATTTAAGGAATTTCTTTAAAGCAAGCAGCTATATATTGTTCACCTCCGTCTTTAGACTCTTTTAACAATTTCCTGAATTTTCTGTTAAATTCAAAAAGCTCACATTCCCTGTTTGCTATATCAAGTTTTCTTGGGTGTGTATGAATACGTATAAATGTATTTGGTTTCACATATAATTGCTGCTCTTGCTTCTGATCTGCAGTAGGCTGTAGCCTGGTTTTCCCTGATTGCTGAATTGCAGGGACTTGAAATTTAATGAACCTTTCATGAAGAGTCTTCTATTATCATCTGTACTCTGATGTTTCAATTTTTCTCATTATCTCTTTTTTTTTTTTTTTTGCCTTTTGAGAATTGTCCCTATTTAAAGCAGAGAGAGAGAAAGGGAGAGAGATATATCTATCTGCTGGATATATCTGCCTTTTAGTTAGGATGAGCAAATGCAGCCAGGTTTGATCACTTACATTTCAATGCTTTTTGCTTTTATGTGCAGCAATCAAGTTGCCTTATGCATAATATCTAATACAGGCTTTTGCTATTGTGGCTTCATTTCTTTTGTCATTACAAAGCGCTCTCTCATTTTTAGAAACTCTGAAGGTTTGCTGTGAGTGGAGATAGGGATATACGCTCCCAAATCCAACCCAAGCACTGGCTCCCACCACCCAGGCTGCGTGCAGGCCAGTGACCATCAACGTGCAAGAGCTCTCAGCCTTGAGCAGTAAATGGGTCCCCGGGGTTCGATCAGTCTCTGCGGCACAGAGAGCACCTCCCAGTTGACCACAAGCACCCAAACACACACATATGCCTGCTATCCAACTTAATTTTCCTTAAGAGGCTACAGTCAGTGATGTGGGCACTACAGCTACTGAAGCCTTTCTCCAGCTCACAATAACACTAATGATATCCAATTTCCTATCACAAATGAAAATGTGTAATTCCTCTCACTTACTGCCCAAGCTTCTAGTGCTTCTTCTTTACCCTTGAGTTTAAGTTATATAACTTGAGCAAATGTACAGTGTTGGTGCTCTTCCACTGACTCTCATTTGTATGCTAGTTGGAAAGCACTGGGCTTTTAAAGAAACTCCCCAGGTAACTCCCCAGAAGATGGCAGGCCTTCTTAGGCCCAAGGCAATTCACACCTCTCCCAGCCCTATGCTGTTACCCATATGCGTACAATACAAATCTGAGAGCATAAAAACCTTTCCTCTCCCATTTAAAAGAAGGTATGAGTCAGCATTCAGAGAATTGCACCAAAAGCCTTTCTTAAATGTATGCTTTCCCCTGTCCTCATATCTCCCACCTAAATCCCATGACACTTAAGCCTGCTCCCACCAGCATCCCAACACTGTTTACCATATGGACATCTTCTCCACATCCAAATAGCATAGGGATGTGTGGCTACTACCCAGGAATTAACTATGCCTGTTTTGCTATCTGTGTAGTTCACTGGGCAGGACATATAATGTGCCTCCAGTCATACTCATCACATCATTTCCCCCAGGTATTAACTATTACGACCACTAGGTTATGACCTGCCACTCCTCTAGTATATGCAGGTTATGAGGAAAATTCCTTATCCTGATGCAAACCTGCAGCATCAGCAGAGGCCTGGGAGACTAAATATCCCCTCTCAAATGCATGTACAATCGCCAAGCGTGGCTCCTTCGAGCTCCTCACTGCTGTTACAAATAAAACCATACGCTGGATATTTTGCTTCCACTAAGTGGTGCTCCCGAAGCCACTTGGTGCAGCCTTGGGATGAGCTGCAGAGATTAGCTCTGGGTGGGCAGCCCTCAGGGATGGACTCTTGTCAACTCTTTTCATTTTTTTCCTGAAAAGAAGAGGAAATTTAACAAGTGCAGCTAGTCTTGATAATAAAGTCATGATGGGAAAGAGGTGCCAGTTGCCGTCTGATCTCCCCCCGGGTCCCCTTGGCATTTACAAGTCTATTTAAATCCTCTTTCATGTCCAAAGACAGAGTGGCATTTGCCAAAAAAACAGATACTGGTCTTCACATATGACACAGTAGAACATAAGCAAGTCACTGGAGAATGGCATGTGGGCTAGAGAGCCCCTCTCTCTAACCACAACAGCATTGAGCATGTTTTAGCAAAGCCATCTAGAAAATGTATTTACATTTTAAACCAGCAGCAGGCTAAATCTACCTATGGATCTCTTCAGTAAACAACCAATATCTTCAGTGGGGCAGTTCTGCAGATAATCAGGTCAATAGGAGCTCTCAGAGCAGAACTCTGGCCCTATGGACAACTGTAATTCATTAAGTTCATAATTAGAGAATATTGACAGAAATTGGGAACTTAGATTCTCTCTGCAATATGACACACACAACAGTGGTGGAAATGCTGTGTCTGTTGCAAAAAAGGAAAGGAAGAAAAAAAAAGGAAGAAAAAGAAAAATAAAAGAAAAATAAACCTACTCTCTGAAAACTTTCCAAAACTCTGAAAAGATTCAAAAAAAAATCCTGAGATTCATTAAGGTATTGGAAAGCTCATTTGAGAACAACAAATTCAAGGGGCCCAAGCTATTTATCTTATCAGGACTGAGGAGTTACCTGGTTAGGTCCTCGAAATTCCGATATGGCGAAATTGAATTTGACCAGAATTCAGTCTGCAAACTAGCAGTCAAATATATCCATGATCAAATGGCTAGAACCTCAAGTTGGACAAAATGAGACTAGAAATTCAGTGCAGTTTTTAACAGTCTTTGTACTTAATCACTGGATCAATTTACCAAAGGTAAATTGGATTCTCCATCACAGGAAAACATTACATTAAAGAGGGAAGGCTTGGTTTGGTTTGGTTTCACTAATAATTCAAATAAGAGTGAATTCAGGGCAGCGTGACCTTGAAGGTTGCTTTTAACTTTTCAATCCATTATTCTGCTGCTCCCTTTCTCCTGCTCCTGACCTTTCTTTCTCCTTCTTCTGCCTTCTGCCCTTCAGCCCTGCCAACATGGCTACTGCAGGGGGAATGTGACACCTCAAAAGATGAGACCATGGCCACAGCACCCTCTTTTCCAGGTAGCCAACCTGAGATAACCAAATCTGAGTCTATTCATGCCCTTATCCCCTTTTACTTTTCTTTCCTTATATACCTTTGAAATTACAGCCCATCCCCATGGGATTCAGCTCCTTGTCACTAAGGCTCTATCAGCCTCATGATAACATTTTTTTTCCCCTAAAGCAGTACAGAATTTTTCCACCCACTATCCCTCCCTGCAGTAACAGTCTCAAGGTTATGGTTTCAGTAAGAAAACCAGATAATGCAAGGAGAGATGGGCAAGCAACAAAAGGGTCTTTTAATGCCCATACAATTATACACCGGGGAGCCCCACACTGCAGAAATGCTCATCCACCTCCCTCTCACACTTGCCTTGGTAGGGCAGAAGCCCCCTTTTAAGGGCTTGTTTACACACAAGCATGCTCAGGAGAGTCCAGGCAAGTCTCCCATAGGCAGGTGACAATGCTCATAATTCTAAGTGCAATAAGTCTGCAAGAAGATGTTAAAATAGCTTCAGGGCCCTAACGCATTGGCCCGAGATGACTGAGCTGCAGTGACAGAGCCTTCTGCCTTTCCCACCTCTCTGCCCTGCTGCTCACTTTCCATGACCAATGCAAGAGCACAGGAGGCATGGGAGATGCAACTCTCAGCACCATGGGTCACGGACCAAGAATTAATCCAAAGCAAAATTGATTGTGCATTCAATTAATGAGCAAGATTGATCACTGCAGCGAGGCTGAAGGCAGGCCAAATTACAACCCTGCCGGAGGAAGAGTCCCCAGCTAGAGCAAGCTGCTAAATCTGCTAAATCTTCCCAACATGAATCACCTGAGTTTGTGCAATAGAGTCTTCAATTCACTATAATTCAGTTCTCTGAGAGATCTACAGCCACTTAAACTCCCAAACGAGAGCATCCAGGCATGTTATGAATTTTGCTCAGTGTCTTCACACCTTTGTTTCAATTTCTACTTCTCATGCAGATGTGGACCAAGAGGCATGTGGACTAAGAGTGTCCTTTCCAGACTCAGTCTTAAAGTCTTAAAGCTTTGACCTGAAACTATGTTTTTGAAAAGCTGTCTATGCCTCTCTTGCCCTGCTTCTCTGATGAAATCTTCTACCAAGCCTGCTGCAATAGGTGCGTTTTCTTCAAAATGCTGCATCTGTGATGACGTGTGAAGTACCTACAAACCTCATTTGTGCCTGGGTCTTCTGCGGGGATTTTTTTTTGGTTGGTTTACATGTATAACAGTTCTAGCTGAAACAAAATGTCCCCCAGACATCTGGGGAATGTATAAATTCTGAACGCATAAGGTCTTTAAAATTAAGTTTCTTTAATGAGGTATGGGTCTGTTCTCCCTCCATATCACTAAATTACTGTGAAGATTAAGGCAGTGAGGTTCAGAAATGTGTTTTAATCATTAGAGGTAGTTTATGTAAGAATGGTTATTTTAGATCCTCACTTTCGAATATTTAGACATAAAACCTAGCTGAGTTTTAAGAAGAGCATGCACTTTGAATTGTCTTTTATTCAAAGCCTATAAATATTTATATAGAAAGCTAAAGCTAACCTTTAAAATCAATGAAATCTTTTATATTTAAAACTATAACTGCTTAAATCATCATTATTTTGTCCCAGAATGTGGCTTCTTTTGATCTCTAAGTACAGCTCTTCTCTAAATCTTCACAGGTAATAAGGAAATTTTCCCACTAGAAATGCAAGCTTAAACATTACTATTTCAACACTTTTATATTTAGTTCAGATATTTTGATTAGGCATTTGGTTATTTAAGAAAAGTACTTTTCCCCACATATCATTGGCATACCAGTCAGAGTTTGTAGAAATGATGCCAGCTCAATAGAGGCTCATTCCTACCAATCAGAAATCTGCCCTCCTACATGCAAATCGCCTCTTGCATTAATGTAATAGGCAGTTTTCTATGTTTTTTTTTTTTCTGATCCTTTCTACAAGAGGAAGCATTGAAAGCGAATCAGGAATACTGTCTTAGAAATGTGAGTTGCAACTAGAAAGCAACCACCAGGTCCAATTAAGTCAATTGTTTCCAAGCTCCATCAATGAACACCTTTTCTGCAGAACATTAGTGGTGGCCTGCAAGAAGAGCAGAAACCATTGACCCATGCTCCCTGCCATGCTGGATTAGCTCAGATACGCCAACACATGGAGGTCTTCACTGGCCCCCAGGCAGATGGAGAGGGCACCCATGTGCCCACTCCAAGCTCCTACCAAGAACTCCTTGCACCTGGAGAGGAAAACTACTTTGGAAACAGTAACTTAGCTTTTCCTGATTTCACTCCAGTTCCCTGCTAACTGCGAACAAGCTCTTACAACTTGTCTGACTTTTCTGATTACAAGTATTATCTTGGTGCAAGGTTAGAATTTAAGGCGTCAGACTGGACGTGAGCCTCAGCTAAGCAACAGGGCTGGTTAGATAAGTATCCGGAAAGCCTTGCAGAGAGTTGGCTGTTTCAGAAACAAGCTGCAGTGATACCATAAATAGACTGGCACACAGGACAGCTCAAATTGGATTTTGGCTGTATTCGAATGATAAAAGGGCAACACCTTCTAACTAGGATACTAAAACCCTCCTGTAAGGGGTCCTCTACAAATGAAATCCAATAAACAGACACAATTAAAAGAGAGAGAGAAATGAGCAATACAAATTTAGTCAGTTTTCCTACATGAAGTGGAGATAATAATTGAATATACAAAGCATTCGGTCATAAGAAAACATATGAGGACATTGATCACTTTAAACCATAATCCTCAAGCAAATAGTAGTCTCTTTCTTCCCTCTAAAAATAGAGCTGAATCTCTAACCATGTCAGAGGAGTAGATAATAACCATCAAAAATCCACAGAGACTTGACTACCAGCATGAAAATTTTCCTCTATATGAGAAACAGCACGAATTTAGCTTTCCAAACATAAATGGGAGATGGCATAGGGGAAATCATAGTGCACCAAAGGGATTTTTTTCTGGGCAAGATAATAGTTTTCTCAGCCTATGTCACACATATAATTGCTTCTCTTATACATTAATGAATTTGTATCTCTGGCTTTCCACTGAAACAGTCCTCTTTCAGATCTTTCTTCCCCACGCTGTTGTGGAAGAAACTGCCATACGTCCATAAGAATACACACTCTCATAGGTCCATATAAATGAATGATTTTACTAATGTAAAGAGAGTTCTACCACTGTTAAGCCTCATCAAAGAGATTAGAGACAGGACCCTACTGTCTGCTCCTCAAAGTGTATTATTTTTTGTTAGATTACTTTTGTTCATAACATGGCCATTGAAAATTTAATGTTCTTACATACATCATTGTCAAACTTTATTGCACATCTATGGGGCAAGTAATTTCATGAAGTGATGGACTATGAGATATAGATTTATCGGAAATTCCTGCTGAAGGTAAATGAATCCTTTCTGCCAGCTGGAAGACAGAGCTATAGACAAGCTATTTTCTCAGCTGTCTGTCATTCTTGATTTACAGAAAATGATGACTGATGAGTTTTAAAATCAGATTATCACTGCTATGCCTATAAGCTTGATTTTAAGTACACAGTGTTTGTCATCTCTGGAATAAAAACAGTTTCGGTGCTAGATTGTTTGGCTAGAATTTACCAATTAAAGGAAACCATTAGAAAAAAAAATCCCCCTTATGATGAATCCCAATTCCTGCATAGTATGTAAAGAATATGGTTCCCAAGCCCATCCTCAAGACCTAGTGGCCAAAAAGCTAAAAGAGAGCACAGCCCTGCACCATCTGAGGTCATGCAAGGAAACTCCCCACTCCACCAGAGCAAAGTGACAGCACATGGGCAAGCAGCATCATTTTTTGAAAGGAAGGTATATAGCATCTGACTAGAGTAACAACAAACTCACCTGCATCTCCCAACTTGCTTTTGTCTCAATTTCTCACAGTAATCCAGGAAAACTGCAGCTCTACACCTGGACAGGATAGAAGCAAGTTGTATTAATTTTTGTATTTCCCTTCTGAAAACAAACACACACCATTGGTTCCATTTAAAATAAAGACCAGCATATTTTTAATTTACAATGTTAAAACACTTTATGTTTCTGCTGATGTTTTTTATGTGCAAAATGGTGAAGAGAGAGTACACAGTTTTGCATCCCTCATCTGCAGGTTTATTCTCCACAGATTTCTCTCTCCTGTAACAAGATACAGCTACATGTGCCTGTGCACGAACACATCTGTGGCTCTCAGTGCCAGGAAAAGAAGACATGTATGCAGAAGCCAAGCATTTCATAATGCCCTCACAAAGATCAAGGTAACTCAAAAGCACAGCATATTGACTATCTCTCTTGCAATCCAACCGTGCAGAGGACAGTTCATTGCTCCTACGACTGAAGACTCACTGTGGGCTTGAGGCCTGCAGAGTTCTACAGACTAATCAGTCCTGTGTAGAGGAACACATATATATATGAGGGTAAAGTAGGGACCCTAGGAAGAAAGTCTGTGTTGCCATGGATAAGCTAGCTAAGGCACAGCCAAGCGAGATTCAGAAACTTAGAAACAGATTAGAAGATTGCACTGATAATTATTTTGCTTTTGCCTGTTATTTGTGTGGTTAGGCAGAACTGTCCATTCAGTCTGAAAAGACGGCAAGGCTCAGCCGTCCCTGTGATACTTTGTGTGTGACTTCACAGTACATTTCACGTGTTCCAGCCACAAAAGCTCAGATCTTGCCTTAGCCCCTTTCTGCCACTGAGGAAGCAGGAATGTGATTTATCAAGGGCTCCAGTTTTTCTAGTGGAAAAGATGCCCTTGCCCAAGTTCAAGACAGCCGAGGCAGGCCCAACCAAGGGGCTGCCCAGCTTGTTAGCCCTGGTGGCCAATGGCTAAGACTTACAGGAGCATATAGAAACAGATAAATCTAATAATTCCCGCTGAGACCCTTGGTCAGAAGGGGAAGAGGTGATGGCTAGTGCCTGTTATTTTCCTGGACAAAACAGAGGCAGTGGAGAATCAGGAGGGAAGAGACATGCAATGGAAAGGAGTAGGTAAGCTGGAAGTGAGCCACAGGAGACCAAGGTAGCAAAATAGTATGCAAGGAAGAACCAGAAATAAAGAAAAAGCAGAAGAAGGTTCAAAAGAAGATAATGAAGGACTACAAGGCATGAGAAAAAAAAGAGATAAAGAAAGAGTGATGTGTATGCCAAAGAATAGAATGAAACAATAAAAACTTCAGTTGTGGGTAAAGAAAAAAGACAGTAAAAGAAAAAGAACCGAAAACAGTGGAAATAGCTTTGTTTTAATTTAGTAAACTGCTATTGTCTAATCATCTAATAGAATGATCCTCCTAAGGATCCCTCCTGCTCAGGGTACATTTGTTATATGCTGCATTTAACTTCAGTGCTTTTCAATAAGCATAGCAAACATACCAAAAAAACATGTGGGGCTGGAGACATTTCCCATAATACCCCCTCCCCTGAGTATTCCATCATCATTTAACCACATCTTTCAGTAACCTAACAATAATATTAAGTGTAAAAGGACAGATAGATGTGAGTACAGACATGGGTGATGTAAGTATCGAATAACTATCGGAGACTAAGAATAGGAATTAATGTAGCACTAGTTACACTATTTGGAGGCTGGATACTCAGGAAATATTGGGCATTGCAGAGACCAACTGGGGTTTTCCCACAGGCAAAAAAATCAAAAGAAGAACTGAAAAGTAATAAATAGAAAAAAAATACCTTAGAGTTGTTTAAAATGGAAGGATCATGCCCTATTACCTTAAGATTTAAATATATTTAGTAATAAGGAAACTTAAAGAAGGATCTGGATATAGCACTCTTATGCCCCTGGGCCAGTGCTTGTCCAGAGGTTCCTATCTGCCTGTGCCCAACTTCTTGAAATGTAATTACCATGTTTGTTAATTAGTCCAAATTTCTACCATAACAGGTTAATTCCCTATTACTGTTCTTTAGCATAGTCTTTCATTTGTTTTTTTAAGTGTGTTTTCTCCTTCTGCTTTGGTTTACACTCTCAGTATCCACAGCATCACCAGCTGCGCTCGCTACCTACCAGGGTAGCACATGATTTCTCTGCAGACTAGAGATTTCTCTGCGCTGTGCTGTACTGCACTGCTTACTACTCACACAGTGCACCACACGATCAGATGAGTAGATCTGCTTCTTTGCACCAGTTACCATGACAGCGTTGTCTCCTTGGGGTGCCTTCCTTGAACTCTTGCACTTCCTAGATGAGGGGGTCAAATAACAATTACTTGAGTTAATGACATCTGTTATACACCTGGGGACAGCACCATTTCCAGCAGCTTCCAGGGAAGAGTTAAGCTCTACAGAGAGATAAAAATAATGCTCAGAAACCAAAGGAATTACACAGCGCATGTGTAGGCCAAGCAGTGGGAAGGCTGTCTAGCCTGCCAGATCTCACATCCTCTGGGTAGCCGCAGGGGACACGCGGTAGCCACCGTATCTGACCCACGTTCAGTCAGCGTCAGCTCAGATTGGAGAGCTGGCAGGAGCATAGAAAAGGAAAACAGATGTTGCTGCACTCTGCCTCTGTCAAAAGGCGTTTTATTATATTATTTTTACCCTGGGGAAATGAGACCTGAGAGGTACAGAAGATGCTTAAAAGTATTCACAAAGAGAAAATAAGTGGCACATATGGATGCTCTCTGTGAGGGATACTGTCAGGAGGAGCATCGGTGAGAGAGGACAATGGAAGATCAGGGGACATGGTAAGGAGGGGAGTGGAGGGGAGAGGCAGAAAGGATCAGAGGTCTCAAGTAAGGAAGGAGGGGGTACAATATGTAAGTGGTGTAAAAACATTGTGAGGATAAATTTAGGGGAAAAAATAATAGAGCATAGCAACACTGCAACGTGTTGTCTTGCTCTATCAAATGAACTAAAGGATGGATTTTGTTTGCAAGAATTGGGATCTTTGTGTCCTTGACTCCCCAAAGACTTCTGTTCACTTTTGTAAGACAGATTGGAAAAAAGGCATTTCCTCCTGTGGCTTATTGCTCTGTCTTTTCTTATATCCTATACGCATGCTGAGTACAAACCTCCAAGGGAAGGGTGACTCCAAGAGTCCTATCCTTGCAGCCCCATGGACTTTCCTCTGAGAAAGCCTACCTTTGCTACTTACTATCCCACTCACGCTCCACCACAAAAAAGGCATTTTTTTCCCCCTATACACTTGAATGCTTGAACCATGCTTCTAATTAAACTCCTAAAGAGTTTTAATCAGTCAGTATCTACCCCCAGACATAGCGCATACCCCCTTCTGGAAGGAAAAGGTAGCACCGATTTCAACACAAGGTGAACTTTGATAGCTGGACACAAACCTGTTCTGAGGAGCAGGGGAGAGATGTTTGTGCCCTGGCTCACCTTTCCATGCAGGCTTTGGAGGAAACAGGCAGCCAGGTGAAGGTGACTGAAGGCCACAGCGAGACAGCTGCCTGGGTTGTTCAAACCCTTATCCCAGCTCACAGGGTGTCCAGCAGCCCAGGTAAGGTCCATCTCAATAAAACGCAGTGTGCTGATGCAGTGCCTCATCCTGGCTGCCTGCTCACAGCAGAAGGAAAATTCACACACCTAGGGAATGTATCAGTCAGGAAGGAGCTGAGGATAATCTACATGAACCACTAGGAAATCTACTCCGGCCTCCTCCTTACAGAGCAGGCAAAGCTTTGTAACATTGGCATTGTAGAAACTCAGTAGGACTAAAGTGCTCATTTCACTGGCAGTAGAGTATAAATAGAAGAGGGTGGAAAACACTGAGAAATGACACTGTATCTTTTATCCATGTCATCATGTGAACTCTAGATACAGACAGTACTTACGGCCACCTAAATAATTCTAACTCCTACAAATAATACTTTTATTCCCATCCGATAAATGGGGGGATTCAATTACAAAGAGAAGAGCTAAGGTTGTCCGATGGAATTCTCCCATTCTGGAAAAAAAGCATGACTTGAAGATCAGAAATTAGTAAACAAATGTAAATCCACATAAAACTTTAATTCCACTGGGTCTGAATGATGCCTCTGCAGTCTCTTATATCTTTACAGTGACTCTGCTTTTGCACTAAACTGCTGAGGAGCCAGCAGCTCTGGTCCTGCAGCCTAGCACTTAACTGTCTCCACAGTCAAAAAATCCCACTTGCTAAACTGTACAACCCGCTCAGCCTACTGCAGACCCTTCACTCTTTCGCACACAATGCCACCTACTGTTGTGCTTTTCCTTGTTGCCACTAAATCTGCAGACCATGATCATCTACCACCAAAATGCTGGCAAGACGTGACCAAAAAAAAAAAAAAGGAAAAAAAGAAAAATGAAAAATGAAAAATGAAAAAAAAAAAGAAAAAAGTTCTTTGGTCAGCTATTGACAACCAATATGATGGAACAGTGAAAACAGAAAGGGACACCCCAACAGCTTTATCTACACAGGGGTGGAGAAAGATTTCCCAGATTGTTTCCAACTGGATGCTCCAACAGGTCTGTGCACAATGCAATGCCACCACCTCCAACCCTATGAATGCAGTTGGTGCTACTGCCAGCTTCACAGGACAACATACATTGCACGTATTTGAGTCCTAACTCTTCGCTACCTTGTTAACAGAAATACAGTATTTGCAGTATCCAACAGTCTGGAAGGACCCAAGCTCAATCAGGCAAAGGGACTGTGTCAGTAAAGTTTCTTAATACATGATCTAATCAGAAATCCACAGTAAAACAGTGTAGTGAAAAGTTTTACCCACAAATTAAGCTTTATGTGTCTGTTTAGGACCTAATACAGGGGGCAAGAAGTGGAGAAAGGAACAGAAAGGCAAGTTATAATGAACCCTGAAATGCAGTTAGATACTTTGAGTACAAAAACCCAGATGTGCCAGACTAAATTTTGGGTATGGTCCTCTTTTTCTGGTACAGCACACACAGCTCTGATACCTGCAGAGAAGGTTGAGATTTATATTATTTCCAAATTAAATAATGGAGAACAGTTTAAGTGCAATTTACATTTCTATTGCAGAAGAAAGGGCTGTAGGCACCATTTTCAATTTGCAAGTTGTATGAACACATACACAAGGACACAAGCTCTCTTTTTGTGATTTGCTCACCGTGTATTACAGTACAGTTTCCATCCAAACAAAGGGCAGCCAAGTGGCCTGAATGCTCCCCTGTCCCAAGCATCTTCTATAATGGACAGCCAGAAAATGACCCAGGTACTTGCTAAGTCAAATGCACATCACCAGTTACCTGAGAATTTGGAGTGGAACAAGAACCGAATTTCTCCACCCTGAGCTTTTGTGAAGATGTCTCTTTCCCTGTAAAACCTTTACAAAGTATTTCTATCCCTGAGGTCCCCCTTTCTCTCTTCAGATGCACTAGGCAATGTTTTGTGTCATGACGCACATGCCTGTCAGGTCATGTGAAGCTATAGAAGCGGCCTGCAGCAGAGATTCAGTGCCATTCCCAATAAATTGTCAGCAGTGTGGAAAGCAATAGTTGCCCATAATTTGAATTTCATGCCAGCTCGTCGTGGAAATCCCATCTGACAAGTCAATGTGCTTGAGAACTTGCTCAAATAGGTGCTTATATCCCAGGAAAGCCTTCTGACTAGCCCAGGCTGTGTGCAGGGTGCCGTGCTCCTGTCGCACCAGCAGTGCTTGCAAAGGGGGCTTCACCCACGGATTTGAAAGCCTGGATCCTAATTATAACAGCTGTGCCAAAACAGAAAGCTGGAAACCACCAAAACTGAATTTCAACTTGGCCACAAAGAAACTGAGTTGCGCCTTGTGACCCTGGCACAGGCAAGCAGCATGTGCACCATCTTTCCAGGCTGCTGGTCTATCCTAGGTCCTCATGCTGCCACGATGGATCCTCACAGCCAGTCTCCCACTGGCCTCAGCGAGAAACAAGGCAACATCTCCACGAGCTTTGTGGGAGGCCCACAGGTCTCAGGCGGCAGCAAAAGCACCATGTAAAACTGCAATATGGAGACTTATGGAGACGGCAAACGCAGGCCGTGTAAAACAGCATCACACTGTGACTGAAACATGGAGTTGTTGCCAGTCACGAGGAGAAGCAAAGCTTTTTACAGCTCGGGGGGCTGTAATCAAGTTTTTTTTTTTTTTTTTGTGGGAATCGTAGCCTACAGGAGTTTTTAAAGGGGACCTGGGGAAGGCTAATGAGGGAGTTCACAGGAAGGCTGTTCAAGCATGAAAAGCAGCAAGGGAGAAGGCAGAAAGGCCTCAGTAAAGGAGAGGCACTAGAGCTGCTGCAGGGGACAGGATGCAGGAGCCAACAGATATCTGAGATATCAATCTGAGATAGTACATGAGGAAAAGATATGCCCCTCAAAGTGAGGACAAAACCCAAGCTTATTTAGTAGCTGCCAGAAAAGGGAGAGCTATAGAGAAGTAAAACTTAGATGCACAAAGTGACTGGCTAGGAAAACGCTGCCTGCAATGGCCTTCTGGATTAATTAACCTGTTGCCCCTCCAGCTCAGGTGCCCAGGTGTTTGCATGGCAGTTTATAAAAGTGAGAATCTTTCAGGAAAATTTCTAATGAATTCCACCCTTCTCACAGCTAGGAAAAACTCCTAGATGCCCTGTTTTGTTCTTTCTCTCTTCCTTGGCTGCATTGGCTTTCATCAATTGCTTGAAATAGCATTTCCTAGACCATGCAAATCTCCCAAACACCGAGAGACTGTGCTCAAAATGTGCAAGCTCTGTCTGAAAAATATCATAAATTTTATTTACAAAGGAGGGAATTAATGAGGAACTGCCTAACCCAATTTGACCATTCCCTGAAATTGTATTTGCAGAAAGCTCCAACTGTCCCACAAACAAGTCTGAGATTGAACTTCTGGATGCACAGCCAGTATTGCCACCCTCACTGTGATGCCTGCTTCTACTCCTAATAGCATGTAAACACTGAGACATGATTTACATCTAAAGGTGCGAGTGGTTCTGAATTAAACAGCGATCTCTGATCCCCATTGCTGATACAAGGCAGGATTTAAAAAGCCAGCTTATGATACTAAGCAGAGGGCAAGTGGCACCTCTACTTTTTCCCAGGGAATACAAAGGGTGTTTTTCTCGCACATTGCCAAGTTATGGATTGAATCTGTTTATAATGCCTGGTAAAAGGCATTGCTTGGGATGCCAAGGTAAGTGGCATCTGTTCATCATGCCACCCAATTATGAGTCAATTAACAATACCACTGATATTTTAAAATGATTTAAAGGGATAGAATCAGAAGTTAATAAAGACCTCCACATTTTGATCCCAAACTGTTTGCCTCTAACTGTTCTGTGAGCTGTGAGCATTTGTAACACATCAGTCTATCGAGCGTAACTACCAAAACCAAATTCTTCTAGGATCAGCTCCTGTGGAGCTTTGTTCCCAACACTAGTACAGATGTACTCAAGAAACCAAACAACTGAGTAGTATCTCGGGAAGCAAAATACTGCAGGACTCACATAGTGTAAGATACCACTTAGGAAGAAAAGTCACCATGATCTGGCCCCTATCTGCATCCCACCCTTATTCCTAGTTATGTTATATGAAAAGCCCCAACTGAATCTAATGCTTTTACTCCTTTGCAGTAAAATGCCACAGTTCCTAAAGAGGGAGATCATGTCCCTTTCGATAAGTGCCCACATTGAAAAAAAAATTAAGTATCTCTCCATCGTCAAAGAGCAGAGGCCTTAAGAGAACACTCTGGACAAGTTTATGCTAACAACTTGCAAGCAAAAACAAATTGAATATTTAACTTTGTGAGCAAAGTTCCAGGCCAGGCAGGTTGTTGGGTTTTTTTGTTTGTTTGTTTGTTTTTTCCTTTTTTTTTTCTTTTCCAGCTGGACTGGTTCCATTTACCAGCTTCCTAGGCTATTTTCAAAAAAACGTATCAACTTATTCAGCCCCTATTCTGGAAAACGCCAAGAGCCCAGTAAAGCTGTGGCGAACACCTTGCAATGCTTGCAATGAACAAGGGCTCTGCTACCTGAGTGTGTCAGTTCAGAGGAGGCATTGCAGCACACAGGGTATTTTGAATAGAGGCCAAAAAGCAGCTCCAGAAATAGCGACACTGCGTTTCTGTCCATCAGGCACTGAAGCCTCCACATGGAGCAATAGCCTCCAGGGTAGAGGTGGTGAGTGTCAAGAGCTGCTGGGGCAGGGAGCAGGAGTAAGCCCAGCCATAAATACACTTCTCCTAAAAGCCCATCTGACCCCAAAGTCAAGAACCTAGGGGAACCCACCCCTACTTCTGAGATCCTGGAAGAACCAGAGAGGATAAACATTTTTCAGTAGTTATCAGTGTGATTAAAGGCTAGAAATAGCCTCCTGGTCTGGAATATTTGAAGTTTGCATGAAGTACCTTCTCCATTAAACACTTCAGGTGCTGCGAAATGGCAGCTATTGCAGGAGATGGATAAAGCTCCAACTTCTAGGATCAGAGCCAGTCACTGTCTTTGCAGTTCTATAAATACAGGCAGAAACAAAAGACTACTTAAATCTGATAAAATCTAAAAATAAGTTAATTTCATCTCTACTTTCATATCCTGAGAAAGCTCCTTGCCTGACCAGTTCTCACAACTTTACTTCAAGCCAACCTGCATGTAATAAGGAAACCTATATTAAATTATGCAGGATCCATCAAGAGACAGACATTAAATATCAGACTAAACACAGCTGATGATATCAAGCAGAGGGAGCATTGGCACATCCTTTTTCATGAAACATGAGTATGCACAGGCTATGGTATCCTATGATTTACAGTACAGTTGAACATTACCTGTACTTGACAAACATGCATTCGAATCCAGTTGCTGAAATGAATTGCAATGCCCTGAGAGGAACAGCTACATTTGTCGTTCTTTTACCCTTTCAATATAGATGTTTCCCTAAAGTGAACTACACTACATGATCTTGAATTTGTTGTTTTCTCCCAACTGTATAGCAGTAATTATCTGTTATGGAGTGAAAGTATTTCTGAAAGACAGATTTTGGTGTTTTAAGGTGCAAATCATAATTATGTGTTCCCCGTAGCAGTTTAGGTAGAAAACAGGTACTTCAACCTGCCATTTTCTCCCTATGTCCCTGTCCTTAGCCCAAATTCTCCAAGCGTGCACAGACACACTCGGATGAGCAGGGAACAAATCTTATTATACTAGCAGAAGGTCTAGGGGTTCTGTTGCTTAATGCTCTAAGATGCTACTTAGGGACTAAAGCAATATGTGGAAAGAATAGTAAGCTGGAGTAGGAAGAAAAACTCATGAAGACATTTAAATTTCCCTTTATGAAATAGGATCTTCTGAGAAAGGGCAGCATATTGGTTCCCTTTCCTGCATTTTTTTGACTGTTCTTCATCATAAATCATGCTGCACATGTCAGTGGAGTGGGGTTCAACCTGAGCTCTTTCATGGTGCCTGTTCAGAAGCTCTGCTGAAGGCCACTCCATGGGGCTGCCAAGAAAATTGCCACTATCAGAAGACCAGAAATATACCTTCCTGCCCCATTCATGTAATCCACTTCTTGCTTTTCACCTTTTTTAATGGGTCACTGTAGAAAAGATTGAAAAGGAGATTAGGGTCCCAGTGCCTGTGCCCTGAGTTTGGTGGCAGAAATCACAGGAGTAACCACCACTGCATTACATCTTTGCTTATAAAAAGACAGCTGCTAATATGCTGCACATCTCCCATATACCAGAAAAAAAGACTTGAGGAATACAAAGCTAAATATAAACAAAATGCAGGTTTCACACACAGTAAATTATTCATAAAAAATGAATTATTTGAGTGTTGCTGCCAAATAGAGTATGAAATTCAGATAAGCCAAGATGTTTTCAGAGCACTCATTTATATTCTTAATAGCTATTCAGTTCAGCCATGTTGATTTCCCAGGATGTTTCGTATTGGCTGGAACAAAATTTTGTCTGCACTGATTGTGCAGAAGGGTTGTTCTTCATGCAAACATCCCTTTATCCCCACAAGGAAAATTTTTAGTCTGAAAACAAGAGTTTTTGTAATTAATTATTTAGAAATACTATTTCCTAATCTCCTATTTAAGAATTTAAAATTTTCCAACCAAAAACCAGAAACAATGCAATTTGACTCAACTCTTCTATTATACAAAGTTAACAGGAAACAGTGCAGTGGAGCGGTTTGAAGTCAAGCACAAAAACTAAAGGCTGTTAACTGAGCCTAGCAAATATTTATAATTGAAGAATATGTTCATCTCATCTCATTTCAGCAGTTTCAAGGCTGCAAAAACCCAGAGCTGCTAACGCCACACCATGTACTCAGAGAACACAAGCACAACATTTCAAAAAGCCTGGTTTGACAGAAAGTTGTCACTTGGACACTCCTTCACCTGTTTCTAGTAAAGGCACTATATGTCCCTTGTGCTTTCAAACTCACATCCTTCAATATTGGTTCTTCCTTGGAAGATGTTTGGGGCTCTTTGGCCAGTCGGTGTGGAGCAGAGCCACTGTCCCACTTTCCAGGCAGCTGCAGCAGCACGAGCAGGGACACGGTGCTGCTCCCAGTTCTCCGAGCTGCCACTTGGGCACATCTCCGGATAGCGGCTGCTGCACTCCTAGCTCTGGGGAGGTAGACTATTTTAACAAGCCCCCAAATGCACTTCGCAACCAAGGCTCCTCCAGGAGACAGATCTTGCTCCCTCAGGGTCGAACCTCCCAGTATATTCTTGGTGATAAAACAGCCCTTCTAAAAAGCATCCCAAAGTGTTGTGCAGAGCTGTTCCTCACTAGCACTCCCCCTCTTTGTTAATCTGATCAACCTTTCTTCATAATAACTGAAAATCAGTCACTAAAACTGAAAATCTTCCATAATTAATCCCTCATGTTGCTATGAAACTGCAGGGAAGTATCTGTTTATTCTATGTGTGATAACCACCTCCACCTGTCAGACCTGAGGGCCCTTGGCACTGGAAAAAATAGCCAAACCACTCTGAACAAAGGGCTTGGGTCAGTGCTAGAAGGAACAGGGATCTTAGGCCAGTGAGCACTCCAGTATCTTACTCCCAGACATCTCATCCTGGCCTACTTGTGCAGAGAGACCTAGGAATGAAATCCCAACCCAACGCACCTGGAGCCAGAAAAGAAAATGATTTATAGTGCACATGGATTTTACCTGGCTTCTCAAGCACCCTACCAAAGTGTCTGCTTGAAACACAAAATACCTCTGCTCCCTGAAGAGAAACATAAAGCCCTAAGCCTGAAAAATAAGAGAGAGAAATCAGGTGCCGAACCTTTTTGTAGTCACAGAAATATGAGTGACAGTCTTGCAGTCTCAAAATTTGAATTTTGAAGTTTTTCATTTCTGCTCTGGCTATAATTGCTTTTCATTAGAAATACTGGTTGGTTGTCATCCCAAAGTCTGCATCCACCGACCCTTTAAAATATCAGTAATGATGTACCTTTTCAAAAGCTGTCTGTATTCACTAGTTCAATCCACATACTTGTTGATTACTTTAAAAATTACATGTTTTGTGGGAGCCCATCCAGACTTTGCAGGGGCTCTACCAGAAGGCAGTTCTCCAACCACTTTTTCACGAACAGAAACATCCATTCCTTCTACTAGTTATGATGAAAGCTTACCAAAAACCCATTCTGGAGAGAAAAAAAAATAAAAAATATGCTTACCACTTGAATAGATTATATCTGAGATAGAGCTTTTCAGAATATCTTCAGAGCTGTTGGTCAATCTCCTTAGGCACCGCAATCCCTCAGACGTCTCATTCCTGCAGAAAAGGGATAGCTACAGAATTCTGTGGCCTTTTCTAATCCCCTTAGCAAGCAGCCATGCCACCCCGCTCAGAATATTTCTGTCAAGGTTTTCTCCCCTACTCTTCTTTTGAAGTTGTGAAAGTGATCTCTCTGGGGAGATGTGAGAGGTGGTGTTCACTGATGATTGATCAACCATGTTAAAATTGACCTATTCCTCTGGTTCATTCGAGAACACTAGAGCACTCCTTAGACACATGAATATAATTTCTGTATATCTCAGAATAATTCAACCTTTTGCCTTTGCTTCTGCAAGGCATATTTAATATAGCCCCTGTGTAAGGTCTTCAAAGCTTCCCAAAGGTGACCTTGGAGTCTGTGTGAGGCTTGCTCAGCTGCAGAAATTGCCCTGAGGCCATACCACCTTGCACTGTGATTCTGTCAGATTTCACAGTCCTAAATCTGCGCTAGACTGGTATCCGTGCAGGCAGCATCACTGCAATGCAGTCACAGTCAGCTGGGAAAACCATGGTGCTCTTCCTCCAGGGCTGCAACCAAGCTTGTAGGCCCTGCACTATATGGGGAGGTCTTGCTTCTAGAGCCTCCAGTAGCCCCTGGGAATGGAGAAAGCAATAATATACCAAAGCACAGACTACTCACTGCTTATTCATGGTAAACTGTTTGGAGTGACAAGAAGATGAATCAGCAGCATTGCAGGACAGTGGCTGAGGTTGTTGCACCTGGGAGCAGAACCACATCTCACATCAACAGCGGGATCGAGATGAGGCACGTCACCACCTCTTTACCCCTCATCCAAACTGTGGGTTTCCAACATGATCCACTGCTCCCTCACCTGGAAACACTTGGCTGCCAGCACCACGGGCACTAGAAGGTGTGCTATCAGACCCTGAGGGCAGTGAGAAGCCTTGGCAGGACCTCCACTCCCATCGCACTTGGAGTGGAGAGCCTCACCCCAAACACCAGAGCCAGCACAAGGCTCTGGAGACCCTCATGGAGCAACACTGAGGAGGAAACATTCCCAGAGATTATAAATGTGAGTTTAAATCATCATCATCATCAATCTCTATGACTATACCAGTTTGAATCAATAAAAGCGTTTTTCTGAAGTCACAGTACTTAAGTTTTATTATAAGCAAACTCTCCTTTCTGTTAAGGCACATAAATGGGAAACGGGTCTAAAATGAAAAAAAAAAATACATGACTGCACATGAGGCAGTATATATAAGTAGCTATTGTCAAGAAAAATTTCTGTAAACAGAATCTGGAAAAATGCATCTCTAATACAAACATAATTTACCCCACTTTTATTCCATAAAACCACATTCGTATTCTTCTTTAAACTTCTTAGGAAATTGTGTGAAACCTGCAAAAGTGGATCTTACATATTACGTGTTACTATACCAAGTCTTGACCAGCCAATTTGATGGGGAACTTTCTTCCAGAAGAGCATCAACCACAGGAGAATCTTATCTCTGGATTTCCTGCCCAACACAGTTGTGTAATATTCATCCTGGCTTGCAGCTTCGTTCATGAGTTTGGCAGTGCTAATGCTGTTTATTTGGGAAAGGTTTTTGAAGTTACCTATCCATAGGAAGGTGTTCACTGAGCACTGAATACAGGACGGAAAGCAGAAAGCACTTAGTGACAGGCACTCTTGTCTTTCCAACATACCGCTTCGAAAGAGACAGAGTTTGCTGCAGAGAGTGACAAACCATGCGTGAAAGTATTTGTGTGGCCTCCACAGTCACATACACGTGTCATGACCCATGACATCCCAAATACAGGCATTCCCATTGAGCCAGTATATTAATGCTAATTCCTCTTGAATATTCTCAAATTTTGCCAGCCTTACATGGAGCTGGGCTCTGATGCAGAGATAAAAAATGAGATGCTACCTGGTCCTGCAGCCTCAATGCACCAGAATAGCAAGGGTCACCACAAGACAGTTAATTCCTGTTCTCCTTCACAAGGGACAATGTTTCAAGTAGTGATACAAACCGCCCTTAACAGCCCTGCATATTTCAATCAGGGTTGCATGTGGATGCACATGCTTTATACCTCCATCCCCCTGGCTCAATGAACCCCGAGAACCACAGACTAAAGAATCTTCCCTTGCTCACAGCAGGATTGCTATCATGGCCCAGTCACTCAGATGTATTCAAAATAATCCTGAAATCATGTTCTACTTCAAGAATTTTATTCAAAACCACAAGTCACATCTACTATTTAATCAGCCAAGACATCCAGTTATTAATTAACAGCTCTTTTAATACCCAGAAGGTGCAACCTTGTCTCTTCCACGCATCTGTGAGTCTTCAGGAAAATCGCAACCAGTTGTATAGATTAATTGAGATGGAACCTGAGTCTGAAGCGCAACAGACTGTGAACTGACTCTAGGCTATGATAAGCAATGCTATCCTATGGAGAAATGAGCTGGGTTACCTTTGAACCGTGCCAGAAATTCTGATCAGTGGCAGAAAAAAGAAACAGTCCACCAGGATGATATAAGTTAGAGGTAGCTCGGGACCCAAGCTCCAGACGCAACAGAGGGTGAGATGCTGGACACATTGGACATGCTGACTCCAGTTTGGGCAGCTGGGCTTCAGAAAGGTCAAGAATCACTCAAAGCAGAGAGGCCCTGAAGCACCCCGCACACTCCCTGCCTATAGCACTGGAGGACTGCATTGCCCTCTGGTAAATCTTCCTGCTCCTGAAAACCTGGATTCCCCCTCCACCTCTGCCAAGCAGAATTTCTGTGGGCACTGCTAAGTGCCTAACAAGACCCAGGGGTCTTGCTTGCAGAAGCACGGAGTTTGTGCAGCTGCAAGTGAGGTCAACCTGGGCTATGATTTGTGGGCTATATAGTCCAGAGTGCTCTAAAAATTAAATCCCTGGTGCCTCCATCTGAGTATGCAGTCGGGGGATATTTTGACCTCTATCTCTGTGTCATAGTTCTTGATCACTAAAATGAAGTTAGTACATCTCCCAGAGCATGGTACAAAAATAAGTGCATTAATATTTGTGGAACATTTAAATACTGTAGCAACGAACATCAAAGAAGAGCCCATGAGGAAATTAATAATTCTGTCTTCCAAATAAGATCTGAATAGTGTGTGTAAATAATTCATGGGTCTGCATACATTGAGGAAAATAGAACTACTGAACATCTGCTCATTCTTTGGGCACCAGCTCTTCTGTGCAGTAAGGACGCTGAGATCCTAGGGGAAAAACAGTATGTTAGTATCTACTATTATATTGCTCACTGCTGACTCATTAGATTTGGACAGGCAACCTAATTCTCTAACTTTTTCTTTTGCAGAAAAGGGACTTGCAAATAGTAATACAAGCATGGGAAATGGAGAAATTGTGTCAGGCACAAACTTCTACCACATGCAAAGCTGTTTGTGCCCATTCAGACTACAAACATGGCTTTGCAGCAACACTGATAATATATGTTTATTTTCAGTTCCTATTTTCTGGTATAAATTAGTATTTCTTAATCTGTGAACTATCAGAGAGGAGGAAAAATGACAAAAAAAGACATGTGTCAGGACCTCTACTCCTCATGGAGAAGTTAGTCCTATTTCCAAAACTTTTTGAGGAATTAATTCTATGCACAGAGGGAACAGCCCAACATCTGTTAAGATTTTTCTTTGCCTTTCTAATTAGGTACATGATCTATTCGCACCTTCAGAAAGGTATTTGCTCTTTTGAAGTGCCCAGACCTTGTATTTACTGATAAAATTCATTGACATACGCTGCAAGGAGGAAATCCAAAGTATTTATTAGCACAGGGGACAGGCCCAAGGGAAGAGGTGCTCATGACCTCTCCTGATTCATTAAAATCTGAGGAAGTTTGGGGCGTGATTTCACCTGGAGCAGGCATGCACATTCATAATGGAAGGATGGCTTTATGGAAAACTCAGAGGCCTGTACTCTATTTTTAGTCCTGCCACATAGTCTCACTGCAATCTTGACTTAAGTCACTTAATCTGTGCAATGGTGATATTAATCTTGCGCTTTATAAATTCACCTGGCTTTTGCAAAAATTGCTCTAAGTGCTTTTACAAGATAGGGCTTAATGTGTGTCTGGCTATCACACTCAAATCCAGAGGGAAAAGACAGTGACAAATTCAACTTCTAAATAGCATCAGGAAAAATATCCTTCAGAATGAAACACACTGCCCATCAACAGACACACTACTCCATTTCCTTTCCTCAGGACAGGGAAAGAGAGGCCCCTCAGCCTCTTAACTTCACGGCGTCCTATTTTATACTCATATTTCAATAAACCATCAGCTGAGAAATGGTAGGTGCGGCTTCCTCCTGCAGGAGGGCTGCTTGGGAAATTTGCCATCTTCCTCACCCACCATGACCCTTCCTATACAGGAAAGTATAGGAATGCTGGCATTCAGAGTCCGAGCTCCCACCTGCTATATTTTTGCAAAGCAATGCAGTCGTGTGACCCCGGAAGTACTATATGAGAAAAAGCACACACTCTGCCTGCCAGACTGGAGTCCAGCCTTAGAGTAGCTTAACTGACTTGCAAGTTGCAAGTATTTTGGTACTGATTTCAGTGAAAGGACCACTCAACGCAGAAATTCTCACACAATTTACAAAGCTACAGTACCTCTCCATTTTTTCCTGCAATTTTTAAATATCAAATGGTTATTTCATTGCATTTATTCACTATTCCTCTTGCAGGTATTGGCCATATAAACTTCTAATTCTCTTGTCACTCAGCCCACCACAAGTCACGGTATCTCCACAGTAGTCAGGGTTGAAAACGGTCTTCCTCTTTGGTCTTTAGCATCAGAAGCGATGTAGCTGTCTTAGCACAACACTTGGTCCATGTTTTGCTGTATAGACATAGCATAAAATTATTGCCTGCAAGACACTCCAAATTGTGTCCTACTCTTGTAATCTCCTTCTTTCCAGCTCTGAAATACTTACATAGAACTTTATGAGGAATGTAAAATTTTGTAAACCCAGAAAAGGCAGCAGTTAATAAATTACCAAGATCAGTTACATAAAGACTTAAGGCCCCCAGATTGTCTTGGCAGAGGCCTTAGCTTCAGCCCTCTACTCATGTCCCCATACTCTGATGTGCAGAAACACTAGCTGCTCCCTCTCTCCTTTGGCAAACCCCATCCACGGGTGTTACCCAGATTGGGCAGACCTTGATGTTGAACGGCCACCCCACACACTTGCTAGGCCCCATGGGCTCCCCAGATGCCTTTCCTCACTGACCTGCACTGGCCTCACACCACACACATTTGGTACCGATGGTACCAATATTCTGTTTCTTTTGTTACCTGCAGAAATCAATGCACTTGTATTTTACTTACAATGCCTCTGAGTGCATTGAAAACGGAAAGCACACCAAATCCTGGGGTTTCTCATTGCATCGCTTCTGCCACAGGAGGTGCTGGCAGGAATCTCCTTGCAGAGCCTTTCTTCAGCCAAGGTCCTCACACAGATCTGTTCACCATGAGTACCAATGAATGAGCACCAATCCCTGCAAACCAGAGAGGAATAACAAGGGACACATCTCAGTGCTCACTGCAATTTGCAGACTCATAATCATGGGACACACCATCCATTATGCTGACAGACACATTTGTTTGTTGAAGTCAATGAGGCTCATCCAGTTTTCATCATAAGAACAGATGGTTCTTAAACTGTATTTATTTGTTGTTCATTTGTAAACAGTTTGAATTCAAATATTTTGCAAGATAGGCAGCAGTATTTAAAAGTTATAATAATGAATATTGTGCTGAAGAGAAGTGGATTACTAAGTGAAGGCAAAGATAGATCTGTCATAATAAACTGTAGAAGCTATGGACACTGGATGGCAAAATGGCTGTATGGTGACTGTTGTTTTACTATAACAGCTACCATTAAGCCCCAGTTTTATCACCACAGCTATTGATTTATTTTGCTGAACTTCCAGAATACAGCCTAGTTAAAATTTTAACTCAAGATGTTTTTTCGCTAGTGCCAGACAAAAAATAGTAGGACTTTCTATTTAACTCAGAAGTAACTTCATCAATCATGCTGGACTCCGAAGAACACTGAAATAATGTTTGAGCTTTCAACTGAAGATGAAGTACGGGACAGGAATTAGCCCCTTCAGGCAATACAGAAAACGAGAGGGATGCAATGAGGCTTCAGTTTGCATATATTGACAGAGGGTGCAACCTGGGCCATGACTTGAAAGGAGCTGTGTCTGTGCAACTTACCCATTCAAGAAGTCCAGTCTGAATAGCTCCTGGTGACGCTGACTACCCTTTGCCAAGGCAGCTCTCAGCACAAGCCAAGGACAAAAATGTCCACTTGGTCTCCATGGTCAATCTTGAGGTAGCTGGGGGTTGGTCTTGATGAGCATACTTGAGAATAATCCTGGTGCCATGAGAAACACTTAAGCATCTTCTCAGCAAAGCCAACATTAAATTAAAACACACTGGACACCTTGGAGCGATTCTTGGAGGTTTTTAAAAAATTAACTGAAAATTAATTGAAATGAATGTTGAGCTTCCAAGGTCAGAAGATGTTTACTTTCAGCAAAAACTCAGAAAAAGCTTCATGAAAAAGGTTAATTCGAGCTGCCATGCCTAACCCTTACCTGGCTGCAGGCCAAACAATTAAAAGAAAGCGGAGAAAAACAGAAAATGACCCAAATTTATTTTAAGCCCTATCTTTATGCAGGAGAAGGAGAGCTGAGAAAGTCTTTCTCCATTCCTCCATGAGCATCTTACAAAAACTTGCCTCATTTAAACCATTCTAAATCTTCTATCAATAATGCCAAGGCCAACAGGGTACTTACACAAACAGAAAAAAATTAATTAGAAGAAATCTAGCAGCAGGATCATCATATCATAGGTATCTGTTACTGTTTTAAAAGGCATAAAAGGCAGCTATGTAGGACAGAAGACTACTTTGCTTTTGCTACTCTTTCCACTGCAATGCCCTTTATATATGCAGGCTGAGTGGAATGCATCATAAAAGGTGACATTTTATAACAGCAGTTTGTAAATTTTACAGAAGCTTACTGCCTGTAAATCACATAGCTTATTCCCTCACTGACTTTATTGCTGCAAAATCAACCATGCGTAAACTCCATGTCAGTTTACTTGAAATTTATCTTTTTTATTCAGACTGAACTGAAGTCTTTTAATATTCTTTTTCTTCTAATAATAAAGCTATCCTGATAATCTTATTTCCTTTACAGACATTTTGAAGGACTATAATGTATCTTGAAAAAGCAATTCCTGATTTAGGTGGTTCCTCTCTTGCTCCAATTTTAGCATGTACTTCTGCTGTCAAAAGACGTGCTTTTTCCCTTTATTTCAATTATGTGTATTTATTTTTATTCCAAACCCTCCCCAGGCACCTGACCCTTTTTAGATCTAAACTATTTGCCTTGCTGTGCTTTGACTTGCTTCACAGCCAGACACCACAGACTGGTTTATACAGGATCTATTTGCAGGATCTATCTTTATTTGGTTACATCCACATTTATTTCACTGCGGAGCTACACAATTTATTCTCCCATCTGTGCAGAGGATATTTTCATGGTTAGTCTTCACAGGCATTGATAGATACTGATGACACAAACTCTTTGTGTATCAGCGAGAGATTTGTGAATCAGGTAGTTAGTGAATTATCTTACTTTTCTGAAGATCTTCATGAAGTTGAGTGCCCCAAATAATGAGTTTTCAACTGCTTTTAGCAGTTTTTATGCTCCACTTTTTCAGGCCTTTTTCATGCCTGGTTTTCAACCCTAGAGGAAAACAAGCCTAGATTTTGTGCAAATCACTGTTTCAAGCATACAGAAAACTGAACTGTTTGAAAACGGATGTGAAAAGCTGTCTTTGACCTACCTATTTCTTCAGGATGGTTTTTGATGCAATTGTTGAAAAGTTTAGTCTTATTTACCTTAGCAAGCCAAACCAGATCTGCGGGCAGGTTAGACTCAGTGGAAAGCATTCGCGTTTGGAGCTCTAGAAGGTGCTAGGTGGTGCAGAGGCGCTGATTGCTGTGGAATGCCGCCAAAATGCAACAGGATCCAACACGACCCTTCTTCTAACGCGGCTCTTGGCTCCAAGCCTCATCTGACTTCACAACCTCTTTTACAAGGGTGGTAGGAAGCTTCACTGATGCCAGTGCCTATATTCCTGATTTACATCGAGTGCTTGGCATTGGAAGCTGGCCCATGTCAGAAGACTGTCAAGACTTTGTAGAACAGCTCATAGCCAAGACAACCTCTGAGACCCTGAGTTAAAGAGTAAAAGTATTTTACTCCTTAACTAAATGTTACTAACTAGTGTTGGGAAAGATGCTATTATGTTATTTTACTGCATTGATCTCCTCTTTTGGCCCTCTAACCAATGATACCAGAGTTAAAAAAAAAAAAAAAAGTGTTTTTAACTTATTTCACATAAATTGGAAGATAACTTGAGCAAACTTTGATCCACAACTTCTCCAGAAGAACAAGTAGTTTCAGCATTCTGGGCTTTACTACTGCACAGATCAATAGAAATGGATCTACAAGATGGCCCCAAACACAAAGAATTATGTGATTAGACACTTGGGAAATCTGCTATGCCACTAGCACATAATGGGTTAAAGGTACCTTCATGTGAACTCCAGGTATTTTTAAAGGATCCTTTGGTCCTTCATGCGGAGGGAGATGCTTTCAGGGACAGTCTAAAATCCTAGGAGTGGGGCTGATAGGCTGGGACACACAGATGGTTGGCTCAGCTAGTGTGGGAGTGATCCTTGGCTCTGTCATTGCATCCACTAACCATCTACATCAGTATCTTGTGGCGTGTGTAGCAAACACGACTGGCTCTATCGCTATTGGCCTCATCAACAGAGACATCCGTCAGGCAGCCTGCAAGCTAGAAAGGTTCTCGACTTACGTGTGGTGAGCTAAATATGCTCAGGCATGCAGGCCATGCTGCAGCAGGAAACCTCCAGGCACAGACAGGGCTTCACTTTCAGGTTCCAGGGACCCAGGCTGAGGGCGGCCTCCACACCCGCCACAGAGCACACTGTGGAGGTGTTCGGCTAATACTTAGTTCTGATTCTGAAACAGATGATTGATTTCCCAAAAGATTTTCTCAAAGAATTCCCAAGCAAAACCCATTCACCTCATCTTTGGCCTTCAAAGATGTATCAACATTTAAAGGTATTAAACTGCTGCATCTTAAATGCTCTGCACAGAGCTTAAATACCACACAGAAAAATGGATTCCATAAAAAGTAACATAAATCATTACAATTCCAAAACATTAGTCGCTTTGTTACTTTGCAGTGCTGTTCCTCCTCCTGCTGCTGCTTCTGCTAATTTTTGGTATGCTTTATTGGAGCACTTTTTTGGCTGTTTTCCTTTTGAGGTATGCATGCAGAAAAGAGCCTGCAAAATGCAGGTGGAGGGTAAGTGCATTTTTCTCAGCCGGCTACATTGCAAAGAGGAAATGGACTTGCTTTCTAAAAATCAAATTTTTGCAGCCTTCTAGTTCCATACACAGAAAAATCAGAGGTTTGATCATTTGGAAACTAGTTCCTAAAGATATTCCAAAAGACAGGATAATGAACTTTTGAGATTATCTACTGCATATGCCCAGGCCATCTTTTTTATATGAAATTTAATTAGCAGTTTGTAATGACATTTCATTTTGTATTGCTAATTACATATTGTAATTACCTAATTATGCATTGTAAATATTTGATTACAAGAATTTGCACCAAATTCATAATTATGCTTAATTACACTAATTGCATCAATCTAAACTAATCAACCATAAAACACAAGGAAAAGTCATGCAAACAACATCTCCAAAAGAAAGAACATTTTGAGAATGAGACCATATTTCCAGGGTGCCTGGAAAACAATTCATAATAGAGCTGTGTGGGAAACAGTTTCTCTGACCTGGAAGTGCTTTTACGCTCTCCAAATCTGCTTCTGCTCTGCATTAAGGCAAACTCAACATCAGACCTTACAAAGTTGTCAGAAGATTTTTTTTCCCCCTCTTTCTGCACTAAAAAGATAAGAAGCCTCTTGCCCACCTTAGCAGATCAGATAATTGCACATGGCAAAGCAGTAGACAATGACAGTGTGGATCCTGGTGCTCTCCTAATGGAGAAGCAATGTAGGACATGGAGAGATGGAGGGAAACCCAGAACAACCTCGCAGGTTAAACAACTTTTGAGATACTGGGAGACAAAAATTTTTGCCTGACCTACAGCAGAGCACACGCATGAACCACAGCTGATTATTGATTGACAATGGACTAGCTAATCAGAAAAGATTATCATGTCTATCTCCAAATATCATCCCTGTTAAAACTGGTAAATTTGTTGCCAGCAAAAGATTTAGCCTCAGTGAATTGCCAGTTTCCAACAATAACAGAATCTGTATCAGAGAACCCGAGGTGTTTGGTACTGGTTTCACACTGCTTAAAACCTAGTCCTAAGACTGTCATTTTACCAGTGAGATAAGATTTGCCTCTATCAAAATGAGTGGAATGCTCTGAGAAGTTGATTTACCTCTCGATCTTTAGTTGTAGAGTCATGGCTTTCATCCACCACTCTGGCTTCTTGGGGTCTGTCTTGCAGTCCTAATCCTTAAGCATTCTCTCTTACCATAGGAATACCAGCACTTTCTAACTCTATTAAATATTGCCATGCATTAATATAATTTACCTTCTTAACTAATTAACAGCCTATTTTTCTGTTGGATGCTTATCATGACTCCAGGGAAGGATTCAGTCATGGAAATATATATTGCTTTTGATGCACTTTTGGTATTAGCTCTCTTCTTACATATTTATATATGTCCCCTTCCTTTGGGGAACAATTCTGGAGAACCTGATGGAAGTTCCACTGATCAGACAAAAGGGAAGGCAATTATGGAGTATCTCTGTCTTTCCTTTCTTTTTTATAACTGTGGTATCTGTAATTGAAACTGTTGTACTGTAAATACAGCTTTGCACATCTCAAATGAAAAGACACTGTTAGCAATAAAGTATACAGTTTGTACAGACGTGCAGCAAATGAACAGAGAGATACACTGTATTTCCCCGTGGAGGCACTCTTGTAAGTCCCATTAATACTCATAATTTAATGACACAGTGTGTGTGAACAGGCTATTCCAAGACACTCAGAAGTGGCACGATTCAACTAGGGTGTAAGAGAGGTACTTTAAAACGTCGCATTCCTTTTTCAGCGCTGTGTTTCCCAGGAAAATAATCTCCTCAGCAGTTTTTTCCTATTAGGCTAGTGGATTTTAAAGAGAGAGGAACCCTTCCTTTGTGAACAGTGGGAGATGATCACGTGTCCTTTGCCATGATAGTGCTTTTCAAAATGCCCCCTTCTTCTAAACCAGGTCAGTGTTTCCTCACAGACACATTGTGAGCCTGGGAGCATCCTGCATGACAAGCATGTGACTGGGACGTATTGGGAAATAGTATTACAGTCTAAAGCAAAGAAAATCATCCATTCCTGTACCCTATGTAATCTTATCTTTCAAATCCAAATATCCCTTATCAGACTCTTAAACCTCGCTCAAATACATTATACAATGTTACGCTTATTTTTAGTGTTAAAATTTTACTCTCACATTTGACAACAATTTAATGAATGGAATGATGATTGCTGTTCAACAAGCAGATCCTACTCTGAAAATACTGACAAATATTGAACTAATAGAAAATCATTATCATAAATTTTGTTTATGCACAAAATCAGTAATACTTGCTGATACTGCTTCTCTAAAATGGCTTCTCTCACAGAAAATATTTTCATTATATCCAAAAACTACATTAATATTTTTAACACTTCAAAGCTAGGCAGTCCTATAGCTACATTTAACCATGTAATCTCAATTCTTGCACTATGTGCATATGAAATATAATCTGAAATTCATAGCAATACATTAAATTTTCTGCAGGATTAATCTCCCTGGAGCTGTTCTACAGGGCATCACCACATGCACCTTAGATCCAGGTTGGTGAAAGGACTTGTGTTTCCCAAAGTGCCAAGCCTTGCTGTCTTCAAAATCCCCACTCTGATTCCACCTCACTCTGGAGGTTTCTCAAGTTTACAAGAGCTAACTACACCACATCTGTTTGTTAGTTACTATCCTTAAGGCCTCGAGGCACCCTCAGAGGGATGCATGTCCTGGTAATACTGAGCTGCGTTGCATCTTGTTTGGTGACAGATGCCACTAGGATGAGCAAATGCCTCATTTCGCTGAAGACTGTGAGAATGAGCCTGCATTTATGTGGCCAATCTCTTCACAGAAGAGAGGCTGAAGATGTCCCTTCCCTCTTTATCCAGTGTCTGAAGGCTCAAAGGTCTCACCCAGGATAGGCAAAATCCAGACTCAGCTCCCCTGTCTGCCCCAAGGCATTTGAATATCTCTCTCCTTTCTCACACAAATTCAAAGTAGACAACTAAAGGCTACCTGCAGTCAGTTTTGCCTAGTCTGTTTAATTGCAGTGGTTCCACTTTACATACCTGAACCCAAAATATATTGAGCTAAACAAAAACAAAAAAACCCACCAGGTTTCATCCTGCCTTGCAGCTACGGCTCTGAAGAGGTGCTGCAAGGCTGAGCACTGTGATGCGCAAGCTGCTCCATGGCTCTAACACTCAGCTTTCCCGTGGGCTGAACTTTCACAAGACATTAGTGAGGTGAAATAATGTTATTCCACTTTACAGAGAAAGAAAATGAGTCATGGAGATTAATTATTTGAAGTGCCAATCAAATCCAGGTGCCTGGTTTGCTCTTCTTAGTGTTGCCTTCTTAGCTTTAGCATGGGCCTCTCAAACCAGCCGAAGCTAGAATTATCCCATAGCCAGTGCAGAATAAGAAATAAATCTTGGCCTTCCCTTTACTCAATACTTTGTATAATGTTACTTAACTCCTGATTTCTGTCCCCAGGTCCAACTATTTTATGAGGTCAGGAGCGAAGCTGAAGACTACACTCTGAAAAATCCGTTTCTGCAGCATTCTGCTTTCACAGCATCACACTTAAACCTGGATAGCTATTTTCATTTTAATGTCTCTCCCTAAAAGAAACATATTAAATATACCAGGTCAAGGAAAACCTCTCATTTTGATTTTAAGCTGGCATAAACACTTTTAACACACATTTAAAGGTCATTTCTAAAAAAAAAAATAGTTATTTTATATTGAGAATTGGAAACACTTTTGCTGTTTCCTCAAGTTTATTTAAAAAAAAAAAATGAACAAAACTTAAAACAAATTGTCAAAAAAGTCCATACTGAAACATCACTATTCTCTAACCATGCTGCTAATTCTGGTGAACCTTTGGGCAGGCATTCGCTTCCAGTCACTGTCACATCCACAAGCGATGATCACAAATGTCTTTGTTCATTCACTTTATGCTGTGACTAGCCCATGTGCTTTACTGCTCCTAACAACAGAAAATTAAGAGCTCAGGAAAATTTGCATACAATGCTGTACAAGGCTGATAATATTGTCACAGAATGTATGCAGTTATGTACACAGAGAAAACAACTCCAAGGACACATGTAAAATGACATGATATTAGGTAATTCTACTTACTTCTATTCCACAGTGTTCTCTGAAAACATCAGCTAGGTTGCCAGCAAAAATCAAAAAGGCAAATATAATATTGGGAATGTTCACAAGAGAAAATGAGAAGAAAAAAAAAAAAGAAAACTAAAACAAAAAAATAGCATTATGCCACACTGCTTCACAACATGCCTATATGTTATTTATAGCGCAGTTCTGTTATCCCCTTTTTACCCCAAAAGAGAGAAAGAGAAAAGATTGTGGGTGCTTCTTAGGATGGAATGGCTCCTACCAAGGAGAAACAAAATAAGAGCATCTCTGCCTGGAATAAGGATGTTGGAGAGCGCATGTGCTTAAGGTCATGTTTGACAATCATGTTTGGCATAGGGAAAGCCAACCTGGAAAGACTGATTACTATTTCTCATAATTGAAGAACTAGAGAGCATCTAATAAAATTATGAGAGAGCAGATTTAAAAGGCACAAAAGGAAGTATTGTCTTCACACAACATATAATTAAGTTACAGTACTCATTGCTACAGGATGCTGAGAAAAGCTGAAGGTATAAATGGATCTAAAAATCGACTGGACAAATCCATGGTAGAGTTCCACTGAGAGTATTAAATCTGAAGTCTGAGAGTTTTCATTTCTGGAAACCTCTAGCTTGCTAAGGGCAGAAATTTGTGCAGATAGAGCTTGCTATTTATTCCCTTCCTCATAGCTTTTTCCCTAAGGATCTGCTAGAGTCATGTTAGAGGAAGGACCCTGGGCTACTTGGGCCCCTGGCTGGATTCAGCTGATCCACTAATGCAGGGAGCATACTATGACCACACGGAGCTATTGGCGGGGGTGGGGGTTAAAGCTGGTCTGGACATCAATAGCCCCTCAGCTCTCCGAAGAACGAATCCTGCTTGCAAACCCTGACCCCCCGGCCTGCCATACTGCATTAATGCAGCCAGCTCCCCCAGCCTCGCAGAATCACAGAATCACAGAATGATTGAGTTTGGAAAGGACTTCTGGAAGATCCCCAGAGAAGGAGACTCCACAACCTCTCTGGGCAGCCTGTTCCAAGGCTCTGTCACCCTCACAGGAAAGAAGTTCTTCCTCACATGGAGGTGTTCCTGTGTTTCCACTTGCACCCATTACCCCTTGTCCTGTCACTGGCCACCACCGAGAAGAGTTTGGCCCCATCCTCCCGGCATGCACCCCTAAGGTACGTGTACATATTGATCAGATCTCCTCTCAATCTTCTCTTCTGCAGGCTAAACAGATCCAGCTCACTTAGTCTTTCCTCATACGATAGGTGCTGCAGTCCCTTAATCATCTTCGTGGCCCTACACTGGACCCTCACAGAGCTCTCATTGCTATAGCAAAGCTCCCCCTCATCGTCTTTGTCACCACAGAGGCTTAATTTGCATCAAGGTGTAATAAGCAACCTGCCTTTCTGGAGAGCCAGGAGAGGCGGCACAGGAATTCCTCCCAGCGAGCCCGAGAATCCTGGCACAGAGGATGAAAGCAGCAGGAGCCAGAAAGCACTCTCAGAAGTTCTTTTGATTAAACCGAGACATCCACGTGTGCGAGGCTCAATAACAGGCAGCACAATATGATTAGCCTAGCAGTTAATAGGAGTGTACATGGTTCACTCTTCTGGCTCAGCCACAAAAGAGGAAGTGGCAATTTTATGTCAGAACAGTTTCCTTACAATCACAGCTGGGCAATTAAATCATTTCTTTGGTTTCACAGCTAAGTGGAAAAAAACGGGAAACAAATATTTTAAGGAAAGGGAAGCTCTTACTGCAATGGATTTGGTTTAAGTTGATGCTTCCATTACTATTTTCAAATTATATTGAGCCACATTTCTATATGACATACTTTAAAAATGTTCAATATTGACTTTCTAACCTTTTTAGCAAACGTCTTTCATCCCTTTTTCTTTGACCAATTTATTTCCAAATTCACCACATACTCATGAAAAGTTAAGACTGTACTTTTGATGAATAAATTATTTTTCCAAATATTTTCTCTCTATTCCCACTAAAACTCTGCATTCTCATTATTTCAGCATAGCTGGGCTGGGAAGCGCACATCTATTCTTCACATATTAGGAAAAAAAAATCGAAAGCTACTGTATTCTATTGAAATATTGTGCCTCTTCACAGTGGCTTTGATCCAAGGCTCAGCGAAACAATGGGAATCCTTCTATTGATTTCAATGGATGCTGGATTGGGCCCTCATGTTTTAGCAAAGAATAAGCAGAAGCTATTATTTTGGCACTGTGAGATAATTGTTTCTTTCTTCTGTCACAGTGTCCCAGAAGACAAAGCCAGCAAAGCCAAATGCACATCTTGTTCAACAGTGCCTGCAAGATACATTTCAAAAAGGCCTTTGCCAGGGGGTTTCTCCAATCAAAGCAGCATGTGAGACAAATGTTAGTATTATATCGAGCAATACTAAATTCCACATTATTCATACATGTTGACAAGTGAAAAAAATGGAGGCTTGCAAGTCAGTATCAGTCTGAATACACAAAACAATGCAGAAATCTTAGAGCCAGCTCCATTACAGAAGTAGAAATGCCTTCAGGGCTGCTGCAAAGTGAGCAGCGTGGGGGAGCCCATTGCATTTACCAAGGCTCAGGGCTGCTAGGGTGACATCACAGAAGCCAAATGCTAGCCGTGCTTGGGAATGCAATAAAAATCGGCACTGGAGCAGATAGCAGGTTCTCACAAAGCTCCTGGCACTTACAAGCCAGTCATGGGCTCCATTTGAGAACAAAGACTTGTTTTACTTACTCACACACTCGTTCCTTTAAAGAGATTACAGGCAGGGAGATTTAGGCTCTTATTTGTAGCAAAGTATTCTCAAGGGAGGGGTAAGGGAAATTAAATCACATCCGTAAAAACATTACTTTCTGAAGAAAAATGCCAGGAATTAAATCCTCACTTCTGAAAAACAACAAACAGTCTTCGCAACAAACTCCCCATATGTATATGAAGCCTCTATGTGAAGGAACATACTGCTGCTTATGGCTTATGCCAAGGCCTCGAGGTATTTAATCTCTGCCAATAGAAAACTTGGGTTCTAGAAATCATACAGAAACCAGATAATGTCAATCTGGAGTAAAATGTCAGTGAACCCCTTCTTAATCTCCCCTAACACTGGAGCATAATATTATTTGCCATTAGAAATGCTATAAACCAGCATACATGTTAACTTAAGAAAAAATAGTATAAAACAAAAAAGAAAATGGGATGGAGAAAATTAAATATATATATATATTATTATATAATAATCTCTCCAGGAAATTAACAGGAATTGCTACTGCACATCAGAAGACAGACATGGAAACCAAGCATCCAGAATGTGCTTTTTAATACTAGGACCAAACAGAAACGAAAACATGATTAGACTTTTGGATTCAGCTTTTTGTGCATATTTTTGATTTAAAAATTCTCCATAACTTTCTCTATGTCAATCATGGCACAACTGGTTAGGTAAGAGACAATAAGGAAAGCAATCCCCTAAAAACCGTACCTTGGCAAGTTAGGAGCTCTTCCTTATACACATTTACATGGCAGTAAGGATGAGACTTTTCACAAAAGCTGTTTATAAGCAAAAGGTATTTATAAGCAAAATTATTGTTAAAAAATAAGCAGGTATAAATGCTTATTACAATGTGATTTTACATCCTGAGATTTTGCACCAGGCTTAGAGCTTTAACAAGAGAATTTGCTGAGGCCACGCGTGTCACCTCTCCTGAAGATTTCCAAATCTCTTGGGATTGAGCTTACACAGAGTATTTCACAGCTTCAAGAGTTCTTCCTTGAAGAACTTCCTGCTTCCTCCAGGATGTCAATCTCATGAAAAGAATAAAAAAACTACAACTGGGGAAGAAAATGAGGAAAAACTACTTTACAAGTGAGATACCTTCCAGCATAGTAACTCTTCTCTTCGTTGATACTAACCAATGTTTCATTCTCTGGTGAATTGTTCAGTGCAGGCTGATAATTAGAACACATCCATAAATCTCTGTAACAGCTGGCGAGATACGACTGCATAACACTGATAAGAAATCTCATGCAGAATGGAGGGAGTACAGAGAGAGAAATGCCTTAACGAAAAGTGAGCAATGGCAAACCTCCTATAAGGGTTATAAATGAGCCAGATCCCACCGTCCTTGAACTCCGTAAGGCACAAAATCTAGAAGAGAACTTTTCAGACAGATTCTGCCTTGATACAAATAAAATGTTTGTATTTGATTAATGTATTTGGAAGAAATTTCTAAGCTGCAAATATTGTGCACATTGACATATTTCTCGCATCGCTTTCTGGAACATCAATGACTGATCAGAGTCTGAAAGAGTATCTAGTATTAACCTGCTGATCAGATCAGGCTTTGTCATTTACGTGTTCCTGTGTAACTGGGATATAAGAACAGTCAGTATCCCTGTGGGAGTCTTTCGTGCTTCCTTTAAAACAGATAAAACCCAAAACAAAACATCTTTTCTCCCAGTGGGACCCTTAGTTGGGCAGGTTGTGGAGGACAACACACATCTCTGCAGCGAAAGGCTAAGTGTGAGATGGAAACAACAGGGAGAGGCAGCCAATGTCCATGGGGCACAGGAAGTCATATCTGTACTAGTCCTCATAGAGGAAAAAAGAAACCATCACAAGAAGGAAGAAAAAGAAGCTTCATCAGAGCTACTACCACAAATATTAATATTTGTATTTCTATAAAGAAATATATTCAAATTTCAATCTTATTCAAGTCTCAAGATCCTTTTGGAGTCTTTGAAGGGGACAATGAGCATGAGTAAAAATGATCCTGTTGATATAATCTACTTAGATCTCCTAAAGAGTTTCAGTGAAGTCTCTCTTCACAGGTTTTGAGGGAAACTAAGCTGCCTTTGCATAAGGGTGAAGGCTTTTGCTTGGATAAATAATTGGTTAAGGGTAGTAGTATACAGTCAGCTCGTGTACTGCAGGGAAGTCACCAGGAAAGCTCTCCAGGGATCTGGGCTTGCTGCCTCTTCTGGCCAGCATAAGTACCCAGGGAAAGGGATGAAAGGACAGATAGGGTAAGGGTAGAGGGTAAAAAAAAAAAAAAAAAAGAAAGGCAATGAACTGCCAAAGCTTGCTGAAGAAACTGAGAGATAAGTTATGGAAAAAATAAATTATCCAGGGTAGTAAGAACGATTCATCTGTGATGAAGCTTTTGTGAAGACCATTTAAGTTTGAGGAACCCAGCAATAAAATGACACATGAAACTCAGTGTAGATACATGTGAAGTGAAACATACGGGGAAAAAAAACCAATTTTAGCTTCACACATAAAATGATGGGCTCTGAACTGAATTTACCCATCATTTACTGAATTTACCTTCCCACTTACTATGGCAATTCTAAATTCTTAGATTTGATAGCTAATGAAAATATAGCTCATTGCTCAGTAGAGGTAGACAGCTAAATAAATCAGAATTTATGAATAATTAGGAAAGAATAGAATCAAAAATATAATTATGCCACTTTATAAATACATGGTTCCCCTACACCTTGAATACTGTTTGCATTTCTGGCCCCTCCGTTGCAAGAAGTTTATGATGAACACTGAGAGAAGGGTGACAAAGCTGACCAAAGCCAAACAATAACTCCCAGCACAGAATAGCTTAATAGACTATCCTTTTTTCATCTGGAAAAAAAAAAAAAAAAGAGGATCGGGAAATGATATGATGGAAGTTTATAAAATCACAGCACAGAAAATTGCAGAGAAAGAACAAGGGCCACCTACAGTGGTTTTAGCTAGAGACAGTACACATCAGTGCAAGACAAAGTTGTTAAGGTTGCTGAATATATGAAAATCACAACCAGCTCAGTCCCTGAGCTGAAATGTTGTGATTGCACCAGAGGAAAGTGTTATGGGTGCTTACTCCACCCTTAGAAATGGACACGATTCTGACCCAGAACAACTTTGCTATGTTCTTAATCCTAAAGGAGCGGATGAGCCATTACCAACTGTTACTTCTCATAAAGAAGAAAGGAATCAGAAGGAAGAAGGAAAGGAAAAAAAGGAAGACCTCTGGCAAGGCTAATGAAAATGAATACTGCATTAACACTTAGATATTTCTATAACATATTCCAGTCACATCTCAATCTGTTCAGCCTGAAGTACCTCCATGACAGGTATTGTAGTGTCCACTTTATAGAAGGAAGAACTGAGATAAAGTGATTTTTTCTTTTTAAGACTGCACAGAAATCTTATGGTAGAAACACATTTATCCTCAGATCTTCAAACTGCTAACTACAAAACCTAGTGTAAAATGCTGAGACAAGGAAATTGTCCCCAGAGTGGTACAAATTAAGGGATGGCACATACGTTGTGCCTCATTGTAAGCCTGTAAATTACTTCAAGCATGAATTTTGAACATAATTATTCTGCCATAGCCAGATAATATAAATATATAATATATTTGAAAGGGCTAACTGGCCCATGTCAGCTTGCATTGAAATAGATGAAATTGTACTGGTGAAGCCATAAGAAAAAAAAAATCAACCTGACATATTTACAAAATATACTTTTCTTGTAAAATGCTACGGTAGCTGTGTAGTTTAGGAAAGAGAATAAACACCCAAAATGTTGCTCTCTGCAGTCATGTTTCTTACTGATAAACTGGAAGTACCTAATCCATCTATTCCTAGCATTGTACTACTTCTCATGTAACAGTCTGGAAGTAGGAAGAGGATATGCAGGTAAAAAAAGAAAAGAAAAATGGAGGTATCATTACTGCTGGTTTCAATTAGGCTGAAAGATCATCTGCAGTAACTGCAGGAAGGCTGCTGTGGAATATCCAGATCCTAAACTCCACCCAGCAAAAGCCCTGCAGAGATTGCTCCGAAGTGCTTCCTGTGGAGATCGTGAGGTTTTGCAGAGGATAAACACAGTTTGGCAAATAGATTTGAAATGACTGATTTACTCAGATTTCCATGTTTACTGGTTTGCCACTGCTATAATTTGTACTTGTTGTCATATCTCATCTGGCCACATTCTGCACATTTTGCAGGAGTTATTCTGGAAGTATTCATCTTTTGTAACTTTAGCACCACCACATGGTTTGCTGTGTTGAAAACTCCTGTTAAGAAACAGTTTTTTCTCTCTCCCATTTCCTTCCTTTCTGTTTAGTGTGTGTATGTTTCTCTTGCACAGACATTAAATAAACACTTTAAAGAATCTCTCACTTTGATCAGGGGCAAGATCGGAAAACTCATTCTTGAGCAATCAAAATCAGAGTCCCTTCTTAGGGCTGATGGGTTCTGATTGTTCCCCCAGAAGCCACTAAAAGCAAATGTCACTTGTGTGCTGAAGTGTACTGGCCAAGAATATTTGTAATCCCATACTCAGAACATTCAGTTCTCTACTGCTTCCCATATTTCTCATAAGGCATTTTTCAGAAAGGGCTAATATCATAATAAATAACATCCCACCCTTTTAAAGGAGAAGAAGAAGGAAATCTGTCTCTTCCCCAACCAATGCAGGTACTCAGGCCCTCATGTGAAAGGTGAAAAACTGCAGTGAAGAAGCACTCTATGCGATGGACAATTCTGGCCTTCATGCTCCATGTGGTCATGGATTTCCTTGCGACTCTGCAAAAAAGACCACAATCCTCAGTCCTTTCTACAGCAGAACCTGTTGAAGGTACCGCTCTACCTTATGCACATGCACGTGCATTTGTAGGTGCCTGCACAAATGACAGCAATGGATGCCAAATGGAAGAGATTCAGAATTCGTGTGGAAGAATTACATTTCCTACCATTCTCTTCATGCATCAAGTACATGATGATACAGGACTGCTAATTGTATGGTAACATCTAGCCAGGCTCCTGGCCTCTCAGAGGTGCTTTGCCAGGAATAGGACACAGCCAATATTACATTTGACAAAAAGGAACACACAGTTTTTCCAAACATGAACAATTTGAGGGACTTTTTTCAAGGTTCTTTTTCATGAGGCAACTTAACTGCTACGCTGTTTTTAGATACTTACTTGTAACACACGAAAGTGCGCACATTTCTCTCCTCGCTCACCACATGAATGAACTGATCAATCTGTTTTCAGATAATAAAGGAAAATATCTCATAACTTCACTGAATTCTGTTGTGTCTCAAAGATCAAACAAAAATTTAAAAAAAAAAAGAGGAAAAAGAAGTTCAAAACCAGAGAACTGGGAAATCTACACCACAGAAATATTGGCATAGCGGTCACATAGGAAAATTTACAAAAGAGATTTGCTTTAGGGGAAGAAGAGTAACAAAGATATTTGTTATATTTACATTCTGTCTCCTTTGAATACTTAAAAGTAAATGCCAGTGGCAACGTCCATGATCCATTTATTTTCTGAAGTTTATTCCTTCTTAGATTTATCATTCCAAAGGACTTTTAACCATTTTTAATGGTAAGATAGGAGACTGAGCTGCAGAACCGATCCTAGAGCATACAGAATGTCCTCAGCACTGAATCAACCAGAGTTTTAGGAGTGACAAAGCATCTCATAGCACCAGTAAATACACCATGAACAGCAGTGATTGCAGCATGTTTCAGCAGACCAAGTGAATTCAGGAAAGCATGCCTCCAAATACCCCCCTTCACTGTTTTAGACATCAGAAACAGATATTTCTATCTATAATCCCCACAGAGCAAAAAAAACTAAAAGGCGGATGTACGTGTGTACATGTAGAGATCAGAGTTCAGGCACACTTGACATCACTGACAGATTGGCCAAGGAGGTAAAATGGAAACAGGTGCAACTGAGATGTAGCAATGAGAACATAAGGCCATTTCTTTGCACATGCAGTCTCTTCCATGAGCCGGCCTTTGCTGTGGCACGTGTGATAAAGCACTAAATAAACTCCACAGAGTAGAGAGCATAGGTAAAGAATCACTTTAAGGGGTATTTATGGGTGTGTTATGTGACATGGGGTGTTCCAGTGTGGCCTAATTATCACCCACTCTAGACAAGAAATGAAGGGCCCTCATGGGCAGAGCAGAGCTATACTCTTCAAACAAAACACACTGGCTGGACTCTGGTTCAAAAATACCTTTGAAGTATAAATTACCACCATGCTGTCTTTATTGCTGTTACATGAGTTAAAACATATACAGTCAGGGTCTGTGCATTCATCCAAGAAAGACTGAGGCCAAGAACCACACAAAGACGGAACCACACAAAGGAAAAAAAAAAGTAGCATACGAGGTTTTTTTGTTGTTGTTGTTTTTAAATGCAAACATGTGAAAAGTTTAGATACCACCTACTACTGGTATGTAGTAGAAATCTAAACCCCTAGCTGAATTTGCATATCCAGAACCACAAAATGCTATTGAAATCAAAGGGGTTCAGGCTGACAGAGATGTCTGCCTAGAGGGATTTGAATTAAAGATCAAGACCTTGTTATTTTAAGCTGACATCTCTTTAGAGAAAATTCCCTTTACTGGGGACCATAATGAATAACACTGTGTTTAGAACAAGTTTTAGCATATTAGGCTATCATAGGAGGTGACATCTACTGTTTGAAAACCTGCATGTTTTTCTCTCTGTTCCAGATGGAGCACAGACAAGGGGCAACTTACATTTGATTCCACCTTGTACTATAACAAAACTTGGACAAAATCATGCCGTCTTGACTTTTTCTGCAAGCATAATTTGGACAAGTAAGGCAAGTTTGACTGACCTCGTATTTGTAGCACAACATTCCTTTGCATACTGTTTTCTTTCTCTTCATAGTTTAATTTAACCCAGATCCATCCATCTCTGCCTCCAGCAAAGGCTGGAGTGGCTTCAGCAGGAAGTCTGTGCCCTCAGCAGCTGCTGTGCTGAGTTCGTTCCCCACTCCCCATCCATCAGCTCCAAAGAGGGATTGCCAGGGCAGCAGGTGTCTGAAAGGTATGTTAATGAAAGGTATGCATTTTTAAAGGCCTCCTTTGGAGTTTCTTAAATATTACTGCAATGCACAAAACAAAAACGCTCTATCTGTGACTTGCCTGTGAGTATTGCACAAAGGTGCTCAAAAATATGCTCCCAAATTGCCAGTATTTTGGAGGCCCTATTGCTAGTCCTTCTCTGACTTCAGACGCTTTACATCATTACAGACCTATCTGTCTCACGCAGGGGAAGTCACTTCAGAGTTTCCTTCCACATAAAGTCCATGACATGATGCTGCATCTATTTATAAAAAGAAAACCACAAAGGTATTTTTACAAGCATTTATTGTGATGGAACAAATACACCTAATATCTATCTTGTAGCCTATAATGAACTGATCTTGTGCTGGAGTAAATGTACCTTTCCTTCTCCTTTTTTGAGTTGAATCAAAAATATTTACCCATATTTAATGTGCCAGAATGTTCTGCTTTGCCAAAACAGTAACGAAACCATCTGGACAATTGCAAATAACACTGATCCCAAAGGATTCACTGGTATCTAATGAAGAGCAAAGGATTAAGTGCATGTTTCAAGGGGAAAGGTGTTGTCATCAAGAAAATTGGTATATATATATACATTAAACCTCTTATATTTGGCTTCTTGAATACTCAGCTGGGCACAAGTTGGAAGGCTTTGCTCCTTAGTGCAAAAGGTTGATTAAACACATTTTGAGGGTGATTATGCACATGTTAAGAACACCTTACCTGACTCTTCAGCTGTACTCCTAAGAACAACTCCTATTCTTCCACAAGCCTGGACAAGGTGTCTCATGCAATAACCATGAATTCCCATTTAGGCTGTCATCGCCTCCAAGATGTGACCTAGCAGTTTAGATAAAGACTCCTCTACTGTGTAGACCTTACATATGGAGCCTTTAGAGCTGCCATGTGGTGCTGATGTTTGTGCCCCCCATACAAATTTTGTTGCCCCTGAGCACAGGGCCCCATGAGGTTCCTCTGCTTCTGCAGTTACTCTTTTCAATCTGTAGCAACTATCCTCTACTGCTTCTCTGCCCTGATGAGGCAAAACTGTTGGCCACTTCCTTCACTAATCCCACCTCTACAGACCTACCTGGAATAGCAAGGATGCTGCGGGCACCACTGCTGTTTCACCTAGCTCACTTAGGGCTCTGCAGAAAAGCGCCTCTTTGTTCTCCTCCCTTTCAGCAAGCACACCAAGAAGCTGCAAAAGCCAGTCTGCATCTAGTCTGTCACCCCACTGACTGGAGGCCAAATAAACCTATTAAACACAGTTATTCTAACTTTCTTGTCATTTTTAACTACACCCCCCAGCACCTGTGATTCACCATATAAATCCAATATAAGATGCTTGATGTCTTCTTAAAGTCAGTAGGTTGGGGCACATAAGAACTGTCCCTGAGATACTCATAGTAAATGAATCCATCAGGAAACAGACTGTGGGATGTTGGAGGCTGCCACCTAGCACATGCAGCCAGAGACAACAGTGAGAACTGGAAGCAGCAGTAACGACAACAAAGAAGAAAGAATGACTTCCCAGCACTTGAAGAAGTGCTCAGGTTCATTTCAATGTTGGGGGGAAGTTCTAGGGGGAAAAAAAATAAACGTTTTACCCTTTTCCACTAAGTAGTAGGGTGATTTAAACAAAGCTCTACAATCCATTACTGAAACTATTATTTCTCTGCAAAGCGGCACTGTGAGGTTGGCCTAAAAGCCATCTGCTTGATTTCCTTTCAGATCATTTATCAAAAGACATTTTTTAATGTTTTAGCCCAACTAGTAAAGATTTTTGAGTTTCAGCCAATCAGTGAACCCAGCTGAGTAACAAAGTGTTAGTGCCATGCATAATCCTCCCTCATGCAAAAAGCTTTTAAAGTTAATAGTGGCTGAAAATAGAGTGAGGAAATGAAAGTTTCAGAATTAAACCCTAGGGGCATTCCAACGTTAGCACAGCTGATTCACATGTACCTCTCCACCTGCATAGTACGCACTGGCTGGATAATGATAATTTTATTGCTGTCAACATATGTACACTGAGGTCCATTCTCAGCAGGCTATGCAAATAAGGAGAAAATGATTCTTTCTGTTTAAGACTTCCATGGAAGTATACAACACATTTTATATGCCTTCTGTTCAAAAGAAAGACGAAATGATTACATTCAAGAAGCACTCAGAATCTCTGGGATTTTCTTTTTTTTTTTTTTTTTTGTATTTTATTACAGAAAAGCTAAGGGAGGGAAAACTTTTGGGGAATTGCAATATTATATTTTGCAGCTCACAGAGACAAATATTGCTGGACATTAGAATCCTGTGCTCTTTATCCATCTAACCAGCATCAGCACTGTCTTTCACTTAAATGGAATGGGGTTTGAGTCCTCAAACCATTAGTCGTAGCATACCAGGGCATGATACTTGGAACTAGCAAAAAGATTAATATGTGTTTGTCTGCCCTGCTTTTCATATAAGCCTCCCGAAGCATATACATAAATATTTAATTAACCTTTGCAATGCCACACAAGGCTTGAACTCAGATATATAGGGCACAGGTATTCATGTCCCTGCGCCCTGAATCACAGAATGGCTGAGATTGAAGATCATATAGTCCAAACACCCCTGCTTCAGCAGGGACACCTAAAGCACATGGCATCCAGGCGGGTTTGGAAGATCTCCAGAGAAGGAGAGTCCACAACCACTCTGGGCAGCCCGTTCCAGTTCTCTGTCACCCCCCCAGGAGCGAAGTTCTTCCTCACACAGAGGTGGAACTTCCTGTGTTTCCACTTGCACCCATTACCCCTTGTCCTGTCACTGGCCACCACTGAAAAGGGCTTTGCCCCATCCTCTCTACATTCTCCCCTCAGGGATTTGTACATATTGACAAATTGTCACTTCCAACTTCTATTTTCTCTGCTGCTGATGATCATCACTCCTTTGGCCAAGACATTTAACTGCCAGGCTAACCCCCTTTCCTTTCCTTTGAAAAGCCTGGCAGCACTCGCACGCCAAGGTGCTGCATCAGGAGACAGGGATCTCCACTTGACACACAGCAGCAAGAGGCAACCTCTTTAACCACCCGCACCCAGTGTAGAGACTGTGGACCACGCTTCACTATGTCCGTGTCCCAGTTAGAACACAAACCACAGACTTCATAGACACTGGATCCTGCTTTTGTACCAGCACCAACAGTCCCAGTTGCATTTTTCAGATCACAAGCAAAAACGGCAGTGATCAGACTAACACTGCACATTTATCAACTAAATTGAAAGAAAGGTGCATCAGCCAGATAAAGAGTCACTCTACTGTAACTAACAATATTTTACACTCCAAAAAGGCCTTAAATCCAAAACAGTCCTGAGCATTTAGCAAACCTTACGAATTGTGCCACAGCCAAAGCTTCTGAAACTTGGCAGATGGAGAGTGAAGCCAGCAGACTGGACTCAGCTTACACCCAGTTTCTGTCTGGGTAGATGTATGCATGTGTATGAACGCCAGGCAGCTACTGTGCAGCAGGATACTGCCACACTCCAACACAGTTCAAGGTGAGAAGTACAGAGCGACTACAGAGCATCCCATCAGGGATTTATGGACACACAATTGAAATAAAGGAAGCTGGGCTATGATGCCTAGGTCCCATCTGCCCTTCTGAAGAGTTTTACTGCTCACAGAATGTTTAAGAACTCAGCTTCCTGCAGCACCCGTAAAACTGAAACTACCATCACTGCACTTCAAGGAACAGCTACATACAATGATTCAATTCCCACTTTGGGAAAAATTTTTGCTAATATTACTTCCTGAGCCCTTAATTTGAACTTAAAAGTAGTGAAGTAGTGAACAAGCCCAAACACATCCCACAGTGACTGAGTTGGGGAGTGGTGCTCCCTCTCATCTAACTGAAAATGTTGGCCAAGTCAATGCTGGAATGTTTTTAATTGAAATACATAGTTGATATATATTTTCATGAAGAACACATTTTCTTCAGTACCTGGGAATGACAAGCAAAAATGCATTTTTGTTGTATTTTGCATTTGATGAGGGATGAGGGTTTTTGTTTGATTTTGGTTTTTTGTTTGCCACTTTACTTAAGGTAACTGCTAAGGGTGGAGACTATGTCACGTTTGGTAGAAAAAATATGGTTTGTTGGTTGGTTGAAGTTGAAAATTCAGCTTTCAAGGATACTTTTTTTTATCCTTGCAGGAATCCCAGGGCCCAAGGAAGATACTCCCTCTCCTCTGAAAGTGAATTAAGAAAGTTACCCCCCTTGCACACTAAGGAGGAGCAAGGAGTTGACCAGAGGACAAGAGTCTTTGCTTTGAAATCAGGTATTTACTAGTATGTCAGGAAATGCAAATTTATTCCTTGATGATGGGTATAGGAATGAGGTATGATTTTTGTTCTGCTTGAGTCAAGGTAATGAATTTTAACATTGGGCAAAATATTGATCATTTATCTCATTTACCTTTACAGATGGGAAGACTTGTGCCTTTTTAATTTAAAACGCAGTAATTTGATAAGAGTACGTACAGCACTCGCACAGTGAGCTTGGCAATCATTTTGTACACTCAAAAACATTAGCCTTTTATTAAGTCTATTATATTTCTTAATTTGTTTTAGTCTGTGTTTACTGCCTTGTTATTGTTTCAAATTCACTCGGGATAATTTTAAACTAATCTTCTCATCTTTTGCAGCAAACCCTCATCAATAAACACTGAAACGATGATTAAAATATCACTCCATGCAGAACAAACTAAGTCAAAACTACTGCGGGAAGTAAATTACCCTAACAGAGATGTAATGTAAATGCCTTAATTTTATGAAAGATTTACTATTGAAAAGAAAAATACATATACCCCTAGAGCTGTAACCAGATATTTGCCAAAACAGTTTTTTTTTAAAGGACAAATGATCTGCTTCAGTCTAAAACTTCATCGGTGATGAAGGAATAATTCAGTGTAAACAAAGAGCAATAGTCTTATCAGCCTGTTAGGAATATCTGTGTATACATGTAACGTGTGTTCATCTATCCTGGCCAGATAAGCAGGCAGATGCTTGTTCTCCAAGCCTAGGGAAGGCCTCTGTTCGTGTCTCATCTTTGAGTTTTCTCCTTTAAGCACAGGCATTTTAAGGCATCAAGATGTGGAAGGAAGGCATCACTGCAAAGGAAGAAAGCTCTGGTGGTTCAGACACACAGACAGGTTATCCCAAGTTGTGGTGAAGCCCAGGTACATGCAAGTGGAAGGCAATCTAAGCACTCAGGGAGGCTGAATATCACGCCAGTTATCTGAGCAGGTTAAGCTGCGGAGAGTTACCTGGAGCAAACACCCTTTTTATCCCTATCAGCTACTCCACATGGGCCCCGAAGCCCATGATTATCTGTATCAATCAACTGCATCGCTGGATTGTGGATCCAGAGCTTAATTTGGAGCTTGGCCTATCTGTATTTGGAAAATATATTTAGAATAGACAGGTGGACAGAGCTTAACATGTCTGATTACATCAGAATCCCCACTTCCAAATACACGATAGCTCTGTATTTCTGAATTACATTAAGTGAGTGAGAGAAAGCTCAGTGTTCATTTATTCTCTGGAAACGCTTTCAGTATTGTCTACATAGTTATCTACCTTTGATTTATACAGAACCAGAGATATTGTCTGCTCAGAATTAAATTGAGTTAAAACCAGCCCTGGTTTGTATGCCTGACAAGTTAATTTTTGACACTCACTATATTAAGCTATAAACTTCAGGGATATTTTTCATTCTTAATCTACATGAAAACACATTTGAATTCTGTAGCTATTACATCACATTTCTCTTAACTATATTTTTTAAATATATCTCGCATTTCACCTTTTCTTCTGGTACTAACTAGGGGCATACAGTAAAATCATCACGTCCTTGACTGACACAAAACACCACATGTTGAAGTTGAGGATTATAGCCTCTTGAATTACATTGTTTTTCCCACTCAGATCTGTGGAAACCTCCTTTATTCTGCTGAACTTAACATATATTTACAATCAAGAGATAGCCAACAACCAGTATTCTGAATATTGCCTGCCACTGTATTTGCAAACTGAGGAAGTGCTAGTCTACCCACGGAGAAGTCTTATTAAAACAATTCACAGCAGACCACTCTTTCGATATGATACTACCAAAGATTCTATGAAACATCTTTGATGGGCATCTAGAGCCGGACTGGCTAAAACACTGTCAAGCATCTCTTGTGGCATATTATTCTAAAGGATTAAAGCAGAAGTATTGCTGCTATAAATTAATTTAAATAGAGCTTTTTGTGTCTAAACTTCTCACCCATTCATTTATTCTTAGCAGGTACAGGAATGCTAATTCCTTGGTGGTAAATGAGACCGTAATCTCATAGTCGTTTGCATAGGCAGAACGACTTGTGAGGAAGGTCCAACAGCTAAAAAGCACCTGTCCTGGGTGCACAGGGCCTCCTCTGGCCTGTCTGCCCTTGCTGTCCAACAGAAATTTTGACGGACATGGATGAGGTAAGAAAAACTGCCTTGGATCCACACTGCCAGGCCTCCAGCTGCATGGAGAAAGCCTGGGAATAACAGGCTCTCCGTGTTCCCTGATGGGAGATCCCACGCAAGAGAGAGGACCGAGCTCTGTCTCTCTCCAGTGGTGACAGGGAGTGTAGGACTAACTTAAACCGGGCACCTACCCGTGGGACAAAAATAAAGAATCTCAGTCTAGGAGACTCATACCCAGACTAAAACACAGAGAAATAAAATGACTAATTACACACCACAGAGTAAATCTACAGAAGAAGCAGGAGCAAACTTGAGTTTTCCAATGCTCCTGCTTGTATCCTGTCCAGGGGCCACTCTGCCATGTTATTTTTTTTCCTGTTAATAGACCACTGTTTCCAAAGAAGTGTTAAACTGTCAAAAACTGTTCAATTACATTCCCCTTTTCCGCTTCCTGCAGAATTTCTTGATGGACTTACTCCTGTACTCGCTCACTGTATTCTGCAAGGATTTCCTTCATACTGCCTTAGGAACACTCTTATTTCTGGTATATTGAATTTCTTCCATTCTCCTCTGTGAAAATTGACATATAATTCATTTATTTATTTAGCTATGTCTGCTGCTTCTGTTACAAAATTACCCTTCCCATTTTACAGAATCCCCATTGCCTCATTCACTTCTCATTCTTTATCTACTTGAAGCATCTCTTATTTATTTTTACCTCCTGTCCAATTTTCATTTTACCTTCTAGCTTTGCTGTTCTTATGCTTTCTTTTACATTCTCCAGTTCATTCTGTAGTCTTTTCAGATCCCCTTTGAATTTGATCTTTCATAACTCACATATATCCTTCACAGACCCTTTACTGGCTCCAAAGTCCTTGTTAGCTGCATCAGCCTTATTTTACTTTTACAGCAAAGTCCTGCTGTCATTGCAGTACAATGGCATAACTTCCATTGATTTTAGTGAAAATTGGACTCTTAGAGTTCACACAATAGCTTCATACAATACATATAATCCCTGGCTCAGGGGAGACACAATAATTAAGCAGTAAAACATGACAGACCATGTCAGATATGAAATAAGAATTTAAAACATTGACATGGCCTACTTTTAGGGGTAGCAGTTATTAATCCGAGTAGAGATCTCTTCTGTCTGTGACCCTAGAGAATTGCAATGACTTTCCATCACGGTTTCTATTTAAGTCTGGTTATGTGGTGGAAATAAAGAAAGGATTCAGAATTTAGTTTAAATGCATAATATTTACCTATACACCTATACCTATACATGTCATCATGGGGGTCAGTGATTCCTGACTTCTGTGCCACTGTCCTCCTTGCTGAGTAGTTGAAGAAAGATATTCTGAGAAGCCTCCAGAGTCAGTTCACGACAGTGTTACGGAGCAGAGACAGCCACGCAGCTCCTGCCAGCGGGCAGGCATCCTTTCCGTTACCTATCCTTCCAATTACCTGGGAATATCTCCTCCTCAGAGTTCCTCCTTGGAGCAAAAAAGTTACTAATTGCACCCACCCAATGGTTTCTGGCACTTTAGGTTGTCAAGACCCACATGTGCACTTTTAGGACCAATTTCTGCCAGCACGTTAAGTGTCCCCTTCCCCTGGCCGGGAAGATGGCAGGACCCTGCTCTTCTGTCAGTGCAATGAGCTCCCCTGAGCACTAGGGCTTTGCATGTTGTGGCATTGCCTGGTCTGCTCGTATCAAAACAGCAACTTTCCCATCAGTAGCAATACTGAGCAAGTAAGGCACTGACCTCTATTTGCTCTCATATTTTGCTCTTCCTGACAGCCTTAGTTATAGCTTTTTTTTTTTTTTTTTTTTTTGTGATCACAATAAACAGAAAAAGGTAACAGCTCCTCACTCAACTCATCTGAGAAGGAAACTGCCTCAGGGGTCTCTGTAAACACAGGGCAGCTTATTTCATCCTGTGAATGTCCCTTTCAGGAGAACTGGAGCTATATCCTTGGATTACAATTCAGCACAAATGTGGCCATGTCACCTGTGGTTTTGTACTCTCCTCCTACATCTGTAAATACTTTGGTGCACACGAAGGGGGTGTTCAGTGCAAGGGGCCATGTTGCACCTCAGACGCCACTTTTACCCTTCTTTGCACAGAAGGGAATCAACAGCTCTTTACAGGCCGATTCACACTGTACCAAGGGTGCTAAGATAGGAATCATAACCCTGCTGCAGCATCAGCCATGTTTTGCACTGCAGGTTGCCTGGTCTTTGTTGCACACAACCCAGCATACCAAAGGCCTCGAGTTTCGCAGGGCATTGCAGCACGGGCGCCGTGCCAACAGCCCCAGTACCGCAGCCACTGTTTGCAAAGCCCAGCACTGCATAATCCTGAAGACAACAGGCTGTTTCCCCAAATAGCTCTGGGCTCCTATGAAGCCTGTAGCACCTTCCTGAGCAGGTATCTTCAGGTTCACAATTTAACATCATTTTGCTGTAGGCTTAGCCTCACAAATGCCTCTGCTGGCTAGACCTCCTACCGACTGTTTTCTTTCCTTCAGCAATTTGCGGGAGGGATGAAGGGGAGGGAATTGAATAGCTGGTAATGATGAGACTGCAGACGTAGTTTGGATTTCTTAGGTACCTGTCATAACAGCGCCCACGCTCCTGGCTGCACTCGTAACATGCTATTGAGAATCCTTCCCACCTTCCTCCATTTCCTGCGGATAACTGCACACGGCTGCGAGCAGGCTGAGACCTGCACTCCCTCGTTGGGGTCACATTGCATGCTCAAATGTCCCCGTTATTTCTGACTGGGGTTATTATGCCTCCTCCTGTGAAGATTTGCAGCTTTGGGCTGCTTTTCTGTACTGAACAAGATAAATAGGAAAGAAGTGACAACAGTAACATCAGAAATCAGTGTAAAAGTAGATCACGCTGGTTTCCTGGGTCACCCTCATTTTGTTGTCTGCTGCTTTTCCCCAACACAGAGAGGGGGTGTGAAAGACCCGTCCTCAAAATTCTCTTCTTTAAAAAATACTTGCTTTCGCTCCATTACTATTAACAAAGTCTGTTAGATACTAGGCTTGTTTTCCAATTTAGGGCCCAATCCAACACGTTGCGTTAAGTGTTGGCATTTTTATTTTGTTAAATTTAACGTAGAGTGATTCAAATCTTAAGCTGTTTGTTTTTTAAAAGTGAATCAAATATATGGTGCTGCAGAGAGTGAAGCACACTGCAGCAGTAAACCAAAAGTATATTTAAAATTAAAATTGCTTTCCAAAACAACCTAGTCCTTTTTCAGCTGTGTTAGACCTGCCCATCTGCTTTCTGAAGAGACCTACCACAAACTTCAGAGATCCAGCAGGTTGGTATGTTGGTATTTTGGGGGATTTGTTTCTGTTTTAAATCATGGCTGCTTTCTTCCATCTCTCTCACAGCCAAACTGGCAGCACTCCCAATTCAGAGACTTTTTGAAACTACCACGAAAGTACAGCCAAAACAACAAGCAGCAGAGCACAATTAGAGGTCTAATGTTTTCATGCTTTCAGAGATGTTTCCTCATGGTACTGCAGAAGAGCCAGAAAATCTCACTTGGGCCCCAAGACCACTTGCACACAAAGCGGGTTTTCTGTAAGCAGAGACAGAGACATCTCCCACTTTGCCATTCACTTTGCTATCATGCTCTGGAATATAGGCACACTAGTAAGCCACAACTTGTAACTGTCTCTCTTTTCAGTATTAATTGGCTCTGCAAATCGGTAGTGCATTCAACTATGCTGGCTCTCTCAAAAAAAAAAGAGATTTGGGGTTTATCTCTTTGCCCATATGCATACTGCAATGCTCTCAGGAACTAGTGGAACATCAGAAAGCCATCAAACATTTTATAGCTAAATCAAAGCTTTCCCCTTTCATCAGCAAAAGGAATATTCTAGTATGACAATCAGAAGTGAGAATCTAAGCATTTTCTTGTTGGAGCTCAATTTAGCAATATACAGGAAAATAAAAGTACACAGTGAATTTCATACAAAATACAACCTTAAACAGGGGGTTTCTAAGACTCAGAAGAACCCAGAATTTCTAAGCCAGCTGCTAGCTCTCTAGCTGTACCATGCAAAAGGGTCAAACTTACAACAGTGAATATGAGCTGCCTAATATTTAAACTTTATTTTGGGAGTGTTCTCTGCACAAAGAGAACTGTGCATGAGGCACAATGAGGGTGCAGGCCAGCCTCTTTTGCACTGATGGAAAGAAGCACTAATTCTAATGAACTCACTGGGACAGACATTTGGTTAATGTAAATTATCAGCGCTCCATCAATTTAAACGGATGCCCATGAGCAAACACAGGCTGAGGATCCAGACAAGGGGAAACTCACAGAGAATCGGGCAGGTGGAAATTAGAGGAAAACCCACACAGAAGACAAGAAGTTCTGAATGCCTCTTTTCTCAGTCTTTACCATTCTGATCTGAAATACTTAGTTCTTTTTCTAAACGCTCAGTTTGGTTTTTATTCTTTCTGAACATAAATGAATCACTTTTTTGGCTGTGATTCTCTGCTTTCCAGCTAGTAAGAATATTTCTGAAGTTTTTGTAGTAAATAGTTTCCAGCAAGGAATGATTAGCATGAAGATTGTCTGATTTGCTATAGTATATGGTAAATGTTTTCTGCAACTAAGAATAAGAAGAACATGACCCTGCTCTGTGGGAGGGCTGGTTTAACTGCACAGAACATCCCAGGGAAAAAAAAAGGTTGTTAACAAACTATAAAAAAGTGCTAAATATCATTTTCTTTTTCCACTGCAGAAGGTCAGAATGACCTAGTGCTATTACCATCACATTTTTAAGTTAGTCAACTATAATTACAGGTAAGACACATTCCCATCTTCAGTACTGAGAGAAAATACCAGACTTAATATTAATCACATCTTTAGTATTAGGCAGTCACATTTACTTATCACGACCCTTCAGCCTTTCATGGGCCTGCTTGATTAGGCACAAAATGACTTCTACCTATACCTGACCTAAGCCAACAGGGAGGGCAGCTCTTTCCCTGAAACTCTTCCAGCAAGGTACAGGTGGGTTGTGATTCCATGTTCATCAGACTTACAAGACAGTTTCATCTTGTAAAAGGTTAGCTATCCTCAAATGTAAAATAAACTGTCAATTATATTAAAGACCATATTCTTCACTTTTACCAAAATGATAGAAAGCTTCACTTCTGCTTAAAAATATGCAATTAGAAACCTACCCCAAACACATCTGCTCAGTTTGTTGGCTTTAGAAAATTTTTAAAAGCAGTGTAGGGGAACGGCTTCTCTACCATCACTCAGTAGGGTGCTTCAAGATCTTTGAAGACACAATCCCATTTTCTATGAAGAACAGAACCTGTTATAGAGGAAATAAATTGTCTGGGGCCCCAGGGAAACATGCAAACTATCCAGAGTGTCCATGACAAAAGAAACAGAACCAGATGTCTTAGTCTCCAGATGTTTAAAAGTTCTTCTGGTTTGCCTCTGCCTGTTCTTACAATGTGCAAGTATCACATTTTAAGCCACTCTTGAAAGCAGGCTTGAATGATCTGGGCTTTTTTTCCCCCTAATCAATACTCCACTGATGCCAAAAAGAGAAGTGGGGCAAGGCAGAGCCCTCTGTCACTGTGCACTTTCCCCTCCCCTGAGGAAGGGGAGACATTTGGAGCAGCAGAGCTCTTCTTCCCTCATGCCCTTCAGGAGCAATGGGGAGAATCCTGACAGAGGAAGGGAGGAGAAGAATGAGGATGAACAGAAAGTGAAGCGCAGCTCAGGATGTGCCTGTTCTTTCTTACTAAGTTTCCCTCTCTTCACATGAGGGGAAAAGACTGGGGAAAAAAAAAAAAAAACCTTGTAATTCCTCTCCCTGCTCACAGAAGAAGGAAGGAAATGTGGTGGGTGCTCCAAAGCTGGTAGCAATGAGGGAAGAATCCCTTTAGACAAAATACAAACAGAGATGGCTCCCAATTCACTCCTGAGATAGGATGGAGGCAGATGTTAGAATCTAAGGCAGGTATTTGGCAACAGGCAGCTTTTCATAACATACTTCATGATTCAATCTCATCTGGGGTTTCCAATAGAGCTCCAGCCAGGGATGAGCTGGCAGTATTATAATTTCCGTGCATATGGTGCAGGCACCGAGAAGGACAGATGTGTGAAGGATCAAAGTGCAGACCTGGAAAAATATAATGCTTATGCAGACATCTTCATATGCAGGAAGGGGGAGTGAATCTTCTACCACATTCTTTTCTAAGGCTGGAGAAGATGATCTTGGCAGCCCATCGTTTTGGGTGGTCATGCAAACTTCAGCTTGCCTTTGCATGCTGTAACACCACATGTAGTAAGAAGAGGGTTTGACGAAAAAATCAGAAGACAATGGTGCTTATTGACAAAGCTTACACACATGCACACCACTGCACACAACTGGGTGCCTTCAGACACACCACTACATCGTCCTCAGAGGGTTGACTTTGAAGCAGCTTGACCTTCTGCTGTTGCGAGCACTTGCTCAGAATGAGATTATCTGAATTCCCCATCAAAAAGTCCATGTGCAAAGAAGAGGTAGCCAGTTACTTACACCATAGGCAACCATTTACCTGAAAAGGCCATATAAAGCTGTAATTTAATTAGCAAAAGCCAAATTGCAAACAGTAGGTTCAAGAGCACTTCAATCATTACTTCAGACCCACAGACTTTCAGACAGACTTTTCCCACACACTGAAAAGATTTTCTATGCTTCCCAGTCAAAAAGCATCTATGACCTTACACTGTTGTGTATTATTTCCAAAGTACTGTTAATAATCATTGCTTACTTAAAAAAACGCATACTGCAGAGAGCCTAAGGGAAATATTAGGTATGATTTTTCCTGTTTTTTCTTTTCACTCACCCTTCTAGAGCTGGTGGAATCTAAGCACTAACATTATTCTCCTTTTTACTTCAATTTGGGCTCAAAGTCTCTATAACTAATTTTATGCTTACTTAAACTGTGCTTCTTCCAGAAAGACAGGGCTTTTATTGGGAGCATTTCTACCAATGGCTTTTTAATCTTCCTACCCTTGACCTTTCCGGTCAAAATATTCAACAGATCACAAACTATTACTTGTATTTATTAGACTATTAAGAGCCAAAACTACCTTGTCCCAGAAGTTATGTAAGAAAAGGGATGCCCAAGGCAAGAAGGACTAGATGATTACAGTACAAAAGACTGAGCACAAGTGAATTATTCTTGTGACATTTTCCATTCTTGTTACCATCTTTGTAATGAAAATTAGGTGTCAGAAACTTCATTCCTCATACCCAAACTTTATACGATTTCAGTTATGTGCTACATTACTTTGAGGTTTTCAGTATTTGCTAGTTGGACCAGGTAGCCATCCCCCTAAATTTCTGATTACAGACTCAACAACCCATGGGAGAAGAACGGAAATTCTCTCGCTAATTAGCCTCGCTAATCAAAACATATTTCTTAAGTAGAGCTGACAATACCTGGCTGCTGAGAAATGCGTTTTAAGACCCAAAGGTAAGTCCTCAGCCTTTATAAACACACAGATAAAGGAAACTTCACACAGTAACTTTTCTGTATGCCATTTCCATTAAAAGGCAACACACAGACAGAAACAATAGATTAGCTCTGCTCACTGCTATAAGATACAGTAAGAGTCATGAAGTCCCTGACTTTGTGTCATACAACACTAGGGCCAAGAGCCGAATCACAGACGAGGCACACCGAGGAACCCCAAGGTCATATTAAAAAGGAGCCTCTAACAGCTCCTAAGTCCATGGAAGAGGGGAAAAAAGAAAGAAAGAAAAAGAACACACCATCCATGATCTTGATTCCTGCAATCTGGACAGACTGGAACTGGGAAGAAGCAAAAATGATATTGCCTGGCTCTTCCAGAGGACAGGATGGATGCTTTCAGTCCAACATACTGCAGGCGGGAGGAATGAAATTCAGCAGGGGTAAGTACACTCAAACCCCCTGTAGATTCATCTGAATAACAACAAATACTGCAACAGGCCCCTGGAAAGGCTCTCCCTTGGTCAGCTTTCCTGGCTCCAGGGGTACTTTGTGGTTTGGTCCTAGTTGCTTCACTTGTTTTCTTCATGTTTATCTTCTACGGACCAAGGGCTCTCAAAACATGCTTTAGTGAAACAGAAATTGAGGCGTGAAGCAGGGGGATGTGCAGGAACAACCCACACTTGTAACTCCAGGAGCAAGAGCTCTAAGAAAAACAACACAATGTGAAGACTTGATCATGGTGACTGCATTGCAAATGAAGAAGTTATGAGAAGAAAGTAGCTACTACTGTGCTTTGCATTTTCTCCAGGTGAATACATTTCAGTTAAAAAAAAATACAGTATCCTTTTTCACCCTCTGCTTTTAAGGGAACTTTGAAAAAAAATACATAGGGCATAATATATTAATAAAGTACCAGAAATCCTTTTGCGTTCAACATCACTGAATACCAGCATTTATTGACATGCTTCTGTTAAATTCTGCTCCTATGGAAGGACATACACCACATTAACAATAAAGGCTAAATTTTGAGGTGTTAGCTGAAAGGACAAGAAGTACAAATCAGGGGGAAAGTCAAAGGAGACGGTCAGGTACAAGCTAAATATTTTTGAATGTTTGACTTGACTATATGACTACAGAGGACAGAAGAAAATGATAATGAAAAGTAGTAACAATAAATATGTGTTATTGGTTATTGTTCTCTGCACTGGAAAAAAACATGAGCTTGTTCCCTTGGTGCAGCGCTCCTCCAGCAGCGTGACGTGATGAGGAGTGGCTGTACAGCAGGTGGCCCCGGGCTGGTTATTCCACCTTCCCCAACAGAGAGATGTCAACTCTTTTCCTCACGCAGCTTCTGGTACAATACGAAAATGAAAACTGTTCTTTTGGAATTGTTCTCAGCACAAGTAACCTGAAGAAATTTTATTAGATTTGTTGTTATTATTTGTGTTATTGCTGCTGATATCTGGACAAAGATATTAAAAGACATAACGAAATCAGTGCCATGCTCGCATGCAAGGAAATTCAAGTGATACTTTCACCTCACCCTTGACTATGTGTAATCAGTTGTTTCTAGAAATGTTACTACATTTCCCAGGTTACCAAATTTTATAGCCAACCCTCTGTACTAGGAGCAGGACTACCAACATTTATTATTAAAGAGCAAACTTGATATTATCTTCACATCATTCAGTTAACCACATATGATAGTGTTGGTCTTGGTCTCTGTTAACAATCGTAGAGAGATATCAGACATTTCCTAAGAATCAGGTTACAAAAATGTAGTTGAGAGACATGCAAGGACATAAAAATTCCAAAGAGATAAAAGCATCCCTGTTTACATAGCAATTTTGCTTCATTAGGCTCAATGCTGTTTCATTATATTCAATGCCATTTAGTTTTGATGTTCATTTCAAGGCTGCCTATTTATACCAAAGCAGAGAGGGAGAAGCACAGCAAAACTCTGAGTTGAATGTAATGCTGGAACTGGTCTTAGTATGCAATAAAATGTATATAGTATGTCCTAGTTAAGAAAAAGAAAGTGTCAATATTTGCTTAGGTGTGTTGCTATACAAAATATATCCTAAAAATCAAACTGAAGTTGAGATGATGCCAAGAAGCAAAGAGACTCTTAACTGAAACTTCTAAAAGACTATTCAAAATTGTGGAATAGAGAGATTTTACCCTATTTATGCATAGTTTCCATTAGTTAAGATTCACTACTATTTGGGGCTTTAAGTCAGACATTTTTCTCAGGGATGTTTTCCACTTATTAGTGCTAAGACATACACCTGTGGTCTTTTGGCAATGGTAAAAATCCAGATGACGTTGGTTAGTCCCTTGGAGGCAGAAAAGGCACTTGCTGTACTGCAAAATTGCCTACTTTCCTGAAATGCTTTTTATCAAATTTCTTACATGCAGCAACTCAAACGCACTAAGGGTTTAATTTTTCATTTTATTGTATGCTATTTTGCACATCTTGCTATAGGGTTTCCCTATAATGCATAAACTTATTTTAATTGTTCCCAGTGCTGACACTCATTTAATTAAAAGATAGTACTATAATAAGATTTATTATACAGTAACGGCAACTTTTTTAAAGCAGTAATGCTACATATAATAGATGTATCACATTTTAAAAGCCTAATTAAATCTATTGTTTCTCTATGTCCTCAGTAAGTCTCTCTCAAGTGTAAGATATAATTTTAAATGGCTGTGATGTTTATTTAAATGATCAGGCTAGCTGGATCCACATTTAAGACAGTTGCTTTTGGCACAGCTAGAGGACTACTAAGCGAGAGCGTGTGTGGTATGGAACGCTGAATATAACTCAGATATGTGAAGGGAGTGAAAACAAAGGGATGTATCTTGTTCTTTGTGGTTCTCATCTGATGTCCTTGGCAAAGAGAGCTGAGTCAGCCTTGGTGAGCAGGTGGAAATCTAGTCCTTCCCGCTCTGGACAGGCACAGGATTTTGCAGTTTTTCCCCAGCTTGAGCTTTCCTCATCTACAGAGATGAACAGGGAGAGCTGGAGTAGCAGAGGATATTTCCACCTCACCCGAGAGCCTGGCCAGACAGCAAAGCACATCATTAGGGCAGTGCAAGAACTGAGCTCTGCCTCCTTTGGGATGGGGAGCAGAAGTTGCAGAGGTTGCTTTTAAATAGGTAAGGATTAGAGGGTGTTCACAGTCCCATGCACACTAGTACAGCAAATCCATCAGTAACAACTGAGCAAGAACAGACATACTAGACCTCTCTTTCAGCTATGCTTCCTAGGACAGGCTGTTCTGCACTAGACATTACTCTGAGATGTGCCTCAAATAAAAGGAATTTATCACCTGGGGCCAGCTGAGAACCCACTACTTGGATAGCTCTGCACAAGGTTTGTTTCTAGCTCTGGGCTGTTGGGGTGGAAGGTGGGTTATGTTTCTTATTAAAAACACCCCTCCCCCCACCTTTCTTGCCATAAGAGGACAAAAAAAAAAGTTACACTGATCAGAACAAAGCTGCAGTAAGATTTTCAAAAATGCAAAACATTATGCCAGTCCTGCTCCCAAAATAGAATCTCTAGCAGTGGACTTAAATGGAGAGTTAGGCTAGGGCTCGGCATTTTTAGAGAAATTCCCCCTTTGTCTCTATTCCCCAAATATAAGAATTCCAAAATATTTTAGAGAAATTGTGAACTCCAGCAGAAAACAAGCAGAAACACTCATGGGGCCAAATTTCTTTCCCGGAGATATCGCCTCAGTGCTGTTCCAGCAATGGAGTATTCCACAGGAATAGGCCCAAGGATTTTCCTGCAGTGTTCAGAATCAATTCACTTCATCTCTTCTGCACGGTTAATATAATCATGCCTGATTTTAAGGGCAATCAAATACTGCAGGTCCCTAAAAATGAGAAAAATAAGAGGCATCAAGGGAGGCAGATTCCCGTAGAGATAACTGGAGATTATCTTAAAGAAGAAAATCCAGCACAGGCTAAATGAGATGTAATAAATCATGCAAAATAGCCTTTTACAGAGAATCAGAAGCATAGCAGTTATTTAGTCATTGGCATGTATAACCTTACAGTGAAGAATACACTGTAATTATTTAGTCTTAAATAAGTAATTACTTTTTTCCTGCTTTTAAATTCTGAAAATAGTTATATTACTTAAGGCTCATTAACCATTTCCAGCAGAACAATGCACCTTTATTTAATTAACTCAATGAAACTTTTTAGTTTCTTTCTTTCCATCACTGAATAAACATTAGTTTCAGAAGATTAGCAGCTATTTTCTTCCAGTCAATATACTCTCTAGCTTACAATCTTTTCTTAAGAAAACACAGCAAAGCATCCTGAACTGGTATGATTACTTAGAGAAGACATCAATGAGAAACAGGGTTTGCTAAACGCTCTCATCCATTATCCTGTCTTTTAGCAACAGAAATGGTAAATGCTCAAAAGGAAAGTAAATAAACTTGTAAGGGACCTAGGTCTCTTGATACGTACATTGTTGTCAGCAAGCACTGTGCTCTGGAAGTCCACAGAGCAGCACTGGAATTAGTATAAACACGATGTCAGAAGTAAACCGTGTTTTCCATTCACCTAGCTTTGCTGCCAAAAGACATCAGCTGACAGATTGAAATATGAAGTACTTTTCTCCCAGTCTAATTCTAGCACATAGAAATGAATATCGAATTATGGACATGAAATATTCAGGGTGGTTTTTTTGTTTGTTTGGGGGTTTTTTCTTGATTTTTTTTTCAGTCTGGCTTCAAGCAATTCCTACAGCAGTGATTTCCATGCATTTTTTATACAGCAAGTGGCAATCCTTGTCCCTGTGCTCCAGCGGCCCAAAAAGGGCAGAGCATGGGAATCCTGTGCATGAGAGATCATTTGCGCAAAGCAGAGCTCCACGTGTACTACCCTGGAGAAAACAGCAGTGAAAGGGAAAGAGTTATGAGCCCTTCTCTCATGTGTCACCACAGCAGCTCAACTACTGGTCACAGAAAGACTTGCCTTTTTGTTTTAATTATGGATATTTTGACCAAACATTTTAACTGGTATTTCAGATACCTATACTGTTAGGTTCTCTTGCACTGAGGTGCAAGTCAAAAGAAGGGTGTTATTTACCTGTGTAATTTAGATGATCCTCATGAAACCACGACCCTTTCTCTTCTATCAGTGCAGGCTGGCAGTAGGGTGAAAGTAAGGCAGGAAATGGTTTGGAAACCACTCTTCTCCCTCTTTTACCAAACCCGTCGTTCAGCATGGTCCAGGGCACAAGAGTCTGGCACCTTTTGTCCTACTAGTCATCCTTGAACAAGGGGGAGGTAGAATAAGGATGTCAAAATGAGCCTAATCAGCTGGTACCACCAGAGACGATTCTGTGGTGCTCTGCCCCATTCTATGGGTCTATCTCACCTGACTGAGGAGCCACAGAACTTTTAAAACAGCAGAAAACTAACCCTATGAAAGACCACAATTAGCTTTCTGCTAATTCCACATATCAACTCAAGACAGCTTCAGATATGTGCCAGTATCTTTCCAAACACATCTCTTTTTTTTTTTTTTTTTTTTTTTTTTTGGCAACCAGGCCTTTCAAGAAGACTGCCTTAATGGAACAACAGGTGAGAAAACCATCACCTGCTCCCCTCACCGGTCTGCTGGGTTCTGGCCAAGCGATGTGCAGCTCTCCCTCAAAGAGGCTGACCAGGTACAGCACAGGGTTGCATTTAGGCAGGTGGCTGGTGAGCGCAGGAGAACACGTATTGACTCTGCAGAAAATCAGATACAATCATATCGCCTCCCAAACACTGTCTTATCTTTCTTAAGAATTTTTAAACAAAACCCACTATGTCTACAAACTGCAAGAATACAAAAATAAAGCGGTATGATCATCCTTCCCCTAACAAATAATGTATCACCCTGCACTGCTAGTTATTTTTGTTCCCCGTGCAACTCAGTTGTTCGAAACACTAAAACCAGAACCTTCTCATCATCTGTCCAGTAGCACATTCCCTTGAAAGCCAAAGTGAAGCAAATGTATGTGCCCACTCACTGAGCAAATGTGTGTGCCCACTGTGACTGAGCTCAAAATGAGAGACTATGCTGAAGTGCAGCAGATTTTGGACAGTGGGTATTACCATATGGATTTTTGTGAATATGGATTTTTGTGAAGGTAAAAATCAATATGCTGATTTGTTGCACATTAAAACCTTTTATATGAAAATCCAAGAAACTATAACTGAAAATTACAAGCTTTTTTAGACAGTAGTTCTTAATTATTATTTATTGTTACTTATTCTGTGTTCAAGGCCTTCATTTGCTACTACTGTACAAATAGAGATCTAAACTCTCCGTCACATCAAAGACTTTTCTTCCATTTAGTAATATAAGATGACTTACGCTAGCTGCAACTACACTTATTTTGAGGCCATTTAATCATTCGTGTACAAGCAGCCCAGTTTTAAGGTAGACCTGTCCCCCAGGCCTGTCCCCCTTTTGAGTTCAATATATTTGACTTGCCAGAAATCTGTAGATTGGCCAAAGAGCCAAAAGCATCCCAGTAAAATGTAAATTGCAGTAAAATTGTAGCTACTAAAACTCCTGCTTCCAAGTTGTTGCCAGAACATTTTGAGTTTGCTTGTTTTCTAAGCACAAGAATTCTACTGGCTAAAAGAAACGACACTTCTGATCTCTTGTAGTACACAGACTGGGGAAAGCCCAGCTCATAATACCCAAATAAAATACCTAATTCAATATCTAATAGAGAATCAATTATAAATCTTTATATAAATATTGAAAACAAACGTGTCAGGAATATCTAATCTGATTTCTTATACAATACATGCAATGTATGCCCCTAAAATGAACAGAGGGTACTAGGCTCCATTGGCAGCTGACAAGATTTTGGAAACAGGCTCTTTATTTTTCTTTTTTTCCTATTCTTTTATTAAATACAAAGTCAATATCCAACCAGTTGATAGTCAGAATTCAGACATCATTTAACACAGGTGTCAGTATGCTTGTTTACACAATCTCTGTGAGCATTATATTCATTTTCACAGTGGGTAAAATCTGTCCAGAATTCAAACAAACATGTCCATTTAGTGTGGATAAGTACTGCAAAAACAAGAATGAAAGACAGGCTCCATTTTTCTTTCTTTTTTAGGCAAGTGAAGACGTGATGAGGCAAGAACAGATTTCAGTCTCACACTTCCTCCCTGTGTAACCAGCTATTAAATTATAGGTCATTTTCTACAAAGGAAGGAGTATATGTGGGTATGAGTAAGGACTATGGAACACTGATAGCAGGTGGTACTTCAGTTCCTTTATTTCTAGAGTAAATGAAAGCCAAAAGGCAACTGTTAAACTCTATACCTGTGAGGCAAGGTTTCTCATTTAAACATAATACATCTAGCCAGGTCACCACAATCCGCTGGAAGAACACTGCTATTGGGGCAGCTTCATTAGGCAAAGCACTCTTCAAGATTTTAATGACTCCACCTTTCTGGGGGAAAGGAGCACAGTAGCTATTACTGTATATTTATAGCATGGTTGTGTGTTGGCTTTTGATTTAAAGGCCTATCCCTAACCTGTACTAACATCCACATGGCAGCATTCCCTCCTCCCCAACCTGCCCCGTCTTCCTCTTTCAAGCCCCTCACTGAAACCCTTCTAGCAATTCTGTTCTAGACACTTTGGCCTGCTCCCTCCCACACACACACTCATGTTTCAACAGGACATTTGCTCCCTTTTTGGAGGCTAATCTCCCACTGCCTAGACTCTCTGGCCCTGGGTGTTTCTGATCCCCAAAGTAAAGGGCATGTGTGCCCTCATCCCATGCGTGCTTCTTCCCCTGTTCAGTCGGAAAAGATTTGAAGATTCTTTTCTGGTTCTTGGAAAATAAACTATGTTGTCTTGAAAGAAAAAACAAAACTCATAACCACCTGGCTTCCCTTTCCTGCACTCCTTTCCTAGGCAGCTCTAAGGGTAAATTCCTCAGGAAAGAAGACAAAAGGATTTTTTAAAACTATATTCACTGTGTTGCTCAATTTCCCTACTTCTCAAAATCTATCTCACAACAAAAACAGAAATGGCCATAAACCAACAGATCCATTATCACTGATACCGTATCAGACAACCACACTGATTTTAGACCCTAACTTCATTGACTTCAGTAGTTATTCACGAATAGCCCAGAAAAGTTGCATTACAAGCAAGCTCCATTTATTGCTTGAGTTTAGCTCATCAAAAGGAGCTCCAAATCAGCAGAGCTCCCAATTAAGCTGTACTAAGATCCTTAGCTAGCGTTAACTGGAAAAGCTTTATTGACTGTAATTCTCTCCAAACTTTCTTTCAAAAAGAAATAGTTTCCACAGCCATTTCACAGATGCTCCTTTCCTCCATCTCTGAGCCACCTTGCTGGCACCACACTGTTTTTTTGAAGGTGGCATATTACATCTCTGAAAAATTGTTCACTCTAAATTTGCCTCTCCATGCTAGCTGCCAGTTCACTCAGCACGGTCATCCTCACTGACAAATGGCAATCTTTTTGATGGTAAGTATTTTGATAGTTTTCCAACCTCCTTTTATAAATTAAGTATCATCTTTGTGGTTATAGAGAGGAGTTGGGAGAGCTGGGAAAAGCAAATTAACAGAGTCTTAATGTTTATTATGTTTCACAGGCTGTTTTTTATGTGCTTGGGAACCTCAAAACATATGTTCCTAAATCTTCAGGTCTATGTTAGGTTTTGGCAACAATGACTTTGACTACAGTCAATTCTAAATTTCACCAATTCATGGCACAATGAGAAGTGGTCACACTGACTTCATCAACTGGTTCACTGGGGAATATAATCTGGGAAGTTTTTAAAATAGTTGGTCATGTCCTACCTTTCAGTTTTTCCTTTAAAGAATCAATTAAAAACTTTTATGAACAATATATACAATACTCAGCAACAGAAATTCATTGCAACTTGATAATTTAGGATTTTCTTTCACTGCTCTTTGTAGTTATGGATTTTTTTTATCTGTTCCATCTGTGAAATGCAATGAATTTCTTTTAGACTTGAGAGTAACTGTCCTTCCAGTTTAAATCTTCCCAGAAAACCTGTTTACCAGTACTTACCATCCAGCCAGTGGTATAATAAATTACATACATAAACTGACATTTTGGCTATTAAAAAGTCAAGAGCTGCTGACCAGGCACGCCATTGCATCAGAGACAGGAAACTGCTATATTACAAATATATTGCTGTCTTACAGGAAAGACAGTATAAGTTTAGATCTTTTAAACACTAGTAGAAGCAATTTAGAGGTTTTCTGCAATAACACAATCAGTAAATATCTTAAAATGGATAGCCTGAGCCTGACAGTAGGTCTGATTCTGCCCCAATTTAAACTGATTTCACTATTGTTCCCCCTTTTTTACCAAAACAGGCAAAATTGAATATTCCTTGGGAGCTAAATACATAAGTGCTTTAACTCCACTGTTGAGCTTATTTGACCAAAGGATGAATGTGACCTGTAAGTTGTTTTCTCCACACTGAGCTTACAAGTTGTTTTGAGTTGGTCTGCAGCAGGTCGAAGATTTATTCTATTCATTTGCTACTGTGTTGCTGATTTCCACTGTACTGCAATATAAATGTAATCAAAATGCTGTTTTGTTGTACCAAGTTGAACCAAGAGTGTGAAAGTGCAGCTACAGCACAGGAGCAGCTTGACCTTGACCTGTCTGCCTGCCAGGGTCTGCCCTCACTCTCTGCCAGAGAAACAATAGCAATCATAATTGTATGTGGATAATATTTTGAGGTATAGTTCATAGCTGCCATCTCTAGCACGGGTACCACAGCAGATCAACTACTGCTGTGAAAACGTGTGCTGTCAAGACAGGATTGTCCAGCCCATGCACTCCTAGCCAACTCGTATGTTCCTTGCTCTTATTTGTGACTACCTGCCATTAGAGGAATGGACGTGCCACACATGGTAGACCCCTCTGCTCATGGGTGCCTCCCCCAGGCCCTTTCCCACAGTCCTTAACTGCACAAAAGGCCTTTGGCAGAAGTGGCCGTTTTGCGTCAAGAGTACAGGAAGAGTGCAGCCACGTAACGCACCTCAAGTCTCGGACATGAGGAAAGCCACGGCATCAGCACAGACCTCCACCCTTCCAAATGTCCTGTGCTCCAGATAACTTCCCTTTCTCTCCCCTTTTTTAAATGATTTCCTGTCTTTATGGCCATCAATAACTTCTGGAAGTATTAACTGCCCTGCTCAAATCCAGATCCACAAACACAGTAACTGCTGCTTGCAGGCAGGCATTACAGAGCTGAATTTCAAATTCAGTTACTAGGATTATCACTCAGTCATTCAGTGGAATGAGTAAGAATTTAAGACGCACAGTTAAGATCCTTTGCTTTCTGCAGCCCGAACAACACAGTATTAACCTCCTGTGGGATAGCTACAAGAGCTATGAAGCTCTTGCAGGGCAGATAACAAAATGAAGTGATGTGGAGAAACTGGTGGGACTTGTGACATGTATTAAAGTCACATTGTTTTAGTACAGCAGCACCCAGAATATTCAAGAGGAAAGCAGGTCATTGCTGTTGTAAGTATGTTTTAAAAGAAAAAAAAATGATGAAATGGATGATACAAAGGAGGAGTTATTATCTCCACTTGACAAAAATAAAGACTTAAGATGATAGATTTAAAGATGACCACACTGAAGCGTTTGGCAGAACCACAGGACATGTCCAAGCAATTTGGTTCATTTGCCTTAAAACCAGGATGCACGTTCTTTTCTTTATTCAGCTACAAGTCACTCTTCACTTCTTAAATATTTTTAGAAAGAGCAAAAAAAAAAAAACAGCGAAAACAGAAACAGCAGTTCCTGAACCATCCCATGAATGCATTCACATTATCTGGGAAGATAGTACTGCCACCTCTAAAGGATGATATAGTGAGCAAGAAGCCTATCTATATGACACAGAAGGGAATCAGAGAGCCTGTTAAGTTATAAAGATGACAGAGTTGCATAACTTACTGTTGTGTCTAGACAATCCATGTTTATATGATTTAGGCAGTCAGCAATGGATCCTAATAAATTGCAGGGAAATAGGGATGTTATCCTATAGGAAAGATCACCAGAGACATCATAATGAGTGGCAATATCCTGCAATATTACGCAAGAATGGTTGCTCAGAGTTTAGTTAAATTTAAACTTTTTCTTGTGGCTTCATCAGCCATAACAGAGATAGCTTTATAACACACAGACATTGCAAAACTTGGTGTTAAGGAGTCAAAGGAGAAAGCCAGGTCAAAATGATCCCAAATAAAAATCTAGCGATATAAAAGGGTGTTGGGGGAGCATTCCACATGGTGGGAAGGCAACAGAGCGATGCAACCAGGCTGCTCACGCATTAAGGAGACACGAACATGATGAGGACACCTAGCAGCACATGATGCAGGTAGATTAGGGGCAGACACACACACACACAGTGTAAACAACTACCACTGTTTCATGTGTGCAGCACTGCACATTTGTTATTATCCTCATGCTGCCAGGTTCCATCTCATCTTTTAGATTAGATTAAGTAAAGGAGATCATATGACCATGAGCATTTCTTTGGCCATGGAGGCAAAGCTTACAGCCTCATACTGAAGTGAATGAGGAAAGATCACACAATCCTTTATGTAGCCTGCCAAGTGAGAGCTGTAGGTCCAGTACCTCAGCCACAATTATCAGGTGGCCAAAGGTGATGTCTTTACAACCTCTAGCCAGTTCCAGAAGAGAACATCTGTCTGCACCTCAAGTAGTTTGCGTTGTTCCAAGCTCTATGGACCACCTACCCTGAGCAACAGTCTGCAGAAGCTCACACAGAAAAGCGACTCATATGGGTTCTGACTGCTTAAAAAGGCTTCAGACAATACAATCCTGGGACAAAAAGCTGTTGTAATTTATAGTTCTTTTCATTATTTACAGGCAAAAAAATAAAACAAAAAGTGCACCAAATGAACTGATGAGTCTCTGGGTCAAATTCTTCTCACAGATATGAAGATGAATTTAGACATTTATTTAAATGATATTTACATTAGTATAACTGAGTAAAAAAACTCCCACCGGAGCCTAACACCATGAAAATCTAGAAACAAATAAAAATCCTTAACTGGTGATTCTATACACTAAACAGCACTATAAGATAAAAGCCTGAAGATCAGATGTAGGTTCAGAATTTTACTCTTTTTGCATAATATGAAAACTATTTATTCTGGAGAATGAAAACTTCAGTTCATAAATCTGTTTAACACAGATGTCCAGAAACCTAAGGGCCAGATTTTTCCTGATAGCTTTGTCCCCTTACCCAGTGCCCAAAGAGACAACTCACCCTGCCATACGAAGGCAAAAAGGATAAACCTGACATAGAGAATCCGCAGCTTGTGTTAAGTGAGGTACCTGTGCTGAGCCAATCCCTAGCACCATGATGAGAGACATGCTTGCTGAGCCCAGAATATGGCTACAGAATTAGGACAGCAAACTTCAGAGAAATCACATTTAAACTATTCTAAGTCAGTATAATGCAGCACATCCCTTACCTGTTCTAAGTCATTCTAGAGACTGACTGAACCTTTAGAAGATGGGATATTAAGAGGTATTTTATCATTACTTAATTACCCAGAAACTTCTCCCACACAATGAAAAGGAAATTACTTCAAAGGAACTCCTCACCCAGTCACTGTGCCTCCTGCATCTGCCCTGTTACCCAGTTTTTGAGTGAGCAGATACTGCTCATGCGTGCTACCTGATTACACTGGAAACCAATATACTAACCGTGTGTTTTTTCAATTTAGTCCTCCTTAAGAACCCTCACATCCAGACCATATCCATCCCCTGCCCCACTCCAATTCTTATGTAAGATACCTAGAGGATCACTAGAGGTCCCTTCCAACCTCAAACATTCTGTGATATGTGCATCGTTCCCTTAGTGTCCATCCTCACACACCATATTGTACCATGAATATTGTACCCACCTTCCCTGTGCTCATCTTCCTTCAGTTGTCTCCATACAAAATGCTCTGACAGAGATCACATTCCTAGCTGTTTTTACCACACTTATCTTTGTAACCCTTCACTCACTCTCTATACTATGAAACTAAGCTCTTGTCTGTTATCCAGGCCCTCTGCTTACCATACTTAGGCTATCTGCTGTGCCTTTTACACTGCAGACCTGCTAGCTCTACATATTTGTGTTCCGTGATAGCAGCTTCCAGTTCCACAACCGCTTCATTTTTAAGTGTATCCTTTCACATTTTCTCCTGTAGAGCCCTTGCCTTATGGGAGGAGGCTCCTGTGCACCTCTGGAAGTCCTCTCTCCTGGTCCTCTTTGAAGCCTCATCCAAAGATTTTGCTCCAAGGCCTGGGTGTGCATCAGGGAAAAAAAGGTTGAACTGATGGTGAACCAAAGCGCCTGCTGTTTATGCACACGGATGCTGACCCACAAATGATTTGCTCTCTTCTCTGCCTGATGTGACTGTGCCTTGTTTCCCAGGCTGTATTTCAATTAGCTCACCGAGATCCATTTGTACAGCCCTTAGGTACACTGGCTTCTAAGCACACAATTAGTGTTCCTTGACAGGAAGGCAACACAGATCATAATGAAATCATTAGCAAACGAAAGGAAAGTAAAAAAGAAGCAGCTTTTCACCCACTTTCATCAGCAGGAGGGAAGCTGTGCTTTCCCCACTTAATTTCTACTTGTACAATTAACACTCCTGGATTTCACTTTATCATCATGAGGCTTTTTTTCTCTTTGAAATTGTTTATTAACCCAAACCAACTTTTTTTTTAAACTAGGTATTTACATTTAATCATCTTGCAATGCTGATTATCTCGAGTACTAATAATAATCAACATATAACTGACCACTTTAGGTTTAAGCTGTATGACTAAACATTGCAAATTAATTCTAAAGTTAATCAGTTTCATTAGCTATGCAAATATTTCTTTGGCTTAAAGCACTAAATCAGATTTAATTTGGTATGACAATATTCATCAAGAGTTTATGCAAACCAGTCTTCCCTTCCCCTAATTACAGCATGTTACGTTATGGCATGTTACATTGCATTCTCTATAGGCAATTTAAAAGGACAAAACTTTTGCCTTCATCTGCAACTTTCACATTATGACAATACCTAAAGGCAAAAAAAGTAAACTGAGTCAAGGAGAAGAAACTAAAGCCTCCCCTCTTACTGAATTTGAGAATTGATTTAGGTATATCTAAATTTAGATGCATCATAAATGTTGTCTTACATGAGGATTAGTGTGCAATCTTACTGCAAGTATGTGTAATTTTCTTACTGCAAGAGTAGTAACATTAAGGCATAATGTGTAAGTGTAATCTCACTCATGCTTTAACTATTAACTATTTCAGTTTAAAGTGTGAATCAGACTCAAACCTGAAACAGACTCAAAAGAACTGAGGCTGTCGAGGTGCAGAATTACTTCTTACATTTATATATTTTGCTACTACAGAACATGCAGAAGGTCTATGCAGAGACAGTTTGCAAGAAATTACTACTGTAGACAAATATTCAGAGTTCCTGAAAACTTATTTGGGCAAATGTATCATTGGCATCAGTGGAGGTTTCACCCACACAGAAACGCAAATGAAAGCATCCCTGAATAAGGACTTAAGAATCTGGCCTACCGAGAGGGAAATTATTAGAGATTATCTAAATAGTAGCTTCTTAATCCAAAAAAGCAAACTGGAAAGTTGTGAACATGAGGATCAAGAGGCTATGTCTGAAAATGCGGCTACAATACAACATATTCAGCTACTGAATCCCTCCTGATTGCCTCATCAGTGCCTGCAGGTGCATAGCTGAGCACCCGAAGTAACAGCTCACACAGAAATTAATATTTACTCTCATAAGGGAAGGATGGACCAGTGACTAAATGATCATAAAAACACAGAGGAAGTCTGAGTTATGCAAGTGACTCAGGTGCTACGTGCCTCGGGTCTTCATTTTCAGTAACACCATCCTACTTAAGGAATGTTTTTAGGACTGTAAATTACTAGCTGAAGTGCTAAATGTAAAATCACTACGTAAAGCTTACTGATGTTCTTCCTCCTATTTAGGCGTTGCTAATGTTGGATTTATCCTAATGGTATTGTGGAAACTACTAATGTACTTTTGGAAGACTTCAGGCATATCTGCTCTTCTAGCTATGAATTTGGGGTCTTTACTGTAGGAGAGGAGTTTGGGAATGGTGGGGGCAAATGCTTTTTTTGTTTGTTTTCCTCCAACTCCTCTAACCGCTGATTTGAATAGCAATAGAATCAAAATAAAAATTCAGAGTTAGGAAGTGGTAGGAATTATTAGAATTTTGAAACTTGATCATTCCCATTTTATAGAATGTCTTCACATTTCTGCTCTATGCCTTTATCCCTTCTTTGAAAGGCTAACTATATCTAATGCTCTCCCAAGCCAAAAAGTTTGCATCCTATTCTATAGGGTTACTGTTGATGAAGGGGCAAAAAGCAGAGGAAATTAGATATGCGATTTGAACTTATTTTTCATCTGGACATACTGTAATTATTGTGAGACATCAAAAAACCTTCTATTTCAGATAAACCTAAGGCTTGGGCTATCAAGTTCTATTGATTTCAGTGGGAATTAACTACACTTGGCATATTTTTATGTGTTGGTCAGTACCCCAGTCAGGCCATGGCTGAAGCGTAAGTTGCATCCTCCAGTTAACATACAGATCTGACCATACTGTCTGTCCTCTACAATTACGTATCATCTACACTAACGAAGCTCTCACACGAAATGGTTCTTTGGAAATTGGATCACATCAGGTCCACATCATCCAATCTTGAAAGATTACAGAAAGGTCTTTGCACCTTTTGTAAATGGTGCAAGCAAAATACTGCCATGTTTGACTCCCCTATGCTCTCCATGGGCATGCCAAGGCATTGGGCAGAGTAGACTGGAGAGCCTCAGGTTTGGCAGAAGGACAGCCTAGTTAGATGCTGTTTGGCATCAATCTTGTAGCTTAAACAAGTACTGAGAAAGTTCTGCTCAAATGGAAGTCTCCTTGCCTACTCATAATTCTTTTTTTTTTTTTACATCCAAATTATATCAGTTTAATATACTATGGTGAATTAGATCTGCAGAGTGATGTCTGACTGCCCCCTGGGGCATGTTCCACCCTGCCACAGCTATGTAAATTTAGAGTAACTGAACATAGAGAAATGTACAGGGCTGTAAAGGATGGATTTGTCTGCTTTATTCCTGGGGAGAAGGAAGGGGTGGAAGAGGACAGGCACCTCCAGCAGTGTAGAATTTATAGCAAATATTTTCTTAGCAGATCTTCGCAAGAGAGGACACCTTATTCCACAAGCAAGTAGCTGTACTTGTACCATTTTTCCCTTTAAGAGTATTAATGCAGATAGCTAATCTCCAGTCCTATTGGCATGTTAAGCTTGCTTTTTAAGAGATTTTTACATTCTTGCGAGTTCAATATCTGAAAGACTTCCTAGACATCAGTGATGAATAAAGGTAATTGCTTGGTGTTGTTTGATTACTCCCTTCTTAGTAAATATTCAAATTATAAGTTTAAGTAGTTTCAAATCCAAATCACTACTCTTTTTTTTTTTAGTTTTTATTCATTATAAATCAAAATATTTGCCCTTGTTTCTGTTCTGAGGCTCTTAATCCTAGAAGAATGCGAAAGTGTACAAATGGCTCTCATAGGGACATCAGGAGTATTGAATCTTTTTCTCTTCCCTTTACAATACATTTTAGTCCTTTTTTTAAAATAAAATCCTCAAAGCAATCAAAGATTTTAAGTTTTTGTCCCCCCCACCCGAGGTGATACACATTTTTTTTCTTCCATTTTTTCAATTGCTCATATAAACAACACATGCTCAAAAATAATGAGGAAAGGTGTGGAAAGAGGCTATCTTGACCCCTACACTGTATTCTTCACAAGCAAGAAGTGTTAATGAATTTTCACCTGAGAGGCTGAAGCAGTTGCATACAAATTCAAAAGCAATGCACGCCTATTCCCATTCATTTTAACCCAAATCAGCCAAAAAAAAAAAAAAAAAGTTTAAACTGACATTCTATACTGACAGAACCTGGCCCCACATCCAGCATCCATGCTACAATGTGCCCTCATAGAAAAAGGGGATACATTAGGACACTGCAGCCAGCACCCCCTGGGAGGACGCAACAGACCTAAGAGCAAGTGAGAAGGGAAGGGAAACTAGCAGAAGACTCAGGAAATGTCTTTCTGGCATTTCTCTCACTCATGTACATCGTCCTACTTCATTTTTCTTCTGGAAAACGCTCTCCGCTCTGGCAGCCACATGAAGAGTCTAACATTTATTTTGAACCACAAAGATAGCAGAGTTGAGCCAAGGGGTGCTCGCTGTGTGATCTGGGCATGCAGCGAGCACTGGCTGGCTAAGCAAAATCTGCTTCCAGCTCCCCTTCCCCTCCCACCCCCTTCACACCCCTCCCACCCCCTTCACACCCCTCCCATATCAAATGGTGAGAAAACTGAGCTGACATCAGACCTGCAGCTGGTACTGTTCTTCTTTTTCTTAGCTTTATAAGCTGGGCAAAAGGAAGCTGAGACTGAGAGCATAAGAAAGGATGCTGCATTGGCTGTGCAAGCAGCGACAGAAGAGTCCCAGATGCACCTGGCCTCCAGGGATGGCAGGACAGGGCTTCCCTGCTTGCAGGCAGCTGGCCAGGCAGGGAGTCTGTTGGGAGCTGCCACAAGGTGAGCTCGGCTGGAGCCCGCACCAGGACTGCTCTCGGGGTGGGAGCAGGAGCTTCATGTGTGAGATGAGGCCAAGGCACAGCACCTGGCCCGGCTCAAGAGGAGGGCAAGCAACAAAGGCAGTGGGGCAGACCCAAACTAATAGAGAAAAGCAGGCCCTGAGAGTCCCAATCTGGGGGAAGAGGCCAAAAAAAAAAAAAAAAAAAAAAAAGTCTATAGAGGTGCTGCACAGAAATGCTGCCTATGGCCCTTTTCCATTAGTTTGGGCTTTAATGACTTGAGTCATTAACCAGGGCTCCCCTTTAGGTTCTTTCGACTCACGTTCTGGCACTAGCTCTGGCACTAGCAACCAATTTAGTGGTAAAATGAGTGCAAAGTCAGACTTGTAGCAGTGTGACACCCGCTCAGCACAGGGCAGGCATGGTGACTTCAAACAGTCCGAGCACCCTCTAGTGTCCATCCCTAGGCTGCCACTCCAGCAGCCGCCACCATTCCATTGAAACATCAACATAATGCGGTCAGCCTTGGTCTGTTTATACACATATTGAGTAAACAGAAATATGAATGCCACTAAAGAGCTGAGAAATAATTCTAGAGCTGTTATCATATTACTACACAGCTCTAACAATCCTGTAGCAGCAAAGTTTTGCCATGGAGTTCCAAGAGTTCGTGACTAAAACTCTGTTGACACATTTTGCAGTTACCTGGCTCAGCATTTCCCTGCCAGTTGGCAAGGTCAACCATGCAAGGACCCTTCGCAGAAAATAACCCCAGAGCAAGGCATCAAGTCCTCCTTTCGTGGTAACTGAAAGGATACAGAAGGTCCATACCAAAGGCTCTCAGTTTCAAATGTGCAAACTCTTGAGAAACTGAAGGAAACAGTAAAGTCAGCTGGAGTAGAAAGAGCAGGAATTCCAGCAAAAGGGTTTTCTTCATCCTTGAATAAATAAATATGTGGAATTTCCATCTGAAGCACACAAGATACAAAGAAGGGTTTCCAACATAAAGGGACAAACGCATGTCTCAAAGGGATGTCAGTAATAAGCTAACAAATACAAGGAGGGGTAATAATGCCACATGAGCAAATACCACTAATCTGAGGAGTCAGAAATTATATCAAAACTAAGTACAGCCAAAAGCTGCTCCAACGTAAGGCACAAAAAGAAATTTTAACTCTTACCTTCCTGTCCACACAGCTTCAATGACAGCAGCTTATAGGTACAAGCTGCCTCCAGGAGCTACACCACTCACCTGGAAGGCGGGAAACAGGGATTCATATAAGTTTCCAGCAGGAAGAACACTAAACCCAGAGCTGCCCTTGCCAGGCAGGGGTACTTTCTCTGTAAATGCTTTACAGGAAAGAACAAGCTTGCTGAGTTTCCTCTGGTCACACGTTCACAAATATGTAGGCATTTGCAGCTGGATCTTACGTGGAGGCTGCTGTCTCCCATTCCTACGCGAGCAGGGCTTCACATTCCCAGCTGTGCTCCAAAGGCTTGCTCTGGACAATTCTTTGTTCAGCTTGCAGAATTTGGGATTACTTTTTCTGAGGTGTCTATTTTTTCCACAAGCTTTACAAGAAGCTTACCCACCAAGCTTTGGAGATGGCTCCTACTGTGAAATCAGGTAGCTAAAAGCTAGGCACAGACATCTGGTAACATTCAGGTGACTCTATTGGCCTTTGCACAAACACTTCACAGCTGAACCCATGCAGGACTGGGTTCAGCCATCTCATACGCTGGTTCCCAATCCTTACACTAGCCATATCAGTATGGCTACCAGTCATACCAGTAAAGCACTACTGAGGAAAAGGGTATGAAGTTGAACATGATAGAACTGCGCCAGTTCTTTAGAATTTGATTCTGATCTCACTTGGTGTATGTATGTATGGGTGTAAACCAAGACTGCCTTTCATTTTTTCTTTTATTTGTGTTACTGATGAATAAAAGGGTTTACTATGTAATCTCTTCTCTACAAGGTTGCCAGGCACTGTATTTTCAGAGGGATGGTCTGGTTGTCAGGATGATTGAAAGTATTCACTTTTCTGGACTTTGGTCTCACAAAGCAATGCATACATATCCTCCATACACATACTGCCTGCACTAGCTCATTACCTAAATAGACCACAAACTTCATTGAGTAGATGCTGAGTTGGGAAAAAGCTGTATATCTTCTAAGTCATATAAGGACAAGCAGGCAACATTCCTACATACTTTATCAGTACAAAAGCATTTTCTGACCGATGGCCAATTACACAACGTCCTGCACCCTTGGAGAGAATCACCCTTGGAAATACTGACCTTGAAATAATGTAACCCTCCTGGGTGTCAGTGGAAGAAACAAGAAAGTGAACAAGGGGATGATGGCTACAAATATTCCTTTTGAAGCAAACGCTAAAATTTGGAATTATTTTTCCCTTATAAGTCTACATACATTTGCCCATCTCAAGAAATTCTACTTAACATCTAGAAAAAAAAATGTATTAATCTCTTCCCAAATAACTTCATAAAGTTTAGAAATAGTATTTTTTAAGCAATATTGTATGGACACTTCGGATTTTTATCTACAGTATGTGAACAATCATTACTATATAATGAACTTTTATTAACAATTAAACTGCTATTTCATTATTGAAATTACTGCATTCTTTTTAGACTCTCTGCTGTCAATCTCTGCACTGTCAGGATCATACCACCTGTCCTATGTTATGTACAAACTAGATGGTCATTGCAATTCCTTTTGAACTTGAAAGTTCATTAAATATTTGAACCAAAATCATAGAATCTATACAGTGTGTCATTATTTTTCACACAGTACTTGAACATTATAGGAATGGCAAAGTATAGAAACACTAACGGAATTTCACCAGTCCTGACACATCTAGTGTTATAATCAGGACCATAAAAAATTATCAAATGTGCCATAGATTTTTTCTAGGGCCAAGTGCCAAATCATAGACTCAGTAGGAGAGCATACATATAGATAATATGAAGAAGGCCAGATTCAAAACTGCTTCTTACCTTCTGAACTTCCGAAGACACATTTTGATCTCATTTTCAGCAGTGTTAATCCAGAGTTCAACTGAATTCAAATTTATGCCATTATAAACGAGCGCAGAATTTGGTGCTTAAATTAGAGCAGCTAAGCACAACAGATTTCATTTCCCTTGGAGTGTTTTTAAGTTTCTGAAAAAGAGACAGCTTTTAGGACTTTTAATAATCCCTTCTTCCTGAATTCGATGCAGTAAGCATTAAATACATATGCAGAAGCAGTCTATGTCTCATGATGGCTTTAAAGTATTTTAAAACAATTTTTAAATTGGTGTATAACATACACCAAAAATGAGAGAAGAATCAGGCCTAGTCATGATTGTCAATGGCTGTACTTCCCTCTGAGCATTTTGAGACAGCATAAGCAGTTGATAAATAAGATAAATAAGAACAGGAAATAAAATCTTCAGAAGAGGCGCTTAAAAATACACCAATACTCAGTTATTTGATTTATGACCCAAATGACAAATGGAGTACTGTAACAAGGCCTAGGATTTATGCTGCCTAGTGAATAAAACTTACAACTCATTCTCCTTCAAACCTTATCTAGTCTTCAAGTTTTAGTGTATGGTGCATATATGTATAAATTTGGGGTTTGCCTTTTCAATTTCTTCCCCCCTCAAGAATTCTTGAAAACAAGGAAGCACACCTGTCACATTTAACACCTGCAACTGCATGTTCACCTACAAGTGCCAACACATAAAACGTATCTGGTATGTCAGTTAGAGAACTGATGTCATGGCCTGAGTAAAATCCCTGTTCTCTAGACTATTCCTATCTACCTTCACCCACCAAGGCAGTTCTGCTTCCATTGAGCTGGCTCCAGGGTTAACTCTGCTGCATTCAAATCCTTCAATAAGAACGCACAGCGTTCATCATCCGTTGTGTGCACTCATGAAGACATGCATTACCATAGGACATCTTCTTCATGAAGAACTTAGGGCTCTAGCTACACAATGAGAACATATAATGCCCTGGGACAGTACTACATGTGTGCTAATTAGATACAAATACACCACCAGATACACTCTTCTCCAAGTGCTTGTGGAGTCAAAGGCTTTTTCTCTCAGCCTTTTTCCTCCTGGATTTACTGGAGGTAAGCCCCAGGTTTATGTGCTCTGGCCAAAACCCTTCCCGAAAGTTTAATAACGTTTTTGCCTGGAGCTGTCCCAGATCATACCACAAGTACACCAAACAATCTGGGAAGAGAGAATTGATAATTATGTAACTGGCTAACTAACAGAGACTGGCTTTCTACAAACAAACTCTCCTGCTAATCAGCACTTAGAAGGATGGATCTGATTCAAAGTAGGTTACTATTCATTTCTTTTCTTTATGTAGTGAAATGTTTTTTTAATAACGTCTTCATAGGTAGATTTCTTATTCGAGTCTTAGGTTAAGGAAAAAGAATGTGAAATACATTCAAAAATGATAGAAAAAACAGGTGGTTTGTATTAAATTTGAAGTAATAACTAAGAAGCTGACTGAATTATCGCCAGCTCTAATATAACTATGATTACCATAGTTCAGAATGTGGAGTTGTATATTCACAAGGTTGCTAAAATTGTTCCAGGATGTTTTGGACAAGGCAAGGTTAATCTGTAGGATACAAAATAATGAGTCATTCTAGGTTTAGATCATTAAATAGCACAGAGAAGAGCTTTTCTAATACCACAGTAAAAAAAAATGCAGAAAAAAAGCAATTCATCCCTTTTATATGGTAGTCCAGTGAATAATGACAATCACCTCAGAGTTGAGTCCAAACATATGTCATGCCATACTGGCTGTTACCTCTAAACTGTACTTGGTAAGACACCCACCCTTAGGATGAAGTTATGTACTCATGAAAAACAGGACAGAAATTACCACTGCAGCATCATAAGTCTGCATAACAGAGTTTGAAGCCAAGAAAACATAATTCATCATGACAGATGAATGCAGCAGCATACATTTCTGACGGGGTCTGGGTTGAAGAAACGCTGAAACATCTGTGGGCTGCTCTGCTGTGCAGGCAGCGAGCGCAATGCACTGCAGCATACATGCCCACCATTATCTTCTGGAAACCAGAAAAAGCATATGGCAGAGCAGATGCTGCACTGTGATTTCCCCCCTCGGACACTGTTAAGGGCATTCAGCTAATTTTAACACTGTAATTAGCTATGTTCTGTATCTCAAAAGAAATCTTTTTTCTGCATGAGAGTATTCTGATGGTACTGTTTCTCAAAGAAACTGTAAATAGGTGTGTTAAGTTTAACATACAGAGAAAGAGAAAAAAGTAGGAAACCAGAACAATTGGCCTAATTTGGACCATGACTGCAAATTGAGTTGCTCCACAGCAACTCAGGTTCCCAAACTACCCTAAGATCTCAAAGTGAGGAATCTTGTTCCTGAGCCAATCTATCAGTCCTTGCTCTGTCAACCCTACATTTCAGATCAATGCGGGATTTGATGGAGTAAGGACTGCAGGACTTTCCTGTTTACATTTTTGGCAGAGAGTGACCCACACAGAACAAATCTACAACTGCTGCAGCTGTAGCCCTCATGACTGTTATCACTTGTGCAATTGCCATGTGCAGGAAGGCTCACACACACTTGAGCAAACTGGCCTTGAAGCAAGGATTCAGAGGAGCACTCAGACCTGTGCAGATCAGTGCTGGAGCAAAGCACATCTTTAATTCCCTGTGACTTCAGTGAGACTTTAACATTTCATCAAAGTTACTTTCCTGCTTAAGTGCTACCAGACCAAGCATGGTTCCCTGAACTGCGAAATATACATAGCACAATTCATTATGATTAGATAACTACACATGAATGTAGTTGTACACTTACTTAAGTATAGTTACAGAATCATGTACAGGCAAAACCTCTGTGCATATCTGCATATCTGCCTACACTGATGCATAATTTATTTGGGGTAAATATAACCGACGACAAAATGTGCAACATTTCCTAATGACTGTGCCTTTCGAGCAGAAATAAAGATTTTTTTCTTAAAATTTTTATTACAAGACAAAGAGCTTAGAGAGTCAGTAAAAGGTTGCAGTAGCATAAAGACAGTTCTCAAGGAAACTACAGCACTTCACATGACCAGATCCTTGAAAGGACACAGCCTAACATACCCTATGTTTTTCACCCTTGCTTTCATGACCCCTAAACTTTCTTTGACTTCAAAGGCAAGAGGGTTGTGGGGGGAGGAGCAGGATGGATCAACATAAAACCACATGCTAAGTGGAATTAAGCAGACCACCCATCAGAATAACCCTGCTGTAATGGTGGAGAAAAAGAAGTATGCCAAGCATAGCAGAATAAAGTGATAGAGGCACTTCAAAACCATCGCAAGGTCAGAATAAAAGTTACTATCACTATCAATTAAAATGGAGTGGATGATTCTGCAGGAAGAAGGGTTGAGTGGATAGTGGTACCCTCAAGAGAGATGACATGGGAGGCTCTGCAACCCTGGCTTAGCACACAAAATTTGACTGCATTTCCTGCTGTGGATCAACACTAGTCACGCTGGTGAGGTCAGTCTAGAGGAGTTAGTTACTTCTTGCTACCCCCAACCACTTCTCAGCCAACGCTGAGAATGTCAGGAGCCCCCAGACCCTGCAAGTCTCATACACACCATGCCTGCCTCGCCTTCTAGCCCTAAACACCGAAGCCTGTAGAAGGCCTGGAGTATAACCCATGCCATGTAAAGCAACAGTTAGTTAGAAAAATGCTCTGTTAGCCAAAACTGTGCCATTCTAGAGCATTTCCTCATTTCCTCTTGACTTCTTGTGCATACTTGAAGCAAATTGCTTGGAGAGTAGCACTGGATAATGCACCCGTACTCTCATGCTTAGTTTGTTAGTGCTTCTGTCAAGTGATTGCCTTTTAACTGTGGGTTGCTTCATGGCTGGCCATAAATAGGGTCCTGATTTCTGACTACAGCTTCCAGAAGCTATAACAGCAGTAATAAATAATAACAATGGCAATAATGATAGTTATGTGCAAAACAGCCACTTATAAAATGAATGGACCTTTATGAAGATGAGTGGTCTTGAGAACATGGTTACTTCTTTCAAGCAAATGGCAAAAACGATCATGAATTAACTAGTTGTACACCCTGAAATGCCTCTCTGATCACTCAACAGGCAAATTACAATCCTTCAACCGCGTGTGGATCCATAAAGACAGTGTTTGACAAGGACACCTGTATCCCGGATGTTGCCCTCCACTAAAAAGGCCCCTACATCAGTACAATAAAAGTTTCCCTGTTAAGGAAAACCAACCTACTTCCCCCCCTGAAAACTTTCAAAATAGCTAATAACCAGACAAATTAGAGTTTCCTGGGCCAGTATCTTGTCTGCTTCGTGGCTCAAATTTTGCAACACAGCCTCACACAGCAGAGCTCAGTGTGTGCTTTGTGCTGATGCAAGTGGCTCACAAAAGTAACTGGCAACTCCTTGTGCTCACAAGCTTCGTAGGATTGGGCCATGGGGAATCAACCCGCTGAAGCCCATGAAAATCTGAGGAAAGCTTCCACAAGGCACAGGGAGGCCTTGGGCTCTGCTTCCTCTGTAACGGCGGGCAGAGGAAGACTGTTTTTCTGGAAAGCAAGACCTTTACAAAAAATAAACAAAATGACGGACGTGGACAAGACAGTGATGCCGTTTCCAGGATGGAAGCTACGAGAACAGCACCCTCCAGCCTGCCTCTAGCACGCGGGCTCTCCCGGCCGAGCACGGGGCTCCACAGCAGGCGCTGCCCTGGGCACCTGGCCGCGGGGGGCCGGGGAGGCGACGAGCCCGCCTCGGGGCGGGGGCGGGAGGAGCCGGGCGCGTCCCGCGGCAGAGCGGCGCAGAGGCGCGGCGAGGCGAAGAGCCGCGGGCTCGCCATGCCGCCCGCGCTGCTGCCCCTTCTGCTGCTGCTGCTGCCGCCGCTGCCGGCGGCGCCCGCCGCCCGCTGCCCGCACCGCTGCACCTGCACTCACGGCGCGCTGCGCTGTCCGCCCCCGCGCCAGGGGGCGCTGCCCGCGCCTGTCCGCGCGTAAGTACCGCGCGTCAGGGGCTTGGGGGGGGGTTGTCGCCCGCCTGCGCGGAGCCTCCGGGCGCGCGCGGCGCCCGCTTGACGGCGCCCGCCTAACGGTCGCTGCCGCGTAACGGCTGCTGCGGCGCGAAGGCGGCCGGCGCCGCCGTGTGGGAAGCGGGGCTCGCCGCCGTGTCCCTCGAAGACGCGGATCGTTTTGAGGACCGCGGCTCAGGAAGGGCAACGTAGCCCGCTCAAAGCCCTGCGTAGAGTGGTGCCTTCTGCAAAATCTGTCCTTAACAGGGGATGCTGCCGTTGCCTGGACTGTCTGTTCTTTTCCTGATGTGGCAGAAGGCAAAAACTGTGCTTCGTGTTCCAGAAAACATGCGGTCTATGTACCACCCTGTGGTGGTCTATATAACTTCAAGGAAATCAGATTAAAAAGCTTTGTGTTAACCCTGTCAGTTCTCTTTTTTCTTTATTTTTCTTTTATGTCGGAATTCTTATGATGTCTTTTGTCAAAGGTTGTGCATTTTTTAAAGCCGACTCTGTTAAAATGCCTGATTTGTCCCACTTGCTGCCGTTTTTGAGGTCCAACTCACTGAGAAATGCATGGCTCATCTCTTTCCCACTCCAGCAGTAAAAATCTCACCGTGAGTTTTGGCATGTGGCTGGTCCCTGTCGGGTGCTCCATCCTATCTCTCTGCTTGACACCCCGCTGGGAATTGGTATTAAATTAAACCAAAAGTGAAGCATGGGCTTTCTCTCCCGTCCTCCCTTCCAACGCTGATCCTGCTCCCAGCCCGTAATCTAGACCGAATACATGACATGCACAAGTATGAAGTGCTGCTGTCCTGCTTGCAGGCTCAATGCTCTCAGCAACAACGGCGTCAAAATACAGGACTAGACAAACAACAGATATCATAGTTGCCGTTTCTAGGATCCCTGGGTTATCTGTGCACTAAATGAGTAGGGTTTTTATTATTATGCCTCTTTCTGCAACAAAGCTGCTGTTTTCCATTTTCACGTGATGTGTTTGTAAATTTGACGTGCTCTTGAAATTCCCCAGGGATGATACTATTCCTCATCTCTCTCCTTTCTGCCCAACTTGAGAATTAATATGAACAAGAAATACTAATTTATATAAGCACAAATTGCTTCTCCAAAGCCAGTTTTTAGAAACCTGACTGCTGCCTGCCCTGGCTAGCAGCTGGGACACCAGCAGAAGGCACTCCCATGATGGACATGGTTGGTTACAAGTGCTGAAATAACCCTCTAGCTGCTCTTTAATGAGAACTGCTCCTCCGGGTTGGACCAAACACCTTCGGAACTTTGGAGGCTGCAGACAGATCTGCCATAAAGAATGGCAAAAGTTGGACACCACCCCAGCCATAAAACCACTGCTGCAGCATCCTGCCCCATGGAAAACCAGCACATCAACACTGTGCTTGCTGCTTTTCACAACACAAACATAATGGGGAGATATTAGGGGAGCAAATGATCTCATCACTGAAATATGGCCAGCAGTATCTAAAGGACTTTGCTATGTTAGCAGCAGCCCTGAATACGATGAGCACCACTAGATACCCTGCTGCCTTGTGTTTTAAATTCCCCAGCTGCCACGGCTCCTGCTTTTGGGTCACCTGCAACCTGACTTATAATGAACCTGAAAATATACAATTAAATGTCTTTTCCTTTGCATTTATTTTTAATAGAAAGCATACAAATCAGCATACAATTGCAAAACTGTAGTGGTAAATATAGTCTAACCCTACAGATCTACCAGAATTCTTGGTCTTTTATTTAGTTCTTACCCCGTTTCTTTTACTTTCCCTTCACCTCTGGCTTTGATCTTCATATAGCACCTTCTTATTCCCTCAGCATCTTCTTATGCCAAATTTGGCATAACTGAGACTACCTTTTGAGTTCTGAATAGATCTTTTATTTTCCTATTCTTCTTTTGCCATGATTTGGAAGCTTTCCTACTTTGCTACTCTTTTTCTTTTTTTTTTTTTTTTGCGGAGGTGGAATGAAGGTGGGGATAGACAAGGCTCTAACTCTTCATTACCAAATGCAGCACATCCTTGGGTGCCCACCTTCTTACATTGGGGCCACTGTAGCATAACAGCTTAGAGAAGTCCTGGTTACCAGTTTGACAGGACAAGAAAAAAAATTGTGAAAATATAACTCCAGCTGTACCTGAGTAATTCAAACCCTGATGCGATAAGGCTCAGTGCTTACAGTTCTCCTTTTAATAATTTATTACAGTTCAAGCATAAGTTCTATACGGAAATTTCAGCAGTTTTATTTACCAGAGTTATTCTCATGTTGTTGCAGGAAGACTTTTCAAAATGATTAGCCTTCAACAGGTTGCAGAATGATGTGTTTTTTATAGTCCTGAATTGATCACATTTTTCTCAGGCTCATGTTTCTAACTTGGATGTTACACAAATTTACAGAAACTCCATTATCCAGACACCCATGTATACCATTTTGGCTATGGCAACTCTGCATCTTCTAAACCTCAGCAGAAAAATAATCTTTCATACACCATTCTATGTTGAAACAAAACACGTTTTTTCTTCTTTTGAGGTCTCGTAGTGTACATACATACTTTTTTTTTTTTTTTTAGCAAAATCTAAATGAATAAGCATCCAACCCCAGTTATTCTGTAACTGGCATTGGATACCTAATATCTTTAAAACCCTTTGAAAATCTCCCTTCACTTTAGGTGAAGTTGTGCCAGAGTGTATGCACCTATGTGCAGGGCTCCTACGTTGTCATGAGCTACACATGAGTAGTTTCAAGCTCCAAATCTGGAGTTCTTGGGCAAAAGCCTGAATGAGCAGACACTTCTGGGATGTCTTCATTCTGGACGTATTGGGCTCCCATGGATTGCTAGAGGAATGCAATTCAAGGGCCAAAGTGCCTTCTGATAGAAGATAATGTGTCACTCATTATCACCTGTGTGTGCAATACCCAGCATCATATCCAGCATTTCAAGGAGACAAGGCCCAATACAAGTCTTAAAAAAATCGGTGTCAATACTTTACATTGTTCCCAGAAACTGAAAAAAATACAAAGGAAAATGGTGGGTTTTCAATCTTATCTTCAGACAATATTCTGAGTTCTGAGTTGACTTTAAGGATACAACAGAATAGAATTCTTGCAACTTTCAGCAAGAATCTACCTTGTGCCTCTACCTTAATAGACTTAGAAAGGGGTAGTCCTACAAAATAACGATTCTAGAACATAACAGCCAACCCAGCTACAGAAACACATTCATACATGCATTGCTACATGGCCACTGCTCTTTTTTATTATAGTTCATTTTTTGTAGTCTAGTGTTTATAGTTCAATTAATCACTTTTTTTGTGTGTGTGCATGTTCAGTCTCTTTAATGCAGAGATCTTACCAGCATGAATGTATTGGACCTTGATTCTTCATCAACGGGGCTGCAAGTGGTCTTGGGGTCTTTCTGCATCTAGGCTTCTCATTTGCTTCTCTTGGACACTGAGCCTATACGGCAGTGTTGGAGCAGAGGTGTATTTTTTAGCAGATACAAATAGTTTGTTGTTGAGTTTAGACAAATATTTCCTCTGTTCTATCCCAGTATCAAGAAGAGGATGATTACGTTTTTTTGGCAGTACCTCTTTGGAACAGACCACTATATAAACATCTTCTATAGAGCTCTTACTGCTGCGCTTATACATTTACTGAAAGGGAAATAGAGGTGGTCTGGGCTTTGCCTGTCTCTCATGGTCTCTGCTGGCCACAGTATTCCTCATAATAGCAGAACAACCCTTCCTATGAAAAACGTGCTCTGAACTAATGGGAAGGACAGCATTTTAGTTACCAAACAAAGGGAAACTCTGGTAAATCTAGGAGCCACTGCTGTCTCTCCCAATATTCTTGCATAGTCTTAGCTTGGCCATTTCAAGCCTTTGCCCAAGGCTTGGGGTCCTTGACTTCCTTGGCAGGATGCCAGTTCCAAGGTTCAGCAATTGGGCAGTTATTATCTTGGGCAGCAGTATTGTCACTTGCGAAATGAAGAATGAGTACAAGGATGTAACTTACCATACAGTAAATATAAAAGAAACATTACAGATTTTCTTAAAAGCAGAAAAAAAAAGTTCTTTCTGTGACTAAATACAGTGTTTCAAGCTGGTGTCAGTAACTTGTATTAAAAATGTATGCAGTCCTCATTTGATAGGGTACAGAAGTCAGGCTGGTAGCATAGAAAAGTTAGATGTATTAAAAAAAAAAAAAAAAAAAAAAGCTTTGTAGCTTTGTAAAAGGCAGTTTGTTCAGTTTGCCTTTTTTTTTTTTTTTTTTTTTTTTTTTGTCAAAAGCTTCCTCAGCTTTGAGAGATGAATAACTGGTCACATCTGAGTGCTATCAGTCACAATCTGACTGCTATCAGAAAGAAATCAATATTTAATTCCTGCCAGTACCCACTTGAGTTTCATACTGTGCTATCAAAAGCATCAGTCATGTTCAATAGCAGCACAGGAGATAAGGCCTAACTTTACTCTGTGCTTCAGAAACAAGACTCCGTTAACCTAAATGCTTTTACACAGGCTGGATTTGGCTCAGCAAGCCAAAGCATCTTCTACAAAATGGTTGGAGTATGAAATGATGCAACTAAAGAATGTGTTGCCGCTTAACACAGGCATGGTTTAAGGTAAAGCCACAAAGGTAAAGTGGGCAAGAAAAATGATGAGAACATTGTGATTGCCCACTTGTGCTCTTCCACCTTTTAGGTGAATTTAAGACAGCTTTGACTACATGAAAGAGTATATTGGTGCTTACGCCAGAATCGTGAGGGTTGAGAGCAATTATGAATTGCTGCCTTCTCTGGTTCTTGCTGTTCTGTGAGATGTGTGATGGGACTTGGTAATGTCAGTGCACATGAGCTCACAGTTCCAACCCTCAAGGTGAATGCACAAGAACGTAAAAAGAACAGGCAAGTAATTTGAAATACAGAATGGATTAAGTGCTGCCCTGCATTTTAACTACCTCACTTATTAAAGTGCGGGTTCATCCTGCTTAAATTTAATCACATAACTGAGGTGGCTAAGTTAGGGGCACAGTTATCGTGGGCTTTCTGCAGTCAGGACTCACTGAGCAGAGCAGATCAGTCCTAGGGAGGCATCACGGCAATTTATAATAACCAGCTGCTCATTGGCTCATCGCAAGTAGGAAGGAGATGCTGGAGCCAGAGATTTTGGTGTAGTCAAAAGCCAAGATTTCTTCTATTATTTGCATTTTCACTTACATTTCTAATCCTTTTGAGAAGATAACGTTTTTGTAAACACATTCACAAAAGGTGTGTCTTGTTTTCTAAAGAGGTATGGCTAATGCCACAGTTAGGAAGAGGTTCAGGCTTCCATGGTTATGAAGCAGTAATTTCCCAACTCTTACTTATTCTTTCTTTCTGAAGTTGTTTCCCTGTTGGCTCAAAAAATTGATTCCTGCTGCAGGATTCTCTGTAAATCGCAATCCTCTGAGCAGCAATACATTTTTCAAGATGTATAACTTAATATTGGTGCTGATATAAACAAAGCTTCTGCATGCATACTACACGTCCACATCTGTAAAGACAGGTGTGACCAAACCATAATAGAGTCACAAAGGTATATACAGTGTGGTATATACAATGTTGTGTATCCAGATTCTTAACTCCAAGACAAATTTCTTCTTATAAGGGATTATGACAGTAGAGAAAAAAAGTAAGGTTTATAAACAGCATGGAAACATTTTAGCCAAAGACCTTGACAGAATGTTTTTAAGAATGGGAAACTTTTTTTTTTCCTGGTATTTTTAATTAAAAAGCAAACAGAAGAATTATCTGTTTGCACAAAGATAATGTCTTGAAGTATGTCAAATATTTTCCCTAAAGCCTTTATCAGGGAGAGCGTGGTCATGGCTAGATGATTTGGCCTATAAAGGTACTGGGATGTGGAGCTGAGTGTTAAAAAAATTAGAGCTACCTTCCACATCATTAACTTTTCAGTGAGGCCAGAGTAATTACAAAAAGTAAAAAGAAAAATATAGCCTTGGTTGTAATCAGCAAACCACACCGATGAGATTTTTTAAACACACTTACACATCAGGCCTGATGTGGATCTCTTTTGCACTCGCTTGTGCATATCCAGAGTATTGCCAGAGAAGTTGTGCAGTGTTACAGTGACACTACTGAGAGAAGAGCATGGTCCAGAGGCCACAGACAAGTATATTTTATAAAGTAACAGGAAGTTTTCAGTAAAAGTCATTTTTTCTGAGGAACTATCTTTAAGCAGCCTCCAATCCTGAGGCTAGCATATAGCTTCTATTTCGGTAGCAACTCACTTTCACCTGCATATTCATTTGTCTGGTGGATTATTAATATTATCAGTTTGGCTGTTATAAGTCTCAACTTTATGCTGTTAAGGAAGTGACCCAATATCCTTAGAATATTTCATGAAGTTTCACAAAGATCACAGGGATCTGGCCCCAAAAATACAGAGAACTGTAGTTAAAATAATAAAGAACTTCTTTTTGTTTTTCTACCCACTGTAATGGTACTTTTTTTCTCTTCTTTTCCTCTTGTTTTTAAATAAAAGAGGAACCCTACGCCTTAAAATCCTTTCCTCTGTCTCTTTATTTTGCAGATCATTTACTCATCTCCCTGTAAAAGTAATCCCTTCACACGCCTTTGAAGGACTTAGAGATGCCTTCATCATGTAAGTTGATGATGTTTTCCATAGACTTATTATTGATTTCTTGTATGTAATTCCATCATAAACCCCCATCATAAGTAATCTAAGTTTGAAATAATTGAAAATATGTTGCTAAAACATACTCATGGTGAAAAAAATAAACTGGGGCAGCGTAAACATAATTTTCTTTATAATATAAAAAGTTATTTGAAAAGATGTTGTTTCTAAGTTACAAAAGGTAACATAATGGAATATTTATCATATCTCAGAGAACTGATATAATTTGATAATTGACCATAGGAATTTTTGAGTGGTAAAGACTACAGGAATCTATCATAAAATGTTATTGCTGCAATGAATAGTACAGTACTCTATCATTATATATTTATGTAATAACCAAATAAGTTCTTACTTATAAAGCTTGGTATCCACAATAAGACACATCTATGAAGAAAAACGAAATCATATATCATGTTTTTAGCCTTACTGATGACAATAAACTTTCAAAATACAAAAAAAATCATTGTACAGCTATAATTTAGGGTTTTTTTCACCTGAAGCTTCCAAACACTTATATTTGTTTGAATTTCATTAGAAATAATTCCAGTTAATTACTTTGGAGTACTCACTGGAAGGTAAACATAGACATAAAGATTTGCATCATTATTCCTGGTGTTTGATATAAAATGATACAATGTCAAGGGAGAGGAAGCAACAAAGAGTCAGATTGGAAAGCTTAGCTGACCTACTTTGCGGTGTACTGTCATTATTCCAACAGAAAGATGGCAGGTTTGAACCTCCTTTTTTAAAAAAACCTTTTTTGTTTTATTAGCCTTGGGTGTTCACTAAAGAACAAAGTCCATGAAAAAAACAGTGCAATCTGGATGTGGGAGATTAACTCCCACAGGATCAATGCCAGTTTCTATTCTAGGTACACTTTTTAGACTTGCCTTCACCAATAAAAAGCACATTTTTGTTATGTTAAAATACTCATTAAATGTTAAGTAATTTCTCTTCAAGAAAAAAAATGAGTAAAAAGAAGACCCTTCTATAGAAGCATTTCCTGAAGGAAAGGACTTGAAAAAAATGCTAAAGCCTGAATAAATTCAACTAGATTAATTTAGCTTTTCATGCTCATTGGTTAAACGCAAGCGGTCAAATTGTAGACTTGGGTGTTCTGCAGATCTATCAAGTAGAAAGCAAAATAAACTATACCTTTGTGTATTCAATTGCAATTAAATGTAGTACAACCCAATGGCAGCATATTCTTACATTCACTTTTATCCTAATGATTAACAAGAACTTACCATTTTCAGATGGGAAACCAACATAAGTCTACAAACTTTTTCTTACCTGTGTGATGCCAAACCTTTCCAAATTATATTCACAACCTCCTCTTCACAGAGAATACATTTTGTTCATTGACATTTTTCCTTCCACGAAGAGAATGTAATTGTTTTCTGCGTCTTTTTAATCTATCTCCAAGTTAAGAGCACAGAAATCAACGTCTTTGGCTGAAGTAAATCTATATAACACTTCATAATTTTACTGAGATTCAGTGTTGCTTTGAAAAATGCATACTTTTTAATTATAAATCTCTAAATCATCTATATGGCAACTCATTACCAATTGTAAATCAACTGAAAAATTATTCTCACTGCCACAAGGCATTTAGACATAGGTAAATGGGAAGGCAGTAGCAGATAGGAGGGACCAATTGGAAGGACAGCAATTCAGCCCCCAGACTTGGAGAAATCTTTGGCTTTAAGTCTTGGACGTTGTCACTAGAGCCTGATCTCTTTCACACTAAGCCAGTGAATCTTCCAAGATCGTGCAGGCAGCAGCCCGTATGCTCAACATGCATTTTTCATTCACAAATATCTACTGCAATACCAAAAATAATAAGCCACCTGTGAATTTATCTATCTTTCTGATTAGTGAAGAATCATGATTTTTTTCTCTGTTAGAAATAGATACATATTTAATATATGATTTCTATATGCATTCTCCTGTACTACCAGAAAAGAAAAACACAAGTCATCCTTGCCTACAAGTCATTGTATCACAGTGCAACCTCTATAGAAATTCTTTTCTTGTAATTATAAATCAAATAAAAATATTGTCAGGACTTTGGCAATACTAACTCTGGTTTTGTACATGTGTTCCAGATGTTCAGAATTTTTTTTTTTTTTTGCCATTGTGTAATCTTAGCTTTAGTCTTTGTGCACCTCTAGTCAATTCTGTCTGGAGAAAACTCTAATTTGAAGATTTGTTCCCTGAACATGCATCAATATATACTATCTACTTTCTGGAGTCAATTTTGTGTAACATCTAGAATCTTAATCTGGCAGGAATTCAGCAAGCATCAAACAAGTAGATTTTTTTTTCTCTGTATACAACATTGTCTGTCCTGTAATATGCATGTGGAATAGGGCTATCAGTACATCAAGATCTGACAGTGCCTAAAAAAAAAGGATTCATACTGATCTTTCTAATGATGAAGAAGAGTCTGCATATATGTAATGAAAATAGCATTTTAAACCCAAAATTATTCGGTGCACTGAATACAAATTTGTGCATTTGTATGTTTGTGCATCTGTGGAGTAGATGACAATCGCTCTGTCTTAATAGCATCTGAAGAATAATAAACATTATCTCCATCCTTGCTCATGCAGAAAGAGTCACTAAATGGGACCAATCATATGAGCAACAGGCTTGCAGGCTTGGACTCACTCTATTTGTCTTAGTTTTGGCCCCAAGTCAACATCTGATCTACAATTTATTGAGAAAAAATGAGATAAGCTGTTATGCAGCTAGTTATTAAAAAGAGTTGGCATTTTTAAAGGTTAATACTTCAGAAAAATCACTCTCAACCCCTATGGAAATAGATTCTCAAGAATTCTGCAGTGAGACATTGACACTGCTGCCAAAAAAAGGGGGGCTGCTTAGCAAACATATATAAAAGAAAAAAATAAAATGGAAAACGGATATCTGGCATTTCTTCCACTAATGTATTGCTTTATGTCTGCCTTTTTTTGTTACAGTGAAATCTCTCAGAGCGACTCCCTAGAAAGAATAGAAGCAAGTGCATTTGACAACCTTCCCACTTTGTCTGAAATGTAAGCATCAGCTAAAAAAAAAGTTTCATGTTGTAATTTAGGATCCCCAAGGACTAAACAGTCTGCAAAGCAGTATTCCTGGACCAAGTCTTCCTATCTTACTTCAGTTGGCTTTGGATTAGACCTATGATGAGAAACATTTCTCTCCAAAGTACCATTAAAAATAGGGAACACTTTATAAAAAGTCAAGCCTTGGAGATCTAAATCATGCAGAAACATCCATCTGTATAAAATGTCATTGACTTCAGTGAGCTCAGTGGCAGTAGCGGAGCTCTGTGTCTGCTTCTACTGCCACTGTCTAGTCTTCTAAGCACAAAAATAATTTGAGATGACAACAGAAGAGAAAAATTGCAAGATGTCACTTCCTTTTTTGAAGTTTTACTTTTCAAAGCCCTACAACATTTAAATACATGTGTTTAGTATGCATAGCTCTTCTTTTGAGTACTAAAATATTACTCAAACGGAACATGTACTGATTTTCAACAGGCATCTGAGAGAGTGAGCACTGACTAGGAGAATGTTCTGAAATATTTTGTGAAATTGGAAACTATAAATCTGATACAGTATATTATTACTGCATTATTACTAGCTTTTTCCACAAAGCATGGTCAGTGATTGGCTTAAAAATGATGGAGCTGAGTGAAGACAAATCTGTCTTTTTTATTATTATTAATAATAAGTGAATTACATTGAAGCTAGTTATTTGCTCACATAAGCAAGAGATGCAGATTTGTCCAGCTCCCGTTGTGTCCAGCTCCCACTAGCATCAATGCTGGGTTTAAGGAATAAAGGATTTGGCCTGATGATATATTCCTGTTCATAGACAGCTTGTTGTCCGCCTATCTTCCAAAACAACAAACTAAACAAGGCCACTAGGGAAACAGGAGACTAACAAGAAGACATGTTTGAATCTTGAATGCTCTACAGGTCTCGAACTGTCCCAAGCTGCACTCAAAGGCAATCTCAAAGGATAACCAGGGTAGGCGGTTCAAGGTACTTCTTGGATTTGAACTCTTGCTGCGATTTCATATGCTAAAACCTATGAATTCTATAAATCACATATACAGATGGAGCTGGACTAGAGCCTTTGTGCCCAGATATGGGCTCATCAGATTATCAAGAAGCATTTTCTGCATCTGTATTGAGAGAGAAACCATCAGAAAATAGTATTTCTTACACTCTTATCTTCATTTCCATTTATCTCCAATTTCTGCAAATCTAAGCAAAAATCTAGTGGAAAGTTAACTGGAATCTGGTGCTATGTCACCACTCAGATAATGTCTGTGGTGCCCTAACAGTTTAACACATCCGAGAACTTGTCTTTCCTGGCTTGGCAGAGCATCACTAAGATAATTAAAAGTCAAGTTGATGCCAAAGGGTATGATGGCAGGGCAGGGACCAGGGCACACACAGGTATGCAACAAGTTTGAGTTTCTCACTCAGCTGCACTCTGTTAGAGGCCTGTTAGACCACCTGTTAGAGGCACATTCATCATGATATGATTTTGTAGAGTTCCTGGCACTAACAACTCCCATAATGGAGTCCAGCAGCAATGAGGTCCTCTGCCAAAGTGAATCAAATCCTAAATTAGGGTTTTACTTACCCTTTTTAGCCTAGAATCACAGAATTTCAGAGTCAACTATGACTTCATGTCAGTGTGTGTGACTCAGAAGAATAAGATACGAAGCAGTTGTCAGTGCAGCTAGCCACTGGACAAGGAACTGAATCCCAGATACCTGCCTAGTTCTAGACTGTATGAAGATTCATTGAGGCTACTAAAGCAAATACCTGACCTGAACTGCACTGTGTAAAGATCCAAAATGGTAGGTCCTAATACAGGATCAACTTGAATGTGGTAGACTATTTATCTTGCTTGTGCTATGCTTGTGTCTTTGAAGCTCCACAATAGAGCAGAACTATTTTGCATTAGGCCTGCCACATACACAGAACATGTTCTGTCTCAGAGAGCCTGCAAACTGTGCCAAAATGCTAACTCTCACCCATGAGTAGATACCCAAAATGACTAATGCCAGTGCAGAAAGCAGTATAAATTCAGGAGCATCTTTTGTTGCTTATTCAACAATTGCAACTTGTTTTTATTATTGATACTGCTGTAAAACATGCTTGCAGTAGAATGTCTGTTAGCAGTGTAGGAGCCTTCTATCATACCCTGCATTTGTCTGTTCTCTGATAAGGCCAATTGTTAGCAAAATTCAGGTTCCTCCCAAATATATAATGGCTAAACTGCAGAACTATTTTTTCATTACAGATTAATCCTGAACACAAAAAATCTGTTGCAGATTGAGGATGGAGCATTCAGAAACCTTTCAAGGCTAAAATACTTGTGAGAAAGATTTCTGTTCTTTTTCTACTTGTATTCATTTTCTCTAAAGGAGGAGACAAATTACAGAAAGGAGTATGAAGAGAAAAGAAGCTTTTCATGCATTGCAGCACACTAAAAGTATATGCCTCATTTACCATAACTTTAATGTGCAGGTAACAAGTTGTGAGATCTTTTAATAGGCCCAAAAATAAATTAATCTAGGGCATACCAGTAACAGACAAAACTATAGTAAAATGGTCTAATTAATTCTGCTATGTGCTTATTTCTAAAATAAAGCTTTCAGAAAGAGGAGCACATAAAATTCTCTTCTTTGTGCTTAATATAGAGACAACACATACAGCTTCTCCAGGACACTGCCTGAGAATGCTACATATATAATTTCTACATGTCTTGCAAAAATAATTGTAGCTGAATTAAAAAAATCATATTTTCACCCACCTTCTAAAGCAAAGTAAACTTTGCTTTAAAGTTCACTTTGTACTTGCAGAGTCAGCTTCTTGGTACATTCCAGGCTTGAAACTCTTTCTCCTGTAAGTGGCAATTATGCTTTTCTCTAGGAGCATTTGTAATACCGGAATAAGAGAATTTCCAGATCTGACGCAGATCTTCTCATTAGAAGGTCATTTTATTTTGTAAGTAGAGACCCAGCCTAACCCAATATAAGTCTTTCCATCTTGTTCCTATGCAGCAGACAAAAATACTTTTCTTCCCACAGGGAGCTCTGTGATAATTTGCATGTGACAACTATACCTCGAAATGCTTTCCAAGGGATCAACAATGAATCACTGACACTGTGAGTAAAACAGTCATAGTTCCAGTTCCATCTGTGAAGGTAATGCTTCTATTTGAGGAAAGTAGCTTCACTTTATAAGCGTCTTGAAATTAATGCCTCTAAAATAGATGTCTGGAATGCAAGTTAAATTTGAAATATTTAGGAGGTAGTTGCTTTTCAGCTGGTAGCTTTTATGGATGCTCTCTGAGCAAGTTTTTTTCCTTGAGGCTAAATTAGGTAAGAAACTATGTAAAAGGAATCCAAGTCCTCACTTTCAACAAAGTGTTGTTTTTAAAACTACTGTCATCCGGACATAAACTCCAAGAGCTACACTGGGGATGTGGTCTCCTGAATATTCAGGAATAGACCAGAGTAAAACCATCGATCCACACTTTAACTGGAAGGCCAAGCCAGCTTCTTGGCTGCTAAAACAAGGAAAGCTGCTGAGCTTCGGGTGTGCAGGGTCCCAGCAGGACTTGCAGAAACAATTGCTAGCTACTCTGGCACTGCAGTTAAAAAAGAAATGCTGCACTTGTGCTTTGTTTCTCCAGTCATCACTGGGAAATGGAATTCTAATGCTAGATGCCTTTTGGGAGGTTCTGCAGCAATTCACCCCAAAAGAAAATGTATACGTAAGAATTTGGTGCATTTTACATCTGCTTCCTTTTCTCCATAGGAAAAAAAATGATGTGTACTTCTAACAGTAATTTTACAGGGAACGAGCAGCAACTGAAGCCCTCAAAAGGCAGAAATCACACTTGATCATATAAGAAAAACTGCCCTCGTTCTCCACTGTTAGTAATGACAGTTCTTGACAACAATAAAATACTTTGCATGCATTTGGAATAGCAGCAAGTTTCTTACAAAGAGATTTTTGTGAGCAGTGTGCTTGCATTAGCAAAGAGCAGGAAGGGAGAGAACAAATTCAAACAAAATAACTGATGCTTGTTATTCCCATGATTTCCCCTTGCTCAACTTACTTTGATTCCTATTGGTCTCCATGCTGACACTTTCCTTTCAACAAATAGTGGATTCATTGCAACAGCCATCTGTGAGACAGGTGGGCTTAATGGTAAGATGCCACAGCCAAGGTGGGGTGTCACCTGCTGAGAGAGCAAAAACTTTATATGGATTTTGGAGTACATGGGCCTCACAAAAATTACTACCAAGAAATGCTCAAAAGATGCAGACTGCAGCACCCCTCCACGGGATGTGCCTCTGATTCAGGCCATCTGAGCAACGGCTTAACAACAGAGGGCAGCATCCAGCCACCTGTGGAGTGTTGTAGCAACCAACACCACTCAGGAAGCAAATACTGTAGAGTCAAACTTTGCAGACCAGACCGATTTTTAAAATGCAGCCTGCTTCCAAACTGGGAGTTTTTACTTTTTCCATTTCTTTCATTTTCCAAAACCGCAGCACAAAATTCAATAAATATTTCTGCAGACTAGCCCTGCACATGAGCAAGTACTGCAGTTGACTAGATTAGGCCCTTCATTCAGCAGGCTGATGTGCTGGCATTATAGTAATTTGTACACAAGTTTTTGTGTATCAACCAATACCTTTCCAAACTGTTAGAGGAAGTGGACATAAATGTGACTTAAGGCCACTCCTATACAATGTTATCCTCTGTGCCTCTTTTCTACTAGGAAGTTCTCAAAATAACTTCATTAAAATTATGATTTTGTTAAAAGTGAAAAAAAAAGAGAGACTGAGAAAGATGCTTAAAATTTTGCTGCAACCTCAAAGCATATAAAATGGAAATGTCTAAGTCCCAGTTGGGAAATAACCAATAGAATCATTTTTCTCCTACCGTTTTGTGATACAGAACTCAAAACAAGAATAAGAGAACTACCTAATCAGCAGGTCCTTGGTTGTAGAGCTGTGCTTTAACTCCAGCCTGTGTAATTAGCTGTCATTAGCTGAAGTAATTCTGCTTGTTGCAGCATGGTCTAGTGATGTACAAGTAATCCATGAAGGTGTAAATTCAGCCTACAGTAACATTTTGCACTACTAATAGCTAATTTAGTCTTTCCAACAGTTAGTTTTTCATGTGGATGTGGAAAGAGAGTGCATGGAGAATTGATACTGCATATTCGTGGTGAATTTTAAGGAAATTATTAATATTCTGCAAGCATATTTGAATGCTGTCACATTGATTTAGTATTAAAATAGAATTGCACTGGAACTGTAATGAACTTACTGTAAATTCATTCACAGGAAGGTGTGAGGTGTGATCTTTAGTAAAAATTCATATTTAAAATAGTGCAGGATTTATATTTTTAAATATATATGAAATATGTATTTCAGTGTGACTGAGACGACAGCTAGCCTTACAATACGTTAACCCCAAGCTGCTGAGGAGATCACAGTGGATATCAACACATAGTCGAAGACACCTGGGAACTGGAACTTGGTGAACTATCTGCATTGTCAGTCCACTGCCACTTCCAGTTTCAGCCCTCACAAAAGCAAGTGAAAAAGTGACAATAAAACATTTGTAGAGATAAAGGGTGTATTTGTAAACTGCACCAAATTTTATACTGAGGCAGAATAATAAAGAAAGCAAATATATGCAAATTATTTTGGAAATATTAACTTGGCTACCAGTTGCACAAATTGATTTTTCTCAGTGAAATCAGACCCACAGGTTATATCTCCTAGGGAAGGAAAAGAGTTGGAATGTAGGTGCCAGAGTAGGTGCCCGGCCTTGAGGTTCCCACCATGGGGAGCAAAGAAACCTGGCCTCCCTGTGCAAACAGGGGACAGCTGAGTTCCTGGGCACAGTTCAAGCGTAGCCGCGTGCTGAGCAGAGCACTGCTCTAAGGGCTAACAGCTTGCTAGACACCGGTCTAGCAGTGAGTCACCCTGTCTCTGCCAGGCCACCAAGATCCCCCTATCCACAGGGAATTTGCAATCCATCAGCACCCACTGGCCTCCTGCACAGCCTTCCATCTTACAGTTCTCTGGCTTTCGCAGTCTTGCATTTCTGTCCGCAATTTGGCAGTGCTGCCATAGGGCGGATGGAAAGAAAAGTCACAGCTTACCCCCAGTCTACTGACTCGGGCAGCTTTCTGAGCAGGAGGGTAGATTCGTATGCCGAAACCACAGAATCCAGGTCTTGTTTCAGAGAGAAGTGTCCTGCATCCATTTTTTTCATGCAAGGCTCTTACCTGGCACAATATCTTGTTTTGGGATCTCAGTACCAGGTAAGCACAGGCACTGACCTGCTCAGAGTAGGGAGCAGAAGTTCTCCTAAGCATCTAAATGACCAGGTGCTTAGTGAATTTAAGCTGCAATTTTATCATAATTTTAAAAGCTTGTGGGTCTTACCTACAACATGCCATTGTTACCTCTGTCCTTTATAAGCCAGACTCTCAATTATTAAAACAAATACAGTTTTAAGAATTGAAACATGTGCAATAATGTAATCTTTTATTTTCCCAAATCTGTTTTCCTTATGCATTTTTTTTATTCTCAGCAAATTATATAAAAATGGATTTGAAGATATCCACAGTCATGCCTTCAATGGGACAAATCTCCATCAGTTGTGAGTATGTTCTCCCTTCTCAGTATTTTTCTTTAAGAGTAAACCATAATTCCATACTGTCAAAGGCTCACCATTCAGATCAACCTGCATTTCCTGATACCCACTGGAAAGCTATATATTTTGGTGCCACTAAGTTGTTGATTCTGCAGTTTTGTTTTTTTTTTTTTTTTCTTGAAACATCATCTTTTGGAGTAATGCAGTTATGAGAAAATTTCTTATTAATTACTAAAGTATAATCAATTCCTAAACTTTGCAGCAGATGTGCAAAACTTGAAAATGTAGTTCAAATCCAGGAAAGCGTAGAAGAGTTAACAGTGTTTGATTTCACAGAATTCTGAAGGATAATAAAAACCTCAGGAGAATACACAACGATGCCTTGAGGGGGGCCACAGGGCCAGATGTTCTGTAAGTATCATACCACTTCATTATCTGATTTTATAGGTGTCTTCCCTGTGCTAAGTAGACTACATTATTGCAGTGAAAAGGGAGGATTTTTTTTGTTTTTGTTTGTTTGCTTTTTGGTTTTGCTTTTTTGAATGGATACTGGATCTCCTACCTTCTACAGACAGTGAGACATAATAGTGCAATGCCATCAAGTGTTGTGTGTTTTAATTAGTATGCTTTAACTAATAACTGTTTAATTAAAGCACTTAAAGCAGCCCTTCAAAGCAAAGAGCCAGGTGGGCGTTCTTCCTGTGAAGATGGCTAGAGAGTCACATTCATCTTCCTTATTTGTCTTTCCCTGGCCTAAGTAACCTTCCCTCGATCCACGCACAGTGACTTTGACTTTCAAGAGAGGTTAGGACACAACCCTCAGAACGGGATGTTTCAATTTCCCCAGGACAACATCAGCTTCTTGCCTAGCTGGGTTCAGATGTAATAGAGAAGCCCTTAAATTCTTGAATGAAACTTTCACATTATCTAAACATCAAGCTCCAAGAACATCCCTTGGAATAAGCTCTTGGGATAGATAAGCAGAAAGAGGCCAACTTAGACATAAACTCACCTTAGACATAAGAGCCAGGAATTCACCTATATCGAGCAGAGACCAAGTCAGGCATGCCATGAACTTTAATGTCTTCAGTGCTGGGCATCAGCTGAATACAGACAGGTAAAGAAAGGATATATGTCTGTGCTGGAGATGAAGTGTTGAAGCTGCTTTGTGGATTTAGCCCTTTTCCTAGCCCTTTGAAGAACTGAGTCACTGTTATCCAACTTCATGCTTTGTTGGTGTTTTTATAGGTATCAAAAGAAAGTGTTCTTTTTACTTTGCAGGGATATTTCTTCAACAGCTCTGGAATCCCTGCCTAGTTATGGACTGGAGGCTATTCAAGTCTTGAACGCAACATCATCTTACTCTTTAAAGAGACTGCCACCACTGGATAAATTCAGTAACCTTCTGGAAGCTGTTTTAACTTATCCCAGCCACTGCTGTGCTTTTAGAAATATAAGGACAGAAAAGTAAGTCCAAATAGCACAGTATTGTATCATAGTACTTCAGAAATCCAAAATGGCAATTCTACTTTATTCAGCTCACAGACCTTTGATTATCCTTATTCCAGTTACAAGACAGCTGTGGACTATAACAAGGCATCACACAAAACAACAGATGTCTTCTAAAGCCAGCAATCTAATTTCCCGTTATTTCAGAACAGATATTGATGTCATCCTATGCCCAGTATCTGCCAGCAGGAGCATTATTCTAAGTTTGCTTAAGGTTTATATTTTTCTTCATATCTCAATTGAAAAAAAAAAAAAGAGTTCTAGCACATGGAAAATGTATTTCCATCAGTGTCAACAGGATGTTGTCCTAAATAAAGAACCTCCTGTAGCCTTTAGCTATGCAGCTTATTTAATGCAGATGATACGATGACCGTGTAGAAAAGGCAGGCTTTCAAAAAGCCTTACCAAAATAAGTACCTGACACAAGCCTGAAGAATCTCAGTTCCAATACCTTCAAATATTATTAGATAGTGCTATTTTTCCTGTTTCAGAGTTAGAAACTATGCACAGGGAGAACTTTGTGTTTGCTGATTTGGGGTAGTCAATCATGTACAACTGGGGGTAATTTTCTAGCATTTCTGTTTCAGTAAATCAACTCTCATTTGGCTTTAGGCAGCCAAAGCCATTCCAAAAGAGTTTAGCTGAGGCTATGAACATCCCACACTTCTAGTCCTTGTGTCTCTAATGAAGACAACAGAAAAGACGTATCAGACAGCCATTTGTGGGAAACCAAATTAATGTGTGACTTGCCTACCATCATATAAGGATTGTGTTGTAAGGGCAGGAGTCCCCCTCTACTCAGCCCTGGTGAGGCCACATCTGGAGTATTATGTCCAGGTCTGGGCTCCACAGTACCAAAGGGATGTGGAGCTTCTAGAGAGAGTCCAGCGCAGGGCTAGAAGGATGATCAGGGGCCTGGAACATCTGCCCTATGAGGAACGGCTGAGGGAGCTGGGCCTTTTCCGCCTGATGAGGCTGAGAGGGGACCCGATCAGTGTGTATAAATACCTCAAGGGAGGGAGTGAGGAGGATGAGGCCGGCCTCTTTTCAGTGGTAGCCACCAATAGGACAAGAGGAAACAGCCACAAACTGAAGCACCAAAAGTTCCACAAGAACTTAAGGAAAAATTTCTTAACAGTGAGGGTGACAGAGCCCTGGAACAGGCTGCCCAGAGTCTCCTTCTCTGGAGATCTTCAAAACCCACTTTGCTGAGACTCTATGCCACAGGCTCTAGGTGACCCTGTGTGTGCAAGAGGGTTGGACTAGATGATCTCTAGAGGTCCCTTCCAACCTATGGACTCTATGATTCTATGATTCTTTTAAAAACTACACAAAAGAGCTAAGGGTTTTTCCAGGATCTTTCTACTGCCACAGAAAAGAGGTCAGACAAAGCTACTTCCTGGAAGAGTACCTGCCCCATAATTTCAAAGCCTCAAAATCAGAGATTTTGGCAAATACATGGTCTTATTTCACAATTTCACAAATTACTTTATTTCCTACATTTGAAGTCTTCCATCAAATCCCAAACAATTTTTGTTTTCTAAGAATATCAGACCAGCTTTCCAGCACTTACGAAAACATGGGCTTCTCTGGAAGCCAGCTTAGCTGCTACCATCTATAATGGCTGACAGTCTGTCCCATTTCAATACAGTATTCTACTACAATATTACAGGATATAATTGAGAATTTGGTTGAAAATACACTGACAATCAACTTTCTTTTCGTCCTCATTACAGGCCAAATTCCTTGCTTTCCATTTTTGACAACTTCTCCAAAGCGTGTGAAAGCACCATGAGGAAAACAACTAATGAAATATTGTAAGTACCTCTCTATATCCAGAAGCCGGAAATAGCATGTTTGCTATTTTTGCAGTTTTGCATATGCATTTTTGTAGAACAGAATGTCTTCTATTACAACTCAAGTCACAAGAGTTACAAAGTGATAATTTTACTCTTATTTAATCAAGATTTGTGATCTTAATGTTTCAGAAACCTCCAAAAAATCTCTTGAATTGTAGTCATTCCCAGGTGAATTATCAAAAGTCTTTCAAAACAGTGATTAAATATATGAGAAAGCTAAGAGCCTACATGGACACTTTCTATGCCTGTAGGTAACTGCAGTTGTGTGTCTCAAAGAAGAGATGACAATGTTAATTTTTGCCAACAGAAAATATAATGTGTCATGTTTTCCATGATACAAAAGGAGTTCCTGAGTTAAAAGAACTTTGATGACTTGATACATTTGTTTTACCTGCTCGAAATGTGTCTTTCCATATTATCATACTTCCATTTGACAGTGTCAAGCAAGAACTGCTAATATCAAAACTAATGTTAATCATGGTGGCCATGCTGGATGACCAAAGCTCAACAGAAGTATTTTGTGAAAAAGTTTAGAGATACGCAGTTGTACCTCCCTCTGTAGCTAAACTGGAAATCCTGAGATTTTTCCTCAGCTCTAACATGAGGTCAGAGCACCACTAAGTCACCACTTCGAAATGTCATAGTCACAAAATCCCTACATAAATATCACTGAAATTCAACTAATCTGTTAGAATCATGATTTTCTTGGGGCCTGTTATATTGGCTATTTGGTGGTGTTAGGCCTTTCAAAAAGCAAGAGCTGATTTGGTTCTCTCATGACCTTTTCTCCTTTGCTCTCTGCCTGCAACTCTTGGTTAGTCTTATTGGCTCTACTCCCAGTTGCAAAAGTGAAGCACTTGAGGGTTATAATCAGCAGTCAGACTAAGAATATACAGCTTCTGTCAAAGAGAGCTTCTGAGGAGAAGGGTGAGACAAAAACAGAGGTGTCCATAGCATTAGGTAACATCGTAAAGGCAAGTGAAGCAACATCCCAGTGAGTGGTTCACGGAAATTGCCAGTGCCTAAATTATCCTACTGGGGCAGATGAGCATCTTTTGAACATCTGAATAGTCTGAATCTACTGGTTCCTGAAGCTGTTTGCTTTGCTAAGACCCAATTCCAGCAATTCTCTGAGCAGAGGCCATGAACAGAACTGCAGTCTTTGCAATGGAAGAAGAGTCATAATTCTGAAGCTGAACGGCTGCAAGTAGAAGAGTTTGGGAACCACAGTAAAAATTGGCTTGAAGTCCAGAGCTATTACAGAAAAAAGAGCTTGCCCAGGTCTGCACGTTTACACAGCCTCTCAAGGGTGGGGGGGGAAAAAAAAAAAAAAAAAAAAAAAAAGCCTATAAATAAAGAGGCAAACATATTCCCTGTTCTTCCAATTTAAGCCAAGCAAGCTTGGGGCATTTATTCATGCAAATAGATAACAGTTAGGATAGGAACTGATCATGAAGTTCCGTAGGAATATCTGAGAAGCAGCCCAACTTCATTTGTCACTTAAGACATTGATCCAGGAAAATAATTTAATGCACCTATTCAGTTGAGGTGGAACTTTAAGCAGTATTTAAATTGACCCACAGCTACCAATTCTGTGGATGTTCTCCTATTGAACACTAATGATTTTCATGATTGTTTAGTTGTGAAATCAGTAGTTATTCTGGCAAGGAATCAGACGGATAAGTGCTTGCTTTTAAAAGGTTTTTTTCTTTCTTTTGTAGGCTTATCCCCACATAATTAATGACCTGCAGATTAGAAAGCGCTATTTTCAACATCTAAAAACATGTGTAATTAGTCGTCATTTCTCTTTCACTGCTTTTGCCTTTGCTAGACCAACACCTGTCGTTATTTGTTAACAATCATCCCACCACAGTGAAAGCGCCCTTCTAGCTGCGTTCTGTAGATGTAGTCAAAGAATTAGAGGGTAAGGGGCGTGGAGACCTGGAAGATAAACTCTGTAAGATACTGCTACTGCACCTTCTGTGTTGCCCTGTGCTCTGTCCCTTAAGGATTAAATATGTCATGATGTAATCTCAGTGAGCTGCTGTGCCCCAAATGTCTTTGAACCTGAGGATCTCTGAAGTAGGTTTTCCTCCTTTGCCCTCTCTCTAGTGTAGGGGGGCACCAGTCTCCGATACTGCATTTGATTTGGTCCTTCTGGGCAGCCCCGACCTGCCCAGCAGCTGGCAGAGAGCAACACGTGGAGAGTGTGGCAAGACCTCTTCCCACTTCTTCCATCTAAGCTGTATTCACCCTATCAGTGCTTGTGTCCAGTCTAACCTTCATATATTCCTACCCATCAACATATTCTATCAAGTTAACCATGCACTTCTACTCGCCTTATAATACTGCAACATCCACTTTCTTAACATTTCTCACTTAGAAAGCAATCAAGATTATCATCCAAGCAATCATCCTTAACAGGCTTCATTATGTGCAAACACTGGAGAAACATCTAGAAAGTATCTGTTTTAAAACAACTTTCATCTGTTGTATTTTATAAAAGACTCCGAGCAACATATAACAAATAGTTACAAGTAGTTCACTTCTCTTTGTGCGGGGTTGGTTTTTTTTAACAGTTACAGAGATGATTCTTACAACACATCGCTGTGGTCAGTGGAAAAGAACACGGCCCCTTTCGCAACGGATGAGGAAGCCTCTCCTTACAGCTATTCAGCTCTTTTCAACGAGGACGAAATGGCTGGCTTAGAATTTGAGTATGACTTTTGTCAACCTAAGATACTCACCTGCACTCCAGAGCCAGATGCATTTAATCCCTGCGAAGACATCCTGGGCTACAGTTTTCTCAGAATCCTAATTTGGTTTATAAACATCCTGGCCATTGCTGGCAATTTCACAGTACTCTTCGTCCTGATCACTAGTCATTACAAGCTCACCGTGCCTCGCTTCCTCATGTGCAACCTCTCCTTCGCAGATTTCTGCATGGGCCTTTACCTGCTGCTCATTGCGGCCGTGGACGCGCAGACAAGCGGCCAGTACTACAACTACGCCATCGACTGGCAGACAGGCGGTGGCTGCAACACAGCTGGCTTCTTCACGGTGTTTGCGAGTGAGCTGTCCGTGTACACCCTCACGGTGATCACCCTGGAGAGGTGGTACACCATCACCTACGCCATGCAGCTGGACAGGAAGCTGCGGCTGCGGCACGCCGTGCCATCATTGCTCGGGGGCTGCTCTTCTCCATCTTCATTGCAGTGATGCCCCTGCTGGGGGTCAGCAGTTACATGAAGGTCAGTATTTGTTTGCCCATGGACATCGAAACGGCTCTTTCTCAAGCCTACATATTGACTATATTAGTGTTAAATGTTGTAGCCTTCATTGTCATCTGTGCATGTTACATCAAGATTTATATAGCCGTTTCAAAATCCAGAGCTGGTAGCTGCCAATAAGATACCAAGGTCGCCAAGAGAATGGCCATCCTGATCTTCACAGATTTCACCTGCATGGCCCCCATTTCCTTTTTTGCCATATCTGCTGCCTTTAAAGTACCTCTCATCACAGTGACAAACTCCAAGATTTTGCTGGTTTTATTCTACCCAGTCAACTCCTGTGCAAACCCATTCCTGTACGCAATTTTCACCAAGGCTTTTCGAAGGGATTTTTTTCTGCTGCTGAGCAAGCTTGGCTGCTGCAAGAGCCGTGCAGAGCTTTACAGGAATGAACTATTTCTCCGCTTACACCTCCAACTGCAAAAACGGCAGCTCTGCTGCAGGGCCCGGCAAAGCCCCGCGAGCACTGCTGCTCCTGTCAGCCTTCAAGAAGCCCTTCCGGCAGTGCGGGACAAGGAAACTTGCAAAGAAAATTAACCTGGAGTGCCCCGAGGTCTTGCACTGTACAACATTGGCTGTCATTATTCCAGTGACTGTTAGAGTACCTTGAACAGTTTGCAGTAAATAAATGTGACAATAATTCTTACACAACATTCCTGTCCTGAGGTTCAAAGCAACATCTTTCCCTTTTCTTTTGTTGTAACACTAAATATGGAAGGTGCTTGTTAGGCAAAATGCTTCTTTCAAGGAAAGCTGGGGCAATTAAAATGTGGAGCTTTGCAGCTCCCCAAACTGACTGGATTCCAATGTGCTCTTGAAGTTACCGGGTGATTCTTCTGCTCAAAGCAGTGATTGCAGCCTGGCTCCTTTCTCTCCAGATGTGCTTCCCTTGGATATTTAAAGCCTGTCTGCCCCCTCTCATGACTTCCTCTCCCCTCCATCAGTTGTGCTGGCATTGCTGGGCAAAGCAGATGGCACTGCTGCTAAGGGGCATTAGACTCAATGCCTCCCTGCACTTCATCAACAGAAACTCCCAATTACAACACCCAGCTAGAGAGTAACATTCAGGCAGTGAGTTGCAAAGAGTTACCCAAAGTAACATGAGACCTGCTGAACCTTCGTGACCGGCAGTTTCACAATTTACATTAGAGCTCACACCAAGCTCATAGGCAATATGCTTACTTTAAAAGAGGTTAACTTGTACCCCACCATATACCACCTGGAAATAACTGAGGTGCAAGACCCCAACTGCCCCATGTACTCCACAATACATTTTGTGTATTGTGCATACCCACACTTATGAAATGCAGCCCACGAAGGCCCCTTCGCAGCAACAGGATGGCTGCTACCTGCACAGATGGGTAACTGTGGCCTTGCTTTATCTCTGGGACAGTATTGTGCATTATTTTCATCTATCCCCTTCCTGGTATCACCAAGGACTTCTCTGCACTCACATTCCATTCCCACTTCCAGCTGCTTAAACAGAGCAGTTACTTCTCAACAACTGTTTTCCCATAGAAATCTATCTTTTCTTTCACTATGCTCTGTTTGATGCTAAGGAGATCCAGATTTGTGGCTGCACTCCTAATTTCAGTCAAAACTGAACATTCCCTGCTATACAACATATTTACTCTGCTCACAGCAAATAGGCTGCCACTCTCAAGCAATTCACTTGCCATAAGCTAACAATGCACCACGCAGAAGTTGGAGATTAGACCTGTAAGTTCTTACGTGAATCTCAGGAGTGACAAGCTTCAGATTTCATGGAATGCCGTGAAAGCTGTCTGTGCTTCCACTATGCAGGAGATCTGTCCCGGTCACGCTCAGAGGAGGCCACGTTCTGCCCTGGCATGATATTCTGAGCATGAAGGCCTTAGTTATTGGATCCTCAACAAAAGTTCACAGTCACATAGATGAAAAAATGGATGCAATAGCTACAAGCTGCAGAACAAGCTGTCACTTGGGTTGCTTGTTCTTGACTGGTTACATTGCCTCAAAGAGGAAGTACACTGGACTGCTTACAGTATCTGTCAAAAAATATGCTGGTTTGAGACCTATGCTCAGCCACTTTTGTTTCACAGAGTCTAAAGCAAACGCTTTGCATTTGGGCTTCTAACTTTTGATCTTCTTAGATCTCATTCCATATAGAATATCCCAGAGTCCTGAAGAGGCCCAGGCCAGATCCTCAGCTCATAGGACACCTCCTTTCCCTGCAGTCAGAGTAGAAATAAAGCCATGTTAAGAGTTTGTGATTACTTCAGCTCCTGATGGCCAGTGAAAATGTGACACACAAGAAGAAAGTGCCATTTACTGCAGCCACTTTAAACTTTGTATTTTTCTTTCCCAAGGGAGTCTTTCACTTTAAAGTCTCTAACAGAAATGGAGTAAAAACTTGTGTTCTAAAGCACTCCTCTGGCTGCCAAGACACAACATTACATTTTAAGTTTCACATTAACCGAAGCAATTCTTTGTACTAGTGTCTGGTTTATCATTAGCTTGTAATTGCATTAATTAGAAATAACGTCTCTGACTCCTGGCTCAATGTCACAATCCCAGACAGTATAAAAGCCCTGCTCACAAGCGGTTCCTGCACACCTGGAGGATGAAGTAGTGCCAAGCAGCAAAGGAGACAGCCAAAACCAGTGTTTAAAACTAAGTTACTTGAGGCTATTTAACTATAAAAGGAACTAAAGACACTGTAAAAATAGGAAACAAGGCTGTAGGCTTTTCTGTCCTGAGTCTCAAATGATTTCAGAGACTATTTCTTTAGATGGCACAAGGAAGAATCCTACATGCATTTTGGGACAGGCCAAAACAATGTCTGGAGCAGATACTGCCCCCTTTACCTGCATTATAGGTCCAGGGGACAAGCACTTGGCAGGCACAGCCTTCCTTTCCACCTAACATTATTAGAAACCTCTGTGCTGAAGAAAGGACTTGGAAATAGAGGCAGTACAGCTCTGTAACTGATCTGGTGAAAGGGATGTACATGCAACAGCAAAAAAGTATTAGAGCTGTGAGGATTTTCCATTTTGTACCTGGCTGTAAATTGAGTGATCTCTTCTATTGATGAAACCAGCGCCGTTTTCTTTTTTTTTTTTTTATAAATGAGAGCTATAAAGTATTGCCATGCACAAAAATGAGCAAGTAAATAAGAGGGAGGTTTTATTAAATATTTAGATTCACACTAAGCTTCTCATACAAGTTACAGCTCTTTTTCCATCTCATTATTTTGGGGAAACTTTCCTTCTTTGTGTTGTGAGGTTTTAGACAGCAATTCACTGAGGCATCACCAGTGGCCCTAACTGGAGCTACATATATCCTATCGCATCTGCGGGGAGGAGTATTGCTGAACTGTGGCAAGCAAAGACATTAACACAGCAAACAGTTGAGATCAAAAACACTCTAATCTGACACAGGCTACAGTAATTGAACAGAACTTGCATTTTAATAAGGATCTCTTTGCCTTGACTCAGAAGTCATACTCTAAGGAGCACCATTCCAGGCCCTAATGGCACTTAGCGAATGGTCCCCTGTGATGGCAGCCCGCGGGTTCCCATATCCCCTGTGGCACCACAGCTCCCGCTGCTCAGCACACCAACAGCAGGAGCACTTCAGAACTTCCCCTCAGAGTGCTGAGGAGCTGCCTCAACATTTCAGGCACACAAAGACAGCCCACAAGCCGAAATGCACCAAGGGACACTTTATTAGGCAGAGTTCGCATCATCCACAGCTTCCAGGTCTGCAGCCATAGAAGGTAGCTGATATGTAAAGGAGGGATAAAGGACTTGCATTGACAATGACAGTAAACCACATTTTAATGTTAAAGCACACTAATTGCATCTCAGTAGACACTGAGGTTAAAAAAAAAAAAAAAGTAATTCTCATATTTTGATAGCTCAAGGTCTTCCACCCACATTTCCCGACTTACATCTAAAGTGCTTGCCTTGGCCCTGAAGCAAGCAAACAACAACAGAAAAAGAAAGCAGAAAGGGAAAAGGAGGAAATAAAAATAAAAAAAAAAATCACATAGTTGAAACAGCCACAGGTCTCAAACTTGCACAAGTGTTAGCTTTTTTCCACCCCAACAGAAAAATCACCGAGAATTAAACTGTTTTAATACTGCAAGTCATATTTTTCACTCGCTTAAAAATTTAAAGAGAACCAAAGTAGCTGGAATTTACTTAGGTATTGTCAGCTAGTATTCCACAGCTTTTTCTTAAGTTATTAATAAACTCAGTATTTCAATCATTAAAGCTGTTCATTTCAATCATGCTTCTTAGGGGAAAAGGAATGAAATAATCAGAAAAGAGCAGCAAAGACAGCTGAATAGCTAACAATACAGGGTTTTAATTTGCATTATTAACTGCACAGCTTTTACACATTTTGTTTAACAAGTTAAAGTTTGTTATTTCTTTAAAGAATAGCAAAACAGGAGTGTTTAGCTGTTTCACAGAATGTTCATAAGGGAGTAAATCCACACTCATTACAGTACCTATTTCAGTGAAGTTTCACCACTCTGCATCTCCAATAGCTTTTGCAAAAACATAGTCTTTACCCCCAAAGCACATCACTCCATCTTTTAAGTAAAACTTCCACTTGTTCTTACTTCGATGTATCTGATAAAAGAATTAAATCAATACCCCCCCAAACCCAAAGCATACATTAGACCATGCATAAAAACATACCGGTTGCTAAGCACAACTTACTCTACACACCTTGGTTTTGTTTTAACATTCTGTTAGCCCCTAACATGTTAAGCAGGGTTGCTCTTAATAGATCACAAACTGTGGTAGCAAATTTCAGTTGCTTATCATGAATTTCCTGCCTTTTCAAGTGAACTGCTTCATTAATCTTTATCTTGTCATATTCAAGTTCTCTTGTCTCCCTTTCAAAACTGGGAACTATATAAAACACCCTCCAACCCTCAGCCCCCAAAAGCTGGTTAAAGGCAGCAGTCTAAAGTGCCAAAACTAGAAGGATAACAAGAGAGTAACAGAGCAATTTGATTATTGCATCCATCCCAACACACACTGCACCTGCAAACAAGTGAAGCTCAGCTGAAATGCAGTGGTTTCCACTTCCCACACATACAGCAGGGCAATACTGCTTGCACAGCTCACTGGGTTAAGGCAAAGCCCATCAAAGCACTACTCAGAGCAAATACTCTCATACAAAGCAGTAGGAAAGAATTTTCCTGTTCCATTTCTTAAGGGGCCTGCGAAATATCTACACTGCAGGATGAATTTTTAGGGGAAGAACAGTCATTTTACCTGTAGCACCCTTTCATAGGCAGTAAGATAATGTAGATTTTTTAATTGTTCACATCCCCTCTCCCCCCCTTTTTTTTTAAAAAAACCAAAAAAAACAGACTTAAATGTTTTAATAAGTCTGTGCAAGAAATAAATAACCAATAACTTTTTTCTTGCTTTGATGTATACAATGAAAATCAAATAAAATAGTGCACAACTGCCAGTTTATAACATCTGGCATTAAAGGCAGTTCTGGTCTTGAACTCAGTATCAATTTTTAAATGTTTAATTTTTTATTTTAATCACAAAAGCGACTTGTTATAGATAACATCATCATCAACTACCTATCACATTCATAACATCTAAATAAATTAAGTTTGAAAACTTATGGTACCACCAGCACTTTGTCGACACAGTGCAGATCAACGCTGTGGCTCAATTTCAGCTGCATTTTCTACACATTTAACTACATACATATAACTGTAGTTATAACTACAATTTTCAAAACAGCTATTTTCAGAAAAATCTCTATTACACTTTTACAAAGACCAGTTTTCCTAGAATACAGACCCCTAGTTGAACACACCAAAACAACCCCTGGTTACCTCTGAAAACATTTAAAAGTCACTTCACACACTATCAGACAGTTTTCCATATTTAGTTTCAATATAAGGTATGCACTTTGTTTTATCAGCTTTTATACTTTACATACAAGTATCCAGAAAAATACCAAAGTTTTTAAAAAAACTGAATTGTTCAGCAGTAGTTCAAAATAAAGCTGAACTACAAAGATTTACATAAGAAGGACAAAAGGCCCATCCTAAGCGTTTTGCTTTTCAGAAAAATCCAGATTTCTGATAATAATAATAAAATCTTCTCAGAAAGTACTTTAAAGACATCCAATATAAAGATGGCACACTTCTTTCCTATTACCCATTTCAATGGTCTTAATTCTTAGTTGAAAACGCATATATCCATGGAGGAGCTCCTATTACTTCAGTTAAGCATGTGTTTAAGCATTTGCTGAATTGCAAGTTTTTATTTTTCAAGATTCAGGCCTCTTCTGCCTATTACATGCCCTTTACTTATCCTTGTTTCAGAGGGCAGCAAGCAAGTCTTCTGATTACTGTCAGCTAAACAATCTAAATCCTCAATAATTAAAGCACTTCATTTTCTTTAAAAGGCACTGACACAAATTTGCTGAAGACATTATTTAAAATGATTAAGGAACAAAGACAAAAATTTATATACTGTACCTTGTCATACTGACAAACTATCACATTATCCGTGTCAAACAAGTCAGGCGTGTCCTGTTCACTGACATCATCACCAGAATTTAGGGGGTCCTAGATAATGAAAGTCTATTTAAGTAGTGTTTTTTAACATTCTTTCACATTAATGTAGAGTATGCACGGCATTAAATGCAAATACAACAGTAAAGGCTACCCCCCACACACACATTACACAAAAGAAAATGCATGAGACGTACAAACTCTGAAGCTTACATTGCATCTTTACATGCTCATCTTTTGAAGAAGAAAAGCACCTAAAGCCCAAGTGACACAGGCCAGAGCTAAGTTAGCCTCTTAGTTAAGGCAAAGATGTTTGCAGTACTTAGACTACTGATCAGCTGCTGCTTATCCAGGGAGGATTCTACAGACAGACTCTCTTGTGATTCCAAGGACAGAGCCCCATGTCTTTCAGAGGAGCCTTTCCTTGGAAACAAATACACTTATGAAACATTGTTCTCTTCTCCAAACAATCCCCGAGAAAGCTTGATTTCTATCCCAACCTTAAATAATAAAACTCCATTCTATTGAAGTCAAGACTTCACCCATAGGGCTTCAATGCTGGCAATTAAGTGTTTTAATCCATCTAATAAACAAAAGATTCTCAATATCTTTTTTTTGTTCACATGTCTCAATGAGTTCTCAAATAATTCCTCAGTAGTATTGCCTGGCTCCAGGGTATGTAGCTCAGCTATGGGTTCTCTGGGCAAAATACATCAGAGATGTTTATCTCAAATACCCAGTTGTAAAACCCAGAACAACTGCAACTTGTTTCAAGGGGCTTAAAGCAAATTACCTCCTCAACTACATCTATCTGAGGTTCTTCATTATCACTGCTACTGCTGCTTGACTCTGTGTTTGAAAGGCTGTCCCCTTCCTCATCCTCCTCTTCATCCTCATCCTCCAGAACTTTTAGATCCTCTGATTCAATAAAGCCAATGAATTCATTCTCTTCCATATCTTTTTTATGTGCTGGTTCTTCCTTGGGAGAAAAATCGCCAGCTCCGTCTAGCTGAATTATGCCTTCAATGTCACTGCAGATCTCCTTCCCTGGGCATAAATTGGGTTCCATCTGTCCAGCAGATTCCACCTGACAGGAATAAAAGAGACCAGAGCCATCTTATGAACTAAGAGTGAACAGCTTTCATTATTCAGTGCAGAACCTCAGATTTTTACTTAATACACCAACAAATTCTGGGATACTTACACACGAGTTTCAAGTCTCAGCCTACTTGTAAGCCCTGAGTACATGGAAAAAAGCTTGTTCTTACACCTACCTCAAATGTAATCCATGTCAAATTCTTCCTCAGTAATAAAGAAAACCATATTAAGAAATAATATTAAATATTCAGGCAAATAAAGAATATTTAAAATTAATTTGCCTCAATAATTAATATCTTTAAGAAAACACACCACCAGCTACTATCCCCCCAAAATGTATTTTTCATTTTGGAAATAAAAGTCAAGGCAAAATTCCTGCCTCTCCATCAACTCAAAATGCTTTAAGTAAAATACAAAAAATTGAGAGAGAACAAGAGTAAATATTCTAGTACTTTAAGTTACTGCTCATAGAAACATCACAATTCCTAAGCAGAAAGCTCACAGGAGCATGAAGGTTTTAAGCTCTCAGTCATCTCTGATTTCTCATTAAATCTTTATTGTAGCACAGATCTCACATCCACACACACTTGCTAATACAAGAAAATTACGCTTTGTTTTGACCTTCTATCCATCCTGATGGTCTACATCATCCTACCATTAAAGTTCAGATGAGCAACATAATATGCTTTCTACTTATTCTCATTTGCATTTAATAAATTTGCCTTAATCATGCATAAGCAATAAAACTCAAAGTCAGCAAGATAATGTGAACATAAAGTATCTGTAAATAATTTCCGAAACAAAGATTAGATGAAGTCAAGAAAGAGGCCTGTTAATTAAAATCATTTAGAGAAACACATTTCCTTCCAGCAGATTTTCACTTTGATCAAATCTGATTTTTTGAACTGAATAGGGATTCTCAAGGCAAGTTAACTGCTCTTCACACATTTGTGGTTAACATTAATCCCAGGTGCCATTCCAAAAGCATTTTGTGCACTATGGCCAGAATCCACCACCAAGTTCAGCAGCAGAATGACCTGGTAGATTTCAAAGGAACACTTGTGTATATTCAGTAAAAATAAAATAAATTAAAATAAAATACATTATACCCATTAATTTGCTTTTTAGCGTTTTGGTAGTTTGTTTAAGAATTTGACATTCTAGTCAATCCAAGTATTTCTACAATTCCGAAATTCTGTGACTGAAATTCTAACAGGAACATAAAACAGTCAGCTGCTTCTATCCAAAATACGTTCAAGAAAGAATGAATAATTAAAAAAAGTGCTCTTTGTCAGTTATAGATGTGTTTAACAACATCCTTTATGAGACCTGCTCTTCATCCAGATGCCAGCATTTACATTTCCCACCAGGCCCTACCTTGCCAGCAAGGGCAGCACTGCCCTGCTCCTTCAGGACAGCATCACGGTCCGGACTGCTGCCCATGATGAGCAGCTCCAGGAGATCATCAGGCACCTGCTGCTGCAGTGACACAGGTGCCGCTGGCTCAGGCTGCCCCTCCACATCTGGCACGAGGTTGGTTGGGTTTCTTGCCAGTGGTTCAGCAGCAGAACACACTGCAGGGGCTTCTGGAGGGAACCCAGCTGTATGGATATTGTTGTACTGGGGTTTTTCTGTCAAGTCTGCCTGCTGATTCAATGTCACATTAGCTGCAATTTGCTGCTGAAGCAGTGTGGTGTTTGTGGAGCTTTCTGAGCACCTTCCTTCCGTGCCACCCTGTCGCAGCACTGCAGTCTGTCGGGCAGCTGGCTCCTGGGGCTGCAGCATTTCGGCAGCTGCCTGCCCAGCGGCAGCACTCCCCTGCACCACACGGGCAACACCGGCCTGCACAACTGAAGGCTGCCCAAGCTGCTGGAATATCTGAATCGGGTGCTGCAGAACATGTGCCTCTCCTGGAGCCTGCGCCACCATAACAGGCACGTTTACCTTGTAAAGGTGCCCTGCGGAAAGAGGTTAAATACTGCTGAGACAGGGTAAACTACAGACCCCTCCAGTTCACTCACTGATATACTGGATTTAAAAAAAAAAAAAAAAAAAAAAAAAAAAATCACTGTTTTAAATCTGCTTCCAGGCATTCCAGAAACTAGAGGCTACAAAATGAAACAAGGAACAATCATTCCCTGCTTAAAGGGCTATGTCACTCTTAAGGACCACTCAGCATCTCTGCCTCTTTTTACAGAGGAAGACTCCTAGTACATCTATCCTTCCTGTGTATGATAACCACTCCAAACACTGAACCCTTAAAATTATTATTGCTATCAATGTTAGAACTAGGGTGCCAGAGTCAGGTTCCCTATTTCATAAAATTATACCATTCTTCATATCCACCATGAGATATGAGGAATCTATACATGTATCTACCATACACAGATTCAATGAAAACAGTCTACAGTTCTCAACACCTTGGGAAGTATTTTAAATCTTAGGAAGCATGTTAAATAGGTATCTAACAGATACCAGAGTCTCAGAGACCAGCATTCTGGAAGGGGACGTATGACTGAACCTAACACGCTAAGCACTACCAGCCAATGTGCTGTAGTGACATTAACCAACTTTGGCAACTTCACCAGCAAAATAGGGTAAGCAAAAAGAGGTAGATAGATTTTACCTGAAGTAGTAAATCTTGATTCTGAAGCATCAGAAAATGCCGTTGTCTGCTTAAAATATAAAAGACTATCTCTCACAGGACAAAGATGTCAGCATCTTTTAAAATAAAAGTGCCAGCAGTTTTAAAACAAAGGCTGGCATCATCTGGGGAGCCAAGGGAAAGTTTAGTGCAGAAGTACCTAACTGACGCATTGCAACTAACTCGCCAGTTTACTTACTCCAGGTAGAAACGGCAAGCACAAACTGCAAAGGAAGAGGAGGAGAGCTGTCTCCATCCAACTACACTTCAACTTCACATTTGCTTTATTTACTATATTTGGGACCATCTTTCAATATCCACATGCAGTCAAGGCACTGCACCATTTCAGATCTTCTATTTTCAGTCTTACCACATGCCGTCTGTAGCGTCACTCCAGCAGGGACATGCAGGGGATAAGCAACACCCGAAGGGAGAGCAACAGCCGTGCCTGGCTGCAGAGCGCCCTAGACACACAGCAGCTTTAGTAAGTCACAGTTCATACTGCATCTCTGAGGGTCTAACTCCCATTTAACACATCAGTTAGGAAACAGGTGTGCATGCCTTTTTGCAATCATCTTTTACCAAAGAGCTGCTTCAGACTCTTGAGGCAGATAGAGAACACTCTGTATTGACAGGACAATGACTTTTCCTAAACACTTTTTTAAACTTGCGGTTGGCTCCCCTTTTCACTTTTGCTGAGAGGCCACTGAGAAGTGTCCCAATAACACAGCCAGGATCCAGAACACCCACTTGGAGCTGCTTTTACCCAAGCTTATGCATTACTTCACACAGCACAGGCTCCTTGCCTAGGCCTACAGAGTCACTTCATAGCCCCCCCCCCCCCTTTTTTTTTTTTTTTTGGTCTCCCAGAAAGCAAACAGCTGGATGCAGGTCTGCCTTTCTAGTAGCTGCTCCCTGGAAGTCCCAGTTAAATAAGCCAGGGAACTTGCAAGGTATGTGTGTAACATCCCAAAGTTACACTTCAGCTTGGCAAGCAGAGTTGCTTGAGGCTCAGTGGCACTCAGTATGTTCATCAAGCTGTAAAAGACACTAAAAAAGAGACATCCTCCCCTCATAAAATAATCTTGGCCTTATGAAGACTTTGGAATGTGTCACTCCAAAAACTCTCACTTGCTTCTGGATTACTTCCAGGCCTCTCAGGTAATGTTGCTTCCATGCTAGGCTAATGCTGGCATTTCCCAACTGCAACAGCAGTCTGCTCTCTGCAGACTCCACCTTCTGTACGGTTTTCAGCAGAAATAGAGAGGCTAGAAGTGCCAAACAGAAATTCGCTAGCAGCAGATACTCTCTCAGCAGAAATTCTGCTTCCTTGTCTACTACACTATATTGCACGCAGAATTATCACGTGAAATGCTACCTTTTCCATTTCTAAATGTTGTTCTCGAGTAGCACATGATAAATATTTAACGTTAACCTCCTCACAAGCGAGGAGCTTAACTCTATCATGGAGAATTCAGTGCAGTCAAACTGAAAACAAAATGGCACTACAGCTACATACCAGGTCTGCTGCTGTGAAGTGCTGGAAGCCCCTGCCAGTTGGGATGACTAAAGAAGCTATTATTTAAAAAAAAAAAAAAAAAAAAAAAAAAAAAAAAAAAAACTTAGACATATTTAATCATTCAGTACTTCAGCACTTTCCTGTAAGCATAACTAAAGCAATCTAAGTTCAGTTCACACTCATAAGAACAATATATAAGTAAGCACAGACACATAATGTTGCTGAATACACTTTCTTTTATGTTGCTTCACATTCATGCTGAATTCCATTTTTATTTTTTTATATCCTGAATTCATCGCACTCTGTCAAAAAAACTAATCTTGGAGATATTGTGATTTTAAAAAGATTGAACAGTTAAATAGGAATATCTAAGTAAGTCACACTGTAAAAATTAAGTGCAACATTTCTGCTTACTAAACCACCTACAGAGACAGATGTGCGATCTCCCATTTTACCACAACCATGAATGTTTATCTCAATTGCACTGCCTTGTCAACATGAGGAAAGGTTGTAAGTAATTTTCTGCACCGGTGCTAATGCAAAGGTGTGAATGGTCGGAGCAGTAGGGCAGGATTTTCAAAAGCCTTCACTGCTGAGTTCAGTGCAGGGACGTAAGTCAAAAGGAAAGTTTCCACAGGCTTTAAGAGCATTGCATTCCAGCTTAACACCATCACAGTGATCAGCTGGACTTAATCAAGACAAACCGACCTTGAGGTCATTTTGTGTGATAATAACTACTTCTCTGTGATGCAAATTATCTGCTTTTAGAAGAACTAACTGAAAGACAAACAAACAAAAATCTCCAAGCCTCATGCTCTTCTATTTGAGCAAGGATTCACTTCACTTACAACTACATACACATATTTAAAGATGATTCATATTTAAAGATTTGGCTGCAGCACAATGGCAGAGCTGCAAGGCACAAGCACGCTATATAACACTCAGGATACATCATGCTACACATTGCTGCAGGAAAGTGAAAGCTTAACCCTTCTGGTGAATTTGCTACTGAAGGGTTACATTTCTGGACTGCACACATGAAGGCTAAACTTCTCTCCACATTTTCGTGCTGGAAATAAGCAGCAGATCAAAGGCAGCTAGCCACAATTTGCATTAGTTTAGAATTTAACCAATAGAAGACAAACTAAATTTTGATACTTTCAGACACACACTGTATTTCATTCTACCAGATATACACAGGAGCACCACAAACCAGGATTATCCCAGCACCCTCAAGTCTTCCAAAGATTCTAGAGCCACTGAACTATTCTTAAGTTGCATCTGTGGCCTGCAACAATCTGTTACGTTCAACCACATCCAACCTGCTGAAGCCTGCAGAGCACGATGAAAACTGTGTGGTAATTGCACAGTGAACTGTGGTGAGTGGTGGCTAGGTCTGAAGAAGCCTTCTGTTGCTTTGGACTGCATCACCTTGGTTTCCCAAAGCTGCAGAGAAAATATCAACATCAACAGATACATCAGCTTAAAAAACAAACAAAAACACTGTAATGATAATCGATTATCAACTTTTTTTTTCCAAATGAACTGACCAGTTCTATTCAATAAATACAGCAAAAAATATTACTAGATTTTGACTTCACAGGATATCTGCATCTCTAAGTTAGAGGAAAACCTGCATGTTTCAGTGGGCAAAGACAGAGATTTTATTAACTTAGATAAACCCAACAAACCTGCTTCAAGTCTTTCAGAACCTGCTCCTCTATGCCTTCTTCTGCAAAGAGTTCCCGAACACCTTGAATCACATCTTCGATAATGGATTTGTAGAGTTTAGGCTAAACAAAATAATTTAAAGCATTTACAAGTTAAGATGAAGATTAAGTCATTTCCAAGGATAGCACAAAGTCTAATCTGGCTGCATAAACCACTGCTGCACACTGAACATGGAGAGATCAGGGCAATATGCTAAAAGGTCTGCCAAATGCACCAACCTACAAGCAGACCAGATCTGCAAGTCCCTCCGTAAAACTAATGGGACACACCTGGAAAAACACTAACTTTTTAGCCTTGAAATATTGGTTTCTTTGGGCTACAGAAATGCTCAGGTAAGTCCTAGAAACATTAGAACAGCTACTGTGGTATATTTTGAAAATATATTTAAAATTGATATTTGCTGTGGGGTATCATTCTAGCAGTACTGGCTAATGTTATAGCCCCTAACTTGAGAGGCAAAATCCAATATAAACTACTAAGAACAGCAGCAACTCTTCTGCCAGAAGCATAATGTGAGTAACCTGTTAGCAAGGTTGAACCTAGTGAGCTGAATGTAAAGGACAGAGATTATTCCTTTGTGGCAATAATAAGACACTATACAGTCGTTTATCTACTGAAATCACCACCCCAATAGTTTAACATTGCAGTTATCAGCACATGTCTTCTCATACAAGACAAATGATAGCTGCAGCGTGGCATCTTATTCTCCCTCCTGCACATAGCAATGATTAGATTCTAACCCTCATATCAGATCTGCACAGCCACATAAAAGCTTCAAGGTTCACCCATTCAGATCCAAATATAAAATAAAGAGCTCTTAGCATTTTAGAGCCTTTTAATACTGACTGTCATCACTATCAGAATAATCTGTTACCACAAGGCCAACATACAGAGCATAGATTTTTAGAAAGCCTCAGCAGTTGGGGCTTCAGGACTGGATCATTTACATTTGCCAAACTTAACCTCATATTCATGTATCACTGCTGCAAAGTTGTTCCAAGCCACCAATGAAAGATTATTTACAACAACCAGACTGTTGAACCAACTGTTCAGTTACTGGTAATGGCCCTTGCAATAAACAATCCGCACAAAATAAGGCTCCTGCAAGAGGACTGTGCTCGCCTGTGATTCCCTATGGGAGGCTGGAGACGCCCGAGAACTCTCCCAGCACATGTCAGATCAGCATAAGGGCAGAGGGAGCTCGACTCTTGCACCACTACACTAAAAAAAGGTTGACGATACCAAATGCTTGACCTTCACTGCTCTTTGGGAAGAGGAGCAGAGCTTTAATTTCCTCCCAAAGGGCCTGGTCCTCTCCTGGGCAGGCCAGGCGATACTGCACAGGCACATCGCTATAGCTGGCAGACACCACGCCGGGTGTTACCCCTGGAACGCGCCAAGTGGCTACAAAACCTGACCACTCACTGTTCCAGAGCGGAGCCGGCAAACCCCTGCGCCACCAGCCACCTCCAGTTCTCCTTACACAGAACGCAGGGAGAGTGCACGGCTAACACCGCCTCCAGCAGAGCACCACCGGGGGAAGGAAGCATTTCAAACCCAGTCCCCAGAGCCTGCAGATGCAGCCGGCAGGAGGCACCAGGCTGCTCCCCAGCCCTTGCCCGGGCCCTGCACGAAGCCGGGCGTGCTGACCCGGCAGCTGCCCACCCTCCCTCCAAAACAGGACCAGAAAGGAGTTAGAGGAAACAGATGCTGCCGCTCTCCCCGCTCCGGGGGGAGAGGAGGTGCCGGGCCGAGCGCCCCGCGCCTCACCACGGGGTTTCCGTGCGCCATGGCCACAGCCACCGCCCTGCGGCACCGCCCGCCTTAAGGCTCCGCCCGTCGCCATGGCGACCTGCGCGCGGCACCGGCTGGGCCGGGGGCGGTGGCGCCCGGCGGGGCGCGGCGCCATCTTAGCGTGTTGCGCCCGGCAGGAGGGGAGGGAAAAGGTGACCTGTGGGTGGCCATGATGGCTGGGCATGAAAATTGAGCGCCTTCTCGACGTGGAGGAAGAGCTGTGTTTAGGGTTTGAGTGGGGAAATTGCCAGAAGGACTGCAGGCTGTGTGGAAAAAAATATGTGGAAATGGCCAAGTCTTTGACTCCCGCTCCATGAGGCTCATGTTATCCATGCGATCTCCTACTGCCCTGCTGGCGATGCCACCTCTGTGCCCCCTGGGGCTGTGTTTTCCTCATGAGAAGACCAGGCCAGAGGAGAGGCCCCGTGTTCCTCCCAAAACTGCTGGGAAATAACTTGAGTGCTGGGTACTAACTCCAGGTTTCTTCTTTCAGGGCCGAAGAGGGACCAGCCACCACACACACAGCAGGGGAGCCACAGGCCCCTTGTGCATTTTGGACTTGGGCCTCTAGCACAACCGCTGGCTTTTTTTTTTTTTTGAGTCTGAAACATCGACTTTGCGTGTGGAATAAAGGAGATTTTGTTTTGTTTTGCTTTGTTTTGTTTTTTTTGAGAACAGAAGGGAACAGAATTGCATGTGCCACATAGTGTGAAAATATACCTAGGGAAACTGGATGGAAAAGCATATTATCCTGCACTAATAAACTCAGGAGCCGTTACTACCTCCTAAACAGGAAGATAGCTGAAGCTACCCGTTATGTAGCAGCAATATGGTACAACTACACAAATTATTGCATACATTAGCAGCAATCTGTTCCTATGTTAATAAAGAGATTTACCAAACTAGCAGTTACTCTTCTGGAAAAACGATCATTATTCTTAAATATGTATTTAGGAAAGTACATATTTTTGTCTTACTTTTTACACCTTCCATCCATACACAGATCAATATTGCCCTGACCATTCTGCTTAACCTGTATTATCATCTTTTTCCTTTATTTTTCCTTTTCAGGTAATTTTGTAGATATAATGCTATTTGACCTTCTGAAGGCTTGCCTTTACACTCTAGTCTCCAAGCTACCTATCAAGAACGACAAGAGTTTAGTGAAATGCTGACAGACCCTTAATTATATAGCTACACTAACACAACAAAAACAAAAATCTTTCCATAATACACTGTAAACTGCGTTTTCATGAATGAGAGAGAGGAAGTGTGATTTTCTGTATAAGTAATTTTGCTGTGCAACACTATATACTTAATGACGCCGCCTAGATCTTGAATTAAATGGCAATTGCTTATTCAGCTGCTGCATGCTCACAAGAAGAAGGCAAATCATGCTGCTTTACTTATAGAGTAATTTAAATAATAAAACACATTTTTAAAGCATGGTGTTTACTTGAAACCGCCGGGGATAGTGCATGCCAAGAGAGTCATTATTCTTCCCGTGCTTGATTAGCCTTGTCACGTTAGCAGAGTTAGCAGGAAGAAGTTGCAGCCTTCAGGATCACGCCAGGCCCTGAAGGTTGCAGATGGTGAGTCTGCAGCTGGTTGCCACATATTCATGAGACAGATAAACCTGATGCGCAGGCATCCATCTGCAAGAATGTTTTACAGCACAGAAAAACACACCTATGAGTGAGCTCCCCACTTTCTTTGATCTTTCCTGTATCTAGGGATTACAGAGCTCCTTGAAGCTGGCACGATTGCTGCACGTAACTCCAAAACAGGAAGGAGAGGGGACCAGAGGGGTGTTATGCCAAGGGACTTCTCAGCTCTCCCAAATAGTGGCCAGGTGACTTTGGCTCTGTCCATGGCTCTGTCATTTGCAGACCAGAGCAAACAAGCTTTGACAGTGTGATCTGTGGTTGCATATACCTGTACATCCACCTCGCAAAAGGCAGCACAGACCTAGCCCGTGTGTTGTGTCTCTGTGCCAGTGAATGCCAAAGATCCGTCACCGAGGTCAACACGTCATTCCCTCCTGGATAGGGTCAGTAGTCTAATAGTACATGGCTATTGGTTTGAGGAAAGTAAAAACCAGGGCTGGAACACAAGCTTTGAGGCTACTGGGGGAGGTTGCAGAGAGCGCTTTCTACTAACCCAAGGCATTTATGCTTATAGCTGAGGTCTGGCAACAGACTTCATGTCATTTCCTTTAGAAATTCCCAAAGAAGCTGTCTTGAGCACTGCGATCAGAGTGTCTGCTGAACACATGAGAAAACTCATGAAAAAAATAAATCTCTGAATGAGATACAATATAAAAATATTGATAAATGGCTTTACTATTCTGATTGGCAAACCTTGCTGTTGGTGACCTTAACAGAATGTTCAAGTCTTGCAGCATAAAGCACAAATTCATCATGATTTTCATGCTCGTGGATTTTGTTATCACTTAATTCCACTTCTAAGAGGAGAAGCTGAGACACAGACTGGCTAAGTATCTTGCCCACAGTCACAAATACTGGTCAGGAACAGTGTCCAGGTTTCATGGATCTTGGTTTCGCTTCCTATCAAACTGTCTGTGTTGTGGTCCCTTTAACAGCTCTCGAGTGTTTTAGAAGTCAGGCTGCCTGCAGATTAGCATGCTGCTCAAATCCTCCTCATTTCTCACGGTTTTGTCAGCATTTGGGATAGTGCTGCTTAAGGGCACCTCTAACATTCGTTTACTGGACAGGTTTTAATTTGTAATTATTTATACTCCTCTTGGTACATGAGGTCTAGAAAAGATTTATTTTTGGATGACGAACCTTTATTAATCATTAAAAAAATTACATTTTCAAATACCTTCTCTCTAGAAACTGAGAGCCTTAGCAAATTCAGGTGCTTGGTAATGGATGCCCTCTTCTGTTGAAATCCAGTACTGTTAGTGAAAATGCCCAGATACATGACTGCACGGGTGTAGAATTCTTCCTAAAAGCATATTTTTAAAATATCATCTTGGCCTTTCTTTCTAAGTTAAAATGATAATTCTTAAAAGGAAATGGTTGCAGACCATGGGCAGTCCTCACGGAGGTGCCTCAACACATCAGTGCAGAACTGCAGTTTTTCTTTGAGTAAGATATTGTCTGAGGTGTTCCCCTTGTTTTCAGCTGTTGACTCAGAGGCACGCAGTGTTCTGGCATCAAAACCAATTTTACTAACAGCGTGGTTCTGTTATAAACCCCATCATTTCCTTCAGAGGAGTGACATGGATGACACTGGGACCTCTGATTTGTTCTGTTTTCACTGATCATATGCAACTCCTTCACCTCCTCAAGTACATTTTCTTCTTTACCTGACTGAGACCGCTTTATCTGAGGAAAGAACTATTGCTTAATTCAGTGTAATGACCAATTTTGATGGCACTGGATCAAACTGGATCAAAAGGATAGGGACTCTGACCTGCACCAATTGGTGTATGTAGGGTGGCCCCCTAGGTAGATGGAACGCACTGCCTGCTGCTGTGTACCTGGGGCTCCTGAGCAAGCCCAGTACCGTACGCAGTCCGAGTAAGCCCAGTTCAGGATGAAATAAGCCTCAGATCTCCCCAGTGCCCAACCTCCTATATCAACCTTATGTGGCAAGCAAGCACTGAAACAAAATAGCCCTCAGCAGCAGCCTCACTGTCCTTAGCTGTGTCCTTGCTCCTGCCTTGCTCCCATTCCTTGTCTCCCATTCCTTTTCCCCCATGACTCTCTGTGCTCATTGCCTGGGTACCAAGGCTGTTTCTAATATCCTTTCCTTTTTTTTTTTTTTTTTTTTTGGCTAGGAGAGAGCCCAAACTCCTCCCCTATGTCCCAAGGAAAGCACCAAGCACCAGCTCCCTCCCCTTTTGCCTAGTCTTGCCCTTCATTTCTCTTGAACCCTCTTCACCAGTGGACAAAATCCCACTCCCTGCTCTGCTGCCGTAACAGTCACCTCTCTGCTCCTGGGCCCCCCACTCCGCTCTGTCGTTGCTGAGAGAAACATAAAATGGACAGGGAATCGCTACAGAAAAGAAGGGAACACATTGAGTCAGGAACAGTGGGAAGATAAATGCCAGAAATGTTATTTCTCTTCAATTCCATTAGCTACTGGGTGTTCATAGCTGAGGAGGTGATTGCTGAAGTCCGGGCGGTTTTCATGTTAAATAAGAGCAAAAGAATGTGTTCTGATCAAGAGCAGTTTGCTTCATCTAACTGTGCATTCCCTCCCTGGGAGAAGAGGGAATCTGAGCCTTTCCCCAGCAGCATTTCTGCCACCCTCCCCTTTGCTGCCCTTGAAACTGCCCCTGCTCAGGCTTGTAGCCCACTTGGAGAGGCAGGTTCAAGTGCAGCTTGACCAGATGGCTCTTGTGCTCAGTGTCCAATTGATACCTGTTTAACTTTACTAAGGAAGGACTCAGACATACAAAGATTAAGCTCCATTGCAGCATGAGTCTTGGAAGCACTTCTGTGAAGGTCCCAGCATTGGTTGGGATCTTCTTCCTGACACCCTCTTTCAGGGCAAACATGGCTGGGCTCCTGCCATGTAACTGTCCGCACCATTTCATTCCTTTCCCCCAAACTATTTCTGAGATGCCTGGATGCAGGGGTTGCACCTCCCTTTGGCAGTATTAACCCCCTAATTATCAACAAAAATGTCCAGTGAAGCAGTCCTGCAGCTCTGCAGAAGCCACTTTCTCTTGTGCAGGGGGCCTTTCCTGACGGGGGCTGAACAGCATCCCACCTTTTCCCTCGGGGCAGCGGATGGTTCCCACCGTTCCAGACCAACTGTCATCCAAAGCTTGGTGTCAGAGATGGTATTTAGACAGTAAAACTAATTAACAGCGCAGAGGAAGAGGCAGATCCAGGTCGCTCCTAGAAAGCAGTCCAACAAGCATGCAGCGATAGGGTAGTGCAGCACATCGCCAGGCCAATATCCCCCTTAAATCCTCCTGTCCCTCTGCTGCATTTGCACGTGGTATTTTCACCGCCGCTGCTGTGGCCTAATGGTGTCGGTGATCCCTTGCAGGAGCCAGCCCTTCCTACAAGAAATGCAGAGTGTCACCTCCAAGAGCAGCACAGACAGGGCACAGGATGGCCCAGGTGCAGGCAGAGCTGGTGGTTCTGCTTGGCGCAGAGGGCACCGCTGAGCCCGGCCCCCGACGACCTCTCTTCTGAAAGAGGGAAAGGGAAGCAAAGGGCATTTGTCGTGAAGTCCGGAAGGCCCTCGCAACGCTCTGCAAGGCCAGACTGCCTCTACCCACACACAGAAATCTCTAGGCCAGCTTTTCTGTGGAAAGGCAAAGCAGAATTTGACTCGGTGCATTTATTTCTTTCAGTAAGGCTCTTGCATGGATTGTGAACATTGCTTACAATGTGTTATGATTGCTACTGCAAAAAATTACAGGTTGCTTTTACTAAGGAAAGAATAGGGCTATAAAGTAGCATATACTAGGCACAGCACTAGGCACAAGGAAGGTATCCCAAAAATAAATGCTTTTATGTTGTCATTTGCATTCCAGCATTTTTAACATCTCACCTTTTCACATAACTCAGTCATGTTGTTCAGTGACACTTTTAATTATTGCAGTGTTTACATTCCCATTCTGAATGAGGACTATTCTCCTACTAGACACATCCTTCCTATTTGCAGATGCTCACTGCAATGATACAACACCACAGCAGTGAAGATTGATGTTAACCATATTTTCCATGTTTCACAGAATAGCCAGTGGTTGGGTATAGAGGCAGACATACGAGTGCTTCCCTTCCAGGCAGAATTTTCCCAGTGGAAGATTTTGTCAAATCCTGGTTGCTACTTTGTTTGTAAACTGCTGTCAGCTTGGGAGGTAGAGACAAAGACACCTGTGAAATAATTAGGAAGTAATTGCTATGTGCTTGAATTATTTAAACTTTAGAAGATTCTAGGTATTTATTTTTTGACATTAAGTCAAAGGTTAATTTAACATTAGTATTTTATACTTTGAATACTTTAGAAGATTGGCCCCACACTGTAGGACCCTGTGCAAAGAGGGGCCATATAAGAAGTTAATAAGGTTGAGGTGACTAGGTACCTAATTTTGCTATTTGCTTCTGTGAACATAGCTTGATACTTATGCTGAGCCACCCTGCTCTTGCTGCAACCATGAGGTAAGATATCAGCCGTGAAGAACTGGTAACTGCAAATAACGAATGAAGGAGTTGCAGCTGTCTATAAAAACACAAACTTTTTCCCAAGACGGCACGGATCTCAGGCAAACTGTAAGAGGTCCGCCGCCGGCTGGCTACTAAAAGCTTGCTTGTTAACCCACCAGGTTGAGTGTGTGGGTGATTATTGAGATTACGGACTAACATTTTGGGGGCTCGTCCGGGATCTCAGTAATTGCCAGGCCCTCCCTGGTTGGAAGGGCCACTCGACTTCGCCGGGGGAACGCTTCCAGGGGGAGCGCTACCTGATGATGTTCCAGGTCCCCGGATTCTGCCTTCCCTTGGCAACCGGGCGGCACCTCGCAAGCTTAAGGGAACTCCGAGGTCCAGGGGGAGCACTACCTGATGACGTTCCAGGTCCCCAGATCTTGAAAAACCTCGAGGTAAGGTATCGTACGATTCAGGAGGTTAGGGGGCGCCCCAATTTCTGGTGTGGTGGACTGTGGGAGGTCTGACGAGACAATAACTCCTCGCCACCGGCACGCATGGGACGCCACTGCGTTGCCCTTGGTAAAAGGTTGGAATAGGTTGGAACATTCTGCAAGTAGTATCATGGTCATTATTATTTGTGTCGGTTGTCATGCTAATTGTTGTTTGTGTCATTTGTGTTGTGTTCTAAATCACTTTGATCCGGACGGAATGGGACAATCGAGTTCTGTTCCCGAAGGATGCCTTGATTGTTTTTTGTCAAATTTTCAGAATCTTAGGAGATGGACCCTCCTAAATTATGGGTTTAATATTAAGGCAGATAAATTGAAAATCTTTTGTAAAAGTGAATGGCCAACTTTTGGAATGGGTTGGCCTTCTGAGGGGTCTTTCGACCCCAACGTAGTCCGAAGAGTACTTTTTATCATTCTTTTATCGTATTTATATCGTTGCATGGAATGATATCCTAAAAGAACCCCCCATTTGGCTACAAATGTTTATGGTAAAATGTGGAAATGGGCACAAAGTACTAGCAGTGAGAATGAGGGGAGAGAAGCCCCCCATTCCATCTGCGCCATCCGTGCCAAAATTCCCTGTCCTCCAGGAGCTACCCGAAGATCCGATTTTACCACCCTATAGCCCCCAAGAAGCACAAAGCCACCCTGTGGTGCCGGATCAGCACGGTGGTCCTGCCCAGGATGACCCTTTATCCCCACCCACACCAGAAGGGGTCAAACTTACTTACGGCTGAGTGGGAACTGGTGAAGCCATCTCTTCTGACTCCACCAGTTCCATGGTATCAGTTTTACCGCTAAGGCAGGTCCCTGGAGGAAGTGGGAGCACACCCTTCTCCACCATGGACCTGTATAACTGGAAGCAACAAAACCCTCCCTTCTCAAAAGATTGTGGGAGCATGATATCCCTTCTTAAATTTGTAATGTATAGTTATCCACCCACATGGGATGATTGTCAGCAGCTCCTCCGTGCTCTATTTACATTGAAAAAGGGGGAGAGAATATTAAGAGGAGCTAGAGAATTGATACCAGGTATAGAAGACCTGACCAAACATGGTCGTAGAAACGTTCAAGATGAACGTATGCCCCTCCAATGGCCGGAGTGGGATTACCATACAGTGGACGGGTGAAGGTCCACTGAGTTGTATCAGCAGTTTCTGATACAAGGGCTTCAAAAAAAAAAAAAAAAAAACCTACCAGGCAGAAAACCTACGAATTTGTCAAAAGTAGCAGAAGTTAAACAGGGATCCTCTGAATACCCAACTGCATTTTTGGAACGCCTGCTAGAGGCATATTGAATTTATACCCGCTATTGATTCAGAGGACCCTGCAAACCAAAAAGCTATAAATCTGGCCTTTGTGTCTCAATCAACCCCAGAAAAAAGAAACAAAAACAAGATGGGTTTGCAGGAAAAACTAGAACCGAGCTAGTAGAAATTGCTCAGAAAGTATTTGATAGTCGGGATACACCCGAGGATGCCTTGGCAAAAAAAAAAAAAAAAAACACCAAGGCAATGATAGCAACAGTGGCAGCTTTACAAGCCACTCCACCCCATCGTCCTAGATAGGAAGTTTCCCCAAGGAAGGGAAAGAGGGGATAATATGGGGAACTCCCCCAGATGATCCATTCTTGACCGAGATCAGTGCATGATTTGTAAAAAGAAAGGACATTGGAAAAATGAGTGTCCTTACTAAAATGCACCACCAAACTCACAAGAAATTCTATTTATGAAAAAAAGAAAACAACTGATGGGGCTGGGGCTCTGACAGCCCCAAGAGCCCAGGGTAACTTTAAAGGTTCAGAGGCAACCTGTGTCGTTCGTTGGCACCGAAGCGTCACACTCAGTACTTAAAGAACCATTAGGCCCCCTGTCCCAAGAAACAACTAGGGTACAGGGTGCCACCGGACGAATGGCAGCAGTTACGTAAGAGATGGAGTCCGGTATGCAGGGGCCGCAGTGGTAACACAAGAAGGCTGAGTAATATGGGCCCAATCGTTGCCACATGGTAGTTCGGCACAAAGAGCTGAACTCATCACTCTGACACGAGCGCTACGATGGGCAAGAGGAAAGGTGCTAAACATCTATACTGATAGCCGGTACGTCTTTGCCACGGCCCGTGTGCATGGGCAGATTTACAAAGAAAGGGGACTATTAACATCAGAAGGAAAAAGCATAAAAAATAAAGAAGAGCTCTCAGCCCTAGTGGAAGCTGTGTGGGCCCCCTGAGCAGTAGGCATTATCCATTGGCCAACACACCAAAAGGGAAATAGTCCCCAGATACAGGGCAACGCTCTAGCCGATAGAGAAGCAAAACAGGTGGCTCAACAGCCAGTGGGGGCCACTACAAATATTAACATTAATGCCTCAGACCCAGTGGCCTGAAACACCCCCCCCCAAATATACTGAAGCTGAGAAAGATTTATATAAAGGACCATCAAGGGCAAGAGGGAGATGCAGGATGGTGGTAGCTGCCAGGAGAAATCCCGTGTTTATCTGAACAGATGGCAGAAACCTGGCTACAAGACTTCCACTCCAGCATGCACCTCTCCCCTAAAAAGGCACTTGAGTTGGTATGACCTCACCTCTGGACGTCAGGTCTATGTCAGAAGTTGGAGAGGATCTCTGCCCGATGTGCTACATGTGCTCAAGTGAACCCAAAAATATCCTCACCAAACCAGGGGACTAAGATTGCTGGCTACGCTTAGATCCGAGACCCCCTTACTATATAGGCGTAGCTACTGAAGGAGCACCTACTCCCAGGAAACACCCAGACAAGTGTACATGGGATCACCCCAGACTGACCCTTGGGGATGTGCAGGGAGCAGGACTGTGCTTGATTGCTGCAGGGCGAGAGATACTCCCCTTGTACCAGAAAAATTGTAACTGTACATTAAGAGTTAATGTTAGAGAACTAGGTATTATGAGGCCCTGACAGGGGTGTGGTGGGCCTATGAGAGTGGGCTGACTGACTGTGTAAACACCCAGCAAATTGAATCCTCGGGCGCAGGGCCTGATTTCTGTGTATTAGCATATATTCTACCCCAAGTGTATTTGTATGGCAGGGATAACGGAAGAGCCGACCTGAGCTACATTGAACATCATCATGGGAGAGAGAAAAGAGCAGCCCCTATCTTAATTCCATTATTGGTTGGGGCAGGAATAGCTGGCTCCACCGCGGTCGGGCCTTCTGCGTTAATCACTCAAAAACAGGGATTGCAGGACTTAAGCTCACGTGTAGCCCAAGATATGGGATATATGGAAGAGACAGTGGGAAGATTGGAAAATCAAGTGGACTCTTTAGCTGAAATAGTCCTCCAAAATAGAAGGTGACTAGACCTTCTCTTTATGAAGCGAGGAGGCCTATGTGTAGCTCTTGGAGAAACGTGCTGCTTTTATGCAAACCAGTCAGGAGTCATTAGGGAAACATTAGCCATGGTGCGCAGAAATCTAAAAAAAAAAAAAAAACAATATTACCACAGGACACAAGAACAGAATCTGTTCCAGTCATGGTATAACTGGTCCCCATGGCTCACCACCCTAATATCCGCAATAGCTGGTCCCATAATATTAATTCTTATTTTTATGATCATTATCCCTTGCATCTTAAAATGCATCTGCACTCATATCGCTAGTACAATTTCAGAGGCAAACATAATGGTCATGGGACGTACTATAACCCACTCCCAGGAGAAGAGTATTACCTCAATGGTTTGAGGTAGGGGACAACAGCCAGTGGGGAAATGTAGGACCCTGTGCAAAGAGGGGCCATATAAGAAGTTAATAAGGTTGAGGTGACTAGGTACCTAATTTCGCTATTTGCTTCTGTGAACATAGCTTGCTACTTATGCTGAGCCACCCTGCTCTTGCTGCAACCATGAGATAAGATATCAGCCGTGAAGAACTGGTAACTGCAAATAACGAATGAAGGAGTTGCAGCTGTCTAAAAACACAAACTTTTTCCCAAGACGGCACGGATCTCAGGCAAACTGTAAGAGGTCCGCCGCCGGCCAGCTACTAAAAACTTGCTTTTTAACCCACCAGGTTGAGTGTGTGGGTGATTATTGAGATTACGGACTAACAACACGTCTCTGCCTTAACTCATGTATTTCCCCAGACAGGTTTCGCTGCTCCACTAGTAACAGCTCATTCCAAGAAGGAATTATGAAATTTGTGAAAGTCACTGGTTTATACTCGAATATCCCAGTGGGTTTGGAGAATGTGTTGGAGAGGCAAAAACATCATATTCTTTGGTGTACTATCTTGTGAAAATAAGGCAGGCTGAAATTATCATTACTGGAATAGAGTGCACTGCTGAGCTTTCTGCAACCGAGAGTGCATAAGAGACACACCAAGCAAAACTTCTTTTACTAATAAATTGTAACACTTAATAGTACAAGATCAACTATCTAATTATAGCAAATGCAAAATGAGCTTGATAAATTTTTAGTAGGGGGACAAGAAACTGCTAGTATGAAATACAGCTTTATTTTTTTTATCAATATGCAATCTACAAAATGTTATTACAAGATTATCAGCATGATCCATTTATACTTATATTGACAAAAAAAACACATACATTGATATTTTCCATTAAAAATAACAGCACTGCTTCTGAATTATTAAAATAACAGCTAATAACTACTAACTCCAGCAGTTAGTTACTGTATTTAGTCAATACAAAGAGAATTAAGTATAGAATAGAGGCATGGGCACCAGTACTGCAACTAAGAAATCTGTCAAGTAAAAAACGTGTAACTAAAAGCAACATCTGAAAAGAGCCTTTTCCAAGCATTAAGCACCTTTGGAAAATTAAATGGAATCTGGGGGAAAAAAAAAAAAAAAAAGCAAGCAGCACAAAGGCGACAGCAGCTAGTTGTGATGCTCCCGAGTGCAGCACTGCCCCTGTTTCCAGGGGCTGCTGGAATCGGTCACAGTCGTGGCAGGGCCACAGCTTGGACACACGGGAACATCCATCCGTCCCCTCTCTCTGTTTGCTTTTCGGGCAGAAATAAGCAAGCACTGCACGTTGTTTATTTGCCAGTGTCAAGAATCCACTACATTTTTTTTCTATTTATTACCACTATTTGATTGCTTTTTTTTTTTTTTCTTATGCTCCTCCTTCATTCTCAGAGACTTTGATGCAGATCTCTGTTTGTCAGTTAAAAGGCTTCCATTGACTTCAATGGGTGTTTGAATCCAAAATTACATCGCATACCATTTACATACAGTAATACTATTAGTATGAGAAAGATTAATGCAAAGATAAAGTTCGTCTGAGCAAATACAGCACTTAGAGAATCAGTCACACTACAAAAATAGCTGTTCTCACTCATTTCTGTTTAAAATACAAAATATCCCAAACCCTGACGCTGCTTTGGGAAAGAAACAAAGATAACAACAGGCTAAATATGGCCCTATAGTACATGTTAGCAAATGCCAGCATTTTCAGTGACCAGTGTAGCTGGAAGTACTTCAGTGTGGCGGCACGGGCCCAGCAAGGCTCCTCATGCAGCACCAACTCCTCCCAGTGCCGCTCCAGCGCCGGCCCTGCCTGCTGCTGCCGGCACACTGAGCATCACAGCAGAGCATCAAAACTGCCCCCCGCCTCCATTCCCCTTCAAAAATGCAGCAAAACGCCTCAGAACACAGATTTGCAAAGAATCCAAACACACACATTTATTCACTACCACCTTCTGCAGAAGATGCTAGCAAATAAGCTGAAACATTGGGAATATTTGTTCAATAGACAATATTAGACAAATATAGGGAATTTTTGTTCAGTAATTCAATTCAATTTTTGTTCATTCAAGAACATCAGAGAATGCAAAAGAAATGTTAGAAAGGGGAAGCCTGTTTCAGTGTTATGCAATAAGAGGTGAAGATTAGAATTTGATTAAAAAACAAAACCTAAAAAAAAAAAGCCAGACAACCCTGTTTTTTTCTTTCATTAAACTGTAGTGTATTTTAAAAATATGCAAGGTGTACAAACATCAGTCTGAGACTGAACAGGGCAATTAATTCTGCCTTCGGCTGTGCTATTTGGCACATTTAAACTAAAGATCATGCACAAAACAGAGTAACTTTCTTTCAGTGTAGCAATATCTCTGTGGCATGAATTCCCCGTGATCCTGATCCAATTCCCATTAACGCTAGTGAAGAGTCTTGCCAGCCTCAGATGTGAAGCCAAGATCCTGTTGCATAGATATAGCTGCAACTTGAGCTTTTTATGCTAAAGAGCTCAGGAAGGCAGAATTATTACTGCACCACAGCAGATCTAACAGGGACTCAGCGATGGGGCAGAAGAATTACAGCATGGCTCTTTATCACTTGAGCCATTCACAGCAATAAGGCATATTCAAGCTGGAAGAAGCTACAGCACTAGACTGGGTTCTTAAATATACCGTGAGAGACAGCAGGAAGAGGAGAGAACCAAAGTAAATGTTTCTGCGGGAGCTGTAACTGCAACAGGCACTGAATGCCCAGGAGATGCTTGCAAAGCAGCAGCATCCCAAGATGGGAAAGTCACCCAAGAGACTGACCCTCTTACTTGAAAAGAGGAAAGATGGGAGCCAGCTGAGCAAGACATTTTGGGCACTTAGCACTGATTTACTGAATTTATTGTGTTAATGTCAGTGAAAGCAAAGCAGGGGACCCAACAGCTTCAGACAAACGTCTGTGCTGTGAAATGCCTGAGCATTCTGCTTCCTCTGCCTTATCGAGCACAAAGAGGTTAACAGATACTGTAACTCCATGTTGTGCTAGAAATAAGTGATTTGCAGAGTTCTGCCTTAGTACTAAGTAAATACATTTTGCCCTAGTCTGCACTCTGTCTCTTAGTTCAGCTGAGAACTAAATAAACCAAAATTAAATATGAATAAAATAAACTGAACAGGACTTGAAGGTGCTAATTGTTTCTCAAGTCAAAACACGTATGGGAAGATGCAGCATCGGAGACACACTGGGATGACTACTCGCTAATGCATTTGCTTAAATTTCTGGTAATATAATCTGCTAATAAAATGGGATATATAGAGAAGGCAAAATACCATAATAGCCTATTGGGGCTTTGGCAATGCAATACACATAAAAAATCTACCCTCAGGATTTAGTATAGAATCTATTACCCATTTCATTCTCAGCTTTTAAATGGGGGAAGAAAACTTTATTGTGATGAACTCTGTTAATATTATGGCCTTCTGTTTCTTCAGACTGATAATTTTCTCAAGGTATATCTCACATATTTCTACTTTTAGGGAATAACATTTTTCTGTATTTTTACTCAGTGTTCACATAAACTGTGAACAGCTGTGCCAAAATATAAATTGTGACTTAGTGCCTTACTATATTTTTATTCTCCAGTTATTTCAGTTTGAAGTAAGGATAATTTTAGGAAAATTGCAGCAAAAAAGTATGAGGAGCATTTTTTAAGTTCATCACTATACTTTTTTTCAGACCTGGAGTTATCCCCTGCAGAAAATGGCAAAGTGGGTAATGACTTTGGAAAAACATGTAAACCCTTCCCCAATTTCCAACTGTTCAAAAACTGTTAACATACTGGTAGGGATTAGTAGCTCACGCTGCCTGCTGAAGTGTCACAGCTTCACTTCCCTAGTGCCAGTCTATTCCAGTGCCCTTTTCCCATCGAAAAGCCCCTTGGGAGCCAGTAGCGGGAGAACCACCTTGCTTTCCCTCCACAGAAAGACCTGCTCTCTGTCTTCAAGTTTCCCAAAGCAACAGTGCAGCACAGCCTGCACTTCCCAGAGCAATACCTGGATCAGAAGGCCTGGAGCCGGCCCAGGGCAATTGGGCCTTTTTTTTTCAGCTCTGTTGGTGTAAATTAGCAAGACTTTATTGAATTTAAGACACCTGGACTGATTTACAGTTGCTGAGGATCTGTCCCTTGTTTCACTTGCTGCAGTAGTGAAAAAGACTTATCTAAGGCTGGTACAGAAGTTTCAATCACATCTGCCATATGTGTTTTTTTTTTTTTTTTTCCCCAAGAGATGACATTAAGCAAACCTATAAAATGTTGGGGAGGAAACACTCACAGCTACAAAAGAGATGAGGAAACATTGCTGAGCAACTTCTTCCATTCCACCAAAGAGATCAACCAGTTTCTACTCGTTAGTTGAGGCACTTGTAGAAAGTTATGTTACGACTTGTTCTGTTGATGTATATTGAGGTGAGCAGAAGCAGGGGGGACATGGATTTTCCAACCTCACCCAAAAGTGCAATTGCTGCTGCTGGGCCTTGCACAGATGCTGGTCTGCACATAAAAGCATACAGACAGCTTTTATTGCTGAATATTTTATGTCCAAGTGATGTGAGCTCCTTGAGTGGTGCCGCTGGTTTGCAATACAGAATATGAGATCACTCCCAAGTCATAGATACGCAACAGGAAAAAAAGGAATCAGTCACTTAAGTGCTCGTGCCCTGCAAATCTTTACAAGATGACCTTACTCATATCGGTTCTCTCCTAACAGGAGGTTTAGCTCAGTGTAAGCTGACAATGTACTGACTTGCAGAATCAAACCCAAAAGTAGTAAAAACAACTCAGTGATTGTATTTATCCTAAATTGGATCATTGCACTTTGTCTATCAATAGAGTTTCCCATGGAAATGAGTTCCTGCTAATACTACATGATGGCACCTGCTGTCCTCTTTTACTGCATTAGGCAGCTGCCAGCCTTATCTGGATCTTCTCCATCAAGCCTAATCCATTTCTTCTCAATTTCAACCTGTAGTTAGAAAACAAAACAAACAAACAAACAAAAAACAGGTAGAATTGAGCAAGTAACTGTGAATACAAGCCTTGACACAGAATAAGAAGACTCCCGGGCCCACCAGACTTCAAAAACGCTGCTCCCAGACACAGTGTGCTGAGGAAAAACAATGCTGCACTTGCAGTGCTGCTTTCAGGATTACCTTTGATCAGGCAAAGAATTATTTTTTAACGATTCTTTGGCTCAGGGTCGCTCTCGCAAGAGCATGCAAGGTATGGCTAGAATACAGATCACACTGGCTTTGCAAATACTGCACAGGGTAGGTGAGGAACGGAGCGCTGATACCTGGCAGTTGTAAAACGCCTTCTGCAGGATGTGTTTCTGGGGCTGCACGTCGCTCTCAACGCCCAGGGACTTGACCTCCGTTCTTGAGGCACAGGCCTCATGGATGACAAACTGCACCATAGCAAATGGGTACCAGTCAGAAGGTATTTCCTGGTCTGATCCGAGCTCTAGTTTGTAAGACAGACTGTGTGGATGATCTGAACCTTTGGGGAAAAAAAAAAAAAAACACTATCAAATACTTATTTTTAATTTATTTGCAGAGCACAGTTAATACAGACCATCATTCTAATAGTTTGAATTTTTTATTAATGCACAGCTGTTATAAACCCAGGACTAGTTTATCTCCAGTGTTTTGCTCCTTGGCCTCCAAATGGCCCCTCACTCCTCTATCCTCTACTTCCCCCACCTCTGACGCTCATCAGATTACAGATATTACAGATTACAGGTATTACAGATCAATTTGCACAAGATGCACTAGATCCTGCCATCTTCTCATTAAACAAAGGGTATTACTTGGCAGCTAAATTCAGATTTTTAGGGAAGAATCTCAGTCTTTGCTTAAAAATACATTTCTCACTCTTATGGAAAGGAAAAAAAAGCTTGAACATCTCAGTTTAGGCACAGCAAAGATGCTGCCCTATGTCCAACAACTGTCTTTCCAGAGCTCTCTGCTGTAGGAAGTTCACCAGTGTTTATTTCAAGTACCACAACAATCTGGTCCAACACCCTTTCTCAGAGCACACTGACATGGGGAAGGTAATGGTGCAGCTCAGAGTACTGCTCAAACAGGATATATCCCAGGTGTGGGGTAAGGGCTAATGACTCTCCCTTTCTAGCTTTGCTTTTGCTATGGGAAAAAGGGCCTCCTCCATCCAAACAAAGGCCTTGTGGAAGGATCCATGATGCTATAAGTCAGGACCACGAAGGATCACCTGTGTACCACAGTGTGTTCCAGAATTCTTCAAGCCAGCCTTAGATCCTATCGCTCTCTTGCTTTAGAGTTTCTCATACGTGGCCAAGGGATGGGGAAATAATTCTCTCACACACAGGAACACCAAGGCGAAAACCCGTCTGTCCATTGAAACTGAGGCCAGTAAATTCACTACATGCATGGAGCCAATACACCAAAATGAAAAGGATCCTTTATAGCACAGCTGACTCTCCAAATTCTTCAGGGCAAAAAAAACACAAGTTCTGCCTTACCTCTCCTCTCTAGTATTTTCAGCATCAGTAAACTATCAAAACTGTGATTTGTGCCAAATTCAGCGCGTCCAGTACATGCTAGACATTAGCCACTCCACTGTGAACTCTACAGGATCAGGTCCTTCAAGGCACTCAAGAAAAAAGGTATCTTTTGCATAATTTGCAAGCCCATAAAGGTGTTCGGCAAAAGAGCGGGATGCAGGAGGCACAGAGCCTGCGGCTAAAGTCTCAGGACGATAAGACAACACACACGGACAGGTAGACTATAACATTAAAGACTTTATTACAGAAACTTGCAAAGTGCCACGTCATGCCACGTGGTGCCTTGTCCACAAGCTGCTGCAGGTTGTCCCTCACTGTGGCCGAGTACGTTGCTCCTGCAGTAATGCCCTGTGAATCTGGAGAAAATTCACGGTGCCTCCTCCAAACTACCTGGACTTGGTGGAGCGATGCTGCAAAGGCTGACCCTCTCCATCCTAAACCTCTCATCGTCACAGCAAGATCTGCGGTGACAGCAACGGCAGCACCAAGGAGACTGGCACAAGGCCTCCTCTTCCCAGCCAGGGAACTGCCGTGGGCTTTGGCTCCAGCACCACAACCTGCCTGAGCTGTGCCCTGCTGACTGGGAGGCCCTGCCCCTTCTCCAGCAGTGGTGCTGGGAGGCAGCTAGGCCTCAGCAAGCTGTACGGCCTGCGTGCTCCCCAGTAGAGCAGCAGTTTGATAACACACTTTGTTGACCTGTTTTATGTGCTGTTTTCTGGGATGGGATGTACAGACTTCACAGATACATCAACCACAGGTGAAGGGTCCTTGCTGAAAGAGCAGCAGCAGGCATAACACTGAGGTGGCACGTCAGCCCCTGCTTAACATAGGGCTCTTTCTGCCTCGGAGTGTACGGTTTGACTGAGAATCTGTGGAGAAAGGTGCTGTCCTAGGGTAGCAGTGCCTTGTTTGGAGCTCATTTGAGGCAGAAGGAATAGGATGTACATCTAGGGGCTTGTGGTGATGAAATTTAGCATCTTCTTGATATAGGAGAAAGGCCTCTGAAGAAATCAATAGGAACAAGAATTGTCTGGAAAACTATTGTCTTCTGAGAAAGGGAATCCAGAGACAACCACTGTTTGGAATTTTCCTTGACATGTCTGATGGCAGGTGTCCATCTGTCCCATTCGTATATGGGCCATATGTGGGCCATTCTTGCCATGCTGCTTGACAGACCTGTTAGACACTGCTGTGATTCAGTACCACAAAGTACTTAAAAACCACCAGGGAGGCAGAGCACTCTTGATTTAGTCTGGATGTTGTGATTTGACAAGCTCTGGGATCTTAGCTTTCCCCTAGGTCATAACCTGCAATGGCAGAGACGATAGTTGTGAGAGCTGGGCAAGGCTACTGCCCTGGGTCCTCTGGAGCAGCCTCCACTTGACGCTTTTCCCTACTTGCAAAACGCGCAGGACTGCAGCCTATGCCCCCCTGTAGCAACATCAAGCCCAGGATGAGGTACTTACCGCTTAACTCCTGCGCAAGTCTCCCTGCCCAGCACTGGGCTGTGGTCAGAGCGCGCAGGAATCCCTTCCTGATGGCCAGTGGGCAAGGAAGCAACGACCGCCACTTTGGGACACAGAGAGCGCTGCCTTCCTTTTCACCTAATACTGGCCAGTCCTTGTCATCTGCTATATGAACCTATTGTTTCCTTAGCCTTATATTACACTGGAGTTGAAAGAAAAAAAAATACGGGCTGTATATACAAGATCTTTTATCAAAAGAAAAAGTAAGAATGAACAAGTGAGATGTTGGCCAGAAATCACAGATGTGGGTAAAGACAGAGAGGTTGAAGCAGGCATGGTATTAAGTCTGCACGGCGTCCCAGTGGAAGCTAAGATGACCCAGGTGAGCCCAGCTATCCAGTACAAGGCCAATAACACATGGAGGAGGCACGAGCACCTGGCCTGATAGAGCTGAATGTCTCCTTAAAGGAGTTGCTGGGATACTTTTGGAAGATAACTGCACTTTTACTAGCTAATTTAAGAGCCAAAGATTCTGGGTCTTAAGTGTCTAGGCAACTTACAGAATCACAGAATGGTTGAGATTGGAAGGGACCTCTAGAGATCATGTAGTCCAACCCCCATGCTCCAGCAGGGACATCTAGAGCACGCGGCACAGGGTGGCATCCAGGCGAGTTTGGAAGATCTCCAGAGAAGGAGACTCCACAATCTCTCCGGGCAGCCTGTTCCAGGGCTCTGCCACCCTCACAAGAACGTTCTTCCTCATACAGGGATTAAACTTCCTATATCACCCCTTGTCCTGTCACTAACTTGATAAGACTTTAATGAATTGGGAGATCTAAGTCTTCCTTATTTTATATTTGTGAATTGCACTCTTTATTTTCTAAAAACTATTCCAAGTTCTTGCTCTATTCCTCTAAGAAGAAAGACCAACAAAGAACAACAACAAAAAGATTCACATTGTCACTTAGCAGTAATACAGCACTTCACAAACAAACAAAGAACCCAACTTTGCTGCCCTTGTTCATACTATAGTACTTATTCACTCCGAGTAAGCAGGCAAGCAAGTCACCTCAATCTGAGAAAGGATGGTGAAGCCAAACAGTTTAGGCTGAAAGACAAGCTGGTAGGGCTACCTTAGTTAAGTAATTTTATATTTACTAAATCAGCTCCAGTACTAAAAGTCTTTTAAGTATGGGAGCATCAATATTTATTTAAAACACCTTGGAAGCAGGGTTGTTAGAAGTCAGCAACCCATGGTCCGGATGGTGCATTTACCCGTATTCCTGGAGAAAGGCATGGGAAGCAGGGGAATGGGAAGCCGCCTGTGCCAAGGAGCTGTCCTGTGCTGTGGCACCAGGAGGAGGTGGTGGCAATGGCCGTCAAGCACAGATGTCACGAGCAGGACTTTCTGCCAGCTCTGAAGCAAAACCAGCACCAGCCCAAGGCTGCTGTGAGCCCTCCAGCACTGCAGCCGGGTCACGCTCAGGGCCCCTGCGCAGGTGCTGGAAGGCAGGAGCAGGGCCCCAGCAACCGTGAGTGGGCTCCCTCTTTCTGCTTTGCTCCGTCCCCGCAGCTCCTTCATGGAGGAGAAGCAACTGAGGGAAGAACCGCGGGGAGGGACCACTGCCTGGGCAGGAAAGGCCACGGTGCAAACGCAGGCACCAGGAGGTGCTGAAAGCGCGACCCGGGCCCTGTTTCTGCAGGCCAGGCTCATTACACAAACACGCTCAATTTGCAGAAGTTTCACTAGACAACACAAAGCCCGAGGCTTTTAAAGTATCTTTCTTCTACAGTCGCTGCTGGCTTTCAGGCCCCACACCCTCCGTGTATATACTTAAACAAGCACAGGCAGCTACTAAAACTCGGGGGTATCTCATGGCCACCACAGGCTCTGCTTGGACAGCACCCTTCCAAGGACACACTTCAGCAAGAACTGACATATTTTGATGACTATAAATGGAGATACAATGTATCTGTTGGCCTGCAGGCAACTGGGACTTTTATTCCTCCTCCCCGCCCCGCCCAGTGTTGGACAAAGGCTTTTTGCAAGCAAAAACACTGGCATATTTTTCTCCCTACAGTAAACGTATTATGAAAGTTTACATATTTCTATTAGTCCGACTGCCTCCAAATTTTGGCACACCTCCGGGCAGTTCTATTTTTGCAGTCTTTACTGCATACATACTAGAGATAAAACCTTAAAACTTGACCAGGCAGTATTACTATTGAAACACTTTCTAAAACGCGAGAACATTTCAAGGATACAGATGAATTTGCAGATCTTAGCCAGAGGAGCTATTCAAATGTCAACAGTTTAAGCTTTGTTAGAAAATAATTTAAAGTTGTAGAATGCCACAGAAAAGGTTCTTACTTTCAAACACCATAAATCTCAGCTTAATTGTGCACAACAAGTCTTAAGGTGAACAAACTGTAGGGAATTAAAGACTTTGGGAGAATCATAATCTTCTGTAAAATTGCCTGACTAAACCTACGGACTGATCTTGTAGAAACATATCTACATTAAGCAGCAAGGAATATTAAAGCTACCCAAGCAGTCAGTCCCGTAAGCTTTGGGAAAACACAGAGGCCACAGCAGCAGCACAGCAAGACTCCGAACAGACAACTGGCATCCTTATTCACAGAGTTTGGAAGCCCTCATGGATTTGATTTCCATTTAAATCTCCCACTTCTTCCTCTCAACTCCTTGTCCTGATCTATTGATTTTCTGGGGGGCCAGATCCCACTAACGTCTCCACTGCCCCCTCTCCTTTCTCCTCCGGTGCTTCCCAGTCCGCTCCGTGTGTCGCTTCCCCCGCACCGCTGCTCCCTTGGCCTCGTGCTGATCAGCAGCCCACCCGCCGGGGCTACATCTTCCTGTCATTCTCATGGCCCCTTTCTTGGCAGCCCCAGCATCGCGGCAGAGCGGAGCACGAGGCTGAGGGTGGAAGGACCGGGAGACACCACAGGTCCAACCACAGCTTCTCCCAGCACGAGATGCAGGGCAGATGGCCACGGAGGCCCGCAGCACCAGCTCTGCAGAGGCGCCGTCACCACTGCCCCTGCCACAGCAATGCAAACAGAAAGGCAAAAATCGCTCCAGCTTGGAGAGACCTCCCCTCCTAAGTCAGACACGTCCTGCAAACCAAAGGCATCCGTGTTCCCACACAAGAGCACCACGAAACACAAACTGGTCCTGCCCTGCCAGGAGCCGTGCCATAACCTGCAGTGCTGCAGCAGCACGTCGACGCACGAGGCTCTGCCTTGCTGTAAAAGGGTCTTTCCAACCTAGTTCACACACAGGCTCAGGACAACATTCCCTATTCATATTTTTGTCTTATTACATGTCAGAAGTAACAATCAGAAACATTCAAGTACCAGATGAAAGAAAAATGAAAAAGAAAACAATATATCATAATGACAGAAAATGGATACCATAATGCCTTAAACTATGTTGCTTATGGTTAGTTAAAATCAGAGAAAATTACCTTCAGGAGTTCTTTTTTTACATATAGTTTTGAAAGGGAACTTCTGGCTGATCACATGTCTAGCTGCCTGAACCATTGAGTAGAAATGTCGGTACTAACATACATGAAATCTGCCCTTTAGAAGACTAAATCTTTTCTGGACATTTTAAAGAGGTATGTAGGCCAGACAGTTAGTACTCTGCAAGTCTAATTCAATTCACTTGTTAATTTTTCACTCTTTCTCCAGTCTCAAAGGTACAGTTTTTGCAGATATTTTAGGTCAAATAGTTTAATAGATGCCCTCATCCTACAAAGATCCCCCAAAGCCTCATATACATATAAAGCATATCCAAGGAAAGGGTCTAGTGGCTCCATTCTGCAGCATTTAAAACAATGAAATATTTCTCAGCATTTTTGTGCCTTTAGAAAAGAACCAGGGTAGCTGTATAAGTCTGTTAACATGACTAAAATGGGAATTTTAAAGCTGTGTGTTTATATTTTCCTTCTCCAAAAGCAGTACTTTGATGATTAAATTAGACTAAATTAGCTATTTTACTTAGTGGAAAATTATTACTCCCCTACGTGCAACTCGTTTTATTGTTGCAGGTATTTAAAGTTTGGTATCACCACCACAGAGAAACAGCAATATACCCAGAGGTATCTTCCGTCAGCATGGTTATTTTCACGATTATACAATCTCAGTGTATGACCCTGTAAGTGAGGTAGCAGACAGCAGTCTTTGCACAGCCAATCTGCTACAGCAGGTTTGACCACAGCATCTTCTAGTCACGTATCATCCCTACCATTTCTTAAAAGCTGCTAGAAAACTGAGATGCGAGAGTTAAATTCCAACTCTGCAATTTATTATGTGACACTGGGCTGGCAAATCACTTCAGCTGCCAGCGGTCACTTCCCATCCCCCCATGGCCCAGCTGGTCCACATAAACCTGCCCCTTATTCTTGCTACAAATTTCCGGGTACTGCACTATTATAATGAATGATAATAATACATCTGCTGGGATCAAACAAATTAAGAAATCACCCTTTAGGGAAAAAAAAAAAAAAAAAGAGGCCATACTCTCCTTTCTCTTAAAGGTTAGCTCCTATGGACACCACTGCACAGGTACACATTAGAACTACCCAAGGTGACGAAACTACATAGCATAAGAACATTGCACAAACCCTGACAAGATCTGCTCCCAAGCCCATTATTTTATAGCAAGTTATTTACTTGAGTTTTTATCTGGAAGCCTGTCTATCTTCCACACCACAGCCCTATAGGCGCTTTCATATTTTGCCGTTCCAACTGAGACTTGTATTACAGGATCAGATTCAATCTCATGTAAGGAGCCAAGGCACGTTCTTCTATTCATTTTCGCTTTTAGGGACTTCTGCTTCTGGAGGTTCATGGTCCAAAGTGCTTTGATCCACTGTGCAGGAACTGGGAAGCGTATCATAACGTTTTCACAGTGCTTCACAGAAGGTAAACGCGTTGGTGTCAGAGCAGTTGAAGATGTGTTAATAAAAGCCTGAAGTTCTACGTATGCTCCCTGAACCACAACAGCAGCCTTCACCGAGAATGGAAGGTCTCGTCCGTTATACTGCGTCTTGAAACGCATTAGCTCCAGCCTGCAGGCATCAGGAGGTGTAAACTTAATAATTCGTGATTGCTCAAATTCCTGTGTTTTAACACAGCTGTGGAAATGGTAATCTAGAATATCAATCCATTTCTTCTCCGTCTCCTTCTCCAAGTAGCGTTCATCCCTTTTCTGGAGTTCTAGATCATTTAAAGTTAAAAAGCAGTCAGTACTCCCATTCACAAAACATAAACAGTAAATGTGTGTGATGACAGCACTTTCCACAAGTTTTCCTTCAGCTTTAGTGATTTTACCCCAAAAGTTGTCCACTATTTCTAGAGTCATTTCTTGTTCTTCATAATTTCGCTTTTGTTTAGAAGTGGCAGGAAGTTTCATGAGCTCGTCCTCAATGGTTTCAAGGAAATCAGTGAAGTCGTTATAATCCGTGGTTCCCAACTTTAACATCTGCTCAGCCTCCGGTTCATGGATCACTTCTACTTTGGGATGATACTTCCTTTTCTCCACGTAGGACACACACTCAATCTTCACAGTATGAATTTTTCCTGAAACATTATAGCTCTCCAGCTTGGGCTCGGAAAGCTTACAGTGTGGCTGCAACTGGAATTCCTTGAAAGGCTTCTCTAGGCCCTTTTCATAATACATTTGTAACACACCCCCAGCAAGAACTTTGAGGTAAATAGGGCCCCACTGCCGAGATGACATCATGTTCTTCTTCTCGGGAATCCTCAGCATGAAGGGCCACCCGTCTGCGTGCTGGCTCCTGAAGAGTCCGTGCCCGCAGGTGGAGGGGAGGCCATGCCAGGCGCGCGCATTGCCGGCCGTCTGCAGGTGTTCCAGCCGTTCACAGACATAGCTGAAGGAACCCTGGTTAAGGCTCTTCTGATCATGCCAGGTTTCTCTTTCTTTAGAAGGACAAATGTTTCTGTCAAGCGCTTTGTCCTTCCTCTGTGTGGTGAGGTGAGGTGGCGACGTGCTGAGTGAACATCCTTCTTTCCAGAAGGGACTGGAGAAAGCACAGTCACTCTGGAAGTACGGGAAGCACTCCGAGGGCTCTCCTAACTCATCACAGCTTTCCTGCAGATTGGGATTCCCTTCATCTGTTGATCTGGAGACTCCCTTAACTGGATTGTCATCAGTCAAGGTGTTCACAGGAAGGCTGCTCGGTTTCTGTGAAGTTAAGGAAGGGCAATCGCCAGGTGATGGAAGACAGTTAGCTTTTGGCGGCCATTCAGGAATAGGATAAAGGATGTGGACCCCAGACTTGGGGATACATGGGCTTACTGGGTAGTCCCTGGTAGGTGTAGTAAGCGGAGAGTTACTGGGGGGTCCAGGACTTAGGTAAAAGTCAACGACAGGAGAGGAGAGCGGAGTGCTGCCTGTCGAAGAGGACCTGCTGGAGGGTTCAGGCACATTAGAGAGATTGAGCTTTAGGCCATTTGCTCTGCAACTACTCTGATTTTCAGCTGATTTCTGAGGAGACTGGAAGAGCGGCTCATCATCGAAGGTAACCCAATTTGCTGGATTTGTGGAACACATCCTGCAGGAGCAACTTGAATCACTTGCACACGTATCACCCGCAAACCATCTATTAAGAAAGAACAGACATGATCAGAAAAAAATGCTCTTGATAGACAAAACAAAGAAACATGATCCTTATAATACTCAAACCACATGGGGCTTGCAATTTGCATGTGATTTACAAATCTGACCTACTTTGGGTTTTACACGTATCATGAGACAACCATGTAGAAAACAGTGAGGCCACCCCAAAGTCCTCACGGCTGTGCCAGACTAGCGGTGTTCAGGACTGCATGCACTGTGTTTTCCACCACACAGTCTCCCAGGAGCTTGTGATACATGCAAGACAGACGAGTCCACACTCAGTCTCACCAGCACGTGAGGTCCCACCACCGCTACACAAGGTTTTACTGAAAATGATGCAGGTGGTTCCAAAAATGAATTCAAGGTGGGAAAAAAATCTGCTTTTTCTGCTCCTCCAACGCTGACTTACAGACTGTAGCCAGGTCAGAGTAGCAAAGTTAGAGGGGAAAAAAAAAAGAGAGACTTATAAACAAGTGAGAGAGCTTGTTCTGCCTAAGAACAAGCAGAATATCCCTCTTGAAGGGTAGCTTCCAAGCACTCACCATAAACTAAAAGCTGGGGGCCAAGGACAACTAACAACACATACACCGGATTGGCTGGCAGCCTGGAAAAAAAAAATGGAGTTCTTTCAAATCAATTAATAAATTCCACTTCATCAAACAAAACAGTTTTGGTAGACAGCACTGCTGGCTGGCCTCCGAGCAGAGCTGCAAGCAGTAAACAACTCCTCTTGGCCCTGAGGTTTGAAGTCAACGCGCTGAAAGCTAAGTGTGCGCTGCTTCCTTGGCAGGATATCGTCCCCTCCAAGCTTTTCCTTCCTGCTGCCCACAGGTGATGAAGCAGCAAAAACTAAACAGCAAACGATGGCAGAGGAATGGAGCGTGATGCAGCCCAGGGCTCACAGACGCATCGCTGGTCTGGGAAAGAAGCCTCGGGGCTTATTTGCCCGAAAGCGCAGGGAGGGCAGAGCTGGTCGCGCACAGGCGGCCACACGCGCACCCGGGTTGCATAGGGTTGGCCTAGGATGACCTGAATCCTCCTCTCCCCATGCACAAGCAGCCATGGTGAGGCCGCATATACTAACTGCATGGCAAGGGCACCCACCTTACAGCACATAATCCCGTAGGCACCAAAGCCACCCACTCCTCATCCAGAAACATTCAGAGAACAGCTCGTTTCTGCCGATGACAAAGTTCAGCCAAGTGAAGTCTTAACGCTGCATTACAGGTCGTTATTTTTAAAATTTCACCACTATTTCTTGGCCAGTTTATGGCTTTTAGGAAAATACCACGAGCTGAGACACAATGTGCTCACTTCACTGCTGAGCAAACAAGGGCCTGCGCTGCAGACACTTCAGTCCTTCATTATTTTTTGAACCTGCGACCTTTTTATGCAGTGAAAATATTTGCGCTATGTGAGCTATTTTACAGGAATTTTCTCTCCCCTTTTAAGCAGCGAGAGAAGGCAAGCGGACAAGTCACTGCTGCACAACTCAAGCTAAGGCAACTCTTGGCGTGTCCTTCACCTACACGATCACTTCATCAAAATAAAGCGATGGAAAGAAAAGCACAGTTCTTCGCTCTACTATTTTGTCACAACTTTTTCCGCCCTGTGCTTGCAGCACTGCTCAGCGTGCAGCAAATCAAGGAGGGAAGTAAATACGAACATTGCTTACTGTATTCTTGACCGTAAAGAATGCATTTTGCATCATAGTCCCCATTCTCTCATTAAAACTCAACTCTTCTGTGTCCTTTTTTACTTCCAGATGTTGGGGGGGGTACCTCTGCTTCTCCTGAATGGGATGCTACAAATTGTTTTGCAGATATTTTTGTTGTAAAATACAAAAATGCTTGAAAGTTACCTGCCAAATACTTGACTTCAGTCAATAAAAGTCCAAGAAGAAAAACACTTTTGCACATGCATCTCAGAGCTGCAGTCACAATACCATTTCTGTCAAAGACTGTAGCTTTCACCTTTTATTATTTTCCAGAAATGTATTTTTCAAAAAAAAAATGATATTGATAAAAATAAAGGAGACACACATGTTACACCCAAGAATCAAGTGTTAAAATTTACAGCAGTGCTACTGCTATTGCTAACGGATCTCCAGAAACAAGCACTGGGAAAAGAAAAAAAAAAGCAAGTGTATCTTTTTAAACTATTTACAGAATGTAATGTGATAAACAGGAAACATAACTTCTCGCATATTATGGGTACTGGTAGTGCCGTCCATCAATATTTAAAAGAAAGCGTTTATGGTCTTATGTTACATTATGTAGTTTTTCTCTGATGCCTTTACATCTGCAGAACAAATTAGGATCTTATCTCAGGATCTTCCTGCATGGCAAGTGCTTCAACATTCCTTCTCAAGAGTTAGGATAGTCTTCCTTTAAATGGCAGCAAAGTAGAATTTTATTTTTAAAATACATCTGGTTCAACTCTCAGGAAGCCACCATGGGACCCATATGAACATAACCCTTGTGTTTTAAGTAACAGGAAAACAATACAAGATGCCATGGGTCGCTATTACAACATATGTTATGCAGCTCATAACATTTAGATTGGAAGCATGTGTGGCATCTCATTCTGCAATGTGACAGGAAATACCATTTTTAGAATATTAACATTACAAACGAAGACGCTGGCAGAAATAACAGTTGATCTTAAATGCATCACTACTGAACCCGAAAGCTGGAACTGGAACTCAGCTCAGCTTGTCCCGTTGTGCAGCCAACAGCCTCCCCTTGCCCAGCGCAGCGCCGCGGGGAGCAGCCTTCCTGTCCCGCCACCCACAGACCGTCCGGGCTGCGGCTGCTACTGCCCCCGTCGGCACTTCTAAATCCCAGGTGAAACCTGTGCGTGGGACAATGCTCAGCACCGCTGCCCCTTGGGGGACATTCCCACATGGACACCAGGAACAGCAAGCGCCTTCCCGCTCTGAGGTGCCGCCTTGAGCAGTCTGAGGTGCCGCCTTGAGCAGCCCCACGGGCCCGGTGCCCTCTGCCACACAAGCGACACTGTTTTCTTATATCTCTTACACTGAAGAGGAGCAGGGTTGGCTAGTGGAAATGGGCTGCCTGGGAGCGACAGGGACGCAGCTTTCTCCTGCCAAGCAGGCAGCAAGGGCATGTAACGCTTCACAGACCATGCTCATCCTCCAGGACACAGAGGAAGGCAGGATTTCATAAATACACTCATTTTTGTTGCTCCCGAGACCACTGCAGCCTCAGCACTGCTACACGTTCTCCATGCAAGCTCTGCACGGGAGACCTCAGCATAGACCTCACCATTTCCACGGCAGTGTTTTACAGCCTCAACACAACTAATAGTTTCCCATTCAAAATAACAAAGCCAGCTCAGCAACACTCATACACCTTGCAATAGGCACACACAGACACAGAGTGCAGGAAAGCAGTTCAATAGCCCCTCCAAAAGCAGCTGCAGCCGCCACACAATGGGTCCAGCGCGCGCAGACCCCAGCCCCCAGCCGCGTGTCTGGCCTCGCACCGCTGCAGCTCCCGCATTCAGGCCATGACCTGCCTCCCAGCAGAAATTTAAAGCTAAATAACCCCCAGGAACTCAAGTCAGGGTGAGTTTTGCCATAAAGCATAATGATTTCAGAGGGAAGCGCAAATGCTCTACAGTTTGTAATGCAGGAATGAAGGACACGGGGGATGTAAAACACCCTCATGTTTGAAAATGTTTGTAATATCTAGGTAAAATATAGCAGATTCATCTCCACATTTTGCGGCCATATCCTTTGCACCAGTGCTTTGTTTATCAGGTAACTGGGAGAAGCACATAAAGCACATTTTCCCTGTAAAACACTGCTTCATTTACGCTGATTGCCCCCAAATTTTACTTTGAGGCTACACATGGTTCCATTTACTTAACCGCTCTGCTGCCATCTCTGCTTCAGACATAAGTGTAACCAGGAGGCACACCTGACTGCAAAGACCCACACAGACAGCGAGGCTCCCCCTGCATCACTCATTTCATTGCCTAGAGAAAATGGGCTACAGGAAAAACACTCAAAAACGCACCCAGCCTTCAATATTATTTACACTGCTCGTTCCCTGGGGTACAAGTACATCTGCAAGAAGCTCTGAACTTGTAGCTAATCTTTCAGTATTACAGCAAATGTAGGAGCAGGACAGATTATTATATCATTAGAACCTGTCAAGCCCATTAATTGCCACAGTGTTTTATCCTTGGGGCTCCCACACTGTGCTGCTCAGTGGAGCTCTCCCCACCCTCTAGAGCTTTAAGGGTCCCTTAACATCACCCTCGCAGGTAAAAACACTCTGCAGCAGCAGGGTGCTACCAGCAGAAATCAAATCAAAATCAATTTCAAAATAAGCACAAAAATCTCCCATTTGTGACTGCTGACATGGCCTGGAGAAGGCTGTTGGAAAAGTGTCTGCTCGTCAGCTTTTCAGGCCTCCCTGGATGCCTTCAAGGTTGCAAACAGATGGAAAATTCACACAGTAAGGAAAAACCCACAGGAAGCTCTCAAAAGAAAAGGGAAGAAAAGCAGCAGTCCTGCCACATTCACATTTCTAATAACTATCCAAGTCCATCTGGCTGTGCTTGAAACAGGTCTTTCTCAAATAGTAGTTCACAGCAGGGCGAGGTAAGCCGGGGTGATCCTCCAGTTTATATATTAAATTCAGCGTTTGTATTAGAAACAATTTCCATCCTTGCCACAGAATAATCACCCCAAACCCTGCAAATGAACTCCCTTTTCCTTCCCCATCCATCCTATCAGACCCTCCCCAGTGCTTAAACATGGGCTTGTCTCCAGAGGCGCCTCAGAAGCGGCGGGCACTGCACCAGCCGCTGCAGCGCCATCGCCTGGGGCTCAGCTACCATCTCAAGACGCTTTTGCAGAGTTTGTCATCAAGAACACAGCTTTCAAGAAGGGATAAAATAAACATATAGGAAGCTAGTTTAAGTACCACTGGTGCAGACACCAGCAGGGTGATTTTATGCAGCTGCTCCTGGAAGTTACTCAGAAGTCTGTCTTCCTCAGTGCACACAGCAAGTGTGAGTTGCAAAAAGCTGCAACAGCCTCTTACCATCCCATGCCAGCTGGTTCACCTGACAGGAACGATAGAGCGACTTGCACCAGTCCCTGTGCTACTTCGTGTGACTGTTCCAGCATGAAGCATCGTGACAAAACACACAGAGGTCCTCCATAAATGCAACAGTTAGCACAGCAAAGTCCATCAGGAGGCAGTCTCCAGCTACAAAACACTCACGAGTTACAGACTCGCACCAAGCACTTCCCAGCACGGAACAAGAACCATTTCCCATTTCACAGCTATATTCAACTGTTTTGTTTGGAGAGGATGCAATCACATCTTGCATCATGCCACCAACTCTGGATAGTCCTGATAAATAAGAAAAGATTCAGAAATAGGTACACTTATGACTCATCCTGCTATTAAAGAAAAATACAAAAAGACTCTACCTGTGGTACATCATCCAATCTGACTACAAGAATGGTAAAAAGCAGCACTCAGCATCCAGCTCAGCATCCTTCTCAGATGCAAGATCTCAGAACTGACTGAGGAAACCCACCCTACAATCAGGAAGATGCTGAATATCTGAGATGTTCCCTTTCATATCCCTGAGACTAACTGACCACAGCAGGCCTAGGCAATACATTTTGCAGTATGTGTTTCCTTGCATCTCTGTAGCTCACACTCGTAACTGGGTACCTGTGCGCAGGCCCCGTGTGCTGCAGGCAGTGACGGTCGGGACAGCCCTCTCAAGGGCTGCGCCTCCCACCCACCCACCGCAGCGGGAGTGCTTCTGCTGACTCGAATGCAAACAGGTGAAATCACACAACCACCAGATGGTTCTCCGTGTTACAACGAACAACTTTAAAAGAAAAACTCTCTTTCTAGAAGAAAAAAACAAGTACAATAAAAACAGCATGTGAACTGGGGCTATTAAACGTTTCCACTCTTTTCCCTCGTGTTTACCACAGCACCCTCTAAGGCACTCCGTTTTCTTTCTTCCTCGTATCTGCTTAGAGCAGATACATAGATCACTTTTAATTCACTTGCCTGCACACATGCTCAGCCCTCCCACTTGTGCGAGGCACCTACGTGCCGGGCCCTTCTCCTTTGCACAAGCCAAGGAGAGGGGGACGGAGGGGACCCACAGCGGCGCTGCCTTCCCGGGCTGCCTCGCTGCTGGGAGGAGTGCCGGCGCCGCCAGTGAAGGTGCTTGTGTTCCAGCCCTCCCTCGCTCATTTACTTCATCCATTCTGCCCGTGCTCCCTGAATCACACTACTCTTGGGCATTGCCATAGTTACTGCATAACCCACGGGCAGCTCTCAGAGGGCGAGGGGCAGCTAGGAAGGGTTTCACATAGGCTCTCTTGACATCAGCTGACATTCTGCAGCGTAGAGGTTGGGCTGCCTTTCTTTTTAAACAAAAGAGCCCAACAAACACACTGCAGTGCTTCGACTTGGAAGCGGGAGGAAAAGAAATCTATTTTTTTTTTTTATGCAGCTCACGGAGGTCACTAAGCTAATGGGATGTTACCAAACCCACTGAAGTCATTTTAAACTTTGTTTAGGAAACATGTTACCAGCAGGAATGCGCAAACATCCCACAAAAGCGCTGGCGAGGAGCTCAGCATCTCGATCCCTCCCTCCGCCTCCTGCTTAGCCAAGGGCGAGGGAGAGACTTATATTACATTACCCAGCGGCAGAAACGTCGGCACAGGCGGCTCTGCTCACAGCAACAGGCTCCTCCTGCAGCCGAGCGCTCCCCGGGATGCACAAGAAAAGGAAAAGCCCCAAAAACTTCAGCACACAGGCGCCGAGCAGGCCGTGGTGAGGAACACACGCAGAGCGGGTGCTGGGCTGGCGCCCACACTGTGCAAGTGAAGTGAGGGATGAAACGCTGCAAACAGAGCAAACATGGCCCTGCAGGGCTCCCTCTGCCAACCCAGCAGCGTGCAGGAGGCAGCTGTGCGAACGGCTGGTCTTGCATTCAGCGCATTTACTGAGCAACACAACGCGGCCTCTTTCTGGGCGGCTAGGGTCAGTTTTTTAAAGCAGCAATTTAAATTGCCTCATGCTTTAGTGGCCAGCAAGCAAGGGCTGGTGCCTTCCTACAGACCGACATACTGCACAACACACACCACAGAGTGCTTCTTAATGAAAACTGCTATATAGCTGCCACTACTAGCATTTCTGAACAAAAAAGACTGCAGGAAGTGTTGTACTTGCTTAAAGCCTGAGAAGACTACTAGTATTACTGAGAAGGAGTGTCATAATTAAAACCTCACTTATTTAATTGGATAGAGGCATTTCTTAATAGATAGTAGTGACAATCATTTCAGAAACTATAATTCATAACTTTTTCTTCCAAAAGCCTAAGTTGGACGCCTCTCCAAAGGTGAGTTTGTTTGTGGTTTTTTTTTCTGTTCTTGTTTTTGTTTGTTTGTTTGTTTTTTTAATATATTTTTAATATATTTTTTAATACATGTGTACATGCTGGCATCCCAAAGTTAAAGGCTTAAAGAAATAAAACCTGGAAGAAAAGTGGTGGAGCAGAAGCACCTCGTTACCCCGCTGCACGGGGTAACGCAGAGCCCACCAGAGCCGACCATTACTTGTTTAACTGAGCTGCCTCAGCTCAAAGCCTTGCCTGAATTTGGGATTTAGACACATCTGCATAGCCCTATTGAAACAAACAAAAAGGAGCATTAAGCCCACAGTGACGTAGTGCAGGGTCAGCCTAACCCCCGGACACATGGAAAATCTTCTCCTGGGAAAGCCAGTCCTGCGCTTGGCCGCACTCGGGACACGCACTCGGGACACGCACAGCCCCAAAGCGCCTCTCCCGGGGCTGCTGATGCCGAGATGTGGGAAAGCAGCAAGTCCATCGCTTTCTGCCTCGGCATTTGCTCCTGAGCAGGAACAGGACAAACCCGAGCTTTGTCTGCAGCCACCTCCACTTCTCCTCCTCTTACATGTGTGGGAGCCTCAGGCTCCAAGCAGGGAAAACTCAGCCAAGAGACACTGAAGGGCTCCTATAGAGGAACCTCCAAGCCTGCACTCGCAAAACCCCTTCCCCATCGGCCCGGGCCATTTTAATGCTTTAAAACGGGCTTTCCACCGCGGGGAGCACCCTTCCTGCCGCCCTCCCTCCCCCACTGCCGCCCCGGGCCCGGCGCTTACCCGGCCGGCCGGGGAGTCACCGCCGCGGCGCCGCCATGGGGGAAGTGGCCGCCGCGGGCAGAGGCAGCGGCCACCGGGCGGCGGCAGGCGGCGCGCCGGGCCGGGCCGGGCGCCAGGCCCCGCCTCGGCCTCCCCCCGCCCGCCTCCCTCCCGGGCCGGGCCGGGCCGGGCCGGGCGCCAGGCCCCGCCTCGGCCTCCCCCCGCCCGCCTCCCTCCCGGGCCGGGCGCCAGGCCCCGCCTCGGCCTCCCCCCGCCCGTCTCCCTCCCGGGCCGGGCCGAGGCCTCCCCGCGCGCCGGGCTGGGGCGGGCGCTCCCCGCGGCAACCTGGGGCCTCACCAGCCCAGCGTGGCGCGGGGTAGACCTGGTCCCGCGGGCCCAGGCGACCCCTGGAGCTTGTATGAGGTTGTCAAACCACCAAAGCTCCCAAACGCGGTGGAAACGGCCCCAAAATCCTGCTAGGAGCAAATAAAACCCCAGGTCTTGGAAAAGTGGGGGACAGGGGAGGCACACGAAGAGCATCTGAAGAGCCCATCCAGCATGAGCCTGCTAGGGAAGGAACCACCCAAGGAACATGGCCTTTTAGGGGAGCAACTACAACCCTGCTCTGCTCAACTCTCCAGCACACAACCTATTTCTCTGAGGGATAAGTGCCTCTGTAGGGGAGGAGGTGAGAGTATTTATTCTCACATACATCATTTACTTCAATTTAAAACATAAAATTACGTTCTATCTTCATTAGCTGGAATACTGTTATACCTGTGCATCTCTGTGCCAGCTTTTCTTAGATGGCATAATTTATATAATGCCATATTGCATCTCAAGGTTGGATTTTTCACCACCTCTTAATAACAAATGACATGCATGCAAATCTTGATACATGCAGTAAATAATATGGAGCTCCTCTGAAATGCTTCAGTCTTCTTTCAAAACAGGACCGAGAAGCTTTAAGTGTAGCTATTTAATTTCTGTGTAAGTGAAAAAGAAGGCAGCTCTCCACGCATCTGTGGACACTGTGAAATGTAGAAAGCAGGGAAGAAAATGCCTGATGAACGCAAGATTTTGCTTCGATAGTAATGGCTGCTGCAGCTGCATAGACAAGTTTCTTACGAGTAAGCACAGCTAAAGGATCTCTGCGTGTGTTCACAATGCAGATCCCTCATCCAGAGATAATTTTGCTCATAGCTGAATCCACAGAGTAGCCACAGGTATGTCCTGCCCAGAACAGTTTGGTGTAAAAGAGCCTCACAGCTTTGAAGAGTTTGAGGATGCCAGGATCACCTTCCACCTGTGCAGCTTTCCCCAAGGTCTCCCTGCTGGCACTCGTGCAAGCTTAAATGCCCAGAGAGAGCTCCACAGCATTTTAGCAGCTATCTTAAATACAATAGTTGCAGGTTTCTTAGTAAGATATTAAGCTATGGCCATTTTCTATTTGGTGTAGGAATAGCTACTACTCCTCTGTAATATCAATCATAGTATTCCCGGGGGAGGAAGATGACTGTCAAGGAAAGGGGAGGGCTCTCTGGTGTCCAATTAATGAATTCATGCTCCAGGAAAGGGAGAACCAAAAGAAAAAAAAAAAACTAGTGTTTTAATGATGATGAGAATCAAAGCTTGGGAAGGAACTTCATATGTGGTAGACCAGGCCCGCAGAACATGGGCAGTGAGAAAAGACTCATGTCCACAGACTGTTAGGTGACTCAAATGATCTACATGCAGCTGGAGAAAAACCTGTTCCTGTTGTCCTGGACAGTAACAGGAGATCGACTGTAGCCCAAGAGCGACACAGAACAGCAGGGTACTGGAAAGACTAAGAATTTCAGAGATGAACTATCACTGTGTTACTGAGATGGGGAGCTCTCAGGGAACAAGCGTGGATAAAGCCTATGAGCAGGCTGGGGCGAGGCTATGAGACACTGCTGTGTGATCCAAGTGAGCCAAGGGCTAGTTTTCCTTGGAGAAAAAGCTGGTGAGGTTTTTTTTCGCAAGTTCTTATGGAGTCAGAAAGTCAGCCCAAAGCAAACAGGCCTGCTGAAGTTCAGGCAGGTTCCAGTAAATTCAATGCCTTGAGGTAGGACGAGCACTGACTCTGGAAAAACATAAGGCAGCAAAGATTTCTAGCACTGTTTAAAGAGGGAGGAGGACAGCATTCCAGCAACACTCAGCAGATCTCAGCAAAGGACATCCCTTTTTCTTCAAGATAAACCACCGAAATTGCTTAACCTTCATACAGATGGCAGCCCTTTGAAAGGAGGACAGTGCAGTGCTGGGAGCACTGAGCACAGAGGTACTGCTCGCTGCAAGCCCTGCCCGAAGCAGGAGGCACTGTGGAAGCCCGGAACAGCCTGAGCGCTCCTGTTCAGCTGCAGCAGGAAAGGAGTTGCCCTGTCTTGGAGCAGCTGGGTGCAAGGCCGCTCGGCTCGTCCATTTTAGTGTTTCAATGCGACTGAACTGTCCCTTGCAGTTTACAGACAACAAGGAGGGATGCCCTTCTGTAAATTGCATTCATTCACACCATTTTCTTTCCCTGAAAACTAAGCAATCTCACTCTTCCACCCTAATCATGAGAAATAATATTCAAGCTCTAGCTATTTGCATTTGCAGGGCAATGGTGCTCAGTATAGGTTTCCCTATAAGCAAAGTAAAGGTTTCCCTTTCTCACAAGATGCACCGTACATCTGGGCAGCAAGAACATGAGCATCACTGCCTACTTCTTGAGGAAGAGCCAGGAGACTATAAATGAGAAAACATCTCCTGCAGAATTGCATATATATACCTATTATTTTTTCCCCCTCACAACATTTAATAAATCCCTTTACTTTTAGCTTCCATGCTAGCCTTTCTCACAGTTTTCAGCTCTAGTGCTCTAATGGAAAGGGTATTTATTTTGCACATCTTTGTATCAAGGTCAGCATTTGTCTAGCACTAGATGAGCTTTTTCCTTTACTGAGGCAAGTCTGCTCTTTTGTGTGTGAGAGCTCAGCTTGGCTTCATGCTGACAAACCACAGAGGGACTGGAGAGGAGAACAGGAGGTGACTAATGGTGCCCCACACCACTCTCTGCAACAAAACTGCTTCTTGCTGTCAAGGTCACTGTTAGGTTTCAATATCAAATAAGGCTGTGTAAGCACATGAACACAGGGAGGTGGGTTATAAACAGATTTCTGCAAAATTGACAGAGCTAATATTTAGGATTCGTTTTTTTAAAACGAGACTTTAATAAAATTCTGCTATTCTCATCTTTCCCCAAAATAATTCAGGACACTAAACTCAAGCAGAAACCAGCCCTCTCCGATACTGAAATTTAAAAATATCTAGTATAATTAGGCTTTAACAAATAGCATGTGCAAATCAACTTCAAGATATATTTACTGTAGAAATAGTTTTAATTGCTTTAAGTGTTTTACATAAAGATACAATATATACAGGCAGTTATTAAACTCATTTAACATTTTACAATGCTAATGAAGTCACTTCATATTTATACGTATATTTATGTTGATCTTAACATGATTTATTTTATATTAACCTCTCTACTATTTACCATTTATAACTAGTTTGACAAGCAAAGCCTGTCAGTTCATATATTGCCAGAACAAATATTATTAAAGACAGAAAAGCACTGATTTCTAGACTTTATTATAATTTTGTCCTACTTCCTTGTTTATTTTGGCAACAAATTACCGTGAAAAAGATAACATCCATTTTGAGAATTAAAATCAGAAACAAGTTCTTCTCTCCTTACTAAGTTATTTTTTTCATTCACTTAAAACTATTCCTATTAAAAATCGCACAAGTTTAGCACATTTATTAAGTTCTCCATATTCACTGTATATAAGCTGGTTACAAAAATACTGCGTAGCAGGAATAAAACACACTATTGCATTCTTTTTGTTAGAGATTCACTGCCTCCTGCAGCTAGCTTCAAATGCTGTTGACCTCCTGGGCCAGGCCTTTAGCCTAAGAAAGCCTGTTTTGTGCACCCAGACTAAAAATCAATCAGACTTTCCAGATCCGAAAACAAATTTTTGGTGAAATTCATTTCCCCTGCTACAAGGTAAATACTAGCTGTGGCTGACACTACATGAACTACACACAGCTTTAAAGTTTGTAAGTAGACAGTTGTATAAGGGGCACAGTAATGATACTCCTGTAGCTATGCCTATAGTGAAACTGCACTGAAGTCCTCAGCTCACATCTTTTCAAGCTTTTAACTTACTTTAAAAATCATTCATGAAAAGTGCTTTGCACTTACGCTTCAAGCACAGGCTGAAGTCCTCTAGGTGTGAAAGGAGGAAAGCTTGAATCTCTAGGAGGGTGACACACATTTCAGGGTTTTCTTTCTTCCTCTCTACATACTCATTTCAGAAGCAATATCCTATATAAGGTTAGAAAATTGCAAAAAGCTAAATGCTGCCCCAGGCTAGTTTCCAGGTTGGCTAATAAAATATAATTTCTAGTGCTTAAAATAACTGGAAATTCTGCTCTGGCCTTTAAACTTTATGGCCTACACACTTCTCAAACACCAAGCCCTGTTGCTTATGGAAGAATGTAAATAGAGAGCTTTGATCTCAGGTCTGGATTTTAAGGGTTGATTCCATCTTTCTATAAGGTTTTGGACTTGCAATGTGATCTAGAGGTAAAAATCAGTGCAGATAAATCATTTGACTTCTGAAGTTACAGAAATATTCATTTTTTACAATTTCATATATCAACTTTAAAACCAAAATTCTTATAGCAGCAGTTAACTAAGCAGCCTGACAGGCAAGTTAAATCCAGTAAGAAGCACATGCTTTTTATTTTGCAGGTCAACTACATCACCCTAGCACTATAAGGCAATGCAAGTCTTTGCACTCAAGGCTTTTACAAGAAGCCAAGTGACTGGGAATTGGCACAGACAGGGCTAAAGCCACCAGCATTCCGAGGAGGAATGAACCCAGGCACATTTCCATGGGGGAGATTTCATAGCTCCCATTGGGCTTTAGCTTATAAAGACTCAAATATGATCCCATATAAAGATCCCAGAAGCTGCCCTCTGCAGCCACCTCTCCTTTGAAGGCAGCAGTTCTGCAGGCACCCTTTCAGGTAGGGCAAGTGTCTGGCTTGGAAACTAAGGGAAATAGTAGGGAATTTGGACAACCACAGCCTCTTCAAACATAGTCTTGATTCACTGCTGAGTAATACTGCAAGTAACAACAGGGTAGAAAACATGAACTAAGCATTCTTTATGGAGTGGCATCTTGCCCGGGTAAGAGAGGAACCTGACCTCTTGTAGCAATTACTTTTTTGGTTTTATTTGCCTTAAGATTTGTTTTCATTTTGACCATGCTGTTGGCAGCCTGGTGCTCTAATTGCCCTGTATGCTTAGCGCACTAAAGAACACAAACTGCCCACCTCAGAGACAGACCCTCCTCAAGGCTCAACGCATAGTTAGATGTGTAAGGAAGTTTTCTACGTCCATCAGCACCTGTTATCTCTTAGTGTGTCACCGGATCCCAGCAAGAAGATCATGGCTTTGTCTTCTTTACACCATACCAGCTGACATCGTATCCCACCATTTTCCAGAGATCCTAATTTTTGTGTATTGATAGTTTACGACTGTCCAGAACTTACTTGAAAACTTTTCCTTTAAAAAAAAAAAAAAAAAAAAAAAAACTCAAGGAAGAGAGCTTGAGTGACCCAAATTGCCTACCCATCTCTCCATAGGCATTATTTACAGCTGACTGAGGCAGATGCTCACATAGATTTCCAAATAGTTAGTCCAAGGGAAAAATACTGATAAACCAGCACACTTTAGAATTGCACCTAGTTGCCTGCACATTCTGTATTGATTCTAGGTTTGGTGCAGTGCTATGCTCTGTTGCAAAAACAGTTGGAGGTAACACAGATGGTTTTAACTTTGTTTGAAAAAATAAAGAAAAAAAAATCTTCAAAGTTTGTCTTTAACTTAGGCCTTTCAGAAAATGGCATATGCAAAAGCCCTTTTCTGAATGCACAAGAGAATCAAACACGATACTTGAACTCCTACCTGTAAAGTACGCAGAGTAGAAATCCTTAGAAGAGGCAGCTTCAGAAGACTTAGAAGAAAACAATTAGCTTCCCTAGCCACTTAAAACAGCTGAACATGAAACATGCTTTAACAAAAGGATTAGAGAGAACATAAAACACTCCTCCCAGGCCTCATTAGCAGCTCTATGTAGTTTTTTCACTCAGTTTAATCCTCTTTCCCGTCTTCTCCAGTTTAGTGACTGTCTTTTTCTTTTAGAGGGAAACCCCCAAATCAAAACAGATTTCGCAACAGTTGTAGTGTAGGACACAAACTTGTCTTTGGAAGCTGTCATTGAGTGGATGTGAATGAGGAAGTGCTAACGTGGACTGGCTGTGCTTTACATACTGCAGAGATGCAGCTGCGAGATGCAGCTTGTGCAAGGGACAACATGGCCCTGCTCAGACTAACCCACCACGAGAACCACCACCAAGAACAACCAGATGGGTCCAGCTCCAAAGCTCACCTCCTGGGGACAAACTTGAGCATCTTGCCACAACTGCGCGTTGTGCAATCCACATGTAAGCAGAGTAAAGCAAACAAATTGAGCTGCCTTTCTGCAACGGATTTTATTAGATACTCATAACACATATTGATACAGTTGATCTCAGAGAAAACCCTGATGGGGCAAGTGCCAGAATGCAAGTTATGGAATAGAAGTTCAATGCAAAGTGTTGAGCACTACAGCATCTCAAAGAAAAATGCTGTGACAGCTTGTGGTAACAGCCTTCACTGAAAATTTCTAAGAGATTTAGGAGGCTCACAGTTCACAGATTTCCCTAAACACAGAAAAAGCCATAACCTCACCCACAGTCACTCCATCAGGATAATGTCTTAATTCCACAAAAGACTTATTTGCAAATTCAGTGTTTAAACTGCTACATAATTCACATTCTTTTTTACTGTAAGAAGAGATTCACATTCTTTTTTACTGTACTTTTTTACTGTTAACTGATCTATCCTATGAATGTATATTGCTTCACTCTTTGGGGCATCCTATGATCACATTTTGCTCTAGTTTTAAACAGTTATTTCAAGCTATTTCAATCAGTAAACAAAATGCCTAAATAAGGGCTTAAAGTAAGTTCATAGACGTACCCCAGTTCAGCTATTCGTGCTCTTTATTTCAGAATTCAAAGTGCCAAATACAACCAGCAAGTCTTGTTATGGTCTACAGTAAGAATGGTCCCATTTACTTGTGTGAATGTATAGAAATCATTTTTAAAGCCACAACCCCAATAATTTCAGAAGAGCTGAGAACAGGAATAATACATCTACATTAACTGCACAGTGTGCATGGCCCCCAAAAAGTCTTCAAGTTTCATTTTTAAACTGCTATTAACTAGTAACCGAATGTACACATTGACAGTTCAATTTAACTCAGAAACAGACAACTACTGCACTGATACCTAATTTGTTAATGAATAATCAGATCTGAAAATATACAAAATCTGAAGTTATTACATGAAATTAAAACCTGGTTTGAAAAAGTGCACAGTAAAAACTGAAGGTAATTACTATATAAATTATCCACGGAGTATATATTGTCTGGTTCAGAGCCGACACAAAGTTCCATTTCATCCATTACAAGTTCTAAATGTCTAAAAGCCTTGACAGCCCCAGAACTGTCTTCACCAGACCCAAAACCACCTCTGCTTCCTGTAAGCACCAGGAGCTGGACAGGGATTTGCCAGATCTGCAGCTTGTTCAGCAGCATCCTCTGAAGATGATTGATCAGCTGGGAACTATCGACTTTTGTTCTTTTTAGGGTTTCCCTGCAGCAACAAAAATATATGAACAAGTAAATATATGTTACTCAGATAAGGAAGTTTAAACAAACTGCATATATATAACAACCTGAGGCCTGGAAGTGAAGGCACTGGATCACTTTTTGCCTTTTGGCAGCATTTGAAAACCAAAACCACTGTCTACTGTTATGAAATTTTGAACTACTTGCTTAGAGACAGACCTTTTCAATTCTTAGATGTAGTGAGAAACTTCCAGAAAACACTTAATAAAAACACAAGTGCTACAGTGAGCATACAGCTAAAAGCTTTCCTCTAAAAATTATGAAGATTATACACCAAAAACAAACAATCCAAAATAAAGTTTGCAATGCCAAAAATAAAACTCAGACCTCTAAAGAAAAACAATTCTGCACATGTGGAGAAGAATCTAAAAATAAAGATGCTGTCATGGAACCTCTAATCAAAACATGGATTTTTACCGACCAGTAAAACCTCCTTCCATATCTCCAACAATTAGAGAACAATGCCAGTTTAATTTCACAGGCAGATTCGTGAAGGACAAATATAGCTGAAGCATCAGGGTTGTTTGTTTTTGTTTTGTTTTTTCTCTTGAAAAACTTCAGGAAATGATATACCATGGTTTAAGCAATGATTCCTGCAAGTGGCAGATTTCCAGTTACTGCATCATTAACATAAACAAGACAAGTCAAAAAACTATCATTGCTGATGAAGACAGTTTTTCCAAGTCAGGAGTCTAAGCATGCATTTTAAAAGACTTCACAAGAGAATTAGAGGCAATATTTTCATTTCCACAAGGGAGGAGAAAAGAGAAGAAAAAAAAAAAAAAAAGAGATGGACTAGAACATGGAAGTAACACAGGCAGAAAAAGTAACTGCCAAGAGCAGAGTATCCTGCAACTAATGAAGGAGGGCAGGGAGGACACTCCTACCTGTAAGTGAAGCATAAATATCTGGCATCATCAAGTGGATTTGCAAGTATTTTTTATTTTCGCCAGATGGAATACGATGGAATACAAAAAAAAGGTCCATTTTCAGAGCCTACTTTGAAACAGCGACACAAAGTGCCTTGTCTATGTTTCCCAAGAGTCTTTGCTTCACTCAGTATGCAGGACAGTTGGGAGTTTTCTTTCCAACTGGCAGGCAATAAGTTTGTAGCTGGATTTGTTCATGGCCAGTAATGCACCAATGCCAGATGCAACCTCGAGAGCCCCAGCTGCAGTCAGTGCCCAGTGTCAGTGCCTGGCAACTTACCTTACTAGTCATCTTTAGTGTATCAATTTCTTCCCTTTGTTTAGTTAAGGTTTCATTCATACTGCAGAGATGGTCACTCATCATGCTTAACTGATCCTCATAACTTCTCTTTGTTGTCATCAATTCGTCCTGAAGAGAGGGGAAAAAAAAAAAAAAAAAAAGGATAACCAGAAGCATTCGCTTAATATTAGCGACAACCAGCAAAATGAGCAATTTGTATTTCTACCTAGTACGCAGAAATTTTGATGCTGAATGTGTGCAATTAAGCCACTGGGAAAATAAATAAATAAATGACTTCATGTAAAAAACAATAGCTGTTGGCTCCTTCATTGTCTCACACACAGACTGACCTCCCTGTCACATGGTGTGACAAACAATCCAGGAGGTCTCTTCAGTGTCATAAAGACAACTTCCTAAGAGAAAATGTCAACAGGCCCGAGACACACACTCCTAGACCCCTTTCTCACAAATACGGAAAAACTGGCACGTGAGAGCAAATGGCAGCCTTGGCTGCAGTAAGCCACAGGTATGGCGTATGGCTTTTTCAAGGATCTGTTTGGCAAGATCCCATAAAACCTCCCCCCGGAAAGTAAAGAGGTCCAAGAAAGCTGGCTGATCTTCAAGGACAACCTCCTCAGAGCCAAAGACAGGCAGTGTTCAGAAAATGAAGCAAACATGACAGAAGGCCAGCATGGCATATAGGGAACTCATTCCACCAGAGCTAACTTGGCTCTGGTTTGACCACAGAGTGGACGACATTACCTTCAGAGTCCTCTTCCAAGCTAAACGATTCTATGTTTCAGTATTATATAGACTTAAATTTAGAATAGTGCGCCTCTAGTCATTTAATACCTAGTTGATTGTGTAGCTGTATGTTGCCGTCTCATGTTGAGGTAGATATTGCTTGTGAAGTTTGCTAAAGGGACAAATCAAGACTACTGTGTTCTTGAACACAGTTTTGGCAGGCATCTATTACCAGCATTCATTCCTTATATGTAGCATCTTGGGCACACTGTTTCAGCAAGCAAGCAAACAGGCAATAAAAGTATGTACTAACTCAATAAGAAAAAAGTGAATGCACTGAATGCCACTGAACACTTGTGATTTTTATTTTTACACCCTTGGCCCCCTTTTCAGCTACCCCAGGTCTATTTTTACTTATTGAGCCATCCATCCTAAAACCAACCAACCAATCACACACCCCCTGGCATTCTAAGGGTAAAGCCTGTCAGTTTTCACTCTGCATACTGTTTAAGAAATAAAATAAGACAAAAAAGAGAGTGGATGTATATGCTGGTTGTATACAGAGCAATCCCCTCCTCACGCAGGAGGGCAAGCCACTGAGGTCAGCCACACACACCCCCTTAGATGGCTACTACTTTTTGTTGAAAGAACATTCCACTTTACAGATGGATTTAAAATGTACTAACTTAATCCATTTTCTGCATGACTTTACGGTTTTTACATTTATTCCTAAGATCCTAGTAGAGGTATGACCACTCTCTATGGCCTTCACATTTTTCTCCCTCAGCTTCCCCTCACACACACTTATGAAATGCATCTCCTACACTACTTAACATTTTACTTACCTGTAATCTACTGATGTTTTGACTAGCTAGTTTCAGCTCTTCCGTAAGCGATTCCTTGGACTTCTCTGCTAAAGCCAGTCTTTTGGCAAGCGCTCGACACTGTCCATCAGAGCAGGACAAGTAGAGCAGAAAGAATAAAAGTTAGTCTCAGCAGAATATTTTGTCTTGTGCCAGCTTTAACATCCAGTTAAAGTATTCAGTTTTCATTTTTCTGTAAGCCATACTCCTTACACACACACAATCCTTACATTTCAAGAAATTTACTCACAGCTTATAATCGTTCTTACATGCAAGGATAGCAGTTAACATTCAACTTTTTGTTTCATTTTATAGAATCGTCTCTGCATTGTATCACTGGCTTGTATTTTTCATGTAATTGCTAGGAAATATTTCATAAGTAAAAAGCAACACAAAGGAGTCACTTATGTTGCTATAGTATCAGAGAAAATCGATTCCTCCATTCCTCATCTAGTCTTAGAAAAATAATAACTAGAATTTCCCCTGACAACCTGAAGGGCAAGCTAATTTGATTTGAGGGATTAAACCACTTTCAGGGAGCTACTTGTGGTTTGAGAAGAGGGGAAGCTCTAGAGGCAATGAAGCATTTCATTCATTCTTCCAGTTAAAATGACTCATGCCTAAAAACCAATTTCTCAGAGACCTCTTTTTATCCCTTTGTGACAATATGGTCAAACACTTTTTAAAACGGCACTGACATTATTCAAATGAAATCAAGTCTAGGTTGGTAATTAAAACCAGCCACTTCAACTTGTATTAAAAAACAAGTATGATACTTGCTGTGCTTCTCAGTAAATGCAATTAAGACATGACTAAGAAGTTTCAGAAACTTTCTATAGTGCCCATTTTTATGTATACTACACCACAGTCAAAAACATTCCAGAAAAAAAGTTTTCTGAAACATTACAAAGTATATATTTAACCCACTGTCATATTGCCTTTCTGAGAAAAAAATAAAGGATTTACTGTTTTCAGTAGAGAAACTGCCTGCACACTCACCTCGGCATGAAAGTGCACTGATTTGCTGTCGGCAAGCTGTAAATGATATGTAAGTTCTGCTATCCTTGCCATATAGTGGTTTTTTATCAAGGCTTCACGAGACTCAATATCTGAAGCCTGGTAAAACAAAACAAAACAAAACAAACAAAAACACACATTTCCTATGCTCCATGTTGCTAGAGGTTTCTTTGAACACTGTGTGGTAGTTTGCGTTTTAAACTTCCAGTTTCCTGTAAGTTATAGTTACCCTCTAGAAGCAACTTTCAGATGGCTTCTCATTAGTCTGAATTTTAATATTATAGAGTAGCTTTTAAGAACCTGTATCTGCTATTATCTGGCTCCTTTTCACTAGTAATCATTCATTCAGAAGAGGGAGAAAAAAGGGAAGAGCAGGGAAAAACAACATACATCAGGTTCCTGCACGATCAGAAGAGGGAAAGCATTGAACTGCAGTCAGCTGAACGTGAACTCTGCAGTTACTGTGCATTCAAAGCAAAATAGATGACTTTCAAAAACCTGGATATACAGACAATATTTGACTCATACCATTATTGTAAGTTATTGCAATGTTTTCAGTAATTATCACGATTAAGTTTTAAGAGAGTGAGAACTGAAACATCTTAAGGAAAAATTTTTTAACAGTGAGGGTGACAGAGCACTGGAACAGGCTGCCCAGAGGGGTTGTGGAGTCTCCTTCTCTGGAGATCTTCAAAACCCGCTTGGATGCAGTCCTGTGCCACGTGCTCTAGGTGACCCTGCGTGTGCAGGGGGGTTGGACTAGATGATCTCTAGAGGTCCCTTCCAACCCTAAGCATTCTATGATTCTATGATTTAACATATTTAGTTTGTTATGTTCCAACAGATTACCTTTTCATTATCAGTAGTTATAGTCAACATCCCAATCTGGAACAAAGCAAAAAAAACAGGTTTAAATGAGAACTGCAAAAATATTTACCACAAATATAAGTCATTTTGGTTTCCGCCATAAAAGACCTCAAATTTTAAAAAAAGTCCCATAAGTTAACACTAATTGAAGGTTTAATAAAATGCTGCATGTTTAGGTTTTGTGTGCTGTCCATTAAAATAAGTATCTCACTCACAACATAAGTGTTATTATACAGACGAATGCTCTGAGCAGAATTAAAGCTTACAGCAACTATCCAAATAATAAACGACTCAAAGAGCATCCTTTGCCTTATGAGGTACATAAGGGGAGAAAAAAAGCCCAAGAGATAAGCAAAATACAGACAAAAATAATATTTCAATGTGCTAAGGTTATCCAGTTTCAAAAGCAAAGAAATTCATCTTAGATTTCTTGGCCATCTTCTAAACTCCTCTTTTTCCAATAAAGCTAATAAATTGTATTGGCAGCCCAGGGAGGAGAACTAATTCCACTCAAGCCGAGGGGTTACCCAGCTACATAGGGCACATGAAGAGCAAGATTCAAGGGCAAGTATCTTCATAGAGCCAGAATTGTTGCCAACTTCCATGGAAAGACAGATTTAGGCTTAAAAGAAATAAGACTACCGAATGCTGATATACAACTGACACTAAGCATTGCTGCTAGAAGAGAACACACTCCTGCAATGCCTAGGAACTGAATAAAGCATCCAAAACTTGAGATGCTATTTTAGTTCAAAAGCAGGGTTTTTCCTGATCTGAAAACCAGACAGGGAGAGAGAGCTTTTCCTTCCTTCTCTCCACTGAGGGGAAGTATCACCTACCGAACTCGTAGTTTTAACAGGCTCCCTCTGCCTCTTCTCTATGGTTTCCTCCTTCTGCTCAGCTGTATTTGGCAAGACAGAGCACTCTTGTACAGATTCAGCTAAATGTCCACTAAGAGAGTGCTTCAGTTTTTTGTTTTCTTTCTCTAGCTTTATTTTAGCTAACTGGGCCTCCAACATCCAGTGCTCTTTTTCCTGTTCAAGTTTTGCAATTTTCTCCAGGCTCTGCTGAACCTTTAGAAAGAAGAGTTTACAGTCCAGGTTACCAGACACACAACATACAAGAACTGTTTGACAGCAGTATTATTTAGGAACATGACACAAATGAGCTAACTGAATAGTACAGTAGCAACCACCATTGATCTGAGTTGCAGCCATAAGTACGTTCAGGCAGTCAAAAGGGATCATGTTTGAGTGGGCAGTGTGTTTGGACACAATCACAGCTCAGAGCTGGGAACACCAAATTAGACTGAAGTTACAGCTCGTGAAGATACAGAAGAATTAGAAGATTAGAAGAACTGCACAGAAACTGGAAAGATACACAGACAGCACTGTCTTCTTGCAGGTTTAGAAAGAAAAAACACAAAATTCCTCTATTTATCTGCACATGAGTACTACTGGTCAGAGGCTGGTCAATCCTATCATTTCGCACATTTCTCATATTCAATCTTTCATATTTAATATACTACACATAGAACCACTAAGAATCACAGAAGCCTTTTAGAGGAAAAAAATCATGTTCTGTGAGCATAAAAAACGATTTAGCTGCTGATAAATACTACAGAGTAGGAAAGAACACTCAGAACTGCACGTTCTGAGTGCCTTAAAATGCCTTATTCTTGTCTTTATTTTGGCCTTACCTAAATTATTAGGTAAAGGTGGCATCTTGTATTTGTACAAGAGAGATTAGTGGTGCAGTCACGTCTTTCATAATTGTATGTATATGCTACAGGTACAGGACCGCAAACCTTAGATAGCTTTACTCTCAAAACTCAAGATACCTCCAGTCTAAGTTTAAGCTTCAAAATACAAAGGGAGACTAACCAACAGAGCTTTACCTTTACAACCTGCATTAGTAAATGCTAGTAGAACTTACACCAACCTACCTGCTGTGCAAGGCCTTCTCTGCTTTCTGTGGAGCTCAGAAGAACTCTGCGATTGGCCAAAGCCTCTTCGTAAGGCACTGAATCCGAGCAAGGCTATAGAAAGATAGGTTTAAAAAAAAAAAACAAAAAACAAAAAAAACACACTCATGTTTCACAGTAGATAAGAACTTGCATTTTCTGACCTCCTCACTGTCCATAATCCCTTTAGCAAAGAGAAAAAATATTCCAAACATTTAATATCCAGTAGAAAAGCTGCTTGACCTCCAAATAAAGTAACATATATCCAACTAAAAAAGCTCAGCACACTCCATGTGTTACCTAATGATCAAATATAGCTTTAAGTCCACTTGACATAAATCAAAGTGATTTAATGATAATTGTCAAGTACATCACCACTTATTTGCTAATTTTAGTGGGAAAAGAAGGCAGATCTGGCACTATTTAATCCTTTGACTCGGCACATTTTCTCCAGGATACATCCTTCTCTCTTTTTTGTGCCTGTTATACTTGCTTTGACTGGAAAATGCTGGAGGTTTAGAGTACAGTATCGATCACTCCATATTCTTAGCAAGTATGGTAAGAACTGTAAACAAGGAACCATCTTCTCCTGGGAGTCCTGGCACAAAGTTATCAATGGAAGTGGACAGTGAAATCAACACACACCCTCAGCTGTGAGGGCAAACACAATCTCAAGTTCTGCAGAGAATTACTGCTCTAAAAAGTCCCATTTCCTCAAGGAAGGATTTTTCCTTCAGAGGAAAAATCATTCCAAATACTGAAAATGCTTAGTTTGGATTCTTGACATAGCAGCAAGTGAACTGTACTTTCTCTGGGCACATATGCTAGTTGAACAAACCTTATTCAAAGATTTCATGTAGGCAGCTGCCTTCTTCTTGTACTGCAGCATACACTCAGCTGAAAGAGGGCTGATGAATTCTGTTCCTCCCTTAGGCCCATAACTCAATGAAGCAGTGAAGTGATCCAAATTGTTGCTAAAGAATGAGGCGATCTAAAAACATCAATAAAAAAGTACTAAGTGGAAGAGAATTTCACAACAAAAGGAAATTCACACAAGTTATGTCCTTCATTTCTCTTACACATTTATAGACTTTATTAACACAACATCATCTTCACAGTACCTACTCTTATTAAACATGAAGTTGCCTTTAACAAATAGCCTAGAAATAGCTTAGAATAAACTGATACTCATAGAATACTATCTATTATTAATACCAGAAACAGTAATAACTACATTTCTCAAGTAATACATTTTTACAATGCAGTTTTTAAAGTCTGCTCAAGTTGAGACACTATATTGGAACAAAGAAAACTATTACCTTGCCCACTCCATTTGTTAGGGCCACAAGAGAGGATAAAATGCAGTCATTTGTTGTTATAAGTTTCTGTGTGGCTGTTGGAACCTCTTGTTCTAAAGTTGCTTTCTGACTGTAGTGCTTGGAAATGTCTGAAGACAACAAGAATAGTTATTTCTTTTATCTGTTTAATCAGCCATTTTTAAAAGTCAACTTTTCTGGCTTTGGGCTTTGAACATTTTCTCTTCTGCAAGTAAGTTTATAAAAGATTAGCCTGGATATTCTTTAATCATTAGCAGACTGTCTTGAACAACGGCTTACAAACCTAAGAAATAAACACTGTGCACAAAGGGGAGAATAAAAGGCCATATTTCCAAGTGTGCTCAGTATCCCCCCAAATGACAGCAATACAAGAGAGACAAGGTTTTAAACTAACAAATTAATTTCAAAAGTAAACTTACCACTTTCATACACAGAGATATCAGGATTTTACTAACGTTTGATACTCGAGTCATTTACGTGACTTTGAAGGGATGGTGTTTTAAATCAAATTAACTCTTTCAGTTAAAAATACTAACAATCTTAAGAAGAAAAGAACAACTTTTTGAGAGTCATTTACAAAAAAGTGGTAGTTTCCATACACTAACTTCAGGAGCACCAAAATTAAAGAAAGGTTTTTATCAACAAGTGTTTATCATGGAAGAAAAAATTCCTAACTTAGGTCTAGCTAAAAAAAACAAGCTATTTAACAAATAAACACGTTACAATAAAAATCTACTGGTATAGAATGAAGAAATACCAGGTTATCACCACCAAGGAAATTATATTTGGTGACAAGTTTAGGAAGCTGGGGATTAGTTTGGGTTGGTGAGGAAGGTTGAAGAGAAAACAAAAAAAAAAAAACAGGCAAATTGCCTACATGGTACAGAATATTCTAAAATAAACAAAAAAACAGTTTGGTTTTTAAGTCTCTTTTCCCTCAGTTTTAACCAAATGGTACTTGACTGAAAATGCAACACATCCATGTCCTTTTGATAAAGGACAGCATAAGCCCTTTTCAAGGAGGAAGTTAGAATTTCAAAATGAAAGCCATCCTCCTGGTAAGTTTTGGTTACATATTCATGCTAGAAAAACAACTCGCCTGAAGACTGTAAGGAAAAAATCCATTTTGATTGTTGAGATTAGGCCAACTGTAGGGGAAAATAGGTATATTTAACGGCATTCCATTCTGTATGCTAGCTCACCACAGCAATTCAATTTGGAAACTGCAGTGATACTGCTCAGGGCGATTCCACAGAGCCCTAGGTAGGTTTCCCAGGAATTTGCACAAAACTATCAGAATGGAAGATGCCAGGAAAACATGCATGGATCTCCAAAACAAACAGGTAGTAGGTTTAATTTGATGTTCTGCCTTTACCAATTTAGATTTTACCACACATTACATACCTAACATACAGCCACACAAAGTATACATGTATGTATATATTTCTATGGAAAGTAACAAAGGTGAAACATGCCACTAATCCCTTGCTCTCACCTTTCAGAATATCATGAAATCCATGAAGACTTGTAGCAATGTTTGTAAATACGAAGCTGTAATTTGTCCTAAGGAGACCTTCTGGTTTTGTACCTAAAGAGTCCACATAAAAATGAAAATAATAACAATAATAAAAGTTAGCTCTGAAAAAGCACCCAGTTTCTGCCTACTAGAAACATTTGCATGGGGTGTAATCTTTAGAACAGATGAGTCAGATTCATTGATTAAAATTTCCCCTTTAGCATTAAATTTCTCTACTGAATTTTGCTTACTGAGTAAGCGGGTCAAAAACTTCCAAGTTTTTTAGATTTCATTTAGACTTTACAAATATCCTCAGCAATTTTTGTCTCGATGATGAATTATTCATATAAAAGCATTCATTACAGGAAAAAATATCACTGTCCTCCTAAGAAGTAAAGACTGAAATAACCTGAAGTTTTATAACAACTATCTGCTTTTATTTGCAAACATGCATCTGAATATTGTTCCCCACCCAAAGATTTGACTTGATTTTATTTAATTATAACCACAAGTGGCAGCTTAATAACATTATGGATAGGAGTTGAAAGGGATAAATGATGAAATTTGATTTATTAGCAATTATTAAGTGATGACAAAAGATGTAGTGTCAATCATACTATAAAAAAAATCATTTCTTCTCTACAGTTAACTGAATATAGAAAATGTGCTAGATTGAATTGCCTGCCAGCTTCTAGCTTGAACACTGGCCACATCCATCAGGAAAGGGAAACAAGGAGAGAGTAAAATGGCACATAGAAAGAAAAGTGTCTTGCAGCACACGCAGTGCTGCAGGGCCCCAGTACAGCAGGACATGCTGCAGAACTCACCTGCCCCATTGCTTAGTCTGTAACTAAAAATAAGCATTAAGCTCATTTTCCTGCATGCACAGATTTTTTTTTACGGAAAGTTAGCTCAAAATGAACACTAGTGTCTCACATTCAAAAAGTACTTGAGCTGAAAGAAACACCTACTTGGTAGAGCAAGGAGACTAATGTACACATGTAGCTTCTCAAAGACGGCAGTCAACTTTTTCATGTCTCTGTGTAGCTCCATATTTCTAGCTCTTAAGGCAGCTGTGCAAAGAGAAGACTCACACTCTTCTTCCAAACTAGGAATACATGAATGTATTAAAAACAAACAAACAAACAAACCCAGAACAAGTATTGTGAGAAACAAGTCTGTGATTTTGGGACTACATAAATAATGTTCTCCACATCCCAAGCCTGAAAGAGCAGTAGTACAGTACTTAAGAAAGGTTTATATACTGCAGTAACTTAACTATACATGACAATTTCTGAGTGCAGGCAGAAGCCTCTCGGAAGCCTCTGTCAAAAGGCAGGACCTCCTGAGGAGCAGAGCTGTGTATACCCATGGTGAGGAATTGAGAGCATCAGTTTAAAAACCTTTCCTCTACCACATAAAGCATTTCTTTTGTTGGGCTGCAAGTGGAGGAGAAGAGGCACAAAGGAGGCATGAAATAAGCTCTTTCCTTTTCCTTCCAAGCATTACTTAGTGCTGATTATTCACCTCCCTTCAAACTACCCAAGAACAAAGTTTTTCACTGCATAAAGGGATGCATCTGGCTTAGTTCACTTTGCATCTCTAGATCTTAGTGTTATCTACACCTCTAGGCAGACTTAGGAATTTAGCAACTTCTGTCTACAATACCCAAAAGTACCAGTGCTACTGAACAAGATGATACACAGTGCCCTTTGATTTTGATCTATTAAATCAGAAGTACCTTTTTAATTGGTAAGGAAGAATCTTTCTTAAAAAGCACAAGTACGAAGACAAGTGTTCCACAAAAGCCTTCAATTTCACAGCTGTTTCCTAGAAGAAAAACACCACCTGCGTATTTTTGTAGAGCAGAGATCTTTCTCAAGGCTAAAAATAAGGAAACTAACCAGCACGGTCACAGTGTCTTCCGTAATGCTTTCAAACAAGTGCAGCATTCCTTCCTCCAGAGGGCGGATGTACGAAGCATTTTCGTGAAGATACTGTGAGAACTGAGCACAGAGAGATTTAAAATGGTGCTTGCTGGATGCTTTGGCAAAGGGTTTCGAGTCAGCAATTGAACAGTTCACTTCCACGTAGCACCTTTTATCTCAGATAACACCAAGCAGGTGGATTACAAGATGTAACAGTGACGTGATGCACAGCTGCCTCTTCTACAGGGTAGACTAACTTGTATCTTGAGGGAGAGGCATGGGATTTAGTGAAGGCTATAATGCAAAACCCCACCTAGGACTTTCCACAGCACCCTGTCTCCCTGCAGCGGCCATGCACAGCACACCAGACCTACGCTTTTCAAGTACAAGGTTTTGCATTCCTCAGAGCTCAGTTACGTTAAATAAGACTAGTTCCAGGCAAAGTGAGCTCTCCTACCTTCCTCTCACCGGCTCTGCACGTAGCACTCCTTGTCCTGGGCATCAGCACAAACCACGCTACGCCTAGGCTGGCTTAAAGCTAGCAGGTAAGTTTTAATTTGAATCTGCTTCTATACCAGTTTGCTGCATGAGCAAGGCATGCTTATGCCAATGCAAAGAAGGAGGCAATAACTAATGAAAGGGAGAACTGCTGCTTTCTGTGGCTATGCCAGGTTAGAGCAAAGGTGAAACTTGGGCCTCAGGCAGCTGTCTGATTTGGCTAAAAGTCTTCTGTAAATTCCACCCCCAAAAAAGGTATGTGCCTTGAAAACTAAGCTATTTACTCTTCCATTCAACTGCAATGTAAAAATAACATCAGCTTTTGACTCTGATACCACAGTATTAGAAAAAACGTTCTTCCACAGACTGACACACATATCCAAAAGTAATCTTGGTTTTTATGTTGCCACACAGCAAGACACCTTCACCTTTGATTATTCATATTATGAAACTAGCTAAAGACCCCAGGCAAGTAGTGTATAAGTTTCCAATTAATTACAATGCAGAAACACAGCGTTAAGAGAAATGCTTAGCTCTCATTCATGCATGCACAAATCTGGATGGAATTAGGAAAAAAAAAATCTTAAGTTTAGGGAGCAAGAAATAGCGCATGCAAAATGCTCCTGTCTTGTACTGCAAGAGGGCTGGAGTTATCTGGTATGAGGCTGAAGACCCAATAGAACCCAGCAATCCAATACTCAAAGAGAAAAGGAATACTTGAACCTGGAAGGGAATTGTCCACATCTACTTTGAGTGTTTGTTGGGGGAAATAGCTTGAAAGCACCAGACAAATCCTGGAGTCAGGGAAAAATATATCAGTGCGAGTGCGCTGAGCCACTACACAACACTAACGTCTCATTTTCTCTCCTGCATTAAGGGGAGATTTTTTTGAACCACTCAGCGGAGGAGCTAAGATCACACCGAGAACACTTGCCAAGCAAATAGAGAGCCAAAAATACAGCAGCAGCTTTGAGAAGTGACAAAAGACACTCGGCTGCTGGAAAGCCACAGCGAGCTGCACTAAGGCAGTTTGGTTGCAAACAAGCTGGAATAGGGGCAAACTGCAAGGGACCACTGCGAGGACAAAACGGGCCTGCACTACTGAACCAGAGGCAATTACAAGAAAGAATCAAATTACAGTTCCAATTAAGTTGCAGGTTTCAGCTGTGTAAAAGCACTTTTCTCTGCTGAAAAGCAGTGGGGAAGTGTTAATCAGGACACTAAGAATTAAAACAAGCGCAAGAAGTGATGACTAGGAAATTTTATTCACTTAGCATAAATAGCATTAATATCTGTAGAATCCCATCACCATGCTAGGCCTTATAGACAAGGAGACACAGCTCCTGCCCCAAAGAATTTGGAAGAGGATGTGTCATCTTGAGTGTGTTCAGTGCCAAAAACAACAAAACTGTCTTTCTCAAATTAAAATCTATGGACCTCTGACACAGTGTGTCTTTGACTGGAATAGCCAAAAGGGCTGAGAAAGTAAATGGGCTGGGATTTCTTTAGTGGATAAAGATCTCCACACACACACACACACACACATTTGTTGACTGCAAAGAGATTAAAGAGGTCCTTCCAAGAACAAGGAAGTTTTGGAATGGTTTACATTGCCATTACGTATGCTACAATCACTTAAAGAACAAAAATGTTTTTCTTGTGGCTTAAGTCTGACCCATTAAAACTACTATATTATCATCTGACTCCAGAAAGAAAACAAAAAAACAAAAAAAACAAACACTAGGTTATCAGACAGCTGAAATACGCATAGATCCACTGGCACTATGAAGAGAACAATTCAGATATCAAAGGCAGCTTATAGCAAAACATACACATTTGCCCCACATCTTTGTGCATAAAATTCTAGTTTGTGCTTTATGGCATAGAGAAAAGTCCCAGACAACAGCTTAACAGTTCTGTATGATGTTCTCAGAAATATCTTTCAGAGTTGCATGGAATGAGCAGGGCTGTTATAAAAAAAATAATAATTTCAACATGCTTTACAGACATGATACTTCAGAACACTTGCAAGAAAGATGGTAGCACAGACAATCCAAAACCAAAACATAAGGTTAGTGTTTGATGATGGAACAGACACCCAAGTTCTCTCTTACATAAAACTACCTCACACACAGTTCATTTCACACTAGAGTTAAACACAAGATGTTCTGTCCAATATTTTCCATTCTTCCACTATGCTTTTATAACTAAGTGAAGCACATACCCAAATATTGCACAATTAGAGTATTTTAAAGCAGTCAGCTAAACATTTCATAAATGCAAACCAAATCAGCACTTTAAAAGAAAAGCTTAGATCTGACTATCATATTGCTCTTGTAGCAAAGGCACAAGAGAAAAGAATTGTCTGCAACAAAAACGTCCACCCTTGCTCACATTGAAAGAATTCACCTGAAAGAGAAGTCCTCCCATGAAAGAAAGGCTGGCCCGCTAGGAGCATAACTTTTAGCATCTGGCAAAAGTAGTTGAAGAAAGTTTCACAATCAAAATTATCTCGAAAGTTAATATAACTCAGCAAACTTACAACTGACATCAGCAAGCTTTACCTTCTGATTTAATGGTGATATAGTGTCTGTTGCAGAATCAACAGGAAATATCTGGACTCTCTGTTCAGCGTACGTGTGAAAGTTTAGAAGAGCTGTTACAAGATCTTGAACAAAAGCTAGTGCCTGTCCAGCAAGGTCTCGCAACTTCAGCTGTAAAGACAGTCATAAAAAGTTATATGTAAGTTGTACCTGTTTAAACTAGAAAAACATTCTATGGTTAAATATAAGAAAAATAACCCATTATCTATGACTATCTATTTCTAGTCAGCTCAAATACAGGATAACAATTATCTATACCTTAATAATTAAAGTTTACTTATTTACAACACCATTTGTAATTGTATATTTTTCTGTAGGGACAGAAACTTTTTATTTTATGCAACAGCTGAATTAACGGTTCACTTTCCATTACGTAAATTCATATGGGTGCTTTGGTCTCAAGTATCAGATAAAATAGAATTGAACCATACAGTTCTTAAATATATACAATTTGATACTTGAAAGGATTAGGACTACTAGTAGATAATATTAAAATATATTCTAGAATACACTAATGTACAGTTTATAAATAAAAACATTCTTTAAGGCTCAAGGTATGCAACTGAAGAAGCTGATTTTGATGAAAAAGAAATTAAATATATCAGTTACCATTCTCCTGCAGAAAAGGTTAAGACTCCTAAAATGACAAAGCTTAAACTAATTTTAGAAATAAAGAGTTTGAGTTCTACCTTACTGCGTATCTGCAAAGTCACAAGCATTTCAAAAAAAACCTTTTTTTTTTTTTTTAAAGACCAATACTAAATCTTTTTGCCATTCTTTCTAGAACAGCATACTTAAGTTAACAGCCTGCAGTGATCATCTGCCGGGGCCAAAAGACTAGACCTAGTCCAGAGTGAGGCAAGTAAGACTTGACTCTTCCACATGAGAACAATGCAAAGTACAAAGACTTTGTGGTCAGAAATTCCCCTGAATCATCTTCTGGCATTTAGAGTCACTAAAATGACTGTTTTTACATTGTATCTGCATAGAAAGTTACACCTTTACACTTGAAGCCACAAAGATGCTCACCTGATATCTTCTGTTATGTACTGGTACATTCAAAGCATTGTACCGATTAGATCCTACAGGACAAAACCAAGTTAAATATACTTATCAAATCATACTTTCCATATAGAACACTTATTAGTAAAAAATTATTTTAAATTGAAGTTTTTCAGCTTAAGAGTGTTCAATTCTAAAAATATCCAAGCAATTCACTTCAATAAAGTAGGTCTAAGCAGACTCATTTAAGAGCTGCTAGTATCATCAGCAGGAGAAAAGATTTCCACAGTTGCCTCAGATTACAATTCACATTTATCCATCTAAAACGCCCTAGATTTTCTGATAGGAAACAGCAGCAGCCTTATACTGTTATCCAAAAGATCAATATTATTAACTAAACAACAGTGAAGGGTCTTAAAAATCCTTAAAAAAACTCAACAGGATCTTCAAATTTCCATTATATTCCAGAGACAGACAAATAAGAAAAAGTATTTTCACATGATCGGCTTGTCGCTTGTGATTTTTTTTTAAATGCTCCTGCATGCACCTGATTCCTTCATTATGTAAATTCTAATCACCACACATTTAAGCATTCTGTTCCAGTTGGAGAGCACCTTGGATGATTTCTAAATTCCAAAGGGACATACAAAGAGGTGTGGCACAGAGAATGGAAGGCAGTTTCTAACTTACTTTGGTTTCTACAGCCCACTAGTTTCAGCTCTACCAGTATTCCAGCTCCTGCTCATTTCCCTGCCTGCCTGCTCAAGGACAACCTACTGTTCAAGCTCTTCAGGACAGCAGACAGCACAGACTGATGCAGCACACTCATATCTTAATTCAGATGATAATATTACCTCCAGTTGGGTACCCAAATTGATCAAGACAGCCAAGAAAAACCCAAGCCAAAGCAATACCTACGTGTGTCATTAAAAGGTACTTTTTCATTGATTATACATAGAGATTCTTCAAGTCTACTGCCCAAAGCCACTTGAAGGTTCTTCAATTGCTGTTGGCTAAATAACAATAAAAAAAACATATACAACGTCAAGTCTTAAAGTTTAATTTGTACCCTCATCACTAACTCACTCTAAGCCTCCCTGGGGTTAACAGAGCTCCCTTTCCAGAAGTTCGATAGAAATCAAACAGTAGGAGTTCTCTCTTTCATGTCAATTTTAGAACATGTGCTGCATTTTAACCCCTAACAAAAGCAGTGAAAGAAGCTAGAAAGGACTGCAAGTTTTGCTGTGCTATTCTTGAGAAATTCAGATTACTTTGAAGTTAGCCTTCATATTAGTTTCCAATACTATATTCATGATATAAGCTATACAAAATTATTCTGCTCACTGTCATTTGAACTGGCTCACAAACAGACCTTCAAATGAATTACCTGATATGGTATCCCAACATACAAGAAATGAGTTGATAGTTACCCTCATTACTAGAAATATATCATGGGCATTACAAATTTCTATATCTAAATATTGCTCTGCTACAGCACATTTGTAAGAGATCTGGCAATTACATTTAATTTGCATTCTAAAGTGATTTTCCCCTATATCTGCTTGTGTATACTAAATGTCAATCTATGTTGTGCTAATTACTAATACTGTTATCCCAGATGCCTGAAATAACAGTACTATATCCTAGCATTATATATATGCTAACAAGGATTACTGTACATTGTTTTTCAGATCAAATTCCACACCTTACCCAGCTCAGGCCCTCAATTCTTCATTGCTTTGTTTCCAGTCTGACATCTAGAACTCCTGCACATATATTGGATGGTGGGAGGGAAGGTTTCAGACTGACAATTTGTTTTACATTTAATACATTAATACAAATAGGGAAAAAAATCCAAACAAATAAAATACCAAGAAATTGGCCAATAAGCATGTCATGCACTTTAATAAAGTTTTTTTTCTTGAAGAGCAGCTGCAAAAAGTGCACAGAAACTCCAGAGCATGAAGTGTAAACACACTGGACACATGGGAAGCTGTGGAATATGAACAATATTGTACATGCTTAAAAAAATAAAAAAACTAAGGAAGTATTGTTGTTTCTCTGCTATACTGTCAAGGACAATTTTAAAAAAATAATAGTTTGATATATTTTGTTTCATGATTTGTCCTTTGATTTTCAAGGCATACAGGCTGTTAAGCCTGGTATCCTCTGGCTTTTTGGAATAAAGCTTGGATCTCAGACGCAAAGGGATCCTATCTTCCTGAAGAAGCAGGGAAAACCAAAGAGCAACATTTTCATAAAGATGCCCGTGTCAAGTACTCATTAGATATTGATTTCAGTTTTGAAATAGTGTCAGGATTTTATTTTTAATTTCAAAAGCCTGCTGTGTTAAATGGTAGAGTTCTTTCCTTATAATGACGCTAATTACCAGTCATCTTGGAATTTCCTACAACCGACAAGCTCTCAGTGCCACAGAAACAGAACAGAGCATCACCACCTTTCAAATCTATGCTACATATCAAACACACACGAAAAAAAGCAAATATGAGCAAAACAAAAAATCCAACCTCTTCACGTCATATTGTAAGTGAAAATCTGATCTACATTAGAGGAGAATTATTAGAATTGAAGGATGTTCTATTTACCAAAATAAGTAAAATATATGATTTGGGGCTTCAAGAAGCATATGAAGCAGATGGGGACTTTTGAAATTGCCTTTCAGCATTTAAAGTGCCTTACCCAAACTTAGTTTTTGAAAGCAGTGTGTAAAAACTCACACATCTTTGTTTCATAGAAGTTCAACAGCTTCTTTCCAGTTCCAATAAACCCTGTAGTCATTCATCAGCTATCTGCAATAATTTAACAGCTGTTTATCAAGGCACGTTTGTCTACATCCCTGTAAGCAACTGTCTAGTTACACACTCTGTAGAAGGAAAGGGGACCTAAGGTGCATAGTCTTGATGTTAACGTGTTGTTGCTTTGTGATTTCGCTTTTAATCAGTGTTAATCAGTTGTTTTTTCCCTTCAAAAGTAACCCCATTCATTTCCCTAAAGCAGCTATTTCTTTAAATCATTTTTTTTCATTATATTAAATAAAAACACTTACCATTCTTCGGTTCGAAGCCTACAGTCCTTAGCTTCTCTTTCTAGTGTCTGAGACTTGATCTTTATGCAAGAAGATAATCTCACAATGTAAGTACTGACACAACAAAATATTTAATTTCAAAACTTTTCAAGTTTATCAAGTAACAAAAAACTCCTTACTTCTAATTTGGCTTTATCATTCTGCAGCTTTTCTATGGTATCTGTGTATTTCCGTGTTAAACTGTCCACCACAGCTTGATGCTGGGCAGCATCTGTTTCCAAAACATCAAGCCTGCTTCTCAACTCGGCTTCTAAACGTTTGTGCTGCTCATCTGCTTCAAAGAACTACAATGAGAAAAGCAAGTCTTGTGTGCAAGAGCTTCACTTTCATTTAGTGCTGTGGAATCTAGTCCTATCAATGACATCAATGACACCAATTAGGCCCACTTTAATAACAAGTATTCGCTTATTAGCCCTCAGGTGAGTTCACGCTGCCATATGCAGAAAACAGATTGAGGAACAAAGCACTTATTTTTAAAGAATGCTTGATGCTGCAAGAACTTAAAAAAAAAAAAAAAACTATGACTGATAAATAGACACTTGCAAAAGGTTTGTGGTTCAGCTTAATTTCCCCCAAGTTTTCTAAAGCAGCGAAACACATTCTATTTTGACACAGTAATTCTTGTCAAACTGCAGAAAATATTTTCAGTTTTAAAGCAATTTTGAAACTATGGGCAAAGAAAAAGCTTCCATCCAATACCAACTATACAGTCATCTTCAATACAGCAGCTGAGAAACACCGAAAGTTACAAAACTAAATGAGAACCATCTATTGCTATGGTAACGTGAATTATTCCACATATTGTCTTAAGAACATAAAGTCAAGTTACTTTCTCATTTGCCAATTGAATATCTTTATAAACAATGCTGTCTAACTTAATCAGCTATTCTGCATGCAATTAAGCTTCAAAACTCACTAATCATTCAGTTAAAAGATTCGTTTTACTTACAAGTACGTGTAGTCGCTCATTCTCTTCTATCTTCTTTTGAAGATCTTCATTGAAGACACTTTTCTGCTCTTGACTCAACTGAGATGAAGATTCTCCACTTTTCTAAAAGAAAGCATGTGCTCATTAGCACCTGTTCCCAAATAACCAAAGACATTTCCCATCGCTTAAATTTCTTCTGTAAGAGGCACATGATCCTCTGCCACATGCTCTAGGTGACCCTGTGTGTGCAGGGGGGTTGGACTAGATGATGTACAAAGGTCCCTTGCACCTCAATGATTCTATGATTACATACGTAGCTAATATAGTTATCATTATATTCATAATAAACGGATATATTAGACTGACTAGCATACATATGTGAGCCTAAAAGCAGCATTAATTGGTTTTGTATTATGGTAGAATGCCCACTGGAGATGAGTTAGTAACAGAAACGGTCACATTCATAGACACACAGAACGGCTTGTCCATACAAACATTTATTGAATTTCAAGTGTCTGGGAGAGCTGGCAGAGCGAAACCAACAACACTTTTTGACACCACTCTTAAACTAGATCATGTAAGAAACAGGGCCATCTTCCATTCCTTCTGGAAGGAGCAAAGTCCAACACAAATGATTTTCCAGAAGCTTAGTCTAAATATGATGTACTTGGTTTCCCAAAGACAGAAAATCTGAAGGTATCACTGAACCTACTAAGGGAGCGTTCAGCAACACACACTTGCTGAAAAAGACTCTGTGTTGAATTAAAGGCAGCGTACTTAAAAAGCAGCACAGACACTGCTTAATGTAAAATTTGCCTCTCATAGTTGAGCAGGAAAATTAGTAGCAACAGTCTGCAAATCATCTAAAGACAAACTAAACTACTTGAAAATTTGGAAATATGACTGATGAAACTCAGTTATGTAACGTGAAATAAAGATATGAAAGGCCAAGACACACTTAGAAAATAAATATTAAGATCGACAAGTAACATGAATCAGAGGCACTATCTTCATCAAGGAACTGGATAAACCCGATTTAAAAAAAAAAAAAAAAAAGCACAGAAGTTACATGAGAAAGTAAGGAAGATGAGCATATTTCTAAACAATTGAAAGATATTTTTACATTAGTATTTATGGAGTTTTGGAAGATGTCAAAAAATAATAGGTCGTAGTAATTAAGAAGGGGAGTATCAAAGATTGCTTGAGAAAGTCCTGATGGAACATCCTTGGGAATCCTCAAGTTACCTGAAGAGGAACTGGCTGAGCTAAGGCATCTGGATAACATGACAAACTAGTCTTAATCAGCTGGCATCTCCGGAAAAAGAAACCTCACTACTCCTGTCATTATTTCATCATTTTGAAACGAAATAAAGAGTACTAGCTGAAAATTCAGACTTCAAAGCATTTGACAAGATTCACAAAAGAATATCAAAATAAAGTAGTGAGAGTTGGATAAGAAAGATAGTCAATTTTCCTTACAGATTAATTAGAAAGTTCCACAGTCTTCTCTGGCTGTTTAAAATTTTTTGAAGACATAGAAAGGGATATACCAATTCAATGTCAGTCAGCAGTCAAGCTGAAAACCCTATTTAGCATACAATAAATCAAGAAAAAAATCCTATTTAGCATACAATATATTTTAAAAACATTTTTTACCTGTTTAGTCAATATTTTCAGTAACATTTTCTTGGTTAAGAATAGAAGTTCCATCGAGAATCTTAAGGTCAAGCTTTCACACACAGCAACTGTGCCAAAACTCAGGATAAAACAGTGACAACAGAGACATTTACTAAAAAGTTGTTTGCCTTTATCATATACCTTGCTCTTCTTGCCCCTAGTTTCACTTAAAGCAAGTTCATCTTGAAGCAACTCTACTCGCTTGGCAAGCTGCTGATTTCGAAAGGTCAAACTGTCCATCTCCTGTTGCAGTCTTCTCAATGATTGATCCTTCATCTTCAGCTGCTCCTGAGGGGCCAAGGAGTTTTATAATTAACACTTCCACACTATTTTCGCATACTCTGTTCAGTATTTTATCTCTGAGGAAGCAGAAAATATTGCATTTAAACTAAAAAAACAGATTTCACTTCCTTGACTTTCCCACAGACCACACTTGATTAGGTGCTTTATCCTGTAAATCCGTCATGAAGCAACCTTTCACTTTGAACAATGAACACAGTAACAATGAATACAGTAACTCCAAAGCAAGAATTCTTACTAAAGCACTTTTTCAGTGTTCCTTTAATCATTCCTCGACTAAAAAAAAAAAAAGAGGGGGGAGAGGGGGGAGAGGGGGGAGAGGGGGGAGAGGGGGGAGAGGGGGGAGAGGGGGGAGAGGGGGGAGAGGGGGGAGAGGGGGGAGAGGGGGGAGAGGGGGGAGAGGGGGGAGAGGGGGGAGAGGGGGGAGAGGGGGGAGAGGGGGGAGAGGGGGGAGAGGGGGGAGAGGGGGGAGAGGGGGGAGAGGGGGAGAGGGGGGAGAGGGGGGAGAGGGGGGAGAGGGGGGAGAGGGGGGAGAGGGGGGAGAGGGGGGAGAGGGGGGAGAGGGGGAGAGGGGGGAGAGGGGGAGAGGGGGGAGAGGGGGGAGAGGGGGGAGAGGGGGGAGAGGGGGGAGAGGGGGGAGAGGGGGGAGAGGGGGGAGAGGGGGGAGAGGGGGGAGAGGGGGGAGAGAAAGAAAAAACAACCTACACCCTCCCAGTTACCTATTTGGTCAAGACTTAATATACTGAAGTTAAGGCTCTAGATTTTACCTTTAGAGAAGCAGAATTGGCTTGTTCATCTACAACCCCTTTTTTCAGCACCTGGTTCTGAGCTCGAAGCTGGAAAAAAAAAAGAGATACAGACAACTACGTAAGACAAAAGAAACAAAAAACACTGAGTAGGAAAAACATCTGCATGCAAGACATTTTATCTTTTCCTGAAAAGATTACACGTGTGTGCTGTTCTAGTAAGCAGCTGTGTTAGTAAGTTTAAAAAAAAAATTAAAGCACAAGCATATTTGTATCCTGAATTTTCAAGAAACAAGAGTTACTTTAACAAATGACCTTTCTTCCCAAACAGAAGATTCTTCTTACTCAAGAAAAAGTCTTTCAGATGAATAAGTTAAATAGATATTGCTTGAAGAACAGCGAACAGTTGCGGAAAAGTCAGAGCTTCTTGACTAATCCAGCCCTTCCACATATTCAGTCTACTTTTCTTACCTCCAAAGCTGCTCATGACCTGTTCTGGTACATGAATATAACTCATTATAATAAGTCAATCTGTACCAATTCAAGGAAGAGTTAATCATATTCTAACAGAATAAGTATGTATTACCAGTAATAGTAGATGATCCAGAAAAAACAGCTTGACAAACATTACAGGAGAAAGTATAAAAAGCACACATGAAAAGCCCTTTTGTCTTACTTAGAAAGCTTAGAAGTCTGGGATAAAACCTACTGAGGTGAAAAGTGTCACTAAATAAATCTATTTTCCAGCTACTTCATGGAGTACCTCTAACTCCACAGTAATAATGCTATGGATACTGACACTTCCCTCTTCTCATTCCTTTGCAACTGCTTGAATCCTTGTTTTTCAGTGGTAGCCTGTACTCGTCTGACACGCTTGAACCGAGTTGCTGCAGATACAAACCCTTTCAAGTTGTATTGCAGCAGCCATCTGCGCCCTTCTCCATCACAGCTACTAACGCAGAACACGTCAGGCACAAGGATGAAACCGAACGAACTAGCGCGACTAAAATGTATCACTAAGATACCTGAGTCCAGTATGTTCCATCAAAAACCAGCACAAGATGAGGGAACATTTCGATTATTTCTTCCACTTAGTCTGAGTAAAAGGGTCAGAAGCTGTAACTTCAGTGGAAGAAGTAGTATTCTGGAATTCTTTTCCCTGGAGCGCTCTGTGAGGCAAGACGGAAAAGCATCCTAGGCCAGGTACTTGCTTGGCATTTTTTGAACCTATCTACTCCTTAGCTTCCACAACAGGACTAGCAAGTGGACAAAGAGCTTCCGGGAGCTACTCTCCTCTCTGCAAACGACAACAAACAGCTGGTTGTTTGCAGGAAAAGGAGAACTGTCCACAAGGGAACTGGCACAATGCACTGGAACTGTCCACAAGGGACAAAGCAGGGGAGAAGCAGCTCCCCCAGAGAATCATAGAAACCCTGCAGGGAGAAAGCTGCAAGGTGAAGGTCAAAGAAAACTTTTGGACACCGTGATACTAAAGGAGACAGAATCCAGTAGCTCAGACAAGCAGAAGCTCTCGGAAGATATCTGCATTTCCAAGATCCATTCAGGAAGCACGGTCCTCAGTTGCCAGGCTATTTGTAACCTCAAAGGTACAGCAGCTCAAGTAGGAAGGGGCAACCAATACAAACTCCTTGGTGACACCATTTTTTAAAGCCGAATTGCAGACGCCTTCAGAAAGCGGGCATAGCTCAGGCTCCCTACAGGCCTTTGCAGCAGCCACCCAGAAAAGGGGGTGGGGAACTCGCTGCTCTGCAGCCCTGCGGAAGGCGCCTCGAGCCGCACGCTCCATGCCCGGCAGTGCAGCCGGCCCGGTTGCACGCCCGCCGCGTCCCCGAAGGAGAGGACACTGAAACCGCTCTTCCAGCAGCCCATCCGCCGTTAACGGCCGCTTCTCCTTCGCCGGGCCGCGGAAGGCGGGGCGGCGCGCTACCTTGGAGTACTCCTGCGCCAGCTTCTGGTACTTGGCCTGCAGCTCCGCCGCGGCAGCCATGGCCGCCCCGCCCGGTACGGCACGCCCGCCACCTGCGCGCGCACTTCCGCGTTCGGCGGCGGCTGCGCGTGACGTCACCACGCTGCCCCGCCCCGCGCAGCCGCGGCTCAAGCCGCTGGCGCCGCCATCTTGACGCAAGTTCCAAGATGGCGGCGCAGGGGAGGGTGGGCTCCGCTAAAACCCCGCCCACAGGCGGAGGGCTCCGGGGCGGGAAGGGGCCTCGTGACGTCAGGGTCTCCGGCCGGTGGCCGTCACCATAGCAACCGCTACCCGCCAGCCACAGCGCGGGGTGGCGGGGTGGTGGCCGCGCGGCGGGTGGGGAAATGGTGCGGCCGTTAGCACCGTTGGCAGGCGGGGGGTGCCGTGGAGTTGCCGCCGGGGGGCGCCCCGCGGCCGTGGGTGGCGGCCGATGGCGGCGGCCGTTGGATGTGCGTCAGCCGCCACCGTGCCCCGACCTTGCTCACTGTGAGGCCCTTTTTTACCATTTGAATTCCGTGTGGTATTTTCATGGCTTTTTCTCTGTAGTAGGTAGTGCCAGAGATAAGAAATGCTCTTTTTCTTGCCCACTTTCGTATTTGTTCCCTGTAAGGAGGAGGGGCTGCCCCCGCTCTTCTACCCGCTCTCTAAGGAAGAGCGGCAGTAGCCGCCCACGATGGCGGCTGGTCCTTGTCACAGCCTCGGGTCTTTGGGGATGGTGGCTGTTACTTTGTCCATCACAGCAGCACGGTTGGCAAACACTAGCCAGGACATGCTGGCCACATTAATAAATATGTCTGTATTTCCAAGGAAGCCTAAATGTTGGAGGAAAAGATCAGAGGCTGCATGTTTTTACCAAGTCTAAGGAAAAACAAAGCAAAATGCCATGGGCTGTGACACTGCGCATGCAAATGGTCCCGCCGCTGTTGTGGGCAGGCACCCTGGGGGCTGAGGGCCTCACGGGGCCAGCATGGGAACACAGAGTTTATTTGCCCACATCCTTCCTGTTTGGACAGGACGCAAACATTCCTTACATCAGGTATATGATCCTTAGGCACAGGCAGGCTGAGGGAATCCGCAGAAGGGTGTCCATAACTGCTTATCGCGCGCCAAGGCTGAGGGCCAACTGCAGGATTTCCAGGCTGAGGAGAGCAGTGTGGAGCTCAGTGGTCCCGCACAGGATAACGTTTGCAGCTCATCTCCATCCTGGGATGGTGTTTGGTGAACAGGCTGAGCCAAAGATCCCCAGACAGAGCAGTAACAAACGTGTTACCAGTGATTATTCTCATTCGCTCTGTTTTCAAGCTCATTCATCCTCCTTCCGCTGCTCGAAGGATGCTTCCCCTCTGATTAATTGGAACTTGTATTCACACTTGCTGAGAATGGGTGCAGGTAATGAACAAAGAACGTGTTTTGAATCATCCAGGATGTTTTCTTTGCTGTGGGAAAATAAACTTCATTGCCATCGCTAACATGCCTACAAGTATTTACAACAAAAGGGTGTTTAGCATTTGGAATAAAACCAGAAATGATTGGAAGGAAGCCATCTCCAGTCACCAGACAGTCACAAGAAATGCTGGGCCACATCCTCAGAAGCTGCAGATAGCCCAGCCAGGTGTTTTGCTTCTGTTATGGTAGCAACGGCAAGCACGGGCAGCAGGATACGTGCGCGCGGTGCCCGCGTGCTCCGTGCTCCCCATGGCCATGCACTAGCAGCCTTGCTGTCGCGCACAACCTTTCACCTTTTCCAAACTCCAATTGTTCCAATAAAAAAATTCAAGCCAAGCACTCTTAAAATAGGTGCGATGCGTGCACAGATGTGCCCTCCACGGAACAAATTCTTCCCTGTTTGTAGCCCTCATTACCATAGTTTCAGTGCTCATAGCATTTAGAAACAGGAACGCAAACAAAGCTCTGCCCTTGCGTCCCTTCCCAAATCACTGGATAAATAGGAGTCACCCATAGGGTGTGCACGCAAAGGGGGTGGCGGTCGGTGTCTAATGAGGTTTCAGGGAAGGAGAGGGAGGAAAAGCAACGCCTGGGACAGCGCGGGGTAGGTTTAGAGGCTGAGGGAGTTGGGCCTGTTCAGCCTGGAGAAGAGAAGTCTGAGAGGCTAATCAGTGTCTGTAAGTACCTCAAGGGAGGCAGTGAGGAGGATGGTGCTGGCCTCTTTTCAGTGGTGGCCACTGACAGAACTAGAGGTAATGGCCACAAACTGAAGCACCAAAAGTTCCACAGGAACTTAAGGAAAACATTTTTAACAGTGAGGGTGACAGAGCACTGGAACAGGCTGCCCAGAGAGGTTGTGGAGTCTCCTTCTCTGGAGATCTTCAAAACCCACTTGGATGCAGTCCTGTGCCACGTGCTCTAGGTGACCCTGCGTGTGCAGGGGGGTTGGACTAGATGATCTCTAGAGGTCCCTTCCAACCTTAAGCATTCCATGATTCTATGATTCTCCACTCGTGCGGGTTTCCTACGCCTGGTGGAAGGCACCTGCCCACGGAGCGGGTCCCACTCAGCCCATCACACATGGGCTCTTGTGCCCCAGGAGCGGCTCTCAGCTTCCCAGTGAATCACAGTGATATCTGCTCCATGAAACAGCAAAACTGAAACAAGTGGGAAAAAAAAAAGTTTCTTCAATTTCTTTTTTAAAGCTGAATTCCACCTGTGCTGGGAAAATGAAACTTTCCCTAGCTCTGCCATGTTTTGCACAATACAGTGCAAAAATACACAATTGGTCCAATCCCCTTTTATTTTCCCCTTACGTTTTACTGCCTTTTTTTTTTTTTTGGTCTGTGCATTTGTCAGTCTTTCTTTTTGTGCTTATGACACTGAGCGCTAAAAGCAGCATCAGCTGAGGTGAGGGAAATACCACATACTGTTAAGCTGGTCCTGAGCACACGGGCGCTCACAGAATACTCTGTAGCAGCCAGCCAAGGAGTGACAGAGCTAGTCAGAAATAATGCCTTTTTCCCCCCTGAAATATGAGAGGCAGCTATAATTTAGAAAAAAATAAAGGTAGCAAAATATTTACAAAAACAAACACAACTCAGATGTTCACAAACACCTGCAAACATTCCTCCCTAATCCTCTAGCTTTCAAAATGACAGCTGTTTATTGGCACGGCTGTGAATCAGACATATTGCTTCATCTCCATGAAAGTGCATCTAAAATTAGAAAGACACCTATTATTAAAAAAAAAAAATCAAGACCTAGTTGTTATTTCTTACTATATTCATTCACCTGAAAAATACCCCTCCGAGAGAAAACAGGTGCCAGCCACTCATGCAAGCCAGCAAGGAACCATGATTCATGGCATGTCAGCGCACTGGTTTTCCACCCCTAATTGTACCTATTTCTGCACACAGAAATACTGTGTGCGCGGAAATATTATGTGCACGTCCTGGGTCAGCCCCAGGGTGGGGTTTGCCCCCAGCCCTGCCTGGCCCGCACTGCCCTCTGATACGAGACCTTCGCTGCTATTTGCACAGCAGCAGTGCTGCCGGCATGGGGGTGCAGCTTGCATTGGAATTTTTTGAACACCAACAAGTAGGGATTAACAACTGCGTCGGAAATAATGAGCCTTGACAGATCTAGGGTTAAATACTTTAAAATTAGATCCTGCTGAAAGCTGAATCCCGTTGCCTGGCAACTGCTGCATGGGATGCGGCTGCCGCTCCCGGGTGCTTCTCCCGGGAGCCAGGAATGTTCTGCTCCGTTGGTGACATCACGCAGCCCAGCCACTTTTTAAGGTAGCAGCCAGCCCAAATGCGCTGCGATTAGTGTGATTTGCGTAGCCACGTGGAGAGTTGGGGAAATGTCTGTTTTTTCCCTCCTATTAGCTGCCTTGGGGGAGGGAGAGCTGCGAGAGGGGCTCAGGCTCAGCAGCCCAACAGGGAACGTGTTAATCTTATCAAATCACCCACCCCTGAAGGGCAAGGACAGTGCATCTGTGATGTGGGGAGGTCTGAGGAGGTCCTGCAGCAGCAGCCATGCAGAAAACACGTGCAAAGCTCCCCAGGTGGCAGCGCAGACCCCTGCTGAAAGCCAAAAGCCTGCAGCTTTTTGAGCCAATCACAATAAAAAAATGATTGGGAACCCACTGGATCTTAATAAGAAACCAAAATCATAGAATCTCAAAATGGTTAAGGTTGGAAGGGACCTCTAGAGATGATCTAGTCCAACCCTCTGCTCCAGGAGGGACACCTAGATCACGGGCACAGGGTGGCATCCAGGCAGGTTTGGAAGATCTCCAGAGAAGGAGACTCCACAACCTCTCGGGGCAGCCTGTTCCAGGGCTCTGTCACCCTCACAGGAAAGAAGTTCTTCCTTACATGGAGGTGGAACTTCCTGTGTTTCAACTTGTACCCATTACCTCTTATCCTGTCACTGGCCACCACTGAAAAGATGCCAGTTTAAATTAATCAAAAATTTCTCTGAAGCATAAAATTTATTTTTGAAGGTAACCTGTGGTGTAAAGGGCTATATAGGCACCTACTGAGATATTTCCTATCACCTGTACACCTGCTGATGGCTAAAATGAACAATGTGTAAGCTCACCTGAACTTGGTCTAATAGGCACAAACTTAAACCTTTGGGCAGGTAAACGTTCATGTGAAAAACACACAAGAGACTTGATAGGATCAATTATGCTGGGAAAGTTCACAATTACACTCCTGGACTTATATTAATAATTCTATGTGATTACTGTCAAGCATACCAGATGCTCTCAGTTGCCCAGATTTATTCGGACCACTCGAACTAAAAACGCCTACAGGTATTTGGATGCTCAAGATCTACAGAAGCATTAACAGCTTCTGGGTCAAATGTAGGCCGCCATTTAAAAAATAAACCTGATCTATCAAGCATTTCCTCCATAAAAGTCCTTACAAGAGAGCTGGTGTAACTGGGTAATTGCTTCAGTTAAAGCTTTAGTTCAAGTGTTGTGGCTTCATAGAGACATCAATTTCCTGTGAAGTCGTAACAGAAGAAAAATCTCAAGGGGAATTTAACAATGAATTTACGGTTCTCTTATTAAAAAAAAATAGTGAATAACAATTAGAAAGATATCGTTGATGTATGATACATAGCTGTGGTTTTGTCCAAATTAATTAGAGCAATCTTCTCTTATCAAGTAACTTAAGATGAACACTAAGTCTAAGACACTAGGAGTATATAGATTCCCCATATATTGTGATTTAGACCCTAATATTATTTGCTATGGTGACAAAGGCAAGTCTTAATTAAAAACTAGTATATTACTTTTAGTACTGTAACAGAACTATTATATTTTCATCAGACTCTAGACAGAGAATTTATTCAGTGATACTAGCTAGAAAAATAATACTAGAACAGACTGAGCAGTGTCTGCTTCTAGGAGATAAAAGCATCGTGCTGAACCTTGTTTCCCTCTTGTGCTGCAGTATCTCAGTAAAACTCCAGGATGGAGTCAGATGTGCAAATTGCAGCTCTTAAGTCATTTATATAAAAGTCTTTCTTAGCCGACTAGAATTATATGGTGCTCTTCTCACGATGCTGCCTCAAGCTTTACAGAAGATATTAAGCTGGTTAACTATTTTTCACCTTTTGTTCAGGGAAAAGATCTCAGTATGGCCTGGGAAAAGCAGGGAGCGGGATGGGGAATATTTCATGAAGAAGGGCGGTGAAGAGGGGACTGTTGTCATCTGCTCTCCAGAAAGCTCCATGCAGGAAGACCCAACACACCCCATAAATAATTTCTAAAGAAAACTAAGTAATGAAAAAAAAAAAAAACACCAAATGAACTATTTCTTAAACTCTACATTCTTACAGGACCTGTTCCATGCTCTCTCCAGATCTCCAAACACAGTACGAGCGACTTCCTTGCAGTGATATGGATGTTGTAAATAATGAGATATTTCATTGCAAAAAGAGCCCTGATTTTTTAAGCAAATATTTTGCACAAAAGCAAAACAAACAAGTAAGGTGTCTTACAGCAAGGTCTGCAAAAGGCCTGCAGCAGCGTCAGACATTTCAAAGACCTCAAACCAATCTGAAAGCTCCAGGTTACAGGGCAAAATCTTGGCTTTAACAAGATGCTGTTCAAATATCAGTGAGGTTTAGTCTTCATTTCGGAAATAGATTTTTCCATATTATCAACACAGGAGGAAATAGAATTAAGAGGTTTACATTGTATCACCTCTATATTGTTCATAGATCTGGGCCAGTTGTAGCTGAACTTGACCGAAAATAAATCTTGCTGTGAACTGATAGGGCTCAGTTACTGTACAGATGAGTTCAATGAGCACGCAATTTCCTTAACCAAGCAGAGACCTACAAGGAATTATTATTATTATTATTATTAACTAGCCCCAGTCTTGTGGAACAGATTTAAATGGGAACCTGAGGGCCTCAGAGCAGCGCCTGAGACCAGAACCAAGATCTGTAGATAAAGAGATAACACAGCGTTTTCTGTTTGCAATGCTGTTTATTTTATAAAAGCCCCTTTGATCATCTGAATGAAAAACATGGGCAGAAAAGTCACAAATGTTATAAAACAAAGTTTATTCTGCAATATTTTGTCATAATGAATTGCATCTCTTTGGTAAAAATAAACTTTATAAACATTTTAATTAACAGCGATTAGCATACAAAAAACTAAACTTCTGTAAATTGTCTTTAAAATGGGTAAAGGACTAAGCTGGAGGAAAAAGGGTTAGAATTGGTCTCCTACTGGCAAAATTATTCTAAACAAACCCAAGAACATTGCTTATGCTACATTAGAAACAAGCTAATGGGAACATTTTAAAAACAACTCTGGCTCATTTGATCAGAAAGCATTTTTACAATTCACTTAAATAAATAACAGTTACAATGAATTGGCAATTATAAAATGTTTTATATCACTATATGGCAGTAACATAATACTTTTAATTATGCACTTTTTAGTTTGAAGAAATGTACATTTATAAAAACAGACTTCATAATGGCACTGGCAGTTAGATGTAAAGAATGTGCTTTAAGAAATGATGGCAGGTGCAACGCTTAAAATATTCTACCTTTTCTTTTCAATAAATATTTTGACTACACCATTAATAACATGTATGAGTGTCCTTTGCTTGAACCAGAGCTTTTGCTTTTCAGCCCAGTGAGAAGTTGATAATTGTACAACTTCCACTTTAAAGTTGCATTTTTAAAATATTTGATGCGACTTTCACAAAGGCTGTAGCTTAGTATTGGCATCCCGGAGGCCAATACAGGCTGCTACAGCATTCGCATCTGGATTAAACCTGAATAAAGTAGCTTCCCTTCCACGTAACTCTCATACACTTCACGCTGTTTTCAAGAATTGAGTGTGGTTCATTAATACTTTCCTTGCCTTTTAACTGCTATTAAAATAAATCTGACTGGACTGTTGGCATGAACATTTTACATATGTCACTAAAGAAAATGTTAAAGTAGCTTTTAATTATACTCCATTTATACTATATACACCAGGGTTTTTACCGCAGGTGGCAAACAAACCCGGACTCAATGCTGGACATGGAGGCGAGAGGAAGGGCAGCTCTGCTCCGGCTGGAGGGCAGCTCCTGCCGGCCCGAGCGCGCGGAGAGTCGCTGTTCCTGCGGATGGGTTATTGCTTTGCCTTGGTGCGTGGAAACTAAACCGCGTTATTGGCCTCTGGCCCCGTCCTGTCCTTCAGTGAGGGACTTATCAGCAGATTCAGGGTAACAGCGGCACAGCCGCCCTCCCAGTAAATACTAGAAACACCCGTGGATTCTACTGGGAAAGGAGCAAGCGAAAAGAAGAGCACATTAACCTCCTCAATGCTTGCCCAAGGCAAAGAACAAGAACAACAAAATGAAAGCACCCAAACCAAACTAAGGAGTGCAGTACGACTGCCTTTTCCAGAATCCTTGGATCTTGATCCGTCTCTCCCTGGAAGTTACGGTGGAGCTGCAGCCACTTCCTTGGGGAGCTGCACCACGACTCTTCCAGAGCGGGCAACAACACGGCGGCACTGCCCAAGGTCCAGAGTGTGACACAGCTCAGCCATCATCCTGCACTGCCCGACACAGCCCTCTGCCACCTCCTTGCTATCAGCAAACCATGACGGAAAGCAGTTCCACCAAGCGCTCCCATCTCCAAACACCATCCCAACCACTGCATTTGTGCTTGGCTTTCTCCTACAGAGTGCATTACCCCCTACTACACATCAGCAATGCATCCCACATCGGACCTAATTAACTAATGTGATTAACTGGTGATACCCAGAAGACACACACGTGTGTGCAAGTGTTCTGCTGTGGCATAACTGGCATTAACTCAGAGCAGGAATGTGGCAGAGATTCTTCTCTTTCCAGAAATAAATCATTCTTAAAAACTGAAATTATAGAAAAAAAGGAACACTTTATAGGTTTTGCACTTAAAAACAAAACTGGCTTTGAATTCCAAAAAACGCTACAAAACAACCTCCAATACCTCAGGCTTGATCCAACAACCACTGAGTGCCCAAGAGCACCGCCACTGTCTTCAAGAGGCACCGACACAGCAAGGCCCTCAGAGCAACAGCCCCTCAGCAGCTCGGCTGCATCCACACAGAGGGAGAGATTTATGGCAGTATCCAGGAAGAGGCTGACGGAGAAGAAAAATGAAACAAACCCCACTGATCGATGAAAGCTGACCTCCGAACAGCCAGGAAAATACCCTGTTAGTAAAAGCTTGATGTTTGGTAGCATCCATTACTGTTTTCAGCAATCATAATACTGGACACTGGTTTCCTACCTGGCTCTGCTTCCTAATTCTGCACCAGTTAACCCAACACCTGCAGGAAACAACAGCTTCTCATATTAGCTAGAAAGTTTATGGCACATCAAGCTACCTTTCGGGGACGGGAAAGATGACTTCTTATCATTGTACTCAATTCCAAGCCACATTTAAGGCATTTGCATACTTGGAGTACGGTTAAAACCCAACAGAGCTGCATGCCCATTCAGGCACAGAAAAATTAAATAACGAAAAAAATGGAAAACTTCAGAAGAAGCCATCATCTATTGAAAGATGCAAGCAATCATCACTTATTATAAATGAAAAAAAGAAAATCATCATACCCTTGAAACATTTTTGGCCAAAAGATGTCTGGGCATTATAAAGAGATTTATACTATTATTGCAAAAATGAATCGTGAGGGAACTTCGCATGGGACAAGAGGCAGAACTTCTGCTAATGCAGCTGCTGAACACTCAACGGCGAAGACAAACAAGGCCGATGCCGCTTGGCAGACCAGGTAGCTTTCGCTGCATTTGCTGCACCCGAGGCAGGGCAGGTTGGGCACCCTGTGCCTGTGCGAAGGCCCCTGCACACACACACACACACGCAAGACAACGTGTCTCAACATGCTGCAGAATGTGGGTCTTGGAGAAAAGGAAAGCCGAGGGTGGCGCACAGCTCAGCCGCCCCTTGCCCACTCCTCCATCAAGGGTTTGTGCTCCTTCCTGCCTGCCTGCAGGGATAACACCTGGCTCAAAGCAGCTCCGCACGATGCTGCTGTTTCTCACCTACCGTATGAGGTCGGATGGGCTGAAAGCCACAGCACCCCAGGCTGCTTCCCAAGCAGCTCCCCAGGACACACATTGGAAGAACGAAAGAGAAAACCGAGTGGGAAGAGGCAACTGAGGCAAGAACCTCTGTGGACATTTGTTTCCCCCCCCCCCCCATTTTTTTTTCCTCCTCCTTTTTAATCCTTTACATGGAAGTCAGAGCCCTTAGACAGGGCAAAATGCACCTCTGCAGAAAGGGCTGGCAGAGAGGTAAATAGGATCCACAGTGTGCATCTGAATGAACATAGCTGTGGAAATAATCAACTATTAAAAAAGGAAAAAAGAGTGATCATAAGGAGTATGCTTTCAGGTTTTCTCAAGTCATGCATCTCTTCTAATTTGAAAAGATTAAATATTTTTTCTTTTAGGCAGTGATTTAAAAATAAATGACTAAATTATAATCAGCGCCAAAAAATAAAAAAGCAAATGAGTCCTCTTATGGCTTTGATCTCCCTTGTGAAGGGTAAAAGTAGAAGAGTATTGCCACACTTAAAAAAAATATACGTATATATTCAGCACTGACAAGCACACTATTTTTTCCTTTGCTTGTGACTGTGGGTCTTTGCAGTACTTATCAAGGAACCCAAGCACGTTCGGACGCCAGCAAGGTGCAGCAGAGACCCTGCTGCTTCTTTCAACTCCTCATCAATTTCTTGACATAGCTCCTTGAGTGCTTTGTTGCTAGGCTGACTTTTGTCAGAGGTATCTACACAGGGTTGTGATGCATAGCCACTATCTCCAAGAGGATCATCTTCGTAGTCAACGTCTGTATCCACCTCGCTGTGAAATCCTTCGCTGCCATCACTTCCTGCATGGCTGGTCTTGGAGATGAATTCATACACCTCGTCCACGGAGGACAGGGAAGACACACTGGAGCGGGACGCACAGCGCTGCGAGGCCAGGCTGCTGGCGCTGTAGTTGTGATCCTCCTTCGGATCAATGTTGGTGGCTGCACAATCGTTTTCCGGTAAATCTATGGGAGAACTGAAGGCGCTGCCATAACTCCTCTTCTTAGGGGTCTTCAGAGGTTGAGGTTTCTCACCTATGAAAACAAAGCCTGTGAACAAGCAAATATTCCAGTGGGATTACGCACTGCACTGCCACACTGGCCAGTTGCCTGCAGAGGGGAAGCTTAGAGTGAACACTTGGGAGTCAGGAAATCTTATACACATTTACTGTCAGAGGACGATGCTCTTCAGCTAATCACAAATAAAAGCTGCAGAAACAGAGAGGCAGCTAAGAAGTCTGAAACATCTAAAACAAAGAAAAGCCAAAGAAAAGAAAAAATAGCTTAAAAAGGGCGTTGGGGAGCGAATCTATAAAATTCTGTAATGTTAGCAGAAAGAATAAACAAAACAGATTTGCTCTTAACCGCTCTTACTAGTTACAAGCCAGACTATGCTCTGTTATTGAAACTAAGTTTAGAGGAAACATTTAGCTACTGTGTAGAGAAAGAGCAGAATAAAAGACATATGCTTACAGTCTAACATCCCTTGTTCAATGGAAGTATTTAACAGCATCATTGCAGTAGCAGCATCAATATCGGATTCTGTGGGGCAAAAAAAAGGCAGCAAAATGTTAGCGCTTGCGTAAAACATTAGCTGGCAAAGCCAGGTGCCTAGAACACAGGAAGAATATGTATCTATATATATATATTAGCCTGCAATAAAAGGAAAGAAATGCAAGAATCCAAACTTGAGAATGATTCAAATATAATCGAAAATTAAGACAGACCTAACAGGAGTGAGATTTTATGAGCAATATGGTTGATTACAGAAGTCATGTGTCAAATATGACAATCTTACAAAAGCTGATTTCTTCTATTGCACTTGCCAAAGCTGAAGGCAAGAACCAGCAAAATTAAATTTGCATTTGATGATGTTATTGAATTCATCAACAACTGGGCTTTACTTGTAACAGTTTAAAAAAAAGGATTTTGCACATGGCAAAGAAAAGTGCCCAATCACCCTCATACTCTCCTCCTATAAACATGCAAATCTGCAGAGCAAACGTGTCAGTAAAATGCAGCACTAATTCGGTATCTTTTTCCTAGCTGTAACAGCAAGCGCTCTCTTCACCGTATGTTCTCAATAACAAGTCAAATAGGAAAAATGGAGAAGACAAGGGGGAAAATACGCAGAATCGCTTCACCCAGGCAGCATGGAGACACAAATAATAAACAGGCATTTGAAAGATATTTAGATGAACAGCAGTGCTTTTAGTTATAGTGCCAAATGCTGCTCTGTGTTTTGTGGCACTGAGTGGATTACTCTTATCTCAAGAAGGATATTCTGAGGATGACAGCAAAGTCTGAAATCTCTAACTAGAAATAAATAAAATGTTAGCAATGGCATCTTTTACAGCTCTTCTTCCACCTTCCTCCCCCCTAAAAAACCATCAGAAACAGCACATTATAAGCATTAATTGCAACTATGTTACTGACTTTGGGGGTTGAGTATCACAGAATTGTCAATTTGGTCCTCCTATACACATCTTATACCATTTCTGCTAACTTTATCTTTAGGCAAGGAGAAATCTGAATTTCACTTTGGGAATGTTGTACCAACAAGGAAAGGAAACTTAAGTGCTGTTTCCAGCACTTTATAAATCTGTCATCCTAACATCAGTGTACTTTAAGGTCTATCTCATTGCACTTATGAAATTTAATTCTGATTTATCCTTTTTTGAGGGGGCAGCAACAGAGCCACTGAATATAGAAGTCGTATGTATCCAACTGATGAACAAAGAAATAAAAACATGCACAGTTAACTGTGCTGTGCTGAGTACTGTTGTACTCAGGAGGTCAAATCTTCCCCTTTCTATTGAAATCTGCCAATTTCAAATGTCTGTGATTTGCTATCCAAGCATTTGATTTTTGCATATGATGTTGGTATATAAATCCACCTGCTCAGTGACAAGCAATTGCAGACATTAATGCGGCATAGAATCACTCCCCGCAAACTGCGTGTCTGCATCTTCGAAACCCAGAGAAACGGAGGCTCTGCGGTGTGTCCGCTCGCCCTGGCAGACCAGCTGCGCTGTGGGGCAACGTGGCTCAAACAGGAAAACAACCCTCCCGCCTCGGCAGCCTCCGCCACTCAAGCGGGGCTGCGGCACTGGGTGCTGGTTACGCTGCTCAAGTCCTGCGTTGTCAGTTTTATCCTTTCAGTGCAGGACGAGCCTTCAGTGGACTAAGTTTCACTATTGAGTTGCAAGACTTGTGCTCAACGGGGTTCCTTTAAAGAAACACTGTAGTATTCTGCTGCTGGCTAGCTCATTTCTGGCTCCAAGGCACACTAACGTGTTTCAAAAATGAGGAAAACTTTTAAAAGTAGTCACAGAAAAATGAAATAATCCATCTTCTGTTCAGGAGTGGATATTGCTTCTATTCATACCAGAATGTCAATGAAAACCAGATTTCCATCTTAAGTTCACCATTCTTATCTAGACCTGGCTGGTTATAGTCTTTCTCTTGGAAGATTAAGGTAGAAATCTAGAGGACCGAACTGTAGATGTCCAGATTTAAGAAATCCCCTTCTAGCCCAGTAGCAGTTGCGTGGAGGGCTCTTCTGTGCACCAAAAAGCACAAGAGGAGCTGTGCCCTGCTTAGCTGGCACACTTCTACCCACATAGTGGTGATAAAAGACACATTTTGCACCAAATTTTTCTGGCCAATCAGTGAAAAATATCCGTGAAACGATATTCTGAATTGTTTCACCCTCCTTTTGCAAATAGTCTCATGCTCTCCCAGATACCTACAAACACTCAACTTTAAGGCACTTTTGTGGCCTCATCTCACAAGGTTTACACATTGGAATTTGCTCTCTCTTGTTCTCCATTCTTGGTCACCCATAAAAATCCCAAACTACTACAGACAAGTCCTACCATTAGCTACCTAGCTTTCAAACTATGTTTCTACTAAATTACACAGTGTTAAAAACAGGTCATATTGGGGCGGGGGGGGGTGGGGAGTGGAAATGTGTCTCCTAAAGACCTTGCTGGCAGAAGAACAAGAAGTCCTTTCACATCTTGAGACTCATCATACAGATTTTAAGTTAACACACAACATAAAGGGCATCCGAACTATTAAAGGGTTTTTTGGAACCCACCAAACTCTTCAGAACAGGCCCATATACAAATTAAACCATTGCTCAAGATATGCTCATGCCCAGGAGAAACAGAAGAGCAGCAGGAAAGACAAGTCACGTTTACCTTTGAGAGATCGGCCATGACTTTGCTTGAGCACTGAAGTTAAGTAGTGAGGAGAGGATGACCTACTGGAAAGAAATTCAACACATTGAAGTCAAATCCAAATTAGCCAAATAACTTGTGCAAAGTACATTGAACATAATAACATAAAGATTAAAAAGAAAAAAATACAATAAAAATCTCAGCCCCCTAAAGTTTAGTGGACAAACCAAATCAGCAGCAACTTCTCTTGCTCTTCAAAAGCTGGCTAGATACATGGCTTACTGTGCTATGTAAGCCTATCAATGAAGCCCTTAGAAAGTATTTACAAGTGTTTGGAAAGCATCCCCACTGAGGAAAAATCTTGCTGGGAAGAGATCACTTCTACAAACTTTATGTGCTTGCTTAAAAGCTAGATTTACAACAAATATACATGTTTTTTGGTAAGTAAAACCTAGATGTGAAGAAACTGCTGATCTACACAGAACTGTTGGGAGCCCGGGCACAACAGAACGCAAAGGGTGCATGTGTTGGTGTTCAGAAGAGTGCTGAGAGCCCAGCAAAGAAACAAACATCCAAAAAACAACAGGAAAAGAGGAAATCTTAGACAAAACCTGGACACAGTTACTCCATTGGACAACTCAGCCCAGGGTAACATCTGAGCAGCGGATACTCTGCTTCCCTCCTGCTCAGAGCAGCCAGGAGGCTGGTGCAGCAGCTAAGTAGTGACACCAGCACCAAGAAAACACTAGTGTGAATGCAGGGAAGGACTGAAGGACGATCAGCCCTGACTGTTATAGACCAGAGTCCGTTTGTAGCCGCTTGCAAGCGGTTGATTTTAACGTTATCTGAAGCTGGGCTGTTTGGGTGATGCTGTCTGCTTTTTTTGCATTCTCAAGGCCAACTTTGTATTTAGCAAAGCACCATTCAACACATCACAGAACAAAGTGCAAAATAAAGCTCTCTTCCTTTCTTTTTTTCCTATATATCCAGCACTAATTCATTTAATTCTAATCTACTTGAAAAGTGCTAGAAATAAGTAGAACTGAAAGAGTGCACAACTGTTATAATCTCATCAGATGACAATATGTTGGAAGACAATATAGTTAGAAGAATTAAAGATAGTTACATAGTTAGAAGAGTTAAGAAGGATGATGAGCAGGCATTCAGATCTGATATGCAACAGCAGCCTTACAGGGCTAGCGGGAGCGTTTCTAAGGCAGTGTGCCCACCCCTTATATTTATCACACTTAGGCAACTTTCTTTTTCTGAGATAAGGCACAGCCACAAATCACCCCAAAGATCAATAATAAGCTAAGTGCTCAATATGCTTGAAAAAATTATTATTCATCAAAGAACATATAAAAGTAACCTGAAACCCAAGCAATTACTCCAACTACTTTAAAATATTATTTTAAACCCAAAATTTTCATTCTTTAAACTGAATCCTGCATAGACTATTTTTCACTGCTCACTGGCCATCTTCACAGCGCAGGAATCCTCTGCTCTGCACGGCTGTGTGTGCTGGGCACCCATTTAATGCTCTGACTATATTGACTTGCTGTGACACTATCAAACCTCAGCTGGCAACAACGCTCAAGCGAGGAGGAGCGAAACTCATCGCCCATGCCCGGCCCTGCAGCCTCCCTTGTAGCGAGGCTGCTGAGGAGAACGGCCGTGTCCTGCACCTCCCGAGGCGACACCAGCAGCAGGACACAGCCGAGTGGAACGCAAACAAGGAGGCTTCTCTGTGCACCTCGCTAGTGACTAACACAAACACATCCCTCACTAGCAAAGCAGAGAGCAGTTGGTACTGCTAAACGCCTTCATTACTGCACTGCTGCTGGGACATATATGCTCAGTGAACCAGGGACTCTCCTCCTAGCCAGGATTTCAATCTTAATCCAAGAATTTTTAAACATGGGAAAAAATAGGTCCTTCTGTATATGAGCGAAAGTCCTAGAAATGCATTTTTATTATGAAACCCGGAGAAAGAAACCCATTTATTGAAGATGTCTTCAAATGCTGTTATTAAATATTTATTGTTCTTAAAAATACAGGCACTGCGAAATCCTTCATATATTGACTTCTCCAGGAAATTTGCCATGTGGCTTCCTTAGGATCAAGGTCTTCTTGTAGCTGTAATTGTTGGTAAGTGTGACTAATCTCTTAGTGAAAAAGAAAGGTACCGAAAATTCCATTGTTTCAAAACGAAATCCTCATCTGGAAACACCTTAGCATTCAGGTGAAACCTCTTTCCCACCCCCTACATCTAATTTCAGTATATACTATTTATACAAATTAGGTTAACCACAAGTCCAGTGATACAAATACTGAAGTATCTGCAGGACCCCGGGGATATTCAGAACTTAACCTGACAAGGCTCTGCACGAGCTGCTCCACGTTGCATCTCATTTATGTCCCCCTTGCACAGATGGCCGAGGGACCCCTTCCATCTGTGTTGTTCTGTGAATCTTAAGTTTAAAGCTTTATCACATAAACACATTCAATCTTCTGAGCAGGGCTTTTCAGGGGCAAAACTTCACCTGAGTTACCAAAAGAGAAGTTCATGCCTTTATGCAGGAACACCAATACGTGTAAAAACACCATTATCTAGAGCCCAACCACAGTAGTTTCAAAAACCTTTCTGCCCACAATGCAAAGTCTGAAAACACTACCAGCCGCATACTTCCAGATTGCACTATTTCTTAACACTTAAATGCCTCACAGTATTTTAGTAGAGCTTCCATTCCAATGGAAAATTGGAAGGCAGGACAATCCTGCCTTGGCTCTTTCCAACATCAGGATGACCATTTAGAGCCTAAGATGGCTGCAAAGTCAGAGACCACATTCGTAATTCCTAGGTCCCAACATGCAACCTGAGAGGCCAGGCAAGCTCTGCTCATTGCCAGGTACCTCAGGCTTGTGGCGGGTTCTCAAACCCAGGCTCAGGAGCCTGCTGGACTCTAACTAATGCTCCAAGTATCTGCTATCAGTGTCACATCCTGCTCCAGTAATCCCAGTTCCTTCTCTCTTTGTTAAGTAAGCTCCTTGCAGTAAGATAAGGCATAGAGCAATATATACACATCTGTATTATCTCATATCTCACCCAAACTCTCGGCCAGAAGAGATAAACTGGCTATGTGCCTACCTGATTACTGGTATCATCAACTGCAGTATTTTCCTCTCTGCTTTCTATCCTTCTACACACTGTGGTATCTGTATTACCTACTTAGCTGGTGTGCCTTTTCCTATACATAAAAAGGCAACTTGAAACTCCAAAAAAAATCCATTGCCTAACCTTAAAATATATCAGCTGAGGAAGCCCTGGTTCCAGTAGGCTACCCAGAAGCCCCAGAAGCAAAGAAAATGTAAAAAGGTATATATTAGGCTGCAACAGTATATAAAAGCTCGCTCATTATTTGCTTCAGAAAGAAGAAGAAGAAAACTTGCTCCTGCCCACAAATGTTGTGAAATCAGTGCTCCCTTCCCCTTCCCTTCTTAAACTCTTCCAAAATTATAAAAGTGATGGGGATACTAATCTCAGCTCTACTATCTGGGAATTCTAAGATCATTAAATTCTCCCTGTCTTGTCTATGCAGTTCAGCTAGGTCCCACTCAGCTACTTCCCTCTAGCAGAGAGCTGCAAAATGTCAACATTCACTGGGCATTTCCTCTGTTGGGTGGATTAACATGACCTGATGCTGTAGTTGTAAGAGAAAATTTACTTACCTTGGCGGTGATGCTGGTGGAGTATAAAATGCAAGTGCTGAAGGGAAAGGTTGCTTTTTCAGTGCTTGAACTAGGTTAGGCTTATACTCTGGATCAACACACCATAACGAACCTTTTCCATTCACCTGCAAGAAAAAAAAAAAAAAGTACTTTGAATTAGAAAATCCAGGAATAAAGTTACTACAGGCATTCCTAATCGAGTATGCCCAAGACCCAGCATAGTGTAATTGTCCCTCTTTTTCACTCCAAATGTCAGCATTCCCTAAAGTGAGCATGTATCCCCAAAACCTTTTGTAACAGTTACAGAAACATCTGTGCTACAGCTTGGGGTACTACATACACACTAGAGCCCCACTGCCATCCAAGTCTGTCCCCTGGAAGCAGCAAATCTTATTTTGCACAAGGGAAATATGTCTCTAAGCTCAAGTTAAGTGTCTGCAGGCATCAGTGATGTGACAGTCATCTGATTAACAGACTGGGAACTAGCGTCCCTTTTCCTTAGCTTAGATAGGACCACATACTCCCTTAACTTTAACGATACGACATCCTGTAAAAGCAGCTGGTCCAACACCCAGCTACAGACTCTTATTACTGCACTCCCAAGTGTTCAGAGTCTGAAAACCTAATTTATTTGACACACCTAACAACATTACCACCATTAAATTCGACATGCCAGAAAATCGATCAAGATAAAGTTTCTCCTGCTCTCTCAGGGGTTTCTTCACCTATTTACTATTTAAAGAAAAAGTTATTTTTCAAGCCAGTTATTTCTTGTAATAGAGAAGAGGGAAATTAGGTAGAAGGAGTCAAAGCAAACCTAACATCACTGTGATAGATGACCTAACAGCTCTGTGCAGCACTGTCAGGTTTTTCTAGCGAAAGAGACATTACAGAAGTGCTAACACACGTGGCAGATGAGAGGAGTAACCCCGAACCTGAAGGACAGGATACCTCCACAGATTTTTTTTTTCTCCTCTTAGACATAAGCAAGACTAGAAGCTGCAAAAATGTAACCCCACAGGGCTATTCCCACACGCAGGGCAGGGTGCACTACGCTGGTTGGGTACCAACATGGGGAGCACTGTTAGCTGGCTCCATCCATCACCTTCAAAACAGACTGACGCCCTGACCCCCTTCTCAAATCTCTCCTGGAGCTCACTGAGCTATTGCTTCGCTACTACTCCCCCGCAAAAAAACTAGCCCACCTCTAGCTTCTTCCTTGGAGCCCTTTCAGGCTCACAGAGCAGAGAAAATCCTCCCAGCAAGCCACCACTTTACGCTGTATATCTGCTGTTTCAGGGAGCACTTTCACTTAACATCTCATGCACTGAACCGTGGGCTGCAGCCAGAAGGCTGCTGGTTGCCTCTTTTCATTCTTCTAGGCACGCATATCCATCAGCTTTTTGACCTGACATAAAATTAACACAAAAAATGCTGGCGGGCCCTGCAACAGAGACCTCATCCAGCAAACCCTGAAGCTGCACAATCCATTCAGTGTAAGGGATGACAAACTGAGCGACTTCTTTTGGTAGCTGCCTTGGATCAGATGTCATGTGAAACCGCACTGGGGCTCGAGGTTGACTCCCATGCACCGTTATTGGTGCTAAGGGCAGATTCTCAGTAAAAGTGATGATCCAGCGTCTGCGGAGTGGCTCGTGAATAAAGTCACTGTTGCACTCAGACCCGCTGATCAAAAAAACTACAAAGTGGAAAGGCAAAAGAGATTTCTAGGTAGTTCTACACACTGGTTTCTGATCAGTGCTGTGCTTTAGGAGAAAGCTGTGCATGACTGAAGCTGAAAATCCAACAAGGCACCGGTACATCCAGCTTTAACGCAAGCTGGTGGGGTTACTGCAAGCAGCTGAACCACAGTGGTCGATTCCCTGTGGAACAAGGGGGACGGTGCATGGGTCAGGCTTTGGCAGTCTGTGCTGCCAAACACAAATTAAGCTCTGCCGTTTCCCCCTGCGAAGACAAGGCTGGGATGATCAGAACCTTACACTGCCCCGGGGGTGTCTGCTGCACAGCAGTAGTGGGGAATTTTCCACCTGCCGCTGCTGTACTTGCTGAAATGTAGATGCAATGTTTATGTAACGGCTTCCAAAGCGAGCAGCCATTACGCTATATTGACTCCAGACCTTGAAACAAACTGACACTTAAAACAAATTGTCTGAGAATTTTTGTTATGATTGTCATCCTTTTTGCATCCCTCTCACACTTGACTTGCAGCATTTTATCTAGATGGATAAATAAAAACAGGGGAAAAGAAGTCTTGAAGTTTAAGCATTTAGACTTTCAAAATGACAGTAATTTTGAGGCTGCAGCATTTCTCAGGGTTGCGCGAGGGCAGCTTGGGTTGGAAACAAGATGCTCCCCATGGTCCTTTCACTCTCACATGGAGAGAGAGAAAATAAATAATTAAAAGCAACCTCCCCACAGATGCCAGGAAAAGCAGGGAGTTCTGTTAAGATCCATGACCGCAGTCCCTCGCTGTCACTGTCCGACCTCCCAAGGGTTGCAGCTGCACAGAGGGACCGGGCTGCGCGCAGGCAAGCCACGCTGCGCAGGGAGCTGCTCCTGCCTCCTCACCCCTTCTGCCACTAGCACTGACGGAAGCCAAACACTGCCCCGAGCCGGCAAGTGAAGAAAGGCCTGGAAAAGAGCAGGGACTTCCAAGGGGCTTTTCATTGCCCGTCTCCCCAGCTGAAGCTGCTGCCCACCAGGCCCCAGCACCACAGGAGCCCAGCCGAAGCCCCGTGGACACCAGCCATCCGCAGCTGCGATGAGGAGCCTCGCGAGTCCTGACCAACAGCTCATCGCGGTGACCCGAACCAAAGGGTGATATGTGCTTTAGCCGAGCAGAAATTCGACGTGCAGACACCCTGTTTCCACTGCATGAGGTGCCTGCTCTAAAGGACAGCTCAGAGCAGTTTCCCTCCAGTGCTCTTTGCCTCGTTCTACTTCATCACCATGAGTGTGATGATGAAGCATGGCCTTTGCAACCTGCCGTGCAGGAGGGCAGAGGAAGAACAGGCCTCCTCCTCCTCCGCAGCACACAAGGCCCACGTCCCCAAGAGGTCCCTGGGGATGTGCTCCCAGCCAGGCCAACAGGCACACAGAGGCCGGCCATGGAGCCCGACACTGCGGGACGCTCGAGAGGGAGGTCCCCACAATCAGGGAGGTCCCTTGCTGGTGCTGCTGCCGCCCATGCCAGGCTGGCAGCAATAGCCAGCCGGGATCAAACCGTGAATTGTGCCACAGGACAGCATGTGTGGGACATAGACCCCCTCCACACGCTGACGTTCTTCCAGCACGAGAGCCAGATCTATCCCTCAGGCTTTTTAAAGCGTGTTCCTTTACCCTAACGATAGAAAACACACTTCACTGAGGCAGCGTGCCACAAGCCACTCTCCTCCCATAAGCCCTGGGATAGAAAAGAATCGAGTAAAATAAAGTAAGAAGAAAAAAAGAAGGAAAAAGGTATCAAATCATTTAGTCACCTTCGAAAAGCAAGAGGCATCAGTAGCACAAGGTTGCAGACAGCAGCCACAGCAAAAGCTCAGAAGCTACTGTCACTCGCTGTTAAGAAGCCACATCTTAGGAGCCCTGTGGATGTCTGAGGCCTCCTAAACAAGGAGCATCAGCAAATGCCCAAACACTGACTGGTAGCTCTTAAACCATGGGAGCTTCCCAAGTGGAAACAGCTGAGCTTGAAGGACAGAGTCACTGCCTTGCACAAGGCGCCCCAAACCCCAGGCTCGCCAGTCCACGTCACTGTTCCCGCAGAGGTGCTTGTGCACGGCGGGAAGCTTCACACTGACACATGGTGCTTCTCACGCTCACCCAGCAGGGCAGGTAGGGCCTCCCCCACACAGACTCATTCATACTTGTCCAATAGCTCCGTTCAGAAGCTACAGGAATCCCACCAGCTCACGGCGTTTCAGCAGCTTCGATGAGCAGTCAAAGCAGTAACTGACAGACTACGAGATTTTCCTCTTCTCCCGAGATTCAGGGCTTCCTTCCCTAACACACCCACATGCTTCTTCCACACGTGGCTCTGCACAACCACTGCTGAACTGTACAGGCTCAGGGACCTGTTTCATTCACACGGGTGCAGATGGTAGCATGTCATTTAGAGCATTAGAGCACCTGAATCTCATTAACTCTTTGCTCTTTCAGCAGGACTCTGCTACACAGCAGCTACTGCACTTGCCACGGAATAGCAAGAAGCTAACCAAAGGTGATGGCAAACCTCAGTACATCAGCAATACCGACTGCCACTAAGCTTCCCACATACATCCAGGCTATCTACATCCAGAGGCTGTCAAACATGCCGCACACTGCATGCAATTCTGATAAAAAGCCTGTTACCATTTAAGCTGGTGTTTGAACACGTGGGTTCAGGTTGTTGAGCTTGTTTGGCACGTTTTTCAAGCTAGAGCTACCTCCTTGAGGAGCAGGATGGGAAAGCTGAAGTCCCAAGCAAAACCATTTAAGTCAGCAGAAGAAATAATTTATGTGGAAAAGAATATCCTCGAGTCAAGAGGGGGATCTTTACATACAGCTTGTGTCATAGAGACTGTACCACACACAGACATCCACCCTTGCCATAAGACCCTGCCATGTTTTAACAGAAGATAAAGCAATGCAATGGGAAAGCTGGAACTGCATTAAGTGTAAGGAATGTAAAAGCTAGGTTAGCGTTCAAGGCAACTTTCAGACTGAGAAGCATACCCCATCTCCGTGTTTTGATTCAATTTTCCTATAAGAACTGTTTTTCTTATACTAAAGCAAAGTTCTTGCTTTCTCCCTTTTTCGTTTTTTTCAGCAGATGTCAACAGTGAATGAATGAGAAAAGCTTAGGTACATATGAGTACAGAACAGGAAGGACGGTCAAATACAAACTCTGTTCATTTTGAGATACATCCTGCTAAAAATGTACCTAAGAATTCCTTGCATCCATGAGTCCATTAAAGCACTGAGAAAATCAGAATATATCTGATTTACAAATAAGTCCATGTCATCTTAGTTTGACCTTGTTTTTCCTGACAGTTACCTAAAACTGAAGTTTTTGTCTACAGTTACCATATGGACTTGGATCCAGCCTTGTAAATACAGTGTGTCTTGAAGGTAATATACCCTGGCTATGACTAAGTTTACATGCAAACTGGCAAAAACTTGCCCTGGAAATGTGCCACACTGTGTCAGCTGACACCCAAGCCTGAGAGCCATTTGGTAGCCCCACAGTCTATCTGATTTCACAGCATGATGGTAGTTAAAAGCTAAAAAAAGCAGTGAAGAGGGAACACGCCTGGAAATTTCAGCAGGTAAAAATACAGAAAACAGCAGTCAATAGGAAGTACAACACAACTCACTCAACTGCTGTTGGCTTCTGTGCAGCCCCAGCCTTTCGCATTTTTGCCTCCCTTGGCCTTGCCTCCTCTTCCTCAGTCCCGCGTGAGCATCACACGTCTCACTTGAGTTCCTGCGTGTGATTCCTGTTGAGAGCTGGCACCACAGTGGGCACAGACAGCTTGAGGAAAACACTCCTTCCACTACGGGACACAGCAACATGCTCACTATAGATGCAGCTTCCAGGGCGTAAATGGCCCTGGCAGCAGCCCTCCACCCAGCACATGCAGAGCAGCCGTTCAGGAGCTCAAGAGCCAGCCGGGTACAGCTGCACAACTGCTCCAACAACAGTCCTCCATGGGAGACACCCTAACCAACCACTCTTCCTAGTCATCAGGGAGCTCCAAAACATATAGGTGAAAAGTCACTTTTTTTTTTTTAACGGAATATAAACAAGAATCATATTTTATTTTCTTCATCCTCAAATAAACAGGTTTGTCAAAGCACAATAAAAAGATTCAGCAAAAAGATCTTCTAACACTGACATCTAACGTTGCAAGCCGAATGCCACAGCCTGACAAAACTGTAATTAAGTGTAAGCACTTACACTAACATGCTAGCCAACTTTAGAAAGGATGCGTCACAGCTAACTCCACCCTGGTCAGTACCAAATAAAAGCACAGGACAACAAAAAACTCTTCGTTATTTGTCACAAGTGGCATTTCTAAAGAATCTACAGTTGCAAATGAAGTGTCAAGTCATATGATTTCAACACACAACTACATGGGGGGGAAAAATTAAGAACATCAGCTGTCTCCCCATCAACTTCCAACGTATCACACATCCTTCCCCTTAAGGCTCACCTTGCCATGGCTTCTCTCCACCTTTCGGAAACATTTGTTCAAGGAAAGGTTGTGTCGGACAGAGTTCTTCCACCCCGTGGGCGCTGTGGCAAAGTAGGGGAAGCGCTCCAGAATCCAGCTGTAGATTTCCTTGACTGGCAAGCTCTTATTTGGAGAATGTTCAATAGCCATGTAAATGAGAAGGCTAAAGGAGTAAGGGGGTTTGGAAGTGGCTGACTTTTTCTCCGGATTCTGGTAGCAAGAAGGTGAGAAGGATGGCAAGCTATCGCCCTCAATGTCATACAAAGGGCTAACAATGGGAAGACCCTCACTTCCGAGGCTGAAGTTTGTTAGCAGGTTAGTACTTTCATGCAGCCAGTTCAAATTCGTGAGCTCGTCGTCTGTGGAATCGCTGTCCACCACGGTGGCCTTTGGCCTCCCAGCATCGACTGCATCGGGCAAACTTCCCATTCTATGGAGCTGCCTTAATCCTGCGGCTCTTTCTGCTCCTGGTGTTTCAGCTTTCTTATCCGGAGTCATTCCAGTGACTGGACCCATTTAGTTTTATTGGTCTGCAATAGATAAAACAATTAGAAATCAATGTAAACTTCAACATTTTGCTCTGTTTCAGCCCACCAAATCATGAAAACCCAACAGCAGGGCAATGCTGAACCATCCCCACATCGTACAGGCAAGGCACTATTGCTGATTGAGAGCCAGCATCCAAGAGTAACCTTATGAGCACTTGCTAACTCTCCTCAGTTTACAACCAAAGTTATGTTAATCACTTGGAAACTGCTATGTATCTTTAAATTCCAACTTAGCAATAGCTATTTTGAAGTCACCATCTAAAATAAAACTGAAAAGGAGCTTTACAGGTAGGTTTTAACCCATTCCATTCACACATGAGTTATTTAATTGTGCTCATTATATTATAAATTAACCCCATCTAGAAGTGTTTGATGTAGGTCCCCTAAAGAAGAAAAAGCTTGCAGAACTTAAACCACTGTAAAAGCAAGTTTACGATGGTCTCAGATCAAATGCAGCCATTGCACCTCTCCCCCCACCCACAGCCGCTGCTCCCCTTTCTGCCAGAGAGAGACACAGCCAACTCAACCTGCCCCTGCTCAGGTGACAAGGAGGGACACGGTCCCCTCCCTGTGGCGCGGCCACCCCAACGCGCTGTCCGCGCCGGCAGCGTCACCCTGCGCCGCGGCACTGCCCTCAGCCCTGCTCAAGGAGTCCTCACCAGCTGAGGTGGCTGCTGACCACAGGCTTCACACTCCTACCTGCACTTAAAATATTAAAAAATTATACAAACACATACATGCACACTATAATTTTACATATGTATATATCTTCAAAGTCTGGCAATCTATCCCATGGAAGAATTATGCAAACAAAAGTTGTTTTCTTGCTTGTATAGTTTTAAAAAGGGTCATGCAGCAAATTGCATTGTACTGACGGCTGTTTTTCCTGCTGATGTAACCACGTTTGAGCTTCCCTGTGCCTAGAGCACCGCACACAGCACTGCATCAGAAACACCAACAGTAAAGGCACTTTACAGTCACAGCCACTTCAACATGCTATAACTGCAAGGCCCTCCTACTATGCATGCAGTTTATCAGCAAGGCGGAAGGGGGGGGGGAAACAAAAACAAAACAAACAAAAAAATCATCTCCTTGACCCAGGATTGTAATACTATTCTGGTAGGATGCTCCAGCTCCAACTGCACAAGAGAGAGCAGACGAGGACAGTTTTCATATTGCATCTTGCCAGACAATTCCACAAAACTTATCACATGTTTTAGCAGCTTTTGCAGGACTTTCTTTCTGCAGGCACCTACAGAACTACTGGTTTAGTGGGCTTGTCTGTGCTCCTGCTAGCAGGAACATACAACATCAGGCAACCCCAGGAAAATACCTCCCACTGCAAAAAGACAGTGAAATCTCTGGGTGCTGAACAACATAACGGTGCCTCCTCCTTCAGCATGACCGTTACCAAAGATTGGTTGCTGTCACTTCTAGTGGCTTGAGCAACAAGACAGGGTTTCTGCTGCCCAAGTAGATGCTGGTGCAGGAAAAATATCAGCACACAGTTATGTGTGGTATTGTGTACATCCCATGGAACAAAACGGTGTTCGTGCCTATCGCTGCTGCACAGACAGAAGTGAAAACAGATACATTTATGAGTATGAAAAACAAATAATCCTGGAAAGCAAACAACAAAATAAAGTCAGATAAAGCCTATTGCTACCAAGATTTTATATCTGTCTAAATAATAAGATAACTAAAAATTGTCTCAAACATTATTATTGGGGTATTCTGGTCTCTAGGATATATTTATTCAAGCAAAAGTTGGGCTTTCTATTGCAAGGACAAGTTTGGAGTTATTAGCCATTTGATATTGCTCCTTTTAGAAAAGTGGAGTGCAAGGGAAATGAGGGACGGATGTGGCAGCACAAAAACAAGACGGGCTCCAGCCGAGGACCTCATCCACCTCCCACTCCCTAGCGGAGGCCAGGGTGAGAGCCTGGTAGCATGAGTGGGTGGTAGGGTGGTGCAGGGTGGCTGCAGGGCGGTAGCATGAGGACAACTGCAGCCGGACACACATCCCGCTGCCTCCAGCTGCCAGGACACAGCTCCTCCTGCTGCAGGACGTGCATGGGGCTCCCTGTCAGCAAATTCTTCTCCTTTCTTCATCCGTTTCTCTTCTTCGACAGCTATTCTGAAGGCTTCCTGGTCATTTCTGATCCCTCTCTCCGGGGACTACCTGATTCAGGGCAACGGAAGACCACGACGCAACAGCAGGGGACAGGCTACCTGGCTGTGCCCAGCAAGCTGTGGAGCAATCTCTCCATGTTATTCCGTGGAGAAAATCAAAATCTTCTGAAGATTTTCAAAGACATAAACCCACCGCTCCTGCTCCATGAGCGGAATTGCCACAGCAGAACACGAAATGGAAGGGAAACTTGTCCTCCATGAAGCAGGCAACGGTACCATGGCCTGCGCTGCAGCAGAAACCTTCCCAAGAGCAGGAGGGCAGAAACCTTCCTGAGAGCAAAAGAGTCATTCCCTAAGATCTCACCTCAAGCACAGCTGTTTGGGCAATCTGACCTTCTTTGTAACAACATCTGTACCTCTGCTTCCCAGCACTGGTGCTGGAAATCACTCCAAATTTGCTATTTACGTGCAGGAACTGGCAGGATTTAACTACTAGCTCCGTCCCTGAAAAATTTAAAGCAAACTGAACTGCCCAAATAGCTTGTCAAAAATAACTTTGCCCCACAGTTTACTCTTCCCTCAAGCCATCAGAATAGATTTACACTGGCAGCCAGTGAATGCTGGCTTTCAACGGAGCAATTTATACATATGTCTCAACTATTTACCTTTTGAATCCTTTCTTAAGTCAACAAACAAACAAGGAAAAGGCTAGTGATATAATTGGTGAAGGGGGAGAAACCCCAACCCTGCCGCAGTGTGGGCTGCACCGTGTTCTCCCTGCTGTGCAGGTCACGTCCTTGCTCCACTCCTGCAGGGCAGCTCTGGGCCGGCCGCGCCACGCGGCAGCACAGCATCAGCTATAGGACGTGGTTCCCATTACGGGGAAGACCCCTTTGCAAATCCCCAGCCAGGAGAGCAGGCCGCGAGCTCGCATGCTTCCACACGGACACATTTTAGGCTGTTGCACTCCCTTTGTGAAGCTGAGGTAATAAAATCTGGCTTGTAACACAAATATGAGCTTGACACTCCTCAAGTCTTTTCAGAGGTAAAGAGGGAAGGAAAACATCAGCCTAATTAAACTGTCTTTTAACATCGGGTGGACACTGTGGTGTCAAGATGCTGTTTGTTTGCAAGCTATTATGCGTTTGCAGAGAGTTAATTAGAATAATTAACTCCCTCTTCAAAAAGAAAACCATTTGCAAGCAGTGTACTTAGAGTGGCAAAAGCCTGTCTTGCTCAATAAGAGCATTACCAAAAGTTATGTATATGATTCACATTATCTTCCCAGTTTGTCACCTCACACATCCACCCCATGGACACATCAGCAGAATTGAAAATACTTTTTAAAACATTATCAAGGCTATTAGGCATGGTCTAATAAATAGGAAAAAAAATACAGTTCCTAACTGCACTTAGGAACTAACTACTGCAATTTAGACCAATTTTCATTGGTCTAAATGAAATTCTGCATCAAGCTTCAACAAAATATGCAAAAGGAAAAGTTGTTTCTAACAAAATCATTGCTTAGAACAGACCACATCGAAGCTCTCTGCTGAACCACCTGTCTGTGACGGTCCTTAATGTTCTGCATCTTATTCGCATTACTGCAATGGAGTGAAGTGGTTCTCCAGTCTCAGCCCCAACCCAGTAATGTACTTTACTGCATAAGATTCTGCACTTGATTTTCTTTGTTTCAGAGCAGAGTGTTCTAAGCTTTAACTCTGCCTGTTTTTCTACGGTCTGCTACTGCATCTGCCTGGGAAACAACTGATGTCAGCAGCCTTCCCACCGCAAAGAATTGCAAACTATCCAAAGCTCCCCCTTTCACCAGGAGAGGATAATCTCGGGACTCCACAGAGGAGTTCGCTCACTACAAGACAAAATTCTTTGCACCTCCTCAGCTCTCAAGCACCCAAGGACCACAACGACTACAGGAATTACTTTAATTCAACTGGTCGAGCGCTGCTCTCTCTGCAGCGGCGCTGCTGCTGGAGTGCATTTGAAGGGACACAAGTGGTTGGTTCAACTCACACGTGCTTCCTAGAGCACTCATCAATCACGGCCACTTAGTGGCATGGGAAATTCACTATATATTTCTCTACATATGTATTCTGCTAGCCTGTGAGCATATGGAACAATATAAACATAGCCTATAAATTGTAACTTCCGCGCTCATCCTCTGCAGGGACTTTACAGTAACATTTTATGCCAAGGTGCCATGACTGACCAAAGCAACCTTTGCTATGAGCTAAAAGGTCTTGTGGACAGGGATGGCCAGAGGACGAACAACGAGAGCAGAGCGTGAGGGAAGGAAAGGCCATATACATGTTCCACCAGTATGGACACTGCAATAAAACTGTGCAGGTTTGGACCTCCAGATTCGTTGTTTCTTGCTCTTATCCATTAGAGTGGTCTTACTGCCACCCCCTCTGCCTCTTGAACTACCTCTGTGCTAGAAAAAACGGCAGGACAGGAGGCATCTGCTGAAGAGGAGAGACACTCTCCATCTCCCCACCCTCCTGTCATCCCCAAGCCCATCTTGCCAAAGGAGGAGGACAGACGACAACCATTCAACTGACCTCTCTGGCTGGCATTTCGCATGCCCAGAAACTCACTGCAATTCCCGCAGTGACAGCCCCAACCCTGGAAGCAGCACCAGGATGCAATCTCCAGCCTCCTACATCCAAAAATAAAACAAACCATCTGCTCTCTTGCTTTAAGCACAGGTCTGAAAACGTGCAAGTTTCCACTGACTGGGTCCTACTAGCTTTGCCCTATCAATAAGTACACAGTAAAGCAAGCATGTTGTGATTAACATTAACATTTGCAACTGAGAGCTGCAGCCTAAGGCACCTGCACCCTGAGGAGTTCAAGTATCCACCTTCTGTATGCACCTCAGGGGGAAAAAAAGCCAATCAAAACACCTACTCCTCAAACACAGAACACTACAGGGGACGTAAACATTACTTTGTGATATAATCATGTACAGAGATCTATGGTAAGAAGGTTAAAAGTTAATCAAGACTGTTTGAATAGAAGTTAGGAAGCCTCAGAAACAAGGCAAGAGAGACAACTTTCCTTCTAATATCTTTGTGATTCTTGTATCACACAAGAGCTCATGGAAGAGCTGGGAACAGGCCTCAGTTGTAGTAAATATGAGTCCAGCATCTGCAGCCTTGTTATGTCTCCTTTCTGTGGGACTTTTCCACTACCCAAACACAGAGGCAGAGTCCAAAGGGCAGATTACGGCTGGTTTAGAGAGGCATTAAGACATCAGAGGGCGATATTCGGTGTCACAAGACAAACCACACACTGCTCTTACCTCAGGAAACCAAGCCAATATTGTCCAGTACTTACTAGTTCACTAGAAACCGAAGAAATAAGGTGAGCTCACATTACACACTGCGCACCAAATTTCAGCTATGAGCACACAAGCAGCTATCAATCCCCCTGAAAATTATGCCCAGGAACAAGGTTCTTGCAAGGTAGACTAAAAAGTTACACAGGCACAACCTCATGATTTTGTTTCCAGTATTTTCGCCCAAAATACAGAAATTGGAATTGTTTCTCCAATATATTTTGATTTGCATGTAAAATGTGATGTTTTGCTAAAGGCAAGGTGAATAAATTTTCCTCTGAACTAATATTAGTCTATTACTAACACTAGTCTATTATCTCTGTTAAATCTTCCATAGACGAAACACACACACACACACATCTAGAAATGCAGCACCATCTGGCTAGGAATAGTTGCTGCTCTGAAGTAACAGGATATGAATTGCCTTTTTTCCTGTAAGAAAGAAAAAAAAAAGCCAAACAGCAATACAAAAATAAAGGCTTGGAGAAGATGGTAGTTTTTGCCATCTTTTTTCTAATTTCATAGAAATTTAAGTTTGGGAGAGGCTGCGAGTTCTTCAGAATAGTAGATAAAATCTGTAGTTAAAGCAGGTTTGTGCATCCCTACGTGACACTACTACAACTTCACTTTGATTAAAGATGTTGAGCCCTGCTACACTCTACCACATAAAGGAATAACCTGGGAGTGTTTTATGAAAACAAAGCTCCGGTACTTTAAGCCAACTGTTTAATAAAACAGGAATTCAGCCTATACTTGCACAGGGGCCCCATGCTTGCTCGTGGGAGAGTTTTCTCCCCCTTTACTGAGGGAGGCCCTTAGAGAGGCAGCACAAAGCAAGGCAAGAGGCACAAAGCAAGGGGAGAAGACAGGGTGGAAATTCCCCATCCTGGCCTTGGTGACACAGCAAGAAGCCACACTGACCCAGGACATGTCACAGGGCCACCAGCAAGGCTGTTATCTTCCATATATTGTTTGCTAATGGATCTTCAGGAGCTAGGCTCTAACCTGGACCAACGTGAAGGCAGCAGTTTCTGTCACTTACTGGTGCAAGCGCCAGGATTTGCAGGGTTTCCCAAGTGCAGTGAAGCTGCTGTTACAAGAAGTCCATCCCTTAGTCTGTAGCTGACTTGCCACACGTCCTAGTGAGGAAGTCCTCAAACTGATACCCAGCCCGAAGCACCATTTTGCCAGCAGGCTGTTCCTGAGGATGCCTCAGCTCCGGCAGAAGCCAGGTCCATGGCAACAGGCTGTATGAAGTATCTCCGGCCCCCCAAAGATGGCATTATTACCCGCTCCAAAACTCACCCAAGTCATCTCGCCGGGTAACGCCCTACCATTATAAGGAATACAAAGCTTTATTTAAAAACCACAAACCCAGAACACACTGCAGTTTATTTTGTGCCTAGTTACTGTGCTGCTGGCGCTGCGATTTGCCCAGCCTTTCCTTCCCACAGGACTACACGATTGCACTCGCTGTGCAGCAGCATCCAACGTAAAGGTGCCACAGAGCAACCACCGGGAGCGGGACAGCTCAGGCTAGGGCAGCCTTCTCCAGAACTACACAGACATTTCTATTTCTGTAGGACAACCAGGTCACCTAAACCAGCGTATTTGGGAAATCACAAAACTCAGTAACAGGACACCAATTCCTTCAGAGACTAAAAAATACAATGTCTTGTCCAGTGGTGATAAGGAAGAAATAATTTTAACCCAGGAGAAGAGATTTTTTAACCCTATTGTAACTGTGGCAAATGAGAGCACATTTGTAACTGTGCTCTGCAGCAAGCTCAGTGCACGCACCCTCGGTTATAGAGCAGCAATATCTGTGTGGTCTACGTATAAGTTTTTACCAATATATTTAAGCTCTGTGAGAGTATTAAACAACATTTTAAAAAAATCTTAAACAAACAAAAAAATTGGCATGCAAGCAGCTATGCTAATTTTAAATTCATTTGTTGTTTTTGCTTATTTCTGTGCATTTACAAGAAGCGTACCTACATCAGGGATTATGCTTACACATGAGCATATACACAGTGCCATTGAAACGGCACAGGAATTTCACATATAACTGACTGCCGCTGCTCACATGGGCAAGTTCACAATGAACTTCCAGGTCCGCATGCCTGCAGCCTAGCGGCAAGTAAAAATCTGCACGCACGAAAGGGAACAGCAACAAAAATCCTGGTACAACTAATGAGAAGCCAGCAGCAAAAAGTTGAGCACACCAAGACCACGGCACCCATGCAGCCAGGGGCACCGAATGGCCGGCAGCGGCCCCTGCTCCCGCACCGCGATGTTCCTGCTCCTCGCTTTGTCACGGGCCCCATCCTGCCTGCCCGTGCACCAGAGCTGCTTTTCAGAGGGCAGGTTGGATTTAAATTCCAAAAGCGCCGCGAAAGGGCCAGATTTGATTACAATGCTATGTGATGTCACGTATCCAGGACAACTGCGGCACTATGGTCTGCGGGGGACAAAGCCGCCTCCTGGGCATGGATTTCGGCAGGGAGGTGGGCGATGCTCCACTCCCCTCCTTCTGCCAGCCAAACGCAGAGGGAAACTGAATACACAAACCAGAGAAATGCTCACTTGCAGGGCTAAGACAGAGCTTATTAAAATCAGGCTGATGAACAGAGACTCCAGAAACCTGTTGGCTTATACATCTCTTTTTGACCTGGGTATGCATAAGGCTCCACGGAGAAGACAGGGTTTTGGGGTATTCAACAAAATATTTTCAAGCTTCCCTCATTTTTAATGACCCTTTAATGCTGATACTCTCCCAAATCCAGTGATCTAATTAGGGGACAGAGAAAAAAAAATAAAGAAAACTGGTGAAAAGATCCAGTATCAGGAAAAGGTAAAACTACTCTGCAAAATTTAGAAAGGGAAAAGAATAAAAACTTACCATAGCTGGGGGCAGTACAGGGAAGAAGGCATGACAGACTTCATTTAGTTTTGTGATTTATATGAAAGCAATTTTTTATTATTTTATTAAACAAACACACACACAAGAGCATTTCTGTGATTAAAATAAATAAATTCCATAAAAATGATAGTAAGACTTCAATATGACAGGACAATAATCCAGATTCTGTGCAGATGGGCCTTTAATGTTTTGTCCCAGAAACTTTGAGACATTTATTACAGTTCTGTCCACAAAAAATTTAAAAACGTGAAATGCTTCCAAAGACATCAGTCAGTTTTGGACCCAGTGCCTCGTGCCTCAGATTTAAAACATTCACATTAAAATAGTTTGAATATAATACAACTATTATATTTAATAGAAAAAAAAAGGGAAGAGAGCAACAGCAAAACCTAAAATATATATTTTTAAATCCTGCTGTTTCTGGAGAAAACAAAAAAAAAATTAAAAAAGCAGGAGTGTTTTTAAGAAAAATCCTTTAATGCCAATAGTAGCTTTTCAAAAGGTACCTTCAAGTCCTACTTCCTAAATTTAGTAGAGCACTTGCTAAGCAAAATAAAGAGAATGTAAACCACTGATATGTTCACAATGGATCCATCTGAGCACATGCCTTGCGAAATAATTCTGATGCTAATTTCAAGATAACTGACACACGTCCCTTCCATCCTCTAGAAACAGAAGTGAATATTCTTATTGCTACATTTCAGATGGTGTCACTAACAATTATCAACATTATAAAACATAATACTACCTTTTTTCTTACAGCTTTTCTGCATTCCTCAGCATTAAAATAACAGGACTCCCGAGTTTCAGCTGAAAACCAAAAATCTGAAGCGACCCTGTGCAAGATTTAAGAGCAACATCAAAGCTATAACCCAGCTACTGCATTACAAGTCTAACTCTGTGAAACCACACGGCTTTCATTGATTTCTGTTTTCAAGCTACTATTACTCAAGTATTCCTTACAGCCCACATTTTGATCACAGCTTTTCAAGACTCTCTGGTGCCCATTGAGGACACACACTCAGGCTTCTGCCTTGACGTGTGCTTCATTTTCTTACCAATGCTATCCTGAAAGCTCCATAGGCAGGATGCTAAAACATCAGCATCCATATGTGCTGAGACACGCCAAATAGAGGAGTAGTACCCACTCATTTTACTACATAAATTACTTTATATCAGAGTAAACTCATTATTCATAAGGACTGCTGCATAAAAATATCTTTTCTACTCTACAGTATCCACACAATGCAATGACTGGGCCAGCCAGGTTTCTTGCTTAGCAAAATTGTCCAGTTTTCCATGCAGAGTCCTTTACTTTAAAAGCATGTCTTCAAATGAAATCCTACAGAGGATGAAAAGGTAGCTGTGCTAACAAAGCTAAACTTTGAAAACACAAGATGATATTTGACACTTAAGAGCGTGTTCGAAAGTCCAGACGTGCAGTAGTTTGTACTTTGACTAGTCAACATTCCCCAAACAATCCATTTTGCTGATAACCTGTCTGGCAATTCTGGCTCCCAGACTGGAGGCTGAGGGTTGGGTAATTACTGCAGGGGGTTGTCAACAGTCGTCCCAGCTCCCACCCAAACAGCTTTATTCTGTGCACGCTTTTCAGTCATTAAGTCCTCCTTAAAAATGGAAATAACCTTTCAGGCAACTGCAAGGAAGTCTCTGCAGAGAGATGCCACGACGCCAGTCAAAGACACATCAGCCTGTGCGCACAGACCCGGAGCCCTCGGACCTTACCTCACCCAGCGCTACAGCACTGTATTTCAAGAATTGATCCACTGTTAAGTCCAAACAAGCTGCATTAGCCAGTTTGGACTAGAACTGTCACCTGCACAAGTACACTCAAGCACATCACATTAGGATACTCCACCAGGAGAGACAAGGGGAAAACAAGGCTGTCACTAGCCCAGCTGATACTCTATAGTCTTCACACAGGATACAGAAGGAAAGAAAATTTCTGCAACAAGAATAGTTTCAAAAAGGGGTGCCTAACATACCCTTAGCTTTGAAGAAACAAATAAATAAAATATAACAAAAGAGAAATCATAGAATCATAGAATCATAGAATGCTTAGGGTTGGAAGGGACCTCTAGAGATCATCTAGTCCAACCCCCCTGCATACACAGGGACACCTAGAGCACGTGGCACAGGACTGCATCCAAGCGGGTTTTGAAGATCTCCAGAGAAGGAGACTCCAGAACCTCTCTGGGCAGCCTGTTCCAGTGCTCTGTCACCCTCACTGTTAAGAAATTTTTCCTTAAGTTCCTATGGAATTTTTGGTGTTTCAGTTTCCGGCCATTTCCTCTAGTCCTATCAGTGGCCACCACTGAAAAGAGACCATCACCGTCCTCTGCACTCCCTCCCTTGAGGTACTTATACACACTGATTAGATCCCCTCCAAGCCTTCTCTTCTCCAGGCTGAACAGGCCCAGCTCCCTCAGCCTCTCCTCATAGGGCAGATGTTCCAGGCCCCTGATCATCCTTGTAGCCCTGCGCTGGACTCTCTCCAGCAGCTCCACATCCCTCTTGTACTGTGGAGCCCAGAACTGGACACAATACTCCAGATGCGGCCTCACCAGGGCTGAGTAGAGGGGCAGGATCACCTCCCTCCACCTGCTGGAGACGCTCTTCTTAATGCACCCCAGGATTCCATTGGCCTTCTTGGCCACGAGGGCACACTGCTGCCTCCTGGTCAACTTGTCGTCCACCATGACACCCAGGTCTTTCTCTGCAGAGCTGCTTTCCAGAAGGTCAGTCCCCAGCCTGTACTGGTGTCTGGGGTTATTCCTCCCCAGGTGCAGGACCTTGCACTTGGCCTTGTTGAATTGCATGAGGTTTTTCACCGCCCAGTTGTCCAGTCTGTCCACGTCCCTCTGGATGGCAGCGCAGCCCTCTGGGGTATCAGCTACTCCTCCCAGTTTGGTATCATCAGCAAACTTGCTGAGGGAGCACTCTGTGCCTTCATCCAGGTCATTGATGAATAAATTGAACAGGACTGGACCAAGGACTGACCCCTGGGGGACCCCGCTAGCTACAGGCCTCCAACTAGACTCTGCACCGCTGATCACCACTCTCTGGGCCCTGCCATCCAGCCAGTTCCTAATCCACCTCACTGTCCACTCATCTATCCCACACTTCCGGAGCTTGCCCAGGAGGATGTTGTGAGGGACGATGTCAAAAGCCTTGCTGAAGTCGAGATAGACGACATCCACCGCTCTCCCCTCGTCTATCCAGCTGGTCATTTCATCATAGAAGGCTATCAGGTTAGTCAAGCATGATTTCCCCTTGGTGAATCCATGCTGACTACTCTTGAGCACCTTCTTGTCCTCCATGTGCCTGGAGACAACAGCCAGTATGAGCCGTTCCATCACTTTTCCGGGGACGGAGGTGAGGCTGACTGGCCTGTAGTTGCCTGGGTCCTCCTTCTTGCCTTTTTTGAAGACTGGCGTGACATTGGCCTTCTTCCAGTCTTCCGGCACCTCCCCCGTTCTCCAGGATCTTTCAAAGATGATGAAGAGCGGCTTAGCTATGGCATCTGCCAGCTCACGCAGCACTCTGGGGTGCATCCCATCAGGGCCCATGGATTTGTGGGTATCGAGGTTCCTTAGGTGCTCTCTGACCCAATCTTCCTCTACCCAGGGCAAGTCTTCCTCTCCACCAGCTTCTTCTCTTGTCTCTAGGGCCTGGGGCTCTAAAGGGCTGCCCTTGGTAAACACCGAAGCAAAGAAGGCATTCAGCAACTCTGCTTTTTCTGTGTTATTTGTAACCAGGGTGCCCATCCCGTCCACCAGCGGACCCACATTTTCCCTGATCTTCCTTTTGCTGTTAATGTATTTGAAGAATTTTTTTTTTGTTATTTTTAACGTCCCTTGCCAGCTTGCCTTCCAGACGTGCCTTAGCTTTCCTTGTCGCATCTCTGCACTCCCTGACTATGTTCCTGTATTTCTCCCATGGGACCTGTCCTTTTTTCCACATTCTGTATACCGCTGCCTTCTGCTTGAGCATTGCCACAAGCTCCCGGCTCATCCACGCAGGTCGCCTGCCCCCTCTGCCTGCCTTCCTACACACAGGGATGCACTGTTGCTGGGCGTGAAGGAAGTGCCGCTTGAAAACTAACCAGCTCTCTTGGGCCCCCCTGCCTTCTAGAGCTCTAGCCCATGGGATTCTACCGAGGAGGTCTCTGAAGAGGCTAAAGTTGGCCCTCCTGAAGTCCATCGTCGCAAGGCTACTTACAGCCCTGCCTCCTCCTCGTTGAATCCTGAATTCCACCAACTCATGGTCACTGCAGCCGAGGCTACCCCCCACCTTCACATCTCCTACTAGGCCTAATAGGACCTCGTGCTATTTGATAGCACGAGGTCCAGTAGCCCACCTCTCCTCGTCGGCTCCTCCACAACCTGCGTCAAAAAGTTATCGTCGACGCTCTGCAGGAACCTCCAGGACTGCTTATGCCTGGCTGTGTTATCCTCCCAGTTGATGTCGGGGTAGTTGAAGTCCCCCATGAGAACCAGGGCCTGTGACCGTGAGGCAATATCCAGCTGCAATAGCTCTGAAGTTTAGACCCTTGAGATTTCTGGTAGGTTAAAACTGAATATAATAGAAAAAAAAGCAAAAAATCCATGTAACGATTTATGGCATAAATCTTCTTACATATGCAAATTCCATGCTTCCTTAAAATGATCCTTGTACCTAAACAATCACTCGGTAACACGGATATCTCTGTCCTAAACGCAAGAGCTCGCCCTCCCAAGTTACTAACTTGACAGATCTGCAGGCACTAGGCGCGAAGGAGCACTCAGCGGCATCTTTCAGAAGAATTCCTTCTCATGTTCGTACTTCTGAAGCTGCAACTCTTTAAAAGAAGGAAACAAATACCCAGAGGTCATAAGGATCCAGCATCAGACAGCAGTTCTGCTGGACCGAGTAATTTACTACCTAAGCATGGGCAAACTGTCTCCCACTTGTTGACTCGAATTGTATTTTGCAAGCACCCCGAGACATCACTTTATACTTTTACCTAACATGGTAAGGGAGAGTAAGAAAGGTTCGCATCCATAATGTGCACTCAGAACATTAGGCTGAAAAGTACATCTAATATGACAAGGAATGAATAAACACATATATCACACAAAGGCCAGCTAAATAAAGTGTTTCAGATATTTCTTGTTTTCTTTATGAATTTGTTTTTGGGGAGCCAAGGACGCTTTTGTTATCTGCAAAAAGACACTATATCCCAAGAAATAAGACAGCAACACAACTAATTCTTTAACTTGTTATACTGGGATATGGACTGGGTTTACAGTTTGCAAGTGCACACTTGCCTCAAGACAAAGCAATGCGCTTAAATGAGTCACTGAGTGCCAATGACAGCACAATTTCTGCACAGGAAGTTACACAACACAGTTTTCAAGCAGGGAGGCACAAGGGGTAGGCTGCATACTTGCTCAGTCTTCCTATTTCCCTCAAAAGCAGCAAAGTGATTGTAGCTAACACAGAAACACCTTCTGTACCAGCTTATGCATAATATATCTCATTACATGAGAGGGAGAACAGCAGCAACAGCAAGCTCAAGGACCCAAGCAAGGAAACGGACCAAATCTACACCTGTGCTAAAAGGCAGTAAGAGTACACTGCTCCACCCAAAGAGCTCATCACCAGTCTGCCCGATTCCCCCAATAAATACCAACTCCTTTTAACCTCAACAGCAAGCAGCCAAGGAATGGGGATGGAGGCAGAAGGTGACGTTATAACCCCAGTGAAAGGGCACACACAATTCTACTGTTTTCATGGGAACCAACACTTCAACAAGAGATGCATAAGTATCTAATTAGTTTAAACTAAACTCACATAAGAGTACCTCAACCAAATTACCCTGTCTATCAAGAGTTTGCTTTTATTCAGCATGTCAGGTTTTCAAGCCAACCTAGTTGAGCAAGCAGAGCCTGCATTTAATAAAGATGGTAATAAAAAATAAATAAATAAATAAAAAGCTTTGCCTGCCCCTATGCCACTCTATTATTTCCCAGCCATGACACGTCTGTCCAGCAGTCCTGGTGTTAGCTTGATGGGTCTGTGGCACATCCCTGTATCTGCAAGGCATTGAACTGGCACGTTCTTACACCAAGACAGTTGTTGGTGATGCTGGCACCTTCCACCACCAGCTCCCCCAAGGAAATGAGAAGGCTCTGCAAGAAGAAGCCTTGGGCAGCTGAAGCTGCTGAATTAACGCACTCCTTGGTTGGCATCCCTTATGAACCCAACACATTTTAATTCTGAGCTAGCCAAGCCCTGCACAGCTCCTCCAGTAGAGCTGAGACTGCGGCACTTGAAGGGATCACAATTTCATCCTCTGGCCAAGATCACAACAAGAAGGACATCAGATAATAAAGAGAGCAACGAAGCTTTATTCCAGCAGAATGCCCAAGAGCACTTGTAACTGCATGCCTGAAGGGTAGGGGTTCGGTGCCTCTAGCTCCCCAAATCCCTCTGCTCCCGAAAGGCGCTCTGCAACTAGAACCAACTCAGCTCCTTCATCACACCCTGCAAGCGTAAACACTGCAGCTCAGTTTAGAGATGTATGAAAAGGGGGGGCGGGGGGGGGGGGGGAGGGGAAGATGAAAACCAAACCAGAACACCGCTCTATGTACTTCAGGCAGGTCAGATACATGAAGTGAAAATTGCCACCTCCTCCCTTCACCTGTGAAACTCTGGGAATACCTTGACAGGGGATTTAAATCTGCACAGGCAACAACTACCTCCCAAAAAAGCAATTCTTCCCTTCTCACTGCCTTGGCTGCTCATTTGTACCCTTACACAGATGGACATCGGCGCAGACGTTAGTGTAGAGAACTGGAGCTGAAAAAAGCAGAGGTGGGTTAAACACAAAAGTATCTATAACTTGCTCCCGCCTCATTTGTGGAGCGGCCATGCTGGGAGGAGAGCAAGGTGAGAGGAGATGAGTCAGGGACGCTACTCGGGTGACACCATAAGTTTGAAGACTAAGTCAGGCTCCCGCGTGAGACACCACAGCGGGGACATGGCTCCTACCCTGTGTGCCGACAGGCACAGGCTGCCCTGCCCGCTGTCCTGCCACTCCTCCCAGGGACAGCAGCCAGCAGCAGAGCACACGACACTTTCCCCCAGTCCCCCACTGCACGCTCAGATGGCTCCAGGATGTTGATATTACTAATAGACAAGCAGTACTTATTAAGAAACATGCCACCTAGAAATCACTTGCGACAACTCACTGCTCTGCCCCACACGCAGCACAGGAGAACTGGCATATCCTGTGCAGCACCTTTTGGGTAGGCATATGAAAGCTCTTCCCAACACCAGAGGCAGCGGGATACACGTTGGGCCCAAGCAGGAGCCTTGGTGCTGCAGCAGCAGGAGGCCCAGGTCAAAAATAACAGACATGGCCTTCCAGCTAAGTTCTTTAGCTCAATATACATTAATTGCTCCCATCTCTCAGCTCAGAGATGACTTTTTGCAGCTGTCTCAGAGCTTGGGAGGAAAAAAATACTGGGTGTTTTCCATCATATAATAACACCAGTCTAATTTATCTTGCATCACACCAGACTGACAAAGGGAAGGGGAAAAAATACCTTAAAACAATAAAATAGTTGATTTAAATGATTCATGTACGAGTATATTACAGCCTAACCATTACTGAAGTCCATTTAAACACGGGTCCATCAATAACAGGTTTTAGGGTATATATTATAAAAAAACATGACTTACTGAGATACCAAATCTCAGCAGAAAGCGTTTGTGAGGCTTCTACACAATTCCAAATAGTATGAGAGTATGTTTTACCCTAAACACTGAGAATTTAAGTTAGTCTGAAGTATCTGAAGTGATTTAACCTAAAGCATTCAACTTTGCAAGTTCTAAAGGTTAAGAGAACTGGCACAGCTCAGTTACTTTGGGACATGCAGTGGACGTGCAGAAGAAAAATTAAAAGGCACCTGAAACTGCTGTTGTTCCCAGTTACCTGCCTGAATCCTCCTGATGGACACTGCAGAATCAAGGCATGACTTACTCTGTCACTACACTCCATAAAAATATTTTTTTTAAAAAAAAGTTTGTTTGTTTTTAGCAAAAAAAGACCAAACAGCACAGAAAATGAAGATGCAACATTATTTTGATAGTATTTACACTCATACCCCCTCCAGAATAAGGATTTTGAAGAACAGCTAAAAGATGGCAGATAATTCTAATTGGTTAGACAAAAGAAAAAAAAATAAAAATAATGGAATAATTTCATATCTCACACATCACTGTTTGAAGCTACTTTTTTTCCTACTACTTCAAGGACCCAGCACTAAACTTGCGCCAAACCAGAGGTCGGGTTATCTTCATAGTCTCCAAGTAAGACAGAATTCCATGTTTTTAGCTATTAATTTATGCTTTGCATAAAGTGATCACACACTAATTTATACTAATTTATGCTTTTCATAAAATGATCACACATCCCTTGCCAGTTGCCAAGGTGGGGCGGCAAGTTCAGTGGGGTTTATTTGGCCCTGCTCAAGACTACTCGTTATCTCTGCTCTCTACTGCCATTACTCTTGTTCTTACTAGGCAGCCCCCAAGCCACCGAGGTGCCCAACGCACCCACCTCGGGACAAGAAAACTCCACACTGGAGTGCACAAACTCCACGCGGAGTTAGGACCTAACGAAAGGGTTTTACCTTTTAAAAGCTGGTTATATAACCCCTATGTATGTACAGTCTTATCGCATCCTCCCCGCGTTCTTGCTGTTTCGCGAGGGTGCCTAGCGCGATTCCGGCACCGCGGAAGGGCAGCACCACCGAGGCCGCCACACGCTCATCTCCGCGACCCGCCAGGGGGTTATTCCTCTCAGAACTCGTGAAAATAGTGGGGGGGAGGGGCAATAAAAATAAAACGAGAATGAACAGAGAAGGCGAGCGGGCCGCCGCGCGCGGCCCGGCCAGGTGCCGCCATGAGCCGCCCGCCGCGCTCCTTCCCCCGCCCGCGGCGCACAATGGCCGGCGCCGCCTCCCGGCCGCGGCCGCCCCGCTCCCGGCGGCGGCGGGGGGCGCCATTTCGCGGGGATCCCGCCGGGGACCCCGGCCCCGCAGGGACGCCGCGCGGCCGCCGCACACTGCCACTCCTGCCCCTTTAGAAGGAAGCAAATTCCAATACAATAGAACAACACGCGGCGGAAAGCCCGGCGCGCACTCACACGCATTGTCCCTCACCCGCTCCGGCGGAGCCCGACACCCAGCGCGCGCCTCCCCCTTCTCTTTGACACATTTCAACCCCCGTGTCCCCCTTCCTCCTCCTCCTCGCCGCCCACGCGAGGAGGCAACGCGGCGCCTTGACCCCTCTCCCCCCTCCCCCCATCCGTCCGCGTCCCCGGCGGGAAGCGCTCAAGCAGCGCCGCACGTTCCGCCCCCGCTCACAGCGGTGCTTTTTTCCTTTTTTTTTTTTTTCCGCTAAAAAATGGTAATGATGATGGTAAAGCTAAGGCGGCGGCGCGGCCGGCCGCCCGCTCGCCACTCACCGCGCTCATGAAGCCGTGCGGCCGCGGCGCGCACAATATGGCAGCGGGGGGATGTGTCAGGGCGCAGCAGCTGCTGCTCCCTGCGCAGCGGCGGCGGCGGTACCTCCCTCCCCGCCTCCCCATAGCAACGAGGCGCCCAAGCCGCCAACCCTCCTCCCCCCGCGGCCTCTCCGCCCTCCACCGCCCCGGTTCGGCCCCGCAGCGGCGGGAAGGAGCCGCCCTCGTCCCATGGCCGTGGGAGCTGGGACGTGCCCCGCTGCGGGGCTCGGCCACGCTGCGTGGGAGCCTTTACCCTGTCCCGCTGTGGCGCCATGGCCACCGTGGGGCCTGGGACACCATCCCTGTGCGGGCCAGGTCATGCTGCTGTGGGACCTGCGGCCCTGTCCTGCCATGGGGTCCACTCTGTCCTGCCGTGGGGCCTATAGCTCATTCCCCCATGGGGCTTAAGCCTTCCCCATATGGGGCTCGGGACACTCTTGGGGCCCAGGCTGTCCTGCCATGGAAGCAGTTTGTGAGCGTCCCTGGTGCCCTTCAGCACGTGATGCCAGGCGAGCCCCTTCCTGGAAAAGCTCTATCTGATCAGAGACAAGCTGCCCACGGAGCACACGCCACTGTACCTTGGAGTGCCAAAACCCCGGGGAACCCAGGGGTCCTGGGCTGGCAAGTCTGGGATACCAACCTGCTGGAAAAAAAATATATATTTCCAGTAAAGTCACATAGCATTTTCCAAAAAGTACAGAAACAGCACATTTAAAAATGTAAATCCTCTTTCAAGTTTTACTTCTCTTTTCCCTCCCTTTGCAGATCCACAATTGCCTAACTATGTAGTTATTTGTATTTTGTCTATTTTCCCTAAAGAACATTTTTCACAACATGAAGGACTTTCTTTCCCAAGAGATTAAATCTGCTTTATTTTTTTTTCTTGTCCACTTAGCAAAGAATAAGGATCCCAGCTGTAAAGACCATATGCCACTGTGTTTGCTCTGTGTTGTACTGCATTGTATTCACTCGTGCCTTCAGCTTTAAGCTTTTCAGGGCCAGAACTTTGCTGTTTGTTTAAGCAGAGTTTACAGTGCTGGGTACACTTACAGTTTTACAACATTATAATAGGATCTGGGAGCTCATTCTCAGAAAATAGGAAGAAGTTTTGTGTTCCGCATCCAATCTGCCATTCAGTAAAAAAAAAAAAAAAAAAAAGTTTATCCATCCTCCGCAAGGTTTCCTTGCTTCCTGAAGGACACTTGGCTTTCATCTACTTCTGATGCATTGCAGTAATTTCATTTAGAAGGTACTACAGGAACGTATTTCAAGGAAATTCTCCCACTCCGCATTAGTTGAAACCCGTATCTCAATTTGAAATAGTTTGCCATTTGGAGAATAACCCCTTGGGTTGTTTTCAGTGCGAGGATGAACCAGGTCCAGGATTATAACAGACAGAGAACATTTTCTCTCAAGGAGACAAGATCAAATCCAGCCGCACTGAGGCTCAGCCCAACCAGCAGCATATAGAGATTTTTTCCGCTGTGTCATAAAGTAGGACCACATTCAGAAACAAAGTTCAACTATACAGTTTTGGACAGAGTAGCTGGCCGGGTTTTCAGCAACTTTAGTTTTGCTCCTATCTAGTTTCCACTGATTGAATTAATTATGATTAATTTTATCCCTTTTTTACAGCTTCAGAAGTTATCTGGGACCTCTCTACCCTCTTAGCACACAATGGAAGTGCACTTACATTAATTATGTATTGCTAAACCCATCTAACATTCAAGGCCCCTTTGATTCCAAAGCCGTAAAAAAACAGAACTAGAGCTGCTGATACCAACAAAACTTTGCCAGTAACGAGATATTTTGCCTGAATTACTGGTCCTGTATAGTCCAAGAAATTATGCACTGCAACTTGAGAATGAAAAACCTGAGCTGCCTCAGCTCGAGAGGTCCAAAGGGATAGAAGCCCAGAGCAGAGGACTGGTTTAAAGCACAAACTATTATTGAGGTAGTAATTTAAAGCAAGGAGCCATTGGTTGGGTGATTTTACTGGTTATAGTTGAAGTGATCTTTACCAGCATTTCTGCAGGCTGATACACTGCTCCACTCTTATCTCCAACTGATGTCATTGGGGTAAAAGGCCCATTTAAAAAAACAAACAATCAATCAAACAAACAAAAGGTTCTGCGAAGCAAAGAAGCAAACACACTCAACCAGAAAGTGTGACATGTACTTTACAGTGCTCAAAGCCAGTGTCTTTACGTCAGGTCAGTGCATTTCTACTAGCAGACCTGCATTTTGCAGCTCTGTTTGCAGTATAGGCAGTATTTGTGCCTAACTCCCCTGCTGCAGGGTGTCTTTTGTTCTCAATCCTGATTGTTGTTTGTCTTTTCAAATCTAGGTGGGTGGATTTGCCTTTTGTCTAGCTCCTCCGCTACTTTAAAGAAAGCAAACCATTAGCACTTGAAAACTTGAATATCCATTTGATTTTACATTGATATTACATGAAAACTCTGTGGCTCCATCAGAATGGGTTGCTGGCAGGGGCAACCATTCTCACCTACTTGCTTGCTTAGGCTTATGCCCTGGCCTTTGTAGCTGAGCTGCCCACAAACATTACTTTTACCCTTCACAAATACAATCAAACTTCAGTAGGAATTTATGCCTTCTCACGTTTTTTATTTTATTGGTGAAAAAAAGTACAAAACAAAAACATAAATCTGAAAGATAGAAACTGAAAGTGCCTTGAGCTGAAGTAAGTGACAGCCCCCTCATGGAAACATTTACAAAAAACACTTGTACTTTGGATTGTCTTTTCATTAAAATAAAGGTGAAAATGAAATAAAATATTTCTACAAGTGGCCTCAAGGGAGATGTTTGGAGAGGGGCAGGCAAGTAAACGAAGGCCTAGGACAATGCTCAGAAAGGCTTCGGCTTTCTGCCTCTCATGATATTCAACCCATTATTTTGCCACTTTTGTATCTTCTAAAAATGCATATTATGATTGCATTTCTGCAGCAGCTGATCTGTGCAGTGCTGTGGCATCCAGCATTGACCCAATTCAGGCACTCTTGGTATTTGCCAGGTCTGTCTGCCTGTGTCTGTCCTGGCTCCTGAAGGCAGTCACTAGCAAACTCAAAACGCATCAGGATGCCTAAGGACTCTGGACAACTGCTGGATGACTGAGGGGTAAGTGTTTGTTCCCTTGTTTGCTGTCAGCACTGAGTTTGATCTCTGCCTCCTTATGATGGTCCAGTTTGCCTGATAAATCCCACACAATATTTGTGAGAGCAAGAGGGAACAGATGGTGGAAGTCTGGGAGCAAAAACATAAAACAGGACCAAGGCCACCTAGTTCATTCTGCAGCTCAGTTGCCTACCCATGAGAATCTGAAGAGCCAAGGTGTAGAAGACACCAGGCTGTTTTATGCAAAATCCCGGAATGCTGCTTGATTGGAAATTTTGGACTGAAGGTATTAGAGCATTGTTCTCTTGAGCTTGTCCTCTTCAGGCTAAGCCTAAGAGGTGTTCCTGTGGGACTGAAGGAGCTGTGGAGAAGAGGGACTGCAGAGGATGAGCAGGGAAGTCTCAGTAGATGCCCTCTACCGTCCCTCATTTGCTTGTCCCTTGCTGCAGCTCCGGCTCAGCACTAACACAGCTCAGCAGAGACTGCTGATGCCTGCTGGCCCTGCTCCAGGGCTGTGCTTGAATGTCCTGCCCGCTCAAGGACAAGTCACGTCTGCTTTGCCAAGGCCTCTCATTGCTGCAGCTCTCCTTGAAGGTTCCTGCACAGCTTCTGCCCCAGGCGAGCCATCCTCCCAGCCTCAGGACACAGTCATGGCTCTCATTATCTTGGTCCAGTTACAGGTGGTGAAACTTAAGGGGAAAAAAAAAAAAAAAGTTTTGTTTTCTCCAGACAGAAACTGGGCCTTTCCACCTCTCCCATGTCAGGGTGTCCAATCCCAGACCTCGTCTCCTAACTTCATCTGAGGTGTTGATGGTAGATGGAGTGTGTGTGTGTGTATCCTGGGATAAGAATTTTCCTGGGTAGAGCAGGCCATCACTGGGCCTTGTCGCACAGGGAACATGAGTTTGGATCGGATAAGCCATCTCCCGCAAATGAAGGGCAGGACTGTAATGGGGAGAAGGTCCCCAGGTCTGTGTGTCAAAGCATGGGGTGTATCTTGTGTCATGCCAGAGCCAGCAGGATGGGACAGGAAGGTGCAGGCCAAGGCACAGCAGAGTTCAGTCCGTGAGAGGCTGAGCTACGCATGAGATGCAGGAGTCTGGCAGACTGCCTGGGAAAGAGCAGAACAAAAATGAAAGCAGCAACGGGACTCAAAGATGTCTTTCTTACATGGGGCTGCGGCAACCTGCTCATTGCAGCGGTCCTGGTGCTTTTGTCACAAAAAATGGTGGCCTTGTCAGCCTTTTGTATTGCCAGTGAGGACCTGCTGGGAAGAAGCTTCTCATGAGTCCAGCAAATCCTTGCAATCTGCAGCAGGGTAGAGAGGAGCAGAGGCAGCTGATCACGGCACGTGGCAGAGCTGGCTCTCGTTTGCGCCTGGCTTGGCTCTGTACTCAGGTCTGCGAGGCTGTTGGGCTGTCAGTCCAGGCGCCAAATGTTGAGGCAAGTTGCTCTCTGAGGGATAGGGTTAATCCTGAAATTTGACAGCATTTGTGTCCAGTGAAGGAGACACTGTCCCAGGAGACCTGCACAGAAGGGGAGGCAGTAGGACACAGGAGTATCTGTGACCTGGGAGAGCTGTAAAGGGCAAGAAGGGAGCTCCTAAAAAGCACAGGCTCCTAAAAAGCACTGGGCTAATATTAGCAGTGGAGTGACATGGCCATGCAATGCTGAAGCAGGCACAGAGCCCAAGTGCTGAGATTTCTGGAACAAATATGAACTGTCAGCCTGGGTTTGTACCGCCTCAGTGCTTTGCATCATGAAACCACAGGCCCTTTGATCCCAGTGAAGTCCAACCAATGCGCCATTCTGTGGGAAGCCAGCAAGAGAAGAGCTTGTTCGGTTAAACTGCCTAGGAAGAGTGTTGCCTGCTTCAAAGCAGCAAAGCAAATGAATATTCTCAGGATCTGGCTCGACTTTGTTCCTGCCCAGGGATTTACACACCTTCTTGCTGGGAGAGAAATGCTGGTCCAGCAGCATTTGGATGCTTCTTCTAGAGCATCTTAGATTTGCATTGATGACTTATTTGAAGTAGTAACTTCAAAGGGACTACTTATTTCTCCAGATTGGCATGTCAGCCTATTTGGCTGCCACACAATGACTTTCTCCTTGCAATTTTTGTCTGTGTTTCCTGGTTTGCTCTCTCCTACTACCACACCAGCATTTCTCTGATCTCTCATTTGCCCAAGAAAGAGCCTCATTTTAGCTGGATATGCTCTCTCCTTTCCCTCCTTACAAGTACTTTTTAAGACTGAGGATCTGTTAACATCTTTGGAGACCCACTCTTCACCTCTGAGGTTCTCGAAGCTCAGACAATCAATCAAGTGACTATAAAAGAAGTTTTAGAGGCAATATTCTCTGCTAAAATGAATAATTAGGTGCTTTACCAACCATACAAGTGGAGACAACATACAACTGGAAAGACATTCAGTGCTGATTTGGTGATTGCTTCTCCTGCACTGCATGTTGCCTGTTCAAGAATTTAAAAACACATGTGGAGGCACCATGAAAACATTAAGACTCTACGGTATTAGATACTTAAAGCTGGTTACAAAGCTAAGAAGTTATCTAGATTAGAAAGAGTTTGCCATTATTGCTACACTGGGAAACAGTTTTGGTGGGAACAGAGATTATACTTGCATTTGGTTCTTTGGTATAGCTTGTACTAGTCCAGCAATTGCTACAAGCCTACACTACTTTGAGGATGGTTCTGCTAAAACAGAGTAGTGAAGATTTAGCAATTTAGCTATGTCACTTAAGGACATGACTTTGTACTTAATCAGAGGTAAGTTTATCTGCAGACTTTCTACATTCCACAATCAGTAAGTAAAAGTGGCATTTTTTACTATGGGAGGGAATTTTACATTTTTAAGAGCTAACTTACCTCCATCTCCTTATGCGAAATAAAAGCACTTTGTAGAAAATAGTAGCAATTTCCTAAATAAGACCAAGTCAATTGTTTCTGTTGTGCACAAACAGAAAGATTCATGCATTATAGTGATAGCCCACCATGTAATGTGCCAGGCTGAATTACCCAGAGATACTTTGTTTTGAAAGGAATGCAGAAATGCTGCGGATTTAATTGCCAATAAATCAACATGACCTCCACTTCCTGACACTTCTTTTTTACAACAATCTTTTCAAGCAGAAAATGAAGAGACTGATTTTTACAGTGCATGCATACTGCCTTTGAGATAAGGCAATGACAAACATGCAGGCTCCTCCATTATACTAGATAATGAAGAACTCTATCAATGGTGTAGTCTACTTGCTTTCTGATTATTTCACCTTGTATCATGGTGGTATCTTTTTGTTATGATTAGGAGAGTACTTGCTTGTTTAACTATTATCTTTCCATTTGTTGTGTCCATGTACTCTATGGTAGTTGGATTTAACTGTGGTTCATTTCTATACGGTGTTTAAAATTTTAAGGTGGATGCCAATAGTTCAAGTTTGGATCTGGGCTTAAACATCTTATGTGGGATTCTATAGTTTAAAGAGAACTTGAGTATTTCTAAGGAAAAAGGATTTTTATTATTATTATTTTCAGCGCAAAATGCTTATCATGCTGCCTCTCATTAGCAATGGTTTTATGATTCTACAGTATTATTAAATATGAAATGTATGTTTTAAAAGCCTGATGGAAACAGAAAGCTGCCCTCTAGCCTTACTGCATGTAAGAAACCTTACTCTGCACATCAGCCTGTATTTAGCCTACCTTTAATCCAGGCATCTTCAAGAGTACTCAGGTGGCTAACTTCAGAGTGCGGTCTGAAGGCAGTTGGTGGTCATAATCTCCTTTTGTAGACAGGTAGGTTACCAAAGGGAAGCACCTGATCATTGAGCAGTGGTGACTGGTGTTCAGTATCTTCGAAATAATCTTGGAAGGAATGGCAGTGGATATGTTGGTATCTAGCGCATGTCAGAAGATTGGATTGGGGAATTTGTTTTGGAGATGTGCTCTGGCAGTGAGAGCTGCCTGGAGGCGGACCTGTGACCACTGCCATTCGTGTGACTGCCGTGGGCAAAGCTGCGGCGTGTCCTCCATTCCCAGAGGGAGCTGCCTGCTCCTCTCTTCTCACAAGAGGAGCTCAGGACGGTCTGCAAAGTTCTTGTATGAGGCAAATGGTAACAGCTGATTTGCTACTTGCAAACCAAGTCTTGATTAACTTTTCAAACAAGCTAAGAAAAATCACTCTCACATAGATGGTATTTTATCACTAAGCTGGAATCCTCTTCCAGTCAAGGATTTTGAATAAGCTCTCTGGCTGGAAATAATATTAGAAAAATATTGTTAAAACATTGTGTGTCTGGTTGCTGTACTGGCTCTGACAGCCAAAGCCACATTTTCTTTTTCTTTGCCAGCTAATGAACTCTGAAATCCTTATCGCCCTGTGTCTGGGGGCTGGCATGCCCCTTTAAGTGTTTCAGAGTGGCTGATGCCTAGACATGAAAAAGAGGCACACCAGGTAGATACATGTATCAGCTTGTGACCTTGCCCTCACCCAGAGCATAAAAAGCATGGGAGAAAAGGGTAATTGAAGTTGTCTCTGTTAGTAGGTGGACAAAAAGTAATTCACTGTTTCATTGCCTGGCCAGGATGTGCTGGAAGGAGCAACTGTGTTGAAACTCTCAGCCATGGAATAAAACGTGTTCACCTCAGTGCTCCGTCGCCGAGTATAATCTCATGGCTGAGAACAAGAGAAGAGGGATGAAGCCCAGGAAAATACTCCTGAACTCTGATGCCCTGTTGATTACTGTGCTATATGGAGAGGAAAAAAAAAAAAAAAAAAAAAGACCATTCAACTCCAGCTGGTGTATTTCTCTGTGACTTTCATGAAGATGTTTTCCAGTTGATTAAGACCCAGCAAAATCATGTAGGATTTTGTTTGGTTGATGCATTCATGTCGTCATTGCGTCCAGCAAACCTCCTGCCACTACTGGGCCTGGTTGAATACCGAAAGCTTTTGGGGCACATCCACAATATCCACCATGGTTTATCAAGGTTTTAATCCACTTCACTATTAAAGTACCAACAGCTGCCTTGTCAACATTAAACATATTGATCGTCTATCTGCTGGTATCCGAGGTAGCCATGGCAATAATGATGTCTTTGGGAGCTTGTAGCACAAATCTCGGCGCAGCCTAATATATTGAGCTGAGGAACAGTCCTGCAATGCTTGAGTAGCTTCCCCAGCTTCTTCAGCTGGGTGGTTTTGGCAGTGAGGCAGCTGGGGTAGGCCCAGCCCCAGGGTCCCCACACAGTGCCGATGCCAGCAGCACGAACATCGCCCAGACACTTATCGCCATGGCAGCCACGCACGAGCAGCGGATGGAAGCTCCCTAAGGACAGTCTGGATGCAGGGAGAATTCACAGGTTGTTAAAGTCAGCTGAAATTGTGGTTACAGTGTGTGAGCAAAGGACACACACAAATTCTGGGAGAGGGGGTAATGTTTGTCTGTGGCCATACATCTAGAAAGATCTTGATCCCCATTCCAGGCTGGTTTTAATTAATGAAAAAAGGAGAACCCAACAATGTTACTGAATTGCGCTCTGCATATCTATTCCAATTCAAAACTCTTAAGAAAAGTGCAAAGATCTCAACCATAGTGAAGTAACACTGAGTGTAATCAAAACATTTATCACAGGCTATTATACTCAACAAGCCATTTCTGCATTTGTGGTAGCGTTGGTTATCTTTCAGAAGTAGTTCATAACGTTTATTTATTTATTTATTAAATCAGAAGACATTTTCTCTATATGTCACTCAAAATATCTAAGCTGATGTCACAGATCTGGACCCTCCTACGTATTCAGGGACATCCTCACATTAGTCTTTCAGAAATGCTGTAAATTACTGATTTTATTCTACTTCTAAAGATATTTTCTTTTGAAGGTTTAAATCATTGCATTATCAGTGGCTTAAATCATCTATTTATTTATTTTATTTGAAGGTTTAAATCATTGTATATATATAAAAATGTGCATTTTTGTGCATATATGTACATATGAAAAGGGGTAAATGTAAAATTATGTAAATATTGCATATAAATCCACTTTATTATAGGCGTGCATAGAACCCAGCAAAAAAGGGAGTTACATTTGAGTTAGAGTATTTGGAGTTACAACAAGACGAAGAGGAACAGTGAGAAATGGCTGGGCTCAATTACAGTAATTCTCATTTGAATAAATTTTCTCAGATTTTAAGGGCACCCTGCTTGGTTCAGGATGACAGAGTTTGCCCAAGAGTCATTCCTGCCTCTCCATACCCTTTAACAATCTCTCTCACTGGGTGCACAAAGCCAAAAGTATCTTCTGCTCAACTACTCTCCATGTGCAGCAGGGAGCAGAGCTGAAGTGGGGGCACTTTGCTGCCCCTACCAGGGATGGAGGCGGGAGCAGAAAGGAGTTAAAGGTCTCTATTCCTTGGCTCAGGAGCAGTTGCTGCAAACCCACCAGTCATCACCTGCATAGAAGTGCCTTCAAAGGAGTGCCGTGGAGGCTTTGAGAACCAAGGTAGCTCTCAGCCAGCCTTGCAGAGCATCATAGGGGCCCTGCTGGAGCAGCTGTGTGCTAGGCAAGTGGACAAGGAGCTTCCTACGTGGGACTTGTTGAGGCTGCCTACTCGCCACTGCTTCTGACAGCAACATCTGTGCAAAAGCTGACGGGACTCCGTGCCTGAAAGGAATTCCAGCTCTCCGAGGAACACGTGCATCCAGGCACCTATACGCCAGGAACTCAGTGCACAGCCGAGAATCCGTTCCCTCTTGTTTCATGCAGGCACAAAGTGCGAAGCGCTGGCAGAAGCACGTGGCTCAGCTTCCTTGCAGAGCCTGGGGACGGCAACCGTCGCTGGCGCCAGAGCAATGCTGGGGCCGCATCCCACTGCTTTCCTACCAGTGCTTACTTCTCTCGCCCGTGCAAACAGGAACATCAGGCTTTCAGGCCGTGAGACAATTTTCTTCTGCAAAATGAAGTGATGAGACAGATGAAATCAAATGCAAATCGCTGTTAGTGCTTCAGGTTACCTTGGTATATTTGACACCCATTCCACCTCCAAAGCCCTCAGTGCATCGGAGTGAAAAATCTTAGACAAAATCAGATGCCTGCGAGAAATGAGATATTTAATGATTCATGAGGAACAAAAATGGCATTTAATTCCCTCTGAACTGGCTTCTTGCTCAAATCAAATTTGACCTAGAAACTTAGAACTATATTATCAAATGAAAATTGTTCCACTGGCACCTGTGAGGTTATGTGAAACCAAACTTCTGAAATTAGGATTTTGAATCTGCCGATGAATTGTGATAAAATATAGAAACTTCAGGTCCTTACCTAGAGGTTCATTTGCATATTTTAAGGAACCCATAAAAGGCACATGAAGTAAACAGTTTATTTTGCATAACTATTAACCTAATTTTTTTGTAGATAGCAGTGATGGTAGGTGGACACCAAGGGAAGAGTTCTAACAGTGCAATCATAGAGGCAACTGGGACTGGATATCCTTGATAGTGTCCCCTCCTTTTCAGAAACCAGCAGCAATAAGACTGCTTGAAACAGGAAAGTGGACCTGGAACTGGTTTGTGTGACTGAAGTCTGCAGAATAAAGGTGAATTGTTTGCTAAGCCAGTGCTCTTGCATGCAAGCTGGTGCAGATAACGAAGTTTTATGGGTAGGAAAAAACTTTGGTCGAAAAGCTGAAAGACTCCCCAAAGACTTTGCCAAAACTTTCTAAACCACCAGACCTCATAGCTTTGCACCATCAGTATTATTTATCGCTCAGGGGCTTTGCAAGCTGTGGCTCTGAAGCATGCCAATTCAGGATGGTAGTAAAATTCAGGAGGGAGAAGGGATACTTTTTTCAATTACTATTATTTGCAGCCTTACTGAGACAGTGACCTGCTTAGATAGAGATGCACAACAGCAAATAGCCTACTTGGTGTGTACACTTCTACACTTTGTTTCAAATGTAGAAAATAAATCTTTCTACTTAATTTTCTATTCAGTCAGAATACTTTTTTTAACCCCTCCTCTCAGTGACTTTTCCAAGAGAAATAATCATAGTTCAAGCAGAAAAGCTGATCTGCTTAGGAAGGAGCGGCAGACCCGTTCTTTGCAAAACAGAATTCAAAATGAGGCCAAATAAGAAGTGTGTCTCTTCCTTCAAAGGAAATTACATAAATGAAATGAGTTTAATACAGAGAATAATTAGAAAGAAAAGGGAGTTTCTTGTACTATTTACCCCTTCATCTTAATCACTGTAAAGGGTAATAAGGTAATCAACAACATGACACTTTCATATGCTACTTTGCTCTGATTTCTGTGTCAGTTTTATATGAGGAAAGAAGGGACTAATACTGCTATCTCCAACCTCCAGGTCAATTTCCAAACAAATGTGTAGCTGTCTCTTGGTGAGAATAAGACCAATTAGCTATCAAGCTGGCTGCTACTGAGGCATCCCAACAAAACTGTTTTTATTGCCATACCAAACATTTCTGACTCGCAAGTTGGTTGTAGCCGTATTCATTGTTTTTCACAGCTTTTCAAAAGCAAACGCCCCAACAGTCAGGTTTGGAAGCTGCTGGGAGCTAGCAGCTATTTAAGGATGGTTCCAATTTGGGGAAGAAGGAGATAAATTTGCTGCTCAAAGGCCCAGGGTTACAGAGAGTTTGGAAGCATATGCAAAGCCCTGCCCATCCCATCTCATTTTGCAGGATGAGCAAAACAAGATGATGTTTTCACGGAATAAAGTGCTAAGAGCACAGGAAAAAAATCAAGTCACAGTATGCCATAAAAACACATTGGCATGTGTGAAGCATGAATAGTATTTTACAACATCAGAACTAGACATGATAGTAGATTTCACTGAGTTATGTAATTATTGTATCCACATTTGCTGCAAACTACTTACAAGAGAGTATTTTGCATTTTCATTGGGATCAACCAGCCTAGCTAAGCTAGCAGGAATTGCATGAGTCCCTGCTGGACTGCAAAACTGCAGTGTGAGTGATGTTCTAGCATACATGAAGAGCAGTGTTACAGAATGACATTAAAAAAAAGTTTTCCTATTTTTAGGAAGTACCTAAAACTACATTGTTGCTGCTGATAATATAAATAATGTATGCATGCAAACATCTGTGTCCATATATAAATAAATATATTATATATATATAAAAGCTTGTGCAAATAGCAAGAGAACTGTGTGTTAAGAAAGGAGCTGATGAGATACAAGGCTAATACTGGCTCATAGTGTGACATCCTTCCTTGTTACTGCTGCCAAGTAAAACATCATGGTACCATGCCAGGGGTCACAAGAGCAACGAGTTTTTCAGTGCAAATCAGGCAGACTCCAGGAGGTGCTGAGGCTGGATGTGAGCAACCAGGCTGCAGGCCTGATTCCCCTCTAGCGTCAAAAGGGCAATTTTTTGCTGATTAAGTATTTCATCTCCATTGAGATCATGAGAAGGATTTATGTTCATGTCAGTCACATAGCGCTCTCTCTGTTTCCTGTATCCGAATTCTCCTGCTCTCTTTTCTCACACCCAGTGCAGCAGCATGCCAGCTGTCAGCGCCCAGTGAGCTACAAGCAGCAGAAAGGGTGAGCTGTTCCCAGGGGAATTAAAGCACAGCAAAACACAAGATCATTTAAGAGCTTCCTAAAGAACAATGGAGGCCAGCAAGAGCCCTAAAGCACCTCTGTCACCCTATTTCATTAAGTTTTGTAACTAAAACAAAGCTCAGCTCTTAATCACATTTAAAATAATGTTTCAGACTTCAGCAAGCCAAATTTTCCTCTCAGTCATATGAACATAAAACCTCTCTGTGCAAGCCAGCTTCTAACTGCCCAGGTGAAAAACTCACTCAAGTGTAAGAGCAGGAATTCCAAACTCATCCTCAGGGGACCATGGGCTCTAAACAGGAGGGCTCAAGGGCGACCCGCTTGTTGGCGACTTCTCCACCTTTTCAAGCTTCTTAGAACTGAATGCAAGAGCTCAGCAGCAAACCCAGCAGGGCTGTGGCTGCTCAGCCAGGCTGAAGACAAGTCATAACTTTGATTTGGGTCAGTTCTTGTGCAGATTTTATCATGCGACTGCTGTAAAACACGGGCTGAAGAGTGCACAGGTGAGAGGGCAAAGGGGCTTCCTGTAGGGCCAGCGGGCTTGGCTGGGCGAAAGCTGTAGGGGGGACCACGAGCCCCAGACACGTCTTTCTCATCCCTGGGCAGCATCATGGGGCAAAGGGCTATAGAGGCTGCCCTGGCAATCAGGCAAAGAGAAGATGCCACAGGGTCACGGGCTGCCCACCGTGCACGCCTGACCAGCACTCAATACTGCTCTGAAAAACGCTGCCAGCAAAAAGATGCCAGTGTCAACCAGCAGCCCCTAGTGCTGGCCCCTGCCCTGGGACAGGGCTCTTGCACTAACCGAGGAAACTCCATCTTTTTGCTCAGAGTAGTATTAAAAAGCTCCTCATAGATCCTCGTGTTTATCTTGATTTCTCTCTAATTTCAGGTATGTTTTCACAGCTGCTAAGCCAAATCTCACTCACATTTATGACAATACCGACCTCAAATCTCTATCAATCAATAAGAGCAAATTCAGATTTTCATTCTGAAAGCAGCATTTAAGCCATGATCAGAGAAACACTAACACTTCTCTATCACCCTTCTGGGTATCAGTTACACAGCAGTTGATTGAAAAACAAGATTCTTTCAAAGGAATTCTTCAGGCATTTGCTAAGCTATGCATTAAAAGAGATCATGCATTTTCAGCAACTACAGCCACATCTTTTCAACAGTGTCTGTAACAAGTGAAACTATATTCCGTGTTTTAATGATTAGATAATTGGTTTGAACATTGCACAGTTCAGGATATGAGAAATTGCTGCTGTTACATTACAAAAAAAAAAAGAAAAAAAAAAAACAAAAAAACCCCCACACATTTCTGTTTCCATAACACGAGTGGACATCATACTTAATGTAATTTGCTAGGATACTTTTGCATGCACTATGCCATACAAATCAAACATGGCAAACAACTGATTTGAGGCACCCCTGAGATTCATCACACATTTTTGGTAATGAAAGTGATACCCCTGTAGCTGCCTGTTAAAAAAAAAAAAAAAAACCTTAATCACCTTCTATAATAGCATTCTGTAGTAAAACCAGAGGAAGAAATTCAATTTGATTCACTCCAAGAAAGATGACAAAGCGGAATTGTGGCTTGCTGGTGCCACGCCCATCTCACCAACGGCTGTTTGCCATTACCAAGTCCAAGGAGCCAGGTGAGCTGCTGCCATGTCTCCAGGCTGCAACACCTGTCACGAACATAGGATTGCTGTGGGGAACTGAAGCTGTGCTGCCCCATGCCATGCCTGGCCAGGAGGAGCTTTCCAGCCCCTTCTTCAGCCCTGCCACGTAGCTTCATTGGCTGTCTCTGGACTACAACTGTCCTAGGGAAAATGCACAGAAGCAGAGGAAAGGGAAATGGCTTAAAGTTTAGTAAGTGAGACACATGAAATGCCCCAGGAAGAAGCCAGCCCTGTGCCTTCACTGGCAGGGGTTGCTTCAGGGGTTGTTTTCCGTTGTCCATTTCCTAGATGGATCCCATCCTTTGTCCAGCTCTGTGACAGTAAAGGTACTGCTGTGGCTTCTCTGCTAAATGAGACAACAGTTGTAAGAATCTGCTATTAAATCAATAGCTTATGCAAGTCCATCCTATATGGTTCTGGGTACACAAGGTGCCAAAGCAGCAAGATACTTCAGCTGAATTTCAGCTATGAAAAGAAAACAACTGCACCTGGTCCCAGGGCAGCAATGCTGACCTGCAGGCTGGGCACAAGGGAATTGCCTGCTGCCACCCTAGCTAATAACACACTGCACTGCATCGAGTCTGACCACGCACCAGCCCCTAGTGCTGCCGAGGGAAAAGCTCCGCCAAGGTTTCGGCAATTCAAGAAAGGGCAGCTTTGCCCTTTTTCAACTTTGTCCCAAAACGAAGCAGCAGAATGTCCACATCCAAGCTGGAACTCAAGACCTGAGCATTTCCCTTGCAGATTCATCTCCGTTTTCCCATCAACATATCAATCCTCTCCCTGTAGGAACTCAAACAGTACATGTTGGGAGAAGACCTCAAGGACGTAATCTGTGGTGTATGTTTCACTCATATAGAAAATACATTATTAGCACATCTTTAAAATATCCAAAAATGCACCGCACCTTGTTATAGAGGCAGTAACCCCCAAGCTTAAAGTTCTGATGCATTTTTAAACTCAAAAGCACTTGTTCAAGTATTTCAAGAGACTGAGAATCCAATGCTCTTGATGCTGAATATAAAATATTCACAAAGACCTGACAGAAAACATGTCTCTGAAAGAAACTCTTTATCCATTTCTTTGAACTTGTAAAGTTGCATGAATGTTTTATCAGCACAAGAGAAAGATGGTTGGGCAGGCAGGGGATACACCTCTGATCACCGTTAATTCATATGATGGTCAGAGATAACCCTGTCTGAGTGATTTTCACTGAAAATATTTGAATGTATGAATATTTTACCTGCCAGTTCTCTCTTTCTAGGAGAACAGGATGATTCCTGCACTGTCAGCCCTAAGCTTTAGCTGAGGGCCCCCCACTGGCAGGACTTCACAGAAGACACTTCATTGGCAGGCACTAGAAACCCCGAAGAGGGCAATGAGGAAACCTCCTGGGCAAAAACATTTCTCCTCTAAACGCAGAGCACAGGTGATTGCCTAGTGCCTAGATTGTAGTTCAGCGGATGTAACGGGAGATATTCTCATTGTTCATCAAAATTGCCCAACATCTGCTGAGCTCTGGTTTGCACAAAACCCCAAGTGCTACTTGCCCTCTGAACAGCAATATTTCCTTCACTGTATTAAATGAGTGGCCTTCGCATTTCCTTTTATGCCCAGCTGTGGAGGTGGGTGGTTGCAGAGCAAAGGCCCTAACCTGCCACTCACATCCGCCTTGCAGGAGGTCTTTGCCTGGCAGGTCGTGGCAAGCAGAGCCCTTTCTCATACTATTCTCACAACTAGCATGAGCAAACGCTGTCAGAGCACTGAGCAAAGTGCTGGCAAGGCAGCCACGTACAACCCTTTCAGGCATCAAGGCAACAGTGATAGTCTACATTGCCTGCAAAGGGAGGGGCATCTAGGAAAGCATTATCCCCTCCATAGCAATAAGCAGCACTTTGTTTTACTTTATTTTTAGCGTGGGTCCTCCTCTTCCTCCCCACGTCCGAGCTCTCCAGCTCAAGGCAGAGATCCAAACACAATAGTGTTTTCAGTCAAGGGCTAAGCTCCTAATCAGAAAAACAGAATATAGATATGACAGGCTACTCTATTTACTAACACAAGGCACAAAAAATGCAAACAAATCAAAAAACACTCAAACCAAAATAACCTACAATATTCTTGCTTCACACAGCAAGGAAGGCAGCCTCCTCACACTCAGCTCTGATCTGTGGCGAGAAGCACCCCGCAAAAATCACATGAAATCTCCATAAAACACTGAGACCCTTTTGTGCGTGTTCTCTCAACAAATGTGAACCCCAAATAGGAGCGAGACTTGAATTCAAACTCTTAACACTGTGGCCTTAACAGTAGGCACTTTTGTACATTCATGCTGCGGCCACTGTCCTCGGTCCGCCACGGTGCTCAATGACGCGCTGTTCCCCAACAATCGGCCTCTTATGCACACGAGAGTGCTTTGGCCTGCACCAGGCCCTTGTCCCTTATGTCCTGCAAGGAAGAGAGGAGAAAAGGGAGAAAAAAAAAAGAGGCAGATTTCAGTCAAAGGCACTACATTGATAAGGTAGTAATGACAGGCTGTCCTGGGATCAGATGAAGCTAACGGTGAATCTGAACACAGCGTTTCAGCAAAAACGATGGCCTCAGAGTGCTGCATGCAGAGAAGTCATCACCTTCCTCATGTCAAACAGCAGCAGCAGTGCTGCTGCCCGAGGTTTGCACTGTGATGGGGCCTGCTACAGCCACCTCGCTCTGAGGATGGGAACTTGCTGAGCTAATTGAGCAGCAAAACAACAGCGACAGTTTACAGGACCAATAGAAACCTAACTTGCCTAGGCTCCCACCCTCTACAGAAAGGCCGATGAAGATTTGTCCTAGGCTTTCAGTGAGGTGACTGAGCTCTGCTTTAGACAGATGCTCCTGGGTCTTTTGTCCTTCATTTTTGTAACCACAATTATGCTTGAGTGGGGCCAGGGAACCACCAAGGGAAGGAAAACTTGCTTCCTTTCACTTTGCTTCTTCCCCCGGCCCTCCCACACCAGTGAAAGTTTTCCCCAGGCTTCAGTTTTCCCCAAAAGTCTGTTTAGATGCTCCTTCCATCGCTTATCTTGCTATATGTTTCCCTCCTTCCTCCTCTGCAGAGAAGGGCCTGGGGGAAAAGGCACCATCATGTGCCTCAGGCAACTCTTCCACCAGCTGTCCCATTGAGCCACCATCCAGCTGGCCCCAGCTCGGCCAGCACACGGATGAGGCCATGATGGACACAGCAATTCCCATAGCAACAGTTTCCTGATTGTGCAGGAAAGCTGTGGCCTTTACAAATTCCCCAAGTCACTCTAGCCTTGGGGTAAACCGCCTGCTTGCTGTTGCTGGCAAGTGTGCTGCTTGCACACTTGTAACTTCATCTCCTACCTCTGAAAAATGATGGAGAACCACTAACACATTTGATCTTTCACCCATTAGGAATTCGCTAAACACAGAGTTAAACACCACACAGTCAATAAAAGGACTCACGAGGATGACTGAACTTATGACAAAGTCAGGTTTGGCAGATTGGGGCTTGCAGTCATGCCGCAGGCCGTGAGCAGTCCACACACACTGCTTTTCGCCCAGGTTCATCACGTAGACACTCTGTGATCTCTGTATTCTACGTGCTTTATTTTTCATAGAATAATTCAGGCATAGAGAATGCCAAAGTCCACACCATATTAGAAAAGGTTACCTTCAGTTGTATTATTTAGGATCAGGTAGCTGCAGTATATAAGAAAAACATGAAGCACTGTAGGTTATCCTTTCCTTCTATTTAGCTAGACCTTAGAAAGTAGGAGCTCAGACACTAATGAGTTTTCAATATCCTTGCAGCAAGCAAAGGAAGGAAAATTGCAAAATAGAAACCTCAAAAAGAAAAAGCATTTTGCTCTGCTGTCAAGCTTTTCTTTGTTAAAGAAACAAAGCTAGCAACCAAGAGGAAAATCCTATGCATTTCTCAGAGATTTACTTGCATATTAAGTGCAAGAAGTTATAGAGCAAGCCCAATGGTCTCTAAAATGCAAGAAGGGTCACACTTTCCAGCTCCTTCTTTCCACTTATTTTGTGCTTAGCCAGCAGCTCACCTCTGAGCTGGGAGAACTGTGGATACTACGAACCATACTACGGTGCAAACCTACCAAGCACCCAACATCACTTGCTAAAATGAATTCCCTGATGTTTTACCATGCTGCTGCTCACCATCTGCTCAAAGCAACGGACTCCTTTTCCTTTGGAAAGGTCAGCATTAGCACAGAGGATGGCTTGCACTGCTTTCACAAGCTTAGCTACAGCTGCGCTTTGCTTGGTTACCCTGGGACACGCATGAGGCGGCCACAACAGGCTCCTCTCCTGCTTATGGTAATCGACCATCTGTCATGAGCCAACGTGTGCAAAAGCGAGCTGAGCAGCCCTGGGAAATGGTCCAAGATGAAGATGAAGCTCCCATCCCACTGCTTCACATGGCCCCAGCTCTTGGAAGGCGTGGGATGCCCGGGCTTGCACGAGTACAGCTGCCACAGCAATCGTGCCCCACAGAAAACACGTACGCACTTCACCAGGGATTCTGCAAGAGCTGGCATGCTCTGTGCAAAGCAGGAGGCAACAGCACCCAGCAAGAGCAGCTCCCGCAACATGTTGCGAAACCAGACAGCTTTATGCCTTGGGGCCAGAGCACAAAATTTAGTCTGATGGAAAACTGGCCTTATCACATAAGGTATTTTAACTATGTGTGTATATATGTGTATATATCTCCATACAAATATATTCTTTTCATAGAATGATAGCTAGCTCTAAGTGTGAAGTTTAAGATAAAAAAAACCCCAAACCCACACAGACACCAACAGCCACCAACCCAGCTTTGTCCAAGAAGTGAACTGGTGAATGCCTGGAAGAAGCTCAGACACCTGCAATATTAATTTGTCATTTTTGACTATATCTCCTTTAGAGTGCACAGCTCCTTCCAAGCCAGCCTAGCCAAAGACTCCTAGTACACATTTCCTTCTGTTCTTCAAAAGAATGTTGCTTTTGAATAAATTCTGAAATAAAAAGGAAAACGTATCTTAAAGGAGACCTATATGTGAACCTCCATAAAAGTGGCAGAATATGATTTGACTAATTTTCAGAAGAAGCCTAAGGAAACTCCAATGAAGCCAGTGCAAGGATCCTCGCTTAATTCAGTGGGAAGAGAATTAAAGCCTCTGAACTCTGAGCGTAGAAAGGCAAGACACTTCACACAGGCCTATATCTTCAGTAGGGGCTTTGGGTGGAAGACAGTATGACCCGATGTCTCTGTCATCCTTGCAGCACTTACCCCAGTGCTGTACTCGGTTATCGCAGGTTATGGCTCATGGGCTGAGGCTGCTGGGGGACCTCATCCAAGGGGACCACTGCAAGGCCACAAGCCCAAGAACACTCACCCAGACACCTCAGGATGCTCCTCTACTTCTGCGTTAAGGGGTGTTTGTATGGTCCGCCTCCATCATCACTCAAAATTTAAGGCATTGTAATAGTGTAGCATTGTATTCTCACCAATATGCAGGGTTAAGGCTACTATAAGCTAGACGGTACCAAGAAAGATCTGTCTAAATAAACTTAAAAAAAAACAAAAAACAAACAAACAAAAAAAAAAACCACGCAATAGAAAGCAGTGTGCAAGAATGTAGCAGTATCTTTGACTATGAATTTTTCCAGCTCTGGAATTGCTTGGGCTGTGGACTGCATAGATAAAGCGAAGCAAAAAACAGAGCATTAACAGAATTAGTGCCTTGAAAGCACCTTGCATGCTGGAGCCGGATGTTTTCCATGGGATTGATGGGATCACTTTCCTATAGCAATTAGTGGAACAGCTGACACTAACTCTGTGAGTGACTCACCCGCTGCCACCACTGTGAAGCAAAATTAGATTAGCAGCCCCCCACAGGTGTGGTGTGTACCATGTAGGTTAAAAGCATACAAAATGCTTAGCCTGTTCAAAATAAGCCAAACTGCACCAGAAGGATTACATGGCATTTGGATCAGCCACATGTGGCGAGGATTTGGGAGAGATCACATGGCCCTGTGGAAGGGCAGCAAGGCACTGAGGCAACAAGCTTGTTTCTTGGTAAATCTGGAAATATATTTTTTGCCTATCACTCATTGAGTTCACGCTGATCAGAAACTGTGCGTACGCACTGGCTTTCCAAGAGTGACGGATGAAAATAAAGACCGGTTTGCACAAATCAAGAGCCACCTCAGTGCAGGGAGGTTCACTGTAAGAAATTACTTTGGAAGACCTGAAGATCTAACATCTCTCACAATTTTCCTTCAGTATTTGGTAGTCAGAAGGTAAGGAGCCAAATTTCCAATTCTACTCTAAGATAACTCTTTAACCCTCATGGTTGCAGAATAAAGCATGAAAATGTGACTCCAACATCCATGAAGACCTTATGAAAAAAAACCAAAACACACACAGGAACAAAATTAAAAGATCCCTAAAAATCTCTTAAAAAACAGCCTTGTCATTTCTAAATTCTCAAGATTTTATGGTGGTCAGGCAAAACTTTTAGTGCTTGATTTGCTAGTTCCACTCAGGCATAAGAGCCAAAGCACAGTAAGGTTAAAATAAATAAATAATAGTTAAAAAGTAAAGAGCTATGTTATAGGGCTGGATCCTTTAACTTTCTTCATGACTTGGTATCAGTCAAAAAGAAGCCATCTAAATAAAAAGGAAAAACAGACCCAGCCAAACAATATGTATGACTTTCGAGCAATGAGGAAGGTCTTTGCGCTCTCTCACAGATGAGGTCACCAGCAGGAGTAAGTTAGAAAACTTGCACCTAACATCGACTCCTGTTCTTTTGATTAAAATAATACGTAGCAACCATAATAGATTTCCTATAAATTCTAAGTGTCTCTGCAAAAGCCATAGGACTTCAAGCATATAACTCAAGCCATGTTTCTCTGAATTTGTATTTATTAGATGATTTCTAGATAGCTTAGGACATCAAAAGATGCATTGACATGGGGAAAGAAAAGAATTTGCTCAGAGTTTCTAATATCAGAGAAAAACAGAGCCAGAGTTGAGTCGCAGACTGAATTAAGCCATGTTAAATTGCACTCAGTACATCAAGCTGTTCCAATATGCACAGAAAAATTAAGATGGTTATTGGGAGTAATGTTTTCCATTCCCTCAGTGCTGTAGGATAAAGTAAACAGTAATCCATAAGCATTTATGCAACCCTGCTTCTAAAAGTCAAACTGCGATGCTGCCTCTTGTCCCGGGTGGTTCTTCTGCTTTTCAGCAGATTCACAGATTACAGAAAACCGCCCAATTCCAACACACCCAAGGGCCATCAGCACTATTGAGTGCGTTCCCCCGCCAGACTTCGCTTGCTGCCCGTGGGAACATCCCTGCCCACACTCAGGAGCATCCCATGGTGTTGGGAGGCTGGGGACACTGGTGCGCAGCAAGAGCAAGTCACGCACTTCGGCCAAAGCACTCCCTGATCTCTGCTATGTGTGGAGAGCCCATCCAAACCCACAGATGCTTCACAAAACCTACAGAGAGCTGCAACTATGCAGTATCATCTACAGTGGCACTTGTGTTATTGAAATATTACTTAAACTTTGTCACTATTCAAGTGGGAGAGTCTTTTTCCTTGAATTTCTAAGTAGCAACATAATAGTATTGCAGGGAAAAAATACTCTTGAGTTAACAATGCTGTTCTTTCCTCCGACTGCAGCCATAAGTGGGGTTGTCAGAGTAACAGCAATCACTGCTGGCACCAAACCTACCTTTAAGATGGAAGAATTGCAGCAATCACCCTAGGTCTGTGTCTGAGCAGAAGCCCTGGTAAAGGCTCTGCTGCTGACCTGCAGCCAGTGCATCCTTTAATTACACAAGAGTCTGTTTAAGTTTCACTCTTAACACTAAGCAGATGGCAATTCTTAGTCAAACCTCTCTGCCAGAAGACAGATAATATCCTGACTTTCTTAATGAAAACAGAAGAGGCACAGCCGGGTCCATTCGCTGCAATAGGTACCATATATGGAGACACTGGTGCACCTCACAGCAGTAAGATAAGGATATGTGCATACTTAAAGAATATATGCTATGGTCAGTGGTCTGGACTTGATAATCTAGCTGGCTCCCTTACAATTCTCTGTCTTCAGATGTCCACCACGTTCACCTTTAAACATTTAGTAAGTGAGTAGCAGGCAAGCCAGGCGAGATCGACCCCATTTCTAAGTGCCAATGCCATTGAAATCCCTGGCTCATGTGCAACATCTCTAACACACAGGATGAACACAAGACTAAGGCAGTGCTAAGACCATTTCTGATGATGAGACTGTTTACGCCTAAAAATAGCTGCTGAAAACCTGAAAATACTGTGTTTGGGGAAATAAAAATCAGCATAAACTTTTTTTTTTTATTAGTGGTTATTTTTCATATCCTAGCACTAGTGCTTAGTATTGACTTGTTCAGATAATACCACTGCTTGTATCAGGTTAAGAAACACTGCAATTCCGCAGTTCCTTGCGGGAACAAAGGAAAAATTGCCAAACATCAGAGATGCACAAGTGGGACATCCTTCATTCAAGCTGAATGAATTCAAGCTGAATTCAAGCTGTAAAGGTACTGGCTGGTTTTGGAGCCTGTGATCCCTTCTAAACTAAGTTTCTTTTCTATTTTTTTCCCCCCAGCACACAGGGAAGGAAACATCTGTGCTGAGACAGATGTTTCCATTTACATTACAAACCCTCTAGGCCACAGCCTTTCCCAAAACCACCATAACAAGTTTCCTTCAGAAGCTATATTGCCATTTGCTGCCACATCCTCTTTCACTGCAGGTGCTCACTACCTGCTATAGAAGCAATCTAAGAAAAAATACCCAAAATAGTGGCTGTAGACCTTCTTACCTACCTCTCTGAGCAGGGAAAACAAACCAAAAGGAGACTTGGAAATGGCTTATCATCTTTTTTTTTAATGACAATCCTCATAGTCTCCAAGCCTCCATGCACACCAAGGTGCACAAGAACTTCAGTCATCTGCCGTGAATCTACTCAGTTGCCCCAAAAGGGAGAGATTTTAAGTCAATGGGCAGCAGCTGTTGGACACAACAGAAGATTGTAGAAGGAAATGGGAGAGTAGTGCTCATTTCTTTTATATGTTATTTGGGTATTGGTTTCATGTGTGATTCCAAGTCAGATAATTAATGCAGATATCATGTGGCAAAAAAGAAGAAGTAATGAGTAAAATAAGAATATGGATAATTCATAATATCAGTTGCTCATATTTGCTGGCCCATTAACCAAGGCCTCCTAGTTTCCCAGGTCTTGTCCAATAGTCTCCTGGTAAAGACAGAAAAAAAAATAAAAAAGCATTTTGGACCAGTTCATCCTCTTCATCAAAAAGGCAGAATCCAATCTGCTGGTGAAGAATAAAAGGAAAGAAATGCTAATGCTGCTTCAGAAGCCAGGGACACGGGAGCATTACAGCAGTTGAACAAGGTCTAGCTTAGCAATATGCACAAAGTGAAGCAAGGGTCCCCAATATATACATGTGTCTTTGGAAGAGGCCCATAAATGCACTTTTGAATCACTAACTCCATACAATTATTTAGACTATTTTCCTGCTGTGAAAGGATGGGTAGGAGTGTCTAGCCACTAAGAGTCCAAGCCTATTGACTCCTGGTGGCCATCATCTCCATGTACACTCAGTTCAGCATTCTCAGCACATTCCAATCTCCAGCTGTGCTCTGTGAGACTGCTGATAGTCCTACCCAGGAAAAATGTACAATTATTATATGATAATGAAGAACAGCCTATTTTCTTTGGAATCACCTCTTCAGATGCATGATCCAGTAGATCTTCTCCAAAAGCCTCTTAGACAGTATATTCATAAATCTATAAATGAAAACAGAGCAAAACAAAACAAAACGAAAGATTAAGTAATCTTTAATCGTGTCCCAGTTTGCATGTACCTGTAAGAACATACAAGGCGAGGAGAGCCTGCTTCTGAGCATAGTGGGGGGAAAGGTGATGGGCACCCTAAGCACAAGATGGGAAACAAGAATGCCAAGATAAATGGAGTCACATTTACTATACCTGCCAGATGGGTGAAGACATGTCATGTTTGTCTTGTTTCTGAACTAATACTCTCAGAGAAGAACAAAACTGTCACTTGGAGATGAGTCTGCATTGGTGGGACCATCAAAAAGCAAAGATTGGGGCACCGGTATGAAAACCCTGCAGTTTGTTTTTGGGCAAAGCCATTTAACAACAGGGAATTTATTAAGCCTGTAAGTTGAACACTGTAAACATTTTAAACCCAGGAAGAATGTTGCTTTTGGCCAAATGGATTTGCTTAAGATGATAATGCCACTCAACAAACACCTTCAAGTGTGGCTTCAGGAGAAGAGGGGGAAGTTAGTTGCATTTTACAGAGCGCTAGAAGGGAGTCATGACACTGAAAACATTACTCAGTTCCTCATTACTGTCTGCAGCATAAGGGAATAACATCAAACTGCTAAAGAGCTATTTGCTCTTAAGAGTTTCAAACCCCAAAGCAAAGCTGTTGTTTCTGTATGTCACAATTTTGATGAAAACAACAAAGCAGCTGCAATTTCTAGATGGTGTTTGGCAGATGGTAAGCTTCCTATAATGAGAAGAAAAATGAGCATTGCAGCTCTCGTGACCAAGGGAATTCATGGATCCGTGGAGCTGCTCCTCAGTCTGGGTATGCAGAGTGTGTTCATTACCACTGTATTTTCCAGTGGATGGCTGCTATTGCAGACATCTCCAAACAGAACACAATGAGCACTGTCAGAAACACTTAAATTCAGAGCAATAAACCACCACCTGTGGGGGACTTTTCTGGCAAATCTAAAATGGGGAACCATCTATTTCAACACTGCTTTGATAGATGCCAGGCTACAGTGATTTTTCATGTTGCTGAAAGAAACTGATGAAATTATGGATCAAAAAGAACAAGGCTTACCTTGGCCAAGCTATACTGAGTGATTATTCAATATGACTTTCTCAGATACTGTTGCTCAGGTAAGGTTTCTTCAGTTTGCCTAAGCTGAAGTACAAGGCCCAAGAAAAATTGCATTTGATCTAGTTACAGCTGAAGAAAATGGAAACTGTTGAAAAAGAATGCAAAGGGTCAACAGAGAAAAAAAAAATGTAGAGGAAACGATTGAGCTCCTGCACTGGAGCAAATTCTTTCAGATCACAGAATATTTATAAATAGAATTCAATGAGTGTTTCTCAGATTCCAGGTCTTGAGAGCACACATTTGCTACTTATCCAAGTCTTCGTACTTGTGACTCAGAAAACCCTCCAATATATAAACTGAGGCAAGGGTTTAAAACAAATATGGCTGATTTCTGCAAAAAGTTGCTATTAGTGTTTATTCAGTTCTACCATCATCAGATCTCTACAGAGAATTGAGACCCTTTTCCAACATAAGTATATATTAAGAAGTCTAAATTCTGATCACCACCAACTGATGACCACCTTCACTAAAACCCTTGCACTACGACCTGTATAAATCCTAGTCACACACAGACTGAGTGAGGTCCCTGCGGAAAACTGTATATGTAGGCATGGCATGTCTGCTTAACACCAGGGTGCTGGACTTAAGTGATGCACCTCAGCAGCTGTTGGCCAAGTGCCCTACATTTTAGAAGAGAAAACATGAACCAAATGTGAGGAATCGGGATGTTAGAGAATTATTCAGTCATCTTTACCGATGCAGTGGAGGTGGCTGTGAAATGTTCCATCCTCCTTCAACCAAAGCCAGTGCCGCTGCCTTCAATGGGAGCGGGATTGTGCCAGTGGCACAATAATTCAGCAAAAAACTGTGATTCATCAGTAGTAAAAAGAGAACAAAGATTAGCCATTTCAACATATTCCCATAGTTTTACACATAGTAAGATATTATTTGCTATGTGGAGGGTAATTCCCCAAAAGGACACCACAATTAAGTAGGAAATTAATTTGCTGCTTACATTCACTAGCTCTTCCAGCTGGCTTAATTCTCATCAGCCACCATAATTTACTAACAGTGAGGTGAGAAAAGACATGAATCAGCTTAATGTGCTATAAGTAGGGCATTGTCATGGCAACAAGATGCAGACTGTTTTCCACTATTTATGTACGGTTTGTTTTGTACTGAACCTGAAGATATGGTTCCAAATAACCAGAATTAGAAACATTTTGTTTTCAACTTTTTTATTTCCTCCAGTGTATTTTTAAAAATGAATCTAGTAAGCATGTGAAAGGCTTGAAGCAACTCCTCAGGAAAATTAGCTAGCTATATGCAGCTTAATGAATCTTCCTAGAAACAGGAGCCTTTATTCTGATCTCACAACCATTTTCTGTCCTTGCCACACAACCGATCCCATGGATTAACTCCTGTTTTATCCCAGGCTGAAATCAGAACCAGACCTTCTCTGTTCCATGCTCTATATATGATTATTGACTGGTGGAAAAATTGAACTTTATGCTTGAAAAAAAGCCTCTTCTTTTGAGTGTATGTGTGCAAAAGTTATACTTTGTACTTACTATAAACCATGGGAAAAGGATATAAAACTGTTAGATTTTTATAGCCTCATGATGGGCATGTGTAAAGTTAAAAATTCAAAATGAATTGCCAAGGCTTTTTATTGCCTTCCAGAGTAAGCCTCTTGCAATTTTGCACCAGCAACTAAGGTTTTTCATAAAACCAGCTCTTCATTCAAAGCTCCTTTTATTCCTTATCCCACTGCATAAAAGGAATGCAAAGGATACCTTGCGAGGCGTATTAGCTGCCATGCTTGAGAACACAAAAATATAATCTGCTGAGGTGAGGAAACACGCTCCCTGGTATTGCTACACAGAACTGCTAACTATATTTGTGGAGGAAATGCAATCTATCCCCTTACAGCACCTTGTATTGGCCATGTTAGAAGCAAGTCTCACATTCGACTGACTATTAGTCTAGTACAGAGACCTATGGTTATGAAACATGATCTAATGATTCATTTTTATATAGAGAAGCACAGAACTCAGAGGTGGGTTTCCTTGCACTGCTCACACTGAAATAAATTTACTGATTAAAATAACACACATGGCCGACAGGCAGGATGAACAATTTCCTAAATTCATAAGCAAATGAAGATTGATTTAGGCCATATTATTCAAGTTTCCTAAAATACATTTAAAAACTTACATGAAAGTAGTATTTCTCATACTATTGCCAGCATCTGTAAGATATGAGGTATTTTGCATTGCTGACAACCACTTTAATACAGAGCTGATACTCAGTTCCTTGGAAATTGATAAGAATGTGGAGAAGATCATGTTTGTTTGAACCTTCCTTGCACATGACCCCTCTCCAGACAATAACTGGGAATTTACATGTAGAGAAAACCTGCAGAGAGTTCCTGGTGCCTGGAGTTGTGTAATTTGGAAAAACTGGCAGTGATGGGCCTGAGGAAGCATATTGGGACTATTCTGTGTGTGCAAACCAAAGGCACATTCCCAGTAAAACTCTCAGGCTTTTCCAAGAAGACAATACTCTGATGAAATTTAGCATCTGCCCATCGAGCAGGTGGGAAGGGGAAGAGGAGCCGGCCTCTGCGGGGAGCAGGCGTACACCGAGGGCATGTGGGGACACCTCTGTGCCCGTGACGCCCTACGCCACGTCCAGTACCAACTGAGACCTTGTCCGGATGCATCTCTTGGAAGGCAGAGTTGGAGCTGGGAAATTAAAGTTTGCCATCTAGTGGCATGCTTCATGAGAGGCTTTAATGTGTGACTATCCAGAGAACACGATTTTCATGTGGCCAGTTTATGGTTTCTGAAGTCTACGGTATGCGCAGTTTTATTATAAAACTTGCTGGCATAACCTGCTCTTTAGCCTCTATTCCAAAATCACAAGTGGACTTTTAATCCGGGTAAATTCCCTATCATGTGGTTATTTTATTTCCTATTTTGTGTTTATGCATTTGATATCTCCCTCTCCAGTGTAGCACTTCACATTTGTCATTATCGAACTTAATCTTGTTGATCTGAGACCATTATGCAAGGTATGACACTGCAATTTCTGTAACTTTTACCTAGTGCATTTGCTCTTCAGTGCAGGGGTGGATTGACTGGCCTGTCCATGCTGAAGGAAAGGCAGGACTTGAGCTGGCTCCATCGTTGCTAACTGGCTCTGGCTCTCGGAGCATAAGCAACATGAAAGCCATCCAGGTTAGTGGTAGAGCCCTGGCTTAGCTCCCCTGTTCAATATCCGGTGGAATGGAGAGCATGTGTATTTAACCACAGAGAATCAAAAAAAAAAAAAAAATCTCCCTAAATTTCACCTTGATATATAAATAAGGCAATAAAATACAATCACTTCCTATCACTTGCTTCCAATGTCTGGGACAGTGGCAATTCACAGAGGACTGTTTCCTTTCTCCCTCTCTCATTTTCTTTCCTTCCTTCCTTCCTTCCTTCCTTCCTTCCTTCCTTCCTTCCTTCCTTCCTTCCTTCCTTCCTTCCTTCCTTCCTTCCTTCCTTCCTTCCTTCCTTCCTTCCTTCCTTCCTTCCTTCCTTCCTTCCTTCCTTCCTTCCTTCCTTCCTTCCTTCCTTCTGGGACAGTGGCAATTCACAGAGGACTGTTTCCTTTCTCCCTCTCTCATTTTCTTTCCTTCCTTCCTTCCTTCCTTCCTTCCTTCCTTCCTTCCTTCCTTCCTTCCTTCCTTCCTTCCTTCCTTCCTTCCTTCCTTCCTTCCTTCCTTCCTTCCTTCCTTCCTTCCTTCCTTCCTTCCTTTCCTTCCTTCCTTCCTTCCTTTCCTTCCTTCCTTCCTTTCTTTCCTTCTTTCCTTCTTTCCTTCTTTCCTTCTTTCCTTCTTTCCTTCTTTCCTTCTTTCCTTCTTTCCTTCCTTCTTTCCTTCTTTCCTTCTTTCCTTCTTTTGATTTCCCCCTTGAACTCAACTTCTGCTTGCAAGTCTCAAGTTTGTGCTGAGTTTGTGTGATCCTCCCTTGCTCCACAGCAAAACTTCTGGGAGCCAGAGCAGGTGCAAAACCATGTGACCCCCTTGCTCTGGTCCTTGTGAGCTTTCCTGGAGCAAAGTAAGTTGCCACAACTTGGAGGTGTGTGCATGGGGAGGACACCTCCTCCTCTGGCATCACCAATCACTTATTTCCATGAGAGAACAGAGAAGAAGAGTTATAAAGTCCTGCACGGAGGAAGACAGTGAGGAATGGCTGTGGCTCGGAGAGGGCCCTCGGAGCTGGGATGGGGAAGGTCAAGAAGGTGGAGAGTGATCTCCTTCAGCTCCCAGGCTCTAATTAAAGAACTGCAGACATCTAATGCTGACTCAGTCTTGTTTGCAACATACAGCATTTCTATTAACAGAACTCCAGGTGGGATTTGCAGTTTTTGCAACCTAATCACATTGTTGAGTCATATTTAATTTACGAACCACTATACGCACAAGATCATTTTCTATCACATTGATGCCAGGCTCATTATTTCCTATTTTGTATTTATTCATTTGATATCTCCCTCTCCAGTGTAGCACTTCACATTTGTCATTATTGAACTTCATCTTGTTGATCTGAGACCATCTCTCCCACTTATCAAGATCATTTTGCATTCTCATCCTGCCTGCCAGATTGAGCAAATTCTGCAAGTGCACTCTATATTTATCCTTCAAGTTGCTAATAAAAATATTGACAAAAACTAGTCCTAAGCATATCTGCAAATCTGCTTGGAATATTCTCTTGAAATTTATTTCCAATTTGACACTGAGTCATTGGCAATAATTCTTTGAGTTTTTTTTTTCAATTATTTGTATATACACTGATAATCATTGTTTTGTATAAACTGCATTTTGCTAGCTTACATGTAAGAATTCCAGCTACTAGGGCCAAAAGTCTTGTTAAATACAACATCTGTCTGTTCCAGTCACCAGCATTCAGAATACAGATATTTATGTCCTGGTACAAAACTATGTGAATGCAGCTGTGCCAACAAGGAATAGTGTTTTCCTCTCCTCTTTTAAATGTATTAATTTCATCAAATGAGTATTAAGTGTGAGCACTGAGGAATGCTTTATGCTGAAAGCCCAGCAAAGCCCAGCGGAGAAAAGCACTATACCTATGAATCTGAATTTGTGTGCTGCTTTAGTCTAACAAGAATACCTGATCATGATTTAGATGCTCCCTAATATAGTGCATAGGACAGGATCAATGCAAGAGTCAGCTGATCTTCAGGCAGAATTTCTATATCTCCTACACTTCTGGGGAAAAGTTAAAAAAAAAAAAGGCACAAAGTTCTGAATAATGCCAATGGTGCCAGTTCTGCTGATAGCACAGCATTAGCTGGGAAGAGGAAGATTGCAGAGCGTGCAAAGCACAATGGCTTCCTGCTCTCCAGGCAATCACCCTGATCCTGGTTCAGATGCTGCAGCTCATCTAAAACTTGTGGGAACCTCTTCAGCATCCTCATCCCCACCATGGGAGCTGTTCACATGGGAGCTACTCCTGCCCAGCTGGCACCGATCATCTCATGAGGAAGGGGCCTCCATTGAGGCTTTCCAGAAACATGTTCCACATGGGACATTCACCTCACGGAGTAGCCCGGGGGGGCAGGTGGCTGGAAAGAGGCCAGGAAGAAGCCATCCACAGACCCAGGCTGGGAACAGAGGAATTAACCAACAGGTTCTCTCATAAAAACCTGAGCCAAAGGAGCACGGTGGAGCAGCCAAAGTGGCAAGCCGCCCAGATGATGGCGTGCCAGTGCACCTGTGTGTCTCCGCAGCAGCCAGGAAGCCCCATCACCCATGTAGCTTTCCCTCTTGGCCAGGGTGAGTGTTACTGTGAATACAATAAGCTCTAAAAGACTGACTCGAACAAAATCCATGTATTTGCTTTCCAAGGAGGCTGGGTTTCCACTGGCTTGGCCGATATTCGCTCCCGGGCCCACTAGGTGTCCCTGTGAGTCAGGCAAACACCCGTGGAGCAGTGGCCACCCTTGCTTCCCGTTACTACTTCAGCTGCACAACGTGAGGGGAAACAACACGCAACAACCCAGGAAGCATGTCTGAAATAACTTCTTTTTCTTTTCTTTTCCCCCGAGCTTCTTTTTGGAATCATAGAATTCTTAAGGTTGGAAGGGACCTTTGGAGATCATCTAATCCAACCCCCGCCCCTGCACATTCAAGGTTCATGTAGAGCACCTGGCACAGGATTGCGTACAAGCAGGTTTTGGAGATCTCTAGAGAAGGAGACTCCACAACCTATCTTGGCAACCTGTTCCAGTGCTCTGTCATCCTCACTGTCAAGAAGTTTTCCTTAAGTTCCTGTGGAACTTCTGATGCTTCAGTTTTTGGCCATTTCCTCTTGTCCTATTGGTGGCCACCACTGAAAAGAGGCCAGCCCCATCTTCCTCACTCCCTCCCTTAAGATAGTTATATACACTGATTAGATCCCCTCTCAGCCTTCTCTTCATCAGGCCGAACAGGCCCAGCTCTCTCAGCTTTTCCTCATAGGAGAGTTATTCCAGGCCTCTGATCATCCTGAAGAGTGGGAAGCAGCTCCAAAGCAGCTCAAAGAGCTGGAAGCAGCTCCAAATCATGTAGAAGGTGAGTGCTGTGGTGCCATGAGCCCATGCCTCAGTTTGCTCCTCATAAAATGGCCACTGTTCTAATTTGCCTCTTCCACCACAGAGCTGTGGGATTAGAGGAAAGGTGACAATGCTCTTTATGATTCCCGCATAGAAGCATTTTATCACATGCAGATATATATACATATATATATATATATGTACACGCACACACACACACACACTGCTGCTATTAATACTACTGTCTAGGTGTAGACATTGAAGACTTACAGAAAAGGGCATGTTTTGTGGATAAATAGGGCTGGAGGGATGCATGTTTCTATGAGCTTAGGTGAGGTTAGGCATGACAGGCATGTTCAGGCTACCACTTGGAGAGATGAGACCTTTGGTTGGTGCAGATTTGGTGCAGGAATCCCCGGAGAGGCTCCAGGGGTCACAAGAGAAGCCGGCTGGAGCAAACATAAGAGGAAGCGTGGGCTGAACCATGCATGGACCACCAACGCGCCCTTATGTAGAAGGGCTGATGGACCCTTATGTGTATGGAATTGTATAGGCCTCAAGTCATCAACGGAGGGATCAATAGCTCTGGGTGTGTCAACCTAACAATAGCTTGGGCTGCTAGTACTCCTCATGACCCGTTAGTATGAAAAACAGTCTATGTCAATATGCTGACATGCCCTTATATATAAGGGCCAACGCAGGCATAGAATCATAGAATGCTTAAGATTGGAAGGGACCTCTAGAGGTCATCTAGTCCAACCCCCTGCACACGCAGGGTCACCTAGAGCACGTGGCACAGGACTGCGTCCAAGCGGGTTTTGAAGATCTCCAGAGAAGGAGACTCCACGACCTCTCTGGGCAACCTGTTCCAGTGCTCTGTCACCCTCAAATAGTGATCACAGAATTGTAGTGTTTTCAATTCTCAGTGAAGTCAGGAGGGGCATCAGCAAAACAGTTACATTGGACTTCTGAAGGGCAAGTTTGGACTGTTTAGGACATTGGTTGGGAGAATCCCTTGGGAGATGGTCCTGAATAGCTAAGGGGTCCAAGAGGGATGGGCTTCTCTCAAGAAGGAAATCTTAAAGGTGTGGGAGAGGCCTTTCCCCTGTCCTGAATAGGCAACTATTGCTGAGACTCCTGGAAAAGAAAAAAAAAAAAAAAAAAAAGAGGCTTTACCACCCTTGGAAGAAGGGGCAGGCAGGGGGCAGGCAACTCGGAAAGAGTACAAGGACATCACTAGGGTATGTAGGGAGGAAGTTAGAAAGGCAAAAGTTTGGAGGGACCTCAATCTGGCCACTTCTGTACAAGTACAAATACCTTTACAAGAGCAGGAGAGTCAAGGAGAATCTCCATCCTTTATTGGATGCACTAGGGAACATTGTCACCAAGAATGAGGATAAAGCCAAGGTACTTAGTGCCTCCTTTGCCTCAGTCTTTAACATCCAGATCAGTTATCTTCAAGGTACTTGGCCCCTGAGCTGGAAGACACCTATGGAGAGCGGAATAAACTCCCCATAATTCAGGAGGAAACAGTCAGTGACCTGCTGCTCCACTTGGCACTCACAAGGGTGCTAGATGGAATCCACCCAACAGTTCTGAGGGAGCCGGGGGAAGCACTTGCCAAGTCACGGGGAGGTTCCAGACAACTGGAGACTTCCCAGTGTGACAAGAAGGGTCAAATGGAGGATCTGGGGAACTACAGGCCCATTAGCCTTGGGGAAAGTTATGGAGCAGATCAACCTGAGGATGGTCACACAGCATGTGCTTGACAATAAGGGCATCAGGCCCAGCCAGCATGGGTTCATGAAAGACAGGTCGATCTGATCTCCTTCTATGACCAGGTGACCCACTTAGGGGATGAGGGAAAGGCTGTGGACGTGACCTACTTAGACTTCAGTAAGGTCTGTGACACAGTCTCTCACTTCATTCTCCTGGAGAAGCTGGCAGCTCATGGCTTAGACAGGTGTCTTCTTCACTGGATGAAAAACTGGCTGGATGGCCAGGCCCAAAGAGTGGGAGTGAACGGAGTCAAATCCTGCTGGTGACCAGGCATGAGTGGTGTTCCCCAGGGGTCAGTGTTGGGGACAGTCCTCTTCTTTGATATCTTTATCAATGATCTGAATGAGGGAATTGAGTGCACCCTCAGCAAATTTGCAGAAGACACCAAACTGGGAGGAAGAGTTGATCTGTTTGAGGGTAGGAAGGCTCTACAGAGGGATCTGGACAGGCTGGATTGACGGCTTGAGGCCAACTGTATGAGATTCAACAAGGCCAAGCGCCGGGTCCTGTGTTTTGGTCAAAACAACCCCAGGCAGTGCTACAGGCTTGGGGCAGAGTGGCTGAAGAGTTGCAGGACATAAAAGGATCTGAGGGGGTTGGTCAACAGCCAGCTGAACATGAGCCAGCAGTGCGTCCAGGTGGCCAAGAAGACCAACAGCTTCTTGGCTAGTAAAGGAGGTCATAGTGAGGTGGGTGTTGATCTTTCCTCTGGGGTAACTACCAACAGGACTAGAGGAAGTGGCCTCAAGTTGTGCCAGGGGAGGTTCAGGTTAGACATTAGGAAGAATTTCTACACTGAAAGAGTGGTGAAGCATTCAAACAGGGTGCCCAGGAAAGTGGTGGAGTCACCGGCTCTGAAAAAGAAATGAGTAGATGAGGCACTTAGGGACAAGGTTTAACAGGCATGGTGTTGAAGGCTGGTGAACAGGCTTACAGTTGGACTTGATGATCTTGAAGGTCTTTTCCAACCATAATGATTCTATGATTCTGCCACTTCCTGGAGGGGGAGAAGAAGCAGAAAGTAAAACTTGAAGATATGCTGCGCATATTTTTTCTTTTCTTTTTTTTTTCCATGTTGTTTTTCCAAGATGTTTTCCATCTTCATATCACATGTTTTCTGCATGGGGACCGCATTCCACATTTTTGTACTTCTGTTTCCTGATTTGACAAGTAAGGGCAAGAGCACTTCCCTGTCTCATTTGACGCTCACTTACATATAGCCTGGGATCTTCTGAGAGAAGGGAAAACATGTTACAGAGCAGAGCTTTGTGAAGTCTTTGTGCATTACAATTTTTGTCTTAGGATTTTGGAACTACCAGTTGAGATCAAGGCCTCCTGTGTCATGTACTGTAAAAGTCCTCTTCGAGAGACCGTCCATGGCACAGAGGAGCTACTTACCAAATAGGCATGAAAGAAAAGACAAGGAAAGGAGCTGAAAAAAGAGTTGACTGGCTCCAGGGAACAGAGTTTGATCATGAAGCCAGAAGCAGAAGTTCTGGTATTCTGGTTTCTAGTCCAGCAGTTGGCTCATGCTCACAGATAACACTCCTGGACTAACTCTTGCTCTTCTAATGCTTATGAGCATATCACTAAAAGTAATTAAATGTGACTTGATATTTTTAACCAGCATGAACTTTACGTGTCACCAGGCTGCTCATGCACAGTAGGAGACTCAGTAGCCTTGAGGGACAGTCCCAGCTAAGGGAGCTGTAGGCTCTCCTGCAGCCTGGAGGACGTTCAGCTAGTGCCTATGAGGTGACCTTCACAGCAGAAACGCCTTGCAAGTACAGGAAAAGCAGGAGGGCACAGCTCTGGTGAAATCTGGCTTTTGAAGCACCTTTATATTTTGCAACACAGAGTCAAAACCTCTTTGTCTTAAAGATTTCAGAAGAGGCAAGGAGAGGCATGGGAAAACTGTATTTATCTAATGTCAGTCACCTAGGCAACTGTGAAAGCAGGAGTGAGCTTTACTTTCTAGTGCGTTTTATAATCTGGGAGTTCACTCAGACATCTTTTTGGTCATATTGGAAAAGCCTTCAGACCTGCTGCAAATTCACATTTTTTAGAAAAAGAATCGTATCAGTAAGCTATTGGCTTGGTTTGGGGGCTTTTGCTTTACCCAGGCAGAAACATGCACAGGGCATTATTTAACAGCCACTGTCTGCCTTAGTAGTAGAGTCTCTCTGCTTGTTTTCATTTCATCTCCTAGGGATGCTGCCTCAGTGGAGCTCTGATTGTGGCAGCAAGGACTGGGAAGGAAGCAGAGCCCCAACATGGTCTGAGCACTGTCCTTTCCTTTTGCAGTCTGTAGAGGATGGCTAAGGGCCTTTGCCTCAAGGCCAAAGGGTGTTGTAAGGGCTTTAGCCTGAAAATGAAATAATGCTGCCCATATGCAGAGCTGAAGTTTATGCTATAACCCTACAAAACCTCTATCAGTAAGCCAAAAACAAGCCAGGCTGCTCTAGGGTCTTTAGTATTCAAGTCTCAATTTCACATGTACCTTTACCATGGGCTTGGTCAAGATGGAGGTGGGAAGGCTCCATCTCTTAGCAAGGGAGAAGAGCAAGGCATATTTTGCAAGCAGTGCCTTTGAATCTGTAGCTATTTTTCTAAATAAGAGATATGTCAGAATTTGCTATTTTGTCCAATTATGAAAACACAAAAGAAGTACACAAGAATTTAAAATACGAAAGAATCCCCAAACAGCTCCTACATTCCTAAAAAAGAAAAAGGTTTTTCCTGTGCACATTGCTTTATATATATGTGTGTGTGTGTATATATATTTATATTTTTTCCTAAATAGAAAAAAAAAATCATACTGGATCCATAGAATAAATTAAAAAAAAAAAGTCTTTATTTGCGTTGTTTCAAAACCTATTTGCCTTGAAAGGAAATGTTTATGAGGTTTGGCATTTCTCCCTACATTTCCTAGCAGAGTTGCTGGTACTTTGCTCTGCGTGTTTAAGGCCAGCATGAACTCCAAATCATTAATTTTGTTTCATTCAGTGCATCAGATTTTTTTGTTTTCTCTAGCTCATACAGTCATTTACAACTATGCAGAGGGAGTGAGAAATCCTAGTATTCCATTTGGGCAACACTTATAAAAACATTCTCCCTGCTTTGCGAAGATATAAACAATTACACAAAAGGCACAAAGCTTTGGAGAACTAAGCCAAGTTTATGAGGCCCAGAAACTGAGGCAATTGGGATTTTTTCCATTCATTTGGCAGAATTTTCTTTTGAACACTAGAAAGTCAGTTTCATCTGAGCACACATGAACTAAAAGTAAAAACCTTCGCAAATCTAGTGTGCAGGCTGCATTTATTTATTTATTTTTTCCAAAATCATGCAACAAGAAGGAAGAAAGAACTTAAGGCCTGGGGATTTTAGAAAGTGACAGGAAGGGTTTTTGATGTTCTTTCTTATAATTTAAAATTAATAGAGATCAGATATACTCTTTATACACCAAGATGGAATGTAAAATGAAACAAACAAGGGTCTCTGTTATTTTCCTAATTGTATTTAATAAATGAAATTCTTGATCATGCTTCATCTGCTCTTAGATTATAACAAGGACAGTAACAGTTACATAACCTAGTCAGGAGGCTTTCTACATCTGTGATAGCTCTAGATGTATTGGAATCCAAATAGTTGCTGGTGGAGCCATTTGCGAATGTTTTAAAGTAGGTAAATAAGAATGCCATTTCTTCATTACAATAGATGTGCTCTAATGGTCCTGGCCCACCAAGTATAAAAGTTGCTCTATATGCAGAGCAAGTATCATCTCCAAGCAGACTTGTTGAACTTGGGCCCAGAAATTACAGATAATTGGGCTGTCTTTTGTGCAAAGAAAGGAAGTAACATGGTGGAATAAAGAAGAGAGATATCGGAGTAGAAGGGTGGAATTTTGTGGATTCGGGAGTTACCCACACAAGAGAATCTCTCTGGCATTTGCTTTGTAGGAAAAAGAAAGCTAAAGCTGTAGGTTGCAACTTGGTGCAATTTGAAACAGAAGCCATATGTAGCCGTTTCTACTCCCTTGCCAAAAAGCATCCTCCCTTAAGTCTCAATCAGGGAAGGGGCTATAAATCACAGAAGAAGCAGGATGAGAAATTCAGAAATTTTCATTAGCTGATACTAGGCTAAAACTGCAGTTGTTAAAAAAAAAAAAAGGTTTGGGGCAGTCTATCAACTTCTGCTTTGCTATTCATCATTTTCATAAGTTCTTTACAGAGTGCAAGTCAGTAAGATGTCCATCTGTATATTAATTATTGATTTAATGTAGCACATGAAGTGTGTATGATCTGTTTCCTTGGTCCTCAGTTTTAAACAATCCATGAATCACTGGTGAGCAGTAAGTGGTTGATTAACCACATGATGATAACCCTTCTCCTAACTCCAGCTCCTGACTTGCATTAAGGAGTAGAATCATAGAATCATAGAATGCTTAAGGTTGGAAAGGACCTCTAGAGGTCATCTAGTCCAACCCCCTTGGACTGTGGGGCCCAGAACTGGACACAATACTCCAGATGCGGCCTCACCAGGGCTGAGTAGAGGGGCAGGATCACCTCCCTCGACCTGCTGGAGACGTTCTTCTTAACGCACCCCAGGATCCCATTGGCCTTCTTGGCCACGAGGGCACACTGCTGCCTCATGGTCAACTTGTCATCCACCATGACACCCAGGTGCCTGTCGGCAGAGCTGCTCTCCAGAAGGTCAGTCCCCGGTACTAGGTATCTACTAAATATTTTGTGGTTATAACAAGGATGCTGTGGGTACAGGAGACAATTAGTGGAGAAAGACAAAAGTTCATCCTTGGATAAAAGGTTATAGCTCTGCTTTCTGATTTTTCCAATATTCCCAGGTCTGCTCAACATTAGATACTAAAATAACTGCTGTCAAACATACATCTCCCTCTTTTGGCCCCACTATCTTGTCTGTCCCAGACCTAAAGAAACTTTAAATTACAAGCAGAAGCTGCTATTATTTCCAACATACTGCATCGGGTATTAGTATCACAATACCCAGCCACCATAAACACAAAATATTTCCTATTTCCTGCACCCTTTTAATGTGGAGGAGCTGCTATTCTTTCTTTTTTACTGATAAGAAAATAAAGCTTGCAGAATGTTTTGAGAATCTGGCTTTGCTAGGGCTCTTAGTTATACTATTTCAGGCACTTCTTTCCACGAGCATATGTGTGTTTTTCACCAATGCCAAGATTTTCACTCAGTGTCACTTCCTTGGTAGCTCCAAATGTGCAGAGGTTGAAAGGGCATCGTTACTAGTGAAAAAAATTGCAAGGACTTGTATAAATCATTCAAACTTCTGTTTTAAAATGAGTTCCCTCAAATGTTTCCTTTCACACACTTCTTAGTGCCAAATTCAGGCCCATCTGGAATCATTAATTCTGTTGAACTGCTTAATTCCAAATACTATTGCATTTTTTTAAAGAAATATTTGATTCAGTATTTTATAACCATAATTGGAATAGTACATTAAGACTCAATAGCTCTTTTTTTTTTTTATTGCAGGAAATGGCAAGCCACACATCTTGTGCTCAGTTGCATTAGCAGAGCAGTGATGAAAAATCTTGTATCATGTAGCTATCCACCAAGTTTAATTCTTATTCTGAATTGTGTAGGTATCGAATCGGTCAGTTTTGGAGTGATTTTGAGCAGTTTTGGAGCAATTATGAATTCATACTGCCACACAGTCATGGCACAAATCAGTCTCCGCACTCATTTCTTTGGCAAAAGTGCCACTCTGGTTTCCATTCTGGTGGACGGTACTGTGAGATGATAGGCAAACTACAGGTAAGAAGAGTACTTTTCCAAGTGAATAAACCTGACTGCAAGCAAATGCCACAGAATCATCTGAGAGTAGGTTGGAAGGAGCCTCTGGACCTCCAAAGTCATCTTTGAAGTTAGATGATATTGCTCAGGACTTTACCCAGATGAGTTTTGAGTATATCAAGCATTGAAAGCCAAGAGCACCTCTGAGCACCTGTTCTAGTGCTTGATTATCCCCACTGTGAAGATTTCTTTATATCTAACTGTGATTTACCTTGCTACAATTCATGTCCATTGCCCCTTGCTCTTTTGCTGTGCATCGCCAAAAAGAGTGGTTCCATCTTCTCTATAATCACCCATTAGGTAGTTACTGACAGCGATAAGATCACCCTGAAGTCGTTTCTTCTCCAGGTTGAACAAATCAGCTCCCTCAGCATCTGCTTGTACACCATATGCTCCAGCCCCGACCATCCTGCTGGCCACTGCTGAACTTGCTCCACTATGTCCGTGTCCTCCTTGTACTGGGGAGCCCAAAGCTGGACATAGTAGTCCACGTGTGAAATTATTAATGAAGATCTTTAAATAGTATCAGACACAGTAGTGACCCCCGCAAAACAAGACTAGTAGCCAGTTACCAACTAGACTTTGACCTGCTGCCTGCTGTTCTTTGAGCCTGGTGGTCCAAGTAGTTTTCCATCCACCATGTCCTCCTACCACTCAGTCCTTGTCTCTCCAGATGCCTTCTGAGATGCGGTGGGAGACTGTGCCAACAGCCGTGCTAAAGTTCAGGTACTGAGCCCATCATCTCAGCATTGCCCATAGTGCTGTCCACAGCATTCCTCACTGAGGCCAAGTGAAAGGATGCTAATTAAATTGGTTTCCTGAATACCTATGCCAAGAGACAACTGCAAAATAAATTTTGTTTGAAAATATTGCTTAACAGCCATAATATCTATAAAGAAGGTTTTGATGTATTAGTAATACTCCTAATTACCTCCCTGTAATATTCTTGTAATACTTCTGGTTCTTTAGACATAAGGAAATAATTTTCTGGATTTGGATCACTATGTTAGTCCAACAAGCCCAAAATAAAATAAATTTTCACACATCAATCATTAGCGTATTTACCTAAGAAACAGTGTGTGGAATTCATGCAAAATCAACAGCCTATTCAAATAAATACATATTCATATTTATTCTATGTGAAATATTGCTTTCTGAGTTTATTCACCGTATACTAATTACATTCCTAACAAATATACCGAAACACAGTTCTCTTGTTACTATGGAGAAAGAGAGGACAAAGTACTGAGCTTGAGGAATAACTGTAAAAATCTTTGGAGGAAGAGCAACACAGTGCGACTCCCTCGTATCCAAAAATGTTAATTTAGCAGCTGAAGGTTTTACATTTAAGGTTCTGGAGAGATAAATAGAAAGATGCTGAAGAGTTGGTCTAGAGAAATACTGAAGGGTTATGAGACAGCCATAATCCATCATACTAGGAGACACAAGGAGAAGGGAGGCGCAGTTTCTAGCTGAGGCAAAATAAACCCGAGAACTATTTTGGCATTAGCAAATATGCTACATCTTAAATTGATTCTAGCCCACTGTTCACAGCCAACCCCATCAAAGTCAATCCTTTCCACCAGCAACTCAGATAGCAAAGACCATCGAGGAGATACATCCTCTAAGGCTGCACACGTGTATACGCACACCCCTGCAGCCCCAGCCACCTGATGCCTCATCTCTGTAACGCAGCTTTCTCGTGGCAAGCAGAATGCAATTGCTCCATTCCATTTCTCTGGCGCATTGCAAGGAAACAGCATTACATTTTTAATACCATGAGTGTGGAGACCCTACACGGCAAGTCACACTGACTGGGGAGCCAGCAAGGCTCCCTCTAACGTGGAGCTGCAGCAGCTTTGCCAGGCAGCGGCTGTGGTGCTGCCAAGCGTTACTCCACGGGGCACATGGGGAATCGGCACTGTGTGAAGAGCAAGACAGGGAAGGCTGCATTTCATAACGCAGCTAAAAATAACACTTTACACTTCAGCACCTTTTTGCCAAGGATTGCCAAGCACTTTACACGGACTGATGACGTTGAGGTTGCAAGCGTTCCTGTGTGGTAGTTTTCTATATGGCAGAGGGCTTTTTTTTTCAATCCCCAATAGCATGTTGCCCTTGTTACTATGCAGTAGATTTTTTGTTTTTGTACACCCGGCCTGAGTTCTTACAAGGAAGTGATTATACTTGCCTAAATGGGATTCTGGTGACAAGATAATTTACAACGCTTTGTTGCATAATCATGGAGCTAAGGCCAGGGAAACCATTGAAGCAGCCTAGTCAGGGCAATTGGAAATAAAACACACGTCATGAAAGGACTTATTCTCAGCGAGAACAGCCGGTCAAGAGAGAACTCACTGCTCTCTGGCTATGGTAAAGTCTAATTCCCTCCTTGCCTCCAGACATAATGTGGCTAATGAGAGAAGGAGGTACAACCATCAGTCTATACTCACTTATTGTCAAATATACCATGATTGAGGTGTTTGAGAGACTGGCAAGATGAAACAGTATGATCACAGTTTTCCATTCATCAGCAAGAAGACAGAACAACTCGGGGAACTGGGTTCAAAATAATGGAGAAGCAGGATGGGGTTCTGCACGGGCGCAAGTGAGCACTTACTGGGGTAGCAGCGGTGGCACAGGGAGGATAAACATCATCAGCATTTTTCCAAAACCATCTCCAAAAATGAATGCTTGCAAGTGTACTCAGATCCCACTAACTAGAAGGCAGTTGTGGTACGGGAGAGCCACTGAAATCTGGCAGAATGAAAGAACTCAAGATCATTTCACCAAGACTTGTCATCCTCTTGACCAGATAGATCTCTGTAAGGGATGATGGAGGAGGAGATGGCATCCTATCAGAATGAATATAAATGGCATTGACCATATTCTTCTGCCAGACTTCTGCTGTAAGGAACCAGTGCAGTAGCCCTCATTCAGGCAGACTTGCCAGTCAGAAATACTGCAATTGCATTAACAGAGGCTTCCTGACCCTTTGTTCTCAAGGACAAGATAGTGTAGCCCTTATTTATGTTAAACATTAGCCAGCAGTGTGGGGAACTATCAGAAATTGATAGGGATTGCGCTACAGGAGTTAGATTGGTAGAATTTGATACCAGTTATAAACTGAGACTGGCCTTGAGTTGGGTATTTCTGTCTGCTCTTTTATTAAATATATTTTTGTTCTGTCTTTACATATTCTTCCTCCCCTATGTCTGCACCTAAGAAAACACTGCAGCTTCTCTCTTACAGAAACCATTCCAATGGTTTCTTCTTTCTTCTATTTTAATCCAAAAAGTATGAATATTTCTTGTAAAATGAAGGCAATGATTGACAAAACTTGGCAGATTTGAGTGTGTTTCTGGAAGGAGCCCAGCCTTCTTGACAAATATGGAAGCAACAATTCGTGGCTTTTAAATGTGGTTTATTTCTTCTTGGACAAAAGGTGTAGTTGAATTCCCTAGAAAAGCACTAAGAAAACAATCTAGGCTTAAAGAAGAGGAGGCAGAAGATCACTGAATTTATCACTGAATTTTCCTTCCTTTCCACAACCGAGCAGCAGGTTATCCTGGAAATAGAGAGGATGCATTGCCACCTCCAAGCTATGTAACTGTCTGTGACCTTGCAAAAGCCTCTAGTTTTCAGGCTCCATTCCTTCCCAGGTTAGCAGATACTTTTCTGCATGAATTGGGTGCTTTCAGACTATCTGAGATTGTTTATCAAATCCAACGCTGTCTGAATGCCTGAAATGATTTGAAAACAGCAAGCAAAAGAGGGCTGTGTCTGGCTCGCATTGTTTTCTGCTCATATCCCAAAGCCATGTTAGGTTGGGATAAGATACACAGCATCCTTTCCACCTTCCTTCCTCTACAGTGTCCTGGTTCCCATGGAAAAGAAAACTAGGAGCATCAGCTGAAAGGGAATTGCATGCTCCTACAGGTCCTTGATCTAGGTGCCTGGGGAATCAGGTCTGCAAGGCCCTAGGGAACGAGCCAGCAAGTCAGGAAAGGGCCTGGTTCTTCCTGTAGAAGCAGAGGACGAGATTTATTGCTCAGTGCAGTATTGTCTCTGAGTCTGGAACTGGATTTCTCCCCAAAATGTTACTTCATTTCACATTCCTCTCAAGTGCTTCTTCTGTGCAGAACATTTCAGGAGGAAATGCCACTGGATTACACAGCTGCTGTCTGCCTAGGCTTTAAATACGCCCATTTGCATCAGCCTGTAGGCAGGATTGAAAACAGGCTGGAAGTGACTGCAGCTTTCCTTACTTGCTGCATTGTACTTGCAAATCTGAAACAACTGAAGGGAAAAGGTGAAACAGAACTAGAGAGAGCTGGTTGTGAGCTGCAGGGGAAATGTTATTTTTTTCTTCCGAGTAAAATGTGTGTAAAATGCTACAATACTCTTGAGGAAAAGCCTGCAAGGCATCAGCATGGAGCTGCAGCAATTGATGTAGGAAAGATGAGGTCCACAGAATAAAAATGTTCCAGTGTGTGTAACTGATCAGGCTTGAAATGACAATTCTTGAGAACAAGCCTACTAGAAAGCACATTGAAAACTTTCTAAAAGATAAACAGAAACAGTGTCAGTGTGCTATGAGAAAGCTGATTCCTCTCCTGGTTAAGAGGAGGTAATGTGGATAAGAACCCAACTGCAGAAATGCTTATCAAAAGTGAAGCTCTAAACCTTTGCAGTTCACTTTTCTGTCAACAGCTAAGCAGACATGTCATTACAGGAAGCATCACCAGGGAGCACCACCTCTCACAGTCTTTGCAGCATGCAAGCAGGTTGTCAGCTCTCTGAGAAATCTCCTGTGTTGTGGTTCCATCCTTGGGCTATGCAAGGGCTTTGTGCTTTGGCAGACTCAGAAAAAGAAGCAGCAACAAGAACAGCCTGAAAAATTGCTGCCTGCCCTGTCTCTTGCTAAAATCAGTTCTGGTGTTAAGAGTTGTCTCTTGGGAACCAGACAGAGAAGTTGGGCTAGGATTCCTAAATGAAGGAACTGCCTTGCATGTTGGCTGCACAGCCTCATTTTAGGACTGGTATATATGTGCAAATAAAGTGATTCCAATTTAGAATCCCCTCAGACTTCTTTTTCTGTCCAAAAAGAAGGCATTTGCGTCTGCAAGTGATGGGTAGAGCACACAGATGTTAGAAGACAAGGCAACAAAGCTTTAATTTATGGTCATTTGTGCTTCTTTGTATGAGATTATTTTGAAAAGGTGCAGTACAGAAAAAATGCTCCTCACCCCTCTGTAGGGATCAGCTTTTGCTGAATGGTAACTAATACTACTTTAACACATTTTTGGATATTTGTAACAATAATTTTAGGATCACAATATTTTCTACCAAGGAGTGTCCTGCCTTTCAAAATTATGTATTTCATTTCCATCATAGCAGTAGAGGGATCCAGTGTTCAGTATCACAATTACCCTTAGGTGAAGCACGTGTAAGACCCTATCTATCAAAACAATATTCCTGCTTTCAGATGGATCTGTGAGGGGAAGAGGCAGACTCTGGAGCTCATGCTTAAAAACTTAAGTAAAGATCATATAGAATTATTTATAGAAACTAACTTGGACAGCTGCTGCTCTGATCATCTTGTGGGACTCATTAAGGCCCTGTTTGACATCCAAATAAATTCTTCTATCTAGTGGTGAGGAGGAAAGAGAATATGTACTTTACAGAAATTACAGGATTTAGAAATGAAGATGAAAGATTCAGAGTCATCTTGTAGTTACTTTCTGCTCCCTCTGCTCTCTTATAAACTGGAAATTTTATGACAAAGAGGTATTGTGGCCCCTGATGTATTGCACAGAAATAAATGAGAAAGTTAATTGGGGAAGAACATATTACACACCCAAAGAGGAGTAAAAGAGAACTGAGAGAATCCAGCAGCACTTTTGAGTCCAGGTCTATCAATCAGCAGTTAGCACAGCATTATAAAGTCAATCTGCAGCTGTATTTCAGGGGCAATTTTATTCTGCATGCAATATTAAATAAATAACTGAAGAGAGCTGCTGCTTTCACAGCCATGAAGGCAGTTTATTAAGGCAGTACTGCAGCACTTCCACAGAAAAAAAACATATACGGCTTAAAAATCATTCCATGAGCAATAAAACTTCCTCTGGATTGGTACTTTGCCTCTCTAATCCACTGGCCACCCCTTTTTCCTAACCAGAAATCATCTTGAGCAAGTGTTTGCATGTCTTAAAGATGACATTAGTCATTCAGGTTTATTCCTGTCAGACTCCTTTTTACTCATGACTTATCTACCAGCCATACACAAGGGAAGATTACAACAAAAATATATGAAACCTGTCTATATTAGACTAAAATAAACACACACAAAGATGTCCTGGGAGTTGATCCTTTTACTCTGAAATCTGGCTTTCCCCTTATCATAGCAGGGATTGAGGCTTCTGACTCTCTGGGCACATTACAAATCCTACATAATTTTATAGGAAAAAAAAAAAAGTAGTTCAAAACATAAAAACTGTCAGCTTGAAGGCTCAAACAGGAGGCTCTACTTTTTACCAGCTTATTATATGAATTTTAAGATCACTTTTGTGCTGGTTGTATGCCCAAGAAATATTTTATAAACACAAATAATGAGGAAAAACAGTGCATTGCAGTCTCCTCATCTGTTAAGTTCTTCTCAGGAACAGGTTCTCACTTTCTGGGGGTGTATTAAGGTGTGATTTTGACCAATAAAAATAATGTTAGCTGTATCAATATATGAAGATAGATACAATAAAGACTGAGATGCTCAGATATTGTAGCAACTGGGCTGCCTAGTACCACGCATAGCTGAAGTTTCCTCTATAATTTCGTATGATACAGGTTTGTGTTGCCTGGCATCTTGCCTGGAATATTGCTGGAAATGAAGCTCAGTCAAAAATCACTCTTATCAGAGTGAAATTTAGATGATTTTTACACCCAACTACCTTCATTCCCTCAAGCGCTCCCTTCTAGAATTAAGAGTTTTAAGTAAATTAAAAACATTAGATAAGATTCCTGTTGGTCCTATTTTCTTACACAAGACTATTTGTAATTCATAGTTTCTGTCATTTCCTCTAAATAAGTAACATGTCATATTCACACGGCCATGCTGCACTTGTTGGACTGAAAAAGTAACACCTTTTAGTTGAACAGTGATATACAGCCCATGCCACTAATTTCTAGCTCTACCTCTATGTCACTGTTGGATTTCCCCAAGGTTGCTCCCTTATACATCTGCTCAATCTCTGTGTGAACTGGTTCTCTGGAAATGAACATAGTTGTTGGCATAAGTATTAGCAAAAAAAGTGAAAGGAAGCAGGCAACAAAATGGATGGTAAGTCATCAGAGAAAAGGCAGAGCAATTCGCTGCTGTACACTAGTTAATTTCTGATTGCTTTTTCTTACCTTGCATTTTGTCTCTGTATGCCTCTCTAACACTTAACTGCTCCAAAAATTGTTTTTGTTGTTATTGCTTAATTGTGCAAATTGATCTAAACAATCTCTCTTTTTCTGGGAGGCGGGGAGGAGAACATTAGGTTGGTATTATCTGTTCATTCTGACAACTGATCTATTGCAAGAATTCAGTAGTTGTCATTCCTCCATATTTCCCTAGGGCTTGAAAGGAAACTTCACCTGAAACTCTCAAATTCCGGAATTATTATTTACATCTGACACTCTTATGCATTCTGTCCGTCTGAAAAATCACAGGATTTTTTAAAACAGATTTCATACAGCCTATTTTTGTATAAACATGAAATGCCTTTGTCTTCAGCCTTTTTTTTTTCTTTCTAGAACATGTCTGCAGCTACATCTGCAGTAACAACTGCAGACTGCAGTTACAGAGGTGCTACAGCAAGGAGGTTACTTGTCTGCAGACATGTCACACCATGAAGACATGTCAGTCTTCACAGTTTGTTCAAGAAATCTGATACTTTTTGCCTGCTCTTTTGCTTTAGGAGCACCTTGATATGCTGTGTGGTGCGAATCAATCTTCTCTTACACCACATCCCCTAATTTGCATTTCCTTATCTATTTATTTGGCTATTTATTTGGCTAAAAAAAAAGCTTCTCTGAGAGTCACAGTAAGTCCTGTTTCTTTACTGCTCACCAGTGACACTGCCTGCCAGGAGTCACAGCACCCTAGTGGAAAACACAGAGTCATAGCAGAAGACTTCTCTGTACCTTAGATCTCTGTGGGCATTGATTTCCAAAGACAAATAAACCCTTTCCCTATCAAGGCAGGTTTCCTAACCCTTTTATTGACACTAGGAAATCATATACTGACCATCATAGTACCTTAGCTTCTCTCTGGTTTTCAGCTACATTTTGCAAATAAATTGAATCCTTAGAGCGGATGCACCTCTGTGCAGAGCCATCCTCCTTCCGATCATTAGCTCTTGCAACAAGCTAGCCCACCTCATCAGGTCCTCGTGCATCTTGGAGTCATAGCCCTCCCATGACGTTTTCATATGTCGATCCTTAAACTGTCAATGAGTAAAGACTTCAAAGTGAGTGTGGAAACAGTTCAGATCCTTTTCTGGAAAAAGGGAAGGAGATTCCAAATGTCCTTTGTGAGCAGCTATTCAAAGCAACTGATTACATTGTGCAAAGCAGAATGAACTATGCACCCGTGGTCCCATAAACAAACTATTTTCAACAGTTTGCAAGCCATACTGACTTGATGTTCCTCAGAATTTGCAGACTGAATCTATCACAGAAATAGGTATCTCATGCAAAGCAGCACAAAAGAGGAAAAAAAATGCAAAAAGGAAAAAAAAATATAAAACTAAGCACTAATCATATACGTTAATCTTTGAGTCTACATGAGTTACCATAATTAGCCCACATCAACATGAGAAAGGAGTATTAATCTATCATCAATGTTGAAACCATGAGGACGGTTACCCAAGCTCCCAGGTAATGACCACAGAACTGTCTGGTATTCGGAGGAGATACAGCGAGGAGGTGTAAAATATCCCAAAGGATATTAGAGGAAGCTGCTCAGCATAATGGAAAGCAGCATACAAAGGAGGACAGGAGATAAAATCAGCAACTGAGATAGCTAAGAAGAAAATCTGGTGCGGGTAAATTTCTCAATGATCCTTCTGATGCCAGGTGCTTATAAAAATAAGTAAAGACATCCTGAATTCCTTGGACAAAATCTTGCCCTTGATGTCATGCCAAGCTGCTCTAACGACATTAAATCTTGTTTTGAAACAGATAAGGTTACATAGGGTATAAGTAAGGGCAGAAATTAGATCCCTATTCAGGGACATGCGGATAGCTCTCCAGAGGATGATGGGTAACAAAAACACAAGTAGAGCTTGCCAGATACTTTTGCTCTTTAAACCCGACACTAATGATGCTGAGCTAGTCCCCTTCCCGTGCTGTATTCCAACCAGGGCCTTTTTGTTGTTAATAGCAACTGTTATCGGCGTGGCAGAGGTGCCTGGTGCGTAGGCAAGCTCAGCCCTATCGCGCTGCGTCCTTTGCCAGCACGTGCTAATGGGGAGCTCGCAGCCTGCCCTCCCCGGGGAAGAGGCCTGAAAACAAAAAAATTGTGTGGCCAGGCAGTGGGAAGGGACGATCCAAAGGAACACCCCAAAGTCACGCAGGAAAGTGCAGCAAGGCGCTGGTTGGCCAGCTGCCAGCCCAAAGCCCAGCTCACGCTAGCAGTTCTGTCCCAAGGCCTTGCGGATTTGCACCAATGGCTGAGATCCGATGAGGCTGGCTCTTCCAGAACAAAACCTGCTCAAAATCCCCAACCAGATTTCTCCAGGTACATCTTTGTTTTGTGATAGGGTTGTTTATATCCTGCTAATAAGGTAGTGAAGGCTACCTAAACAACCTGATTTTGTAATCTGCACCTGGTAAAAACAGAGCAAGAAAACTGGTCCCTTGCTTTTGTGCCCCTGACTCACAAGTGCTTGGATCTCTCCTGTTATCCCAGCCACTTGACACAGTGCAGCAATATTTAGTCTTATCAGCTCCAGCTGACAGCAACGAATGTTCAGGAGGAGCATGAGGTGGAAATCTTGATCAAGGGTGTGAGCACACCACCTGACTGAGAGTCATAAAACCTGTAGTAACCAATGGGAGACAGCAAACAGGCTTTGCATTCTTTTTTCCCTTCCATAAGAAAGTTTCAGTTGCTTCTTACCTGGATACATGGAAACAAAGCTAACCTCAAATGAAAGAAAAAAAAAAAATCTCAGGAAATCTAAATGCTACAACATTGCCAATTTTGCACTGCATTCTCATTTTCCAGTTTCTCAGTTAATCTTACACAGTGGAACTTATTTTTTCTAGAAAGCTGGTATTTTAACATCATCAAACTACTGTCAAAGCAGGAGATTAATAGGAACATAAGACTGAGACAAACATCAACGTCTGTACTGTGGCAGCGATGCAAAAACCACAAAGCCATTTCAGCTGATTAAAGTGTGTAAAAAAAGCCTCTGAATGGCTAACAAGTTAAATTACAAATTGTACGGTTTAGCATTAAGTATTGTATATGGCAAGAAACTTTATTGCAAATGATGAGAACTGGTATTAATTTGTGCCTGGATTCCACTGTGGAAAGCCAAGTACACCCCTGAGAGGGGAAATCCTTATTGGACCTGTGGAAAATAACTGAACTTTGCTCTATGGTAAGTTTGCAAGAAGCTGATACAGTGGGGAAGAAAAAAGAAAGAGTGGAAAGGATTTGACTCAAAATACAATGGAAGACTTAAAAGGGACTCATAAATGAAAAAGTATTGCAAGATTAGTAGTGTCTCATTCAAAAATATAACATTTACATTTGCTGGTATGTGCCTGAAAATAGATTCCATTTGAAAATGCTTAATAGAGTTTAGCAATATTTTCATTCTCAACCCTCTTTGAATAAATGCAGCATTTTCTAAAATTAAAATGGTATTAAAATGTTTTTTAAAAAGCTTCCTGGAATTTAGATGGGGAAGCTACACAATTAATGTTTTCGTTTTTAAAACCAACACTGCAAATTGGAAGATTCTGATATTGCAATTCCTTCACACTGTTTTTCCCTTCCATCTGTCTGATCTTGTCCTTACTTCTCATTAAAAAATTTAAAAAATACTACAAGTGAGAAAGAAAACAACTCTCCTTGCCTGAAAACTGAAATGACTTGAGGGTTCATTTATCTAATTTAAATGTTCCAGAAGCTTTTTGGAAAAACGTATAGAAAGCATTGAGAAGTGTTTGCCATTTTCAGATTGTTTTAGCACTCGGTAAATCTTTTATTAGGATTTATCTAAGATTTTGGACTCTGTAAAGACTTGTTGCAGACAACTTGTTTTTATAAGAAAAAACAAAGTGTCATTTTTAAATGGCAATGCAAAAAGAAAGAAGATAAAGGTTTGCTTTTCTCCGGTTAACGGTATAGCATATGCAAGCAACAAACTAGCATACAACACGCTCAGCTTTTTAACAGTAAAAACACGTAGGGAAAATAAGCCATTATTACCCCAGCAAGGTTACCCCACAAGCCTTGCAACACAGCATGAAGCAGCTTGTGAGTGTAGGCTTAGCACTAGCAAAGTTTCTTGCAGAGCCCATGAAGTGGAGAGCAGAGGTGATCGGAAGCACGACACAAACAGCTCCAGGAATCATTAAGGGAAAGGGGAATCTTGCACCACAATCTTCTGGGAATCTCGGCCAGAAAGTAATACTCAGGCTCCTGAGAGCAATTTCCTTCTAAAAATGTACTCAAGTCCAAATGAGCATGAGATTTTTCTCTCTTCATTAATGACTCCCATAAACTCCAAAATAAACTCTGGCTGAGCACTTTGCTTAGGCCACTCGTGCTCTGAAAAAAATTGCTGAGCAGACTGTGTATGAGAGCACCACCTAGTGATGTGATTGCTGAAAACCACAATAAAATAAATACTAAACTTTTAATGGAGGTATGCCATTGCCAGTTTACTTCATCTTTTTGATCCCTTATCCTTGGAGACAACTTTACTTGAGCAAATACAATTGTAATTCAGGAGGCAGATCAGTTTAAACTCAAAACATTGTGGGTTTTTTTGGTAAAACATCTCTCGTGTTTTAGAACAAGCAGCTTTCCTATTAGTATTTGCACTTTGGAAATTGGTATTTGATGTAAAAATCTGAGAATTCAAAACACAAAAAAGACAAAAAAATCAATCCTGCAACCATGACTAGAATGAATAATCATGAGACATCTGTGGGACAACTTCCAGGAGCAGGAGAAGCAGCATATGGCTCTGGAACTGCTTAGAGCAGTGCAACTCTGCCAATTTTATCATGAATCTCTTATTTGCTGGTTTAAACCTCAGCTTCTGGAGTCAAGTGCTTCCACAAGAAGCAGAGTTTTTACCTGAAAAGAAACACACTTCTCCTTAATTTAGAGGGAAAAACTTGGGGAAAGTGAACTTGCAGGTTGCATTCCTCTTCCCTCATCGTATTTGCAATAAAAATATAAAAGAATAAATCTATATTATGGATTTGTTTGGGCCCATTTTCACCATGATTCCAAGTTTTCTGAAATAGCAGTATGCACCAGCCTGATACAGCACAAGTATCCTCTCCACTGCCTGGAGCCCAGCAGGTAACACGCTCCTATGATGCCAAGGGACACTCATGTTTTGACACTTCTGTTGCTGCTCTCACCAGCAAGTGAATTTTGGGCTGCTGTTCTTGGTGGTGAAGATCCTTTAGCTGGACAGCAGCACTAGCACCTAGGCCACATCAACAAGCAAAACAGTCCCCAAGCTGAGGTTCGCAACCACCATTTTCAGGCTCTTTCCTGCTCTTCTGCAGGAATCAGGCAGGTCATCCTCATTCCTCCTGGTTGCTCCTGAAAGCATCTTCCTTCCCTGCACTTTTCATCCACTCTGCCTTCCCTTTTGTGTGCCATCAAAGTCAGCTCTCTGTGTTTTTTCCATGTAGCATTAGTGGCACTTGAAGTGAAGATGATCTCTGGCGAGAATAAGTTTGGTGAATTTTCAAATGCCATTATTGATTTCACATTAAGTCTCTTTATGAAGCTGGAGAAGCTCTTAGGCAAGGCTGTAATAGCTAAGAAATATATGGCAAGTTATTTAAAAATTGCCTGGAAGCAGTCTGATAGATCAGCTAATTTATTTTCTTCTTTTTAAACATACTCCTGAATCATGCCATTTCTTCATTGAATAATTTTATCCTTCCTGAAGCATATAGTGTTAAGAGCAAATGCACGCGCACCACAGCAGAAGAGGTGACTCCCTCTTTTGGACTTCTGCTACAACAGATATAGCTATTTTGCCAAGATTTCTCTCACCCACCTTTCCTTGAATGTCACGTGATTGAACCATAATGATTTTGCCAAAAACACTTCCATTTTAGGATACTAAATCCATAAAAGCACAGCTGATTCTTTTACATAAGCAAACCTTTTGCCTGTATATCATTATTTAATTCCTCATTGGTCTCCTCTTGGACTCAGATTACTGATTATGCTACTGAAAAAGAATGACATTTTAGTCATTGGCCTTAGGAAAGTACCTTTGATGTGTTTTGTACAAGAGTATTAATTATGAACTACTAACGCACTGAAAACATCAGCACTTCAAGAAGGCATTATGAGTAAATTTATGTACATTCATCATTCAAGCTTCCTGCAATTTTTGTTCATTTAAAATGTGTATGCTACACTGTAGTACATTAGCCTATATGAATTTAATGACAGGAAAGGAGTATTCTGCAAAATAAAAGCAATCAAATAAGCATTTTCCTTTCTCCACTTATTTTTTTGATAAGACATAGGCTAGTTTAATAGTTACTTTAAGTATTTACTCTGGAACATCCCTTTAAAAGGTTTTGAGGGACAGACAGTCTACATATTCATCTAAAGTGAAAAAAGCCTTTTTTAACCAGCTGAGGGTGGAAGGGTTACTTATATACTTTCACGATATTTGATAATCTTAATTTAAATTTCTTAAACTTTTCCCCTTCACACGAGAAAACAGCTCAGATTATTTGACCCTTAAAAATGATGCATGCTTTACATTGCTGTAAAAATGCTCTATGAGGTATTCATTTTGCAGACACTGCCAGCTAACTAAACAAATCCAAGACAGCAGATTCTAATCTCATTTGGAATAAAGTGTGAAGTAACGTGGCCAGCCCTTTCCGCTGGTCTGCGCTGCTGGGTCACTCTACGTGACTCAGCACAGTGGAGGTGGCACATTCCTCCTGCGCCTGTCACAGCATCACACCTGCGTGCAGGGAGCAGGAAAGTTCAGGGGCTGGCTACTCCTCGGCGAGGCAAAAACACCAAACAAAATGGATTCAAACACCCCAAAACAAAAGGGCCTTCATCCCTGAGCTTCCCAAGTTGCCCGTGTCCTTCGCCAGTTTATAACATTCTCTCACAAGCCACAACATAAATATGGCAAAAAGTACAAGAAGGCTTGTGTTCATTAAAGTTTACTGATTAGGCTTGAATTCGATTTTTTTTTTTTTGGCTGACAGAAATAAATGCTAGTTCTGATTCTGAATTGACAGTATTATGAATTTCAGACAAAGGTCATTAAACGGATTAGAAATAAATATAAATCCAGCTGTATACATCTCATACACTGCGACAAGCAAAATACACTTACTGCTGGAGTAGAGAGAATGCTTGTATTTCTATTCAATTATGTTTGGCAGGTCAGTTAATATTACTCAGTAACTATAATACAAATATTTTCTTTTTGTACATATGCTGTAGTGATGGATGTTTTTCCCTTTGTATCTCATGATATGGGTGATGAACAGAATGGCTCTAATTAAAAGCCAAAACATTCTATTTGACCACTACCTGCTTATGTTCCTTCACTGACTACCCTTCCTTGCCTCCAAAAACTTGATTTATAAAGCAGACTGGTATCTTATTTCTCCCACTCTTCATAGATTTAGTATGGAAATGCTGAAGATGTATGTGTATATTACCCACTGTAGTGCCTTGCAAAAGAACAGAGCTAACTAACGGTCAAGATGCTCACACAAGCTGTGATTACTGTGCGGAAACCGGGATTATGCTGGACCTCCACCATCCACCCAAGCACATCCAGAGCAACGCAGGATAGTTCTGCATGTTTCATTGTACCGCACAGCCCCAAAACTATTACAGGTAATGTCACACTGGAAAAAAGTTTACTTCAAGAATAAATTTTTTCTCTTATTTGTACTGTTCATCAGATCATTATCACTGAAAAAGTAAAATAAAATGCTCAGCTTTCTATTTTGAACAAATATAATGCTACTATCACTGAAAGTGATTCACTGAAGTAATGCTACCTACATAAACATAAAGCTAAAAAACACATTTGCATTAAAATGTGCCTAGCTTTCACTAAGCTACATTACAAGACAAAGTAACCCAGTCAATTACACACAACAAATTCACCGGTAAAATAAAAAAATCAAACAAGACAAAGATTGGAACTTAAGAAACAGAAATTACAAAAGAAATAATTAAGGTCAAACATTTATATATTTCTAGAATGATAGCTAGCCTAACCATCTCCACATGCAGTTGCATTGACTGTCAATAAACTGCCCAGGAATAATACTTTTTATCCTATTCAATAGAGGAAAATTCTCCAATATGTTAGACTGACGTTGTCTTACTTAATTTTTCCTTTAAAATCTTGAGATTCAAAATTACCTGAGAATCTCATGTTTTCCATTTTCTGCTTCTGCTTTGCAGTGAAGACAAGCATAAATTAAGATGAGGAACCAGGGGTGTAAGTTTTTCAGCACCTCAGAAAATCCAGGTTTGGAGTACTAGATACAAACAACCCAAGGAAAACAGAGTTTATACATATTTAACATATCTAAACTAGTTATCCTCACAGTGATTATGTATTTACCGATATTGTGTATATTTGTCCAAGGGCTTGATTGCTCATCATCGGTAGTCAGTAGAGAGGATTTTACACTGCTATCGGTCTCATTCACACGCAGTCTTCTGAATGGTCTCTTCTCTATCTCTGCTTGTCAGCATAAAACTGATGAGAACCCAAGACATTAGTCATCAACGAATGAGAGAGGGAAGGCCATTTTCCACACATAGCACGCTTCTTTATCAGTTAAGTTGGGCAAATTCCTGTTTTCACACCCTTTGCATAATGAAAGGCTACATATCTCTTGGTATTCACACTCCCACGTGGGGCATGACAAACACCAAAAACAGTATCTATAGGGCACATCCATACTGAAGTAAGGAGGCACTGCAAGCACTCAATTTTCAATGGCAAAACCCCTGGAAATCTCCCAGGGATGAAATCTGCCATTCTCCTAGACAAGTGTACCTTGAATCCCCATCATCTCCAGAATAGGTAGGTAGTGGCAAGTAGATGTCCAACATTATTCAAGATTCCTTACAACAATTGTCACCCAGATAACCCAGTAACACAGATGGTTATAGATCAAAGGACTACAATCAAGGATATCAGAGGGAAAGGCATTTGATAACAGTACATTTGGAGGAAGTGAGAACTGATCTGTTGAAAAATTAGATCTCCCTAGAGGAATAGGGCCATTGGGAAGTCAGAAAGACCACAGTCAACCTTTGGCTCATGTGATGGGAAATCCTTCTAGCTCTGAAGTAACCTAGGAGGATTCAAAAGAAAATGCTGTCAGCATCTTAGGTTGAAAATGTTATATTTGATCGGTCATCTTTAGCAAAATACTTTCTGCTGTTGATTAGTTCAGTCTAACCTGGAGTACAAATATGAAGCCATGTGCACTGAATGCACTGGAAAAAAATATACAGCACTAGGGGAAAAAAAAAAAGTCACCCCCCACTACTGAGCTGTAAAACACCCCTTGTCAACATTGCTTCCAACCTTAAGCATTCTATGATTCTATGATTATACACTACTGCTCGCAATGGAGGAAGTCCAAAGCTCCCTGAAGACAACATCCAACATCTCCACCAAGTGGCAATCAAGAGAAATGAAGTCCTTAAAGCCAAAGCTTTACATCCACATTGTGTGATGTCACCTTTAAGCACTTGCTACTGTACACTTAAATGGATAGACTGGTCAAGAAACTCTATTTGTTGCTTCAGCAGCAGCAAAGGCAGATCCTAGAGCAGAGGGCTATGGCTGGGAGGGATGCGAGTGCTCCTGTGCAATGTACCTAATTAAAGATAACTTCTGAATTATTCATCCAAAAGACCTTGGGAATTTGGTAATAGTGAGTGTGCAGGGCTGCAGTAGGCCAGGCTGCGTGTGAGCTTCCTTTGCCACGCCGGGGCTATGCTCTCCCACCACATCTCAGTGCACGGCGCCTGAAAATCAACTGCTCCTTCAGCTGGATTCATTTCCAGACAGACTGCTGCCCTGATCTGCATCACTGTGCTCCTTCAGACAGCAAACCGAGGACGGGACAGGATAGGAACAGCAAAAAACAGGCATGTGGAGGGCAGGACTGCTCTTCACCAGCAATGACTGTTTACAGGCAAACGCCAAAATAGGTTTCCTAACATTCAAACATCCTTGAGCAGATCCAAAACAGCTCTGACGCAGCTGCAAAGCCATGGTCCTCATGGTCCCCCCTTGCCTAGCATGAAAAAATTTGTCTCCTCTGGTAAACACAGAGAGTTGTTGATGTGTTAAGATCAAGGCACACTCCTCAGCTACCTGCTCTCAAGGTTTTGCAAAAGACAACTGTGCTGATGGCAAGACTACAGACACCTCTAGTTGCTACGAATGAAACAGGAATCACCCCCCATTGAGGAGACATGCAGAGACCCCAGGCGCCACTGACCACCACCTTCTGGATGCTCCACAATATTGCCAACGATTCAACAGTTGAAAACAAAGCATGAAAGCCCTAGTGCTTGTTTCAGAATTAGCTTCTCACAAGGAGGATGAAGCGGCACATGCCTTTTACTGCTCCTGGCAGTCTATCTTTGATGGGCATCAGTAGCATGCTTTATAAAAATGGGAAGCTCAGGCTTCTCCTGCTCAGTTTGGCAGAAGAATTATTCCCCAAACTATCAAGAACTTCCCTGAAGAAGCCATTTTTACCCCTTTGCCTTTCTAAACCCAGAGTCAGCCTCCTCCTGTCAAATGATTGATCCTACCGGTCAATACTATTGAAGGTGCCTCCTGCAACTCCTCCTCACTCAGGGCCTGACTCTCATAGTGAAAGATCTGTTCAGGGTATAATCTCTCCAAAGCAGTATTAACAAGCATACCTGTCAAGTGAGGGGAAAACCCAGCTATAAAGACAGATCTTGTCATACAGACATGATGCTGATGTAAAGAGTGAAACAAAAGTAGATTCCAAGAAATGGAGACAGAGTCTAAGACAAACCTGAAATTAGGAATTTCCAAAAAGATTCATCAGGAACTTCTGATGTGAGCATAGACTTTAGAGGACCTATGCATGTAATTTGTGTAGCCCACACTTTTTTACCACTGCATATTCTTGTTTGAGTGAGGCCAGTGAAGAGACAAACCATCACTTCATCTCAGTATTACATTAAACACCTAGGCAGTAATTTTGGAAAGCATGCTATTTTGATTGCTCACCCTTAAAATTACATTGTTTACATCCAACACATTTTAAAACAAAAGTTACCTATTGATTCAGACCATCTGAAGCATGTAACACCAGCGCAATGCAATGGACAAAGCTCAGACACTTCGGTCAGTGAGGGGCACTGGGTGTCACTGGGAAAAGCAGGGCTGGAAATGCAGACTAGATGCTTTGGCACAGTTTGAACTTCACATGCAAACATTAAGTACTACATAGACCTGTGGCTGCAATTTTGATGCAGTTTCTGACAAGAATCTATCACTGTTGCTGCTTCTAGAAGATTTTAAATGCACTTCTTGTTTGTGATTAGGTAAAAATAAGTGCTGCTCCACTGCAGCCAACACATTTTGACCTTAACATTAACTGTGGCCAGTTAACTCCTGTCATTGTCCCAAGGCTGGTCTGCACAGAAACACCTTTGCTCTAATGCTACTTTGGGGTAGTTATTTAGGCTTCTATCTTTGCTCCTTTCACTCCAATCCCTGGACCTCTGGTGCTTCTGATCTACAGCTGGGACTGAACATAGCAATTCCACCAAGTTTTCCTGAAATATCTGTGGCTATTGAACCTGTTTTGCCAGCATTCCCAGGTGCAGAAGGCAAAACTGAACAAGGGATTGCAGGGCCAAGCCCGGTTAGGAGCCTGCCCATCACTCAGCAGAGCCTTCAGCCACATCCATTCCTGCCTGCAGACTCCCATGGGGCTAAGGCCAGACCCAGAGCTTCCCTGTTGTTGGGGAAACCAAGGAATTGATTTCCCTCTTTGCTACAGACCCAGCCCCACTTAGATAGAAAAGCAGGCACTTTTATGTCCCTTAACAATCAGAGGGAAGAGTATTGCACCTTCTCTCCCTTCCTGGGAAGTAGTTCCAAGAAAGCCTTGAAGGCAGACAAGGTATGAGGATCACACAGCACCTACAAGAGCAGTTCTGATGGTACTTTGAAGCTTAGGCACCACCCATCCAGACTCTTTGGCAGGTGCTTATATATATATAGAGAGAGAGAGAATTTGTGTATATATATATATATATATATATATATATATATATGTATATAAAGAGAGAATTTGTAGCATTGGGGCTTCTATAAAGCTTTTGTTAGTGCAAAATCAAAACTAGCAGGTTGGATGAACATGGTGCCACAGTTGCCTGTGCTCATATATAACAGCTTGTGTGTTTTTTCCTTTCCCTTCTACTTCACAGAATGCGTAAGGTTAGAAGGGACCTCTAGAGGTCCTCTAGTCCAATCCCCCTGCACATACAGGGTCACCTGGAACATGCGGCACAGGACTGCATCCAAGCAGGTTTTGAAGATCTCCAGAGAAGGAGACTCCACAACCTCTCTGGGCAGCCTGTTCCAGGGCTCTGTCACCCTCACTGTTATTTTTTCTTCTACTCTGAAAATCAATCTGATACAACAAGAGACTCACAGACATTCACCGAGAAGGTGATCTGCTAAGGACAGGTGAAAAAAAAAATCAAACCATATAATTTCAGAACAGACAAAGATTCCAGATAAAATGAGGAAATTTAAAAATATTTTTTTGCTACAAGAATAGTAATATTTAGCTGTATTACATGGACTGTAAAATGCAATTAAGAGGAACTGTGATGGGGCAGAGGAGAGGAATTGTAAAGACAACATTAACATTTTCAGCTGTAGAGCAAGTAAGCTATATCAGTTTTAGATACCACTACTTCTTATAAGCTTGAGAGAATTAACCCGCTAGGTTTAAAGAAGAACAAGTAAATAGCCCACATTCGGTCAGTCAGTCTTCAATACAGTTTTTTTGGCCAGAGACAAATTAATGGCTTACCAGACAGTTAGAAATAACAGGCAAATCTTATGCATCTGAAAGCAGTAATGTGAGAGCCTCAGACTGGGACTCCTGTATCCCAGGTCCTATTCCCGGCCCTGCTAATAGCCAGTAAAAGCTCCTGGGCAAGTCCCTCCAAGCTTTCTGTGCCTCACTTTCATCAGGAAGAGGGATAGGTATATAGCTCCTTTGCAAAGTCATTTGAAGTGATTAAAAAGCATGATAAAGATCAGTCATTTAAATTTCCTGCTCAGATTCAGGAGCTCTAGCAAAAGGCTTTATGGTGGGCTGCGTAATGGTGTTCTCAAAATAGTTCTCGTTCTCTCACAAATATTAGGAAACAAAATCTAGGGAAAACAGTTACTCTATTTTCTGAGGAAAAAGTGAAAATTGCAAATCAGTAACTTGGCGACTTTTTTTCTTCAATTTGCAGTTTCCTAACAGTTTTTAAATAGAGATTCAGTCCTGCATATGGCCTAAGTAAGTCTGTTCTTACTTACCTTTTGTGAGACCCTTAAAAGTAGCCCGCAGACTACGCATTGAAACCTATCATCCTAAACTTGCGTTTTGATCAACTTTAAAGCAATGCTCACATCCTCAGGGCAAGTAAGGATTGTAATATCTTAACATGAACCTCTCCCACATACAAAGCATTTCCAACAGTTTCTGAATCAAGGCTTTTCAGGATGCTTGTGAATAGATGCATTAAAGGGAATAAAATAGTAGGGATTCCTGCAGATCACCCAAGGCTGAATCAGTGTTGCTGACCTGATCTAGCACTGCTTCACACATTTTGAAACCAGCTTATTCTGTGGCCCACCATTTTCAGTCTCTCCTCTATTCCCAACAGAGATGTTAGAAAAAAGACAAAAGTGTTCAATTAACTTGAGCTGGTCTTCAGGCTGTTTGGAAGCTTCTTTCATTTTCAAGTTGAACCCAAGTCACTCCTGTCTCTGCACTTAACCTGCACAAATCAGATGCTGTACCAGTATTTCCTTTGTTACTTCTTGCACTACTTTCTATGAAAGCTGCCTCATTAGCTCCACTGCTCTATTTTATGCTAAACACATGATTAACAAGTTACTGGCATCATCACACTAAGCACCCTACTTATGTGGCATCTCTTTCTTCACTTACAAAGCAATCAGATCTCTTCAAAGCATCAGCTAACTCTTCACGTACATACAGAGAACCAAGTAATTTGAACATTCAAATACATATAGACCCAGTGCAACCTGGAAGACAACTTCCTACGATTACCTTGCACGTGATGATTCTGACCAAACCACCTATGCTGTAAACAGCCCAAGTAAACTTTTTACCTGGGTCTCATGCCCTGCTTTCTTAAAGTTGTTCACAGGTCACCAAAAGGTGGCTGACATAACCAGTCTAACAAGCACTTATGCTGTAGACAATAGGAAAATGGTATATTTTATTTAAATGGGAAGAGAAAGGAATGGAAAGTGGAACACAAAAAAAAGGTGTTTTGGCCAAGTTCCAATTATCTTGTCAGTATAAATTGCACACACATCCAGGGGGTAGGTGATTAGAAAAGCATGCAGGATGGCTTAGTTTCTGCACAATTGTCAGTGCAATGAAACTTAGGATTAGTTTGGACTTAAGGCCATTTGCCTATGTTTTTCCTCTCAGAGACTAGAAAGCAGCAATGGAAGCAAGGGGAGGGCAAGTCTAACGTCTTGATGACCGACTTAGAACGGTGAAATTGTGGTATCAAGCTCCAGTCACCAAGAATCACACATGACAGACTTTTCTGTTTAAATGTAGACATGCTAAAGCTGCTTTGATGGGGTTTCATGCTTTCTCATGCTTTGTCTTCTAAAGCATAGGTAAGCATGCACTAGAAAAGTACTGGTCAACTGATTTCCGTAACCATTTCTCTATTCTATGCCAAGTAAGTTATATAAGAAAGCTTACGGATACCATCTTTTTTTGCACCAGTAATTTGTTTAGTAACTTTTATAGCTTGCTCTACTCCACAGACAAGGTTTATGCTACTTGCATATAAGGTTCTTGATATTTCATGCTCATTTCTCAAACTCATAGCATTTTTCAAACTTCTGTGCAGCCAAAACAGACAAGGGCCAGCTACAGAAGGTTAAGCCAGTAAGACCCTATATTTGAATCACTTATAAACAGAATTACAAAAGCTTTACCACATACAGTTTTAAGAGACTCCTACAATCACAAGCTTAGTACAAGTTACCATCTTAAGCAGCCAATCGCAAAAAAAAAAAACATTTTGGATTTAGCTTTAGATTTTTCTATGTTTTAGGTAAAATGAGCTTGTCATCTGTCCTGAAAATCTCCCACAGGTTTTCAAAGATGGACTGCGTACAAAACATCTGGAGTAAACATTGACTCTGAACAATTTCAGGTAACTTTGAGACACTAAAATTTGTATGCTGCTATTAAGGAGCTCTCCGAGCTGTTTAACCAAAATATAGCGAAGTAAACTGCTAAATTTTAAAGATTACAGGTTTTTGAGGATGTCAAAATCCTTAGGTCACAGGAAGTTAGGTACAGCTCCTTGGTATGCATCAGCCTTTCAATTTAAAAGTTAGAGCAGTTTCACAGTGCTGTTCTCAGGGGGAAAAAGAAATATTCACATGATCTGAGTACATAACTGAATGTGTCTATTCTAATAAACGCTTGATGATACCAGGCTAATAATCATTATGACAGAAACTTACCCCAGGCAAGGGATGACCACTATTCTCTCTTCCTACAAAGTTCTTTTCACAAAAACTAAACTTTATTTTCTCTTCTTGTATTAGAGAAAGTAGGAAGAATTACCTCTTTCAGGCATAGGAAACAACCCTCCACTGCTGCTTCAATCATTCCTCAAAGAAAAAAAAGAAAAAAAAAAAAAAAAAAACCACAAAAACACTAAGGAACGCTCCTTAATAGCACTCATTTTGTGAGATTTTTTCATACCTTTGATTCCTGGTGAACATATACTTTGAAGTCAAAATTCAATGCCATTTAATTTAAAAGCACACCAGAAAACTATTTTTAAAGCATTGTTGTTGCTGTTTTTGCTTATAGAGCAGCTTTTTCCTCAAGTTTTGTTATACCTTCCTTTGCTGGTTTTGAAGCAGGTCCTGCCTAATATGCTTTTAATTGCAACTATTTATTTACATTTTACAGCAGATAAACCATCTTTTCTGCTCGGTCTCAGGCACAAGCCCTGATTTTGCCCTGACTTGAAGTGCCTACCTTTAACAGTGCCACAACCAAACCCACCCTTGCAAACTCTCAAATAACCCTGTGGACTTATTTTCCTCATATATATTCCTCACTGCTACACTTGTGCCACCTCTTTTATCACATACCTCCTGGAAAAAGAAAAAAAAAGGGGGGGGGGAAAGTATAAGTAGCTTCAACCATTTCTCACAATCTGAGGCCATCTGCAGCACACTGACCACAGCAAGTAGCTATGGAGCAGTAGAAGCCTCATGCACTGCCTGTAGTGCCGGCCCGAGGGTGAAGAGCAGATCCTTAAGAGAGCAAAAGATAATAATGCAAACAAGAGCATACACAGAAAAGTAATATACATGAAGTATAGATACAGACACATATAAAAAGTATATATACATATTTTATCAGTATTTTACATATAGATTTATGCATAATTTACTAAGCAAAGAAATTGCTGACAACCTGCTGGAAAATAAGTGGGTGGAAATAAAAATAAATAAATAAACCAACCAACACAACTGCACAGGAAGCCGGATAGGGCGGCGCAGCCGGGCGCGGGGTTACGCGGCGCGCAGCAGGCACCGCGCGGCGCCGCCGCCCGCAAGCATCCCCCCCACGCCAGCGTCGCGGAGCCACCACGGCCCACGGCCCCCGCCCCCCAACGCCCACGCGGGGCCCCGCCGCCTGCGCAGTCTGTGCGCGCGCTCCCCCTCCCCTGCGCAACGCGCAGGCGCCGCGGCCGCCTCCCGCGCCTTATATGCTGCCCCGCCGCCCCACCCCGCTGCGCGCCCTCCCCGCCGCGCCTCCGCATAGAAGCGGCCCTGCTATTGGTCGTGCCGAAGCAGGCCCGCTGTGTGGGAGGCGGTGATTGGCGGAGCGCGGCCGCCCCGCGGCTGCCTCCCCGCGAGCGTGTGTCTCCGGCAGTGTCAATGGCTCCTCCTGCCACGGAGCAGCGACGGGCTTGAGACGGGCAGCGCCGGCGGCGCCGTGACGAGCGGGGCGGGGGGCCGGGCCGGGCAGCGGCGCCGCCGAGGCAGCAATACCCCGCAGCCAGCGCTCCGCACGCCCAGGCGCCCGCTCTGCCTCTCGAGCGAGCCGCGCGGCGGGAGCCGCCGCTCCTTGCGCGCCCGCCCGCGGCCGCGCCGCTGCCCGCAGCGCCTACCCCCCTGCCCGCCCGCCCCGCCGCCCACACGAGCCGGCAAATGAACTCGGTGCGAGCCGCCAACAGGAGACCCAGGCGAGTGTCCAGGCCGCGCCCGGTGCAGCCGCAGCCGCCGCAGCAGCAGCAGGAGAGGAACAACGCAGCCGCCGCCGGGGAACGGGGTAAGCCGGGCGCCACAGCGCCGCGCCGGCCCGGCCGCCAGGAAAGGCCGCGGCGGCTGCACCCTTGGCCGCCGCTCAGGCCGCGCTTTGTTTGGCTCGCGCTCTGCCCCGCCGCGGGGCCGTGAGCACCGGGGGAGGCGGCTCGGGCTCGGGCTCAGGCGCCACCGCCGCCCAGGGCCCGCGGGAGGCGGATCGCGGCCTGGGCGGGGTGGGGGGGACGCGGACACACGCACAGGGGGCAGCGCGGCCGCGAAATGGAGGCGCGGGCGGGCGCTGCGCTGCGCCCCGGCCGCGCCGCGTTTGCTGCGCAGGCGGTTGCGCGGGGGGAGGGGGCCGCGGCTCGGCGGCGCGTGGGGCGCCCGGCCGCCATTTATTTACCTCGGCCGCGCCCCCCCTTCTCTATCCAGCCGGCCCCCAGCCCCAGCGCAGCGGGCGGCGGAGCGGGGGGCGGCCCTGCCCGTGGGCGGCCCGCGGCCTGGCCGAGCGGGGAGCACCATTGTGTGCGCGGAGGGAAGGAAGGGAAGGGAAGGGAAGGGAAGGGAAGGAGGGAGGCGCCACCCCGGGGGGGGGGATCGCGGCCGAGACGGGGGGGTCCTGGGCCCCCCCAGCAGCCGCCGCGATGGGGGCCGGGGGACGAGCGCGGGGCCGCCTCGGCTCTCGCGGCGCCCTCCGCGATCCTTTTTATCCCCCCCCCCTTTTTTTTTTTAATAAGGCGAGATGGGGGTGGGATTGGAGGAGACATTTTGCATGTCTTATCTGGCGGATTCGCTTTTTTATTATTTTATTTATTTATTTTTCAATGCCTCATATGTCACAACTCCTGCGCGATAAAGGAGAGCGCTCTTGCGCGGTGCCGTTTTAGATGCGCGAGTGTCTTGTTTAAAAAACGGCAACAACAACAGCGAAAATAACGAAGAGGAGGAAAAAAAAAGAGAGGAGAGAGCGGCCCTCATTGTCAGCCTTTTGTTCAAGAGCCGGGGACACAGCACGGGCAGCGAGGTGTTTTAGCGGCCGAGACACACGGCGATAAATATTTCAGTGCCTTGCCGGCGATTAAGACATTTTAGGCGAATGGAGTAAAAAAAATTTAATCTGAGGAAGTATTTTTAATTCGCCATTGCTTCCCCCCCTTCCCCCGCTCCCCCACGCACACATTGGTCAGAGCGAGGAATGTTCCCCAGACCAGATTGCTGTGTATATAACCAGAGGATGTGATGTCTTATGCCCAATTATGGCTCTTGTGTAAACCTCCCTAAACCTTCCCTAATTATATAATTAAAACGACTTCTTTGGTAAACTGACATTTAAAAAAAAAAAAAAAACCCAAACACTTCCTCCTTTCAGTGACATGCATGGATGATTTTCATCATCCATGCTCTGTACGCAGAATACACTTTTTTTTTTTCAAATCGACTTTTTTTTTTTTTTTTTTAAACACACAAAAAGGTAATATCAGGCCTTTTGGTAAATTAATGCTGACCTGATTCAGATTTACGTTGGAATGGCTGTCTCAACTACTCACATGTTACCAATTTGCTAAAGATACAGGGAGAAACTTTTTATTTAAAAATATGAAGCTGTAATTTATTGCATTACTGTGCTCTTTTGGGGGGTCTCTTCGTTAACCTTTTTTTTTTTTCTTTAATTTCTCATTGCTGTTTACAGCTTAGAGATAGGTAGAATTGTAATAAAGTCAAGTTCCTCAGTTTGCTGAAATTACTGTTCCATGTGGATCATTGCTAGGTTTTTCCTTCCATTTTTGAAGGTCAGTGGTGAGGCCTGGCTTGCCCAAAACTTACTAATTTTATTAAGGTCGTTTGTATTAGTTTTATGTTTAGGGTATGTCTGCTGCAATTCTTATTCCTTTCCCACAACTTCTAAGGTCTGATCCAGTATCTCAGGAAGCTAATGCCAGTTTCACCTGTGACTTTCATGGCCTTTTTACAGGGCTGTTACAACTAAGGGCAATGCTCAATGCTTTTGAATTATCAGATAATATTCTAGGCTTAGACTAGACAGTGGTGATTTTTTTTTTCACCTTTATTCCTCTTCTGTGTAGGTCACCTCAAGGAAGGCTAAACAAAAGAGGCAGTTTAAGTCATTAGTCAAGAGTTTCTATTAAACTCAAACTTAGTTTAAAAATATGAGCTAATGTGACCATGACTGTGATTAAATGAAAATCATTCTTGGTTACAATTAATTTCTCCTTTTTATCATAGGTAGGAGGATCTTACAAATACAAGTAACATGGAGCTTTTTTTTTATAGAGTACACATTTAATCTTTGGAACTTCTTGTTGTTTCTTGTCATTAAGGTAGATTGCTCAGTAAAATGTGCAAGATCTTGAGCCATTTATTTAATGCTACCTAAATATATAGTGTTTTGCAACTGTGTAACAGCTGTTAATTTTCATTATTGGGTGCAAATCAAGAGTTATGTCTGCTCTTGTTAATAAATGAATCATTAGAAAACACCAGTTTAAAAAACTTTCCATCAGATGTTCCTTATAAGAGTTTAAAATCATATGAAGATGTGTTTTATAACATTCAGTTTTTATTTTAATGCGTTTTAGATGTGCAATATGAATAGATCTAATGAATGCATAATCAGGCTATGTATGTTATATACTGATAAACAATGCCTGTGTGTACCCATATTCTGACTGCAGTGGGGAAGAAATGGTATAAATGCTTACAAGTAAAATATTTTCTCCCAAACTTGCTGTGTTGTATGGCCGGGATGTCATCAGAATGCACTTCCCAAGATGTTCCGTCATGTGTTGCTGTTCACACCTCCCTCCACACTTCTACACTGGCCGCTCTGGCTGCCCTCTGCTGCTCCTATTTTGCCTTTATCCTCTTGATGGCTCACCACTTGCCTCTGAGCTTGCTGGTGCTTTTGCAATTCTGCATTACAATTATAGAAGCCATGCGATTATAGAAGAGGTGGGCCCTTATGTTTTCTTTAGGACAATGCCCCGTCCAAAAGGAAAGTCATCTCTGTATTTAAATATGTCTGTGTTTGTTTATAGTGCTTTTTATTATTTATTTATTTTTCCTTGAGGATATAGGTTTGGCTAGGGTTTTAGGAAGAAAACAAGGCGAAACGTGTATTACAAACCTTGGCCAGGATGCAACTAAGAGCTGTCCCATGGATTTTTTGTTTGTTTTGTTTTAGCTTTCTCAAAATAACAACTACATTAGTACATATGAACTTCTTTAAAACAGCACCAAATTACTGGATATGGTACTAATGAGTCTGTGAGGTTTATGGCCAGAATTAGGTGCTTCCAAGATTGTCCTGTGTGTTCTTAAGCACCAGGCAGGTAGCTCCGCAGCAGCTGGAGCTGCCACAACCGTCCTCTTCCCTTTTACATGTTAGTGATGTCCATGTGTCAGGGCCGTGAGCTGGCTGGCCCAAAAATGAACTTTTTTTTCCTTCCCCCTCAGATTGTTTTTTGGCAGCAGTGCCAGTACCAGGGAAGGGATATTGCTATGTGCCCATGGGTGTGGTGAGGCTGCTCTGATTTAATTGGGCTAAACTGGGAGAGAACTGCAGCCTGAAAATATGCAGAGCTGGTGCATATGTAATACCAACCATAAACCCACCCTGGGAGTCTTGTTGTTGTTTGTTTGTTTTGTTTTAAATCGTTTTTTTTTCCAAAGAAAACAAGGCTTATACCCCATATGGTCTGTCTGTCCATCACCCTGCAACTTCTGAACTTGCTAGCTCATTTCAACCACATTTGATAGAGGGGTGTGAACTTCCCAAGTTTTTTGGAAATTCTTGCTTGTTGAAGAAGACAATGAGGAAAAGACTGTTATAACTTACCCCTCTCTACCCTTGCCAAGAAGCAACAAGCAGCTGGCCTGTCAGCATATACGGTAATTGAATTAGTCATTTGTCTGCATAGAGGACAGGAGTGCTTGAAGTACTGGGGAGACGGAGAAGGTTATGCTGTGGAAGCATGCAGAAAGTAAGCTCCATTAGATTTCTTGCTTGCAGAGCTCGATTTTTATTTATTTATTTGGTAATGTTAAGGTAAATAGGAGAGTTAAGGAGTCTCTGTGGCCCTGTTTCAAGTGTGTGTGGTGGGTTTTTTTTTTGGGGGGGGGGGTTGGGGGTGAGAAATATGCACTGAAACTGTTACACTCGTGTGTGCTGGGTTGCAGAATAGCTAAATTAAGCGACTTTTATTCTGAAGCAAATGCCCATCCTCAGACTTCCATCAAAATAACTTAATTTGGTTTCAGTTTAGGATCATCCCTATGGCAAGAAGTCAAGAAGTCAGGCCTCACTTGCTCCAGGTGGAAAGAAATCTAATACAAGCTTTCCATTTTCTTTAGAAGAGAGGGCTTAGGCTGTGGAAAGATATGTATATATGGATCTGTATTCCTTGTTTCTTCAATGAAAATTTTCCAAAGTTGACTTACAGATAAAAAATTAGAAATTACAAACTTAGTCCTGTAAGTGCAATTTCTATTTCTCAAATCCCAATTCAGCTTCGCAGGTACATAGGAAATGCAGGTACCTCTGTTCTTAATGGAGAACAAGCACTAAATTTATGTTAAAACTATTTTTTATTATTTTTTGATGGTTGAAAACTATTTTTTTAATTATTTTTGGTGGTTGTTGTTCAAATACACAGTAATGTTAATTGCTCATAGTATTAGTGTATTTTGTTGAGTCCTGGGGATACTAACATCACTTATAATTTTCCAGAAATCTCTGTAAATTATTATTATTATTAATTTTGGTTCTGAATTGCAAAAACTTTGAGCTAAATAGATTTAAGTAAAGAAGTAAAGAGTCTTCTTTACCAGTTAGTCTGCTTGATGTCCTTCCATTTCGGTGGATGGAAGTATTTTGCAGCCAACTCCATGCCCTGGTACTTCCAGGGAGCATTGTATTTGTGGAGCAGACCAAACCTGTCCAAAGCGTGCCAGGCTTTTCCCGCAGGAGCGCAGAGCACAGTAAACACTGGGTTCTCTGGGTGTGCAGGATTCCATGCACATATGCCTACTGGGAGCACTGCATGTGCACCACTGGCCTAGCAGCTGCCTGGGATAGCAGGGCTTGCCAGCCTTGGGGAATCTGGTGAGCCTAGATGTGCTGCATCTGCAGCATACGTGCTGTGTGGCTGCTGCACACACATGCCTGTTCTACACATGAAGCACCTTTACTCCACCACACAGTGCTGTAGCCCCAAGGACAGTGCCCAGAGCCCACAGCTCATGTAGGGCTGCTCCTGTTAAGGAGGTTTTTGGGAGGAATATGTGCCAGATGAGCTGCAATGCACAGCACCTGTGGCACCACTGACCCTTCCTCTCAGAGCAGGGCTCTGAACTAGCAGCTGCTGTAAGGGGGAGGAGGTTGAGTGGCTCTCTGAGCCTTCTCAGTAGTGCTGCTTAGATATCTTTAATATTAACTGCTATTGCAGGCAGTGTAAGAAAAATAAGTCAGACCTGCATAGTATGAGGAATAGTAAAAGGAAGTAGAAAAGAAAATATGACTGAACTAAGAACAATTAAGGAAAAGCAAGGTTTGTTCAGTTGCTTTTGTTGTTACTTAATCCTCTGATATTTTCTGGTTGTAAAGCACTTCTTTATTTGTTTATGTGCTCTTTCTCTATTTGGCATTTGAATAGCAGGGGAAATACACTTGGTGAATTTTATTAGTGTAGCTAAGTGCTATAAGCAGTATTTGGTGAATATAGTCTGGAACTTGGAGTGCTTCATTTCTTGATGAAGTGAGTTTCTGGAGGGCAGGTGGGGGAAGAAAGCAAACTAAAATATTTAATGACAGTATAGAAGAGCTCTCAAAACCCTGCCTTATGTATGTTACTATTTTTGATGAAGACTTTTGAACAGTTATAAAGGAGCAAAATAAGACTTGGAATAGGTGTAGATTCTGAAGTAAATAAAGACACTGTATATGAGTCCCCTGTCACTAAACTGTAACTGCTATTTCCTTATTTTATATATAGTGTTTGTAAATGATATTCTTTTTGAAGAGACAAAGTCTCTGTTTCTGGAATATTTCTAAAAAGATAACTGTTGCCTAGCCAAGTGTGGTTCTTGTCAATAATAAGTTTTCTTAGTTGAAGTGGTGTCTGGCGTGTGGTGTGTTTTTGTTTGTTTCTTTGTCTGTGTTTTTTTTTTTTTTTTTTTTGTTAAATGCTGTTTACCTCTGCCTACAAGCTGATAGGATGTGGGCAAGAAACAAACCAGCGTTTTCCAAACATGCAGTTATTTTGGTAAGCTTTCGAAGACTGACTCTTATGCCCTCTCCTGAGGTAGCCCCTTTGGTTGTATCTTGACAAGATGGCTCAGTCACTCTAGCTTGCTAGAAGAGGAGGTTGTCCTGCTCTTCCTGCCTCCAGGTCTGGGCTCTTCTCAACTGCCTTGTGTTGGCCTCTGTGTGGTCTGGTCTGTGCCCATTCAGTCCCCTGGACTAGCTTAGCACGGGAGGACGCCTGAGCAGTTACGGGCCGCCTTAGGTCTCTGAGCTGCGTAACCACAGAGCAGGGAGCGAACGCATGAGAAGTGGATAGCGGGTGCCAGGCTGGAAATTGCAGGAGGGAGCAGGCTGTCCCTCTGTCGCAGCTCCCTGATGCGCTGTGAAATCGTAGCCTTCCACAGTGAGCAGCTGCCCGGGAACTGGGGAAACGCTGCTGTGGCCTTGGTCTGTATGTGCTGTGAGATACATTCTGAAACCAGAACAGAAGTCACTGATTACATAACAGAAACTTGTGGTTTGCACTCCATTACTGGATTCCTCAGGTCTTCCTGGTGCCTTGAGCAGTAGCCATTGGCTTCCATGAGGAGACGTAAGTGTCAGGTAGGTTTTTTCTGATTAGAAATGTTGTCGCTGCTGTTCCTAGCTGTTTCCAAAAAGCAGGTCTGTTTTCCTGCTTCTGCTTGGTTTATTCAGCAAAAATGTATATTGATATTATTCTAAAATATACTAGCTATTCCTGATATTATTTCAATATCAAAATAATACTGTTTTTATTTATTCTTATGCAGCTTGTTCTGTGTTCCAGAACTGACTCAGCTGTAAATCTCCACTGTGTGAGTGCCAGTCTGATACTGTTAGGGAACGTGAAGTTTTCCCTCAGATTTTCTGTCTTGCTTGACTTAACCTATTAGATGTTTGAATTAGCGTTGTTAATTGATGCTTGCTTTTCCAAGTGTTAGGGCAGGCTGATTTTATTTTTTTTATTTTTAATGAGCTAAAGCTCTCCCTGGACAATTCTGGAGGCTGGGAGAAACATGGGGAAAGTCTTGGGGAGTGGAACATGTGCATTATTCTAGCTGTAGCACCTTAAGTCATTGAAAGTATAGCATGTGTGGTGTTTTGTATGTCTGTTTCTTATGGTGACATTTTTCGTTTCTGATTCCTGAAAGCAACATAGAGAAGTGAACAGGGATGGGAAGCAAAAGATTATTTTTTTGCTCCTACCATGAGTTGCTACTATAGGGGAAAACTAACAACTGTATTTTAAATTAATGCTACTTGTTTTAAGTAACTAGTATCCAAGCTAATAGGGGAGCTGAATTTGCGGTCTCATGGTCATCATGTTGTGTGCGTGCTTATAGCAAGGGCCTGGTTAGTGTGAATAGGTCAGGTTACAGTAACTTTCCCCTTTTGGTTGTCCAGCTTGTAGTACTGGAAATGGCTTGTTAGTCCTAAGGGCTCTGATTTGTGGTTTCTGCTGTGTTGCGTGTTTTCTGCATATATATCTAGAAGCAAAGGCTGAGGGTTTGGTTTCTATTGCTTTCAGAATAGTGTCGCATTCATAGCTGTACAGCTGGTATAAATTTCAAGCTATCTCTGTATTTGGACAGGTTATGCAGGATGACAGGTTACCTGCCACATGTCAGCTGATCTGCAGTATCTGATTCTCGGTAATGGTTCCTGCGTGTGCGCCAGGTAACTTGAGTTAGCTTGACCGTCTCTCATCGCGCTCTCCAAGGTACTCCCTTCTCCACGTGCATTGCTAGACCTGCCCCAGTACCTTGCTCAGGCAAGAACACAGTTTCTGTCCCCAAGCTTCTTTGGGCACACCTGTGCAACGATGAGATGGGGGCCTCACTGCGGTTTCCTGGAAGAATTACCTCCTTGCTGAAGGAGCAAGGGTGCTGAGATGCTTAGAACCCCTGACCAGTTTTGAGGGCAGCACCAGGTACATTCTTCAGAGTAAAATTTATGGAAGGTTTGTGAGCACATATTGTAATGCTGTAAGTACGTTGGTTATTTCACAATATCTTGGAATGTTTCTCTCATATACTGAAGATATAGTTTTTACTCTTATTTCTTCTAGAAGACAGTTGATAACTGAAACTGTTACACTACTGCCGTAATGTTTTACTGCAGGTAAGAGTCAGCATCCCTCTTCCCTTCTTTGAGCTTAGACCTTTCTTGGAAATTGGCAGTTGCAGCAGTAAATACAATTATCTAGTCTGTTTTGTCAATTATTAAAAGTATAGAATGGTACTATTTGGAAAATATTTTCCAATGTGTCTTTTAGTAGTTGGGTGCTGTTAACCTTGTCTTGCTCTCTACTGAATTTCTGAGTTTCCCTGCAAAACTCTGAACTGCCTCTTGAACTTGCCTTATTCCTCCTTTTCCATGAGACTGATCTGGTTATCAGTCACTGAGTTACTGATCCTGGGTGTAGTATGATCAGCAAATCAATCCTTCTCCCCGTTTTCAGTTTTACTTATCCTGTGTGTGTATGTTGAGAGAGAAAAGTAGAATAGGGTAAAATACATGGTTTATAAGGTTTTTGCCCTGGGAAACATGGTGGTGGGGAAATATGGCTTTTCCTTACTTGGCATTCCAGTTTCTGAAAACATAAGGCTTGGTGCAGAATTACTGTAGTCCTTGGAGCAGCAAAGGTAGTGGTGTGGGCAGTCTCTGAACCTGCCTCCAGCGCCTGCTTCACTGGGGTGAAAGAAGCTCTATGTTGCAGAAGTTAAGTGTGGCTTCCAAGTTTAATAGTTTTTCCAAGAGCTGAGGACAAAATGGATGCTATTTTGGCTAAATAAAAGTATTTCCTGATTACCAGTAAATCAAGAGCCCAGAAACATAGTTTAACTGGTGCCCCTAAAGCTATGTGCAGTAACTGTTGAAGTGAATATATTTGTCACTTCCTTAATTTCTTCCAGTCCTGAAGAGGGAAGCCAGTAACTTTCTGTAGGATAGTTGTTATGTAAAGCCTTTGGTACCTTACTTTGAAGGTGGTAAGATCTATTGTTATTTTTAAAATATTATTCCTGGCAGAAAGATTCTGCACCTTCACCTTGAGAAGTTAAGACTCAGCTTCAAAATAAAACAGTGTTTGCTTTTGACTTTCCCTTGCTCTGTTATTTGACCTGTGTTGACAGCAACTATACTGTCCTAGTTCATGAACAGGGAGAGGAGATGTCCAGCTCCATCTCTTATTATCTGAGAAAACAGACTGAAGGTCTAAAGTGGCTATGAAGTAGTATGTGAAAATAAGCAACGTTTTTTTTCATCAGAGGAATCATTTTGTTCTGATCCATTTGGAGCTTCCTCTTGGGCTCCGTTTTTAAGTCTCTAAAGTTTATACAGTAATTGAGCCTCTAAGGCATATGCTTAAGATCACTGCAGAGGGAACCTCCTTCGATGCAAAATGTGCAGTTGTTTGGCTAGCTAAGCATCAGTGAGAGGCAGGAGCTGGATACTTTTGGCTACTGTTCATTGGGTGATTAAAGAAGAATTGGCGTGACTGTGATCACAGGTTATATCTGAATGACTTCAGGTGGCCTCTGAGAAAGGGCTTAGACCTCCTTAGAGCCTGGCAGGTTTCCTCGTGTTATCAGCAGCTTATGATGGATAAGCTTCTGCTGGACCCGATGGCACTAGTACGGATGTTTGCCATTGTCAATTTTTAACTTGTATTAAAAGATTTATAAGCAATTGAGCAAGGTATACCTGAGTAGGTTCAGTAGGTACCTAATGAAGCTGTGGTCTGCAGATAAAGTTGTCCTGCTTTCTGTTATTGGGCTGCTGCCTCTCCCATTTTGTCTAAGCAAAGCTTGAACAGCTGAGCCTGAATGAAACTTGCTTCCAGTGTTAGCAAGAAATAGGGTTTCCTGACAGCTCCATCTCATCTAAACCTATTACTCTTTTAATGCTACAGAAAGAGGTTAAACTAGTCTGATATTCAGTTACAGTCAAAATAACAGCCTTAATAAGCAACTTCAAAGAGGGGGAAAATGCTCATGCTAATGTTGAAATAAAGTGCTTTGGTTTTGGACTTCTTGGTTTAGCCTAGCTATTAGTTGTAGTTTCATAGTTAGAAAGCTTTAATTTGTAAATTTGATAAGATGGGAGAAATAAAAATGATGTCTTAAATGGTCATTTTTATTTTAAGATTTCAGTTCTTTGACATTCTTTTTACTGTATGATAGTCTAGTAGGATGAGTTAACTCAGCTGAAAGCTAACTTCTAAGATGAGTTCAAATACCATCCCTGTGTGTGTTGTATGATTTTTTTTTTTTTTTCCTCTCCTTCCTTCGTTTTTCAGGACAACTTTTCCAAGAAATGGAATGTGCTGTGTGCTATGGGTTGTTTTTTAGGCTGATTTAATGAAGTGGAAACTAAAAATACTTAGTCCTGTAAAAGTCATGATTTTAATGTCTATTTGGAAGAACTGTATCAAGCAATACCTGCCATCAACTGATGGGCCAGTGAGTGGATTCATCATTGTCATCCTGGGTAGATCCCAACAGACTGACTGCATTGTTTATCCTAGCATTTATTTTTGCAGTGTTTTTAATAGCCAAGATCACAAAGAGCACTAAGAGCTGCAGCAGTATCTTTTTGAATAATGTAGTAAACTGGACACAGTATTTTTTATTATTATATTTTTTAAAGACTGATTATGTTTTGTAGCCAACTTTCACCCTGATGTCCAGGAAAAGTAGAAATCAAATATTCTGTCCCTTTGAGTGGTGGAGATCATTACTAAAAAGTTGCTTGTTGTGAAAGTGGTAGTAAAAAAAAAAAAAAAATTAGTTGCGTCTGGCTTAGTATTTTTGAGGTTCTGTTTGGCTGAATGTTTGTGGGAGTCTGTATATAACACTTACGGATCCTAGGGGTTCTACTTACAAAACTTAAATTCTAATAGATATTTTTTCTCTTCCTCTTAAGTTGGTTGCAAAGCTTATGCATGGATGCATATTTAACTGTTTAAAGCAAGAGGAGTAACTTTGGTTGTTTAGTCTTTCAGTGTTTATAATAATAGCAATGTTGCATTAGATGGACTTAGGCTAAGTAGCAGTTTCTAGTCCAGAAAGTTTCTGAATTACTGATCTTTTTTCACAGAAATTCTTATTTTTGTGTGCTTTAAAAGTTTGTTTAGGAAAGAACTATCATGCCTTCAGTGGTGTAAAAAGTATTTGAATTAGTGTGCTCAGCCTCACTCCTGCTCTGCTTTATCTATGCCTGGCCTGGGAGTTGCAGCCAATGTGAAGAAATGCCTCTTACTCCACTATTTATTATGGTGATTCGAGAGATTATCTGGATTAATTTTAGGCACTGGTAAAGAATCTCTTTTGTTCAATTATTTTGGGTATTCACACATCCCATTCTGCTGTTGTCTTGCAGGCTTCCCAGTCTTTGCTGCAGCTGTTGTCACAACACACCTGGGATGTAGAGAAGTGCTGTTGTTCAGAGTTTAAGGTTGGGATTTGAAAGCAAAAAGAAATGACCCGTTGTGACTTGCCCAAAGACACTGGGGAAGTCTGGAGGTACCACCCCACTGTTGGCCTGCGATGTCTAACTGCACATGGGCATCAAAAGGGATTTTGTCAGTGGTGCTTTGCTTCCTCCTTTCTGCATTAATACTAGTGACAATGTGTCCTTAAAGTCCCTAGGCACAATGCAGAGTGAAGGCAGGTATGGAAAAGGGCTGCACTGACCTTTCTGGCAGCATTAGAGCAGCCTTAAATTGCCTCCACCTGATGGTGGAACCACATCTGTGGCGAAGTGGGAGATAGAACTTGATGCTCCCAAGTCCCTGTAGTTGACAGTTTGTCTGCACCATCTCTCTTGGTGCAGTATCTATCCTCTTTTTGGACTGACTTTAGTGCTCAGTTTGTAATGCGGGATGAAAAGGAAACAGTTGAAGAGGGGGTTGTTGCTCTCTGCTGTAATTTGTCCTGTGCTCCCAGCTGATCCCTGTTCAAGGTAGGGATCACTGAGCAGCTCAAAACATGTTTCCTGTGGTGCTTTGAAATTCCAGGACATATTAAGGTAAAGGGAAATTGCAGTTGGTTACTTAATGATGCCATGTTGAAATCTGGAGCTGCTCTTGAATTGCCACAGAACTGCAGAGCCATCTGTCACAGGGGCAACAGCCTTCAAGGAGCAGCTGGCAGGATGGCCAAGTGCTTCAGCTGGCAGATTCTTTAATTTGCTACTGGGTGTTAGAGCCCTTATTTGTTGAGAAGGGAGAGCAGAGGCTGCTTTAATTGTTTATGCAATTAATTTAAAACATCTCAAGAGGAATAATAGACATTTCTGTGAGTAAACTATATTTGTATTACTGGTATTCTCTGTTCTTTATTTTTTGCTGTTTCAAGATACGACTTCACTATTGTCATATTATTGTTATGTCTGTGGGTGAAATGAACCATACATATGGTATAAGAAAACTACGTATCCTACAGTGCTGTGTTGTGAAAACACAAATATTGAAAGAAAGAAGTTGAGAAAGTATCTTGTGGGAAGTTAAGGCGCTCTAGATTCTGCACTAGTTCTTCAGAAAGCTATCCTAAGTAGTTATTTTACATGCTTCTGAGGAAAGGCTTGGAAAACTTTGGTGTTATTCATCATCTGGACAGATTGTAGAGGAAAAAATGCACTAATATTCTGATTTTTATCTGAGGAAGAGTGTGTGTGTTTATGAAAGGTGCCTGTTAGGAGAATATGTACAGGAGGAGCACATTGCAGTTCACAGTTGAACAATACGTGGCTTTTAATTTGAAATGCTTTGAATGTCTTTATCATGAGAGGAGGTGCTGCCTTCTTTCTTTGTGCTTTTCCTAGACTTTGTATAAGTCTAGGGAAGCCTGGGGCAGCTTTTGCATTGGCTCTTGCTTGACCCTCATCCTTGCTCTTCCTTGATCCCATACAGCTGGCTGGTAATGCTGCGGGGAGAGTGTAGGTGGGGGGCAACTTTAATAGTGGGTTCCTAGTCCTCAGTCACCCCAGGCTGGTGTAGATGATACTCTGCTCCAATTTAAACTAGCAGCTGTTCACTCTCTGAAGATCCTTTATAAAGGAAACTGCTGATAGCTGGAATAGGGGCGTTCAATCCACATCTCCTCCCACCTTTCCAATACTCCAGAGACCATTAAAGGTGGATTTATCTATTTTTTCCTAGGAGGAAACATCTGAGTTGGTCTCTGAATTTCTGTGTCGATTGTATCTTTTTAATGTTTAGAAATAATTGGTAGGGCCAATGAAGTGTTAAGTTTGGGGTCTTCTGAATACATAATAGAACATGTCTGAAGCATCTCCTCCTTACTACCTGCAGCTTAGAAATTGTTCTGAATGAAAACTTTCACAGAGCTGTCCTGCTAAATCATGTCATTTGTAGGTGAAAGTAAATCTTTGACAGGAAGCTTCCCCACAGCCTCCTCTTAGACCTGGTGGAAGCATTTGTGTTCAGTAATTGACTAAAAAAATCCCAGGAGGTTCTATTTTATTCTTTGTACTTTTCAGTACAAAAAATGTAGAGTTGTTTGTTTTTTAAATCATTTAAATGACTCGGGAGATGGGGAAGAAAGGGTGTAATTTTTTTTTTTTTATAAGGCCAGTACCAGAAAGGGCACTGACAAACTAGTGTACTCCTTTTCTATTCGCAAAATTAAGTTCTGTGCCACTTAACAGAAATAACTACACAAAGAAATTTTAAAGGATTTGCCTGATACTGTCTGGATTTTAGGGTGTTCAACCTGTGAATTAGTTGTTGTGATTTTGATCTCTTGTGCAGGTATTGTGCTCCTTATGGGTATGTCAGTGATATTAATTAAAAAAAAATAGAAAAATACCAAAATGCTAGGACGATTTTTTTTTTTTGACAGGATTGTTAAATCATATTACAAAACCAAGCTCTGTTGCGCACCTCTGTGTGTGTTCACTAAGGACACTGAAACATTCTTCCCCTCCACCCCTTTTATAGTATTTCTCTCAGCATTGAGTGGCAGCTCAGCGTAGTTTTTAGCTTGTATAATCCTCTTCCTTTTCCAGTGTTTTGACATCTGAGTGGTTTTGCAGGTCTGTAGCTGTGTTTGCAACTTTCTTTTTGCTTAAAGGAAAGCTTGTCTCCAGTTTGTAATCTGTGCAACGCACAAGCTTTGCAAAGCTGCTCTCTTGCCTGCAAATCAAAGCTGAAGAACCAAAGTTGGTTTCATTTTCCAACTGCGTGGAATTGAGGAAAAAATAAAAGCGGTGGGGCAGGAGGCCAGGGCACAAGGTCTCTGGTGTAAAAGGTAATGACAATTTTTTCCAAAGGTGGTTGTGCTACAGAGCTGCTCTTCCACTTTTGTGGACTGCAGGAATGCTGACGTTATCTGGCTTGGAGATGGCATCACTGTAGAGTAAATGATTATCACACTTGCAATATAGAAAAATTTGCTGAAACAAATTCACTGAATTGCCTTTAGTCTTTTACCCAACCACTGATCTTTAAAGTTTTATTAGCATAATATTGTTTTCTATATGCTTAATAATATGTATTAAAGAGTCCGTTGCCTGGCAGTACATCTAGTCTGAGCTCTAAATATATGATTAGCAGTTTCCTTGGCTGATGAAGCTATAGGAGAAGATGGTAATTTCTTGACATATATTGAGCAATTTCTCACTTTTCCTTTTCCCCTCCCAGCTCTTTTCTCTCTCTTTTATACGAGGAAAAAAATGTATTTTTAATTCTAATAGGTAAAGAGGTCCGAAATCAGGTTTTTATGATACTGTGTAATTCTCTTGATGTCTTTTTTCAATCTCCAGGTTTCTGGGTGGGAAGTGTTACAGCACCTGCATTGATGGTGGATCCATATGAGTGTGGGGTTTATTACTTATTCAGTCTCTCTTGCATTTCGTCCTCTTCCCTTCACTTAAGTCAACTTCTCTTTATAGTTGGTTTTCTTGTTTCTATAGTTAAGCAGCCTATTTCATAGACCATACGTGGTCACTTGGGTAATAAAAAGTAGGTGGAAATTTTTATACTCAAAGCTTCAAATACTTGTACAAGTGATGCAGATAATTTTACTGTTGAAAAAAGAGATTTATAGTATCTATTTCCTGCCGTGACTAGTCTGCTACTGAAAGGAAGGAAATGCTCATGGTTTTGTGACTAAGGATGGTAGAACTGAGAGAATTAAAGTACCTTGACGTCAAATTAGGTGTCCTGGAACTGCTTTTAGATTTTAAAATTAAATTCTAACATCTGATACCTCTACTTTTTGACCGCAAAGCAAGTGTCTAAGTGAGATGGAAGTAACTCAGTGTTTTTTCTCCCAGTGGAGTACAGAAATACAAAGGAAACTTGTGTTGAAGAGAAAATGGCAGTGAAGATCTCTGCAGTTTTTTGTATGGATGCTGATGGGTGTGTGAAGGCTAAATGTATCAAGGATCATTTTTTGTAAGTAGAAACTGGAGATATAGAGCCCTAGAAAATGGAGGATATTCTCCTGAAGGTTATTTCTTTGACTGGAATGATTAAAAAGGCAAATCATATTTAAAATGAGGTAGTATCTGGCAGAGAATTGTGTGAAATCTTTCTCTTAAATTGCTTTATGCCTTAAGCTTGAAATATTTGGGAAAACAGCTACTTGCTTCCATTTGTACAGATTAATAGTTTCTTGCTTGGAGACAAGAATCCACTAGATCCCACTTTAGTGCCACCAGCGTTTTTCGGTGGCCCTTAAATTTTAAGCGACTAAGAGAAAAGCCCCGTTCTCCACCTGTTGTATAGCAGTGATGCATGGCAGGAGGAGCAGCTGAAAGAAAACTAGCACCCAAAGCTTCCTGACGCTCCTGTGTGCTTTGGCAGGCATTAGTCATTCACGTGCTCCTGAAACAGCCAAAGCACCTGGATGGTGGCAGCAGTCAGTTCCTAAATAGTCTTAAGCAGGGTACAGTCCTGAGGGTGCAGTTCTGAAATAGCACAGCCATCATCCCGAGCAATCAGCTAGGAGCAAAGAGAGCCCCTGGCAAACCAGCAGTAACAGAAATGGGAACCCCAAAACACCACGCCTGCAATATGAGGCACATTGCCTGAACAAAAGCAAGCTTGACACGATGACTGTTTGTGCCTCACGTTCTCCTGTTCAAGTCATCAGTTTTCACTTGCTATTAATCATGTCCTCAAGTTCCCTTGACTAAGTTTTGGGTGTATTTTTTCCCCCCCCTCCTCCCCATGTTACAAGTACTCCAAATGGCCAACTTGACTGGGTCTCTAGGTGCTACTCCACAACTGCTACACAGCTCTTATTGTATTGGTTACAGGTATGTTAGACTGGAGAGATAAGCACAGGTAAAACTCTGACAGACTCATTTGATGAAGGGAACTGAAAACAAAGGAGATGATTATAATGACTGGCAGAAAATAGACAGGACCTGGAAATTAAGTTGAATTTGCTGGTGTTGTATAACCATCTTAGTGCAGACTCTAGATTGATTAATTTTGAGAACATGCTTTGTAAAGGAGAGAGGTTGTGTGTGGTTTTGCTTTTAGCAAATGGACTGTCGCTTGGAATGGAGGTGTAAGAGGCCAAATGTATTATTACTTCGGCTGATCTAGTTTGTACGAGCCTGTCTGGCAGATGAAGGTTTTCACGGTGTGTTCAGCTGTTGTGCTGCAGGATGCTTGTGTTGAGTGTTGTGAAGATCCAAGAGAACATGAATTGGCGCAGTAGCATTTGAGTTTAAATACCAAACTTAAAACAGTAGTATGAAAAAAAGAAATTCTCTTTTCTACTTTGTCACCTTTGTAGAGGCCGCATGTGTTCCCCTCATCTGCTGGACTGTGCAGAGAGATGCTATGGGTTGACTTGCAGCCTAACCTGCCAAAATGAATACCTGGAGGTTGTCCCCAAATTCTGGTCCAGCAAGATGCTGTGAAGCTGGGTCTGGAAATGGGGAAGTAAGAAGGCAATATGTAGGTTCTGGACATTGAGAACGAGATGCCTATGACTGCAGAACTTGTTTTAAAAGTTCTATTCTTAGTACTGAAAGCATATTACTGTGCTGAGGATGTCTTCTTCTAACCTAAGACGTTGTACATATTCCTTCATAAGTGACTTGTTGCTGACCAAATATATTCCGATTTATAGAGATTCTCCAATCCCTTAACTTAGTAATATTTGTTAGTTTAGAAAATAAACATGTGTATGTAGCTGCAGTGCAAATATGTAAGGTTGAACATGTATGATCTCTTCTCTTATTCTAGTGTCACTGCCAGGACATTTGGATCTCTTTATGGCACTTGATACTTTGAAAATGAATGAGGCTTTTAAGGCAGCAATATACTCTAAGTTGTATATTTTTAAGAAAAAATATTTCTTGGGTAAGAGCAGTTGGCTTAAAGCTTCAATGTTGTAGCCAGGCCATACAACCATGAAGTCTAGTAGTTCTTCGGAAGTAGGTGTGTAAATTCTTTATAAATTGACCAGGAACAAGGTAACAACTTGTTACCTAACCCTTCAAAATGCTTAAGTCTAGCACTGCTATGTAGGCAATGGACAGTTCTCTTTCTCTCTTTTTTTTTTTTTTTTTTTCCTCCCCCTCTCTTTCTCCCCTTGCTGACTGCAAGGGGAATCTGGTCTCCTAACTTGGGTCATCTTTCAAAAGTGCTGTGTGAGCTGTTCATGTGGTTACTCCCTTAGTTGAGCAGTTATTGCCTTGGGCAGGCCTCGAGGTGTGGATTTCTGCAGAGTCCCAGTGGTGGTGCGTGCCAGGCAGGCGGGTCACGAAGGCTGGGGTGCTATGAGGCCACGCATCTGCCATGGGGAGACTCCAGCCTGCTCGTGTCTTTCTGCAGGGGGAAAGAAACAGACGATTGAGAGGTAACTAGCATAGTGCAGGTATGAGTTGTCATTTTGCATTTGGTGGTGCAAGATGCTAAGAAATCTTAAAGTGAACTAGCCTCATCTGAGGTTTTCTATATGCTTTTAGAGGGGATCTAAAGGAACACTGAGGTGCTGAAATCTTTTTTTTTTTTTTTTTTAATAATGTCCTTCCATCGCTCAAGTGCTCCGCTTTCCTTATGCATGTAGAGCTATAAGCTAAGTAAAGCTTTGCAGTGCTTTGAACTAAAGAAACCTTTGTTTTTATTTTTAGATGCTGTTTGAACAGTTTGTCTTCTAAAAGAGAAGTTCTTTTTGACAAATCTTCTTACAGATATCCATCTGGAGGGTTTTTAGCTATCCACCTTGTCTGTAATGATGGAATGTTCCTTCTTAAGGTTAATGTTCTTTTTCCTGCAGCCTTTTAAGGCTATAGTCAGATGACCCAAAAACCACAATAAATTAATCTTGTGAAGTTGCTGCCCTCTGCAACTGAGACGTTGCAACTGACCTCGTAGTCTGGTGTACGACATAAATGAGTTTGGCTAAATCAGAGGTCCTTATCTCTCCTTGTGGAGGAGTGTACCTGGAGCTGTTCTAAGGCTGTACCCTGTGCCTGGTTTCCTCTGGTATATTTTTGAAGATATATGGGAATAATAGGCAGAAAAGTGGCTGAGCAGCTGTGTGTGCGCAAACAGCTGTATTCTAGTATAAATGCGTTTTTGCTTAGTGGTACGTAGCATTTAGCAAAAGCTGAAAGGACAGGGATTGCTACTAGTGCATGATAAGGTATCCAGGCAGCTTGTAGGAAGGATGGTAGGTCAGGATGCAAGAACTCGTGTGAATAGCTGACGAAGTCACTGCATCTGCCCTTTAGATGGAAGGACTTCATCAGTTGTACAGAGGGGGAAAATCCCTAAAACAGAATGAAACAAAATGGGAGTTGGAGCACAGGAGAGTGGAGACAAAACTGCCTCACACTGAGGTGTAGCTGTGTAAAAGACTGGAAGTGAAAGCCTCAACAGAGGGAGAGCAAATGAACTTTTATGTGCAGAAACCTGCTGACAACTTTGAACAGTTACTTCTGGATGTTTTAGACTGAAAAGTTAGTAGCAATTCTCAGTTCTGTGACTTGCTGTCAGGTGGCAGTTTGCATTGGTTGCTTGAATTCAGTTGTTGCCTTGTGGCAGTGACTGTGTGGAAGTAGCAAGCACCTCTGTATTTGCAAAATAAAAGTCTCCATTGGGGCTTTTGGTTTTACAGAAATATCATATGAAGTAGCGCTTAGTATAACAGAGCTTTGGCCAAACTGAGTCCATTAGAAAAGCAATGGAGAATTACAGAGAAAATGCAAGTAGGCTGGTGTGTATTTTTTAACAAAACTGTTGAAAGTAGTTAATTTCCCTGAGATATGGGGTATAATTTGTACGGTTTAATCTTTAAATAATTAACTGCATGTGTGTCTCAAAAAAGAAGAAAAGCTGCAATAACATCTTCAGTATTTTTCAGAAAATATATCTGTAATTAATTGCCAAAAGTTACAATTATCAGCTAAATGCACTTTTGGCTTTTGTTCTTTTCCATCTCCACCCCAAGAGCAGTTACAGCTGCTTTTGATTTAGTCTGTGAAGTTTTACTGAGAACTGAGTTCCTGTGTCAAAATTAGTTGAATTTAATGCTATCTAATCTCCTGTGTATTAAAAATGCAACTTTTCTGAGGTTTGAATACTCTTAAACCCTTATATAAACCCATATGAAGAAGCTGATCACAGTTTTTGATAACATTAATAAAAAATATTAATGGAAATTAAAGTAACGATTTGCAAAAAGCTTTTAGAAGTTGGTTTATCCTGCCTTTCATGTGTGATATCACTTTTAATAGTTAAAATCCATGCCGAGTAGCCAGCCCCTGACAGGGTGCTTGGTGTTACTATAGTTCCACACACTGTTTGCCTGCGGTCACTTCCTGAAGCTATGCAGAACGCTGTTCTCCTGCCCTTGCCCGGCTCTCTGCACCTTGTAATTCAAGCAATAATAAAGCAATGGGGACGGTGGCGTTCAAGTTCTCAGAGTAACTAATGATCAGGTAAATGTGACTTGGAGCAAGCAAACCTTGCAGCAGTTAGGGATAAGCTTTCTAAGACTGTGGCTTATTACAGAGTACATTAGATGCAACACACTTGACTGATAGGGGAGAAATGAACGTTTTCTGTGTGTGTGTGTGTGTGTGTTCCTGGCCTAGTTGTCATTGAGTGGCCTTTCTAAAAGTCAGCTTGAAAATAAATATGCCAATATGTTATATTGGCAGTTCTGTCTTCTGGTGAATAAAAGAGCAGTAGTTTCTGAGACTAATACTGTATTTTTCAGTCTGAAGTGTTTTTAGGATTTTAGTCATTTCTAATCATTTCTAGTCATGCCACGGGAACAGTGTTGTTTCATATTTTTTCTCTTAAGTGTTCACAATGCTGCAGTTTATGTAATGTTGATTGTAGCACTTTGGTGTGGAGTGGGGAAGGCAAGTGGTAGGCGTGCGTGCTTATCATCATTGCGAGAACAAGTCAGGGGAATAGCCAGAAGAGGAAGCAGGACTCACGTTCGCTGTCTTCGAGAGAGCATTAGAGCATCTCCTACCACTTGTGGTTCATGCTCCTCCCTGTGCAGCTGGCTACCCAAAACTGTGGGTATTACTTGTGAGGGTTTCTTTCTCACAGCTCTGTCAAATGTCCAGCTATTTGTCCTAGACCCAACTTGCACTCTTTTCGTTTCTTCCTAGAATAATGGTTTATGTAAATCACTGCTGCATCTGAAGATACTTCGGAAACTTTGCAAGCTATATTAGTAGACACTTCTTTAGGAAAAATAAGCTTCCTAGTCTGGTGGCTGCTTTTTGTTTTTGAAGTCTATAACAGAACTCTTTTTGAGATCTGTGCAGAGTCCAGAATCAAGCCATGTGTTTTTTGGTAATCCTTTATTTTCTTATAGAAGTGTTAAATCGTCTGCAGTACTTAAGATGATGGTTCTCACTTGATTTTTTTTTTTTTCTGACCAAGCATAAGACTAGTATGTGGGGAGGGAATAATGACAAGCAGATAAATTTTAAAGTTACTAGTAATGTGGGTGCTCCCCCTTGCTCAAAGAGGAAAAAGTAACAGTAAGGGTGCACCTATGCAGGTACCTTTCTCTCAGCACACAGCCAGAAGTGTTGGGCCATTCATCTTGGTTGCTTTTTGGCTTTGTCATCACTGTGTGTGTGTGTGTGTATATATTTTATATATGCATGAGTGTGTATATATATGTGTGAATGAAGATATGTTCTGGCCTCCCTTGTATATTCCTGTCATTTCCTGTTTTGTTTTTGTTTGTTTGTTTGCAAGAGCTTGAAGGAATATTCCCTTCCAGTTCCTTCCTGGCCTAGAATGGAGGAGAGGATTCCTCCAAGTTCTTGAGAAAAGCCGAAGCCTGTGTTTCTATTCTCTTTATTGGTGCAACTGGTTCTATTGGTTCTATTCTCTTTATTGGTGCAATTGTAAGAAGATAATGTATTTCCTTGCTCAGAAGGTAGCCCCTTGCAGTAGGAAGCCTTTTCAGCTGGACTGTGCTGGTACTCTGTAAATGCTGAAATGACTGGAAGAAATACTTGTCTCCCAAATTCTTCTAGTGAGAAAGGAAACTTTTTCCCTACTTTTTTTTCTTCTTTTTTTCTTTTTCTCCCTCCCCAGGAAAAAAATACAGAATTTCTCCAATGACTAGGTTTGGGTCACGGGAAAACTCGTCTATTTATTTGTAATCTGTTCTTGGTTCCAGCTACTTGTCAGACTTGTCAGATTCTGCAGTATTTCTGCTCCTCTGCTGCTTGACCTTTTCCCTTAGCTTGTTTCTCCCTGCAAGGCAGATCCATGACTGCCTTTCCTTGTTGTGATGGGCATTTCAAAAGCACTTTTATTCTGAGGAACTGTAGGAAATTCTCAGCTTGGTGCCTTAAAACTGCTCCCTGATGTCACTGGGATCCAGCTGAGGCCGATGTATTGATGGGTGCCCGTCAGCCTGGTGGCAAGCCTGTGTAAGGCAGGTGGCTTTGCATGACAAGTGTCTCCAAATCCACTTGGAGGGTTTTTATTATTATTATTTCCTTCTGTTATAAAATATTCTTGCGGATGTGGCTTATGGCAAAAGAAAAAAAAAAATCTGTTTTGTTGAGATGTTTGTGCCTTGAGATGCTGCTTGGCAGGAGCTGCGTCCGGGTAGTGTCGTGGTGTTTAGTGCTCCTGACGTGGGACTTGGCTGCCGTCCCAAGGGGAGCAGCCACTGAGCCCAGCTGCCGTGGATGGGCCGGCTATGGGCTATGCGGGGCCTACAATGGAGATGTCGCGGGAAATCCCTCCAGCCTCCTCTGGTGGCACTTGTGATGTGGAATAAAATGGGATTTCCTGAACCTCTTCTCGTGTGTCTGTGGAGTATGTGTGTTTGTTGTTTTTATTGGCTACGCTTTTCTAGTGAGTGAAGTTACTTACCCCAGCTGAAGAGGAGAAGACCTCAAGGGCTGGTAACTCCACTGCTCTGATACTTGCAGATAACCAGATAAAAACAATAATTACACCCTTGCAAGTTGGAAACTCAATTTAGTAGCCAATAAGGAGGAAAGAAAAAAGGCTTGGAGTTATCAAACAAGCCTTTTTAGTATCACTCAAATGTAATGAGGAAAGACTCTTAAACCCTGTATATTCCCAAACCTTTAAAATCACTTGGTGAGCACCGTTTTTAAACTTTATTTATTTAGAGGTAGCATCAAGGAACCATGCAGCAAGGCCACAGCTTTGCAAGGTTGCTTTATTAATGAGGACAGCATCCAAAAAGGGATCCTTGTCCCTCCTCAATGAAAGCTTGTCTAAGCAGAAGTTGGGCTGCCTATTAACCAGGAAAGCAAAGTCCCTTAATAAATACTTGCAAAGCAGCCACCTAGAGATGTGTTTATTGCTCTGCTAAATGGTATAGGCTCTGCTGCAGTATAGCTATTATTTTGGGAAAACAGAGTAACTTAAGGAGATAAATTTTCCTTTGGTGGTTTTTATTTTGGCTTGTTGGTACTACAGTTTGAAGCTGAACTGGCACTAGTTCTGCTTGGAATGAACTGCTCAAAGGTGACTTGTTTGCTCAAGTGTGTTGGTCCTTGCAGTTATTCTGTGTCTAATATAAAAGTGCATATTAATGTATTGCTTTAGAAATAGTCTTGATAGCCTGGTGTTAGTATCTTTTGGGGGGCTCTTTTGGAGAGAAACTAGGGTTTTTTTCATTAAACTGTAGTTACCTCTTTCTACTTGGGGCTTCTGAAAAGGAAAATATCCTTCATAGGGTTTGGGGAGGGTCTTTAGTGGCCTTTATGTGTGGTTTTGTGCTATCTAGTTTTAGATTATGATCTAGTGAACAGGGCTCAAAGATATGAGCAACTGCTAAATGACTATTAATGCTTAAAGAAATACAACTGGGGACAAGGTTCGCAACCAGTTTGACTTTCCCTGGCTGTCTGCTCTCACATTAAGTCTGTTTTGTGCCAACTCGAACTTAATGTCTGTTGCACACAGACAAGCTGTATCGTGGCAGGTAGCGCTTCAATGGCCCTGGCTGATCTAACAGACACGGGCGATGAGGCCTTTTCTTTGGCGTCTGGTTTCAGTGGCCTGTGTAAGGATGGCAGAATGGGGCTCCACAGTAACCTGAGGAGGAGAAAAGATAAGATGCTTGGAAGTTAGCTTTTGTTTACATCCAAGGAGCAACTCAAAAACTGTTCTGAGAGTTAAGAAGTTACAGATATTAAAAGCAGTTATTTTCCTCCTTGTAGGAAATATATTTAGATAAGTGAGTTGTAAAACTAGCATGAACTTTTGAGAAAATAAAAATAGATTTGAGTATCAGATCTATTCTTACTCTTTTTAGGCCATCATGTTATCTATTGCATGACCTATTTCCAAAGAGTAATAAGTTATACTATTTGGGGACCAGTGTTTAAAAGCTTAAAATGTAAATTCCAAAAAGTTAGAAAAAGGTAGTGTGATTTGCTCCTATGCAAGAATAAGGTTTTTAGCCCTGCCCTGCTATTCCCCCAAGTTAAGAATGCTAATTCCTATATAGGAGAATGTTCTCCCACATCTCCCTCCCAAAATCTTAATGCAGCAGGTGGAATATCTAGACAGAGCTGATCAAAGAAATTGCTATGATTAGAATAAGCTATCTGAGGTTTAATATTCCATGAGAAATTGTATGGGTATCCAATCGGTAGTAGCGACGGGCGGTGTGTACAAAGGGCAGGGACTTAATCAACGCGAGCTTATGACCCGCACTTACTGGGAATTCCTCGTTCATGGGGAATAATTGCAATCCCCGATCCCCATCACGAATGGGGTTCAATGGGTTACCCGCGCCTGCCGGCGTAGGGTAGACGCAGTGTGCCCTCGTGGCCAAGAAGGCTAATGGAATCCTGGGCTGCATTAAGAAGAGCATCTCTAGCAGGTCGAGGGAGGTGATCCTGCCCCTCTACTCAGCCCTGGTGAGGCCGCATCTGGAGTATTGTGTCCAGTTCTGGGCTCCACAGTACAAGAGGGATGTGGAGCTGCTGGAGAGAGTCCAGCGCAGGGCTACAAGGATGATCAGGGGCCTGGAACATCTGCCCTATGAGGAGAGGCTGAGGGAGCTGGGCCTGTTCAGCCTGGAGAAGAGAAGGCTGAGAGGGGATCTAATCAGTGTATATAAATACCTCAAGGGAGGGAGTGCAGAGGACGGTCATGGTCTCTTTTCAGTGGTGGCCACTGATAGGACTAGAGGAAATGGCCGGAAACTGAAACATCAAAAATTCCATAGGAACTTAAGGAAAAATTTCTTAACAGTGAGGGTGACAGAGCACTGGAACAGGCTGCCCAGAGAGGTTGTGGAGTCTCCTTCTCTGGAGATCTTCAAAACCCGCTTGGATGCAGTCCTGTGCCACGTGCTCTAGGTGTCCCTGCGTATGCAGGGGGGTTGGACTAGATGATCTCTAGAGGTCCCTTCCAACCCTAAGCATTCTATGATTCTATGATTCTATGATTCTATGATATTTAAAATATCCTAGCAATCAGTGACAGTTAACGGGTATAGGTGTTGCTTTCCAGACGGTAAAATATTTATTCCATGTGGTGTTTGATAAGTATGATCCTTCTCTAGCCTTTCTGAAAGAGTGTATTTTTGATGTTAGATCTGTCCCTTTCCCAACTGCAAGTCTGCTGCTCTGAGCCAAGGTCTGTTCCCAGATTTTCTTGATGGGTCTTTTCCTGCTCAAAGCAACATTGACTCCTATCAGAGATGAATCCCTGTAGTTGACCCGTGTCATCAGGTGATACAAAAATATGACATCTTAAACTTTATGTGAGCCAGGGTGCTTTAGGATTTCTTGAAAAATACTGCAGGGTTTATATAATGAAAATGGATTACGGTATTTACCAAGGTCTTAACTTTTTGTTAGTAGCAAATGAGTTTGCAGTTATTTCTTATTTTAATGTTCACATTTTAACGTTAGATATAAATTTTAAGTCCGCTGTGGAGCAGTGGAACATTACAAAATGTTGACACTGGGTCTTTATAACATTGTGCATGTGGTCTCCGTCAACTTTGCACTTCATTTTCCCTAGTTTTTAGGATTTTTGTGGTGGTGTACCCATCTAATGTCTTGCTTTTTGGACACACATTAAGTATTTGGATAGCTCTCCGAAGACAGCTGTCTTCCACTTTTAAAACAGTCTAGATTTCATAAATTAGACTTAAATGTCATCCTAAATCAATGGGAAAGTTTCCACTGGTCTAAGGATTTTTACTATGAGATGTGGAGTGGAACGTACTGCTGCTGTATCCAGTCATGTCTCGGGTTTTGGTGACATATCTTCTGTTCTCTGAATTACTTTCTTTACTGACATTCCTTCTTGTCTGCATCTTTTCTGCTCCTTAAACTTTATTCTTGCTTTCTTTTCACTTGCAATACTAAGCTAATGCATTGCTAAAATAGTTGAAGCATTTTGTGCCAAGTGCTTCGGTAGGTGCGTTGTACCCAAAGCACTGAACTGCATCAGTTTACATTTTAGCTGTGCTTCTCAGGTTTGCTTTTCTTCCTGTTTTGTTTATTTGAATCGGTGACTTATTATTTAATTCCGAAATGACACCGGTTCTACTCCAGGCTGTGTGTGTTTGACATGTGTTACTTCTGTAAGTTGTGATAGGTCAGATACAAACTGAAGAATGAGTTATCTTCATTATGGATTTTACTTTCCAGAGATGGCCTTTTAGGACCTGCTGCCAAGTTTAGTTTTTCCTATTTTAAAACTACTTGGCTAATTTCCCCACTACTCTCAATCTCTAGGAACAGTCTCCCCACACCAGCATTTTGCTTTCTCTTACTTGGAAAGATAAGGAATAACAGCCCCAAAAGGGGAAGTTTAGAAGGCTATGTATGTTGAACTAAATGATAAAAACAGTACAAATTAGGGCATAAACTTCTTTCCTTAGCCTTCTCCCCCCCCCCTTTTTTTTCTGATCAGACTTTTTGTTGTTCTTGTTTGGTTGTTTTTTTTGAATATGGAAAAACTTTTATCAGCCTCACGCCTTCTTTAGTATTTAACATGACTAAAACTATTATTTGAACCCCCTGTAAGGCAGATGTGAAACCATATTCATATCCTTTTGTGAAGAAAAAGCACATGCCATGTTCATGCTAAACTTTTCTGGAAGTGATGTGCGTATTTTTATAAACTCTTTCGACAGTCCGTAGTTACTCTTTTATAACTTACTTTCTCTTTTGTGCAGATGTTGCTAATTGTGCACTTCAAAGAGCACACACTTCTGCAGTGTGCTCTGAAGGTAGAGGGCTGTTGGAGAGCAGACTCAGCTTAATTTAATCTCTGAAAAGTGCAAGTGCACTGACTTTGTTAAAATCAGTGCCAGCATCTGGTGTTCATTTCAGCAGGTGTCCGTAAGAGGGCATTAGCACTGCCCATGCGCTCCCCTGAATCCATTTAATGACTCTTACAGGGTAAGCATTTCTACAAGCACAAATGGAATTATAATGCCATTTATGCCCTTAGATGTAGTACCTCATACTATTGCCTCTTAAATGTCACACCAACTTGTCTGATTTTTCCAGTTCTCCCTATCCCAAGGGGCAGAGCTGCAGCAGCAAGACATTGGGCCCAAGTCAGAGGCTCTTGCTCAGCTTTGGAAGCATCTCCTTCCCTCTAAACTCTTCTTACAGTTTAAGGCCAGCTTTGCAAGTGCAGTTGAGGCAGCTCCTGAGCACAGGAGGCGCCAGCAGATCCCTTGCCCAGGTAGCAGCCACCTCTGCTGCAAGAGCTGCCCCTGGGGCCACCGTCCATGTTCTGCGAGCTCCGCCTTCCACTTGTGCCCTGTCCGTCTGATGGAACGGGAAGGTTTTCATTCTTTTAATAGCTCTTGAGAATATTGAGATGCACCCAGTCACCAATGTTGTCTGTGCTAGAAAGGTAATCTTGGAGCAGGGAACAGTTCACTGCAAGAAAATGAGTATGTTTCTCTTCTGTTTAGTCTGCTGGTATTTCAGCCAAGCTGGTCTCTATTTCTGCTCCCTCTAAGGCTTCTTTCTTCAGTTTCATGAAGTAATGTCGCTGTTCCTTATTGGCCTCTCCCGGCTTATTTTTAAAGCACCTAACCAGCAAGAGAAAGAGCAAATACTGTGCTTTTAGTTTTTTCTTATTTACCCTTCCCCCTTTCCTAGTTTCTCTGCTTATGATATTTCTGCAGTGTTCCGCGTGATCAATATAGTTCAAGATGGCCATCAAGAGGGAAAAGAAACTCTGCAGTTCTAACCACTGTTTTGTGTGTTTAAGGCAAAACATAGAAGTGGGTTTAGAAGAAGATCCACACAGAGTCCATCAGTAGCAGGGGGATGGCAGCGACACAGTTCCTCGTTCCTGGACTGGATTTTACATGAATGGAGAAATAAGATAAGGGTGTCAAGTTGTTACATGCTGATGCCTTGGAGCCCTTTGAGGAGCAAGGGTGCAGCTCTACATGACCCGTGTTCTTGGCTTTGGCTGCCCAGCTGCCTCCTAAGGCGCTGCAGACGCAGAGCTGCTCAGTCCCTAGCTTGGGAAGCGCAGCCAGGAGCTGGTGACTCTTCTGCAGCCGCTCTTCCTGCTCTTGATGGTCCATTAAACGTGACTCTGGTCTCCATTGGGCACCATAAGGAAGCGTGTAGGTGTCATCCTACAACCTGCATCATGCTACCTGGCTGAGGGAACAGCCACTCATTCTGCTGTGGGGTTAACCTCCAACAGATACAAGAATAAAGCTATAAAGCACTGTAGCTACCTCTGTGTCCTTTAGGTGTACAGCTTATAACTACCTCTTCAGACAGAGCCAAGAGGGGATCGGAAAAGAGCAGGAAAAACAAGATCTTTTTTTTTTTTTTTTTTCCCTTAATTACTGCGTTCTAAAGTAACTTGAGCTGTTGTGGCGTGAGTAGTTGTATATAACTATTTTGTAATTTAAGAATTTTTTTTAAAAATCATATTAAGCTCTTGAATTGTAGAGAAGGAATCTTGTTTTAGAACAAGTTTCTTAATTATTTTCTTTGATTTGTGAGTTGAGTTTTTTTTTAATTTATTTTTCTATTACCCTGCTTTTAACAGCATCAGTTTCACCCTAATTTATTCAGTAAAACTGCTTACTCTACAGTATTTCTTTTTTTGGCGATCACTTTTATGTCAAGTCTTATGCAATTTAAAATGAGAAAGTGGCTAAAGCTAAGGGTCCAAAATCCTCTTCTCCACAGTTAAGCATCTGTGGAAAGTGCACCTCTTGCTTAAGTGAAACAGGGCTCTTATTTTCTCGGTGTTCTTGCTCTGTATTTGTGACCCACAGTAGGACGTGTACTGATAAGTATTTATTCCTTGCTTTTTGTGCATTCAAAAATTATATGAACATATAATTCATATGTTATAAGCATTCGGGGGGAAAAAAAAATCTCACTTCACGCATTCTGCTTGTTTTTAAGGATAGGTACAGAATATACTTAGTGCCTTTTTAGGGAACCACAATGTAGCCAATGAAAGATACTTAGAGCTTTTGCCTTCCTGAAGGATTTGTGTCCTGTCCTGAACTAGCCTTAAGACACCTTGAAGAATTCCTGTCTTGACTCTTGCACTAAACACTTCCAGTATTTACTGAAGAGGTTCTTGATAACATCTGGTTAATAATGAAAACTCCAATGGTCTTCATTATAAAGCTAATGTTAGGGAGAGGTGGAAAAATGATCCTAAAAACAGAATTAGTGCTGTGGACAACATATCTGCAAAGAAACTGTGAAGTTAAAAGTCAAGAAATGATGCGCGCAAATATCTTATTGTTCAGGGTAACTGCTGTGTAAATACAACCAATGTAGGTTAATGTGTTCATATGTACTTTTTCATATAACTTGTACAGTAGTACATATTCTCATTTTCTTGAAACATTCTCTAACAAGTTTGGTGGTTTTTTGTTTGTTCATTTTTCTTTCCTGGTTGGATATATTTAGGTAGTGGCAAATATTTCTGTATTATTTTCTGGCATTTAAACAGAACTGCAATGTTTAAACTTCCTGTGTTGTTGTTCACAGATGATGATGTACCTGCAGATATGGTTGCAGAAGAATCGGGTCCTGGTGCACAAAATAGTCCATACCAACTTCGCAGAAAAACTCTCTTACCTAAAAGAACAGCTTGCCCTGCAAAGAGCAGTATGGAGGTAGGTTATGTGTATATGTGTGTCTCCTTTTTATTTTAAATTATTTTATTATAAATATATATATTTATATAAATATATATTTTTATTATGAATAAATCTTCTTACCTTGGGAATCGGACGTTAATTGGTGCTTTTCTTAAGTTACCCGATGACTGAAGTACTTCTTACTTATTTGGTCAAAGGGTGCCTCCACCTCAGCTACTGAGAACTTTGGTCATCGAGCTAAACGTGCCAGAGTATCTGGAAAATCTCAAGATTTATCAGGTATCTTATTTTTATTCCTTTTTAAAGAGCAAGAAAATGGGGGGTGGACATGAGATCGATCTCTCTCTTTTTTTTTTTTTTTTTTTCTCTCCAATTTGTTTTCTAGTCCAGAAACTGAAATGGGAAAGCAACTGGTAACTTGTCCTGAACTTCATATGTAGAAATTTGGTGTTAGTCTCCCCTTTAGAAGTTGATGTGTTAGTCTGCCTCCTATTGGTTCTGCTGGTGACTGCCTTTTTCTAAATGGAAATACTGACCATTTGTCTGCAGGCTTCAATGCTGTGAGAGTGCAGCATTCTGGGCAGGCTTATTTACCATTTCTCATATGGCTATTACTGTAGTGTTCTACGATATTGTTTAGAGGTAGTTCTAGTATATTGTTGGTTTTTTTTTTTTTTTTTTTTTTTTTTTTTTTTTTTGGGGGGGGGTGGGTGGGGGTGGGTGGGGAGGATGTGACACCCACATCCAAATTTTCTTCCTTTCCTGCACAGGGGGATGTCTTTCTGTCCGTACACGTGGCAGTGTGGTGTTTGTGTGGTACTTTTTATATCGTACCAGATCTGGTTTATTCCTGGTGATTCGGTTTGTTTTGCTTTTCTTAATTTTTTTCTTAAACTCTGTGTCAATCTTATCCTTCTGAATTAAAACTAAAGAGCTGTTACAGGCCCTTGGCCCCTTGTCTTTCCTTCTGTTGAGTCTGTTCCCTTCGGCTTCTCAAATTTTCCTTAGTGTGGATTTTATTCTTTGAGCCCTCTGTCTCTTCTCCCTGTTGATTTTGATGATCTCTTTAATTCATTAGCTGTTTAAAAATCATTTAACTTCAGATTTCTGTCCTTGAAATGGTCAGGACCAATTGAATGTCAACTTGTCTTACTCTGCTTTCCAGATTCAGGTCCTGACTTGATTCAATACCTAGAGCTTTGTGCAAGATCTATTTGCTTTTTTATAGACTCAGCTGGATTCTCTTCCCAGTTCTTGATTTTATTCAAGGTCATTCATTTTTGATCTTCATTAGGCTGTTACCCACCTCCTTGCTTTTTGCAAAGTGTGTGTTTTAAATCTCAAATTCTCTGGTGCAAGTTAAATTGCACCGTGACCAACACAGACTTCCGAATAAATTTTCACGCTCTCACAGCACTTACCTGTTGTGTTACTGAGGTTATCTGGGAAAGCATGAGGACTAGATGCTACTCCAGTCCCAAATTATCATCAGAGAGAATATAAACCAGGATTTTTTTTTTTTATGATGATCTTAGACCTGTGTTATTAGGCCTGATCTTTCAGACTGCTGAAGGGGGATGTCCTTGTGAGCTTGGTCTGCCCCTCTCTGACTTCTGTGTCCTCTTTTTTCTCTCCTCCCTCCTCCATGTAGGTTTTTAGGTTTTTAAGGTATCTTTGCAATTTTGTAGCTTTGTCTATGGCTGGTCACTTACCTAAGGCAGGTTAATGGCCGCTGTGTTGCCTGACGGGGGCAGCCTCTCCGGAGCCGGCATGTCGCTGTTCGGAAGGTACGGCTGTTGGCTTTAGAACCGGGCATGAAACGGAGGTTTGGAGCTGGTAATACTGCTCCAGGGCTCGCTGGAGACCCTTCCCACCCACCACAAGCAGAGGAGAACTGAGGAGTGTGGAGGGAGAGATGGCTGCTGGCCTCCACAGCTGGGGAGGAGGCAGGACGTGTGCGTGGGCTGGGGACGCAGGTCAGGGCACGTGGCAGGACGCTGCTTGTGATCCAAACTCGTATTTCAGAATAAGCACTGCTGCGAAACGCTTGCCGCTTCAAAACTTCAACAGCTTCCTCCTGATGGGATCTCTGGCTGTGTTCCCAATAGTCAGAAAAACACTGGGCTTTTTTTTCCTCTTACCTGCCACACTGTCCTCCAGTAGTCTGTATAATGGACAGCGTTGCTTTCAATCCCCAGTTTAAAAAATATGCAAGGATCTTGATGAGAAATCAACACATTAAATAAGTACCTTTTTTTTTCGTTTTTTTTTTTTTCATAAACATGAAGTACCTCTCATGTTTTTCGTATTTAAATACAACAACTTCTTAATAAGAAACCTAAAAATTGAAAGAAAAAGGTTTAGATATAAAGGCAAGGTTAGGGTATGTTGCTTACACTTCAAATCACTGATGAACCTACATATTCAGCATTTGTAAAACATTTCTATAATTTTTTACAGCGTTTAGAGTTTACAAAGACAAATACTTGTATCACAGTGCTATTTGTAGTACTTCTGTTTCCTAAGACTTAAATTCGCTATATTTTGACTACTTCCCTGTTAACTGAACTGTAATCACACATCTCATGCCATGATCTTTCCCTCTTCAGTACTTTTCTTATTGTATCAGTTTAAGTCATTGTTTCAGTCATTTAACATATTTTTTTCTTTTTTGTCTACTGTGCAGATTATTTCCTCTTTCACTTTTAACATCCCTCTATTTGCATATTCAGTTCATACTGGGCACTTCTTACTGACTTTTAACCATCTTTAGAAGACTTGAGTTCAGAGACAACTAATTCCTTCAACTCTTTATCTTCACTGAACTGTTCAGCTTCAGTCAATATTGAAACTGCTCCATGCAACATGATACTTGTTTTTGTTTTGCTTATTATATTGTTTTGATGCTTGTGTTGATTGTTATGTAACCTCACGGCTTACAGATCACATAATTTGCTGCACTCTTTATTTCTATTTTTAGTCTCTTTCTGTCCTTTTAAGGCTTTTTTTTTTTTTTTTTTTTTTTTTTTTACAAAGATCACTGTTTTCCAAGTTTTCTGTCATACATAAGGAGAAAATATTTTTACTAAATGTCACCTTACTGAGCAAAAGCTATTTGTCTCCCATCTTCTCCACTAAAATAGACAAAAGTTATCCATGCAAAGGTTTTAATATTACAACTTGGATTTCACAGAATGACATTCTGCATCTTTGCACAAAGACTTCAACTCATTTTCAGGCAGTTCTCCCTGCACTTCTTGGTGGTGTTATTTATACTAGTTTCTGTCTCCTGAATAATCAGAACTGAAACTGAATTAGCTTCATGTGGAAATGGAGCAACTTCGCTGTGTTTCTAATCTTCTTTGGCCTAGTATGTTGAGCACTTTATTTGGATTATAAATATTTTGCTCCTTAACTACCCTTGTTAGGGCAAAGATAAAGATTGGTGATGGAATCTTGCACTTCACTTTACATTTTTGTAACATTTAGTTGGAAAAGTGCCACTGTGTATATATATATCTGCCTATGTGAATACGTATATATACACTGTATGTATAAATAAGTGTGCATTTCCTCCTTAACTTTTATTTTGTCCATAGGAGTAAAATGTTTAGGAATAGTGACACAAATTATTCTCTTTTGACTACCAAAGAAATCTTTAAAATTATGTTGGCCTTTTTTGGGGAGTTGGGAGGAAGAACATTCAAACTGAATGCCTGAACAGATTACTAAAAGTACAAACAAACTCATGAAGTAAAACCATGGAGCTTTTTCTCTTGGGTACAGAAGGTATTTGTTTTATTCTTTACATTAAAAAGTGGAGGGTTTTTTTTGTAAGTTATGCTCGAATATTACTAACTTGCTGACTTGTGTGGAGAAGTCTTAAATCAATCTTAATTTTGCAGCAGGGCAGCATATTTTAAATTACGTTGCCCTTCTGCAAAAGATTTAGATCTTTTGCTCCAAAAGGGTGTTGGGTAACAGTGGCTCAGGACAGCAAATACCTGTAAAATTGCCTACTTTCCATTTTGAAAGTAATGCCTAAGCTTCTAAGTAAATGCAGATTGAAAGACTTTAATTTTACTGTATTGAAAAACAAATTAGATGCTTCCAAAGTTGGTCCCTGCATCTTGCAGTGAGGTAATTCATCTGGCCTCCCAACTTTCGTTATGAGACGTGGCCTGGGGAGGAAACTGGGGCAGGAACTGTTGCACAACAGGAGCCCTTAGACTAGTAGCCAGCTTCCACCTTCAGTAGAAAATCAGTTAAGGTCTTGGCGTAGGTAAATTGAAAGAAAGACAAAACTCTGCAGGCTGCTCAGGGAAGTAATGGATTTTCTTGGGAAGGAGGTCCCTCAGGGCGTTGCAGGTTTAAGGGTTCTGGAAGGCTGGCAGGGATTTCCTGCCTTGTCTTCACAACATCCTGATCCAGCTTGTAAACTCTTCCTACTGGCTTATCCCTCATCTGACCGGAAAGCTACTAGAAAAAGATGAAGTCGAAAGTAGTGTCAAGTTATTCCATGATGGATTTCAAGGGTAATTAGGTTTTCAGAATAAGTTGCTCCTGCCTGTTTGATGCAGGAAAAGATCTTTATCTGCACTGGAAAAATATCTTCTTAAAAACTGGCACGTGTTCAGGTCACCTTTGGGGTTTCCTGACTCTGCTCACCTGTGGATTGTCAGAATATATTTCCCAGACTTTGGCTACTCAAATGCCTCTCCCGGATAAAAACCCTTCGAGGCCATTCCCTGCTTTATACTGACTACTCTAGACTTCAGCCTGGCTCATAGGTTTTTGACTAAAATATTTTCTTGTTGTGGCACAAATAGTACTACTGCTGAAGGAGTTGCCCTGCCTTGCTCCTGGGCACTTGTGCCTGCCTCGCTTGTGCCCATGGTACCTTTTCTGCAGCTTGCAATGATCCAGCAAAAACTGATGGGAGAAGTGCAGGGAGGGATTCAGGTTGATCCTGTCAGTGGTCAATATTGCCAACCTAAGGGAGAGCTTGGGAGCAGGTAGCTGTGGAGGTGGCGCGTGGTGTCTGTTGTGTATAGCAGAGAATTTGATTAAAGTGGCATGTACCTGTGATTTATGCATGCAAGCTGTGTTGCTGTTAAGAACAGCAATTACTCAGCTGGATAAATGCCAACTTAGCATCTCCAAGGAAAATCAGTATTTATGAATCATTTGCTTCACAAGTGGTGTTCACTTGCTTCATGCAGTGGTGTGACAAAAAACAGGTTTAGGGAAGACTGCTGCAACACCGGTGCTGTTTCAGAATTTCTACTAACTGGTCTGACTGTCGGTGTAAGCACAAGCCCCTGGAAAAACAAGTGTATTGAAGCTTTAACCAGTTCTACGATAGCATGGATAGTTTAACATCTGTATGAAGTCGCAGTTCTGATCCTGGCACTTCATGTTCCTTATCTCTTCTTGCTGGAAATAACTTGGTAACTAGTGAAGACTTGGAGCTTGGCTTATATTTTGTGGAATCTCACGTGGTAATTCTCTCCTGCTGTTATTCCCTCACGGTTAGGGGGCAGTGGGCTGTCTTTCTGAGGATCACTTTACTGCTCCTCTGCCAAGAGTCAAACTCATGATCTTATTGCTGCCTAGGTTCAAATGTTCTAGGAAAAATTAATCATGCAAGAGACATTATATGAATTTTATGAAAGCAGTGGGAGCTTTTAAAACCTTGCATACAAATGCTCTAAACTTTAGGAGCTATTCTGAATCGTTCTGCTGAAGAAAAGATGCTAAAGACAATGAATCAGCTACCTTTGTAAACAGATCTGTGCTACTCTGAGTATACCTTCCCCAAAGTTCTTGTAAGAACACATGCTGCAAATGGTATCTTCAATATAAATTCTTAAATTTTAGAGTGCATCTATGCACAAGAGTAAAAGCATAACAAATACCCTCAGTTCTCTCCATCAGGATACAGGAAAGTCTCTTCTAAATCTCCAGTATTTTAAAGAAATACAGCACATCTGTTTCTTTTGACTTCTCTTTTTCACTTTCTAACCACACTCGGCTAAAGAGCATAAGTGTGAATAAGTGGAAGGAGGAAATACTAGAATTATTGCTGGCTTCAGGTCTCCTGCATCTTAACCATCCTTTTTCTTAATGTTTTTAGGGGGTAGAGAGGAGTGGGGAGGGAAGTAGTTGTTTTCAGCTGTTTTGGCTATGTTCTAACTCAGAAAACAATTTATTATTATTATTATTATTATTTTTAATGGTAGGTTTGAGATAATTGGAATTAAATGGTAATCTTTAGTATGGCAACTTGTTGATCTGTTTTAATCAAGATTTTAGTTGGTTAAATCTATCAATAATCTTACATAGATTCCTATTTAATTAGCAGCGCCTGCAGAACAATATCTTCAGGAAAAACTGCCAGATGAAGTGGTTCTAAAGATCTTTTCCTACCTGCTGGAGCAGGATCTCTGTAGAGCAGCTTGTGTGTGTAAACGCTTCAGTGAGCTGGCTAATGATCCAATTTTGTGGTAAGTGAAAAGCTATTCCTCATTATCTGGAGAAATATTAGATGTGCTGCACAAGATGCCAAGTACAATAGGAAAAATTGAAATGTTGGCTAGGAATTGCAATTAGTTGAATTAAAACCAATTGTTTCTTAAAATGGTTAGTGTGCATAGGTATTACTGGTTACCTTTAAATGTCTCATTAGATGTTAAAAGTAAAAAGTCTCTGATTCTGTAGCACATCCTACTTAACCAGTGGCTGCCTAAAATTGTGGCCATTCCTTCCTTTCTTCCCCGCTACGTCATATTTCAAGGTTCTGTGAGAGTTGTACTCCTTCACACAGGAAGATAAATACATTTTGTAGAGCTGAAGTGCAAGGGTTTTTAATCTATAGTTAAAATTTTGCACTGGATTATTTTTCTTTTTTTTAATTGTGCTTGCATAACTCAGGTTCTCTCTTACAAATCCACCTCCCTTATCCCACACTGGGTTATTTACAGCTGGATAAATGTGATCTAAAGACGTAATTTAAAAGTGAAAAATGCATGCAAATCTCTATGCTGCTTCTTTTTAATAAAGATTAAGACCAGAATTTAGACCAAAGTACAAGAATGAAATTTGAGCATAATATCCCAAAACACTGTTCTGTTCAAGACAAGTCTTGTCAGATGAATTACTACTACTGATATTTAGCATTATCCTGTAAAGCAGACCTTAATATCAGTAGCATAGACACTGAAATTATTTGTATTTTAGCACTAATGAAAAAACCCTATTGCTCTGTGCTTGCATTTCTCCCTCCCTTTGTTTTTAAAAAGCCGTTGTAATGTAACCAATGATGCACATGAAACTTTTTTTTTTGAAATACAGTGCATCATTTGTTCATCTATGATTGAGTTTTTCAACCTCCTTTTTGGCAAGGTGAGACACACTGTTTAGTTAAATTTTGTTATTCTTAAGTTAGCTTTTCCCTAAGCATTTAAACACTACTTAAGCCCTATTCTTGTACAATTGGACTATGACCCCACAAACCACACAATAATTTCTACCCCCAGGTGGATGTTACATGTTAAGGACATGGTTACTTGGACTCTTAAACATATGTCAAAATCTGTGTTACCACAGAGGTCAGTCCTAACCAACACTTAACAGATAAGATGCTCTGAAAAGCATCTAAAACTGATTTTGAGGATGATTTATTTTTCAAAAGAGATTTTTTTTATGCATTTTAATGTGGTACTGGTCTTGATCAAACTTACTGTAACTGACTATGACAAATGCTGTTGAAAAATCCCATCCGTCATGTTTGAGGTATATTAAAATGGACGCCTAATCAGTTGTGGGTTTTATTTATTTATTTGACTCTCCTTTTTAGGAAAAGATTATATATGGAAGTATTTGAGTACACACGCCCCATGATGCATCCTGAACCTGGTAAATTTTATCAGATTAATCCAGAAGAATATGAACATCCAAATCCCTGGAAAGAAAGCTTTCAGCAACTGGTAATAGTATTCATTTGTATTCCATTGTAATGATCGCTTATAAAAGTGAAAAACAGACCTCTTAAACATAGTCAGCATGTGCAGCTTCCAACCAGAAGATGTTTTTTCTTTCAGAATTTAAAGTAGATAGGCTCATGGGAGTAGGTAGGATGAGGGGAGATGACTTTACTGTGTTACAGTGGACTAAAATTATTTCCTGTTTTGAGGTACTGTTTGGAGAGTTGCATCGTGCCAAAGCAGAGTGTTAGTGTCCTACTCTTCTATCTTGGGTTTTCTTCAGGTTTTGCATCGCTAAAATCCCATGGAGGATTGTTGTGGTCTTGTGACTTGCAAGACCCTTTCAAATAGATTGTTGTCATCGTGCATATCATTAAACCACTGTACATCCTGGTTATCAGATTAATGTGCTTCCTCCTTCAGTAAGCAGCGCAGTACGTTGGTGATATCACTTGGAATTAAGTTGTGATTTACAGCGAATATGACTGGAACTACACAGATTGTGTCTTAAAGCTTGTTCATGACTGGACCCCTAATCCAAAGTATCAGAACTACTGTAAGAAAGGCTGGGCATGGTGCTTGAAAAGTGTAGATTAAGGAATTAAAACATATGCCTTGTTATTTTATTTATAAGTAATTGCATTATGCTGTGTATATTGGTTAATGAAGAAGTATAAATGCTTGACCTGGCTTCTTAATTCAGTACTGAAAACCAGGTAGGGTAGTTTGTGTTTTGTTCCGTGTTTTTTTGTTTTGTTTTTTGTTTGTTTGTTTGTTTTTTCTCCTCACCAAATAAAATGCTGTCCCTTTTGGCAAGCAGATGCAAAATCAAAAGATGAAAATAACATCTTTTGTGGAGCGGATAAGGAATGTGAAGAGCTTGTTGCCACATTCTCAGTTGCTTCAGAGGCTTCTGATTGGATAAGTTAGACTCTTGGTGTAGCTGATCATCCTTATGAGACTATCAGATATTTTTGTGTTACTGCTCTAAATTGCGTGCCTGTTGTGGGAGGTCAGAACACGACCCTCTGCTCTTGGAGTTAGCTGGCACCAGCAAATGGCTTGTTAATTAGGGGATTAGGAGATCTCCTCTCTGTGCATTCAGATCCATTTACTTGCAAGTTTCTCATATTTTCTTTTCCCTGTTTCAGTACAAAGGAGCACATGTAAAGCCAGGTTTTGCTGAACACTTCTACAGTAATCCTGCAAGGTATAAAGGAAGAGAAAATATGTTGGTATGTTTCTAAAGCACTTGATAAGACTACTTCTACTTGTGCATCTTTGCATCTGTGTAAACTTGTCTCTTTACTTCTAGTATTATGATACCATTGAGGATGCTCTTGGTGGAGTTCAAGAAGCTCATTTTGATGGACTTATCTTTGTTCACTCTGGAATATACACTGATGAATGGATATATATCGAGTCTCCAATCACCATGATTGGTGCAGGTATTGAAAAAGCGTATTTGTCTCAAAGTGGATTTGTGTGCATTAGCTCCTTTACAAACATATTCTAGTATATTAAATATTCTGTGTAATTTCTTCTTCTATAAGCCTAATTAACTGTTTTTAGTGCAAGTGTCATTAAACAAAAACCGACTGCTTCACACTGACCTGCTGTTTTCTGCTTGCTAGTTTTTCAAATAACTAATTTTATTTCACTAGGAGAAAAAAAAAAAAAAAGGCCAGAAAGTGTTTTCAGTTATATGACTGCAGTTGAAATTTTTCAGGTGGCTATTATGAAGTTTATATATAACATACCTCTGGAGTAGAATCTAGCAGTAGGAGCAAGTCCAAATTAGTGTCTGTCCCATTTTTTTGAACATCGAAATTCCATCTCGAGCAAGGAAAGGAGAGTGCCCAGCAGGACGTTTCTGAGGCTGGAGGTTCCTTCTCTGTCTCCCCGCTGTTCCTCTGAAGGAGATCCCCCTATGGAGAAGGACATAAACCTTTCCTATTCTGGAAGTTTTAGGAAGCTAATTTAAGACAATACACCTGGCTGCGGACTGGGCCTGAGGAGCTTCTCCTGTCTCTGATATGAATGTGCTCAGCCCCCATAGCACAGTGAAATGGCAAGAATTTAGAGTGTCTTAAAGCCTAGTAGAGATCGTGGGTAAGAGCTCTCAGACCTTTGGGAACCTAGAGGTGAAATGGAAGCTCTCCAGTTTGAGGCAAGTGCAATAATGTCTGTCATTTAACTTTTTTTTTTTCTCCAATTTTATTTTCTGGTATCTATTTGTTCTGGATACTAGAGATATTTCTTTCAGTGGTGTTGTTCTTGAGTAAATCAGTTCTGGTATTTCTTGCCTTGATTTTACAATCCTGACATTTTGAGAACAGTTTTGATCCATTAAGTGAGCTGGTTTCAGTGTTAGCATTTAAAACTTGTTCCTGCAGATTTGCAGGAAGGTCCCTGAGCATTAGTGTTTTAGTTTGTCAGGTCATGCCTGCACTGCTTAAGCTACTGTCCTGATCATTCCTGTTTTCTGTGCTTTGGTTTGTGTCTTGGAGCACAAAGTGGATTCCTTTCAGATGAGACTGAACTAAGCAAGTTCCTGGAATACATTTGGCATGCTCTGATAGCCAGGGCACAGTCAGTCAAGAGGAACAGACTAAAACTAGTCCCAAGTCATGGTCCCTTTGCTCTGCCACGCTGCAACGTGTGTGGTTTGGATGTCTCTCCCTCAGCACTGCTCCATGCTGTACTGTAAGAGAGGGGTTGCTAAAACAGGCATACCCTGGGATAAGTAACACAGAACTTGCTCAGCTTCTGTCTCACTACTGCAAATAGGGTGAGAGACATCTGAGTGCTTGAAATGGAGAAGAAGCTGTCTCAGAATTGCTTTAAGATATGAAATGTCTCAATTGATGAAATTTGAGGTGATGTCTGTGATACCTGTTTGGACTTCTGAATGCTTTTTGACTCCTTTTAAGTTATGAAAGACCCTCTGCTTCAGTAGTTCCCTTCAACTGGAGCTGTCTGTGTTACTCAGGAAAGCAGTTATCTGAAGGATTGCTCTTTAAAAGCAAGAGATCTGTGTTGTGTGTTTCTCTAATAGAGTAGCTGTTTCGGGGAGCAAATCTCTGAATGCAATGGAGAAAGGCTTATAAGGTTTTGGCACTGTGGTGTCTTCACTCCCTCAGACCTTCTCTACTGAACAGTCAGTAATGTTGTAGAGGGAGTGAATTTTCATTTGTCTGGAAAAAACAGGAATTCAAGTGAGCCACTAGTCCTTGGAGGACTTTCTCCTTGCTGTTCAGCCTGGCACACCTTCCAGAATGGTAGGATTAAGGCAGCCCCAAATCCCTGTGCAGCCCTGCTAGGAGCCCGACTGTGGTTCCTGCTGCTGCCCTCTGAAGAAGCACTGGGTAATTAGGAGGTCAGCTCTACATTCCTCTTGCTTTCAGGAAGCTTCTACTTTCTCATATAAAAAATTTTCTTAAAGAAAAGCACCTGTCCTTCTTGTGTTTATTTCCTCACAGTAGTAGTAGTAGTATCTTTTTTTAATGAAAAGTAAAATTGCTTAAATTCTTTTAAGGAATAACAGCGTTTTGAATTAGCATCCAGTTAATTTTAAATTCCTTTGGCCAGCCCCTTGTGTTCCTACACTGACCCTCTGATCCCACAGAATGGATCTCCTTTAGACTCTGGAAGATGGACTTCCTAGGATCATTACCTGTGTTTTTGCGTAGTTATAAAATCAGTGTCTTTTTTCTTTCCCTTTGAGTAACCTGTTGGGTGTTGCAGGCTAGGTGAGTACCAGCTGAATAGGTAAGGATGTGTGTATGTTCTTGTTGTATCTCTTTAGAGTGGTTTGAGCTAAAAGCTGAAGTGAAGGTATGTGAGTGGTTCTACTGCAGTGATGGAGTTGGAGGCTGCAGGAAGCCCCTGATGCATTTAGACTGCAGCTGATGCTTGAGGAAGTGCCAAGACCTTTCCAGGGGAAAGAATGTGAATTTCCCCTAGATGTTCTGATCTTGCTAATTCTGTAACAGGTATTTTGGGACCTCCCAGAAGCCCATAATGTAACTCTTGGGCTGAAAGAGAAACCTGTAGGGAATGTTGTACAAGCACCTGGCAAATGCCTATGAGCATAACTCCCCGAGTCAAGCTGCTTCATTCTGGCGCTCTGAAGGACCATCCGGTGTGAGGTGCAAGTCCTGCCTGCCGCCACTGCCGCCTCCTCCGATCACACTGGCCAGCGGCCCGTCTGTTGCCTGCAGGGACTCCATTCGCTTCCTGGGTTTAGTCTACCTGTAGCTGCAGGCTGTTGGGGTGCTGAAGGGTGCTCGTGTGTGATGTCAGTGGTATTTGAGCCATGGAGAAAAAGAGTAAATTGTATATAGATGTTATTGGGCAGTGGAACCAAGTTTTATTTTTATTTTTTTTAAAGTGATTCAGGTCTTCATCAAAGGCTTTTTAAGTTACTGCCCAGTACTAAGGGAATAGTGATATGAAAAAGAGCTAGATGACCTCAAAATATTAGCAGCTTTGTGGTAGGGGAAGCAGAGATCTGGCTTTCATATAATGCGAACAAGCTGGATGCTGATGTAGCTGTTGCTTCACCCTGACTGGCTTGATAAGGAACAGGACACACCACTTGTCTGCACCAGTGTCGACAGGGAGGAGAGCTCTGCTGGGGAGAAATCCTCTGCATCGGCCCTGCAACAAAATACGGGAGTTGGGTGAAATAGCTGGCTATGTCTGGGGCTCCTGTTACAGAGCTCAAAATGGTTTGGAGCTGCAATCGGATAGTTTGATGTGCTGTCATATATGAAACTTGAATCTTTCTGTTTCATGCATTGAGGAGGGCTGCCTCTGGCCTGCATATTTAATGCCCTGGTTGGGATCAGATGGACAGTCCAGCCGCTGAACTGGGACTACTGCGTCCTCAGCAAGGCCAGGGAGGCTGTTGTCCTGTGCTCCCTCTGCTGGCTCCAGCAGCCGCGGTGCCCATCTCCCCTGAATCCGGGATAAAGGCGGTTAACAGTGGAACTCAAACCACAGATTATAGGAATTTCTAATTTAACTTGTTGAATGTATGCAGTGAAGGTTTCCAAAAGCATAGTTCAGTTTTAATTATACAAGTCTGTCTTATAAGCAGTAGTGAGGATATTGCAGCAAAACTCTGAATCTTCTGTTTGAGCATGTGGGGAGGTCACTCCTGGGTCATGAGCAGATTACTGAGTAGATGTTTAAGTTGGTTCAACTAGGTGATGGAAGGTATGTGCTTAGCTTTAATAAAAAGGTTTGGAATACTAAAACTGTATCACATAGTAGAGTTATGAGTGCTGCTAGACTGGAAGCCAGATTTGTTAAACTGTTTCTTTAATTTGTGTTTAGAAATGCAGCTGATATTTTCTAGCTGTTGTTTTCTTTCAGGGATTTTCAGTTTGTAGCTTAACGTTAATGGGGCAACCATTTTCCTAAAAGCTGGACTGAGAAGCTAAAGTCAGAAAATGAGTGCTGCAACAGACTTGCTCATGATACTCGATATTAAACTGGTTTAAGATTGTATTACATAAAGATTAGTTTCCATGATTGCCCCTGCATTTCTGTTTTAAGATTCTTTTAAGTATTTTTTTAACATGCTGAGAATCATCTTTGTTTTCTGTTGGTGGTGGCTTGAAAAGAATTCTGTAAGGCTGAGGAATTTTCACTGGCACAAGCTGAGATTAATTTTCTGTTTGTTTGTTTACAGCACCTGGAAAAGTAGCAGATAAAGTCATAATAGAAAACACTAGAGATTCTACCTTCGTTTTTATGGAGGGCTCTGAAGATGCTTATGTTGGATATATGACGATCAGGGTAAGAGTCTCAGACTTGCACAGGACTTCTAATGTTTTTTCACTTCATGCCTCTCAAATGAAATATTACATTTTATTCTGTATTCTTTTTTCAGTTCAATCCTGATGACAAATCTGCTCAGCACCACAACGCACATCACTGCTTAGAGATTACCGTGAATTGCAGTCCAATCATAGATCACTGTATTATTCGAAGTACTTGTACGGGTTAGTGAGTATTTTGTTGTTTAAAACTAACATTGTGTTTAAAACAGGCTGATTTAACCTGGAACAGGGAGGCAACACAAAAAGTTTTAATGATCACTGTTCACATGTTTCTTTTTTTGATGCAAGTGGATCTGTAAGCCTTACTGCCTTGAAATGGAATTATTGCAGTGATCTCCTTGTGTCTAAGATCAGTGAGATTATGTCTTAGTCTTTTATTTGAATCAGTATGAACTCTCTGGACAGTTACTTAAAAACCTGACAGGAATGCAATTATATAAAATATGCCTCTGTTTCTTAGGGAGTGCGTGTGTATATATAATCATAGCTAGCAGAGGATATATGAAAAGGGTGTAAATGGATCTTTTACACTAGGTTCAGTGCTATATATATTGGATGGATGGCAATAATACAGTTGAACTGTAGCTTATAAGCCAAGCTCACTTTCTCTGAAGAGTGGAAGCAACATCCTGTAGACAAAGCAGTTAGCTGTAAGTGCAGAAGTGGTGCATGGTGTGGAAGACTGAGCACTAATTTCACCAGCAGAGATTTTAAGGAATATTTGTATCACCTGACTTGGGAAACTGCAGTAGTTGGGATTCAGGAAGAAGGATCAGAAGTAGAAAACAAAGAGGAAATATGGCAATTCACAAGCACCAGAGATGTGGTGAGTTTGAAGCGTTTGGAAATGAACAGATGAAATGGAGCATCAGAAAGGGGAGGCCAAGGAGAACTAAAATGCTCAGTCTCTGCATGGAAATCATAACGCAAACTTTACATACCTAAATTCAGCTGGTGAAATGGAATAGTTTTATACAGTAGGCTGTGCATAATGGTTGCTTAGCTCAGCCTACAGGCAGGGAAACAAGGAAGATCTTCAACTAGACATAGAAACTACACTTTTCTGCTAGAAATTATACAGAAGGGCATAATTCAGAGAACCTTGTCATAGGGAGAGTAAATATTCCTTGTCTGCATCGCACAGCAGAAGACATGCTCTTCCTTGGTGGTTGCAGACTGAAACATTATTTCATTTCTGGTCATGGCAGCTGGACCAGAAATCATCTCCTTCATCCTAGTTTTGTTGCAGAGGGATCAGCTAGCACTGAGGTGTTAAAAAGGGAATAAAAGGCAGCCAGCTGCTCTCAGGATCTTTTTTTTTCCCCTCCTTTTTGTGCTCAGTGCTGGGAAAACAAACTTAAGTTTTGATTTCCATAGTTAAAGCTTTTTATCAAATGCTTTTTTTGATCAGAGTGTGGCAGACTCTGGCCCTCTTTAAGCTTCAGGATTTTTGATTTTTTTTTTCCTGCACTGTGTTTTTGCTTCTGTCCATTCTGTCTGCTTCCAAGTCAAAATTTCTGGTCAATTTTAGAGGCTGTAGGTAGGCTGTGCTACCAACATGTATCAATTATTGATTTTTATTGACTTTTTAATCCTACCAAGCCTTATTATACCTTCTACAGGAAGTACTGAGTGTGCAAAAAGGGAGGAAGTCTGACAGAAAAAGGCTTTTCTGTTTCCCAGTCATTGACCTCTCTGAGGCATTGATCCATGAACATTCAGAATCACTTTCCTAGCCCATGGCTGATACCCTTTCTGTAGACATACTCATTACATTAAAGCTTATGTCTTTATTAAATGTCATATGTAAAGTCCTTACTGTATGCAATATGTAAAGGTGGGAGTTGTGTGAGTGATTTAGGCTGGAGGTCTCTTGCTACCACTCCAAAGTGCCTTTGAAATTGTAAAATAAAATATAAATGGCAAGCTCCTGACTCTAGATGTTCTCTTGCATCCATCTTACAGGAAATCTGGATTAGTCTTTACCTTGCTAGAAAAAAGCAAGAAGCTGGCGGCAATGTGTGTGGGTGGCTTTTTTTCTTTCCCATGTTGCTTAAGCGTGTGCAATCATAATGAGTAAACAAAATAAAGCCTATACCAGTAATGCGTGTTTGATACTTTAGAAGGACTAGTTTCACACAACAAAAAAATTCGGTCAAGTGAGTGGGAATAAGTAAAACAAAACATAAAGGTAAAATTTTTTTGAACATCCTAGTGGGTTCCCAGAAATTTACAGTTCCTGTATCAAGAGGAAGACAAGAGGAAGACAAGAGGAGGACAAGGGAATAAAAACCATTGTGGAGTGTAGTAGATGAGAAGGTATTAGTTATAATGAGTCAGAAGTTAGGGCTTGCAAGAAACTGTGGGAGCTGGATAACCTACTCCCCTCAAAAATAGACCCTGAAAACCAAAGACAAGATCCCATCTCCAGCTAGAAGAGACAGTGACAATGTCTTAATTTTGGGAACAAAAGGAGTTCTAACAGTGATACTTATTCATCACAGATATGAAGGAATTTGAATGGCAAAGTGTTGTGTAATTTTTGTTCCATATTTAATGAGAAGAGGCAGGAGTGATGAATGCGTTCCTGCCCTAGAGGGATAATGAAATACAATAACTGTGGATGAGGTTAAACAGCTGTAAAAATAGACATTCTAAAATCATGCAAGAGTTTAAAAAGAATTGGCTGAGAAATCTTCTGGACTCTTATTATGTATCAGCAGTAACTTGAAACCTGGATGAAAGCAGGGCTGGAAGATGACTAGGCAAGATGATGTGTGGCAGCTAGCACTGCCTATTGATCCGGCGTAGAATAATGAGGTAGTGAATGCAGGAATTTGGCCGGTCAGTAATTAGAATCATTATGTATTTGCAGAAAGTTGTAATGGTTGCATTTCATTTAGCATTTTTGATGACCTTATTTGACTAATAAAGTTAGCACGCCTAGTGTAATAAAGTAGATCCCTGAAGGACATTTGATTTGGCCCTCCAGTGTCACGATTAAGGTACTAGAGTATTACAGAATTAACAGAAAGAGCTTGCAGCTTAGTTTTGAATGGCTTTGCAGCAGAGTATTTCAAAGATTCTTGACTCTAAGTCACCTCAGTGATATTCTTGGCTTGCAGAGAAGAAATAAAATGCGTGCTGATAAAATTCTTAGATGATTAAGAATAAGGCATTTGTAAATAGCCAAGAGGATGAGCTGTCACATCCTCCTCGGAAGGTGGGTTCTGCTGAACAACATCCATTTGAGTACAGACAAGTGCAAAGTTATGCAATTAGGCACAAGAAGCTCTGTGTGCTTGATGACCCGCCATGATAGAAAGCCGTGTTGCTGGGAAAGGTCACTGTGAGTACTCAGCTGCCTGAGCCCTTAAGTGGTGGTGTGGCCACAAGAACTAACATGGTCCTTACGTGAACCCATGGGAACACGGAACAGAAAGGGGGAGGCTGTGCTATTCCTTTGCTTAGTCCTGCTTTAGAATAAAGTGCTCTATCCTGGTGTCCATAGTTTAGAGCAATGTGTTAAAAACAGGTCAGTGAACAGCCGCAGAGGACAAAATGAAAAACTTGATTCATAATGAAAAATGTTCCACAGCTTGTTAAGTTTCCTAAGAGAAGACTGAAGAGGTAACTTGAATTAGGTAAGTATATGCTGTGGGTATACCATACATGAGTAGTACCCTGAAACTAGGGAAACTTGTATGAGAAACTAAAATGTCAATTGACAGTGTAAACACCTTTTAACAAGCCTTATGGTAGTTCCTTAGCTATTGGAAATCTTTAAATCAAATCTGTTTCTAGAAGATGTATAGTGAAGTCTCTGCTAGTGGAACTGAAACAGAATTAATTCAGGGATTTCTTATGGCCTGTGTTATTCATAAAGTCAGATTAGATAGTGGAAGTGGTTTCTTGAGGTTTAAATAGGAAAACTCCCCATTAATGAATCCAAGTTATTAAAATGTAGTCTATGTGGTAGTATGCGTGAAGGTGATACAAAAGCTTAGTAATGGACATGTAGGCCCAGCTTGCTTATTTAGTGCTGCAGAATTTTGAAAGGAGGGTGTTTGTCATATAGTCCAGGTGCCCTTGAGATGAAACTTTGCTGTTCTGAAATCTGGGTGCCTCTGCTGTTGATTTTAGTGGACACAGACTATCATGCTTTTGTTCTGCCCTGCAGTTCAGAGATTTCAGCTCATCAGACTCAAGCTGTTCAGGTCTTCATCAGAACTGCCTGGAGGGTTTGGGGAGAGGATAGTGTAATAGCTCAAATCATGCAAGAGAACTACAGCAAGAAGCTTTATAATTTAGCTAGCAAAAGACCTATGGGTTTCTGGTGTGAAGTTTTTTAAAATCATGTTATTAATCTTCTGCTCATCCTTAGTTAGTGAGTCTTTGTTCTGGAATGCTGCAAAATTATTTGTTTGGCCCCTTTGAAGGGTTGGATTATGAATAGTTTAAAGAAGTTAGACAGTAATTAGCATAGGATTCTATTGTGTTTTTTCTCTCCTTTGTTTGTTGTGAATTGTAAGTACGTAGTTTGCCTAATGCAGAGAAATAAATGAGCGAAAACTTTCATAAGCATAAATTATTGCATAAACTGTTGTCTCCTCTGGCAGCTACGTGTAGCTGTGTAACCCTGGAAGAGGGTTGCATCTATAAAATGATGACGTTAGTGTTTTTCTGGCTTTGGTTTGTAATGCTTTGGCACTGCGCACACCAAATTTTTTTTAAATACCAATTCACACTGACTTCTCTTGCAAGAGCACTACCAGACTATTTATAAACACGCTATGCTTTGAAGCTATGGTAACTGTACTGTTTTCTTCCAGTTGGCTCTGCAGTATGTGTTAGTGGCCAGGGAGCTTGTCCTACTATTAAACACTGTAACATCAGCGACTGTGAAAATGTTGGACTCTATATTACAGACCATGCACAGGTATTGTTCTTTCTGTATTGGTTATTTTATTTGGGTAAATTTGTCTACTGTTGCTGATCACCCTCTTAACTTCTTCATTTCCTAGGGAATATACGAGGACAACGAGATCTCCAATAATGCGTTAGCAGGAATTTGGGTTAAAAACCATGGAAATCCCATTATCAGACGGAATCATATTCACCATGGACGTGATGTTGGTGTTTTCACTTTTGACCATGGCATGGTAATGTATATATTTTCTTTGAGGAACACAAGGTGGATGGTGCGTTGCTGAACAGAGTTTACTGCCTGTCACTGGAACCTCTAAAACATAGGCTTTTACGCAGAGCAGGTGTTTTAATATACTTAGTGTTACTTCTCTTGCGCTTCTGTGGGCAATTTCACTTTAGGTAAAGACAAGTTTAGCTGAAAAAGGATTAAGCAAGCTTTCTGCAGCTGATTGACAGCCTGTTACATTGAATTATATTGCCGTGATAAAATAACTCTTGAAATAGGAAAGAAATGGTAGGCTTACGTTTATACAGTGCCTTCACTCTTTTTCTGAAACAGAACAGAATGTTTCCTGTGGGATTCTGTACCTTTATCAAGGTACCTTGAAGATCTGAAAATGTAACAAAATGTTGCATGGAGACTTAGTCTTATTGTTACATCTCATAAACAGGGTATGGCTGCCTTCCTTGAGAAGAAGACTTTTTTTTTTTTTTTTTACCGTGGAGGTAATTATGGAATCCTAACACTATATTTTGCTTCAAAATTTAAGCCTTCTTTCATCATAATCATTTCTGTAAGTTGAAAGTGGTTTGCTGAGTATGTGTAAACTAATGCTATAATGAGTGTGAATAGCCCTTGAAACAAAAAATATTTTTGTCACTGAAATAAAAGATTATTTGCTGATTAGTTTTAGCAAAATATTCTGCATGTCTTCCAAACAATGCCAGCCCATTGTTTTTGCCTGCTTGAGTGCCAAAGTCCCAATTCTCCCCACCCAGCTAAGAAAACCAAAAGTTTCCTTCCATCCACTCCTTTGCTGTAGTTAGGATTGCATATGTGAACAGCACCTCAAAAATGTAAAATGTGATCAAAGTATGATAAATCAAAGGTGAAGCTACATAAAGGCTACTGAAGTTTTAATATTACTTATTTGCAGATTGAATGGAGTAAAAATCAGTGTTTAAAACCAGTAAGTCTTTAGTTTGCCTCCGGCCTTCAAAAGAGCAACACAGATTTTGATGATCTTGCTGTAGGAGTTGGCTGTTATTCTGAAAGAATCACATGTAGCTTGGGCTAAGCCATAAAGCCTCTTGCTCTAGGCCTTCATTTTTGAATTTCCTATAGATACATAGGAATCTCTTCTTTGTTGCTGTACAGTTATTTTTATAAAAGTCTCCCTGTAACAAACGTGATCCCAGAAAGCTGCTCAGGAACAAGGTCAGCTGCAGCCCGTGTCCGCTCGATGCACTGTGGGGGCACCTCTGCGTGTCCCTTCTCCTAGCCTTGCTGCCCCCCAGGCTTCTTCCCTAGCTATGGCTCCTTATGTCTTTAGGCCTGTTTGTCAATTAATAAACCATAATTTGGTTTCATATGTTGTTATCAGCATGTTCTCTGTAAGCAAGTGTCTTCTGTTATCCAATGGTAGATCTTACCCTGAGTTCTCTGTAAGCAAGTGTCTTCTGTTATCCAATGGTAGATCTTACCCTGAGAAGGCAAAACAGAACTAGTAAAAATGCAAGCGTTTTAGCCCATGGTTTTGGCTGGCAAGTAGAGAGCTATGTCCCAAGTCTCACTTTTGCAAACACAGCTTGGATGTACCCTGGACCTGCCTTTTCTAACTGTATTTTCTCACTTGGCCTTCTAACCTTGGGATCCCCAAGTCCTTCCATATTCTTCTGTATGTGTTAACCTCTTGATGTTCTCTTCTGCCCCCACACCATGTTCAACTTTTTTAGCAACTCGAGCACTGTATTGCCTTATTCTTCCTGCTGAACTTCTATATGAGGTTTTTCTGTGCTATTCTATACTCCTCCTTGTTAGGATGAACAGTTTGTTCCCCTCAAAGAGGTGTTTTTGTTGATCTAAGTCTAACCCCCAGATTGGTTGGTTGGTTGTTAACAGGAGATCCAGCGTGGAAAAAAAAACTGGTTAGGGTTTTCTTCAGCACATCCAAGCTTCTGGGGGCCAGGGTGTGGAGCAGCCATGCCCCCTTGATCAATTTGCAGGGCCCTGATTTCGATGTAAACTGAATGTGACATAGAATATAGAATAGTTGCTGGGCTGTTTTGCAGAGAGCAGCGGCGAGCTAAGAAGTTAATGTCTCTTTCTCACAGCGCTGGAGAGAGCCACTGCCTTATCCTAGCTGTGTAAATGTGTGTGTATGAGCTCTCCAAATCTGCTCCAGTGGGTACATATATACATACAACCCTCCAAGGCTAAGCAGGTTCTGAAATGCGCAATGAACTGAATTCAGCTGTAGGGAAGCTGGCAAAGGAGAAGCTTCAGAAATTCCTGCAGGGGCGGTGTGTGCACAGGGTTAACTGGAAAGCCTGGCCAGGAGCCACTTCTGGTTGAAGTATGAAAATATTATGTACATTAGTAGGAAGTATTAAGGAAGAATAGAACTAGACTATGTTTGCTTGACTCATTTGAAATCAGAAGTATATTTGATTTGCTTTTTTACAGGTAGATAGACTGTTCTAAGTCTGTATTTCAGTTATTCTGTATTCTAGTGCTGTAACCAATGTGATATCACAAGCAAAACACAGTACAAAGAAATTTTTCTTTTTGATTGCAAAGAATGATAGCATGTTAAAAAATGTGAATCGTGTTTATCTTAGCCGCAGACATTAGAGATAATTCTCTTGTCTTACACTTGTGGTCCAATCTTTGGAAATGTTACGTGAAGAATTGATATAGCCTTTGTGTGATACCTTGGGGGTACAAAAAAAAAAAGGCAATTACAAAAATTGCAAAACAGTTTTCACTCCCCTCAGATGCAGTATCACTGTTGTGTATGTTTGAGAGGTATTTTGGTAAGTAAGAAGAAAAATAGGGCAAATCTTGGTACCATCTTTGGTATATTCTATATACCAATGTCCTAGTTCCAGTATTGAGATATTTCTTAGTTACAAAGTTTATGAAAGGTTTTTTTTCTGTCTCCCTCATATTGAAGTCTGCTTTTGGCAAAAGCTCCTCTTTGTTCTCTGTCATGCTAGTGATAGAGTTGATGAGATGACATCATGGGGAAAGTATAAATATCCTTTAAGTGACATTATATCTTTCAGTTACAAATCCTACATATACTTAAATTAATGATTTTTCTACACCTTTCTCTTGCTTCTGTTATTTTTGGATAGATACATATTTTTCATTGCTTATAGAACACTGCAGTGGGAAAAGCACATTCCAGTACTGAATTCCTACCCTACACATTATTTTCCCATGGGTTTGCAGTGCTGGAGTGCTGGTTGAGAAAGGTTCAAGAGTGCTCTGTGTTTCAGTTTATGTTCCCAGACTATTCTCTGTGTTTTGATGCTGTGGAAACTTAACCTCTTACTACAAAAGTGACGATATTCTGACATTTGCCTTAGTGCTTGTGCCAAACATTTAGCGAGCAGGCATTAAAAATGCAGCACGGCATTGGCAGTGCCCTACATTGCAGTGTCCTACATTGGCCTCTCCTACCAGGTGCATGAGATCAGTTGCCAGACATTCGTCATAAATCATATTTAGCCATTGTATGCAAGCAGGAAAAAATGTCAATTTACTATAAGAATAAATTCCTAAAATTTCATTTAAATTTGAGGTTTGGGCATGCGTTCTCTTATTTTCCTTGCTCCCAAATAAGAAATGTAGCGCTATTGCATGTTTTTTTTTCCTGCTCATTGAAATAAAAATATAATAACATGCGACTCAGTAGGGTAATCATGACTAGTTAATGGTTCATTCTTTTAAATATAGGGAATAGCAGCTTTAATAAGTAGTTCCAAAGTATTTAAACTTGCACATTTTCACAATTTCTTGAGTATGTTTATTTTTCAAATAATAAGAGATGAAATAGTGCTGTGTCTCTATAATGTTGTCAGCTTTTTATAAATGCAAAATAAGTTTAGCTACAGAATTAATTTGGATGTAAAGAAGTCTCCTGAACCTGTCTAGTTGCGTAGGATCTATCTCCTCATTATCACATAAACTTTTTTGGTAAGCTGGAGTGGTGTGTGAAAGCATCAGCGTTAGAATTAATACAGTGTTTGTTCATTTACAGTTATTTTGTCTGGTCAGCATAACAGGTTACAGCAGAATTTTCTAATTTTCCTGCTCATATAGCAGTTTTTTTTGTGGTTATAACTGTCATTTTGTGTTCACAGCTAATGGACAACCTAGTACTTTAAGTACATTTGGTGAAGAGACTTGCTTTATAATTTCATAGCAGTAGCTTCTGCTTCAGAAATCTTAAGTGTTTTAAATCTTCTTACACATGTTTTTGAGCAAGATTGTAATGTTTTCAGCAAGATAATGTAATGTTTTTGAGCAAGATTGTAATGTTTTCAGCAAGATAATGTAATGTTTTTGAGCAAGATTGTAATGTTTTCCTTCCTTCTTAAAAATCATAGTGGCCCTTTCTTTCTTAAGCAATTTTGGCACTTCAGTGTGTCAAATTCTCCAGGTTTCTCCCCTGTTAGTTGATAAACTGTACGCAAAAGGAGTCAAAAAAGAGTACCAAAATCTCCAGCACATTAAAAAAATCATACTTAAAAGTATGGAGGCCATGTAGAACTTGGGATTGCTCTGTGCAGAGAAGCAGCACTGGCCTTCCTGATCTTAATAGCTGTTCTCAATTTTGGTGACGGATCTAAGCTCCAGCTGCTACTCAACTTCTCTGAACAGGTCGGCCAGTCCAGATGTCCTGTGGCACTTCAAGAAAGGAACAGGCTCTCTCTCTAATGGGTGTTTAATAGGGTGTAGTGCAGTTTCTCTTCACAGTTTTTGATTAGTGTAGGATCTTGCCTAGCAGAAAGCTTTATTTTATTTTATTTTTTCTCCTGCCCCTACAGTCTGTTAAGGAGTCTTGAGATCTAGATTTTTATCCTTCGCAAGGAGCTGTCCTCTACCAATAACAAAAGCCTTTTTTTTTTTTTTTTTTTTTTAAACAGCAATTTATCATCTCCTCCTGAATCACCCCTATAGCCCTCAGAAGAGCACTGATTCCTCTGTTCTGCTGTCCTGAGTCATATAAAGGTGTTTCAGGACAGAGTGAGCAGAATACCATTAATCTGTGGGCCCGTCTTCGGACCCTGTTCTGTGAAACTGCACACTGTGTAGATACATTGAGACACCAGTACAAGTGACACTAATTGCAGAAAGAAGTTCCAAATTGCAGTGTATCTGATGCTATTTTCAGGAATTTTGTTTTTGTAATTAAACCATGTTTGAAGTCTCTCAGCAACTCGCAGAACATAAGCAAGGAAACAGTAAAGCAGAGCATTTTCTCTCTGGCTAGCAGAAGCGGTAACTTCTTCCATGTTTTCCTGTGGTGGGTGCAAACACCAGAACAGAGGTACTCGGGTCTGCAATCATGTGAATAAAAGCATCGTGGAGTGAGGTTACCCATAATAGTAGGAAAAATCATTGTGCTTTTTTGTAGTCTTCCAGTAAAATGAGCCTTCCTAGGCATACAACTAACTGTAGCTATAAGAGAAAAATATATTTTGGACCAAGTGCCTAGGGGAACCACTGATGTTTAAGAACACAGATGAGTGGGGTACGTCTAGCCCCTTTTTGTCTAGGCAGAATGTTTTAGCCAAGCAGAGATGTATCTGTTCCTTAAACAGGCAATTATTTGCATGAAGGGGCTAATACTGCTAAAACTGTAGTTGTTCTGTAGATTGTTGATCATGTGGATGGCTTTGGAGAGCACATAGAGCTAGCTGAGAGAAAAGGCCCCTGGAATGAACTGAATTGGAAAAAAGACTGGGCAGAGATCAGCCTTTTCGCTGATTAGTGTTGAAGTGGATCTATTGCCTTTTCTGTTGCACAAGTGCTTTTGAGTATAGCAGAAGGAACAGGAGTAAGCATGCCTGGGCATCACTGGGTAGCTTTTTTTTTCATGGCTATGCTGTTTTTAAAGTATTTTTTTTATTTGCAGTTGGTTGTAGGCCTGTTGCTAATGTAGTGTTCAAGTGGGAGTGTGCACCCTTTTTTTTAAAAAAAAAAGGAAGAAATAGTAATAATAACAAACATATATATCATTGGCAACTCAGACTAGAAGAAAGAGAAAGGAGGATGCTGTTCAGTCCTGAGAAAGTTACTCCTTTCCTACATTCATATGCATTTATTCTGATCAGTCATTTTGAAGAAATTTAGGACACTTAAATTTCTGTTCTTATGCTGTTATGGTCTGTAGGCAAGCAGATAGTTCTCTCCTTAGCACTGCACTTTGATAATAGATCTTGGGCTTTAGGGCCTGTAAAGGAGTTTTATCAGTTGAGAGCTGCTGAGCAAACCTGGAGTTCAGTCCTCTTTGAAGTGTTTATCCAAAGCAATGCAAACAGTTTCTTGATAGAGCATTTTATTTTAGGGGAAAGACTTGGTACAGTGGCTGTTTCAATTAGCTGTATTCGATTGGAAAATACTGGTATTTTGTCAATACTTAGCCAATTTTGTCAATACTTTAAATGATCTCACCATTTGGAGAGATGGGAAAGTACGGAAATGCATCTTAGAATGTTCTGTCTCCACATAAATGAAGGACTTTTACAGGAAACTTTGCACGTTTTGTGTCTTAAGGGTTATTTTGAAAGCTGCAACATACACAGGAACAGAATAGCGGGCTTTGAAGTGAAAGCCTACGCCAACCCCACAGTAGTGCGTTGTGAAATCCATCACGGCCAGACTGGAGGAATCTATGTTCATGAAAAAGGAAGAGGACAATTCATAGAGAACAAAATCTATGCAAACAATTTTGCAGGTGTTTGGATTACCTCAAACAGTGACCCAACAATAAGGTACCAGTTTCCTCTGATATTTTACTAGTTAAAAGATTTGATGGGGAGGGGAAAAGTGCAACTTGAATTCATTTATTTATAACGAAGTATAATGAAGTTTATGTAAAAATGAAATTGCCGTCTGTGTTCAGTTGAACTATGTTTTTAACTTGCATATATTCTAGGGAAGTGTCTATTTCTCAAAATAACAAACTGGGAATTGCTTTTAAATTCCATTTCAAGTAAGAATCTGCGTGTTCCTCAGCACTCCATAGATGGTGTAGTACTGTACGGTGTGATATGATCGTTTGTAACATTTGTACTTTTGTTCCCTAGGGGCAATGCAATTTTTAATGGGAATCAAGGTGGTGTTTATATCTTTGGTGATGGAAGAGGCCTTATTGAAGGAAATGACATTTATGGTAAAAAAAAAAAAAAAAAAAATCACTTGCACCTTGAACTCAGAACAATTGAAAATATAAATTTTTTATATATAATATCAGAAAAATGAACACTTAAGTTATATTAAATATGATTTTTGCTAACAGGTAATGCATTGGCAGGAATACAGATTCGAACAAATAGCTGCCCCATAGTTCGACACAACAAGATTCATGATGGTCAGCATGGTGGCATTTATGTGGTAGGTATTACCCATATTTCATATGCACAATATGGGTAGGTATTACCCATATTCATATGCACAAATGCAACTATTTTGTTTTTTTTTATTTTATTTTTTTTAAAAAGGGATAGCTAGCACAATTTCACCACTTTTCAGGAAAAAAAAGAAAACTTGTAAAAGGCTTAGCTTTAATAATAGCTTATAGTTATTCTTTAACAAGGTTTTAAATTTAGAAATCTGTTTTCTGAGCTTTTGGGCAGTATAATGCATTTATTGTTAACCTCAATAAATATTTTCTTTTCCTCCAGGATGCCATGCGTTGCACTCACTGTACAGTTGTGTTGTATAAAACTGAGGAATAAAGTGTAGGTTTCAGCGCGTGTAACCAAGGGCTATGCTAATGGAGCTGAAGGAACAGTCAGGTTGCCTTAAGCCATGGCAGATTTTGTATAGAGAAAGATTTGCATGTTTCTACCAAAAGTTACTTAAAGTTAACCTCATACCACATGTTTGCAAGTATTTGCATTCAGCAGTTTTGCTCAACTCTTAAATTGTCTTCTATTTAGCATGAAAAAGGACAAGGTGTGATTGAGGAAAACGAAGTTTACAGCAATACTTTGGCTGGAGTCTGGGTGACAACAGGCAGCACTCCAGTGTTGAGGAGAAATAGAATACATAGTGGAAAACAGGTGAGTTTTGCTTTTTGTATGCACAAGGAGACAAAAAAAGAAGGAAACTTGTAATTTATTGTTATTATTTTGAAACTAATAACTTAACACTTTGATGTGTTAGGTTGGAGTTTATTTTTATGACAATGGACATGGCGTGTTAGAAGACAATGACATCTATAATCACATGTACTCAGGGGTTCAAATAAGGTAAGATGTTTTCTGATTTTATGTCTGGGCAGATAGAACTTGTGCTGTGCTGTTTATTTGTGTGTCCTTTTTCGTTTTTTTTTTTTTTTCCAACTGTTCTTGTTGTTTTCTTTCTAAAATTAACTTTTTTGAAATCTGATATAGCCTCAGCTTCAACTTGACCAGGAGTAGCTTCCAGTACAGCCTGGATGCTGGCTAGAATATGTGGCCATTGAGCAGTGCGTAAAGCTAAAAATCTGGCTGCATATCTGGAAGCGAAGTATTGTATTAAGGTTTGCAAGCAGTGAGATATTCTGGCCACTTACTGCTGTCATGTGGTAAATGCTTGGCCTTGGGAAAGAGTGAACTGCTTTGTTGGACTTACTTGCTTATGTTTCTCTCTAGAACTGGAAGCAACCCCAAAATTAGACGAAACAAGATCTGGGGAGGTCAGAATGGTGGTATTCTTGTTTATAATTCTGGTAGGTCTGCTTTTCTCATTTATCCAGAATTATTTGTTTTGAATGTTATTACTTCCTGCTTATTACCCTTCCAATTTTTTTTTCCTGCCCTCCCCCTCCCCACCCCTTAATTTTAGGGCTTGGATTTATAGAAGACAATGAGATTTTTGATAATGCAATGGCTGGTGTATGGATTAAAACAGACAGTAATCCCACGCTAAGAAGAAACAAAATCCACGATGGAAGAGATGGTGGCATCTGTATTTTTAATGGAGGAAGAGGTATTTCTTTCTCTTACTAGTGTGTACTAAATACTCTGGATAAGAGTTTAACTTCAGATTAAGCTGTGTCCTTTTTAAAGTGCTCTTTAGAAATCTTGCTCTTCTGAAGTAATAAAATAGTTATTATGAATGTACATTAATGCTGTTTAGCCTCAGTACATCAGTAATACTGAACTCTGTGGGACACAGAGATAATTAATCTCATCCAAGAAGACTCTTGGATTGCTGCTTAGGACAGACCTTTTATCTCGGCTGCTTTTGTAAGCTTTGCCATTTGACTGAAGGACAAATATTTAATTCAAGTCATTCAAGTCAAATCTTGCATCTGAATATTTCAGGTTTTGCTGGTGTCAAGAGATTTAAGAAAAGACCCAGATTTTTAAGAGTTCTTTCGCATAGCTATAAATTTCAAAAGGGTCCTCTTCTGAAATCCCCTGATCATTGTATATCCTGGTAGCAGCTGCTCATTCTCAGTAGTTAGTCAGTTGCTGTGAAACAAATTAGGAAAGTCAAAAACTTGCTTTTTCCTGAAATATAAAATGGGGTTAAAGGGGTCATTTGTGGGTTTGCTGTAAGAGCATGTGTATTCCCAAATTACATTACACATAATGAAAAAATAACCCTTAAGTGATTTTTACACAATGACTTTATACTTGTATTGCTGGTAACTTCAGTGCTGTTGATGAGAGAAGCAGCAGGATCTTTGTGAAATGTTTCTTAGAATGGATAGGGAGATGTTAACAAGCTGAAATGTGCTATATTGATTCTCCTAGGCCTTCTGGAAGAGAATGACATCTTCAGGAACGCTCAGGCTGGTGTTCTCATCAGCACCAACAGCCACCCTGTGCTAAGGAAAAATAGAATATTTGATGGGTTTGCTGCAGGTTTGTACTGTTTACGTGAAATTTTGAAGTGTTAGAGCTTAGAGAAAGCCTGCCGCGTAACTTAACTCTGATTTTCTTTGTCCCACAGTATTTAGAAATTCTTAAAACAGAGATTGAGAAGTTTTTTTTAAGGTCTTCTGGAACTTATTTGAGAATTCAGAATTGTAGCCAGAATATCTTTGTGGAAAAAAATTGGAATTACTATCCTGTTGAGAAACAGCACATATTCTGCCTTTGCTTTTTTTTTCTGTGAAGTACTTTTCATAATTTCATTTTAGAAGTAATTCGAAAAAATTGTCTAGTTGATCTGCTGGATGCTGGTTTGAAATTTCTGTCACTGATCCTATTTGAAAACCAAGGCAGTGTAGCACAATATACATTTTAATGACATTTTAGTTGCATCTCAAATTTAACTGTCTCCCAAACATGAAAAATTATTGTAATGAGCATTTCTGTTGACTCCAAAAGAGATGAAAAACAAAATAGTAGTGATTTTTGTGCAACTTATAGTTTAATAATCACACTTTCCTAAGTCTTGCATTCCATTTCAATTGAAACTGCATTCTTGAGTTTTCTCCCATCTTTCTTTCAGAAGAAGCAAGTTTTCTGAGAAGAGCCTCTAAAGGTGTAGTTTATGTGTGGAGGGGGGGAAGGGGATAGGTTGCTGTCAAGAGCAGCCCTGGAGAAATGACTTGGAAGATACTGGTTAATAATAAAAAGCTGAAATGTAAATAAATTGTTAAGTGTCTATCTCAAACTTCTTTCAAAAGATCTTTAGAAGAGGGTAAAGTATGTGCAGAAGAACTTCCAAATATAGATGGAGAGGTTAAACACTCAAAAACTACATCCCTCTAGAAAATCGAAATACTGTTTTATCAAAAAACTACGTTATCAGACACATTTATAGTTTGTTACTACCAGACACTGTGCATGCCAGCTGTAGCTTTTTGAGAGGATTCAGTGCAAGTATTTTAATTGCACTTTTGTAGCAGATTATGATGCAATTTCTAGCTATGTTATTCTACATTTTCCCGAGTAGTTTAAAAAAAAAAAAAAAAGGCTTAAAACTAATGAGAACTATAGATGCCCAATCAATGAGGATTTATTTTTTTCTGTTCTCTTTTCTTTTTCATATTTCTCTGGCCAAAAAGGTATTGAAATAACAAATCATGCAACTGCAACATTAGAGGGCAATCAGATTTTTAACAACCGATTCGGAGGTTTATTTCTAGCATCTGGGGTCAATGTAACAATGAAAGGTGAGTATAAGTTCTGCTTGTGGGTCGGGTACACCGTGCATTTTTTTTGGTGGTGATTTCAGTGGTATAAAGTTCATCGTTCCCATCTACATCTTCCCTTCCCCTATCCCCTCTATTTTTGGATCAGTTATGATAATTTTAATGCTGCTTAAAAAGTTAAGGGCTTTGACTAAAGGGAACAAGGCAAACTGATATTTCAGTTTTCTAGACTAATAGCCAGAAGCTTTCAAAGGTAACTGAAGGTTTTCTTGCCATTCTGAACTTCCTTTATTAGCTCTGCAGTATTGCAGTCATTCGCAGCTCTAGCTTGAGTTGTGTTGGAAGATGCCTTCCTCTAAAAGGGCGAGGCGCTGAGCTTGTCTCCTCAGAGGGGCCTGTAAAGCTTCCCGTGGGCCAGCACCTGCAGCCCCACGGCTTTCAACTGTTTTATTTTCAGACTTTTTTCCAAAACTTAAGCCTGACAGGAGGGTTTGGTTTTAATAACCATCTCTTGCCAGTTCACCAAGAGTATTTAAATGAAAGAGGGCTCTGGTTTATCACATATTTTCATCCAGAATTTGATAAACTAGAATTCTGGCATATAACAATGTTGTTAATGGTTCTAATAAATACCTAAATAATAAATACCTAAATAATTCTTATTAAGTGCTGTGGGTTTTTATTCCTCCACTAGATAACAAAATAATGAACAATCAAGATGCCATAGAAAAGGCTGTCAGTAGAGGCCAGTGTCTGTACAAGATCTCAAGCTACACCAGCTACCCGATGCATGATTTCTACAGGTAACAAACTCTCTTGCTACTTGACGAGATCTGCTGTTGGTTGAGCCTGTGCAAATACCTTCTGTAATATCCTTGCCCCCTCCGGACAAGCCCCTTTCCCAGCTTCTGTTTGACTCATGCCTAACGCGCTGCATTTTGCTGCAGATGTCACACCTGCAATACCACAGACCGCAACGCCATATGTGTGAACTGCATTAAGAAGTGCCATCAAGGACATGATGTAGAATTCATTAGACACGATAGGTATGTTCCCAAGGAAGGGGTCGGGCAGCTTAAGCAAAGCACTCCGAGCAGGAGAACTAAGTGCTCTCTTTCCTTATAGGTTTTTCTGTGACTGCGGTGCTGGAACACTGTCTAATCCCTGTACGCTTGCTGGAGAGCCTACACATGATACAGATACACTATATGACTCTGCTCCACCTATAGAATCTAATACATTGCAGCACAACTGAATTCCTTTCAGAAAGAAAGTCCTGCCATTCTAATATCATAACTGTTAAAACTTTTTTTTTGGAGGAAGTTATACTTGCCCATTTCTGCAGAAAGAGACTGTATTAAAGTGGATATGTGAGGTGTTGACACTATGGAGCTCAACCTACCAAAAAAGAAAGTGGCAATATGTTGACTCAGGATAACAGAACTGGGCGTTTTAGCATTACTGTGTAAACAAAGACTTTGAAGGGACAGAAGTGAAGAAAAATAAGCTGCAATTTTGTACAGATACCAACTTCTGAAAGCTGGTGTTTTTACAAGTAGCATTGAAACGCAGTCCAATTTGCAGTAGTACTATTCTGTAGACAAGCAGCATTCTTTGTTGCTGCCTTTATGGACATGGGTACCAATTGCTTTTGTAACATGGTAAAAAATGTGAGCTAGCACTTCTGCATTTCTTTTGATTTTTTAACATTTATTCAGATTGAGAAATATGATTTTGCTTTAATCTCATGTAGTTTGTTTCTAATTTCAAGCAAAAAAAATCTTATTGTACTTGAATGTGTCCTGTTTTGTTAGCACACCTAGACTTGCTGTAACTGTACTCATGTCCCAGTATGTACGTTCTTTCTATGAAAGAGAAAACACTAATCTTAAATTATATCCAGCAATGTTTCTGGTGTCCTCTGAAGTTAGAATAATCTCCTTCCCTTCCCCAGCAATAGTCTGTACTCAAACCACCCTAACAAAAAAAGCGAGTGTTTTAATGAGACTTCCTAGACTATAATGCACTATAAAACAAAGTACCCATGTAACTAAGTTTTGTGAATGAAATTTTACTATGTTTTAAAGTACACAGTAGAAAGTCTCCTCAAAACAGTCTTGTATTTTACTGTTCATAGTTTTTTTTTGAACAGCCTGGACATTACTTAACCTGCTGGAAATCACAGCAATTTCCTGCTCTAATGAAGCTGAGACAAGTATATATACAGCCCTATACAGTTTCATAGCTTTTTTTCCATTTATGTGTATTGGTGACAGTGGGTAATCAACAGCCTGAAAGTGTATGCATGTACCATAACATCTAGACTTAATATATTGTGGAGTACTCAATAACCATTATGTAGAGGGTAGGTAAGAATTAAAAGGGTTTAATTTCCTAGGAAAGACAATGGAAAAATGGTCATTTTTAAAAAATAAAGTTTATTAGATCATAATGTTGTCTCATACCACCTTTTTGAGAAACTGCCCCTACGGCTACAGTGTGTTCCTAGAGGTGACTGATCAGAGTGGTAAGTTTCTGAAGGGCCCTTGTGTCACTTGTTGCATCATCCACCACCAAGCAGAGATACCTATGGCAAAAAAAGGAATCAACTTTACCAAAGCAGAGATACCTATGGCAAAAAAAGGAATCAACTTTACCAAAACAGAGGAGCCCAGGGTGAATCTCCCCCTAACTCCAAGACATTAGAATTATACATGTTACTCTGTGTACATCTTCAAGGTGGCTGCTGTCAGTCTCTAGTGCCTGTGCTTAGCCCAAATTCAGTGCAGCACCTAGGGCAAGTTACACCACATCCCAGTCTGACCTCCCTGGCCTGTGAAGGACTCTTGATATGCACAGCAGGAGCTTCTCCCTTCCTCCCCCCTGAAACTTGCCTCCTAAGCAAAAGTCCCTGCCCTTCTTTTAAAAAGGGCTGCCTGTAATGAAATGAAAACGAAAACGAAAACCTTACCTAAATATTCTCAGCGAAATTGTTGTTTTTTCGAACTCTTTTGCTTTTCTGTGCCCCTTCTGAACAACCTCCTCTGGAATATTAGCAAGTCTTGCTGCATTGAAGCCATAGCTTTTGGGACATACTCCTTCAATGAATTTGTACAGGAATGTAATTGTTTCCTGGCTTGGATCTTCTTCACTCTCATTTTCAACCATACATGCCTAGAAAGCAAGTTACCACAAGTTAGTATGTTTGGCTATAGAACACCTGATGTACCATACCTTCTCATGCTTTTTTGTGACTATAGGCAGAAGACTAGAGAAAACATGTACATCCTGCTAGTTCTGAGGGGGGAAAAGCATGGCCTTGGTGCTCTCGCTACACTCCCTGCAGCTTATACCTACCATGTGTCCAAGGCGCACGGCAGCACAGTGTGAATGATCCTCTACCAGCGAGTGGTAGTGGGTGGAGAACAGAGTTCGACACTTGATTTTTTCTGCAAGCTCTTTAACAACTGCACTTGCTATAGCTGTTCCATCAAAAGTAGCTGTGCCTCGACCTGGAGGAGAAATTTGAAAAGCTTTATCATACTCATGAATTGAATTTATTTTGGTAACACTTAAGTCCTTATTTTACTTATTACTGTTGGGAGGGTCTCTGCAAGTGCAAAGATTAATACACAGGCAAAGAAATGATTTTCTGAAGACAGCTGCCAAATGCAATTCATTGCTTCCCCTGTATCGATTCATTTTGTTTGTTAGTCTTCCACACAGTGAGGCAGAAGAAAAAGAGCAATGATGGTTAAGAGCTGACAGCATCTATCTGTGTGAAGTGACTGAACACTGTCCCACAACAATCATGATCTCTTCCACACTGCCCAAAACAAACATTTCTGCTCCCCTGAGGCTGGCTACTGGCTTGGTCAAGGTCTGCTGCAAGTGATCATGCATTGATTATGATGCACTAGGACACTGGGAAAAACCAAGCTAGGAGTAGTCTAATAGTGATTGCCAGGGTGTGCTGGGTTCCTGGGATGACTAACAAGCACAGCCTTTAGGAGGACAGTTATATTATACTATACAACTAGTTAGCACCATGATCCAACAACCTCTATTTGTAAAAACCTGGCAGCTAGTCTTTAATCTTAGATTTACTTTCAGTCTATTACAGAACAGGCTAATTACCTAGTTCATCCACAAGAACAAGGGAATGCTCTGTTGCATGCTGGAGTATACTGGAAGTCTCGCTCAACTCAACAAAGAAGGTACTTTCACCTTAAAGACAGAAGCAAAGTAGTCAAAAATCTCTGAAAACACAGCCAAAAAAAAAAAAAAAAGATTTAATCTATACTGGAGTTGGCATGAAAAAATGGGTCTGTATTTGGCAGAAAAAGGATAGTGCGGTTCCTAAGGAACACAGGCAGTATAGTTGGGTAAGTAAGAGCAGACAAATAGAGCAGTGTAAAAGCTGATAGTGCTGGTCAGAGGTACCAGCTGGGCAAAAAGAAGGGGTGCAGAGGAAAGGGGACAGAGGGGAATCTCCTGCCTCTTCGCAGTTGTACACACAAGCCAAAGGTGGGTGCAAATTTTCTTAAGTGAAAAATCAAGCAGAAGCCCTTAAAATGACTAAGAAACTAGACCTAATTAGAGGACATTAAAAACCAAACCAGTTAAAGAGATTTGCTCAGACAGGTTAAAGGCTAAATTCAAACATACCTTTCTGGAGTGAGGTCTACAAAAATTACAGCTCTGCTGTTAAAAGCTGAACAACTGAAGGAAGTTCCAGCAATCTAGACAACACTGCTAAGCTTGATATTCTTTTTAGCATACTGGAAGTATATTTTTAGCATTTTGAAAGTAGACACAGAAAAAGTTAGACTCTTGTATGCTGTAAACCCAAGGCTACAAAGTGGAGATTTACCTATTTAACTGAAATAATCTAATTCAACAGCATGTCCAAGATGGCATGTGTCCTGCCAGGACTCATTGAGTTAAAATTCTAGCTCTAACCCACATAGTTGTGCTACACCATAACCTCTTCATGTGCGTTACTGAAGGGTGTCTAGCAAACCTGACTTAACATGTAGGGACTCTAGAGGGGAGGCTCAACGGGGCAGGTTTTGAGAAGTATCCACATCAGCCCTGCTGGAAAGCGAGATTTTTTTTTTTCACCTCTTCCTTGGAGCCTACTGGCACACAGAGATTCTGACACTATCTCAAGGACAGTCATTTAAAGATGAATAAACATCTCACAGAGGAAAGAAAGCAAACACCTACTGGGATATGCAGCCACTACTATTTTCCACTGAAAGTACTTCTTTCCAAATTCCTTATGTGTAGCACCTTCAGTACACTAAATCCTTCCATATTCACTGACCCACATGATTCCATATGAAGATCCCAGAAAATTTATGCCTTCTTTAAATGAGTTATGATACAATTTAGTAACATAAAAATACTCATTTCTTCCAGCCCCAAGAAATACCCCCCAAAATCATCACCACAAGCAGCCTTTCCCAGTCCAGTTGCTGTATCATTCTCCACTTCTATCACCCTCCTTGTGGGAGGAATGAAAAGTTCCAAGAAGCCACCACTACTCATGCTGACAGAGGCCTCTGCCTTTCTCCTCATTGGAAGAAACAAGACTTCAGCCTTGGGGAAGGCATTCTGATACAAACTAAGGACATTCTGGCCTAGGCAGAAAGTAGAAAAACATCTCCTCTCAAATGGAGACCTGAACAACACTTTTCTATTCCAGAAAATTAAAGATGCTCCCGTAAGTATAACACTAATCAATTATACAACATCCAAGGAGACACTGCTCAGATTTGTATCTAATTGTAAGGCTGTAGTATTGAGGTCACTAAAAACTGATCCAAGCTGTCTGTAAAAATGATTCAAGAGAAGCATATTAAACAGATAAGCCTAATTACAGTCCTGCTTCTGCTCCACAGACCACAATTCTCCAATAGGAGATAAAAGAAGAGGGACTTGCACAGCTCTTAATAGTAATACAAGACTAAAGACTGTCCCTTTGCAACTGGCCACTCAAAGCACTAAGGAAGCATGCAAAAGGCACAGAGAGAAAAAACCCACTCACTTGGTTGTAAAAGCACCTCAGACAGATTTCAGACACTCACCTGACATAATTCTGTCTGAGGCACCCAGCCTTGTGAATACTCTGTCGATAGGTGTAAGTCTGCAGCCCTCAGCAGGTATGTAGCATCCCAGCTGGGCCATTATGGCCAAGAGACCAGCCTGAAACGCAAACATACAACACAGTTTCATTATGTGGAGTGTCGGTTCCACACAGAACAGCAGAATTAAACTCAATCTTCCCCAAAAAAAGGCTACAATACCTAAAACTTCCTACGGTTTTAACAGTTCCAAGTTACAGCACCATCTCAGGTACAATTAAACCGCTCCGAAAACCTCCAAAACACAAGTAACCGCAGCAAGTGTTGTTCATAAAGCGATGTTTTCTAGGTAGCCCCTAACTTTTCATGTTGTTCAAGCTGCAGAAGCATCTTCTGGGAGCTGGGCCCAAATTCCAGGGAAAGACCACTCAAGAAAGATAAAAGCTGCTCTATCACATTTTCCAACTATCTCTCAATAATTTAGCAAGGAGTGAGTTTTAAGTGTAAACAGAACATCTACTATCTAAATGTATAGGGCATTTTCTACCAGGCTGTATTTTTTCTTTATAGCATAATTGCCATACTGTTCTGAATGCCTTGAATGCCACTGTTGGGTCCTCCTTTGAAGTTACAACAGTGAGACATTTAATTTCCTCACACGCTCTACTCGGGTACTCTAGTATACAACACCCTACGTAGCAAGTCAATCACCTGTCTCATGAGCGTAGATTTGCCACCCATGTTTGGGCCAGTCACTAACACGCAGGAAGCTTCACTACTGCTGTGCTCATCTTTGCAGCCTATCACGATGTCATTAGGAATAAAATCATCTCCAAAATAAGTCTTTGTAATGCATGGATGGCGTGAACTCTTAAGTTCCAGGAATGGAGGAGAACTATCCACCGGCAGCAGAATTACAGGTCGGCACAGGGGTCCATCACCACCTTGACTATAGTTTGCAAGGGACATCAAGACATCTGTAAAATTAAAGGAAGTTCTAGTTAATTCATGTTTTACTTTTCTTTCTTTATTCACCACTGTATTTACTCATTAATAACATTTTGGGGATCACAGTTTTTCATCTTCCTAAAATCAATATCCTGAAGTACACCAAGTAAACTGAAGACATTCATCACTTAGCTGTCCTCATTTCTTCAAGATTTCTACTGATGTCATATTAAAAATAATCCCTTCTGTAATTGTTTCAGTTAGAAGGCTAACACTTTTTTATGCACTTGTGTAAATGCTATTTTTCCTTGTGTTGTTTTTTGATTTGGTGACAAAGAGATGAGGAATCTGCTTCCATGACAGCCAATTAGTTTAAGAACTATGATATTGGTGGAAAGTTGCCAGAAAAGATTTATGTAAGTAGTAAAACATTCTGTTGTCTTAGCAGAAGGCAAAGACAAAAATCCCAATCAGCACAGTTCTGAGGTTCTAAAAACTGGAGAAAAATAGCCAGTACCCACAAAACAAGACCATTCAGACCATTTCAATGACTTGAAGCATTGCACTAACTATGGTATTGAAACAGGTCTGAACCTTCAATCTCCACTGACTTTAATTATTTGCCCTGACGCTACAGTATAGAGTCAGGGCAAATCTGATTCTCTAATCCGATTTTCTTCCCAACTCTCACAAACCCACTCGGAGAGCAAGCTCCCAGCGCTCACCGTCTGTGTGTCCTCCCTTTTCTGCTATGCTGGGATTTAGAGAGTTCTTACGCTTCCCTCGGCAAAGGCAGAGACATCCCACAGGGCCTCATGCTAGCAGAAAATTCACGGTACAATAAAGCATCAGTTTAGAAAATATGTAAAGGCTACACAGCGGACTTCTTCCCCCAAAACTTAAAGAAGATTTGGGGAAGTTAACCTATTACACTGCCTTCTTCACAATAATGAAGATCACCACTATTTTTCTTTTTAAAGGCTGCTGAGAAAACAGCATTCTCCAAGGGAAAAAAGAATGACCAGCTGGTTATATTTTTTTCACCCCCATCTGCATCATGCTCTTCCTTTAACGAGCTACAAAAGAGAATCCTGGATGCAAGGAGAGAGCAGCCACACTACCCTGAACTGAGGGAACACTCAGCCGGTCACGTGCACGGTCACAATCTCACAATGGGACTGAAGACAGAGTTTGCACGTGTCCCGATGTAGCAGTCCATCTGTCACAGACTCCTGTTCCCATTCTGACAGTAAACGGCAGAACTGTTAAAATTCAACAGTGGCACAGTTAACGCATCCCAAGGTTTTCAACTACAAATTAAAAGCTCACCATAAGCCTCTGCTGCTTGTCCCGAGCAGAGGTCACCATTTACTGGGTAAGAGTGGTTTTACTAGAGGTCAAAGCTAAGAGCAAAGCCCTTACCTAACACAGAGATGCATTCAACAGCAGTCTGCCAGTCCTTGCTGTTTTTATCAAAGTTGTAAAACAGGCGCCTCATGCAGTCCTTAAGAGCCGCATCCCTCCGCTCCTCGGCGTTAACCAGCGCGGCCAGCATCCTCTCGATCTCCTTGGTCCAGTAACGCTTGTACCCCTTCCGTGTCGACTTCAGCTCATACTCCTCGGGTAAATTACGCGAGATTGCACTTTCGGGTATTTCCATTTGGTATCGGTTCTTGCCTGCCCCCCAATACAGCATGGATTTGAATCCAAGGAGTTTGCGCTGTTTATTTAGGTACTCATTAAGATCTTCCTCTACAGCTTTAATATCCTGTAGTGCTTTATCGTAATCAGGGTCAAAGCCTGACTTTGGAGTGATCACTCCTGTCTTTCGAGCCTGGTTATGATCAAAAGCAGTATCCCACCTTTTAAGTTCTGCATTTAAATCAGGAAAACGGCCCTCTGGATTTTTGGCTTTGCGGGTGACTAGCTGCTTAAGTATTCTAGATTTGAAGTTGCTGGCAGTTTCTTCCATGGCATCTACAATTTTATTCATTACTTTAAACCCTTCCAGTGCAGACAAGAAGTCAGCAATTTTTTTTTTGCTATACTTAACTTCTTCATAAAAGATGGCTCTGCTGTCAGGATGGCTCTGACTTTTAAGTGGCGATCCAATACTGTGAATTTTGCTGAGGAGTCTTTCAAGGTCAGGAAGTTTCTTCAGGTCCTCACTAACTTCAGACATTTTATCAGGCACCGCCAGAAGGTCTTCAACAGCATCTAAACGATCGTTGATGGATTTAGGGTTACAGAGGGGAGTGCAGAGCCACTGCTTCAGGAGCCGCTTTCCAAACGGTGTGCAGCAAGAGTCAATCCTTTCTAGCAAAGTCCCTTCTGTGGTACCGTTAGTTCCGTTCTGTAGGACTTCCAAGTTCATCAGGGTGACTCCATCCAGCACCATCCGCTGGTCAGTTTTGGCAAAAACACTACTTGAAGTGGTAGTCTTTGCGATATCCATATCCACAGGGACATATTCCTCAAAGTTCCCCAACGATAACAGCTCCTGATCAATTAAGCATTTTTTGAGATAGAAGATACACCCTCCCAGAGCTGACAGAGCTAGTTCACTGTTTTCACCAGGAGTTAACCCCAGCGAATCACTCTCGGAAGTCATAGATTTGATAACAGACGGCAGAGAACATCCGTCATCAGAGTTCTGTTTCTCCTTGAAATATTCTTCTTCAAGGAGAACCTTTAGTGTTTTAGATGCATTCCAGAACTGGGACCCAGAAATCAACCCTTCCTGAATGCAAGAAACAAGTGAGCCTTTCAGGATCTTCTGTGTGTCCACAGAAAGGTTGCCCTTCTCAAAGAGCACCTGCACAGGAGTGTAGTGAGCGACCAAAGTTCGGAACCTTGAGCAGTGCCGGTCATCGGAGAACTGCCCGACGTAGAACTTCCCTACTGAGGTGTCAACAAAACAAGCTCCAAAGACACGATGTCCGGAGGAGTCTTCTTTTTCTTTGATGCTCAGAAGGTATTTGTTATGGTTCTCAGATGGGTCAGAGTCCAGAACACTGTAAGTCTGAGTTCCTTTAGTAATGATTCGACAGATCTCTCTGCGTATCACCCTGTCGAATTTTGTTGGGTGAGACATGGATTTACAGCGCACTTCCATCATCTCAGGGGTTTCTGTTTGCTCCACACGGGCTACCTTGTAGCTCTTCTGTACGAGAACATCTGAAAACCTGCCAAATGCAGTTTCTGGGAAACCTGAATGGGCCCAAGTGCCTTTCATGAATATCAGGCCCAACTCATTTACACCCGTGACCGCATCCATATGATACAACTCATAGAATTTTCCAACCTTGTAGCAAATTACAGCATCAAAGTTTTGGCTTTTCAGCTGCCACCACCTCCGCATTCCTGGGGTACACTTGTTAAGATAGTCCTCAGGTACATACAGACTGCAAGGGTCATAGTCAGGATCACCCTGTCGCCTCCTGTGCGCATCCTTCCTTTTCCCTTCCTGCAGCCAGTCCAGCTTTTCATGCTCCCACACTGCAAAGCCACCATTTCCTCCACTGCAAGCATTTGCCTGAGATTCAAAGTTTTCAGGTGCTGCAAAAGAAGTTAGCTTGGACTTAGCTTCTGAAGAGACCACTGCTGCTATTTTGGGTGTTTCAGAACGGTCATTTCCCAAGCTGGTCCTTTTAGCAGGCTTGCCTGCGTCTCTCCTCTTTCGTTTGGAAGAGACTTTAATGGGACTTTCTGCAATGCTCTCTGTGTCCATCTCTGTGTCAGTAGACTCATTTTCATCCACCCCACTACTAACTTCTTCACTGCTTGCTGCTTCTTTCACATCAGGCTTGAACTCAACATCAGAATCATCATGATCACTGTCAGAATCCAGCAGCCTCCTCCTTTTGGCTTTCACGGTACCTCTCCCACTATACGCTGCTCGCTTATTGGTCTTCACATCCTCCTCGCTGTTGCAGCCATCACTGTTGCCTGAAACACTTTCACTCATCTGCTGGAAAATAAATTACTTGACATATTAGAAATTCTGGCTACAAGATAAAAGTAAAATATCACACTTGCAAAAAGAAGTCTGAAAATCCTGTATAATGCAGTAACTATTATACTTAAAAGCATGAGACAGAAGAATCACAGCCGAATTGATTTGTCTTTAGATTTTTTTTTTCCCTGAACAGTCAACTGCTACTTCCCAGTGGTATAATTGCTCTTTGTATTCATTACTACATCATTCCTAACTTGCATAAATGATGCTGAGGAAGAAAACATTCAAGGTATACAGTGTATGAAATTCAGCACAAAGGAGAAGTGTTTCCACAAGCCAGCTCCATATTATAAACAGTATTATAAATTGGGCTACTGGTGAAGAGAAATAATAACACTTTTCTGAATAATGCACTGTTTCTGAAAATGACAGTAAGAATGAAAAAAGAATTACCTCCATTTCCTCCTCCTCCTCCTCTGTATCTGAAGGTTCGTTGCAGACTGCAAGCTCAAGCCGCTTAGTTTTATCTTTACTCATTGCATCATCTGCCAGCACCATTGCTCTTTTAATTTCAGGCTTTGAGCTGTAAAACATACCTCCCTTCAGGGCCTCCTTATCTGATGAACCTGTAAAGTCACAAATAATTCATTAGAAACTGAAGTTAGCCTAGCATTCAGCCAGCCAGTATTCATACTTTCTCTAAAATAATAGCAGTCTCTTTAGACTATTGGAGGCCTTGGCCTCCAAGCAACAGCTGCTCACCAGTCATGCCATCGATTTATTCTGGTGCAGCAGGGGATGGAGCAAGGCCTACAAGTGACAACACTACTGTTTCCTATTCCTCTCCAACAGCCCTTCCATGTCACAGATTCCCCTTCTGCTGCTTGTAAAAACAGAGGAACCTGCAGACTAGAAAGGAGTCCCAAGAAGCTGGCATTCATCTTAATTATGAGCTTGAAAAGTATTATCCAACAGCAGTAGATTTATAAAATATGGGAAAACAGATTATAATTATTGCTAAAGTGAAAACATCATACAAAATGTTGGCTTGAGTTTTGGATTCTGAAAAACTGCAATTCCCAAATACCTACTTAAGAAACTGGGCTTGACATTCTTAACATTTTTCAGAATTTCCAGGCTAAAGCCTGAGATACTGGATTATTGCTTTAAATCTTTAAATACGTGGGAGAGAAAAAGAAAAAAAAAAAAGAAAAAAAGCAAGCTTTAACTGTGCATTCTAACCTCACAGAAAACAGAGCGTTTAGTGCTTTATGTCCAAAGACTCTGTAGCCATGAGCACACCTGTAACCTGAACCCCTGTAACTTGTATTCTCCAAATTACAGAGTACAATATATGCCTTCTAGCTCAGCACTAACCCTGGTTTTGCTCCTCCTTTATGAAGGATACTCCATGGCAGCTTCCAAAAGAAGTGGCATATTTTCCTTCCTAAATGTTTTACTTAGTTCCCTTACCTGTATATGGCTTCAGGTACTTAACACTGACCCAGCCCCTCGTGGGGCTGTCATCAAAGAACTGCACGTGGACACGCGCAGATTTCCCCTTCCCCCGGACGATGGTGCTCTCGCTCGGGTGGTTGTACACGAGGCACGGCCACCACGGGTAACCCTCCATCTTGGCCCACACCAGGTCACCGGGCGAAAAGTCACAGGAGACGCTGCGGACACAGCACGCGCAACGTTGCAATATTTAAGTAACGTTTTAACGAACCTCAGCCTACCGCACTCCTCATAAGTCTCGGTGCGCACTTCTGAAGAGCGCCCGAGCAGCCGGTAATAACGGTCGCACCTCCCCATCCCCCCGCCGTAACGGCCCGCGCGCCCCGCCCCTGCCCCCCTACCCCACGGCGCGCGCTGCCGCCCCGCCCCCCACCCCAGCCCCCGCTGGCGGTTACCCGCGAGTCTGGGCGGCCGCGCCGTCACCTCCGCCTTTCGCCGCAGCCCTTCCCGCCGCTCCGTTGGTGACTGCGGCCCTGCCCGCCGCGCCGCTGGTGGCCACGGCGGCCTCGCGCCCGTTCTGCTCGCCTGAGGCCCGGCGGCCCGCGGCGGGCGGCGCCGGGGCGGCAGCGGCCGGGACGGCGGCGGCAGCGTTGATGTTAGCGGTGGTGGAGGCCGCGGGGGCCTTAGGGAAGAAGCGGAGCAACGTACTCTGCCGCGACATGGCTACGGCGGGAAGCGCCCCGCCGCGAGCGCGCCAAATCCGCCCCCTCGCGCCAAACCTGCCGCGCGCCCCAGCCCCGCCCCGCGCCCCAGCCCCGCCCCGCCCCGCCGCCTCGCGCCTGCGCGGCGCACGTGCCTTCCCCCCCGCCCCCCTGCGCGCCACCAACCGCCCCCGCCGGGCGGCGCCATCTTCGCTCGCAGTTGCTCGCGGTTGCCGCGGTCCCTGGGGCACTTCCCGAGGTAGCGGCTTGTAGCGAAGTTTGATTTAATTATTTTTAATATCTTTATTTTTGTTTTTTTAATATCTATCGGCCTTAAATGCCGATGGTTTTTTTTCATTTTTTCATTTTTTTTCATCGAAGCATTATTTCATTGAAGCATTACAGCTTCAATGTTATGAAGAATATAATATTAATATAATTTAATTAACGTCTCTCTGTGTCTTTCAGCACAGCTTTTCCTTCTGTCAGGATTACCATTTAATGCTGCTAGCTAAAACCTCTCCCAATGTTCAACACAGCTGTAGCAAGTGCATGGCTTGCTACACCACCAGAGTAAAACTTGCTTCAAGTGCAAGGTAGAGATGTTACCGCAAGAGGGCAAAGCAAGCCTAAACAATACGTATTTTGAAAGCACATTTCTTATAAAGGAATTATTTCACTTTTTTTTTCAGTGTGTAACTTCTGCTTAAATTGTCAGGTATTGCTTCCTTATGTTGTTTCTGATGTGTTGTTGATGTGTTCATCTCAAAACTGAGTAGAAGGGTGGCGTTCAATTTCCAGAGCACAGTCCAGGGGATGCCAGACTGTGTGTACTGCCAGGCATTTAAATCGAGGGTGCTGCAGTGTAACCCCCTCAGCAGCCACTGCTGTCCCCATCAAAAACACCCACCAGGACTGGGAGCTGCAGAAATGCTTGCGAAGCTCATTTTGTAAATTATTTGCAGAAAATCAGCTGCAAGGACAACCCTATTTAAATTTCTCTGGAGTCTCTGGAAAACGGCACTGTGATCCGCCATCTGGCAGGTGGAGGCAGGGAAGGTAGTTTGAGGCAGGGAAGGGAAAAACTTGGGAGATTGCTGGAAACAGGCCTGGCCCTTAAAGAAGAGACTCTTTCTAGGTAGGCTGCCGAAGGTGCTGGGCATCCTTCCCTGTGGAGGTGACAGTTTCCAGTTCACATAAGGAATGGAGAAGACAGCAAAACATGAGGAGTAATCTGTTTTGGCAGCATCCTGAGCCATCATGGTATGACCCCAGCAGGAATCACTTTGATGGAGGGGTCATCTTCGATAGGTGGGATAGGTGTCAGCTTGTGGACTGGTTAGAGCACCTGAATCAGTTCCAATAATGTTGCTGGAGAAGGAGCTGTTACTGAGGTCATCTGACTGGGAAGGTCTTGAAAAGGCACACCATCAGTAGCGTTCATGGACTGCATAGTTGAGAAGCTTGGCGCTCAGGTGGGATGCAGAAGACAACTTTGAGAAGACTAATGTTTGGGTTTGCAGTTCTTTAGTTCATCCCGTCCAGCAGTATGAATTGTTAGGGTGTGTGGCGCCTCCATCTGGATTTTCACTGGGATGTTACACTCGAGAAATGTCACTCTGGAAACTTACCTATATCCATATCTTAGAAAGTCGGGATCCTGTGTCAGGCCTCTTCCTCAAGGCTGGGTAGTTCTGCACTTTGATATCAGCAGAAACTCAGGACTGAGCTTCCACTTTGCTATATCAGGTTGCTGTGCATACCCTTTTTTCAGACAAGGGATCAGGTCAGGGGAAATACAACTCACAGCGAGTACAGTTTTTATTACTATTATTAATAGAACAAAGCTGTTACTATTAAGAGCAACTCACTCTAATCACACCCTACATTCAGTTATTCCCTCCCACAGTTGATTCACACACACTTGTAGTTATCTGCTTGGAGCAACCGTTGGAGGACCAACCCCAGCAGTTTACAGAGGTGTGTACTGATGTACCAGTGGCTTCAAGGTAGGGGTTCAAGAAATCCCTGCAGCCTGTTCTCTGCTAGCTGTTTCCACAGACTTTGGTACCTACAGAGTCATTCACATAAATGCGTGTGGAGGGGGCCTTTGTGACCTGGTCTTCAGTTTCCCCCTAGTAAAATATGTAATTCTCCTAGAATTTCTACCAGTCTCAGAGGGGCAGAGTATGGAATAATCAATGTATGGAAGTCTTTGAAGTTGTTTGACAGGAAACTTTAATGAAAAGTGGCATTAGTAAAAACTTATCTTGCTAAAAAATCTCTCTTTGTCCTTCCATCTTTTGAATTCTTTCTTTTACAGAGAAAACCATAGGGAAATGGCAAGTTTCTCAATGCAAGCCTTACAGCTACTTTAGCTGACTACCACAAATTGCCGTATTTCTCTTCTTTGCCTCCCTTTCCCCCTGCCAATGCCTGTGCAGCTACTCCCACACAGCCTTCGATTGTGCTTTTTAACTCCCTAAGTGGTTCTGAACAATTTCCTTTCTAGTTTCATTGGAAATGGCAGGGATTTGGCAGTTTTTCAAGATAATATCTCAAGGTATTTGAAATGATTCTGGACATATCTTGCTGTACTGGTTTATACAGCATGTGTTTTACAGCTGAACAGAATGCTCAAGTTTCTGTATTCATCAATAAGGGGATTTCTCCACAGTTTGGCTGAAGAGCAGGACAAAGGGAGGGGAGACTGAGTGGAGCCATGAGCCCAGTGGGACAAAAAGAGCCATCTGCAAGGAGATGGGGGCCTTTACAAAGGAGGGAAATAGGGCAATTCCCCCACATTCTTCAGCAAGGGGGACAAAGGAGTTGGTGAGCTCAGGTGAGAACAGATGGCGGGAGGCCGGAGTTCGGTGTAGGTGGCTGGGAAGGCTGTAACTTCTGAGTACCTTGGCCAATGGGGAAAAGGAGAGGGCGTCCCTCGGTCGGGAAATTAGGATAAAAGGGGGGCTGCGTCCCCCAGCAATTTGAGAGACCCCACAGGGATATGCCCGGTGGACTCTCCCCTTATTCGAATTAAGTTTTAGGACTCCTCTGTCTCCTTTTGGACATTCAGTTCTTGACAGCGAGATTTTCCGCACACAGCTGATACAGAAAGGATGATGGACTATTTTTAGAAGCAGAGCAGGCTATGAGCCAATTTGCAATGCAGTGGCTCTCCCCTGTGCCAAGGCTTCCCTCTAGTGTTTGGAACTAAAAATTTCTGGCTTATAGCGGCTGGAATAAGCAAAATGTCAACGAGGGCTGGGCAGGAACCATAAGGCCAGTTAGTGCCTTTGGGAGATCTAAGCCTAAAGTCTTACACCCCACAAAATACTAATGTTTGATAACTTTAAACACATGCTACTATTGACTAGTTATAAATTGTACTTGAAGAACTGTCTTAAACTGTTTTTCACCTGAAGGCCTATGCACAAGAAACAAGTTGTTAATAATTTTTTGAAACTGTTGAGGCAAATTTTGCTAAACCATTAGCAAGTGTTTTATTTATGATAGCTAATTTTAAGAGCAATCTAGGAAACTTCACTTTGATGGATGATTCATGAAAGGAATATGAACATTAACACTTTTCTAGGTGTCATAAGCAAAGTAACAAGTTTTTCTTCCAGAGCTAACTTAGAGGTTCTCAGACAAAATCTTCTTATTATAGATAAGATTATTTGGTTTTGGACAAAACTCAAGATTTTCTCATTTGAATGTGCTGGAATTCTCCTATTGGGACTCATATAATAATCCCCGCTTTTTTCCTTGAACATAAATATATTTTGTGGAGATTTTTTAGTATGTTTTGCTCTTTGGCACAAGATGTTACTAAGGAGGCAGACAGTCTTAGCAGGGCTTTTGATAATGTTGTTGCAACCGCCAGTAATTCTGTCATAGTCAAGTGCAATAACATGGCGTGCAAACAGCTTCTTGTTAAGTGCAAAGAAGATCCATTGCTTCATGTAACTAATGTGCGTGTTTTTCCTTTAAGTTGTTTTTCTGCCTGCAGAGGTGAGAGGATCAAAAGTAGCCTTAAAGCACCGCTGTGTGCATATGCCTTGTGTTGCTGACAAAGGGTACCAGACCAGCCTGATAATAATGACATAGTCTTAGTTTGTGAAGTGGAACAATGTACATAAATACTTTAATTAAGCTAATGCGAACAGGACTGAAGACAGTGTTGAACTTACTGACATTTTTAGCTTTCCAGAAAGTGGAAAGGAGAATTTAAGCATGAGAAGTCTGTATATTCTGTAAACTATGAATAATGTATTATACAGAAATTCCCCTCTTATGCAAAGACTGCAAGTGATTTTATTTGCAAATTAAGAAAGAAAAAAACTGAAGAGTGTACATCAATGCAGTTTTGTCAAATGATAATTTTTGCAATTGGCTTTGATTTGCAATTGGCATAAGGTTAAATTTTAATAACGATATGGCCAGGACAAAATGTAGATGATATGATTCTGGTCTAAATACCACTGACCTGGTAGGACAGTAAGTCTTAATATACAATTTTTATGCAGTATTGAAAAAATGAATATATGATGAATATATAAAAGCATGTTTAAAGGATACTTTTTTTTAGATTTCCCCAGAGCACAGTTTACTACTACTCAATATCCTATTTAACATCTGCCACACTTAAAGGGCTAGGTAAGGGTATGAATGCAAGTCACAGACTGGTGATTATTCAGTAGGTCTGTGTTTTGTAATGGGTTTGCCTTCTTGCTTGATTCACTTGATATCAGCAGACATGCAGCTCCCTTGGACTAGTTCTGGGGGCACTTGTTCAGCAGCAAGAAATGAAGCAAGAAATAAATGTTTGAGGGTCATAGAATTAATTAACAACCAAAAATGTAGACAGCTGCATCTCCATATGTTTATCTTGTGATACAGTGTAGCCCCTCGAATAACGATAGCCTAAATAATAATAAATCTTAAAAAAACTAAGAAACAGGAAAAAAAAAAGGGCCAGGGCTGAGGATGATGAACTGTCCTCCATAGTCTCAACCTGCCCCCTCAGAAGCAGGAACATTTGTCTGCTGATTTCATTGAGATGAAGATGTATATCTTGGCTCCTGGTTTTTAAAATTGTAGTAGCCATCCACAGTTATCCTGCCTTCTGTTCCATTGTGCTTCTATGCATAGTATGAACACTTGTATTTTTTAATAATATAGGTAAGTAGCTTTAAGTTGCAAAGAAAAAATAATCCACAAATCCAGATGGAAAAAAATCAGTCTCACCTGCACCGTACAGGGCATTCAATTTCCCTGAATTTGTCCACATTTAAATCATACATTCTCCTATGAAAAACAAATAGTTTCAATTAAAAAAAAATAAGATACATCAGGATAATGGTTTTCTAATTAGATAGCATGATGTATCTGTAGCTTATTAGGCTGAGATCATAATTTGAGCTGGTTGGGTTAAACAAGTTCTAGTTGTTTCCTAGCACTGAATTAGCAAATTAGTGTTGCAAAAAAGTAGGGATGTATATTTTGCATAACTGATCTTCTTGTGCCTCTGAGTAATCACATGCCAATTTTGCTGATGGGCAAGAAGCAAAGGGAAAGCAGCCCGCTGACAAAGAATGAGTACGGTCACTGCTTGGAGAGTTGAATGTTTAAGGTTAGCATCCCTGCCCGATACTGCTCAGAGAGCCACAGGAAGGTTTGTTCCTACTAATTAAAATTCATACACACACGCGAAAAAAAGCTTCCTGATTTCCTCCTTAAAACTATAACTTCATTCCTTATGGAGAGCTAATATACTGCCAAATGACATTGGCAGTAAATCTAGGCAGTCTTGTCCAAACGTATTTTTCCTGATGAACGTCAGAAGGTGCAGGCTGGGACAAGGATGAGCTGACCTGGGGCAAGGTGATCTGTTTTGGTGTGATCTGTTTCACAGTGAGCATAGTTAAACAGGTGGTTTAACTATCACCCTCTACTGAATGAGGGAAAAAAATAAACAGCCTTTCCTGGGATATAAGACCAGCCAACTTACTGGGAATCAGTAGCTCATTAGAACTGCTCCAAGCCCTGATCAGCAGCGCCCCAAGAAGTCTCTTTCCTGAAGTTTCTGCTGTGTTGGAGGACCATTTGTATGGACTTATTTTTAATGTGCGTGTTCACTGTGTTTGTAACATGCAACAGTTCATTGGTTCTAGTGAGACTAAAAATTCATTTTTCCCTATAATGATTAGATTAGTTCTTGTGATGTGTAGCACACATTTCTGCTGTGTGTACCATCTCTCTGCATATTGGGGGCACAAATCTCCCTGTTCTGCTCTTTCCTGTAATCCTTCCTTTGTTCTCTTGGCTTCTCCACTCCCTGCCAAAAGCTCCTCTCCATCCTGCTCTGTGACATTTTACTTTCTCTTTGAGAAGGAAAGGTTTCAGGGTGCTAATAATAATTGTAAAGGGCATTGTTACACTGTAGGTAGGTAGGTCACTGTCTATTAACACTTTTTTCCCATCCACTTATTTAACAAAGACTTTAAGCACTGTAACTGAACAAATACAGCATCAAACCTTGCAGACAAATATCGTGACATTTGGATGTAAAGTCCAAATTGTTGCCGTATTTTTTATTAATTTTCATTATTTTTGGACATTACTTTTTAAAAGTAATCATCAAGTATTTAAAAGCATCATAAAGTCATCAAATAACATGACTGGTACTGATATTCTAGTGGATGCCTGATTTTTTAAAAAATTTATTTTTAATTTTTTTTGAAATCAGTTGCTAATATAATTGGCTTGGTGCACTGTTTACTTACTGGTAAGTTATATTCTAACATGCGGTCAGTTTAGTAATATGCTATTACAACTGACAAAAGAGAAAATAAAAGTACATTAAATGTATCCCATTTCATATGGCAATTGGGCAGATCAGGGAACTGGTAGGCAAGGAGGGATATAGACCATATAGGCAATTTGCCTACAGTGCAAGATGATTAGATGTACTTGTGCAGCTGGCAACCATTGCTCAGAGAGGCCAAGGTTTTAAAAATAAATTCAGGTTAGGACAAAGGTATATCTTCACAAATCAAACAGGGTGTCAAACATACTAATTCTTTCCATACATCAGGATAATTTGTTTTCTCAAGCAAGGTTCTATTTTCAGTTTAAAAAAAAATCCTTCAAGATTTATGGATATTTGAGGTAGGCAGCTACATGAAGTTGTCCTTATTCATCCCTTCCTTACCTACATGTTAAAACCAGCGACTCGGTCATGATCCCCGGTGCGTTACCATGGATTCATGCCGCTCTGCGCTATTGGGTGCGAGGTTTGAATGCAGTTCTGGTGGCCCGTGCTAAGCAAGCACTTGACATAAAACTTTGTTTTAGCATTACTGCAGCAGTTTCTCCTCTTTTTCTGTGGAGAGAATAGAACAAATGTGCCCAGGGCTTTCTCCAGGACAGACCAGTTTCTCATTTGTGGCCCCCATGCCCTCCTCCACCACACATGCTACCCATCGTGCTTGAGCATTTGCTCCGCGTGGCATGGCGGAGCACTTGGAACCTGCCAACACAGTGTTTCCAGGGGATATCCCACCTCAGGCACCAGCAAAATGGCCCTATTTGTTGGGACCTCTCAAATTTACAGGACAACATCTTGGGTGAAACACACTCATTACTATGTTTTGTTTCACATTTAATAGTCTTCCATTTGACACATTCTCTTCATATTTTCAGGAAAGCAGCTTGGCCAGGGACACTCCCAGCATCATTCATCGTTGCTTGATGCATCAATGAGCATGTGTCTTGAATTACATGTATTTATAACAACAATACAGGCCTTCTTTATTGTGCTAATAGAATTGCACTTAGATAGTTTTTGCTTATCTTGGAGCATTTGTTACTTCTTTCCACGTTCTTCCTTAAATCTTAATGCAGGATCTGTTAAAGTAAAATCCTTTTATAGTTAAACCAGCTCATCCAGTTGGAGCAATTTTTGTCACACATTTCTTAGTGAATGGAAAATGTAATTAATCAGTTTTGCACAAGACTTTTGCACTGGAAAAAAAAAACCTAAACAGTTCAGGAGTAGTTTGTTAACCTTCTGGATAAAGTTTCTGCTCCCTGTCTTTCTCTTCCCTCAGGCAGAGGCTTCTTTACCTCTCAGCCAGTTACAGTTGGGCAGCATTCACAAGAGGGACTCATAATTTTAGAAGAAACTCATGCAAACAGATGGCCTCGTATTTTTTTCAGTGAGAGCTGGTCAACTCTTTTATCATCTAATTTAAGGAAAATCTGTGAGCTGGCATCAGGATAGGACGTTTGCTATATTGCCAGCCTCAAGCATTACAGAATAACAAGATTTTAAAAAGGTAATAGGCTTTTAAAATTGCCTTCTCAGTTTTGAAGTTTCGAGAGTTCTAATTTCCAAACATTTCTTGGTAAAGGGGAAAGCTGAAAACTTCCTTTCAAATCAAAACTTAAATTCTCATATGTCCCTAAGAATTGGTAAACTGAAATTTCACAAAAAGTATCAAATATTGTGAGTTTCTCAAGAAAAAAATAACTTGCAACTGTGTAGTTGCTGGTATGCAACAGGGCACCGTCACTCTTCTCTCATAAGCCTTCTCATGAGGCTGTTTCTTAGTGGGACACGTATATTAGTGTGATCTTGCTGGGTTGGTGTGGTCGGTTTTATTTAAAGGGATTCTGTGATTTGTTTTGTTTTGTTTTGTTTCTCTTAGCCAAGCTTGGCCAGGAGAAATCCTGACCAGGGATCAGCATCTCTATCTGATAGATTGCAGTAGAGGGAGCTGCCTGGTCATTCATAAGCAGCACTTTCTTACACGGTGCTTACCTTGCTTCTCATGGACATGGCTCAGCCAAGTGAACTCACATTCCTGTAGAGAATGGTGTATTTAAAGAAACATCTTTTCTATACTGAGTGCTCTTCCATCCCTACAAAGAACTTCACCAGTTCCAAATCAGAGCTGTCTGAGTAGAAAACATAATCAATAGACACTCAAAAAACTGTTTACTCACATGACTGGGGGCTAGGACAATTAATACAATATTAACCATGACTTTGCAACCACAGAGAGACAAGAGTTCAGTTTTGTCAGTTGCTGAATCTTGATCTGTTCGGACTGGGTTCATTTTCAGAAGTAAAGGTATTTTTTTAACAAGTGCTTGACTTCTTCACAGCTTGACTTCTAAAGGCGTTTAACCTAAGGCTGCAAACAAGGTCTCATGGTGCTCCTTCATATCTGTCTGTTCCCAGCTTGCAGAAGGTTCTTGATTAGCTTCCAACTCACTTCTGAAAATAGGCTTGGGCTTACATGTCACTCACAGGCTTTTAAGTTGTACTAAAACTAGTTGTGGCACGGTTTGTTTTTATTGTCTAGAAATAAACATCTTTTTTAAAACAGGCTGAAGAATGCCATTGCTTCAAGCTTCCTAATTTTTGATGCTATTATTATAATGTTTTATGTAATTGCCGTTCAGCTTTTGTTTTTGCTTAATCTGCATAGAGTAATTTGCTTCATTATCAAAGGGATGGATGAAGTGTAGTTTCCTAACAGTAAAAGTATAATCAGATCCTGAATGGCTTCAGCTTTCTGATTTTTATTTTTGAACATTGGAGAAACTGGACCCAGGGTACTTGTTTTACTTTTGTGGGGAAAATAAATAGTTTGTTAAAAAAAAAAAAAGCCTACAGATTATAACTGTATCTTAGATGGTGTCTCATGCATATAAATGAAGAACTGGAGTCACTGGCAGCTGCTCTGTAGATTCAGGATATAATGAGTTTATATTTTGGTAATATTGTTACCATTTTAAAAATTATATTAAAAATACAGAAATATTGCAAAAGATTTTGTAGCCTCTGGAATCATTTTCAAAGTCGTACAAAGCTCTAATATCAGATTGCTGTTTTTAGGAAAATGTCAAGTTAACACAGTATTCTAAAAAAATAAGCAGACTCTTTTCCTGTCACAGTTGGTAGTATTTTTAAATGCTGTCAGTAAGTAGCAGGTTCTTATTAAAAGTTTTTCACTTCTATCAGCTGAAATTGCCTTTTCTCCTGCATGTACATTTTGGCACTCTGACTTCTTTTCCCTGGCTCCCCTACTCTTTATTGCTCTCAGAGAAATGCAGACCAGTTCTTCTTTGTATTGTTCAGCAGATCTTTAAATTCTGCATGATATACAAGAGCTCCCTTGCCAGCAATAAAGATCTTATTGTAATTCCCTCTGAAATATATGTTCTGGTCTTATTAGTGAATGCTAGATTATTATTCTTTCTGAATTTTAGAGCAAGGTAGCAGGAAAAATGAAGCTATGAAAAACTGGGTTTGGCTGCTAACTGATATCCCCTCGGTTTGCTAAGGAGCACATTACTGCTGCCTGCGTGATACTAAACCCTGACAAGAACATCCTGGCACATAAATGTCCCGGAGGCCCCTGCTTAGATCATTAAGTATCTATGTTTGCCTTTTGACAAAGTGATTCGCCTGGATTCGCTCATGATTTCCTCTCTGATTTACACCCTATGCAGAATCACCTCCTGGCTGAGCTGGTGATCTCTGTTTTGGCAATAGTCTTTTGCACCTTGGGCAACTTCATGGGTTATAAGTAGAACTTACATGTAGAACTTGCTGCTGTACAAATCATTTTGCTTAAAACTGCAAATGGAGAGATTCATGTATGAAGTTGCTGAAATTTTTTGAACAAGTGAACTATTTGCTGATAATGCAGTTTTGAATCAAGCGAAACTGCGTGCAATTTCATATTGGAATGTGGATAATAGTTTCAGCCAAAAAATAGGAGAAAACCTCCTAACATGTAAAACTTTGTTTTTGTTTTAATATTGCATTTTATAATGAGATGCATCACCTTTTCATTTTAAAATAATGTTTTATGTTAAAAATAACTATTTAAAATGTCATTAAAAAAATCTAAAGGTAGAAAATCTAATGAAGTAATAGTATTTGATCTCAAAACCATTTACGTTGACCTAATAATCATTATTTTCTATTTGGGTGAGGATAAAATCACAGACTTTTTTTGAAGTAGACCTAAAACAAGTTGGTTTTAAAAATCAGTTATTTGTTCACCTTCTTTATTTGAGCGAAGAAAACATTTCATTCTTCAGGTTTCACTTTTGAAAAAGCTCTGATTTACCAGTGTTACCAGTATAGGAAATGCAACTTGAATCAGTCTCTCTCACTTATCTCCTGTTAGTGGATACATTATATGGGGTGGAGGATATGGAGTATAGCTTGCATAATACAACTGATAAGAGCATACAATAATACAATAAAAGCATACATAATACAATAAGAGCATATGGCTTAAACGTGCTTCTGATTCTGAAGCCAACTGTGCCCGGTTCTCTATGACTTTATGGAGTTATGGGTGGGATGCCCTGGGTGGGATGAACGCAGCAGGGCTGTGCCCCAGAGCAAGCTCGGAGCCGTGCTTGGGAAAGGCTCGTGCCCGTGCAGGGCAAGCTGGGAAGTTGGTGTCCCTGAGCAGAGAGCCCGGAGGAGCATTGGGGGGGACTGGCGTGCAATGCCTCCTCTCTGGCTGGAAAAGCTGCCGCACGCGTGTGGTGCTTAGGCTGGCTGTGCCATGCCAGCGCTGCCTGTACGAGATAAAATGCAAGTACTGAAGGCACGATAATACGGAAAACTAAGCCCTGGGTTCTTCTGGGGAGCAAGTTGCCTGAAACTAATCCACAAGCCTGTAGAAAACTACAAAAAGTGTATTATCAGGGTTTATGATAAGAAACACATGTCAGAGGCTTAGAAATCCAATATCCCTCACTCTTCCTCTGCAAAGCATTTCGTGAGATTTCTGGAACTTAACATCAGCCTCTGCTGCCAAATCTGCAGCCACAGGGGCTACCAAGGCATAAAATAGGCTGAAAAGCTGTTTATTCCAATAACTTCTTTGAGTTTATAGGGTTACTATGGTGAAAAGATTGGCTTGATGCTAAGCAGCCTCTCATAAATCCACTGACTGTTGAGAGAACAGTCACGGCTCATTTTTCCCTGCAGAAGCCGTTGTCTCAATGAACATCACAAGTGTAGGACTTCCCGCTGCCCTTCTCTCTTGCTGTGTCACCACAGCATCTTTATTCAGGTTCCCTTGTGCTGAATGAGATGAGGGGTTTCACATTTGTCTACAGAGTGGTGCCATCCAAGCTCCAGCAGACAAATCCAGGGTCACTCTGTCGAGTGGAGCTGCAGCTTAGGATGGAAATTTTGTTGTGGTAATGAGTAAGGGAGTAAGGTTATAGCTATAAAGATCAGAAGACCCTGTAATGCTATATTGCTGCTGGAGTCCCACTGAGTGCCACGTGGCACCGCTCCTCTGGACCAGGCCCTCTTGGGCAGGCAAAACACTGCGCTGTGCAGCCATAGCACCCTCCAGGTGACCCCAGGGCTCGTGCTGCTGCCCCAATACACACCGCAGGGGAGTTACACAGAGTGCCAGCCAGATTCTGCCTCATTCCCTTTTTATTTCTTCTCCATGTCCTGTTCCTTCAATGACATGCTTCATGCCATGCTGCTGGCATGCCTCCGGTGACTGCGCAGCACTGCTCGCTGCCTTGCCAAAGGCATCCAGTGACTCCCACAGCCTCAGCCACACAGATCACCCAGACCCGCAGCTCCTGCTGCGCATGCAGGGCTGCGAGGAGGGCATCCCTGAGCAGCAACCTCCTACCCTGGTGCAGCTGGAGCAGCAGATCTAGCTATAGCCTATGCTGCTGATTCCCTTCATTCTGCTTTTATTATGTGCCAATCATTTCCCTCATTGCTCACAAAAAGTCCTGAGCATCCCTCTTGCTTCGAGCTCCTTCTTTTCTTCAGAAATAGAACCACAGAAACAGGGTTAGTGAAAGAGAAGTCAAAATCTGCAGAAACACACACACACATTTCTTTTTATATTTGTGTTCCAGGTGCTTTGCCATCACTTCTTTCTTCAGTTCTATTTTCTTTAAGGTTTTCTTTTTTCTGTAGACCAAAGGCTATAGTAAGTAAGTGCAGTGTGGGATGGAGACCTCAGTGAGTTAAGCGTCGTGGTTACTTCTATTAAATCAGACAGGCACATATTTTTAGTCCCTCAAGAATACACTGTCAGATCACCAGTGCTCATACCAGCTACTGTCAGCTCCTTAGCAGCTGAGCAATTAAAACAGCTTTGCCCAAAGAGGGGGGAAAGAAAAAAACCTTCATTAATTAAGAAAGTACTTAAATTATTTAACAAATGAAAATAGTAGCAAATATCAAAAGGCCAGATGATGCCTCCAAATTGCACCACATAAATGAGTTAAAAAATGGAGAGGAGCCAATTCTATAAGGCAAGAGCAAAGCAGGCTGATAATGTTACGGCTCAAAGGGAGCAGCAGGCTTCATTAATTTCAGTTTCTGCAGAGTGTTGGCTTTTTTCTTCTTCCAGCCTTAAATACATCATTGTTCAACATGGTTTCCTGGTAGATTCAGCTCTTTCCCTTATCCCCATGTGTACTTCCAGCGCTCTTTACACAGAAAAATAATAGTTTACTCACCTAAGTGTCTTTCACAACCGTTCAGTGTTACTTTGAATTACATCCACATATCACATCCTCTTATGGGATGACATTCCCATTACAGAATGACTGGAATAAGGGAATTCAGAGCTCACATGTATTGACAAGAGTGAGTCTACAGTGGCCTCAAAATCAGTAGTTTGCCCTGGTTCTATTTAACCAGTGAAAGCAGCAGTGGAAAATAGGAACCTTTTCCTTTGTAAAAGAGTAACCAAGAGCAGCAGGAGAATTTGAAATATCTGCATTAATTTGCAGGGTGCAGTGACCTAGTGAGCAGGCAGGGCTTGCCACGGTTGTCTGTTCCTGCTTGCATAGAGCTCTTTGCTAGAGTGGTTGTCATAAGGAGCCACAGGTTCAGGGAGAAATACCGAAGGAAGAGGTATATTGGAGTCCACACACGAGAGCTCTTGTTTCAGGCATCTCAAGCAGATGACACTGAATCAATTTCATATTTTAAAGCTTTTCTTCTTCCTTTAAAGCTTCTTTTAGGGGCAAGAAACTTAACCCTTTTTTTTTTCTTTATGAAAATGTAGATTCTGATGTAATGTTATGGCACATTGAGGTAGAGCCCAAAATACCTGCATTATACTGCCTGACTGTAAAATTACTGAAGAATTTACAGTATCCCCTGAATGTTCCTACAGCAAAACAGCACAGGAGCTGATGTTATTGCAGGCCATCAAAAGAGAACAGGAATCATGAGCCTGGATAAAGACTCCTTCCTGCATGGCAATGGCTGTGAGCAGCTCCTGAAGCATTTTCACCGGGAGGAACCGGGCTGCACCACCACGGAGCAACCTGCCCACAGGGTGAACCTCTTATGTTGTGTCCTGTCACTCCCTCAGCAGCAGTGTGGGCAAGGAGAGCGTGAAGAGTCATGCTGGTATGAAAACCCACAGCTTTCTTTGCAGGGTAACTGTGGTGGCGTTCAGTGCATGCTCGCAGGTGGCAGGAGTGCGAGCTGCCTGTCTTGCTTAGGGGAGCAAGACAGCTAAGGCTTCCAGGGGCACAGTTTTTTGCATGATGCTCACAAATGCTGCCCCCATCAAGGAAAAGCTGACTTAGGGCCACCTCCTGGTATTTACTGTTCATTTTTTAAAAATGAAGGACTCCATCTCTTTCAGATTCATACCCAATATTGAGGAGTGCTGACAGTTTGACTTAGCCAAAATGGGAGTTCAGATTCTTAAACTATCATCTTTATTTTCTGTTGCTTTGCTCAGCATGTTTTCAGTTTCGTTATTTTTAGGCCCTAGGTTGAAGAACTTGTAAGGGGTATATATCAACCAACGGTGTATGCATCAACCAAAATGCATACTGCTTATTGTCTTGAAATAGCAACTATTCAGGTAGGGAAACAATTATTTTGAGATTTTACAGAACAGAATGGCTCAGACTCTTGTAGAAGAAGCTTTGAAACAATCAGTTGCCTCCTTAGAAAAACTTTGATAATTGGTAACATTTTGTTTTCTACTAGGAAGGAATACTGATTAGGTTTTTTTAAGAGTTTATTTTATGATGTGACTCAAGATATGCTTTCTGTAAGGGTGCTCTTCTATTTTTGAAAAAAGTCTGTGTTGGTAGCCACATAAATAGAATGGATGCAGGTAACACAGAGAGAGAGCTCATTCCATGACTCAAAGTCTGTACCTTAAGGGTTGAATCTCTGTGTAGTATTTCTCATGGTTCGACACTGTTTTCAGGCAGCTCTCACTGGACAGACATATCTGCCAGTGGTGGGATTCACTAGGTCTCACTTACCTTCTGTGATGAGAGTTTCAGCAGCATCATAATAAAACAGAGGTTACCAGTTGGATACAACAGAAAGTATCATGCAAATTAATTGTGAAAAAATGAGCAAGCATCAGCAGATAACAATCTCGAAAAAAACTGATTTATTAATACAAATTGCTAGATCGGATTTGCATACAGTTGATACCTTTAATCCTAAATTGCATTTAAATAAATCATATATTTAAAAGCTCACTGTGTATTCTCAGACCCTCATGTAGCTCTTGCATGAGTTCTGATAAGTGTCATTCATAGACAAGTTGGTAAGGTTAGTCTTGCTCTTGCCAAAAGCTTCAGCACTTGTAAAAAATATTCTGGTAGATAATTTCTAGCCATGGGAAGCTGGTTACTCACTGAAACACCTTTGATGGTGTGTCTGTTGTAATTGGTGTGCCCATCAACATTGTATTTGCTTTTCTTGCCCAGCTGAGTCTTTTTTCCAACTGTAAATTGGCTGATTCAGAGAATTTGTTTTTTCCAGAGGCACTGGGGAGAAAGCACCCGTTTTTGTCAGCGTTAAGATCTACATGATCAAAAGGGACCAGGGAACAACATAACCATGATTCCTCTCCCTCAGGCTTTTTCCAGTGCTAGAACTAGGACGTGGGCAGTCAGAACTGAAGGAAGTAGCTTTTGAAATGCGGTAGGAGATGGCCCAAAGCCCTTTCGACACAGCATATGAAATGGAATGGTTTTATTCTTCCAAGAGGCAGCAGAACACCTCGACTGGCACATCCTGCGCATCACGCCAGCCGCTTCGCACAGGGGGATTGCACGTACTTGCGTCTTGTCCCCTGGCATGGCCAGACCCAGGAGCCTGCAGCTCCTGGGGTCCCTCGTGTGGGAGGCTGCACCGTGGGGGCCTGGCAGCTCAGGGCCAGCAAGGGAGCAGGTGCATTTTTAGTTAAAAAAAAAAAAAAAAGTTCTGTCATTTGATAAATCTTTTGAATCAAATAGCCGATCAGTCGAGGCAAGTGATAAAGTCATTTGATACGTGTCAGTCTCAGCATTCAATAGATCATAAATCAAAATGCCTTTGGTCAGAAGTCTGCAAGAGGTTACCATTCTTTGGAGCTAATTTGATCTTGTTCCAGCTAATCTTGTGGTTCTTAGGGAAGTCTTGTATCACTTCCTGTGGCAAATTGTTTTTGTATAAATTGTCATGGAATGAAGCCATATATTTCCCTGGTTTTCAACGTCTTACAGTTTCCCAAGCCAACTACTTCTAGTGTTTTCAGCACAAATTGCTTTAAGAAAGCAGTGCTGGTACTGCTGGTCTAAGAGAAGCACCAAGGGTGATAAGGAGAAAAAATATATTTTGTTAGGAGACCTGGAAAAACAGATATCTTTCAGGTGATGTAGAAAATAGCTGACTGTTTTAATGAAATAATGCTTTTGGTCTCCCATGAGAATGTAGGATGACTTGAAATACAGCTGTGGTTTTGGTCATCCGAAAACTTAAGCAGCACAAAGAGATTTTAAGTAGTCCTGCCACAGTAGCCCCTGTCACTCCAAATGTTCTTTTTCCTCTGCAGGATGATTATTATCCTTTTTATTCTTCAATGTACCTGCACTTATTACCTTTGCACATGGCTCTATCCTCTCTACCTTCCTCTGCTTTGTAGAATTAGCCTGGTGAAAGCATACTTAGTGTTTGAAAAGCAGAAGAGCACCACCAATTTCAGGGCCTCCAAAGACTTCCAACTCTAGGAGAAAGATATTTTGAACCGCTGCCTTTCTCGTCTGCTTAGATTGTTGCCCCTATCAATTAAAGCTGCTTCCATCAATCAGCAAAGCACCCAGGATGAAGAACAGTCATTTACCCTCCTGCTGCATCTGCAGGAACGCGTCCATTTGTTTTAGGCTCAAAGGTTCCAAGCAGCTTCCTGCGGTGCTGACATGAGCTGGGACAGAGAACCGCAGTGCTGCTGTTGGCTGCGCTGCCCTTTCTGCACCTCACATGGAGGAGAGCAATTTAAGATTAATTTAGCTCAGGAATTAACTTAGGTAATATGTTGAACTACCGCAGGCAAAATACAGGACATCTTGAAGCGAACTTTTTTTTTCAGAGTTTTGCAGCACTGGGAAATAATCTCTACAGAGATTTCAGATGTTTCGACAACACAAAATTGACCACCCATGGTGATCAGCAGGCAATGGGTGTCTCAGTGCTTTACAGGGGAATTAAGAAAAAAAAAAACAGTTGAAGCTCTAAGGTTTTTTCAGTCTTATTCAACTTTTCCACAGCCTGTTTTGCAGAGCTCTGCCATCTGTGGTGTCACAAGAGCCACAAGGAAAACATGCTACAAACATAATACAGATGATTATCAAAAAAAAAAAATGGATGAACTAAATTATCCTGCTCTCCATAACTTCAAAGGGAAGAGAAAAGCCCCAAGCTTGCATAAACTCCCTGACACACAAAGGTTAGGTAAACACTGTTTTTGAGATGAGTGTTTGAAAAAAACAAAAAGGGGCTTTTTTGGCCAAGAAGTTATACAATAATTCAATTTTATATGACAAAAACTTTCTTTTCCTACTGATTAAAATTTAGCTAAAGTAAAATGACAGCTCCTTGGAACTATTTGAATAGAGCGTACCATGGGCTTATTTTGAGAAGTAGAAGTTAGCTGGAGATCTGTGATAGTAACTTTTTAGGAAGCTCTCTAAGAAGCTTTTCTCTGCATAGAGTTGCCCAAAGGAAGCAGACTGATTTTAGAAGATCTGTCCTACCACCACAAGAGTCAAAGTTGGTTAGTTGGATACAGCAAGCAATGCTCTGAATAGAATGAGAGGGCCACCCTGCCCACGGCCACCGGGGTAGAGCGAGTCGTCTTCCCAAACACAGGAGCTCTGCCTTCATGGAAGTGTCCAGCGTGGCAGAAATTTAGGAAGAAGATACAATAACTGGTCAGATGCCTTTGCAAGAAGCTCTGCCCTGTCTTCCTCACCCTCCACGTTTACATTTTGATGGTCTCATTAAAAGGAATAAAAAAGGAGGTCAAGTAATTCACTGTACTGTGGGGGTGGCACAGGAGGCAGAGCACACATAAACTTGCAGCAGTGACAACTCTGCAGATATTGTATGCTTGTCTTCTTCTAGAAGGCAATATTTTACCTGACAGTAAATAAAAACGCCCTCCCGCTTCACTCCTCCTACAGTAGCAGTTCTGCCACTGTGAGTTCCCTTCTTCCTTTCTAGCTTTTCCAGTAACTATAAAAATCTCCTCTCTGCATAAAACTCCAAAGCCCACAGAATAAACAAAGCTAACCTCCTTCAGTGCTTTCTCAATGAAACTTAAAAGCCATCAGGACAATGTTAGAACTTTTAGAAAGTTTTGAAAAACAGGCTTGACAGCTGTAATGCAATTGCAATATAATACTTAATTGCCTGATCTCTTCAGCAGGGCACTTTGCCCGGGACATGCTTGACAGATGAGATACAATGCAGTAAGCATACCAGTCCAAAGAAATTTTACGCATGATGGGCACTGAGAAATTACTTTTTTCAGTGAGATGTTCCTACTGGCTATCTTGTTCCTAGTTTGCATTTGTTCACTTTAACAATTGATTTTCTTAATCCGAAGGATGGTTGTGCTTTCTCCTTCCCCACTTTTTCCTGGACTGGGCAGATGCCGCGTGGAAGCCACCAACAGCGATTTAATGTTTCACCCCTCCACGGCTGATTTCAGCGGCGACCTGCGGTGGGGCCTCCTGTTCTCCCTGCTGCCAAGGGTATTTTTAGGAACACGTCTCCGTGGCCCTGCTAGCCTCGTTCATGGTGAAATCCTGGTGACAGCTGCCTATTGCTCTGGGTCGGCGCTTTCTGCCTTCAGGCTGATGCTGCTCGTGTGCCTCAGCCACAGGCTAAGGGGAGCCGTGCTATCTCCATGATGGGTTGACACTTTTTGAAGCACTCCTTGAGCCTGGCTCTGACACAGCTTACCAGGGGGACAGCTTCCAATGCTCCTGCTGGTGGGGAGGACCCTATCTTGCATGCAGGGTGAGACCCTCACGGGCACTCAGTCCCTGCACGGCCATGTCCTGCTGCTCAGGCAGGTCCTGTTCCCACCGTCCGTCCGTCCGTCCATCCATCCATCCATCCATCCATCCATCCATCCATCTTTACCCCTTCCCACTGCAGGTAACAGCGTATGGCACATCCAGACGTCACAATCTGAGCGCATCTTGCTCTGCCTGGCTGCTTTGCAGCTCCCTTCCCAGTCAAGGACACAGGAGAGAGAACTGGGCCTCTCTGTGCAGAAGGATAAGAAAAACAAAACTGAGTACCAAGCAGCTGACAGAGACTCACTTTTTGTCTTGTTTGAGATACAATGTTACGATCATATCCAGATACCTTGTACAGTTTGAGCTATTTTATAGCTGTGAATAAGATAATGAAAGCGAGGTCTGGCTCTCTGCCTCTACCTTGCTGGCCCAGATCTTCTATTCATGCAGAAATTCCCATCCACAAATTCCCAAACCCTTCCTGACATACACTCACAGAACTTGAGTGAGGCAAGACTTTGTTCAAATAGTTAATTTTTTTGACATATTCCCTTGACAACTCTTTGACATAATCCTTACTCCTGATTTTATGTGCTATCTTCTTCTTTTTATGCTTGTCTTTATTTTCTTTCTGTATTCACAGCATCATAATTTGCATTTATCGCCTGCCTGCCAGTGTCACATCTGTATTGCAGTGTGCTTTATTTACCCATTCTGTTGCATGATTAGACAGCAGAGTACTTTTTTTCTTCCATCCATTTCCATGAAAACCTCCTCTCTGAGGACAGTTTCCTGAACTGCTGAATTTCCAACAAGTTCCTGGCGATTAATGCTGGGACGCACCAGGGACTCTGGTGGTTCCTGATCTAATGCACCATAGAGCAAATGGGCTTCTAGGGTGGGAGAACCCATCCACCTACTTAACACCTACTGGCTTAGGACAGAGTTCATTTCATTTCTTTTTTCTTTCTCCACTAGGTTTTCGGTGCATTAGTGCTGCTGTCCTGGGCACAGAGATTCTTTCTGCTAGGAGATTTCATATCTTGAATCAGATGAGTCTTCAAAACTGCCTTACTGACCTTTCCCAAGCCAAGACTGCGATGTCCTTCCCTATTTCCAAGTGCCAAAGGATGAACCACATGCGTCATTTGCAGCCCTCAGCTAATATCTAGATGATCCAATCATACTTGGTAATTTCCTGGAACATGGTGGATCTCTCAAAGTCCTCAATCATCTCCCCTTGCCGAGGCTTCAGTTGCCATAAACCCTGCTGGGACATGAGTGCTCCCCAGTCTTTGCACTGTCTAGTAGATGGAGGCCCAGAAGCAACCTGCAGTAATGGCCACCTGCAGAAAGAGCACTGAATCCCCTCTAAAAACTATAATCCTGGTATTTCTGGATTGTGTTTTCCTAGACAATATTCTCATGGCATCAGTGCGAAAGCACTGGCTCCTGGACTGCCCACAGTGATGTGTTAAGTATATTTTCTCTAACATTCATCATGCATTGCTGCTAGCTCTGTTGTTCTTGCCTACTGGCACAGATGTTCACTGAGCTTATCAGGAAAGCACTTAGTATTACCTGACTAGTTTCTGCTTGCTTTTCTCCCTCCTTGCTCTAAGTCCTTCCTTCAGTCTTTTATCAGTCGTACAGGGAAGATTGTTTGACTACCTAAAGAACTTCTACTTGCCTCCATTTTGCAATGTCATCTCTTCTTGGCTGCATGATTCCTGAAAATCCATGGACAGGTTCCTTGCATGGAAAGGGAGGTCTTGGAAGGAGGTTCTAGACACCAGCAGAGCTCTGGCAAACTCACGCTGCAGAGCTGGGAGTCTGAGTCTCACAAAGGATTGAGCAAAGCAGGTAGAGGAGAGGGGGAGTAAGAAGGGGAGAAATGACCCAGAAGGCTTGTTTGGCACCTGACTAGCTCTCGTGTGTCTAAAGCATGGTCAGGACTTGGGCCCACAAGCAGCCTGCTGGGTGCCAGCAGCGCCTTTAGCACTGACCAGCCTCTCCAGAGCCTAGGATAAAAGCCAGGGACCACCAGGGTGGATGCTTGTCTTCCCGAGGCCCTTTGCAGAGCAGGCGACGCTGCCAGGGAGGCAAGGCCTTGGTTTGGCTCTCTGGACTGGAGGAGAGTGCGTGAGGGGCTTCCCGCCTTGGATGCAGACCTGCTCTCTGCCTCGGCCTCCGCGTGAGCCTTCCCTGCCTGTGGCAGGGGCCTTGCAGCAGCCAGGCTTGTTTCATCTGGCAGCACCACATGGAGTTTGTGCATAGCCCGCATCCCGCTTGCCAGGTTTGGCTTTTATAATCAGCTTATCCAAAGGGACTGTTTTCAGATCTTTCAAGGGCAGGAGGTTGTGACATGTTGAAACTTTTCCACATCTGAGTGTGGCTGGGCCATGGAATAACTAGCTTTTATAGCCAGGCTTCATTTCCATATTTTTAAACTGAAGCATCTGCATTAGTAATGTTTTGAGGATAGTGACACTTAGTGTTTTATTAGAAAGCTTTGCTTGGAGCAGAGAAGGGATTTATTTCATTTCTCCATCGCTGTGTAAATGTTGTAAAGCTCGGTCTTTTACACATACATCAGGGAGAATAAGGGTCATATACACAACTCAATTCCAAAATAACAAAGAGCTTATTCTTAGCAACAAAAGAAAAGTACTAACTACAGAGAATTAAGCTGTACAAGAAGGATGTCTTAATGTCAAACAAAAAGTAATATTTTATAGCTCTAAAAGGTCTCTTGACTACCAGTAGTGCTTATTTTAGATTATTTAACTGTCAGAAGCCGCAGTTTTTTAAACATAACTTACTTCTGTCCAAGTACTTGCCTGCTTAGGGCCAAGCCACAAGGAATAGTGAAAATTTACTATGTCCCTATGACTGTCAGTAAAATTGAAAGCATTTAATTATTTTCAGGAACTGGACCTAAAACCACATGAAAATTTGCTCTGTTTTTCCTTTCCAGCTTGAGGATGGGTCATCTGCAAGCAGCTCCACTGGCCTGAAGAGCTCCAGCAACAACGCTGTGTCATCCAGAAGTAAGACTTACTATGTTTCCCATAATGTGGCTCCTCCTGACAGCACTGCACTGATCCTGGGACAATTTCCACACCCCAAGTGGGAGTCTAGGTGCATGACAAGGGACGCTGTTGACCACAGAAACACAGAGCAAGGTCTGAGCCTGGGGAGACCTCAGCCTCCTCTGGCCTCTCCAGACGAGGGCAGGTCGTTGCCCTCGCACTCTTGGCGACTGACTCTCCCTTTAACCACCTGTGTGCTTTAAAACAGGCAGTTTTTAGCAATCTGTGTCTAGGGGAAAGGAATCACAGACTAAAATGGGTGGTGTAAAGCATCAAATAAAAATGAATAGGACTGGAGCTGGAAGGCTTCCCTGTGTGGCTTATCAATCCAGCTTTGCTGCAAGAGGAATTACTAAGGTCAGTGATCTGTAAGTAGACAAATCATCAGGAAACCAAGCAAGTTTTCAATAGCTTAGGCCCTAATTCAAAAAATGGTACTTGTGTGGGCAGCACTAATCCAACACTTCCTGGCTTTGGCATTTTGTAATCTGAATATTCTTCTAAATAGATATTTTAAGTTTGCTTTCTAGCAATGCCTGTTCTTTTCTTAAAATGAGATCACATGAGACCCAACTGACGATGCCTTGAGCCAGTGTTTCACTGCAACTTCCCAGCTCAGAGCTTTTCTGCCCCTCAAAAAGCCAGATGAAATTGTTGCTGAGGGTGAGTGGCTGCTCAGAGAAATAAGGGAAAAGGGGTAATGCAGTGCACACCTGCAGGCTGAAGGAGTGTCTGTCTTTTTATTTAGCTTCTCCATGGACTGCCATGGATTGCCACTCCAAACAGAATCCTTCAGCGATGCAGTTTTCTGCACACTCAGCCTATGGGTGCATTTCTCAAAGTGAGAAGGACCTCTGACAGCACCCTGGGGTACTGGTGTGATAGAGAAAATGCTGCCTGGAAGAATGAGCTATTTCTGTCTGGCTCTGAAAAAGTACCTGTATTTCCACTTTGTCTGGATCTCTCCTAAATTCCTTTGGGCTGAATAGGGAATCAGGCTTGTCACTTATAGGAAAATGACACCAGCATATGAAGAACTGAGCTCTAAAATCTGCTTATGGCATTTCAGTAAGTTTTGGGTTGTTTTTCTTTGTTTTTTTTTTTATTTCTGTGTTTTGTTTCGGTTTGGTTTTGCTTGATTGAGCCCTTCAATAAACAGGGCACTGCTACATGCAGCTATATGAGAACTACAAGCTCCCATACTCGTGTTTTTCCATACGGGCACATGCACATCATGGACTGCAGCGGCCTTGCAGCTAAAAGGTTGAGACTCTCTCCAGAGGCCCTCACAGAGCAGACAATTAAGCCAAGCGCAGCTTCCAAACAAGTTACTTCCATCCAGCGTATGTGTTTTCATGCCTGTGGCTTCCCACAATCGCAATGTGGAAGGATACAGCGCCATGTCCCACATCAGGCTCCTCCATATACTTCCTAGGTTTCCTCAGGACTTTGCCTTTTCATGGCTGCTGGGCTGGATGGGCATCCTGTTTTGTTGCTGACTTTCCAGGTGATCTGGTGAAGCCGACAGGCTGTTTCAGTTTAGAAGGGAAACGTTCCTCATCTTCCCCTCAAGTGTTGCCAAGACTGGTCATTTCTGAGCTGCTTAAAATTGTTTCGCAGAGACTTCTAGCATGCACAAAATATTGTGAATTCACCAAGACGTAGGTAGAAGGAGACGGAGAATACGGCAGTTTTAGCAGGACTGCTTTTTATTCCATCAACTGATGGGATAAACTAAGCAAAACCACCATGGGGAAGGTGCGACCAGCAGAGCCCTCTGAACTCTGTCAGAGAAGCAGTATTTCCAGGCCCTCTTCTTGTTGTGATGCCACGCTTTCACTATAACTTTCATCATGTGAAAAAGCAAAGGAAGTCACAGCAACAGATTTGCCCCTCTTCTAGCAGCGGATAAATTCAAAGCCCAGGCAAGGCAGGGAAGCTCCAAGCACCCGTGTGCCAAGTTGTGCCATGCGAGACGAGCCCCGTGGCTGAGGCTCTGCAGATGGACCTGGGGGCAGCCATACCTGTGCTGGGGTTAGTTAAAAGCAACGACAAAGCGCTACCCTTTTTTTTACACAACCAGAACAACCAGCAAGTTTTTATTCTTGCAAATGAAGGGAAAAGGAAGCTGCGTTACGCTGTTGAGTTCCCCGCCTTCCTAAGAGCTGCCTGCCAGGCTGCTGCAGCACATGCAGGTGCAGCTTAGCAGCTGCCTGAGGCTGCGGAAGTGCTCGGGGGATGAACCCTTGAGTTTGTGCTAGAGAAATCAGGAGTAAATCTTGTGTCCAGGGGCACCCTCCATGAAGAGAGGGTTTTTATGAATTTGTGTCTCTTGCTTGATCTTTCAGGTTTCCGTGTTCCACCACAGTATTTCATCTAAAACTGTAAAGCAGAAATATTCTGCTGCAGTGCATTTTTTCAATAGCACCATTCTTTTTGCACCGTTCCTTTCAAATCAGGATGCTGACAAAGTCCTTTTGCAGCAGTTAATACTGCAGTCATACAGACAAGAGCTGATGATCCTTCTTCAGTCTTTCGTGTGATGGCACAAATCTGTTGTCTGTTTGCCTTCATCAATTAGTCAAGATTTATGGCAGTACAAGTGAGAGCAGGACCTGATGTTTAAATTCCTTTATATGTGATGAGGCAGTCTGCTAAAAAAAAAAAAAGTAGAGATTTTGTGGTATATTTATTTCAAGTGAAAAATTAGAAGCAAGATTGTAGGCTGCAGATATGGCACGTGCATGTTCTGCAGTGAAAGAATAAAACCACCTGGCTTTTATGTACTGCTTTAAATAAAACATGAAAATCTAAGGCCTCTTTTCAAAAACCCCCAGCTATAAAACTTCTGGGCTCTAAATCAGTATGTACACATAACATGCAGTAAGTTAGACCTGAAAGGTCATGAAGTAGCAGTGACTCATGATGCATTTCAGATAATTAAAGAATAAGGGGGGAAAAAAGTGGAGCCTATTTTTGGCTTTGAAATTTATGGCCAGAGCAGCATCTGGCCAAGTGAAAGCGATCTCATCACAAAGCAGGGAGGCGAGGGTAGCTATCCTTCATGCATCTTTAAAAACAGTGCACATCAAGGTGTCAGAGCTTTGGGGAAGAAGTTAATCTTACCCTCGAATAGAAGATTTACTAAAGTCTGTGGCAGAGAATTTAAATGTTAACAGATCGATTTATCTTGCAGAAAAACAGTTCCCTGCTTCTGTGGCATTCGTTGCTCTCTTACAGGCAGGGCGCTGCAGAAGGGGCAGTTGAGGCAAAGCCCTTTGTGTCCATGTGGCAAGAGCACGTGAAGCCCCGCGCCCAGGAAGGGCCTCCACGGGGCCCCACGTGGGTGACACCAGGGCACTGTAGGGGCTAAAGAGAGCTGCCACTCCCCCCACTGCCCCCAGCCTGCTGGGTGTAAGGTGGTACCTCACGATGCTTTTTTAGGGAAAAGCTAATTCAAAGCCGTTTGAGCACACAGAGAGCAGCAGTCACCTTGCTTCATTGTAAAATAAGTGCCATAATCCAAATTTATTTCCCAGGATAGTTCAGGATAGTTCTGTCCTCTGCACTTTTGCTCCCTCCCTTGTGTTGAAAGTTTCATTATTTTGGTCAAAGATAGTTTTCTCAGGGAGCCACAGCCATAAAATTGCATGGCCTTCTAGATAGCTAGAAGACTAAATTCAGCGCATGCACGGAAATGCTGATTTCACCTCTATTCAAAGAGAGTTTCTGTGATGTGTTGGCTGTGCTGACTTGGAGATCTGCACTGCCAAATAACACCTGCCACTCTGGCTATTGCATGGGGCTTTTCCAAACCTTACAGAACATGCTGTTTTCCCTTCGTTGGTGGAGGGCAAGTGGGAAATGCAGGTATATTCAGAAACCAGGTCAAAAAAAACCTCCAGTGAGAAGTTTTCGTTTGCCTCACGGATGCCCCCAGGAGCTTTCTGACATCTGAAAGGCACCAGTTGCCCATCACCTGCTATGTTTGCCTTGGATGGGCAGTGTTTGCATGGCGACCTTGAGGCATCATCAACTTTTGCACGCTCCACACATCCTTCTTCCCTTTGGTCAGTGGGTGGAAGATGTTCAGAGATGCCAAGTTCATCTCCATAGCTGCAATGTGGTGATGAAGAAATTTTGCCCTGAGTGTAGTTTTCTTGCTTCCTCTAGGGTTTATTGTGTAGGGCAAGAAATACTGAAATAAGGAGACTAGCACACAAATTTGGGGTATGGAAAGGGGACTTCAGCTCTGGGTGTGGACAATGCCTTTGGAACGGGCATCACCAGCTCTGAACTGACCTTGCCTCTATATCGGAAAGGAAACATCGAAAGTGTAAAGAGTAGGAGTGGGGTTCATTCTTTAGATATGTGAAAGGAAAAACCTCTTTCTCCAACAAGGGCTGGGTTACTTCCACTCAATACCAAACTGCAGATTCCCCTTTCTTGTCCACAAGAGGGCTGTGATCATGCCTGTCCCTGCATATGGGTGATACCTACAGGGATGCACATTACTGCCACATGGGTGCTGCTTGGGGACAGCAGGCACAAATGTCCCTTCGTTGTATCTCTGTGCTCATCTCTTTTCGTTCCCAACTGGTCTGGCATATTCTGCAATGTGCATTTGTAAAGACCATTGCTTCATGCTCTGTTAAAGGAAGCTATAATTACAGTTTTAAAAATATACGTGTTGAAAGAAATAGTCGCCACTGTTATAACACAAAGTACTCTCTGTATAGCTAAGAGAATGTATAGAACAAAGATAAAGATGCAGCACACTGAGCACTCTTGTATTCCTCTCTTTTGCTGGAAGAAATCCATGCTGGAAGGACACCTCTCTTCTCCTGGACCGTGCCAGTGAGTTCATGGGACAATATCCTAACAAGAAACGGAGCAGGAAGGTCATGTGCAAACAACTGCATGTGCTGCTATAGCACAAGGATGCTTGTTAGATCAGCATATGTGTCTGTGTTTCTAGATGAAAATTATGGTATTAACCCATGAGGTAATTTTAAAATCAATCTCAGATGAAAATGGAAAATATTTCATCCCTGATCCTCTGGTCATCCAGAAGCCCTAAGGATTTCTGGAGCCCCTGAAGGCTATGGATTTCCCACCACAGCAGAAGGAGGTCTAACATTTGCCAGACATGCGAGAGGTCGCTTTCCCCTTTGGCTGCGCTGGCTCAGCAATGCAGCAAGCTAGGCAGTGTAATGGTACCAGGGTCATGAACACCGCTTGGAAGGGCAACGTTTCTAAATGACCTTTCTCAACCTGGTGAAGCCATTAATTAATCTTCCATACACGCAGCTTCCCCCTACACTGACAGAACGGAAAATGATTTTTACAAGTGGAAAGCTTAAAAATACCACTTACACCCCTGCTTTCAAGAATGAGAAGGATGCCCATGTATTCTGAATACTGATTTAACATCGGAAATCTGCAGTTTAGTGTTAAGTAAAAGCACTGTAAACCTTGCTTAGAGAAAGAGGTTTTTTTTTTTTTTTTTTTTCTTCACTCACATAACTAAAATATGAAACCCAACTATTTACCCTTTCAACATTTCCTTGAAACAGGATGGCATTTTTAATGGACAGTTAGATGGTCCCTTTTCTGTAGTGTGCACGTATGTAACAAACAGGCGATACATATATGGTACTAATTCATCCTTCAGGAAGACAGACAGGCAATAGCCTATTCTTATTGCTTGTTGTAAGAGTGTATGCGCTGGTATCCCATACAAGCCTCCACACTGACATGTAACACTTTCAGGTAACTGAAACGTGTCACATTTTTTACTGCGCAGTTGCATCTATCACTACAATGAAGCACGGTTTTGATACCTATTTCACACTCCAAAATACACAAACATTTATCCTGACAAATCAGAATGGGATCCAGCACGTTTGCTTTGGATGTGTGTTTCCAGCCCCGGCAGGAAAGGCCCATGGAGCCTTTGCAGGGCTGATTCTGGCGGCTCTGATCTGGCGTGGGTCCCTCTCACTGCAGGATGCTCCTTGTTTGTGCGGAGGCCTTCTGTTTCTCCTCCTCAGCAACAACAGTGCAAAGTCTTCACGGCAAGTGTGAAGAGACGCCACCTCCAGAAGCATCGAGTACCACTTCTCCAGACACGCCAATGGGATCAGGAGCAGCTGCAGGGCCCGGATGGCAGCACGCAGCCAGGCCAAGTGAACAGCCACGGTCCTGCTGCAAGCTCGTTTTTAGCTGGCGCAGCCAACTCGAAGGTCCTATCCCCAGTTACAACTGCACATCAGGCATGAGAAGTCTAATTCGAGCAAGCTATAAATTGCATCACATGCTCATTCTTTGTCATGATCCTCAATCTGCTCCTACGGTGAAGTCTTGGAAAGACTATTTCTACTACTATATTAAGCCCAGAAGATGCTATGGATTTTTTTGTGCAAGTAATAATCCACTTTACAGCATTACAAATTTGTACAAAAGCTGTATTATCAGATTGCAGGGTTTGTCTACTAAAACGACATTTCCCACAGCATCTGGCAATCCAGGAAAAAAACACGGGATGTCTGGCTGGGCTACATGTAGTTCTTGAGAAAAGTAGAATTTCCTACCGCAGCGCCATCTTTGACATTTTCCTGAGGATTTAGGATTAAATATAGACAGTCTTAGAGCAAAGCTGTGTAAATCTCAGCTTTTCCATGTCCAAATGTTTAAAAGGTTAACCTCAAGATGTAGTAAGCCTATTCAGAAGCACCCACAAGGTCATCTGTATTCTCTATCATGTAAAACAGTTGGGGAAGGTCCTAATAAAGTGGCCTATCCTGCTGCTGAGATCAAATCCAGCTGCAGGTGCATCCTCCCCTAAACATTATATGGCAGCCTGAGCTTCCCATTCACCGCATCACTGGCTGGCCCATGCCCAGAAGGATCACGAGCTTGCTGGAGGAGAAGGCATTGCACAGCAGAGAGGAGGATGCCCCATGCACCCATAGGACACCCAGCCTTGTGTTTTGCACAGACCTCGCTACTTCACGATGGAGAGGTGTTTCTCTGCCGCACACAAGGACGAGCGACTGGTTGGAGCTTCTCATGCCTCCTGCTGCCCCGGGCTCTCTCCTTCCTGCAGATGCAGCTGCTGGTAGGGACCTGCTGAGGGGGTCCCTGCAACAGAAGAACCACAAATGTGCTGTTTTCTTACAGTTAACACGCAAAGAAGAGGATGTCTGGTAGGTGACTGTAGCAAAGGACAAGAGAGCTTCTTTGTAGTCAATGCCAGAAGACAGCTACACATATATTTTTTTTCCCTCTGGAAAAAAGCTGTGCTTACTAAACAATATAACTATGAAAACAATGCACTGTACTCATTCATGCTGAAATGTTCCTAGACTTAATGTACAAGTTGTGCATTTCATGTCTATTAGCTATCTGGCTGGAAAGAAAGACAAGGTAAAACTATACTGATTAACCTCAAACGCTGTCATTCCAACAGTGGCAAGTGGCACTGGCTTGGTCCTGAGATCTGCTCCCTACCACTTGCCACCCTGCGGTGACCCACCCAGCAAGCTCTGAAGTCCAGGTCAAACTGGTAAGAGCTGAGGCAAGGGATAGTTTGTGTGTTTTACTGATATCCTCATTTTTCTGGGGACTTTTTGTTGTTTGGGTCGTTATTTTCTGTTGGAAGAGTTTTCCTTGGATGAATCCCGATTGGCTGACCTTGCACACACGCACGCACCCACGTGGGGTTCATGGCCCCACTGGTTGCACCAGCATCGCACCCGCTCATATCTGGGAGGCTAATTCAGAACTGAAAGAAATAGAGACAACCTGGCATTTGATTTGGGACAACTGAGTTTATTCTATTCCTCACTAGTTTGCTTATCCCTGGCTAAAGAAGGTGAAGACAAATATCTCCGTATTCATGCTGCCATTCTCTGGCCAAGGACGGGCTTTCATTCAGCAAGTGATTTTGACCCCAGATACCACATTAAGTGAAGATTTCCTTTTTAAAGTTAATGCTTGCTAACTGCCATCTTGAATCCTGCTTCTGCCCATGCTGTATATCAGAGTCTTTGCTCCTCCACTCAGCAGTTAAGCGTAAGGTACAAGGGTGTTGGCCCCCTTGTTCCTGCTTCACTACAAAACCTCTGACTGCCCATTTATGAAGGATGCTGTTAGTGGAGGAAGTTAAGCTTAAACTTTCGTTACATGGGCTTAATGGAGGGAAGACATGGCAGGATGTCTTTTCAGTGAGGACCAAGTGACTTTCATCTTCTTGGCTTACTGGTACATCCTTTCCCTCTGTGACTTTGAAGCCAGCACTGGCAGAACAACAAATACAGACTTTCTGTGGAAGCTGCCAAAATAACACTACCCAAAGTGAAGACTTTTCCCTTTGTCTGGATTCATTTCAATCTAATGTAATGAGTCCCAGTAGTCAAAGAGCTTGTTGTGAAGGTCATCCCATATTGGAGCTTTTAATTAAAGGCATACACACACACACACACACACACACACACACCCTCCCCTATATATATATATATGTATTTCTAAAATCAGAGAAAGAGAGATACCAACTAGAACAAACACTTGTAGGAGCAGCAAATCAGTTTGTAAAAATATAAGAATCTGTTCGTTCTCTATTACTTGAAGTCTCAGTGGAGTCTGGGAATTGGATCTTCATCAGAAATAAGGGCATGGAGTATCACTGAGATGGATCATCACTACATGGAATTAATTGCAGCAAAAATGTTCCAATGCAAGTCTGACTGCAAATATCATTCATTAATTTTTAAAGATAGGGAAAAAAATGTGACAGGATATTAAGCCTCTCAACAGGGTAGAACCCAAAAGATTTTTGTTTAAATGCTGTCAGCAAATATTTGGAGAGAAAAATTATCTTATGGCTTTGCTGCAGAGTTTTTACTTCAAGAGTTGCGCTCTAAAAATGTCATCACAAATGATGTACAAATTCATTGTGTGAAATGTACAGAGCAAGCCACAGGCAAGAAAATCAGGGAAATAATTTCTTGTAACAACCAGGAAAGTGTTCCTTGGATTGCCAATATTTCTCTAAAAGCATTTCATACTTAAATAATTGCCCCCGGAGAGTGACTGGCATTATTCTATATTTTCAACCCTAGCCCAGGTAACGGAGCAAGAAGTGGCTGGTCATGCTGGCAGGTGGCACCAAGCTGGGAGGGACTGCGAGGCAGTGAACGGGGCACCGGGCATCAAACTGGTCCTAGGAAAAGTCAGGCAGATCCAGAAGGTGCCAGAGAAAGGGCTGGAAGGTGCCAGCAGCGCTAGGAAGGGGCATGAGGTGCTCAGCGCGGCGGTGAGGACCCAGGGCAGGGCTTGCAGGGCACGGGGTCCAACACTGAGGGGCTCCTGCCACGCGAGCTGCGACCTCGTAGGGGTGCAGAGCAGGCAGATGGGGGTGAGTACAAAGGCAGAGAGCTGCCCAAGTCACTGTGCCACTTGCCGGCACCGCCAGGGTCTCGTTAGCTTCCTGTGTCCCCTTGCAGCGCCACAGAGGACGTGGATGAGACAGGAATGATCATGATCATGATTCAGAAGATATGCTCATGAACACTGAAAAAATGGAAACTGTTGGCTAAAAAAGGAGGAGATAAACATATTAACAGTCCTAAAATATATAAAAAGTAGCTGCAAAGAGCAGAGGAAAAAAAATCTGTTCCTTCTATCCATCCCTGACGGATCTAACAAGAAGTAATAAGCATAAGAGCTCATTGCTGTATGAGCTCTTGCTCATACAGCAAAGAGTATTCATGGAGGATGGATGCATCAGGACACACTGAAATTACTGAGATGATATTTCTTTATTAGTTTAAAAAGCCTTTGCATACATGTTTTTTTTTTAAATTGCTGTTTCTAACATAGTTCCTTCCAGAAAGACAATTTGCTAGAACATTAATTCACTTCCATCCAGTCTGGAAACCTCATTCTGATTTAGATACTATTTATTTACTTTAGCAGGCACCACTTTAGAATTAGCTGTAGAGTATTAGGTATAATGAGTGTTTCCAATCTGAACATGACCTTCTGGAGCCACATCTGGACCCTTTCTCAGAAGCCAGGCTAGAAAGTTTTCTTTCTTCAGGCTATCTACCAAATATTTTCTAGTAAAACAAGAAGTAAGCAGTTTTGTCCTCACACTGTCAAACACTAAAACAGGAGTGGTTTTGTGTTTGGATGTTGCCTGCATGTTTTGGGAAGGAGATTCCTGTAAATTCCAACACTTTAATTTCACCTTTTGATTACTTTTTATTACATATCCATTTATAACAGTCAGCAAAGGTAGAGATAGCTAAGGCATGTTTTAGCAAATAGTAGGAATAAAGCAGGTTTCCCATGAGAAGGCCACCCCAACCCGAATTTTTGGACTCCAACCCAAATTGGGAAGCATGTGGCCAGTGAGCGGAGAGTGGCAAATAGCTGGTGCTACCAGACATGTCTTTTCCTATGAAGATCTGCCATTTGCACATGTGGACACCAAGCATGTCCCAAGCAGAGCACCAAGGATAAAGAAGTATAACCAGATGTGTTTTTAATACTATTTGCTCATTTCTAACCAGAATTGTGCACGATTTTCCCCAGAAGAGGCCACTCTTCAGAAAACGTTATATACTTTCAAGAGCCATGGTGGCCCCTAAGGGGATGAAAAAACATGGCTTTATTTAGGTCTGGCACTCTTCTGCATTATTATGCTGCACTAGGAACAGCCACACATCCTGAATACAATTAAAGCAAATATTTCTGGACCACAAAAATATTTAAGCAGTAAAATTGCTTTTGTAATAAGCAGCATTTAAATAATTAAATGCATTTAAAAAGTAGGCTTTGAAGTCATGTGAGAAGACCACTTTAAACTGTCATTTTCCAAGACAAAACTGTTTTCATCTGAGGACAGGTTTAGCAATTCATTATAAAGACCAAACAGAGCCTGAATTAACACCATGTCCCTTTGCACTTAGAAGCGCTAATCTGAATAATATACTCTGGGGAATTTTGCTCAGCATTTATATGTATAGGGTAAAAGGGATAATGTAATAATTATCATTGTTTTTCTTTTCTTTCATTTTCTTTTCTTTCATTGGGTTTCTGCTCAGCAGGATGACAGATTTCTAGGGAATCTGGCCATTTTGGCAGGATTTCCACATCCTCAACACTGCCTGACAACCTCCTTTGGAGCCAACCATTGCTTCTGCAGGAACAGCGTCCTCACTCAGCAACCATTTGGTCCATCAGCAGCTTTAAGCTCTTGGGATTTCCAGAAACTCTGCACCTACAGGCTTTTACCCATACTCCAAGCTGTTGTTATCCCTGACTTCAGCACTGGGGCACCCAGGCACATACAAATTTGACATGCCTACCCAGGGCAATACTCTGTTTTGAGGTGAATTTCTAGAGTTTCCCATGCTGATTCAAGGTCCATGTAGTTCTCACTGAAAAAGATGAACTGGTGCAGGGAAAGGATTTCTCTGCCTCTATAATTTCCACCTTGCCATCCTGAGCTGTGGAAAAACACTCTCTGTTTGTAGCCTGCAGGCCATCCTTGAATCCAAAATAACTCACTCTGATCTTGTCACAGAAGGGGCAGAACGGTAGAAAATCCAACCCACATTTATTAATGACCAAGCCTGTCAAACAGTGATACAGTTTGGTTCTAGGAGGTAAAAATACAAGCCTTCAGCTGCCGCTAGGTTTCTTTACGTTAAAATGAAATGAGTAATGAGCTTGAAGACGCTGGACTATACTGGATTTTATAAAAGGACAAGCACAGTGAAAGAGGCTTGTCAAACCAGTTGCTTAATAGGACACTAGCAGACTTCTTAGGTGTTAAAACCTAGGTGGAATAATGGGTTATTAGGTATTTAATGAGAAAAGTACCACGAAGAACAGCAGCCCCCCTCGCTTTTTGGGAGGATTGCCGGCTGCTAGCTCGAGCCTCTAGAACCACGTTTGGGTCAGGGTGACTGACGTTCACCCAGGGAAGCTCCTTGCTGGCGGAGCACCAAGGGCACTGCCAAAGAGCAAAGCTCCTCTACGGAGTGCAGGAAACTTTCAAGTCCCTTCCTACAGCCTTCCTTATGCCAAGGAATAAATTTGCAGCGTGGCAGTTCATCTCGATTATTTGCAGCATCTTTCCTCATTTTTCACACGCTCTTCAGAGAGTTTTGACAGGCAAATCTCCCTGCAGACACATCCTTCTTTTAATAGGTACTACTGCCTGCTTGCTGAGGTGGCAAACAACTGCTGCAGATGAAGGCCTTGAGTTAGCAGTTTCTGGTAGCACATGTGAATTTTGAACACAGAGGTATTCAGATTCTCATAAAGTTATGTTTTCTTTTCACCAATTCTTCCATAACAGCTCTAAAAATCCCCCATGGGTATGAAGCAAAGTGTAAAAGACTCCAGAGTGAAAATATTTAAGCATATAGAGGAAAATATGATTGTTTTCCAGGTGGATACCAAAAAACATTGAAGCCAGTGCTAAAATGTCTCTCTTTTTTTTCTTCTTCTTCTTTTTTGCACAGCCCAAGTTAAAGTCTGATTTCATTTTAAAACTCGATACTGAGGTGTTTTTTAACACAATTTTAACACAACTAAAATTTGTGTTCACTTGCTGATATATTTGTCGTGATTCTCCATGATGGGCAGCACAGCACAGGTTTTTTTGGTAAGTCAAAAGCAAAATAGCATCACGCTGCTCAATGTCTCTGACAAGGGAATATCATGAGTCATGGTGCCGTACGGGAAGTGTGGGCAGAGGAAGTTTGTGCAAAATGTGTAGAGATGCAAAAACAAATGGCCAACACGAGGGACCATTTGCTCATTCCCTTGTAGGCAAGAAAAAGGAAAAAAAAAAAGAAAAAAGAAAAGGAAGGAATTAAGGCAGCTCTGGGCATCAGAGCATGTTGTGCTTGGTTAAATCATGTCATCAGTCAGATCCTCTCCTTAGAGATGGATTAGCTCTATATTTATTCTATAAAAACTCAGCTGCACATCAGAACTGGGAATATTTTGGGGGCTCAAACTAGTTCTCACCTAGAACCATTCATTTTAACGTGAAGGACAGATTTCCATAGAACTCATTCAAACTCCCACTTGGAAGTTCGAGGACTGTCTGCTGTTAACTACAAAGTCTAGACCTACACTGGCACATTAATTTGGTCTCTACTGCTGCAAAGGGCTCTCAGCAAAATTTTGAGGGGCAGATTTTGAGGGGCAAAAGAAACACAGATTGACCCCAGATTCTCAGCGTTTGAAAATTCCCCTATTAACTTGTAAGCAAAGCAAGCACATCAAGATCACTAGGGTAGGATGATTCAAGACCTTCATGTCACTACACTTAGGTTTCAAATCGCTGCTTCACAAAGATTTTGCTATCAGTTATATAAAATTTATATAGTCAAATTCATCTCCAAAGAACTTCATAGCTGCAATGAGTGACATTACAGATGAGTTCAGTCTCTCGCAGGATTTGTGTTATTTGTGTTAAGCATTTGTGCTCGCAGCTCTTAGCATGATCAGGACTTCGTTTTGCTGCACTGTACCATAGGGAAAACACCATCTTCACGTTGAGTGATAGTTATAATTTACATTGTTACTTTTTTTCCCTTTTGCCTGTGGAAATGCACACCAATTATCTGCTGCACAGTGCCAAGGGAAATTGCCGCAGAATTATCATTTGTTATAGAAAGCTGATTAAATGAAGTTTCTGTGCTTCTTGCAGCAATGCAAAGAAAGTTGGCACATTTGTGAGCATACTGGAGCTGAGGCAGCCGTGGCAGATTGAACGGACAGGACAGATGGCAGCCAGCAAGCAAGTTTCTGACCTTGCCCCTCAGCTGCTGAGGGGTCCTGGTCTCGGCACTTCAGCGCTTCTTTTGCTTGTGGCACCCAACCTGGTGTTCAGCACACAAGGCTGCATGTCCTCTTCCCATAGTTCTGCTTTTGAAGCACAGTATCTGTATATGACTAGCGCTGGAAGAAATCTAGCAGGCAGGGCAAGTTTATAACACATCTGGTCTCCCCTTTTCCTTGTGAGTTTGTTTTAGCTTTCTGAATGGGAAGAGGCTTAGAAGCAAACATTAGTGTGGGTCACATTACTCTGAGTCTGTGTATCATCTTAGAACATGATTAAGGACATATTTCATCATAAAAAAATATTAGTTTTTCCAGCTAAATCATCCTGATGTTTTGTCCACAATCACAGTAGTATCCTGTACTTCCAATCTGCTGCAGTTCCTGTGTTCCTGCTGTCATGCTGTCATGGGTGCAATCCTAGCTTTTCTGGGAGCAATCAGTAGCTTGTCTTCTATGTTGCTTAATAGTGAGAAAACTGTATGCTGTATTACAGCAAAGCAAGTCACTGGATGAGGCCCTCCAATATTCCAGCTCCCACACTGCCTTGTGACAGGCATTTCCCTCTCTCTGAAGTGGATCTCTCCTCTTGCACTTGTTGTCTGTCTTACCTTGTCTTTAGGATGTACTGTTTGGTTTGCGTTGTAGCGAAACAGCAGCAAAGCAACAGCTAAGATGATTGCATCAGAAACTTGCATTTCATAAGGGTTAAAATGGGGTTTCTAGTTAGGCATTTCTCTTCAAAAATCTAGAAGAAAGTGAAGCAAATAGAGGATACAAGGGCTTGTAACTTGCTGTGCCACTGCAGCTCAGAGTGAAGCAGTCTCTCTAAAAATAGCCTAAAAATAAAAGCAATATCTCCTTTAATTGGACTGTCAGTGTTCTGCGTTTTACAAGAAATTTATGAAGGATTGTACATGCTGCAGGAAACTCCTAAATGCCAGTGATAAAAATATTACTAAAAAACTATACAATTTATTCATATAAATTTAGGATGATTCAAATTAATTTGTGTCCTCATGAAAACATTTCTTCGGTTTTTATACATGCAATACGTGGCGAGCAGTCTAACTGTCCCCTTTAATTAAAAACAAACCATCAGAAACATATGCACGTATGATTGTAATTATAGTAACTGAGGAAGGTGTCTTTTTCTTCTCTGCTACAAAAGTACATCGTATCATAAAAGACACATTTTCATCCCTGAATGCTGAGATGTGTTTATACAGACTAGAAGGACTCCCTCCATCTTCTCTAAACAGATTTTTAAAGCAAGGTTTTGAGAGAGGAAATCACTGAAATGCATAATTAATGTATGTACCCTAAAATGAGGAATTATTAAAAATGAGGTTGAAATTCTGACTATCCAGTCCCTACCAGTAAGCTTAAGCTGAATCCTGCACAGGTGAGCATGTCAGCAGGCACTGCCAGATTGTCAGCAGATTTTTCTGTTCTTAGCAAGTTATGGATATGCAATATGTACAGAGCTGCTGAATTTATTTATACATATATATATTTATGTGTGACCTGATTTCTCATCTTCAGAAAACAAACTGAAAGACATTACCATCCACATGCAGAAAGAAACAGAAGACTTGGGGCCACAGGAGAAAACAAGCCCCTCCCTAAGTCTATGGCTCCTGCAGAGCAAAGTGATATGTTTTAGACCCCAAAAGTTGTAGACAAACAAAACCTAACTTTAAAATACAGGAGAATTAAATGCCTAGGAAATAAGCCCCAAGACATCTACCCAAAAATGACCACTTGCATTTCACCAAGTCCAGAAAACCGGTGGCTAGCAAATATGTATAAAGTCTCTAAGCCATTTGATTCCAAAAATCAATTTATGATTCATTCCCCAACAACAGCACCAAACTGAAGGGTGGAGGGGTCATCTGTGTGGAGGGGAACATGTGGAGGGATCACCCCCCACTTCTGGAAAGCACTGAGACCTGGCAGTTGTGGGCAGTTAAACTGGTCAGTTAAAAGCAGATATAGCCCTTGGAAGGGCAGCACAGGGCGATAGTAGAAATAGAAGCCACTGCCACACATGGTCCCTGCCTGGTCAGTGAAAAAAGAAGCAAGACTGATCTATTTGTAGCTCTGCAAGCTCGGAAGATGAGAATCATCTTTAAATGCTTGCTTTATGGAGGGAAGATCACTCAGCTCAAGAAATGGATCTGAATTTGATGAGCTTTTCTGGATACTTGCCTTGGATAGAAAGCAGCTTTTGCTTCCCGTTTTATTTATAGCATAGGAACAGTAAACAGTGACTGCAAGTGGGAAGGGAAAGGAAGGAAAATAATCTTGCTAAAATACATAGCTCTGCTACCACAAGGAATAGGTCCATCACTCTTCTGCTTACCTAAGAGGATAGAGCCGCACTTTTTTCCCTGCATCACTACGTTTTTCTGCTTTCCTGGTGATTTTTGTGGTCTGTTAACAACAAGTAACTACTTTGGGGTATTTTTGCTTTCACATTTCTGTGCCATGGCCTCCTGTCGCTGTGCAAGCAAGAGCCTTCCTGCTGGATGAGCAGAATGGGAGCGGGAATGGCTCCCAATGAGCAAGCCACCCTGCATGTGTGCAGCCAAGTCCCAAGCATCAGAGGAACATTCACATGTCCCCCAGTGACTTTGCGTCAAAGATGTTAAAACTTGGGCTCCCATTTATCTCAAGATAATTGCAATAATTAAGGTGACCCTTAGCCAAAAAAAACCCACCAGCTCTCCTTACTTGTGCACTCTTAAAATATTTTGGTGCCTGGTATACATCCAAGAAGCAAAACAAGTCATCTAATTCTTCCGTTATTTTCAAGTGTGAGGAATTCAGCTATAAAGCCCATCTCTACATACATCTAAAAAGCCTATCTCTTTTTGCTTTATTTACAGAATCACAGAATTACACAATGGTTGAGGTTGGAAGGGACCTCTTGAGATCATCTAGTCCAACCCCCGTGCTCCAGCAGGGACATCTAGAGCACATGACACAGGGTGGCATCCAGGTGGCTTTTAAAGATCTCCAGAGAAGGAGACTCCACAACCTCTCTGGGCAGTCTCTACCAGGGTTCTGTCACCCTCACAGTAAAGATGTTCTTCTTCATAATGAGATTAAACTTCCTATGTTTCAACTTGTAGCTGTTACCCCTTGCCCTGTCAGAGGCCACCATGGAGAAGAACCTGGCCCCATTCTCCCTACATTCACTCCTCAGGTACTTGAACATGTTGATCAAATTTCCTCTCAATCTTCTCTTCTGCAGGCTAAACAGGCCCAGCTCGCTCAGTCTTTCCTCAGACGATAGATGCTCCAGCCCCTTAATCATCTTTGTGGCCCTACACTGGACCCTCTCTAGAAGCTCCATGTCTCTCTTGTACTGGGGAGCCCAGACCTGCACCCAATACTCCAGGTGTGGCCTCCTCAGAGCTGAGTAGAGGGGCAGGATCCCCTCCCTTGACCTGCTGACAACACTCCTCCTGATGCAGCCAGGATCCCATTGGCCTTCTTGGCCACAAAGGCACATTGCTGACTCATGGTTAACTTGTTGTCCAGGGTTTTAGGGTTGTGATCTTGACACTCATGGAGTGTTATTTTAAACAACTTGTGGAGATTTGTACAACATGTTTTAATTCTCCTGTAAATAAGGCTCATTGTTACTTCAGAGCATAAATTCATTAAAAAACAGATGACCATGTGATTTGCAAAGGCAAACATACCCGTATTTCCTGACCTACTGAGAAGTCACAGCCAAGTTCTGAGTTTTGGTCAGTATTTCCACTGAAATAACACAGGCCTTACTCTGTCCAATGGCCACACTGGCTTCATCTGTCTTTTAAGAATCCCATAGACCTTCTGCCTTAAGGTCCCTCTAACTTGCCATCATAGATCTGTCGAAAACTCCAGAGTTTCAGAATATTTATTAAGTTCAGTATCTTTAGCACTCTTTTCCATTTTCCTTATTCTAACAATTAAATAAATTTTTAAATAATTCAACTTAATATTTCTGAAAGAGCTAATTATAAAATAGCTAGGCTTAGCTAGGCTATTGGAATAACTTTTCTTTTAATACTCTCTTCAGAACTGCCTTTTTTTTTTCCCCAGAGCTTAGCTGTCTTTCTTTTAGTTTGTCTTTTTTTTTGACTTGCCAAAGCCTGAAACAACTGCTAATCCTGACCTTCAAGTTGTTGTATGTATTTCCTACTCTATTCACAAGAGTATCCTTATGAAGAGATGGGGAAAAATTTTCTCCAGCTTGCTATTTCCCTCCTTTCCATTAAAGCCAGTGTGATAAAAGCAATAGCAGACTGATCTACCTGCTTGTGAATTTGAAAGTGGCCTGAGCCAATCGAACTATATCGTAAGAGCGTTCTGTCATCCCTCAGCATCCCTTGTTTTTATAGCAACAATTCAAAATAATGAACTATCATTCATTCGAAAGGGTAATGAAAGCTTGAGGCCCTTCAAATTACAGCTTGCAGAGTTGATACGGAGATTCAATTAATGGATTGAGTAAATGATCTATTGTAGCTTTTCATATTAATACCTAAATCACTACCTTTCCACAGAATAAATCCACAAAGAAAGAAAAATAGAATAGTGAATAACTGTGGGTCTCCCTGTGTGAAAATGTATGGGAGTAAAGACACGTGAGAGATTTGTGTTCACTTACACATAGGCTCATCAAAATGAGCATGAGGGTATTCAGCTTTCATGAAACCTTGCTTCAAAAATGAATGAATATAAGGAAATAAGGAAAATCAATTAAAGTGTGGGAAAGTCCACTAGTTGACTCACTGGGAAAAACTGTTTAAAATAAAATGAGAGACTGACATTAAACAGGAAGCAATCAAAGAATAATGTGGTGGGTGGGCCTCGTTCTCCACTGTTATATTCATTTTGTTTCAGGGGATACTCAAGAACTAGAAAAAAACCTCCTTTACAGGGGAGCATTTGATTCAACATCTAGCATTAATAGATTTCACATCTTTTAAACAAGCAGTGAATTCAGCTAAATTGCATGATTCATGTTTGGTTTCAGTTTTATGAAGGTTTTGACATGTCATACAAGTTGCACGCATATCGGTATGCTTTACAAAAAAGAGAATTTAAAAGTTGTGATCCCTATCCTTGTCTCACCTATCTTCCAAAACCTGGTAACTCTCTTTCTGAAGAGAGTTCTCACATGCCTTAGACTATTAATGCCAGTTTATTATTTTTTTAATAAAAACAAAGTTGTGTTAATTTATTAACGTCAACTGCTTCTCTCCTACTCTGGGGGAAACTGTTAAAAGCTGAGAAATTAAATAATGCCTAGGTCCTTCTCAATGGAAAGCAATCATGAATTCAAAAAAAAATGTCCCTTATCTTAAAATGCTAGAGAAAATAACAGTGTAATGAGAAGTATGTTGTTCCAGCAAAGCAGTAAAAGCTGTCTCAAAATTATCATCAGGAAGGCTGGTTAGGTAGAATATTCTCTCATTCTTCCCCAAATGACTACAGACCATTCCATTAATTTCAATACTAGCATAAGGTCACTGTTGGGTAGAAAAGCTACATTCTGCATGGACTAGACCTTGCGTAGCAGCCTGGCGATCTGAGAGCTTCTGCTGAAGCACCCTCCTGATAGCTCTGAGCCTCATTGCTGGCTGCGTGCTGAATTTATGCACTGAATACAGTGAAGTAGTTGTAATTTGCTCAGCAAAGAAGAGAAAGAAGCGATGACCCTCTTCTACATCTACACCACAGCAATGCCCTGGGAAGAGGAACAGAGTGGGTGAGTTTTTAGTTTTTCAGAGGAAAGTTTTACTGCACTGCAGTAGTTTGAGAGTAGCTTCACAGATACTTAGAGCAGGAGCAGGAAAGGGCTGCTCAGCTGGTGCAAGGCAGCTCATGCAGCCCCTGCTGGGCATGCGGGCGCAAGGCGGGCACTCAGCGAGCTCGCCATGCAGGCGAGCCGGCCTCACGTGCCGCAGCTCTGGTTGCTCTGGTTGTTTCTAATGTCACTGCCAAGAACCAACAATGCTTAAGCCCTTTAGTACTGCATCATCACTCACAACTATTGCCCTCTAGCATGCTTTAAAATGCATGAGCAGGATTTTTGCTGGAACCACAGGGCATGTGTGTTTTTCAGTGTCTCTTGGGATATATGCTTTTATTAGCTTTTGAGGAACATCTTGCTTTGTGAACAGAGCATACTGAATTTTAGACAGTGCTTAGTTTTTGCAGAAATCTGTTAAGCAGGTATGGATCCATCCATAAGAAAATGTTTGTTTTTGTGCAAATGAGTTTTATGCATGCTGGAAAGGAATCCAGGGAGCCCAAGGAAAGAAGTGGTTGAGCATGATGACAGTACTTCAGGTAATATTTTAGGTACTTAGAGCTCATTCACTGAATGCTTTAGAGATATGGACAATAATCTTAAATAGTCTATGAGACACAGTTTCACAAGGTTTAAAGAACCCATAGTAGCTTGTACAGGATAATTCTGTACTGGCTGCTATTCCTCAAGTCTGGTGGCTCTGTGCCCAGATGTATTTTAGTGCTGCTATACAACGGGGAGGTGATAAAGGCAAGGATTACCAAGTCCTTTCAAGTCTTGACTAAACCACAAGGCAGCAGAACAAAATTATTATGATTTAATTCCAGTATATGATAGCATTTAAATCATGGGTTTGGTGTTATATCTATGAATAATGCAGATTTATTTAAAGGAAGGGAAGCAGACTAGATTATTTAAAAGATACTGACTGCCAGGGCTGAATATATATATTTTTTCCCAAATATCTTCATCTGTTAACAGGTCTGTTACCAGAAGCACAAGGAAACACTAGTTTTGTTATTTATTACGAATGACAGGCCAAGTTACTCTCTGTCAGCAGATCCAATCATCTGACCCACAAGAGGTGATGGAAAATGCTTCTGCAGACATCACTACATGGCAGCTTTCTATCAACAAGAAATCCCGTATCTAAAAACTGCAGAAGAGATCTAATTTATCTGAGTGCTCCCCACCCTCAGTTGGAGAGAAGAACAGTGGGAAGACATTGGCTTGCTGGATTCTGCAGGTTATTGACCTGCCTGGCGAGGGCCTTTCCAAGAGCTACTTTGGAGGAGTAACTTGCTGCTTGTGGACAAGGACGGGGAGCATCTCTGCAGAGAGGTTGGTCGGTCTGAGGAGGATGGTTGTCTTCTACCTTCTAACCACTGTTGGTAGCCACGGGTGACAATCTCTATCCTTGACTGAATCCACCCTGAATAGAATACCAGGAGTACAAAGTGAGCTATAGAGCAGCTTTTGGTTTCTTTAGCAAGCTGTGCAGGAACAAATAATTCAATAGTCTGTCACCACCATTTTTTTTTTTTTTTTGTTCACTACTGTTTTCTTAAAAGAAGAAGGGAAGATTTTTCCTCTCTGTTTCCTCTTAAACTTCGGCAGTTTCAGCCTGGAGAGACCATGACTGATCTCTTACTAAACAGAAGTAGGCAGATCAGATTTGCTAATGTGGGGCAGCTATCCTCCTCAATCCCTTTTTTTTTTTTTATGTATGAACTGAACCAAAGGAAAAAACATGGGTATTAACTGGCAGCCAGGTATGACCAAATATGTCTCACCCCAAACATTTCCTACATTCAAGAGGACATTATCAGTGAAGGAGGATAAAACATTTTGCTTTATTTAGAGCTGGATATTTTGGCAATAACACATTATAGCTCTTTGGGGATGTTTTGACATTACTATAGAGACTAGGAAGAAATGTTACATGATATACAACATAGCACCAGCATTATTTTCGTTCAAAGCATTTTATTTCAGCCAATCCTTTTAGCCTTTATTCCATTGCTGATAGAAAATCAGAGTCACTGCTTATGAATACATTTTTCTTACCATGAAATTTGCTACTCTGAAGAAAACATTCCTACTACTTCTCTCTCTCTGTCTCTTTGCAGCTCTTCAGTAAACTCACATACTTCATTTACTGTTTTGTTATAGCTTTAAAGAAACACTAGAGGTATTCATATAGATATACATAGGCTTATGTGCTTTCTGCTAATATTTTTAAGTGACATTGCCCTTCCAAATAGGAGGAGGAATGAAAGAGCACTGGTGCTGCAAGCAATAGCAGCAACAGTGACCACAGTGTGCCCCCTTTTTTGTGCACTGAGTGGAGGATTTGGAAAAAAGAAAGGCAAACAGGAAGGTGGGAAGAATTTAACAGCTGCCAGGGAGCTATCAGGGAGTTGGAGTGCACCCTGGCACTGCTGCCAAATCGTTCATGGCAGCACTGGCAGCGTGAGCATGCTGCCAAATGCCATTTGTTACAAATGTCTTGTCAAAGCACTGTTTAACAATGTTTGCTGGTTTGCAACACTATTCTAATGAAGGGTAGAGGTGGAAAATAAGTCATTCATCTCCATTGACTTTCATGTGTGTGACAGCAGAGATACTCCAAGAGATACCACCACTGCTGCAGTACACCTAGTTTTTCAGGGGCTGGTACTCTAATCTCTACTAACCACCCTTAGAAATAGCTCTTGGCAGGGCAAGAAAATAGTGTAGGCTCTGGTCACCCAAGATAATTAAAGTGATTATTTGTTTTGTAATTGTCTAATCGAGCAATAAAGACATGTTCGGCATGTTGGTTTAGCATGTTGGTTTAGCATTCTGCTTTGGTGCTATGTTTCAGGACATACTTGGCATCCTGGCACATAATGCAGGAAACACTATCCTAATCAGTTGGGTGGTTTCATTTTGAGATTTTCTTTTCTTTCTTATTCATTTTTGGAAAAATCATCTATTTATGATTTCATGATGCATTTATTTATGGATAAAGACTCAGGGGGAGCTGAGTCTTTTTCCAAGATGAACACAGTTAATTGAAAAAAGGGCAAGAATTTATTTCTTCCTATTGATTCTTTGGTGCAAGTTCCTATGACTTTTCTGATGAAGTTTGCTAATCTATCTTCCTCTGAACCGTATGCTGTTTCCTAGCATAAATCGTCACTTTCTCAAGGTTTACTAGGTGGCTCTTTGCTGGCTTACACTTCAATTAAGAGCATCCTTTGAAAGACTTTTCCTCATGAAAGAGAAATAGAATACTATCTTTGTTAAAAAAAAAAAAAAAAAAAAAAAAAAAAAAAGTATATGCTTTTAGTGACATGGAACCTTTAGTACATACTAAATCTGAGTCCACAAGTAACCTAAATATCAGTTCTGTCTTTGGCTACAAGACACTGACTTGAAATTAAATCTAGGTAGAGAGGATAAAATGGGAGCATTGCTCTTTTAGAAGCGTGGTACATAATTTAACAGAGGTAAGAGGGCTGAAACTACTGAAACAAATGTACATAGGTTTAATGGCAACAGGAAACCTTCCTGACTGTAATTTGTTCAGGCAGATTCTAAAACCAAGGAAAGCAGTCATTTCCAAATTGTGACAAATAGTCTTGCCAACCAGGAATGTAGAGAACTGGATGGGGAAAAAAAGTGCTGATCCTGATCAGCCTACATTTTTACATCTAAAAAGTTTGCATCCAATAAAGATACCAGTGACTTACAAGGCTATAAATCTCCTGAGTGATTTGGATGGAGTCTTTCTACATGCCAAGGCTGAGAAGCTCAAGTAATTGCTGATATCGCCATCAGGCAAACTCATCTATTTAATAGTGTGTCTTACCATTTCTTATCTCTCCCTTATTATTTGTGCCTGTAGTTGCGGTTGTCCCTCACTGAAGTGAGCTCACAACAGTAAAGTCATATGAGTGCAAAGACAGGCACAAAGGTCAGTATCTTGATTTATTATTATCTTATTGTCTTGATAGTGCTATCAGATATCTATAAGTATACTCATATCTTCATGGGAATACGCAAAAAATTTTTTGGAAATGTCAGTTGGAAAAAAAGAAAGTGGGGAAAGATGGCAAGTCATTTATGCAATGTCGTGTAATTGCAAATATTTTGAGAGAAGGCAGAAAGCAAAAAAAGGAGTTAATTTAACTTTGATGCTTTTAATAGTATCTTGGCTCTAATTCTGTGGTCTCAAACCTAATTTAAGTGCAGCTGCAGCCTGCTTCTGAAAAGCATCATTCTGCTATGTCTCTGTATGTGGAATGGCATCTCTCCAGCTGCCTACCCTCTTCCTCACCTGCTTTTTTTTTCTTTTTTTTTTCTGACCAAGGGAAAGTTAGATCTGCTCTTCTGCCAGATGAAAATAATCATTTGTGGTGGCCTCTTTGGAGTCAGCTCGTGAAGCCCCCAACAACACCTGAGGGCAGGATGAGGCCGAGGGAGCCTTTTGCTGGAGGACCAGTGCAGCTTTTGCTGAGCTGAAGGCACCAAGTAGTTGGGCCTCCGTCACGACGGGGCAAGGAGGAAACATGAAAGAGATGGCATTGATTGGGAATGTGCTCTTTATAAAGTTACCTCCCAACTGAGATCATGTAGGAGGAATAAAATAACATGGTATTTAGGTCATTTGCTGAAACAGGTTTTCTCCTCTTTTCTCAGAAAAAAAAAATAGAAGTCCAGTTTCTTGGACAGATAAGAGATTATCAAGGGCAGAAAAATTACAGGATGAAGTGAAACACATCCATCTGGTGTCTGCTGTCAGCAGAAGTGCAATGCTAAAAAGGGTACAGTGTTACAGGCACAAGGGCGTAAGGTCAAAACTGGGTGAAAAGAAATTGGTTAACAACAAGATAATGTAACACAGAAGAATGAGTCTACCAGTGAGCTGGGGCTGTGGGAACAGCAGGCCTGGCTTGTACGAAGAGGGGAAAAGCACAAGGAAAGAAGCTGAAGAGTTCCTTTCTCTGTAGAAAAGAGGTAAGTCCAAGAAGTAGAGATTCAACAGACTAGTAAGCATTAAAAGTCTCTAAATGGCTAATATTTTCAGAACATCAATCGTCCACATCTTAGGACAAGATTAATACTTGCATTTACACGTGCATGCACATTAATTTTTTTTGAAAAAATACGTGAATCCATCAATCAATTTCTCTATAAAGAAAAAAGGGCAACAGTAAGTGCCACACCACATTTGCTGACCCATTTAATTCCCAGAGTTTTACAGTAGTGAAAGAAATAACAACACTCTAAATTTTATTAACTGTAGTGGAAGTGATTTATTTGTTGGAGTATCACAACTGCCAGTGTTTGCAATGCCTTAGAGAAATGACCATGTTTTTACTACCCCCTGTCGCAATATCCTCGGTGCACAACAGGACACTTGCGTAAGACTTCACAGAATTGGAATTTCTTCTGCCCTTACTCTAATTTAAAAGTCAATTTAGGATATACTGCAAAATTCATTTACTTAGATATACCTTGGGGGAGACAAAAAATGTGATGTGAATACACTGTGCTGTGGATTTTTAAAGGGTAGTGGATGAAGGTTTCCTAGGATCCAAGGTAAGAAGTGCCCACCCTGTGGGTTTGAACCTTTCATGAAGCACAGCTACAGCATCCCATCAATCCTGCTGTTTCTTAGAAAGTTGTGGTTTAATTTTCCCTTTTCTGTATAATTACATGCTTTGCTCTTTGGACAGCCTGAGAAGAAGAGCACTCTAAAAAGTCACCAACATTTAAACCACAGCAGTTTGGTTCAAAATCAGCTTGAATTATTCTGACCTGAAGTCCATATCCTCCCCACTCCCCCGGCTATGTGTGATGTATCTGTCATGCCATGTGAGCCGGGGATGCTCAGCACTGTAGCTCCTCTAACAGCAAATTCACTCCAAGCACCACACTGCTAAGTAGTGTGCTAAGTAGATTAGTTGCTTAATGACAGAGCATCATTATAGTTCACCTTAGCAGCTTCAGGAAACTAAGCATGTGAGCAAAAGGCTGTATCTGCCTTGCAAAACAAAAGCAATACCATAGCCAGTTTGAAAACTGTAGGTACTTCCAACTGAACAGCATTACCGACAGACCATTTTATCAGAACTAGATATCACAGATTACTTTTTACCTGCATAATTCATCTTAATCCTTGAGTCATAAATTTGCCAGTCATCCTTAGTAGATTAAAAGAGTTAGCCAAAGTATTCCTATCAGACTGTTACAGAAGAATAGGCATAAATGCAGGGTAGCACTGCGTTGGTATTTTTGTCATACTCCTGTCGAGGTTTATTGAGTTTTTAGTATTACTACCTCATTTTCTTTGGGAGGTGTTTTGAAGGAAGAAGGGGAGATAGATCCCAGAAACCTTGTATATGATAAGTATCTCGATCTTATTCCACAGAAGAGACTCTGTGACTTCTAATTCATACAAATCATCATACAATTTTTCTGAAGATTCTTAAGCTTTATTCCTCTTGCAGATTTTCTGCCTCTCAAGGAATCATTCAGAATTTCTTTGACTGGCACCTTTATTACCATAGATTGGCCCCAATATTGCCATTACATTAAAATACTCCAATACATCCCCTAACAATCTTCTCAGAAAGACAAAATTGCAAAATGCTTGGCGAAAGACTTGACTTCAGTGACTATTTTGAGTTTTCTAATGGTAGTGAAGAATAAATAATGCCGTTCTTCTTCCATCATAATTCATCCTTTCTCTTACCTGGAAATTGCCACAATATCATCAGTAAGGGTTTGTCCAGCAGCCTGCATGCAGCACGTGGCATTACAGAAGCTCATGTGAACTGAACTGCTAGTAAAATTTTTCAGGTACTTCACAAAAACTTCTTCAGTGTGGGGTGCAGCCCCATCTGTATCAAAAGTTATAAAACCAGTAAATTTACTGGGGAATGATATTTCCCCTCCACACAAACATATCAGGAATTGTGGATAAGAAACACAGAAAATCAATGTTTGCTACTGGAGTGCATGTTTGCTACTCAAGCAATGTTTGCTACTCGAAACTTCAATGCTGAGCAGAGCCAGCTCATGGTCTGTGTCCTAGTCTGTCCACTCAGATGATTCCAGCCTGGACATCATGTCTTTCCTAGAGGATTTCCTGGCTACAACCCTTCCTGCACTCAGCTATTAGCTAGCTGTACCTAATTGCACACATTTAGGACAAGCACAAGGATGGAGAACTTCCTCATCCCCTCCATGCCCCCTCTTTTGGAAAGACACAGAGCACTGCGGTATCTGTGGGTTGATCTCACTTCAAGAAGGGTCTGGGACTTCACTCTAGACTGGATTTTGTTCGCTCTGCATGAGAAATACTTCTGATCAAAAAGTGTGGCAGGAATCCAGAAAATCCTGATGGAATAGTGAGGCCTGGAAGAGCTGCTGCAGGACTTGTTCCCATAAATGCAAATGGCATTTGCAGTTACGTGCTGTATTTAAAATCTCACTTATCCTAGTGGTAATCAAACTCCTATTGATATAATACATCAAAAGATAAAATTTCCAACCAAGAGTAAAAAGTCCTGGGCCTTGTCCAACTGATTGGACAACTTTTTTTTTCTCTTTTTCCATCTGCTCTTCAATGAGCAGATGAAAAAGAGCACACTTCCTGGAAGGGGTTTAGGACCTCTCATTTCTCTCCATCTGTACAACCTGATGATGTCTTTACAATACACTGTTGGAATTGCTTTCTCCTGAATGATGACCTGAATTTAAAATTAACATCTTCTCATATTTTGCAAAGGTTCAAATATATTTCAGGTGGAGAAAGTCTGCATAATACAAATGTCCAGAAAAATACTCAGACCTTTTTTTGGATTCTATATTAAAACTGCATTTCACATTTTCTGGAGCCAATCTTTTATTGCCTTTACTTGGCGGGAAGGCTGGTCACTGCAAAAATGTGACCACACTCTCTTTAGCTTTGCACTTCCCTTAATCTTATCAGATCTTCTCTGAGCCTGTTCTGGGGTAACTCCTCAGCCTTTTATGCATATTGAAAGGATTTCACAAACTATTCCAAATGGAGACTCTGTGAATAGCTATCCAAAAGTGATAAAATGGGTATGAGAATATCTATCCTGTTATTACGCAAAAAAAAATCAGAGAGGGTATACCTGCACAGCTGGGTGCAAGCAAGGTTGAGCGTCTTTTTCCTGCCCTCTGAACAGGTCACAAGGTGTGTAGCCATCGTAGTGCAATACCAAGCCCAAACTGCTATCCCCTGCCCCTCAGCAAGGCGTGTGGAAAGGTGCTGCATTTTAGGTAAACCTCCTGTGGGCTGCGTCTACCTGCAAAAGACTGTGGAGCCTCGCAGTCTGAGAAATCCTCCATATGTATAGGATCGTGTCTTCACTTCACAAAAACTTTAGCTCTTTGGCATATAAATATTACAGGACAGATACAGGACAGAATATCACAGAAGCACCACTTTTGCAAGCAGGTCTTGGCTAGCAAACAGAGATAAGGGATGGATAAACCCTTCCAGATTGCCATTACCCATTTAAGTTGCATTGGAATAGGAAAACAAATGACACTGACTTGTTGAAAATATTTGTCTCCATCACACACACACAGTCTTGCTAGGTTGGCTTGGCCCAGGGAACCTCGCTGTATGTTCAACTGGCTTCCTAATAATGCTGTGTTAGTAAAATACTCATGCGACAGGAGCATATGTTACAGTTAAGTCCCTTATTTCCAGATTCTTACATTTTCTCTGTCCCAAAGCATGAATATAACTGAATAATGCCTCTAGGTTGTGGGCCTCCAGTTTTTCACATCAGAATAACATTTTATGTAATCAGAGGCAAGTAAATAATTCATGGAAAAGAACAGATATTGTTGGTTGTTTTTTTCTTTATTTTTGTTAATATCAATCCCACATTCATATGTCAACCCCACTGAACTGCTCTGCTGTGCACACTTATCGATTTATGTGAGCTTGTTGGTGGTGACAGTTATTTTGTGAACTTCAACATTCACAATTTCAGCTGTGTTGGTTAGCTTGGATTGATTACATAAATGACAAGATATGGTCATGGATGGAATGACCAGCTGGATAGATGAGGGGAGAGCGGTGGATGTCGTCTATCTCAACTTCACCAAGGCTTTTGACACCATCCCTCACAACATCCTCCTGGGCAAGCTCCAGAAGTGTGGGATAGATGAGTGCACAGTGAGGTGGATTAGGAACTGGCTGGATGGCAGGGCCCAGAGGGTGGGGATCAGCGGTGCAGAGTCTAGTTGGAGGCCTGTAGCTAGTAGTATCCCCCAGGGGTCAGTCCTTGGTCCAGTCCTGTTCAATTTATTCATCAATGACCTGGATGAAGGCACAGAGTGCTCCCTCAGCAAGTTTGCTGATGATACCAAACTGGGAGGAGTAGCTGATACCCCAGAGGTCTGCGCTGCCATCCAGAGGGACCTGGGCAGTCTGGACAACTGGGCGGTGAAAAACCTCATGCAATTCAACAAGGCCAAGTGCAAGGTCCTGTACCTGGGGAGGAATAACCCCAGACACCAGTACAGACTGGGGACTGACCTTCTGGAAAGCAGCTCTGCAGAGAGGGACATGGGTGTCATGGTGGATGACAAGTTGACCATGAGGCAGCAGTGTGCCCTCGTGGCCAAGAAGGCCAATGGGATCCTGGGGTGCGTTAAGAAGAACGTCTCCAGCAGGTCGAGGGAGGTGATCCTGCCCCTCTACTCAGCCCTGGTGAGGCCGCATCTGGAGTATTGTGTCCAGTTCTGGGCTCCACAGTACAAGTGGGATGTGGAGCTGCTGGAGAGAGTCCAGCGCAGGGCTACAAGGATGATCAGGGGCCTGGAACATCTGCCCTATGAGGAGAGGCTGAGGGAGCTGGGCCTGTTCAGCCTGGAGAAGAGAAGGCTGAGAGGGGATCTAATCAGTGTCTATAAGTACCTCAAGGGAGGGAGTGAGGAGGATGGTGCTGGCTTCTTTTCACTGGTGGCCACTGACAGAACTAGAGGTAATGGCCACACACTGAAACACCAAAAGTTCCACAGGAGCTTAAGGAAAAAAATTCTTAACAGTGAGGGTGACAGAGCGCTGGAACAGGCTGCCCAGAGAGGTTGTGGAGTCTCCTTCTCTGGAGATCTTCAAAACCCGCTTGGACGCAGTCCTGTGCCACGTGCTCTAGGTGACCCTGCATGTGCAGGGGGGTTGGGCTAGATGACCTCTAGAGGTCCCTTCCAACCTTAAGCATTCTATGATTCTATGATATTTTTCTTGGTTGAATGTAACTCTCAGCAATAAGGGACACAAACCAAATATGAGGATTTGGAAATTCTCGAGTATTAGTAGATTAGAGATGTAAAAAACAATAAAAATATGTTTCAACTATCTGAGGTGTTCCTTTCAGAGTCATAAGGATTGTATTCAAGACATCATTCTTTGTAAAATACTTAGAAAGTTTATTGCAATGTCAACCCAACAGCCATCAGCCTGCAGAAATTCAAGCTTCTGGGCTTTCTCAATGAGTGAAAAGGAGAACAGACCACATGCCCCTGTCAGCTGCTGGGTTAGCATCAGCGTGCCATTTTGCTCTGGTTTCCTTCCAGAATATGAGTGTTTGGAATGGGTGTATAACTGAGGTCCCAAAAGGGCTTCTAAAAATAGTGCTTTTTTTTCAGAAAAATTTATCTTTTTTCTTTCGTAGTTAATTGAGACACCACTATCTACTTGTAACCACAAAAAAAAAAAAACCACTGTTAAATGCTAAAGTTTGTCAGGGCAGGAAGATTATAGCAGAACTTGAGCCAAATTTGTACTTATAAAGGAATACTGAAGACATACTGAATTTGGCTGGTAGTACAACTTTGACATTTGAGTGAAAAGATTAAGATGCAATTTGCTGCCTGAATGAAGATGACTTTTCTCTTGCCTTATTTACCCAAAACAGTTGCATGTCTCTGCAGAGCCCCAGCTGCTGGAGCATAAGACACACTTTTGTCTGGCTCCCAGAGAAAGTGAGACAGCATGAATCCCAGTGTGACAGGCAACGCTTGAATTAGGCAGTGCACTGCACCTAGCAAAATATCTTTGTAGCTTAAGACAGCCATAGTTATGATCATATTCAGCGCCACTGAAAAATGCTATGGCATTGGAATGGGGGGGAAAAAAAAACCTAAATATCCTTCCTTGCTCTCACCCCACTCTCTTTCACTGTCATTTTTACTAAAACTAATAGATTGCTGTACTTTGAATTGCTGCTAAGGTGGGGGTTTTTTTCATCATTTTTGTGCTTGTGACATTCCAGTAAATAACATAGACAAAATGTTATTCTCTCCTTATATAATCTATGTAGTCATAATAACATACATTATATTTGATTGAACACATGAAAGATTTTTTCATTAAGAAAACATCTAAAACAAACATCTTTGTTTTCTCTAACTGTATCCTATCAACAAGTGAACATCTCCCTTGCCTATATAAAAACCCTGTGGGCTGTTTTCTTCCCTCATTTACTATTGGTTTTACTGAGAACAGGGTTTGATCCAACCGGTTGAAACTGAAGTTATTCCAAAGATTCGGGTAAGCTTGCTTCCTGATTAACTGGTGCTGACTCTGGCCCAATATTGCTGCAGCTCTCAAAGATCAGGGCCTCCTGCTGCCCAGCACATCACAAGCACATGACAAGCAAGTGGCCACCAGCTTGAACAGTGTCAAATGTATGTAGTATAAAACAGAAGGCAACAGGTAGAGGCAGCTGATGATATGGTTGGAGGAAACATTTAGCCTAGGCTGGTCAGCTTGAAGACCTCCCTCTCCAACAGCCGATAGTGACTGCACCTAGTGCTAATATGCAGACTTATCTGCTGCCTTTCTGGAATAGAACATGTATTCAGCTCCAAACACAAATCCAACGCATGTTTGCACTTCTGAGCAGAAACGCAATCAGAGCAGCATGATTTTTAAAAGCTGGGCAGTAAAAAGTTAACTGATAAGGCAGCAAAACATCAAAAAAAGTAATGTGGGGGAAAGAAATTGGAACAGGCAAACCATGACACAACTGTTTGAGTTCCTTAGTGGAACTCAGGTAATATGTTTCATCCAAAATACATGCATTTTCTTTATAAACTATCAGAGATTATTGGAAAGCTGACAACATATTTTCGCAGGTAACAAAACACATCTTATTTTGACAAGGAAATCGCCGAACTGATTGTATCCTATTGAGCAAGGAAATAAACTTCTATTTTTTCTTTGTTTTTGGCTCCAGTTTATCTGGTGAAATGCTTATTTGGATTCTGCTTTCAGTAATACTAGACAAAGTCTACAGAAGAACATAAAGTCTCAGTCTGAATTTCTGTCCAGATATAAAAGAGGGATCCTGAAGAATGCCAATATAAAAGAAATGCTTTTTTTTTTTTTTTTTTTTTTTTTTTTTTTTTTTGCTGAAGGGAATCACAGAATGGTTAAGGTTGGAAGGGATCTCTAGAGATCATCTATTCCAACCCCCCTGCTCAAGCAGGGACACCTAGAGCATCTCAAGGTGACACCTAGTAGCACCTCAATGCTACTCACCGTTTACCCTCAGTCCTACTCCCCCTGTTTACCCTCGGTCCTACTCCTCCCATTTACTCTCAGGCCCACTACCATTGTTTACCCTCAGTGTTACTCCCAGTGTTTACCCTCAGTGCTGCTCCCCGTTTACCCTGAGTACTACTCCCCCTCTTTACCCTGGGTGCTACTCCCTCTGCTTATCCTCAGTGCTACTCCCTCTGTTTACCCTTGGGCCTACTCCCTCTTGTTTACTCTCAGTCCTACCCCCCTGTTTACCCTCGGTCCTACTCCCCTTGCTTAGTCTCAGTCCTACTGCCCCATTTCACCCTCAGCCCTACTCCTCCTGTTTACTCGCAGTGCTACTCCCCCTGTTTAGCCTGGGTCCTGCTCCCTTTGTTTACCCTCGGTCCTACTCCCCCTTTTTACCCTCAGTACTACTCCTGCTGTTTACCCTCAGTGCTACCTCCCCCGTTTGCCCTCAGTTCTGCTTCTGTTGTTTACCCTCTGTCCTACTCCCCTTGCTTACAATCGTGTCTAATCCCCGTTTACCCTCGGTTCTGCTCCCCCTTTTTACCCTTACTCCTACTCCCCACAGAATCACAGAATGGTTAATGTTGGAAGGGACCTCTAGGGGTCATCTAGTCCAACCCCTCTGCTCAAACAGGGACACCTAGAGCATGTGGCACAGGGTGGCATCCAGGCCGGTTTTGAAGATCTCCAAAGAAGGAGACTCCACAACTTCTCTGGGCAGTCTGTTCCAGGGCTCAGTCACCCTCACAGCAAAGTTGTTCTCCCTCACATGGAGGTGGAATTTCCTGTGTTTCAATTTTTACCCATTACCCCTTGTCCTGTCACTGGCCACCACCGAGAAGAGTTTGGCCCCATCCTCCCCTAAGGTACTTGCACGTGTTGATCTGATCTCCTCTCAATCTTCTCTTCTGCAGGCTAAACAGGCCCAGCTCGCTCAGTCTTTCCTCAGATGATAGATGCTCCAGCCCCTTAATCACATTCGTGGCCCTACGCTGGACCCTCTTTAGAAGCTCCATGTCTCTCTTGCACTGGGGAGCCCAGACCTGCACCCAGTACACCTGGTGCGGCCTCACCAGAGCTGAGTAGAGGGGCAGGATCCCCTCCCTCGACCTACTGACAACACTCCTGATGCAGGCCAGGATCTCATTGGCCTTCTTGGCCACAAGGGCACATTGCTGCCTTATGGTTAACTTGTTGTCAACCAGGACTCCCAAATCCCTTTCCATGGAGCTGTCTTCCTGCAGGTCAACCCCTGATTTGTACTGGTGCCTGGGCTTTTTCTTGTCAAACCTCATGAGGTTCCTCTCTGTCCAACTCACCATCCTGTTTAGATCTCTCTAAAAGCTGACGGAACATGGTCCTACAGAACTGCAGAGCTCTTCATCCCTTCCTTACTCTGTCAAGGGAGGGATAAGATAATCTCTGTGTAGTATTAATAAGGAAAGCAGGCTAAGCACCACAAAAATAAACTGTGGAAGAGAAATTGCTTTTCAGCAGCAAAAGATGAATATAGAGTAATAAAAAAAAAAGCTAGAAAAAAAATCTAAAAGAAATTTATATAATATGTCAAAATCAATCACTTAACTACAGTAACTTACCATTCAGAATTCAATAGTTCGCATAAGAACTCTCTGAACTTATCATTTAAAAGATATGAAATAAGGAGATATATCACATGATCTTATGGAACCATGTCACCCCATGGCAGATTGGCTCAGGGGACAGAACATGTGATATATAATTTTGCAGGGGTTGTTTGGCATGCTGCTATCATGTCATATGGGCTTTTGTGAAATTTGTGGAGTGATCTCAGTTTGTTCCTCACACTAATATTCCTGACACTAAAACCATTACACACCATTAGCTGGGACATTGGTGGCAACAGGAGGGGTGACATGGCCGGGAGCAATAACTCTCTTCCCTGGTATCAAGGAAGAGTCACGCTGCCACTGTGGTGGCAGGGAAAAGCTTAACTTGTGACCTCTCATGGCACTCCTGTTCTGTTGATTTAAATAAGATCAGATCCTTCCAGCCCATTAGTCTTTTATGGTTCCTGAGTACTGAAAATTAAACATATTAAAACTTAAAGAGAAAAAAATCCTACCTCCTACGTGTGTGCCTTGGGTATATTCAGGAGTATTAATATTTTATCTAGCAAACTGATTGCAATATGCAAAGAGACCCCTTCTGCGATCTGATCATTTGTGCCTGCAGTGCTGAGAAATACAGCTGAACAGGCGAAGTGAGATTAAACATTTACAAAACTGGGCAATCTGCAGTCAGTGAAGGAACTCAGAAATGAAGGGAGTTAAGCCATAAACATGTTCAATCTACTTGTAGCAGCTGATGCCCACACATGCCCACAGCAATTTTCCTCTCTCCTGCTATTAAACAGGCATCCTCGATCTACTTAGTCATTTAATGTCCCAGATCTTCAGATGGCATTAATTCATATACTTCCAATAGCATCACTGTTATTTTAATTTACAGCATCTGAGGAGTTACATAATCTTTCAATAGTAAATGGAAAAGTTATTTATCTTAGAAATCTTTTTAATCACACTACTACTGACTGATACTTGCAGCAGATCACAAAATAATCTTAAACATTATGTTCACACTGAACCTAATGATTTTTGTAAGATATTTGTACAACTAGAGGAAATAGTTTGACTCTGTTTCCTTGGCATATAATGTGCAAATGACAGTTCACATCCTCAAATACCCTGCAGACATTTTTCCCTTACATAAAAAACTCAAAGGATGATTTGATCTAACTAATTTTACTGTGTTTCTTTTACAGCACACTAGTACACAGTAGGACTGATGCTCTATTGCAGTTTATTCAAGTTGATTAGAGGTATTTTTGGTCCCAAGAACACACAAAGTCTGCACAATACAACTTCAAGGTCTCTTTAATAATGTCATATGTACGTATGTACTTTAGAAAAAAAATTTTGTACTTTGCATGGATGTAAGAGATGAGTCAGTCACGGTTTATTGGTAGCTGCTGGAAGGGCCTTTTGAAGGCATTCTGGTAGTGCTATGGTATTCATGGGTTTGAAACCAACAAAATCAGAAAACTTAATATTTGACAGCCCTGTGGATAATTGCAGTTTCTTGTACCTCAATCAGAAAGCTATCGCTTCCAATCAAGAGAGGGCAAATGCAGCTTGGGTTCAGTGTCAGCTGCATCACTAGCCCTGCCTACAACAAACAGTGCAGAGGGCTGCCCATGCCACCCACTGGCGTCCCAGCTTCTCAGAGGCTTTCACTGGAATCCATTCAATCATCTGGATGCTTCAATAGAGAAAATTTCTATTTGTGCAACACATGGGCTACACTCTCCCTTTTGCATATACAGTTTCAGCACATACAGCAATAGCTGGGACAACATGCATATTCATCAGATGAATAGCTTTTGTTTATTCCATCTATTTTGTTTTGGCAAGCTTAAGAATCACCTTCTGAAAGTCAGAGGCTATCCATGAAGGAGATTTTTGAATGGTACAATTCTTCTTTCTCCAACTTTCTGAAATGACTTTATGCTTCAGCAATGAAGCCCCACCAGTGAAATGGTGGCTTGCAAATGTGATCCACTAGCTGTGGATCTATTTCATCAGGTACCCATAAGCCTGGCTTTCTTCAGGCTCATCATTGCTCAGGACACCATATACCTACAATTTTAAGTATTACGCTGATGCTCTGGTCTTTGGCACCTAAGGTCACAAAAAACACACTGATTATGGGTTGGCTAATAATGTACCCCTACACGTCTTTCCATATCTCTGCAAGTATGAGCCTTCCATGAAGGTCTTGTTTTGGCCACTACGTCTTCCAAAGATCTCATAATGCAAACTACAAACACTTCTGTCTTACCTACGTCATTCCTCCAAGGAATCCCACAGGAATATTATGCCACCTCTCCTCTGTAGATTTATGCCACATTTGTTCTGGGTCATGGCATGCCTGCCAAAGGCTGTGAGGGACATTCCTCTGAGAGACTGAAAGCAAACATAAAGGTAAAAGGAAGTGCACTTGCTTGTATAGATCTAAGTCTTGGCAAACAAAGAGATTATCAAAAAGGGAAGTTTCCTTGTCTCATATAATATATGCCAATATATTTGTAGATAAATTCATGCTGATTCATGAGTGCTCAAGGAACTCTTTGATATCTTCTAATAATGTACACTTCTGTGCTTCATATCTAAATTCTCTGCTGAAAAAGTACATCTCTGTTTTCTTTGCACTGATTATTTCTTTCTGTTTGCACCTCAGATGAGCCCCCTTTGACCCCTTGCTTTTTTGATATAGAACCAGCAAATTAGCTTGTGCTCTTCCTGGAAAACTGCTCTCAAGTGACATGAAGCAGGGAAGACAAGGGAAACCTGTGTTTACAAGAGGTGTCCCTGGTTTCTCATTGTTGCTATAGGTGTGCAGTGAAGTGCCGTGGCCCTGAGAGGCTCCAGTGGTGCTCACTGATAATGCTTAGAAAGGCAGCACTGCTACCTGTCGAGCTGTTCCTTGCCTGCAGAGTACTGGGGACACAACACATGCTCCTATATATATCTTCCCTCACAGCTGAGGACTACTTCCGAACCAATCCTGTCTTTCCAGAAACCAGGTCTACATGGTGTCACTGCCCTAGCAGCCTCTGCCACCAAGTCCTCAGCACCAAGGCAGGCAGAGACCTTTCCACTGCCACTAACATTCCAAATGCCTCTGGGAGCAATGTGCTCCTAGCAGCTCTTGAGTACTGCTCTCCCTCTCTACATGATCTAATCCTAATGCTGATCCAAAGCACCGATCTCACGCTCTCTCCCTTTCCAAACAGAGTGTGAAATTAATAATCTTGCCACCTCCTTCTCTCATTCATGTTTTCACTTCCACTCTGGAGCTCCTGAAATTCAGACAGACTTGCTTTCCGAGCTAATATCATGGCTGGGCAACTTCAGCTAAGAAACTACATCAGCTGAATAACACTTGGATTACTAATTTTCTCCTTCTGTTCTCACAGAAAGAGCAATGCACAGAAGCAAGGCCTAGGCTTGCTCCTCTGAGAGCCCTCTCTGGGAATGAGAAAAGTCCTGAGGCCCTTCTCTGAATTATTTTAAAATTAGGAGAACTTGCACATGAACTCTCTTCCTCTCCCTCCACTTTCATGTTAAGCAGTAGGCATAAAAAAATTCAACCTGCCTCTGCTAGGCAAATCCCTCATTATTAGTGACTCATATCAACCTGCCTGCCTACTTCTCTGTCTTCTTCTGTCAGCTCAGGGTTATCTGCTCTTCCCTCCACTGCCAGCTTCCTGGACACTGTCTCCGTAGGTTTTCACCTGCATTTTATCACCCCACGTAGTTTTTGTGCCTCACACTTGTTTGATGCAGTTTAAGCAAGCTGTCTTCTCCCTGTGCCAACCACCTGGGATATTTGCACAGCCCCAGACATATGGCAGGTTTCAGAACAACTGCAAGAGACGTTGTGTAAAAGCCAACGAAGGCTGTCTCCAAGGCTCTCCATCCCTTCCCTGGATGTGGTGCCAGGGGTTTGCACACAGATATCTTCTAACGAAGTGCAGCCTGTTGAGGGTATCCTGCCCCTCTCTGAGTCTGGTGTTACCTGCTGACGATGTGTCAGGATACAGAAGGGCCATCAGTCAGGACCAGGCAGATGTTAGGTTGAAGCTAGCAGGTCAGAGAGAAAGAAAGATGGTTTTCAAATAACTAGAGACCTCAGCTTTCAATGCACAACCATACTTTTTATAACATCTTTAGGAGAAGCAGAATAAAAGCTGACAAGATTTTGGCATTGTGAGCACGGGCTAGGTGATGTTTCCTCCTTAAAATGAGGCCACCCTGCAAGTCAAACCCAGTTTTAAGTGCACAGTGATGGACAGAAAACCTTGACCTTCTGGACATAGCAATGCCTGTGTGACTCTTTTCTATACAGCAACTCATACATGTCTGGATCCTGCCTTGAAAGATGTCAAAAGCTTTCAAACCCTCATGAGTAAAGATTTAAACACTAAAAATGCCTATGACACCAGTCTACATTGTACAGTGGTATCTGGTAAACAGAAATGGAGCTATTAGGCTGTCAAGTTAAAAAAACAATGTCAAAGACACAAGTATATCTAACTACAAAACTGGCTCATGTGATTAGCCAGTGTTAGCTGAGTCCATTTTGTGCTAAAGGGGATTTTTTTTCTATTCAGTACATACTGCATGGCATGAAGAACAACTCTAGGAAAATCAGTGACTCATAGGTAACTCCCTGAGCTATAATTCCTCAAAAGACCTAGTTTAGCCCTGGAGTAAGAAGCAAATGTTGTAAAGCTACTTGAAATTTTCTAATTCTAGCACAAGTATTTCTCTTGTAGCCATTTTACCAGCTCAGTGCTTCCAAGATGACTATGCACCACTTCTTCAGAGCATGTGTTTGGTAATAAATACCTTATTTTCAATGTGTTATATTCTGTACACTTCAGCTCAGCTTTTGAGGTTTACTGTCCAAATCTTTTAAACAGGACAAGATCGCAAAATCGGGTGTGTAAACTGCACACATTACTTTGCAACTTCTAATTTCAGCTGATTCCGAAAAGAGGTACCCAGCTGCACTCCGATTTGTGTCCACTATGAGATCAAACTGGCTCAGCCCAAACCTCATGGATTTATTTCCTTGTTCTTCACATACCCAGGAATAGGATGGTAAAGCTGAAGTCAGACTTGGCCATAGTTTGATACTGGATGGTGTTTCAAAATGAAAAGAAAGAGAGCTGGACGACTGGCGTATTTTTGAATCCTAGGTTGAACTTTGAATACAGCCACTAAAATTCACTGAACCAGAACAAAAGTCCTGCATTGATGCCATCGCTCTGCTAATTCTTCCTAACAAAAAGCATTAACCCTCTTCAATCAACAGTCTCTATTTTTTTTAAGAATCATGGGACTGTGTCCCTTCAAAGTCTTTAATGTCAATTTCAAACCATCTGTTTAACATTACACATCTACAATAACCTCACAGTCTTTCTGTCCACCATCACATGGTGCTGTATGATACACTGCGCTGCACAATTTGTCCTCTTGCCCATCTACCCCACTGTAGCAGAGGACTTCTTTGGTCTCTGCCCACCTGCTATTTTGGGAGTAAAAGCATGAAACTATTCTGTAATGTCTGCATAGTGCTTCAAACTTGTAATTTAAAGATGGGATTTAAAGAGGGATTTAAAATTTAAAGAGCTCAGATCCATCTGTTTTCTTCACAGCTGATACTATACTAGAAAGGCCCAATAACACTCTCTAATCTTCTTGTCTTGGACAACAGCTGCCTGATGGTGTCAGACAGCCACACTTTTCCAAGGGTTGTCTCTCCTGGCATAGAGTCCAAGTCAGGAGCAATGTGAAGTACTTGGCTTGCTGAAACAGGACTCATGAAAAGTACCAAATTAGCTTCATATGCTGTAGTTGATCTGGGGGCATGATAACAGATCCCAGGGCAGCCAAGAGACACAGTGCTGCAGGATACTTCCTGTAAGCGAGTAGTACATTTGTGCACATTCCTGCTGAGAAGTCACAAGAGATGATAATTAAAATCTGAGCACAATTTACTTTAGATGAGGATATTTCTTCTTGTCACTAGTTTTCTTTTGTTTTCTTTTTTTTTTCTGTCCTACAGACATATCCCAGGGTCAAAATAAAGAGGTCACAAAAACATGTGAGCTCTCAGTCACCAGTGGGAATGTCCAAAGCATAAGAAAGTTTAATACATCATTGGAGGGGGAAACCAAAAGAAGTGCAAATTTGACATGACCCTACTTTGCACCAAGGAACTCTATTTCCAGTTCCATTGACCTCTTATTAATTAAAACAATTCTAGGTGTCATGCTGAGGTCTGAGCTGGCTGCCTTCCCTTGTCCTCCTCTGCCTCTCCTGCTTCTTGAGAAGGAATGAAACACCCCAGGCTGCTGCTCCATTTATTGCAGTCCTAAATGTTCCTTTCTCACCTATCAGACTTTCAGTTTGACTAATACTCCCCTTCCAAATCTTCTCCCTCCTTCACCTCCAGCGAGGCTGCTGGGAAAGTTCCTTTTTCCCTTGAGTATGCATTCCTCCTTCCTCTGCTTCTACAAGTTTTTGTGCTTGCAAAGTTGCAATTAGTTCAAATCCCACGACTACATGTTGACTCTAATGGAAGTTGGCAGATTCAGTGAGAAAACCAAATACATTCAGATTAACAGCAGAAAGCTCTCAGACTTGGTAAGACGTGTTTGTTCCCCTGCAATTTAGGAGGTTTGTGTGGAGAAGAGGAGCCAGATCATTGGAGAGGGGAGTCCATTTAGTTCTTAACTGATATTTCACAGCAGTGTTTTTAATATAATAGATATTATATGCAATAAAAAGTTTAATTCAACTGCCTAGGATCTTATTTAGACTTGCAGAGGCTTCCCATTCCAACTTGCTACTGATTAGCCAAGAGTTGCTTAGGAGTTAATTTTGCACAGTTAGAAAAGGGCTTGATGACATGGCTTTGGAAAATCAAAGTCTATACATGTGGACTCTACTTGGGATCTCAGAGCACTTTTCAGTCAATATAGATGAGCAATACACCAAATGTATACCAGAGGAGAATCTTCTTTCAAATTGAGAGAAATATATAATCCTTCAAACCTGTTAAATGTGATTTTGCATTCTGAATACTCCATGCCTGCTCTAGAGCTAGGAGACCCAGCACAGAGGAAAGAGCCCACATATCCAGTGCCACGTTGTTTGCACTTACAGAACCAAGCCTACTTATCTGCCCAGGTGCAGCACAGTCCTACAGGTTAGGCTCTTGCACCTCCCAGGTGTTTCACAGTTCAGAGAACAGGTGTTTTAGCATAATTCTGAAAACCAAGCCACTTTTACTTAAGGGTACATTTAAATTTCTTGTATTTCCTCATAAAACATACTGGCAGAAGATACTGGTAAAGTCAAGACCTCGGAAGTGTTGAAAGAAGAAATGTCTGCAGACAAGAAGAAAAGACACAGCTGCAATCAAAGACTGCAGATGTCCCTGAAGCAGTAGTCAGGGAGCTATGTGGCACTGCACTGGACACCTCCTCGTCTGTGGGGTATCATCACCTAAAAACTGCGTTGGGAATAAGGGTCGATGTTTTGGGTCAAGGAGCTGCAGTGACAAGACTTTTCCCTTCCATCACCAGCTCCAGTCCTGGTATATCATACAGCTCCTACTTCATCTCACTGAACTTGTATAAACACAAGAGAGTTTTTAGGAAAGTAGCAACCTTAATAAAAAGGATGAGTAACTATTTAAAAATTAGCACCTTTCTAATTGAAAATGCTAGTTGGATTTCAGCTGGCTGAAGAATATTTATTTCCATCAAAACCATATGTAATAGAAATACCAAGAATATATCCACTACATTAATAAATAGATTTTAAAACTTTGAACGGGGAAAAGCAAGATAGATTTTAACATTATCCCTGGAGCCATAATAACTGTTGTCAATAAGCCAGATATGAAGTGTCTCCTCAGATACGTTGAGCTAAAAAAAACTAAAAAGCTATTATTCTGCTGTATTCTGATAATTGTGTTGAATAGTGTAAAATTACATATTACTGCAATGCATTGTATTTCATCAATTACATATTGAAAAACTCCTTAAACAAACTCATCGCACAATTGTAACCTGTCTTCTCATCGCAGTTGAGTTGCTAAATGTGCAGTAACTCCTGTTTCGCCCATCAAGGGCAAATAATAACATTACAAATTTACTTAATTTTTAATGATTTTTAGGTGCTGGCCTCTTCCATCTACTTTGCAGATTTCTCAGGAGCATAAGACAAAAGACTAACTGTTTCTATAGAACATTTATTCAATGCCCTTCTATCAAGGATATAAATCTTAAATGCTGGCTTTCTGGGGCAGTACTGTCTTTAAATCAGGATAAGCCTGCACCAGTCTCAAAAACTTAAAATAGCAAATCTTAACAGAAGCAGCATTCCAGTGCAATGCAAATCCTATGTAGAAGCTCAGTTCATCTCCTGGCTCTTTTTCCGATCGCTCGAATTCATTCCTACTAAAGTAAGAAATATTTATGGTTCTTTCTTCCTCTACAAATACATCACTGCAAATAGCTGCTTGTTAACCCTGAATTTCAAATGTCCTCAAATATATGCAAGGAGGGTTCTCTAACTGCAGTCCCAAATGCTTTTTAAACTTGTAAATTGTGAATACTAATATTGCAAAATAAAAGTATTTCCTCCTGACACAAGCACAACTCCTTCTCTAGCTTCTGTGTTTCTGATTCGTAGATTTCCAAGTTTAGATTGGAGGATGACACCAGCTAGTTAGAAAAACACTATTATATATTTGTCTGGGAAAAAAAAAAAAGTGTAAAAATCATGTGCTGAGTCAGCAGTGTCCGTAGGAAGCTCTTTTTCTGCAAAGGTGAAGTAAGAAGCAGCTGCAGGTTATTCTATGTCTGGTCAAATCCCCAGCTACACTGAGACATGGAGAAGAGCTATAATAGCTCCTTCTGTATCAGTCTCACTAACCTAGGATCCAATTTGGCATTTGTGAAGTTGGTAATGCGAAAATCAGACCTCAGGAAATACCAAACTAAAAGCCAGAGCGGCATCATGTTATCCTGCTGACTGCAGCCACATTTCAAACACTGTCTCCTATTTTAATACGTAATTAAAGTTATAAATAGCTATATATTTTGGTACTGCTCTAGGTCCAGGTATACTGAAACCAACAGGAGTCAGATGTTTTGATACCAACATTGATCTAATCTCTCACTGTTTTTAATCTTGTTTTCCATCTCCTTCACCTTCTGACTGCTCTCACATACTAGGAATTTCTGCCTGTGACTCCAGGGGGATCATGACTTGCTCCTCAGATTCCTTACTCTTGAAACTAGTTTAAGCAGATTAAACCTAGAAAAAAAACAGATTTAGATGCACTCTAAGCCCCGCAGGCCCATAGAATGCCCCCAAGTACCTACATTTTTTTATGCATCTTTTGATTTTCGTAAAATTGCTTTTCCTGTACTAGCATCTCACGGGTACTTTGCATTAGCTCTGTGAGTGACAGCAGTACGCAATGCATAAGGATAGAAAACCCATGATCCCAAACTGTTATCTCACTCTCCACAAAGACACTCCTCAGAAGAAACCCACACCCTGTCTTTCATAGGGAGATATTCTACTGGTGGCTCCTGTGAATGTGCTCACAAGAATTGTGTTATGATGATGTAGATGGCCCTTCCACACAGGAAATACAGGATAGCTTTTACTCACCTACCTACCGACTCAACCTGCTTTTTGGATACAAGGATGTTGGGTTGGCCTATGCAATGGAGCCATAAAGGTTCTGCAAGCCCTGCAGAAACTCTGTTCTCACATTTACTGTGTTTGTAGTAGGTCTTAAATCAACAAAAATTGTCCCTTGTTACAAAAGTGTCCCCTGTCATGTCTATGTATGAAGGCCGTGTGGGAAATCATCTCTTCTCATTGGACAACAACTGTTCTTTCACCACATTTTGTGCTCTGCCCTACCCAAAGAACACAAGCAGAACACCAGAGCCACAGAGTGCATTGGCAGATGGATCCTCCAAGGCATCTAAATCTCAGTTTGAAAATAGCACTTGGCTTTAGCTTCCATCTTTGATAAAAAGCTATATCCTTCACTGTTATTTGAAGAGTCCTCTGATAGCTTTTGAATCACAAAATAGAGAACAGGGAGATCCTGAGGTCTAATTCTCACTTCTGATGGTAGACAGCTTTCAGGAAGTTCATTAACTGCTTAATTTCAGTTTCCATTTTCTTGGGACATACACCTGTGCTCTGTGCACTTAATATGGACTGATTATTTCCATGGGGACATGTAGAATGCTTAATGTTACCTTTCTGACTTCAGCTGAGGGCTTTTTACAAATTAATCACTATATTGGATCAGACCAACGATCCCTGTAGCTGGGTACATTCTTCAGCAGTGGTTGATGGCAAGTGATTTAGGGGAGAGCATCAGAACTAGACATACATACAGCAATACTTTCCCCCAAACAACAGCCTTGTGCCTCATGGACATTTTTGTGTTTAAATACCTCTGTGTGTTATTAACTCCTGATGGAGCTTTCCTCCCTGAATGAGCTGATTTCTTCTGGAAACTGTTTAAATGATTGGTCTCTTGTGCTGATGGTGATGAGTTCTGAAACCGAATTATGAATCAGATGAAGAAATGCTTTGTTATTTTCATTTTAAACCTGTTACCCAGTAATTTCGCAGGGTGCCTCATAACACTGCTGTATGAGGATTAATGAAGAAACTTTCCTAATGTTTTTATGGCCTGTATTTCATTCTGCATCAGTTATCTCCTCCTGGTGCTGAAGAGTCCTGGTTTGTTTAATCTCTCCTGGCTGGAAAGGCATTTTAGTGCTTTGATCACTCTGCAGACCTTCTCTGTACCTTTCCCAGCTTTATTATTATACTATTACCAGTGTTTTATGACACAGTGGAATGTGGAATATCATGCAAAAGGAAGCAGATTTTTGCTGCAAAAGGACGTTGAAAACTGACTAAGACCACGCGGAATTAACCCATTTCTGCTTCTAATAAACTGTGCTCCAAAGAAAAGAGCCTGAAAACGAATGGATTGTGGCAACCAGGGCAGTCAGTGGCCTCATCTAATATTCTCTGCTTGAGTTCTCATCCTGCCTACTAACGCACACGTCTCCAAAGGCCCCCTACCTTGCTCCTGCTTGCAGGGAAGATGCAAAACAGTCACAAATGCAAGATGCAAAGATTTGTCTCCTGCCCAAGCATCATGTGCTGGGCAGCAATTAGTTGCAATAACCCTGCAGCAGGCTGGCAGTTGTTAGGGGTACCAGGTACAGGTTTTGGGGACTATCCTCCCCTCATGTCCTCAAGGGACATGGCTGGCACCTTGCCACTCTCAGCTACCTATGGAGAGGTGAGCATGTGGCACGTAGGGTTGACTCGAGAACTGCTCCTTGGCACTTCAGAGTCGCTCTGCACAGATGTAAATGACAAATTGGTGCCAAATTGCTTTCCTCTCTAATGCTAGGGCTGAGCTGATTGCTGCCGTGACATGCTATTTGTAAAATGTTCTGCAGCATAGCTGTATTTGTGGCAGACTACTTGAGCTTTGAACAGCACAATATTTTGTAAAAGGCAGGCCAATAACAGACAAATGGCAGAGTAATTTTCTTCTTGCTAAAAAGAAAGCTTAATTTTACTTACCAGTGCAAAGGAAATGGATGTTGTCACTTACAAATATGTCTTTCTGCTCATTTTGTATCTCTGGGAATGACAAAGAGAGAAAAGCTGGAGAGGAAAAAATAGACTGAAGTAATCAAAATGAAAAAATATATCAGTCCATAATGCATGACAGCGTGATCATGTGCTACAAGATATTTTACATACTGTGAAGGTGCAGGTCCACGGCTAGCACCATCCATGGCCAGCTTTTTAATGGATGTATTTGCTTCATGTGGAAAAATAAGAGTAAGACTTCAGAATCTGATGTTTCATCCCTATGTCAGGTGCAATCAAACAGGAATAAATGCAGATACATTCAGATGCATTGCTATGTTTAATTAAGTGTCATATAGAGCACACAGTCACCGCTTGTCACAGAGCAAATTTAGCCTAAACCAGGCCCATTTCCCATCAAAGGAAGCTCTACTACACTTCTAAACACAGGGCACTAATGACAATATACTTTGGCTGGCTATCACAGAAACAACAAAGCTTAGAAACTGTACCAGAGAGAATCCACAGGGTGTGAAATGCACTGTATTTGATTAATTAGTTGATGTTTGTAAGGCATTTTCTGCAGAAGAAAAGTGCCAAGTATGATCACTATTATCAACAGTCTTCTTTCTCCCAGCTCTTGTCAATAATGCTTTTTGCTTTGTTTTCAGGGCTAAATTAAGCAGTTTTGTAGTTTTATTAGGGAAATTTTAAATACAAATAATCTTGCTTTGCCGCTTAGCAGCTTCAGGTTTGGTTTGGTTTGTTTGATCTGAGTTTTGTTTTCAAGCTGGCTTCATTCCACTTCAAGAAAATAGTTGAAACCCTCTGCCCAGTTTATAACCTTTTCCTACATTACTCAAATTTAGGATAGGGAAGAGAGGCGACTGAGAAAACAATTAATTTAACTTCAAATGTGCAGAAAGATTTAGAACAAAGCTGGAATACAAGAAAAGTTACAAACTTAGATACAATGGAAAGGGGGAAGAAAGACAGAATCAACTTACTAAAGACAACCCTGGTGTCTTTCCTGCAGAATGAACTTAAAAAAACACATCTTTAAATGCCTGGTGAAAACTGTCATGGAAATACTCTAGTTAAGCTAGACAAGAGGAAGTTTAGCATGACAATATGTGTTAGAGGAAGAAATTACCTAAAGAGTAAAAGTTAACAGATTGTGCTCAGGATGAGTTTTCATTCATGAATGACTGTAGTTTGAAAAAATAGAAAATATGCTGTTCAAGAAGAACTTGCTTCAGTGCTTGACAAGAATCAGAATATGCTGGAGAAAAAAATATGATACTTTTGAGAAATATGGTCAAATAAGTTAGCTTAAATGTATGGTATAGTCCAAAGAGGAAAGCAATACACTTAGCAACAGTTAACCAAATTTCTGCTTTAAGTGAAGTTATCATCTGAAGGAAGTCATGAAAAAGAGAAAGGTATGAATGTTACTAAAAGATCAATGAGAAAACATAAGCTACTCATGTGAAGTGTTTTTTTCTTTTAAAACAAAAGTACATTTCCTGCCTTCAAAATGCTTATAATGGATGAAAATGTGATTCTGCAAGGCTTATAAGTCAGGAAGACATTAGCTATCTTTCTCATGCTGTACTCACGCGGCTCAACCTTTATGCCATTGAACATCTAATACATCCCTCCTTTCTGAACTTAACATTGAGATAAATATACTGCTAAACAACTGGAGAGAGACAATTAAGAATAATGGGGAAAAGAGCTCAGCTTTCCACTTTTACCCAGTATATGTGAATTCCGTGATATAAGTGAGCCTGGCTCGAACATATGGCAGGGAATCGCACTGTAACTCCACCTTCCTGTGAAACCTGCATGTAAAATGGTTTGGGTTGCTGTGAGCTTGGAGGGCAAAACGCTCCTCTGAGTTCTGGCTTTTGCTTATAGGCTTGATTTGAGCCTGTTCCTTATGTTCCTCACCAGCTACCCATTCTGAACACTATAGATCAGCAGTACGGGGCATCCTGATAACCAAAGGGTGCTAGAACTTATTTTTAAATCTGCCTCCACAATCAAGTGGGTCGTCAAAATCACAGTGAATAGGAAGCAATAGAGCTGAAGTGCACAGTTTTCCTACGTCAGCTCTTGCAGTTTGCCAGCCTGATGCAGACACTTCACCTGCTTTCCCTGGGTTTAAGCATTTCTTTGAAAGACAGGCTGAATTCCTGCAGTGCAAGGCACTCGGTAGCACTCAGTAGCCACAGTGGTAGTGGCCACTGGAAGGCGGCAGGCAGCACTCAGAACAGAGCGGGTGAGAGGATGAACGTGTTTCAGGATGAGACTCCATTCCTCCAACAGAGTGGACCCAAACTGAAGAAAGTAGCAAAATGATGGAAACAGCATCCAGATTGTACGGCTGCAGGGCACTGGATATCAGCCCCTTGGCAAGTGGGAATGCCATAGCAGCAATTAAAGGCAACCAGGAGACCACGAAGCTGAGCAAGAAATTGCACCGGCGTCCTTCATGAGTATGGTCTGGGCTGCCATAAGGTGACAGGTTTCTCTAAATCACCCATGTTTGGACATCAGATTGTGCTGGGCAGCCAACACCAACACACACAGATTGAGAGCCTGTTGTGTGGGAAACGTAATGCTATTTTGGGAAACAAAATTAGAACTTTGTCAGCCTGAAGACAGCACAACAAAAACAGCAGCATTACTCTTCCACTGCTGGGTGAGAGCTTTATGGCGCAGACTGCGTTTCTAATCCTTTATGTACTGACTCTATGATGCATTCAGTGAATAATCTCCCTTTCTCCTCTATGATTAATTTGACAGCAAAATAATGTCCTTTATCAGTCATCCGATGTTTTAAAGCAGTATCTTTTCTCCTTCATTTCCACCCTGATTTTGCACATAACACATCCTCTTCATTTCCTTCCCTTCCTCCTGCCCCACATACCACCTATAGCCCCCTCCTAGTGCCAGTCATCCCCTTGTCCAAAACACTTCTGCTGGTAGCATCACCTCCCGTAGCAGGACACACCATGGCCAGCAGTGCTGCCCAACACAGAGCCAATCACACTGGGGGGGAAAAAAACAAATGTTCCGCCAGCCCAACGGTATTACCAAAGACTCCCTACTCTTGAGGGACAAGGTGTAAGGAAAAAAGGAGACGTAAGCATCTTTATTTAATGTATACCTTGAAGCTAAATCATATGTTTTTATCACAAATTTAGTGAAAGTTTAAGGTTTTATCTCGTTGTTTTATATATATTTCAGATTTTCTGTGTTGCAAGAAACATGCTAAAAAAAAGACTGCATGATGCTCAAAGAAAGAAGGCAAGAGAAAATAAACTTTTTTTATTCCCCTAATGAACTGAGGAAGAGGGTAAAGAGCAGAGGCTAACATTTCTTTAATGTCTGAGGATAGCAAAAATTAATAAGGAAGGGGAAACAAATCAATCATAAGTCTTACATTTTTATCAGTAGATGGCAAAGTTTTGAAGAACTTTTCCATTCTTCATTTCAGCAAGAAGATTGATTTGCATCTCCTCCTGCAGGACTGGCCCCCTGAGATCTTTGGCATTACCTTTTCTGCAGGGAAGACAGGACAGACGGAAGAAGGGGAGGAGAAGGGAGGTGGAGCTCAAATAAATTGATTCCAACATCAATTTCCAAATTATCCTTTAACCTTGACAGAAAGTTTGTGAATCTTTCTCTTTCCTTTTCTCCTGCCCTATTTTTGCTCTTTCCTGGCTGATTTCTGACTAGCTTAATAGTACAATTGTTATTTGAACTGCTTTTGCCTATACACTCCCATTCAGTATTTCATGCCAGCTCAGAAAAAGAAAATGGAGAAAATCTATACAGCTGCATAAAAAAAGATCTGATCAGTCCTGGACAAAAAAAGAAAGAACCACAAGGAAACACAGTGCTGTGTGCACTGAGCTTTGACTAGAAAGGGTTTTGCTCCAGCAAATCTCAATTCAGAATGAAGGTGAAAGCAGCAAGCCCGACAGCTCGTCACTGCACCCAGCAGCAGCTGCCCTGAGCTGACACCCCTGCACCGATGCAGATCTGGACACCCCAGAAAAAAAAAAAAAAAACCTTTGTTTCCATTTGAAAATTTCAGAGTCTGTTCCCATGAACATCTCTCCTTTCCCCATCCCCATGCTCTGAACTGACACAACACTCTGCTGCTCTCTCTGGACAACCACAAGAGAGTAGCAGAATGAATTTCATTGAAAACGCAAACAAATAATGCTGTTGTCAGCCCATGCGATCACAGATGCTGTTTTTTTAGCATTTTCCTTTTCATTTCTGAGTTGTTGCAGGTCACTATTCAGTTGTTTTTTATGCTTTCCATACACACAAGGTAACTGCCTCTTTTCAGAGTGAGCAACTTTGGCTTGGAAGAAGCAGTGCCTGGAAAGCACAGAAGGAAGGTTTCAAAGCAGGAGTTTGCGCAGATACCTGACTCACATGTACCTGTAGCTGAGAGTGAAACAACTGCTACTTCTTACACAAGCAAAATTCATGGGGGCGTAAAACCAATTTTAATGTGTGCAGTGGCTGTGAAAAGTGGGCCCGTTACGTTAATCAGTAGCAATTTCCTTCCCGTTTGTTTAAACCAAGACTGATGCAGGGACAGCAGAGTTACATCTCTCACCTGCGGCATACATGCTAAAGGATACTCAGTTTTACCTGAAAGTGTATCTCTACGGGGCTGCTAATAAGTGGCAGTAGTCTTTCTTAGCTGTCCCTAACTATATATATATATATTTTAGATTATTACAGCATATTCCTGGTGAGGCACACTCAGAGTCCCTGGACCTTGCAGCCTTCAACTGTGTAAGCTGGGTTCCAAAGCAGAGCCTCTAATTGTATTTTACATCCTCAGAGCTGATGCCTCTCTGCATTGTCTGGCCATGCTCACTAGACAGCTCAGCTATCCGCCTACCTAGGCCTTGTCACTTACAGTTTCTTTTGCTGCAAGGAGGAGGGTTCAGGCTTGACCTCCCTTCAGCCTGACTGAGTCAGAGCCTTTTTAACGCTACTAAAGATTGGATGAGCGTGTTTATATGTGCTTCACCACACCAAAAGTTATCGCCTTGATGCTTGACAGTGACACAGAAGGAAGTAGAATACTTTTTCCACCCCAATAGCAGTTGTGTCGTTGCAAGGACGTGCCAGTCACTCCCATGCCCTCATAGCCTCCCCTCCTCCAGGGCAATGGGTGCCTACAGGACATTACGGACCAGGCTCACTTCCCGAACAGGCATAGAAATAAAATAAAACATTGCATGGGCAAGACAGTAAAAAGGCAAAGCTAGTGAAATCCTCTAGCAATTAAGGATTGAAGTACTTTTATTTAAAAGACTCATATTTCATTCCTAATGCAAGTTGAGGGCAATCTTATTTGGCTCCACCAGGTTGAAAATGCTGCAGTGAGAGCAGCAGGATGCCCGGGCCAGGTCACTGTCCAGAGCCCAAGAATTATTTCACCAGCTGGCTTCCCACATGTCATTAAGACCTGATAATTAGTGGAGGGGGATTGGCATGGAGCACCTTCACCACCCCAAGATCATAAGCCATATACCCCTCATTTGACTTTTCTGCTAACCTAGCGTCACCACCAACACAGAGCCACTTTGAACAATGACCCCATTCAGCAACTCTGCTCTCACATTCTGCAACTATTTTCTCCAGTCTTGGTTCTAAACAGAATAACTCAGGAAAACAAGCAAGGAAGGGGCTGGAGCAAGCCTTGCTCATAAAGTAAGGGGCAGAGTCCTTGTTTTTTTTTCAGGATGAAGCCTGAGATGCAGCAGACCTCTCCACTGCAAATACACTACAACAGTAGTAGCAATGGCAGCTTTGCAAACTTTTTGAGAGGGAATTAATTTTAAATAGATTTCTTCCTACATCCAGCAGAACTGAGAAAGATCTACATCATTAACCATGCAGATGCATACATGAAGATATAGAAGAAGCTGTAACTGTTCAACTCAGAAATTTTACTACTACTACCAAAAAAGCCAGTTCCATTTTGAGTTAAATTAGACTTTCTTTCTTCTTTCTTTCTAACTATTCAAAGTTAGCTCTCCTCACGAAGCAGGAACTAGAACTAGTTTTAGTGTGCCTTGGGGCTCCTTGCCTTCAGCTAGCTGTGCCCAGGGGAGAGAGGGAATCCGAGTTTGCCAGGCATGCATGAGAACAATTGAAAATGTGCTGGGAAACAGAAGCACCATGTGCAGTGGGGGCCTTCTTAACTGGAGTTTGCCCAGAGATGCACCTGAACCTGCTCTGAACACAACCACTTCCCCACTCTGAGGAAGAGCCAAGCTGCTAAGGAGATGTGAGCAGGCAAAGGTGCTCCTGAGGGACCCATGGTGCCGCTCACCTGTTCCTCTTACCCCAGGATCTTTGCTCTGCTTCACAGGTGTCTGCTTCCCTTTGAGGGTGAAGACAAAATCAGGACTGTCAATCAGTACCCCATGCCTTTCATGGCTTAGATATTTTCAGGGATCCCAGATATTTGTTTCTCTTTAGGCAGCCATGGAGGGAACTCTAAGAATTAATGTAAGAGGTGAGGGTCAAGTGAGTTTCCAGTGTAACAGTGCTGTTCTTAATAATATCACAGACACTGAGGGCCATAATCCATTTGGTGTCAGGGAATTTAATATGAGAGCGCCTGAGATAGGTTATAGCTATCACACCTCTGCTGGGAAATGATTGCGAAAGGCATTTTATTGAAGAGTGTTAAGAATTACCACAGCTACGGAAGAGGCTGTTTGCAGAATGTTAGAAGAAACACTGGAGGAAGGAGGGAGTTCATCATCATCTCTGCTTTTCTAGCAACCTGAGAGGATGGGGGGGGAACGGACTAGACTGTGTAGTGCTACAGAGGAAGGTAGGACTGTGGACAAATATCAGATGGGAACGCAGGAGATCTGCACGCAGCTTTATGTTACCAAGATAGGCAGGATACCAGTGAACATTAATCTGTTTTCACTGACTGGATCTCCCAGCAGCAGCAGTTCTTAAGGGCAACTCAGAAAGTATCGAACTTTTCCTAGCAGAACTTAATCTTCTAATTAGTAGTCATCATCTCATCAAGAAGATATTAACTGAAGAGGCCTGGGGAAGAACTTGAAAGAGGAGACTAATCTACAGTGATAAAAAACTAAAGGTCAATATGACTGAGTATCAAAGTGTCTCTTCTGAAATAGCATTATGACTGCTCAACAAACAGCTATTGCATTTAACCCTTATTCTGGTGTTTCACTGGACTAAGTACAGTCCCATGGGCAGACTATGAAAAATGTCCTGCTTATGAGGGTTTGCACTTAACTTTCAAACTTCTAAGTTTAGAGCTGCTGAATCTGGCCTATTTTAGAAAGCTGGGTCATAAGAGTAGTGAAATGTGGATGTTAGTGGAGCCTTGCAGCATGTACTGCACACAAGGAAGATCAGAAAATATCCTGCAAAAGGTACGGACAATCTGATGTTTGAATTAGGATTGTTGTATGGCGAGTTTCCCTGTTTTTAGTCTGTCTTGTTAGGGGCGAGAAACCTATTTAATCTGCATTTTCCTCCGTTGTGTTATATCTTGTGCTTCTAAAGCAAGCAAAAGGAGGAGACAAAAAAAAAAAAAAAAAAAAAAAAAAGTGGATCTGAAAGACAAATCATCACTGTAAATGTACAAAGCAATGTCTGCCTCAAAATGAACATTCAAGAGAACTGTGGTATTTGCAAAAGTAGCCAGCTCATGGACTTAATACCAAGCAGTTCTCAGTACAATGTACTATATTAGCTCTCCATATAACAACCTGATCATGAGTATAGATCTCCCGAATGCTCTCAGTGTGAGAGATCAATTAAAGAACAAGCAGCTTTGATGCTCACAGTCCGTCTTTTAGTAAACAGTGCTCTTCTTGCTCCTCAGCTGGATTCTGGATGGAGGAGACCTTGAGGAACCTTTGTGCTGGTAAAATATCACGCTTATTTCTTCTTTCATTTTGTATCCCCGAGAAGTTTTTCCTCGCAAAATCGCGTAAAGCCTGACTTTCTAAATCCATTTCCCAGCCAACCTACAACAGTTATTTGTGATTTTAAAAGTCAGCATTTACTGCGCTGAGTAGAGCACAAAGATTCAGAGGACGACCAGACTTTCAGAAGATCTCAATAATTTTAGCCAATTAATACTGTGCACCAGAAGAGGATCAGAACTATGGTGCAACCCTTGTCCCTAGTTACATTCCCAATTAGGATTAAATTATGGAAGAGACTGCAAGAGATAAAATGCAGCTGCACTAGATACTGGTAAAAGTAAAGATTTTAGCAACCCAAACACCAAGGTAGAGGTTAGCCATAGAAATGTAATCAACAGCATCAAAGAATTTTTGAAAAACACTTCACTTCTTGGGGTTATGGTTTAAATACTTATAGCTTTAATAAAGCCCTCCTGTTCACTGGCAAGCAGCAAACTGCTCTAATAATTACAGAGAATACTTTGCTGCAAGTATTTCAGCAAGTTTCAGTAAACTGAGTATCTTCTCTCTGTTTTCATCATATTGCTACCATTGCTCCTGATAATAATCAGGTCCCCCTTACTTATAATTTCAAATATCCTGTTTCTAGAAATTCTTTGGGAAGTTATTTTTTTTTGGAAATTCTTTCAGCAACAATTTGGAGGACATAATGATTTGGCATTTATATGCAGTATAAGAGCAAATTATATAGCCTTCCTTGGACACAGCAATACTTTATTTCAGTATATAGTATATTTCTACAGAGTACAGCTATACAGTCAAGAAGGAAAAAAAAGTGTAATATTCTGCTAAGCATAGAATTATAGAATATAAAAACTAGTGATCATACATTAAATTCCTCGAGTAAGAAATAACACCTGCAATCTGCACAGTTTTCTTTGTGATAATGTGATAATGCAGCACTCATTTTAGTTATGATCAGGAAAAAAACCCCAAATATGTATGGCATGGGGGTTTTATCCACCTTGAAACACTTGTCTTCTAGGACCATCTTATTCATTAAATTTAGTTTTCTGTAACTTTGAGTACTACCTCATATAACACACCTCAGGCTCCATCTTAAAGGCAGGTCAGTTTTTTGCTTTAATTCCTTCTATGGGAACACTGTCCAAAAAGTTGATTAACAGCTAGAAACTTCTTCAAATGCCTGTCTTCAGTATATTCATATATGATTTGCACTCATTTGCTCCTGAACTAGAACTAGTTTTCAGTTTAAATTGTCTTTTTCTTTCTATGATCTTTTTTCTTCAGATGCATTTATAGACACCAGTCCCCACCCCCTTTAGCATCCATTTTGTGGAAGCCAAAGAAAGTAGAAAGAAAGTAGAAATTTTGTTAGGCTGAAGAATCCAGGAGTAACATCCTAAGATCAGGCAGTCCCTGGGATTCAGAATTTGCATAGCTGCAAAATAACTAATTCCTCTCCTTCAGCTCTATCACCTACACACAGCCAGTGTGTGCAGGACCAGGACACCATCACTAGCACTTCATCACTGTCCAATATATAAGTGAAAAAATCTGGAACCTTTGTCTCCTCGGTCATTTCTAGCTGATTACCTTTCTATTGATAAAATTATACATTACATATATTATAAAATATTATACATATTAGTTATGTATATAACATATATTGCAGCTAAAGGTACTACTTCTGCTCAGTTGAATTGTATTTTGTTCTTTTTGCCTCAAATGCTACCCTCAAAATGAGACTCTAATTTTGGTATCTTTTTGGCATTAATACCAAGAAAGAGTGCCTACAAAACATATTATTGGAAATGCTTTGCATTACTTAAGGTCAAACTTTCAAATTACTCTAATATTATTCAGATATTCATAGCTGTCTCCTTTTCTGTTTTTAAGGCTTTCTTTTTCCATCAGCTTCTTAGTTTTTATGGCAAAACTTTCATTAAAATTTGCTTCACCTAAGGAGCCTCAAAAAATGCTACCTCTAGTCTGCTCCTAGCACTGGGGAGAGTACCAATATCTTCCCAAAATGCTCCAGAAGAACACACAGAAATAATTTTTCTGCTCTCTGGTGAAGCAGCTGGGATGTTACGCTGAAGGGGTCGCTATTTCTGAGAATGTAGAAAAAGAACAGAAAACACCAGACTGAAAACCTTTGCTTTGCTTTGTGAACTGCTCACCCTCAGGCTCTTGGCATTGACTGAAAAGGAAAAAAAGTTGTCACTGAATATCAAGGCATCTGTTTTTTCATTAATATTTTTCTTGCCTTGTGGCTCAAAGCTTTAACAAAATTAAATATTAAAATTAACAAAGCACTCTTGCCAAGCTGAGCCAAATAGCATGTTTTGTTAATGCCCGAGACTCACTGGCGGTAGATCATACCAGTAGCTCTTTCCTTTTACTGGCAAATACTCAGAATAACAGATGTGCATCCCTGAGCTGCTCTGCGCTCCCAGGTAGCGACATGGCGAACAGAGAGTACCCGAGATATGAATTTTGTCTTTGAGTAGTGGGAAGCACAATGAGCCAGATGCAATGGCTGAGACAAAAGTCAGAAAACGTGGTTTGGAAGAACAAGGTCAAACAATAAAGTTCATATCTTTTGCTTGGAATTTTTTTTTCTATGCTTACTCTCAGAAGTGCCTGGGTCACTTGTATTTATGTGTGAGGAAGGAATCGCACCTGGGAGATTTCAGCTAGAAAAGAGTACATTCCTTTTCTAATAATACTTCAATTTGGAGAAAGTTGTCTCTAATTTATTGCATAGCAAGTCTCTAAAGCTCTAAAGCAAAAAAAAAAAAAAAAAAAAAAAAAAAAAAAAGCAGCAAAATAAATAATACTTAGCGATTTCTTGCCTTAAATCATTTTGTTACTGTCCCCAACCAACAAAAAAGCAGCTATTTGATGTTACACAATGGTAGTTGTTCATCAGCAGAAAAATTCAGAGTACTGAAAATACTTATTGCTTTGAGAGCAGTAATAAAACATGTGCTTGCCTTCACATTAGCTATCACTTTTTTTCCTACAGAGATAGTGAGAAATACAGTAGCAAAATTCCATGTTGTTATATAGAAAACAGTCCTTTAAAGAAGTGCATGGGGATAGCTGTATTGATATTAATGGATGTCATGCAGCTAAATCCCTGCTTACTACTTATAAAATATAAAACATATGAAATTTAGAATCTTGATCATAAAACACAGATTAAATCAACACAGTCTACTCCAGAGAGAGGGAATATATTTCCCTTCATTAGAAAACAATATGTCACACTGGCATTTGAACAGCAGTGAGGCCCACCTTTAGTAACAGCACATCTTTTTCAGAGCTACATTTTATTCTCTTGTATCATTAAGAGCAGAACTCTATCTCCCTGGACTACGAGTCTTGAGCCAATAGGACAGGCTTTACTTCCTGCTTGGATGTGGGGAAGCTGACTATAAACTCAGACAAGATTGTGATTACATTTCCAAGGCAGTTATGATAATGCATTAAAGTTTGAAACAGGAAATATATATATATATATAACTGTAATATTTCTCAAACTAAGGAGAGAAATAGGACAACAGATGGGAGGGGGAGCCACACAAGTGGAAAGAAATAATTGGATCAAGGTGGCATAGCATCGGATCAGGGTGACATAGCATAGCAGCTACCAAGTTGGGGAATAAACCCCCTATTTTCTAAGCTTGAGCCAGAGGACGTGGCTAACAGACTAGGTGTGAGGAGCTGAGAGCAGAGCACCTGCACCAGAGCCAGCCAAACGCACCGCAAAATGAGAACTGGAGCTTCTGGAGATGCAGCTGACGGTTCAGCTGAAGCCAACAGCCCCTGCCTGCCAGGCAGGCCTGACTTTCAGCTGCTCAGCGGCAGCTTGCTTTCATGGGGGGACACATCTCTGATTGCCAAAATGTTGCCTATTAGCACGCCAAAACTCTAAGTCAGAAGAGAAAATATAATTTGGCGAGCAGTGCTTGAAAAGTTTCCAATGCCTGCGTTAGAGTACATTGACTACCTAATTTAACTGGAAGCTAACCAATGAAGCTAGGAGAGACACGGTACAGCTAGGAGAACATCCCTTGAGAGGACTTAAAGGGGAATTGAGCTTCTGGAGAAAAAAGATCTTCATTGTGCCTTTTTGTTCCACGTATTTCTGCTGCTGCATTTTCATAAGGTAAATGCTCATTACAGGCTAAATTATACTCTAGAACTCTAAACTAGTTACAGTAGATCTGCAATGGAATAAGTCTCCTCTTAAGTTTCAGTCTTAAGACTTAAATGAAGAAGTTTTTAATCATTTCCCCTATCCACTGCTTTGATTGCTCATTTGCAAAACAGCTGCAAATTGCTGCTGTTGCTCCAGTAGATTTTTCCCTTGTGCCCAGATAGTGGCCAACATTAAAACCAGAAAAAATGGGAAACTTGAAGATAATTTTGCAGTCTATGGAAGATTTTGGATGCAGCTGAATCTGGTCTTGAACATAGCTTTGCCTTTTTTTCCCCAAAAAGTGTTTTTCTGCAGACTCGGCAGTTTTGCAGTCCTCCTTTTGCTACATGCTGAAAGGTTGCATAGTTAGCATGCATAAAATATCTTTTACGCAGCTATAAATAACAGAAACACTCAATCTGAAAAGAAAAGTCGTTTAAAACAGAAACCCTCTGCATGGCTTTTTTTTTTTTTTTTTTTTTAAAGTTTGACACCTTCCTCTTTTTGCTCAGCACGCCCTGAGGCAGGAATGGGCAGGTGTAGAAGGGCACCCTCCTTGCAGCTATTTTCTTTCTTTGCCTTCTGCTTCCTAGCAGAAGTTCAGCTTTTGTTTAAAATATGATATGCCGCTTTCCTCGCATGCTGCTCACCCGCCCAGATATAGCAGCCTGCCGCTATGTCTCTTTATAGCACAAATGCTCCAGAAGAAAAGGTAACAGTCGCCAAGCAGCAAAGCAAAACGCCCCTTTTCCCCATCAGTTCTACTCTGCTGTCCCCTCTGGGGATCTGTGCAAGATTGGGCTAAGAAGTCTCCAACCTCTCCACAGGGTGCAAAGCGAACAGGCGGGTCAGCCACTCACCCACTTGAGCCTTTGATCAAACACCTTTGTGATAAGCACTAAATGTTTCCGAAAATTGGCAGCAGTGACACTTATGTTTCAGCCAAACCTCAGTTAAGTTCTGTATGCACTTAGATTCATGAGTTCTTGAGAACAAATTAAATTGCATGGTATTGCTTAGTTGCATGAGGAACTTAATTTCTCTATTAAAAACTTAGAAAGGTAAGTGACTTCAGAAGACTGTCATCCAGCACCTACTTGAGCAAGACAGCAGAATAAGGGAGAAAGTAAAGAAAATCCACACTGGGATAACTATTTTAACTTGTTTGTTGATATTCACACTGTGTGTGACCAACAGAGGATATCCACCTGCAGCTTCTCACCCAAGAAGCAGCCACCCAAGGGGTACAGAAGTGCTTTTTTGTAAAGTTTTGGGGTATATAAAATACAGAGCAGGTCTTCAACAGCATGTTTGCTATTTTGTAGCTTTGCTTGAGGTATTCTTCAATCTTTTACGTCAACAGCATCAAGCAGGCTTTTGTATCTCACAGCTTTGTCCATCTAGAAGCCCAATTCCGAGATATCACAGTCTGCTCTTTCCCTGGAGGCCAGTGGACTTGTCCTTGAGGTGCTATTGAGCGAGTCAAATTAAAGCTCTCACCTTACCTTTCATTACCACAGGCTGCAGGGATGTGAACTGGGAGAAGGTTCTGCAGACCCACTTCTATTAACTTCTTCCCCCAGTGGCAGCACCAGGCTTGGAGGTCCCAGCTTTCAGAGAGTCTCCCTTGCGCCCCAGCCTCCTTTACCAAGCTCCATTGCAGCAATGCAACAGTTCCTGCGAACATGCTGTGGACTGGCGCCCAGCTGAAAGTAGCCCTTCAAAAATAGCTATTTTCTAACTGAATCATTTTCCCAATCACACTCTAAAATTACTTCCCTTGCTGGCAAGCTCCCCACAGCTCTGTGGCACGCAGGCGAGCAGGGATTTGGAGGACACAGGTTCCTGCACCAGTCCCAGGCTGCACATGGTGGGCAATGAAGTCACATCCCCCCAGCCCTTCTGCAGCCTCTTTGAACATGGGGGCCACATTCAAAAGGATGCAGTAGGCAGTATCTATCTCACCTCTCTTGTCTTTTCCCCTTTTCTCCAAGTTATTGTCAGAAGAGATGGCAGGCTGCTGAACTCTTTTTCTGCCTGACTTGGCATTCAGTTCTTTTGTAAATTCAGCCATTAGCTTAGAAAGTTGCAGGCTGCCAGTCTCTTTTGAAAAAGCTGGCCCTGGTTGTGCTGAGCAAGATGAGCCTCCAAAATAGCCAAAAAAAAGGCTACGGTTGCCCACCATTCTCCATTAATTCTACTGTGGGTTGTACATTCAGAAATTATCCTTGGCAGGTTCTCAAGATATTACAGAGCAAGCTGTTTCTCACTGAATTTTAAAATACTATCTTTCCATTATTAAAATGATTTAAAAATCATTTGCATCCTAGACATTGACAGACACGCAATGCAATAACAGCAAACAAATAAGCAAAAGCAATAAAGGAAGAACATAACCCACCAGTGTGGAAGGTGTGAAGGTAAAATGTAAAGTTTCATGCTGCCAAAGATGTAGATGAAAATAAGGCATTCGAATATTGACCAACCTGACAAAGTGCTGGGTGCCTTCAGTTTCCACTGATGTTGCTGCAAGTCAGAACACATTAGTCTTCTCAGGAGGCTCTTAGCACTCTCCAGGATCAGGCCTTTGGAAGTAGGCTATTTGTCACATTTAAATTGAATGTAATTGTCAAGGCTGAATAGCTAATTAAATTATTCTTTCTCTCAGAAAGAATAGAGAAAGTGAGAAAGCATCATAAAATTATCATTAGACCTCTAGGGGGAAAAAGGCTTTTGAATAACTACGTATAAATAGCAGGGAGAATGCAAGAATCTCTAATTTAAACTATTGGGTTGGGTTTGGTATGGAAAATAATTTTCCTAATAAATCACCTTTTTACTTAGGATTATTAGCGTAAAAATAAAAGAGGATGTTAAATTATATTATTTTTATACTAATAATCAGACAACTTTACAATAATAATCTGACAGAACAGTCAGAACTTGCATGGGGCTGACTTCTACCCCTTGAAATTTGGGTTACGGGTGTGGTGTCCTGCATCAAAACGCAAAGAAATACTCTGAGACTTACATTAGCAGGATCTAAGACTCAAAGGAAACAGAAACTTTTCACCTAACTCTTGGTAATCAGAATATTTTTCATTGTCTGCTGTTGCTCTAAGTCAGGTAACAGGAAGAGCCCAGCCTCCATCTCAACTGTCTGAAGTTCCAGCTTAGAAATCTGATGTAGTTACTTCTTCTATATATTAACACTGAAGTCCTTGCCAGAAAGCTACCAACGCACCAGTAGCTTTGACTGCATAGATCACCAATTATGTCATCTATGCCTTATAACTACATAAGGCAATACAAATGCCCCCTTAAGTCCAGCATGAGGTGAAAGTGAAGAAGAGAAGGACCTCTGGGGCTATTTAAGTTTTCCAATACCATACTAAACTTTATTCTTTAATAACGGGGCATAGTGTTTGGTGTTATGACCTATTTTCAGACAGAAGTTTAATTAAACACTTAACGAATGCATCTCATTGCTTTGCATGCACTCTGCTCTAAACAACCAAGCTAATGATGTAAACATCACTATTTGATTATTAATGTAATTGCTTTCATGCACGCTGGCCTCCTGATAACCAAAGTGGCTAAAATCCTGCATGCGACCAGGGGAACCCATCGTACAATGCTCCAGTTTTAGCCTAAAATCAGGGATTGAAGCGATCAGGGGATTATTCAAAGAGAGTAGCGTAACACCACTGACGTGGGCTGTTTTGGTGAATGACGCAGCATGGAAACCCTGGATGTATTCTTGTGAAAGACACTGATTTTTAGCTGTGGAAATATGAAACCATCAACATGTGTATGTTGAGTATATCCCACCATCGCAACATGTTGAAACATGGCAAACAGAGAGATCACCCACTTCTGTGGGAAATATCAACGTTTGTTGTCCAACAAAGCACTGGAGCTGACCATCGGCTTTCAAACAAGGAAATAATTTCGGCCAAATGCTTGGCAAGGTTATTCAATTGATCAACTAAATTAAAAAAAAGATCATTACATTAACCAAAAGACTGCGTTTGGGTGATTTCCTTAAGTAAGACCTCAAGATCAGCCTCAGGACCTTTCCTCAGACTCTGGTGCCTGCATTAGAGTAACACAAACTATGGTCCAAGTCCTGCAGTTGTGCAAGATCTGTATCAAGCTAACAGATTTCTTCCAGGAGTTGGTTACTTTGGAAAGAATCACACATTTTAATCAAGATTTTAAATGAAAAAAAAAAAAAGACATTTCCATTATGTAATCTTCTTCTCCCCAGCTCAATAGCCAATAGCCAAAGTGGACTATTTTTGCAAAATGGTGATAAATTTCAAGACTTTAAGTTACAAACTTTAGCAAAAGGAGTTGTCAAAATATTTTGAAAGGCTGTCAAACAGCTCTAATTCTTAGAAACCATGATGCAGTGATGCTTGGAATATCGTTTTGTCAGTCCTAAGGTAACTAAACCATGTTCTTTGCTGCTTCATCTTAGCTTCTTTTCTTCATGGAAAGTTACCAGGACAATTTATACCTATTGCATGAGTCTTCAAGCTGCTCAGCATCCCTCTGTCCTGGTGCCTTCATAAACAGGACAACTCTAGAAAGGTCATCACAGAGCCCAGATTGAATGAGTTTCTAGAGCTTGCAGAGGATGCAATTCTTTTACCCAAGGAAATAGCTAATTTTTCCATCTCTCTGTGTGGCCCAAATATCACTCACTCAGAACAATGCATGACCAGATCCTCATGTTTTAATATTTTCTACTGAAAAAAAAGGATCAGATAAATTTAATCAAAAATATCAGGGCTCCAAACTACCAAAACAACAACATATTTCCAGGATATTTGGATAAGTTATCTTAAATCTGCAACATTTAATACAGTAGATTGCACGTAATCGCTTCTGGATCACCAGAGTGGAAATTATTTTGGGGTATAGCTATTGGCACTAAATGGTCCAAATCTGACCTATTACATTAAGCTCTTAAACAGCAATGGGAGTTTTTCTGCTAGCTTCAATGGGCTTTCCATTAGGTCTGATAAACTTTCTCTGTTTTTTCTCTTCTTCTGTCCTTGAGATCTTCTATTAGTTCCCACAGCTACTGAGTTTGGGGATTTATTGGTTTAATTATTTTATTTTTATTTGGGTTTAGTATTCACAATGGGAAGCATCTAACCTTCTGAAATAGAAAGCAAATATTTTTCTTAACACAGCATGTGGCATTAGACCCTTTGAGCAAAACAAGAGATTGGAAATCTTCTTTGATAGTTCTGAACTCTTTCTTTCCACCTCTACTAAAAAAAAAAAAAAAAAAAAAAGGCTTTAGCACAAAAGCAAGGAGAGCAAAAAGTGATGTTTAAATGGATAGGTGGCTATAAAAGAGTGATATTCCAATATTCTCAATCATTGCATACTTTGAATGGTGTTTATTATATCCCTAGGAATACTTTTTGGAGTAAAAACAACATGCCATGGATACAATTGCTTAACTGATGACTTGTGAAGTTTTGCAAATTCATTCCATTTGCATAGCTTTGTGCTGACTCCTCATGCAGTCCCTGGAGCTCTGCTTCACCCGAGAAACTATCGCTTGCACCAACAGCTGCCCTGTCCATGGAGCCGCAACCACTGCATCTACAGCACAAGTGTTGGAATCTGAAGCTGTCAGCAGGAGGCCTGGTCACCCTTGCCGGTCCAGGCAGCGATGGTGTGTGCAAGTATACTGAGGAGGCAATTTCTAGTCAAATTCAGGGGATGACAGTGCAGCATAAAATGCAGTATGGGACACCCTGGTCTGTGGGAAAACCTCACCAATGTGCTTACAGCTGAATACAGCAAAGACATTGCTCTGTGATCTGGTTCTCCACCAACTTTGTTCACATCAGACTCTGCCTGGAGACCACAAGGTATTTGCTGCTGATGGGAGTGTGAGCATTATCTCTGACTACATAGATGTTTAGTGATAGTTAGCACTTTGTATATGGCATTTTTGCATGTTTTCTTCTGTCTTCCCCCCACCCCCCGCCCCCCCAGGTACACACTTTTAGAAGCATAGGTACAGCCCAAGGCTTTTTGTTGAGCAAGTAAGTATGAAGAGTCCCTTGGCAATGCTGGAAATTCTCCTGTTACAGGTGTTGTCAGAGGATAACTGTGCCAGCAATGTGAAAACTCAGGGCAGAACAAAATCTCTGAGATCCCAGATAAAAAAATGAATGTGTTAAGAGTACGTATGGAGAAGTGCTGAGTACAGTAAACATTAATTTGCTAAAAGGCATCAAGGGGCTACCTAGGATTTCCCTGTGTGAAAAATGTGAACCCTGGAGCAAACGAACGGGTAACCAAAGCCCATCCAAGGGAGGTCTATATTTAATGACTATTTGCCCATCAAAGACCAAGTCTTTCCCAGGTACCTTATCATCCCCTGCAGGTACATTTGCAGGGCTGGTATCACTCCTGTCCTCTGCAACACTTTATCAGTGTGAATTTCCAATCTTTATATATATATGTATGTATGTATGTATATACACTACTGTTGTTATTTATTACTAGTCTCTCAGGAAAAGACTGCAGTTCTTACTGCAGCCTAATGGATGAGAAAAAGGTATAGGGTTTCCTTTAAGCAAAAGAGCAAAGAAAGATTCCACTACACTAAAGGATAAATAATAAAGAAATAAAGACCTTTCAGGTGCAAGCTAAAATCGAACAAAAATGAGGACTGACATGAAGATTTCTCATTTTCTCGGGTCTAATGTCCTGCAGTCCGGAGGTCGAGGAGCAGTAACAACCCGCGCCCCTCAACATGGCCAGGCTCGATACACGGGCTCCCCAAAACTTGCCCGCTGACACCCGTCGGGCACCGCGGCCACCTCGGAAAGCGGGGGAAGAAAATAAATAAATAAATAAATAAATAAATAAATAAAGGAAAAGGGAAAAAGGGTGGGAGCGGCCGCGCCGCACGGGAGGAGCGGCCGCCCCGTCCCGTCCCATCGCATCCCGGACGGGGCGCGCGGGCGGGGGCGGCTCCCAGCGGGGATGCGGCGGCCAGCAGGGAGCCGCGCCGCCCGCCCTCCGCCCGCCGGCGGGGAAGGGAAGAGAAGGGAAGGGAAGAGAAGGGAAAAGAAGGGAGGGGAGCGGCGGGGCCGCCCGCCCCTACGGGCAGGCGGCGGCGGGGCGGGCGGCGCGGCCGCAGCGCGGCGGCCCCGGGGCCGCGGCGTGGGGCTGAGGGCGGGCGGTCCGGGCCGCGGCCCCGGGCGGCGGCGGCGGCGGCGGCGGCAGCGCGGGCTCCGCCGCCGGGGGATGACTCAGAGCCGCGGCCCCTGCAGCGCCGCCGCCGCCGCCGCCGCGCCTGCCGCGCGCCGCCCCACGCGCGGGGCTGCCCCCGTGGCGGCGCAGGATGTCCCCGCGGGGGGCGGCCGGCCCGTGCCGCGGGCGGCGGCGCCTCTCGCCCCTCAACGAGGACAACGGGAGGTTCCTGCTGCTCGCCGCCCTCATCGCCGCGTACCTGAGCGCCGGCGCCAGCGTCTTCTCAGCCCTCGAGAGCCCGTCGGAGGCGGCGGCGCAGTTGCGCTGGAACCGGACGCTGCACAACTTCAGCCGCATCTTCAACATCAGCCTGCCCGAGCTGCGCACCTTCCTGCGCAGCTACGAGGCGGCCATGGCCGCGGGCATCCGCGTGGACGCTCTGCGCCCGCGCTGGGACTTCCCCGGCGCCTTCTACTTCGTGGGCACCGTCGTCTCCACCATCGGTGAGCGCCGCCGCGGCGGGCAGTGGCCCCGGGCAGCCCCGCGAGCAGGGGGTTGAGGTGGAGATCGAAGTTTGGAGAGGTGCCCGCTGGGATGCACCGCGTTACCGAGGCAACCGGGACCCCCCCCCCAGTCTGTCCTGCCCCCTTCCCCCGATTCCCAGGACATCCCCCCACCATCCCAGGGCACCCCCAACTCGGGTCCCCCAGCCCGGCCCTGCCCGGCCGCAGCCACCTCTGGTAGTGCCACGGGCGTGGGGCTGCACCGCAGCTGGGCGCAGTGTCTGCTGTCCGCTGCAAACTTCTCTGATGGGGCTCGGCCTGGCATTGCAGGCGATTTTTTGTTGAGATTCGGCTTGCACAGGCCTGCGGAGGAACCTACAGCACCTTCTTCTCCCGGGTTTATTTCCCTCTGTTTTGCTGCACCTTGCGAATGGTGAATGGCACCATGTATGCCGGGAGTAACTCGTTTTGGGGAGAGCCACAGGCAGGATGGTAGTGGCAAGCGATAGCCCGGCTGCCAAGGAGGCTTCAGCTGCAATTTATTCGCAAAGCTGCTGAACTTGGCTGTTATGTGCTGAGAAAGTCAATATGTATATGTATAGGTGTATGTACACAGCCGTGTCTTCTAATCATATGGTAACATATAGCTCTGGCATGCAGCTGGCTACAATTAATTGCTATTATTTGTGTCCCATAGTAGTTTAGAAAGAATAGTAATTTCTGAGGAAACAGTGGCTTTGTGGGGGAGGTTATCTTCCCTTTTTGTTCTAACAGCACCACTAGGAAATGTTGCATGGAAGATTTACTTTAGGCAGGGCCCATCTGTGGCTGTCTGAATGTTGCCTTAGAAATCATGTTGCTTCAGAGAGAAGAGGTTGCTCGTTTCCTTCCTCTGCCAGTTTTCAAGTTTTGTAACAAGCAAATTGACAACACTGCAGTAGTCATCATCGCAACTATTACAAAGATTTGTCACTATTGATAAAACATTTTTGGCTGTTTCAGCACCTAATGAAGGTGACTGCGACGACAAGCTGTGTGCTTCTGCCTTCTGCACACAGGGAGTGGGAGCTACTTGGACTCCAAGACAATTCTTTCCTTACATCCACCACAGTGAACAGAGAAGTCTTTATAAGTGTAAATGCAGATCTAGCCACTTCTTTTCCAGCCCTGGCTTTTCCTCTTTGCAATTATTAAATTGTTTCCCCCCATTTGCAAGTCCCTGGTTGCATCTCCACCTCCTTGCGCACTCCCTGGGATTGTGGGAATTGCAGAGAAAGTGAAAACCTCAGCAGGGTTTCTCACTGATCTCGACAGGTGTAAAGGGGTGGATGAAGCACTGTGCTCCTCATGTTGCTGTGCATAACCTAGGGCACAGCATTCTCTTAATAGCCAGTAATGTCAACGTCTCCTTCATGTAAGATATGGGCTGCAGATGATCCTGCCAAGTGTTCCACCGAGAACCCTCTTCCTTGGGCTTACTACCCCTTAACACCTCTTCTGGATTGCTTATGCTGCTTTTGTGGTTTCGGTGGGCCTGATGCAGAGCAAAGCTCTGTGCTCAGTGAGGAGATGTGGCAGGAAAGTGCTTTGGTGTATGGTGCATGGCGAGAGCCACTACAGAGCTGCTGTGCTGGTGGGAGCTGAGTGGCCCAGCTGTGGCAGGAACAACATCTGCTTGAATACCTGTTCCAGCAGGGCTCCTATCACCTCCACGTGCAGCCCCTGCAGAAGCGGAGGAGCTGGTGCCCCCACCTCTGTCTCTTCTCTCACCTCTTCATGTCGCTGTAGCTGTGAGAAGGGCAAAGCCAACGCCAGACCAGCCTCCCTCCCAGGTGCCAGGTTTGCTCTACCACATGGTTGAAGGCAGTTATGTTGGCATTTGGGTTTGCCAGGGAAAAAACAGAAGTGAAAAGCTAGCAAATTAACCAGCTTTCCTGCTGGAAAACAAAAGCTGTGCTGGTAATGAGCCATACAAGGCAGCCATCTCACCATCCCAGCACGGGAGAAGCTGAACAACAAACATCAAAACGTCCCCTTGAGGAACACTTCCAAGAAACTCTTCTTCCACAGTTTCTTCTTTCTCTCCAAGCCAGCCCCTTCATATACTTAAATAGTTGAGGTATCCTTGATTCCAGAGGCCATTGCGATGCCCTGTTGTATGGGGACTTGCCTTTATACCACGAGTGATGAACAGGGAGAAAGCTGTCGTTATGCAACCTTGCTGAGAAGTATCAGGTGCTTAGAGTCAAAACAGCTTGCCTTCCTAAACTCTGTTATCAGTTACATGTGTCAAAGCAACCTGATCACTTCAGCTAAACACACTCCAATCCTATCGGCACATCAGGAAGCTTTCTTACTCACTGCTTGATGGACAAGTAGATACCATCTCTCTTGAAGATAATTCATCTCTGTCTCACACTGGTCCAGCATCCAACTTACCGAAACCTCTCTGGGTCCTCCTGATTCCTCATTCTTCTTTCACTAGTGTTAATAAAACTATTAAATCTAAACACATAGCTGATAGCTTTCCAGGGACAGGACTGCTGTTTTTTTTTTTCCCTGATTTTTTTGTAAACTGAACAGAAATAGGAAACCTCAAATCATCTCCTTACACAGAGTCCAAGACACAGTCAAACTCTTGGGGTGAGAAATGCAGTCTTGGGATCTTCATAAGCAGCGAACAAGAAGAACAAGAAGTGTGAAATGTAATTTTACTGAATTTTCCTGAATAGTCCCCAAAGGGACTGACTTACACTCCATAGGACACCTTCTAATAGCACTGTGAGCAATCATTTTTCATCATTGCACTGTTTGTGGCAGGGTAACTAAATATTGCACCTATTTTTCATTATACACATTTGGATTTTCAGAGCTATAGAAGAAAATTCTTCGGTCCAATTACCCACTGTCAGTTTATACCATTTATTCAGTCATTTACTTGACACTTAGAGTTATTTTTTGTACGCCATTGTTATTTTTGTTCTGATTTATTTAAGGGAAAACCAGGTGAAATTTATTCTTGATTCATTTGCCTAACAGGCAATAAGCTTTGTTTTTCAGTTGATTTTTTTTCTTCCTCAAATGCAAGTCACAAATAGTTCCCTGTAGTTTTTTTACAGGGTGAAAGCAAAACACAGCTCAGGCTGATTTTCTTCTGGGTAAAATGTTGCATAGTACAGCATAATCAATTGTAGTTTTTCCTATATTCTGATAGCACAAATACATTCTCCTTAGCACATAGGGAAACTACTGGGTTTTTGACTCTACCTCCGAGTCTTTGCTCTGAATGCAGATTTTTTTTCCTGTCTCAAATTTTAAGGAAAAAAAAAAGCATAAAGCACCTTCACAAACCTTCTGAGACATCAGGCTCATTATTAGATTTAGGGCCTAAGCTTCTTATGTGTAAATATGCATTTCCTCAAAACCAGTGGAAAATCAGATGTATTTGCCCTAGAGAAATTCATATAAAGCATTAAAAAAAAAAAAAAAAGAAAGAAAGACAAGTCAGAAGAAGTACACCACCATGTAAACATGATTTTTCAGTGAAAGACTTCTAAAATGTCCTACAGTCCAGGCAGGTTGTTTTGGGATAGATGTGCCTGCATTTGCAGGCTTTTGAGAAGAGATCACTGGGAGGGTGAGGAGGAAAAAGAGCATGTTCTTCTTCCCTGCTATCTCAAAGTGGTGGCCAGGGCACTCTCCTGGGAGATGAGAGACCATGCAGAGGGGTCCAGGTGTTCGTGGCCAGGGTGTGTGGTCAGAGGACTAGGTGGTTCCCTTACAAGGAACACAACTGATAGAGCTACTTTTAAGAGAAGCATGATCCTTGCTCAGTTCTTTGAAGGAGAAGTGTTTTCAGACAGGGATTTGTGAACCTCAGAGTAAGCAAGACACTGCTATAGGAGACATGCTGCCCAGTATTTTCTATCAGCCATCTAAATACTTGTGGATGCAGTTTCCTGACTAAGTATATTGGCTGAGTTAGATCCTAGGTCCTCTGCAGGCACCCACGGTATCTACCACAGCATTTATGATGATGCTCCAGAGGCCAGGCTCTGAAGTCCAGACACCATAACCACTAACTTCTAAAACCTCCTCTGGCTCGCTTAGGCTTTTGAAGAAATCTTGAGATACAGATCTGCTGAAGGTGGTAATTTGAATGCAAGCAACACGCAAAAGGCAGCCCGATGTCCCAGCAGTTTCAAGCATTTGACTGCAGTATATGAAGCCAGTGAGTTAGCCTGCCCAAGAGCAAGCACTTCAAATGGCAATTTAACAAGAAATTCCACAAACAACCTAGGTGGTTTGAAGGTTTCTTTAGCGTTGCATATCAGGATATGGATTTGAGTGGTTGTTGTGCAAGAATCCTGTTCTCTGCTCTCCTTGAACTCAGTTAATTGCTGTTTATATGACCACACACCCCAGAAAGGCATCTGTGCAGCTAAAGTGAAGGTCTGAGTAGCGCATTGCATTTTCTCAGGGCTGAGCATTTCCACGAGGCTTGCAGGCTTATGCAGACAGTTCCTGCAAAGGCTCCAAGTTATGGGGCTAGCCCTTTCACGTGTGGCCCTCTTGAAGTGAAAAAAAAAAAAAAGGCGACACAAAACAAACAAGAAAAATAAAAAGTCCAACAGGCAAACAAAAAAAAAAGCATCTGAAAGAGCACGCAGTATGAAGCTCTCCTTACTGAGCTGCAGCATCATTTCATTGGGTCAGAGAGCACCTAAGGGAACTCGATACACAGAAATCCATGGGCCCTGATGGGATGCACCCCAGAGTTCTGTGAGCTGGCGAATGTCATAGCTAAGCCACTCTCCATCATCTTTGAAAGATCCTGGAGAATGGAGGAGGTGCCGGAGGACTAGAAGAAGGCCAATGTCACGCCAGTCTTCAAAAAAGGCAAGAAGGAGGACCCAGGCAACTACAAGCCGGTGAGCCTCACCTCCATCCTCGGAAAAGTGATGGAACGGCTCATACTGGCTGTTGTCTCCAGGCACATGGAGGACAAGAAGGTGCTCAAGAGTAGTCAGCGTGGATTCACCAAGGGGAAATCATGCTTGACTAACCTGATAGCCTTCTATGATGGAATGACCAGCTGAATAGATGAGGGGAGAGAAGTGGATGTTGTCTATCTCAACCAAGGCTTTTGACACTGTCCCTCACAACATCTTCCTGGGCAAGCTCCAGAAGTGTGGGATAGATGAGTGCACAGTGAGGTGGATTAGGAACTGGCTGGATGGCAGAGCTCAGAGGGTGGTGATCAGCGGTGCAGAGTCTAGTTGGAGGCCTGTAACTAGCGGTGTCCCCAGCGGTCAGCCCTCAGTCCAGTTCTCTTCAATTTATTCATCAATGACCTGGATGAAGGGACAGAGTGCTCCCTCAGCAAGTTTGCTGATGATACTGAAGTAGGAGGAGTATTTGATAGCCCAGAAGGCTGAGCTGCTGTCCAAAGGGACCTGGACAGACTGGACAACTGGGCAGTGAGAAACTTCATGCAATTCAACAAAGACAAGTTCAAGGTCCTGCACTTAGGGAGAAATAACCCCAGACACCAGTACAGGCTGGGGACCAACCTTCTGGAGGGCAGCTCTGCAGAAAGGGACATGGGCGTCATGGTGGATGACAAGTTGACCATGAGGCAGCAGTGTGCCCTCGTGGCCAAGAAGGCCAGTGGGATCCTGGGGTGCATTAAGAAGAGCGTCTCCAGCAAGTCGAGGGAGGTGATCCTGCCCCTCTACTCAGCCCTGGTGAGGCCGCATCTGGAGTATTGTGTCCAGTTCTGGGCTCCACAGTACAAGAGGGATGTGGAGCTGCTGGAGAGAGTCCAGCGCAGGGCTACAAGGATGATCAGGGACCTGGAACATCTGCCCTATGAGGAGAGGCTGAGGGAGCTGGGCCTGTTCAGCCTGGAGAAGGCTGAGAAGGGATCTAATCAGTGTCTATAAATACCTCAAGGGAGGCAGTGAGGAGGATGGTGCTGCCTCTTTTCAGTGGTGGCCACTCATAGAACTAGAGGAAACAGCCACAAACTGAAGCGTCAAAAGTTCCACAGGAACTTAAGGAAAAAATTTCTTAACAGTGAGGGTGACAGAGCACTGGAACAGGCTGCCCAGAGAGATTGTGGAGTCTCCTTCTCTGGAGATCTTCAAAACCCGCTTGGATGCAGTCCTGTGCCACGTGCTCTAGGTGACCCTGCGTGCGCAGGGGGGTTGGACTAGATGACCTCTAGAGGTCCCTTCCAACCTTGAGCATTCTAGCTATCATTTGTCTATGCCTTCGTCTATGCAATTTGGAGCTGGAGTGACAGGTTTTTCAGAGGGCCTGCTCTAGGTAGATCTGATTCCTTTGGCACGTGTGATGTTTGGAGCAGGAGCTGCTAGATTTCCAAGAGCTGTTTCCTCTTTCTGGTAGTCTCAATGAACGAGTGAAGGGAAACAGGTTTACACTGCGCATATTTCTTTGTATGTAAGTGACTCTACCGTGATTTACCTTGAATGTTTCCTACTTCCCATAGGTCAGTTACCCTACTGAGAGCGGAGCAGCAATCCAAAGCACAGTCTGGCCTTTCATAGCTGAGTGTGACCACGGGAAGCTTCACTTGGCGTACACCCAGCTAGCTGTACAAGTGGCTTGAGATTTCCCCACTGAAGGGTCACAATAAAATCATTTTGATCCTCAATTTGTGTTTTGGGGGGAGAGTGGAAAGGGAGGAGTCTAATATTTGCAACAGAGCCATGCTTTTTGGAACAGAAGTGTTTTCCAAAACTTTTGGTCAGCCTCAGTACTGCATAGGGCCAACCTGACCCTCAGAGATTATGCTAGAACTAGAAACTGAAACACAGTATCATGGTTCAATAAACTAAACTGTGCTGTTTTTACAGAGCATACCAGCTCAGTTGATATAATCTACGGGTTTACGTAGGAGGGTTTTTTTTTTAATTATGATTCTTTAAACCTTATTCTTATGATAACATGAAACATGGTATGAAACAATACTCATTACTGCCTGCAGGAGCTGGAGGTCAGTGACCAGTACTGACTCCCTCCGACAAAACCAGCAGCATTTCACTGTGACTGGAGGAATGGAGTTTAGACCAGCAACTTCCAGCTACTGGTGCTCCTAGGTAAATCAAGGTTTCTTATTGCACCAGGCTGTTCATCTTCATTTTCTTTGATCAGCAGCCTTAGAAACCAGCCATATGCACCTCACTTACACTATGAACATAGTCTCTTTCTGATAAGAGGTGAGCAACAAGCACATAACTGAGTACATTTTGGGGCAAAGTAGGCAAGGCTAGAGATTAGGCTACACATTCGTAAACTTAAGTCCCCCAGAGACTTATATAATGTAAATATATTAATACGTTATATAATATAATTATATTAATATCTTAAATGATATTAAATGCTGCTATTCACAGAATGTTTTGAATAACAAAAAGAATTTTAACCTAAGGGACAATTGCATAGTAATCCATGCAAATCAAATGTTTAATTTTATGTTTCCTCAGTAGCCTGCTGCTGTGACAGTCAATGGTAGTAGGTGTGTGTGCAGAGCCTTAGGAAATCCCACCTTATTCATTTTACTGGCACGCCAGGTTTATAACAGAAATGTAGATCTGCCATTGCCAGCACTTCCTAGTGCATGCTAGCTATTGCTGTACGTAATACAGCTCCCTGGTTCAGTTGGTCTGTCCATGGGAATGGGCAGTACACTTAGCAATAGGCATTGCAATGCTTAAATGCAGAAACATCTACCAGGCAAAAGAAGTAAATGCAGTAACATCTACCAGGCAAAAGAAGTAGAAATAAAATTATATCTACTTGCATTAAAGGAAACAAAACATTAGCATCATTTTTACTGAATTGGTGCTTTAGTGTGGATGTATAGATAAGACATGGAAAGTTTTGATGTTAACCCAATTACTTACATAGGTGAGGCACTACCATTACTCATGTTTAAAAATCCATAGTAAGGGCTCCTTACTCAGCTCAGAAAAGCAATAATACCTTGAAAACAAATGCCACCTCACAGCGATTACTGAATGAATTTCCAGCTTTCTGAGCCAAGAGAAAATTGTCCTGCTGCAACTTCTTCTCCTTTATAGATTATGGGCCAAATGTTCACTCATTCTCAAGTCTTACCCAAACTTAATTACAGCAAAATCAGCAATTAGGGGGAATTTGCCTAAGTAAGAATTGGATGAGAAACTCTAATTCTGTAAGTTTCTGTTAAAAAAGGAAAGTGGCTAGAACCCTCCCAGTTATTCATTTGAAGTGTTATCTATTTTGCCATCTCTTTGCTCAGACTGAGTCCTGTGCAAGCAACATGCTCATCTCTGAGGATGAACAAAAAAGGGGGTCACCTGTGTTTAGCAACACATGTATGGAACCAGCTCTACTTTAGATCTTTTGTGCTGGCACTGACTGCATTGGAAGGATCCTAATCAGCAGTACTATACCCCTGTATTTCTAAGACAGTTACTTAAGATTAGGTCTTTGTGCCTTCATCAGTAAAGAAGTGGAGCTTGCCCAAGATGCCTAGGAATTTGTTATTTTGCATTCATCTACAACTTTTAAAATAAGGAGCTTATGAAGAACACATTTAAACTACATAAAGGTGAGGTAGATTTTTTTCACTAATTCTTAACTGTAAGAGGTTTATACAGAAACTCAAAATGAGGGCAGAGTCTATAAAAGATATTGCCCGGTGTTTAAGTTCTTTGTGTGCTAGAGCTGCACCTTTACAGGTTGATTTTTTGTAAAGCAGAAGAACTGAGACAGTTATCAAAAGATACATCTTCTTTAAATACCTGCATAAATTCCATTGGCAGGAAAAAGAGATCTGTCAAAGTCTTTATTTAATCCGGTGAAAGCCAGTGATTTAGCTACCTGACAGCCATTCCTACCTGTAAGGCTAAGCCCAGAAGTCACATCTTGTTCTATCAGACTTCTTATGTGGAGAAACGATACATGTGGCTCGGACCACTTGTGAAATTCAGATAACAGTGTTTCTTGGCCCTAAAGAAGCATGAGATTGTGAAGCACAAACATTGTGAGATGTGCTGCCACTAGAATGCGGGACACAGGTATTCATCTTCCAAAGCAAAATTACGACAACAGCAAAAACTTTCTCTTAAACTTTGCAATTTTTATGGCATTTGATCTAAGTGGCCTGCTGGCTAATCGATCCATGTAATCTCCGGAATATATCAAAATTTAGATGCCATTATTCTTTTTTCCTTAAAGTTCAGAAGAGTTTTGTGCCGTCTTGGGCTTTCCAAGGCGTCGGAAATGCAACTGCAAGTTTCAGTAAACAAGAAAAGCAGATATGAATGCTAATGTTTGAAATGCTCAGTTTGAGACAAGGCATAGGCTTTTTTCCTTAAGGGTGTTGCTTAGATACACAATTACCCACCAGAAAAAAAAAAAAAAAAAAAAAAACTCAAGGTAAAAGCAGTTTTAAAAAATGAAAGATTAATATCTTTAGAAATGACGATTTGAAACAGCATTTACCTGGAGTTATATCATCAACTACCTCAAAACTGCAGGAAGGTCAGAGAGGGCTTCGGGTATTTGACACATCTCAAGAGAGAACATGTGAAAGAAGTGGGGTGTCATATGAAGATACAGGTCACTATATCCATGGTTACTGAGACTGACCTCACGTAGCTCGTTTACACCGTTCTTTTGTTTTCCTGCAGGTTTTCAAAACAATTGATCTAAATTCAAATGTGTTTCCTCTGATAGTGTGAAATTTAAGCTCTAGGAAATCTCCAAGTTTCAGCTAGAAAAAGTGCTCCAAAATCCTTTCATGTGGGAAGCCAAGCTGGATGCTTCTGCACCCAACACAGCATGCCAATGAGGCACTACTGCTTTTAAGTCAGCGTTTTAAAGATCTAATCATTAGCCTCTAATACGAAGAAACTTTTTTTTTTCCTTGTTAGTGCAGATTACTCAAACAACTGAAGAGTGTGTGGGCTATATTTTTCCGTTTTTCTCCAATCATCAGATGCTGAGACAGCCATGAGAAGCAGCTCTGAACCTGCCTATGTCAGTTAATGGGGACACTGGCTGCTACTAAAAGAAAGCACTCTACTTTTAGCAACTCTTTTGGGGGAGACCTTCATGGCAAGATGGTTTGGCACCAATTTAGCCAACACTAACCCAGCTTCTTTCCCATTTAACCAACTGCTGGAGCACTTAAGCTGTGCCAAGTGGCAAACTGACAATACAAGAGAGACATAACAAAGCGTAATTTTGCTACCGATTTTTATTACTGTAAACCAGAGTCTGACCCCAAGACTTGAGCAGAAACAGGACTATTAAAGCAATAAGGGTTGAAGCATTGGGAAAAAAAGTTATGAACTAAGTCTGTGTGCATGGGTGTGTGCATGTTAATGAAAACATTAACTTCTTTGAACTTCATTCTTTTATTTTCTCCTTTTGGGGTAGGGCCTCTCTCCTTCATTAGGAAGTTTTGTTCTGATACAACGCTGGATTTCTGATTAACCCAATAGGTCAAAGATTTTCAGTCCTAAACCTGTGGTCCTCCTCACCTCCTCCCTCTTTAGAGGACCTGACAGGAAGAACAGGGAACTGTTTAGAAAAGCCTTGCTGCTGGAACAGCTTCTCACTTGGAGACACTGGTGGCTTGGCACAAATTGATACTCATTTGCTTGCACGACATACACAGAGGAAAAGCCAGCCCCAGTCAGGGAACTATAAAATGGCTTCTGGCTTCTTCCTCACCTTGGTTCTGTGCCAAATGCAGCTTGGCCTGTCCAGATGATCACTCTCCTTCTGTATGGTACTTAATGGTACTTGGTAGTGAACAAGTTTTTTTGTTAGCATTTGGTATGCAGTTTTTGGTCTTGTGCTGTACATATATAAGTGACAAACATGCAGTTCAATCCTGAAAAAAAGAACTCAGCTAATTCTTGTAGAAGAATAAAACAAGAGTGTTGTTGATTCTACAGACAAAGCTGATGCTCCAACATTTTTCTTGTAAGGGCTATTTATCACTGAAAAGCTGAAAAGTGTCTCTGTTGGGTACTCACTAGAAACTGAAGATCTTTTTTGGAAAGCTCAACTACAAGGGATCAACATCAAAAAACACATTAGGAAAAGGTGCTATGCAGAAAAGAAGGTAAAGCAGACAGATTTTAGTAATTTTCTCCTCTGTCTTTCACTAGGGGGGCAGCAGAGAGAAATCTCCAGTGCACAGGTTGAGTTTACTCAATGAGCAAGCTCAGTAAGGGCCACTGTCAAGATAACACTCCAAATATGTATCCACCTTGTCAGAGCTCAAGGACAGCTAACTTTGACATGTACCTGAACAGCAGCACAATAGTTACAAATTTGTTTTTTTTTTAATCTCTAAACTTGGCATGCACTTGTTTTTGAAGTTACTTTTGTTCCAGCTAGTCAGCATGGGATCCCATCCATCCATTACACAGTCACATATGTCCTTATACCTTCCCTCCCTCTTCTACTCCGCATTTCTGTTTTAGTGAGGCTGTTTCCAGTGCTTTCCCACACAACCCCTTATTCAAGGCCCTCCAAAAGCTCCCTGGACTCCTCAGACACTCACATTTGCCATTCCCCACTCATCCTGCTCCCCCCATCATCTCCCATACTGCTCCTACCTCACACTTATTCCACTTGGGTCCAGCACATTCTACTCCCTAAGTACTTGTTTGCAGCTCCATCACACAGAGCTTCCTTCATAACCCTTTCTGGCACATTTGCGTCCTCCCCATTGATGCTCACTTTGCACGAGGTTGTCGCTTCCCAGCATCCTGTCACTGCAAGTGTCACCTGCCTTTTATCACTGTGTTTCCCTAAGGCTCCAATTCCCCTCAAATGCAGCCTCAAGGCCAGCACCACCAAGGCCTTCACAGTGCTGGATATCTGCAGCATCCCTGCAGCCATCATCCTCCCACCCACTCACCCAAGCCAAGCCTGGCTGCTTACCAAGATCCCCTGCTGCCCAGCAGGCAAAGACAGACCAGCATTGTTGTTGCAACTTGTGAAGGAGTAGACTCCAGTGTAATACACTAAAGATTTTATTAAGCATCAGATAATACTTATACACTGTACTGTTCCGGATACAATGCCTTATTTGTCTACAAGCATACGAAGCACAGCTATTAAATAAACCAATAATCTAAAGGCTTGCATTAAAACTATCCAATCAGCTTCTGGGTCACATAGCAGCCATACAGTTGCTTTTTCTCCTTGTTTGCTGACAGAACACCTGCACTGCTGTCCTTGATTTTGGTTATCTATTGACAAGACATCCCATACTGCTGTCCTTGAAGCGGGCCTCCACACAGGGGTTTTTCTCTCCTTGTTCTGCTCAGTAAATGTGACTGAGTCCCTACGCATTTCTTTGGGCACCCACTTCACAGGGTCTCTCTCATAGGCAGAGACTTCCCAGTGACTTAGCTAAGCATGTAGCTCGAAATAAGCCCATCACAGTGGCTTCATCTCTACGCCAGGCTGGACACAACACACATTCTGCACAGCTCGCCATCTCCCCTATATTTAGTCCCCAAAACTAAATGCTTTTAAGCTCTTTGAATCAGTTTTATATAATTTTGTGTTAGACCATTTTATATTCACCTCTGCAGAAAAGCTTTGTAGCTCTCAGTCTCTTTTTATCCTCTTCACATGCACAGGAAAGCTCACAATTATTTACTAGCCTTGCCTTTTGTTTATTTATCCAACATTATGGTTGCAAATTTAGTCACTTGTTTAGCAAGGAGGCCTAGGTATTTTGGGCCAACAGCTTGATTAACTCTTTTGAACACCAGAGAACTCTTTAAGAGCAATGAAAATGTGGCCATGACCTCTCTGGCTGTGGTTTAAATCACATCTAGCCAGCACAGCACTGAACAGGATTGATTTGAGCAGTTATGCAGGGCAACACTGTGCATAACCACTATACAGTTGTGTATAAACAAAATAGGTACTCTAGACAACCCTTTAATAATTGCCTGCAGCTCCTTGAAGCTCCTTAATGTTCAATTAATCAGTGCCTGGCTCTCTGGCCCCAGCGTCGATTCTAGTGAACAGCAGTTGTCTCAAGCACCTGGCTGGTATTTCAAAAGTGGAAATAAAATAAAGAGCAATAGAAGAGATCTGGCTGGTTTTCCATTGCATTTATTGGGTTGGTCATCGTGTTCTTTCAAGTCGTAAACTTGGTGTCCTTTTCTCCAGTCTGGCAAAGTCGGTGAATGTGTGCACATTTTTATATAGGGAACAATCATAAGAGTTAGAAAATATAAATGAAGATATATACATATATAGACACATATATGCTCTGGCCCAACACTGCACAGGACTAGTTAGTTCAGTAAGCAAATCTTCAGGATCTCCATCTACCTGTTTACAGTAGGTTTTGAGGAGATCGATTCTGTAATAAAAAAAAAAAAGAAAAAAATAGTATTGCAGTTACCAAAAAAAAAAAAAAGCCAGAAGCAGCAGCCTGCTTGCTTGGTATTTACATTACCAACCCTATATATTATGGAAGTCTTTACTTACATGGCCATTTGTTATTTTTCCCATGAATAATCTACTCTCCCAGTACATGGGATCTTCAGGTGTGCAGCACATTCGAGGACATGAAAGTGTTTGTTACCTGCAGAATTTTTCTCTTTTGTGGTAGAAGTTGACCCTATATAGAGAATGTCTCATTCTTGTCCTGAGGTATCCTTTGGCAAATGCAGACTCAGTTCCTTCATTGATGCTCTTGGCAGTTACTGCAGAGTAGGACTATGTACAGGGCAGGTGATCACTGAGGGCTGCAGCTCATGTACAATACAGTACATGGTATCTCATGGCCTCAAACTTAACACGGGCCCATTTTAAGCTTCTTAACGCACGTAACGCTGATCTGCCTGATACAGAAGGCCCCATTCAGAAGCTTGGTGTTCAGATTATAATGTCAATGAGACTAAGTGCAATGGTACAGTGACATTAAGTGTTAATGCTTTTTCAATGAAAAAGATCCAAAGAAATTTAATATTTGCACCCAGAGGGCACTATTTCAATAAAGCCATCTAACAAAAATATAAAGGAAAAGTAACGTTTTCATTCATAGTCTGAAAATTCATACCCAGATGGAGAAATTACCTCATAGTATTCTTAAACCTTGGGTAAAAGTGCTTAATGCAGCAGAAGGGTTTTCCATCTGCAGCAGTTTTATCAGTCCTAAGCTGTGACCCTGTCTCCAAGGCAACTGTTTCTGGATATTAGATGTTAAGGATCTATAGAATAAATGAGAGGCAGTTGTGAAACGTACACATATAATCCTGTCAAGGAGAATAGCAATGAAATGCCAACACATGAAAAGGGGTGAGGGCAGCACTAGAAACTGAATTGCGGTCTCAAAATTGAGAATATAATAACTAACTTTTCTTCTCTGTTAATATTACCTTGGTAGTGAATAACCTGTACTGTTCTTGTTTTGTTTAATCTAGTTCTTTTATACCTCTTTTGCCTTACAGATGCATGAATGCACACACATGCTATACAAAATTTCCTTGTGAGATCCCCTTTAGTTGAGAAAGCACTAGAGCCACCACAAAAAGAAACTGCTACATTATGACTGGGAATCCTGTGCTGATATTTGCTCTTGCCATTCTGCTAGCATCTGTGTAGCTCCATATCACACAATTTCCAGTTGTTTTGGCCAGAAAGAAAAGAGAATGTAAACTTTGTCTTTTGTTTGCTACCTGGGGGAAAGGAAAATGAATTGAGATTACTTCTTGAGATTTTTATTGATACTCAGACTGGTAGAAGCCTAGTAAGGAGGACCAGGCCAGATACCAAGCTGATGAAGATGGTTCAGATGGCTAGAAAAACAGAGAGCTACTCATAGAAGGAAAAAAAAATCAAGTGCAATTAAGAAGCAAACCATAGGCACACAGGCCTGTCCAAGTTTGTCCAGTTGCACTGTCTCTTGTATCCATCACCAAGTATAATAAACAAACCAAACCCCCAATAACCTGAATAGTAACTACAAGATGTATCAGTGCAAGTCAGGGTGAGGGACTGGCACTTACCCATGAGAGGCTACTGAAAGATATTTGAGAGGTTTTATCAGATCATTCATGTCTACGAATTCTGTTTGTCTGGGGAGAGGAAGTATTGAGTACTTGAAAATAATACTGCCATAGAGCTTGTATCTGAAGCCGTAGGTCACAGTAAGGCAGAATTAACACGGTGTTGATTGAAATACTGAATACTAGTGTCTGAGCCACAAAAAATCAATCCCAAGGTACCTATAAAGTATGTTAGTGCCATGCAAACTGCACAGCACATTTCTGCTTTTGTGTACTAAATCAGAAGCACAGTCAGTTATATCTGAATGCATTTCTTTCTTCCAGAGATCATGACATATTTATCCCTGAGTACAGACTGAATTCAAACATATCAGGACTAACTCCTCATGATCCGAGTAGTGCCACAGGGACAAGCAAGATAATGAAGGAAGACCCCGTATGAAGAGTACATAAATCCACTTGTTTTTGTTAGTTTTTGAAGGAGGACATAAAGATACTATAGTTACTTGGTCTTACTTTGCCTGCTATATATAAGTCTTAGTGCTCTTGCTGCAGTCGTATGTAACACCCTTTCACCTTGCATAGCTGACGTACTGAATTTTGGTGAAATGTGCTTCAGAAATCTCAATTAAATCTCAATTAAACAAGCTATCAAAACAGAGAACTTCACCACCTCCTAGTGAATCGATCCAGTGATCGATCACCAGGAAATTCGAAAAAACGAGAGTGGCTTCTCAGCTTGATCTAAACTGTCGCTATCTTTTTTTTGAATTATTAGATGTGTTTAGCCATATGGGTTAAAATAAGTCTATTTATTTTGATTGTGATGTTTGCATGCTTTGAATAAAACACAAGTTTAAATGCTTTGTTGACAAGGCATGGGCTAACAGATGCCAGCTCTGTAATTAGTTCGCCTTGTATTCCTAGCTGGCAACTGCAACAGACTTCCTTATAACTGAGGACCAGGCACTAATGGATATTGACAATGAAATGAGAAGGCTCCCCCAAGCAGCAAAATGGGCTATAACAGCTGTACCGCCTCCCCTCTCTCCCCCCCCCAAAAAAAAGAGCATCCTATCCAGCCATATCAGGCCTAGGACCTGCAAATTAGACTTGAGACTACTTAAGAAGTATCCTATTAACATTACACAATGGAGAGTCCATGGGTCCAAAACCAAAATCTAGCTATCTATTCTTTTCTCCTCTGCTAATATTCTGCAAATGTGTCACTTTCTTTTATGGACAAGATTCCCTTTCTGCTGTGAAGGCACTAGTGATGCAATAGAGTCTGAATTACTGGAACACAGATGTCTCTAAGAATATAAAATCTATTGAGAGAGCAGGAACATCTTTTTCCTTGCATACCTTCATTTAGTAGAGAGACATATGTCAAAGTTTATTTGTCAAGCATTTAATTTCTTTAATCAACAAATGCAAAGTTTTGTATCAATGAAATATTAAAATATAAATATACATATAAATATTTCTCAGAAAACATAGCCTTTACAAAAATAAATAAATAGCGATCAAGCAGAACTCTCAACTAATTATATGTAGGAAATATTTTCCTCATTCTGCTTAAAGATGCATCATCATAATAAACCAGAGGTAATGATTTCATTCTAAGGACATTATCTATTAAATGTACCTCTTTTTCTTTCCTAGCAAAATTCTGTTGATGTGGTCTGATGGTGATATTTACTTCTCTGAATATATTCCTTGCTCACCATTTTCATAAAACAGTGAGGTAAAGAAATTCCAGCATATGGATTTTGGCAGACTATGGATTTTGACTATATGAGGTTATTTATTCATAGGACATAATCAAGCACTTCAGTCCTATCAGTTCAGTTTTTGACTGAATCACTAAGTATTTTTAAAGAGAATAGCAGCAGTGGCAAGGACAAAACCTACAGAGTTAAGTTTCTGAAGACGATTCCTGAAATGGTATGTAAAGTAAGTGTTACTCATTTTTTATGAAAAACGGATAAATATGAACACATAACATGGAGAAAACTTAACATGTTTATTTGCATTAAAAATGCAGTTATTTAAGCATCTGTAGCTATAAGCCATTACTGCTTATATTTAAAATAATGTATATGAGTAGTATCAAAACATACTTCAATAACAAAGAGGTGAATTAATATTGCTTCTGGATCTTACCAAAAATTGTACGCTCTGCTTTTTCTATTTAACTTTGTAGCGGTGTTGTGCATTACTTTAATTATCTGGGTGCAAGTGTGCTAATTAGAAGGTTGAGAACTTGGTGTTCCCAGTCCGACATATGGCTCTGCAGCATGGATATCTTGCCACAGAGTTAAACCAAGCCATGGCTTTTCATTTGTTTTATTATTGTTGTATCAGGTGGGTAGCAGTTTATGTTTGGCTAAGCCTTTAAAGTGCTGTTATTAAAAAGAATCAATTTTGAGGGAGAATTGCTATACAAATTGAAATCTTCCCTCTTGTCAGAAGAAGTGGCATACTGTGGTAACAAGGAGGCTGAACTGATTTGCAGCTTATGGATATAGTACTTAAACTTTCCAATATACCATGTTGGTTCACATGAGGAGAAGCAAGGAAATGGCCTGTTCACCTGCTCTCACCACGAAGTAGTGTGGTTTTAGGAAAAGATTTCCACCTGAATTTGCAGAGTTTCCCCAAATACTGTAATGTTACTCTGCTAATACACTGCCTTTCGTTTCAGCAAGACTTTTTGCTCTTTCTTGAATTCTAGTCATCTGTTTGCCTTTTGTGTCTTTTGTCATTCTTCACAAAATTTGTTTTCAGGCTGACATAAGCTGACTTAGAAATAGAGCTCTTTCTGGTGAGATGGGACCTATGATCAGAATTTATACAGAAATGACTGCAGCATTAATGTTACCCATTTATCTCCACGCTTCTGCAGGTTTTGGAATGACCACACCAGCAACCGTGGCTGGAAAAGTATTCCTCATTGTTTACGGCCTTTTTGGGTGCGCTGGGACTATTCTTTTCTTCAACCTCTTCTTGGAGCGTATTATCTCTCTCCTGGCATTTATCATGAAGGCTTGTCATGAGAGACAGCTGCGAAGAAGTGGTCTCCTACCTCCCAACTTCCAAAGAGGGTCAGCTATCTCTGGGGTTGGCAGCCTTGTTGGGTGGAAGCCATCTGTTTATCATGTGATGCTGATCCTTGGAATTTTTGCTATCACACTTTCTTGCTGTGCCTCAGCGATGTACACAGCAGTGGAAGGATGGAACTACATTGACTCCTTGTACTACTGTTTTGTCACCTTCAGCACCATCGGCTTTGGAGATTTGGTAAGCAGCCAGAATGCTGTATACCAAAATCAGGGATTATACAGATTCGGAAACTTTGTATTTATATTAATGGGAGTATGTTGCATATACTCTCTTTTTAATGTAATCTCAATTGTAATCAAGCAAATTTTGAACTGGGTGTTGAAAAAATTTGAATGCAGATGTTGCCCAAAGTGCCATAAATCAAGTGCCCGCCTTGGACGTCGCAATGCCATTACCCCAGGAGCTCGCCTGCGCCGACATAACATTTCTGTGGAAACTGATGGACAGTATGACAGCGACACGGAAGGGAGGAGGCTTTCTGGAGAGATGATCTCTATGAGAGAGCTCACAGCATCGAATAAAGTTTCACTGGCCATTTTGCAAAAGCAGCTGTCTGAGACAGCCAATGGCTACCCAAGAAACATTTGCATCAATACCAGACAAAATGGTTTCTCTGCAGGGGTGGGTGCTCTAGCCATCATGAACAACAGATTGGCAGAAACAAGTGATTCTAGGTAGAGTTTTTGAAATTTTCTTCTATAAGAAAATGATGCTTTCTTATTGTTTCTTTAATAAAACTAAAATGGTGATTAGAGTGGAATTATCGCCATAACCTCCTAGAAAGTCTTAAATACAGAGGCAGACTTGGTATTCATTGGACATTTAGGAGTTTAGTTTCTATTTTTTTAATGAGTCTTCTCTAATATGCAGTAACATCTTCACTGTAATGTTACAATTTTCCACAAAGCAGGTGATGGGAAGGACGTTGTACAGAATTTGATGCAATTTTAGAGGGACATTGTGCATAATTATGATGATGTCTAAACAACATATTATTTTTCAGAAAATAATCTGAACCAAACTGGGTTAAAGTGAATTTTGGGCAAACAGTTCCAGTTTCAAGCTTGAGGGATTAGGACCAGTATCTCACAGTTTGGTGAAGGATGGATCTGGCTGTGAAATTTGCACTTCGTGCTCTTCACTAACTCCTCATGCCAGGCCTGTATATAACATCAGTGTAGGTGACTGCAATTACACCATCTTCAGGGTGATTCTGATTATTCATTTGATAAATACTACTGATTTCAATGATAGAAGATCAGATTGACTTAGTTCTCCTGACTACGAATGATGTGTTTCAACCAGTCTTGTCTGAAACACTACCTGTTACCTACTCCTTAAAAGTCATGGAGTTATCAGTTAGAACCACCACATTAGAACATGCAAAACTATTCCTACCTGCTGAATAACTGAAAAATGTAATTGACAGCTCCAGCACTGACCTTACTCAAGGCAAGAGAGGCCAGTGTTCACCTCTGATGCCAAGTGTTTGCATTGACACTGAAATGTAAGTTAAAAAGTTTATTTATTTTGTTAGTTTTTTGAAAAAAAAGAAAAAGCTGCTAAAGTAAATGTAAGTTCTGTTGTCATAAAATTGTATTTTCAGCAATATTATTGCAGAGGTTCGTGAAAGATTTTCTTGGCAGTTCTTGATGGTCCCCAGCACAGTACTTGTTTTCAACAAATCTGACAGTGAAGCTTGCAGGAAAGAGCATTGCTTCAAAACTTCCCCAAAAGCTAACTTCTTCCAAAAATATTGATATTAAACCATAAATTGGTCCATGTTACTGTATTAAGTCATATCATAGTAGCCTGAACTATTTAAGTACCATGAGACGTCTTCAAAGAAAGCTGCTTTAGGTCTCTAGTTCAGCTTCTTCAGTTGAAGAAAAAATTCTGCAAATCTCTTTTAGAACTATTCGCAAAGCTCTAAGTAATTTCTCTAAACTCTTTGTACTATGCTTACTTATGTACTATTCCCTTAATGCTGTGAAGATAGTAAAAAAGGCTTTGAATTGTGTTTGTGCAAGAAACACAATCCAAGCTTGAAGTCCGAGAAACCGGGGGGCCTCTTCTTGAAAATTGCCTGGATAGTAATAGTCAAGGTTTCTTGCTGAATAGAGTGAAAAAAGTTGGCATATTGGAAATGTTTGAAAATATTTCCACTAAGCTTCATACAGATATTTTGTTAGTGGAGCCTCCACCGTTTTGCTTTTCTTTAAATTTATAGAGTGCAAAATGTTTTGGAAATTTGGCATTTAAACTTGGAAAATTAACTTTTAATTACACCGCTTGAAGTTTTGCACAATTGTGACTGCCAGCTGAAGGGTAACAGAGATTATTATATCTTTGGTCTAAAGGAAAAGGAATTGGAGCAGTAGCTAAAACATAATGCAAGGATCATACTGTAAATGCAGCCAGCACTTTTGTCAAGATACGTGTGGCAAAAAATGCTCAGTAATTTATGTTTTGTATCTACGATACTGAATCATAACTAAGAACACTCAGAGACAGCATTCAAGCAGCATTCATCTGACAAGAGCTTCCTTCATGACAGAAAGACCCCTAAATAGCACCCATCTGAATGTGTGCACTTGCTGTCTCAAAGTCTACATTTTAGTAGCCTTCTTTCAGAGGTGATGGAGAAGAAGGTCAAAGTGGTTGGTGATGCTCAGTTAAAGTCCACTGAAGGTTTAGATTAAGCTGGATCTTTAGGTCTAGGTCCTGTTCTGTGAAAGACTCAAAAGACTCAAACTGCAAAGACTTACAGGAAAGCTGCAGGGATCATCTCTGGAAACAGCAGAGGCAGAGAACTGAAAGAACTGAGGATTTTTCCTTTCCCCCTCCCCAGGAATACCCCAAGGGGTAAATCTATTATTATTTATGATAATAGTTCTGTCTGTCTAATTATTATTAGACAGATGCCATCCCAAAGGACTTCCCATTTAAATAGCTAGGACTCCAAAACACAGCATAATTACATAGGTTTGGTAACTAGATACTAAGGTTTATTCATTTTACTCTTAAAAACAAGTTAAAATATGTTTAGCATTCTGTGTTCTCAAGAACTATATTTTGTGTATGTTTTTGCAAAATGAGGGGGTTTATTTTTTCAGTAAGATTTTTTAAAAAGATAACTATTATAACTGTCCTTCAGGATTTGTTTAAATATTTGTAAACTGTTTTCAAACTACTTATATTATTCCTGCGTGCAAAATGTGATGAAGTAATATGAAATTGTACAAACCTCCACTGCTATTTCTGTGCTTTTTCTGAATCAATACTGAGGCAGACAGAGGCTGTTGTAACATGATTTAAAAGTTTCTGATTCTTCTTGTTCATCTGATCTGAATGGACTCAGGGCAGTTCCTTTGCAGTTCCTGTTGATTTCGGTAGATGTTAAATTGGCTCCCAGATCTGGATTCCCCAAGAGATTTGGGCAGCTGGTTGCTATTCTATGCACTTATGTCTGACATTTCATCACTCCCAAGATCCTCGAAAAACTCAATTTTGCTGCTTCTCAGTGCAAATATCCCTAACTATTGACACTCCTGTCATGTGGACCTCTATCTTGTATCTATGTTGATAAAATTTCATGGAGCTGTCTAATTCAGCAAGCCCTACTTATTGTGAGATTTAGAGCCTACTACTGACTTGGGTCTCACTGGAGAGCTTCTGACAAGAAGTGGCCTTATAGTTCCTTCATTTTCATATTCATTAGCCAAATTATTTTTCAAGGATGCAGGGAGACTGACTCCAAATCCCTATTTATCTGCCCAGCCTGGGCACTCTCATTGTATGCATGAGTACACTAGCCAAGAGGAAATAGGTGATTCTGGGTTCAGTCTTTCTCAGTCCATCCTGCCCTTTCTTTAGCTTTCTTATGGCAAATTCCCATGGAATTTACAAAAATGGGTCACGTTATTCTTCCATTTATTGCATATGGTGCAACACAGGATTCCCCAGGGCAATTGGCTCCATCTGTGAATTCAACACTAAACACACACCAGCTGCATGAAATGCAATTCCTGCTGGTATTGCGTTTTCACAGATAGAGCAGATACCTGGACGCAGACTGAAGCACAAGAAATGCAGAAGGAAACTGAAGGAACAGAGTGGGAAAATGAAAGCACACTGCACTAAATTGCACTTTCTTTTCAGGTAACTTTAGGGTTATATTACATTCTCACTATGTTGTTTTTTACAAGGTTTTATTTTTGGACAGCCTTGTAAAACTAATTTCCATGAAAAATGCAAATAACCTAGGATCAAAACGTTAATCCTCCCCTCTGCATCATGGTGCAAAATAGCAGGAGTAACTCCTACCTGAGCCAGATGCAGCCATCACAGTGTTACTCAGATGCTGTGCTCCAAACTAGTGTTTTGCTGTTTTGAGCCTGAGGAGCAGCAGAAAGCTACAGTACTTAGGTCGCCCTTTGAGCTGGCACCTAATGAGAAAAGTGCCTGCATAGGCAGGCACTGCTCAGCCCTCCATCAAGAAGGAAGGAAAGCCTCTATTCACCCGACCCATACTCTAGTACCTTGCAGATGAAAATTAAAATGTAAGTGCAAAATAACAAGGTACAAAGACCAAATTCAACTGAAGTCTTTTCTTTCTCTTAGGGAAGACAGTATTTACCAACTTCTTGTAAAACCTGAAGTGTTTCCATGCTTCAGGTGGCTTTAAAAAGTCAATAAATTTACTTTTTGGTATTTCTCTTTCCCATGTGTGTCTCAAACAAATCTTAGAGACACACTGACATATGATTAGATTGTTTTTTTTTTCCCATCTGAAAATACACTTCAAGATTTGTGGGGGGAAAAAAAAAGAAAAACACATTGCTTATTATTTCCTTAAAATGTAAAGCATGTTCTTCTGACGATATAAATGTTCAAATAAGTAATCTTACCAACCTTGGTAACAAATGGAAGTTTTTGAAGCACAAGTTCTAGTTTGCCTGTCTCCCCCTAGAAGAAGCATTTCATAAATAACTCCTATCAGTTGTAACAAGAATTACAAATATACTTCAGGAGGTAATTGGGGCAGTAGAAAGCTGAATGAAAGCAGAAGCAAGAAGGTCTGTTACAAAGGAAATCAGTGCCTCTTTGACATGTGTGTGCTAACTGAGAACATAATTGCCAGCATTTTGCAGACCAACTTATTGGGGAAAGCCAAGAGACGTGTAAGAATCATTTTAAAGTACTTGGAGAACTCACCGTTGCCTGTGGTTATGCAGACATGTGTTGTGATGTTTCCTGTTGGTTTAGTGTTATAGTCCTAGCAGAGCTTCAGGCCTCCAATTTGGCCTTAACCTCCTCTCCTTCTCCCTAGGTTTCTGTGGGTGAAAATTTGGCTGTATTAGGACCATTTACATCTATTTCAGTCATCTTTTTGCTTGTTACTGAAAGGACAACCTAAGCAACGGAGAAGCCATAAAGCCAGGCATATATTACAGGTTGGATATAAGCCCGATTGCTTGTATGGGATAAATTTACAATTATACAGAAATTATCTGTGGCATGGAGACCCTTCTCATTTTTGTGTATATGTGTTTTCAAAACTTTTTAATTTGAAAAAACTATTCCGTGGCTAATTATTCTGATGAATGTTCAGACATAGTTTAAATAAAGTCATGCTTTGGGTGATGCTGATTGCTAGCATAGAGAAAACCTATGGATATGGCTCAAATGGCTTCTGCTCTAATTGGATTACTAATGTGCCTTTCCAACCCAACACACATTTTCAGTGCTATATTTAAATAATAAAAATAATGTTATGTTACATATTGAATTCAATTGGGCCTATTAATACTTGACTTACAAAAAAATACTAATTTAACTTACTAAGTGTAAACTGCACATTTTATAGCTAATATGCAATTTAATTTTTTGTGAATACTTCCACCTTTGAGCTTACATTCTCCTTTTGTGAATATTAATGCTAAGAAAATAAGCATTAAATTATCTATGGATAGTGCATGACAATATGGCCAATTCTATTGAGGTTTGACTCATAGGATATGCATATTAACCTATACACAGTAAATGGTTCATTATGGATCATAAATATACTATGTAGCAATGGCACAGAGAACATAGTACTTCCAATCTACATGGACACAGAAGACAGAAGTCAGAAGACAGCTACCAATAAAGGTGCATGTTTTTTCCTCTTACTTTTCTTATTTACTAAATGGTTAACTTCCACCCTTTAATTAAAATATACCTTTAAGCCAGAAGAAGATGCCAGTTCCAGAGGTAGAACATAGCCAATAAGAGGTCTAGGCTCAGATGAAAGATTTGTTCTCAGCTCCCAGGAGCTGAAATGGTTGTGCTCTGAAGGAGCAGTGTGCCTGTGGCTTATAGCAGACTTGCAGCCTTCATATCTATCAATCACATTAATTCCTTCCTTGGGAAAGGAAAAATACTGTAATTAGGGATAAAATTTATAGTGGAATACCCAGCAGTTTAGCAATTTAGTTTGAGAAAGAAAATACAGATTTCTATCAAGGTATATCAAGAAAGAGGCCTTCTACCAGCTGTTGATCCCCTTTCATTTCCAGACCCCTCAGATACTCACACCTCCAGTTTTTCTGTTGTTATGACGATAGCATAACACAGTGGTCCCCAGAAGAATGAAAAGTGTGTGGAAAGGCAAAGACTTGAAAGTATTTTCCAACAAATCCAGCAAAAAACCAAGACTTGTTTTGCTTTAAATAGAAGCAGGTGCATTTTGCCTGTGTTGTACAGCACTGAGATACCAGCACAGCCCATGACTGCTCGATTGCATCACTGGCTCTCCTGCTCTCTTGGAATATCAGTAGGAAGGGAAGAAACAGCCAACACACACTTACACGTACTGTCTGCTTGGTTCGAGAGGTAAACACTGTTGAGGCCTGATTTGCAAATCTAAAAAGCAACCATGCGGATGTGGATGTATTACAGAGATAGGCATTACATAGGTGCGCTCTAAGTCAAGATTTCCACGCCAGGTTCCACCTCCATCCCCATGTCCCTGCTGTGCCTTGGCTAGACAGCTCACAAGCCTAGACCCAGCACGAGGAAATGCTGGGCATGGCAATAGAGGTGGATTTTCAGGCAGACAAGACTTAGCCCATGTGTTTTCACATGGACTGCCTAACAGAAGCTTTCTCAGGCCTTCTAAGAAACACAGTGTAACGTTCCCATAATCTTTTTTACTTCACAGACTCTAAGATTACTTTCTAAAGCTAGAGAAACAATGCTTTTATAATACAGTAAATAAATTGAAAAGGATCACTGATAATCCTGACACATGCAATTCAAATGGCAAGTATTTGCTCGGTGCCTCTCATTTCCTAGCTTTTACATTATAGATTCAATGTTATTCCTGAAAATAAAGTACATCCAGAAAAAAATTGCATATATAGTAATATCTGTAGGCTGTACAAGCAATGTAAATCTTTGGTTCTAATTTTACAGTAAATCTCAGTATTTGAAAGCACATCTGGAAAATGTTATCTTTTAATGGAGACATAATTTATATACAAAAATAAATAACACTTTTGCTTAACATATACAGACAAATCTACTTTTAACTCACTACAATACTACCTTGTTGTAGACTTCCTGCACAATTTTTAAGACAATTAAAAAGGCTTTAAGGTTATAAGTATATATGACTTGAATTATATAAAAATATATCTGCTCAAAAGTATTTGTTTCATTTCAATTTCGTTTTAAAGGGCATAGCTTGGCAGAGACGCTTAACTGAGCTAGCAGTTAGCTAGCTAGTTAGCTAGTATTATCTCCCATTACGAACATCAGACAAATTTTGCTTCTGTGAATAAGTTTACTATTTCTGGTACATATTTACTTGCATTTCAATAAGTGTGAATTAAAAATGGAATGACCAGTTCTCTGTTGATTTCTACTTGATATCCCTTTCTTCTTTGCATGCTGCTTACAAGCTGCTAAAATATTGGCCTGATCAGCAAATGTTCCTACATAGATTTAGGAGAAACAGCAGCACCAGACAATTTTCTGAATAGTTTTTGTTAAATTTAATTATTTATAACTTTTTTTAATGATGTGATTGTTGGAATTAATAGACTTAAGATGTTTTACTTAACATTAACTCAGTGAATGATGCTAGAGACATAGTTTTATATAAAGTCATTCCTATTTTATTTGCTTTTTTACCTAACTTGGGTAAATTTTTATAAAAAAATTGAAGGATTTTCCATTTGAAAAATGCCTTACAGTATACATTAATCCCTCTTAATAATACTTTCAAAGAGAATAAAATAGAGCATCCCAAATAGCTGTAAACACAATTGTATTTACAAACACTCAGAATTGAGTATTTTTACCCATTTGGCAACTACCAAATAATGGCACTTGGTGTCCCTGTGCCTCAAGGCATGGGTTGGTGTCACCACAGGCTGCTGCGACATATAAAGGTCATCCTCATCTTGCCCTGCCTTACCTCCAACTCCTGCCCCTGCCCTTGCATCAGGGCTAGCGCTTGTGCAGCCACAGGATGAATTAGTTTAAAAGGGTAGTTGGCAAAAAAAAAATGACAAAAAAGCTTGCTTAATCAGCTCATTGAACCAGCTTGTTATGTAGCAACACACTTGAGAGACCCACTGCAAAGAAAAGACATTTTTTGCTTTCTCTGTGATGACAGCACATATATAAATATTACACAATGAGTCAGTTACCAAGTCTAGTTTTATTTGCTAAGAGGTCTATGGTTGTCTTTAGCAGTAAAAATGGAAGACTAATCTTATCATCGTACAGTTACAAAGCAGCAACAGAAGAAGTGGTGCTCTGGGCAGAAAGTAAGGTGCTAAAATTTACAATTGGGCCCAAAACCTCAGTAATATGAACCAAAGTTACAATGCCATCAGTTTTTAATATTTAAGTACATTCTGTTGCAAACCAGACCTACTGCTTGAGGAGAAGGCTCTGCTTTTGGCAGCACTGGGATGGCAAAGACATTTTCTGAAATGAAAGGAAAATATATTTCAGGGCATATATAGTCTGAACAAGATCTATCTGAAAAGGATGTGTTGGATTGAGGCAAAAGCAGTTTAAGCACTGCTATAGTTTGGGACCATGAATACTGGTCCAGTCCCCAGTGCAATGCTGTGAGGGCTGGAGGGCTTCTGCATTTTGCGGGGACAAACGGAATGTCATGGCTGAAGGACCAGGCAGCAGCGTGGGAGGCAGCTCATTGCCATCCACTGGTTTGTAGCCAAGGGATGTGCTGCCAGTAAACTGGTGCAAATCATCAGCAATGCGGTCATGTTCTTGGCTTTTTAATGGGCTAAAATCATCATAAAGTATAGAGATTGTTTTCTTCTTTGATGATTAAAAAGGGTGTTGCCCATTATTCACAGCCTACACACAAAATGTCCTGAATCTCAGTTTTCCTGAGCTGATCATTCAGTCCCCTTCACAATGGACCTCAATTGCCTTGCCAATTTTGTCAAAGATCTGCGTAGATGATTACCCAAACATGCCTTGTTAGCTCTTGATAGTTTTGCCAAAAAAAAAAAAAAACCCTACCACCATCACTGACTGTATCAGAAAAGCAGTGTAATGCTAAATGAATGATACAGTAATCACACAGGCAAAAGCTCTGAGTAAAGCTTTCCCTCTCCATATAAGCCAGCTGCTTGCCTGGCATTAAGGAAAGTTCTAGCTCATGAGACCAGGGACTTCATGGTTAGGGTGCTGGACACAACTCTGTGAATATCTGCAGCAGCAAAAAAGAGCATTTTCTGAAAAAGAAGAGCTTCTACATTAGTTTCTACATTGTTCAGAATTTTTTCCTCACCCATGGATTGAAATTGGAGTAGTTCATGAAGATGAAAAATCTTATATAGGCCCATGCTTATTAAAAAACAAAATGTAGCAGGTAAATATGGATGTTAGTGGGAATATTGTAACATCTGAGAAGAAATTCAGCTGATCCGTGAACAGAAGAATAACAGCTGTCTGGCCAGAAACAGTCCTGGCAGTTTCAGGTGTCCAATTACCAATCTTTGTTTCCAGACAAGTGAAATTCTGGAAACCTGCCCACTTCTTAACTTCCCCCTCAACAAGCTCTTAGAAAACCTCTCTCCTGTGGACTGAGGACTGGAATCTTATATCAGCCTCAGATTTGAACAATTCTCTCAGTGCAAAAGTGACAAAAGCAAACAAACAAGTGTTCTTCTTCACTTTACTCAGCAACTGAATATAGTTCTAAAGAGATACAGGGTGGAGAAATTATATGATTAAGCAGAAAGAGCTGATAGTATCTAGGAAGCAAGTGCTGCTCTCAGATGAATTTGGCAAAATCTGGAATAACTTTGAAGAATTCCAGAAAATAATTAAATATACATCATTACTTTTATACTATACATATACACTAATTAAATATACGTAATTACTTTTCAGTGTTGGGTAAAAGTCAGAGAGCTGTGTAGATTTCCTAGCACAACTTCAAGTGCAGTTACTGTGTCAAGAGGTGAAATAATGAAATACTAATTCCTCTAAATTATTGATTAGAAAATACACATTTTTTTCTTTCAGAGGATGCTTCCTAGCAAAACATTACGCTGAATGAATTTCTAGATTGAAATCTATTTAAACTAGATATCTTTTAAAAAATAATTTAGTTCTGGGTTGACAGGACCATTGCTTCCAACACATATATTAATTGTGATTGTTTTTGACCAATAAGTATTTTTGATGTCAATTCAGGATTTTTCCACTCTAAAAACTTGGAATGAAGAGAACTTAAAGCCATATACATTTAGCTAATTAATGGGTCACATTTCTACTGGTATGATATATACATTCGCAAATAAAAATGTGTGTATTTTCAGTTTTGCACCCCTTCATTCATGAAAATATATTTAATGGAGTTAAGAGGAAAAAACAGACCATCAACAGACACATTACAAAGTGTTGCAGAGACACTGACAGAAAATTCATTGCTGATAGTCCATGAGTAAAGAGAAGCACCTGCTGGTTGTATTTAGTGAACATTCCTGTGTGTTTTTAATGATGTAATGTACAGTTGCTTATGAATTCTGTACACTTGAAAGGAGATCAAATGCCAAATGACATTTGGATTGTTGCAATTAAGCTACTAAAAAGAATTTTGAAATAAACAGAAAAAAAAGAAGAAGAAAAAAAAAAGGTGTTGCCTGGGTGTTGCATGCAAGTCCTCTTTGCTTCTGACCATGAAAAGCAGAAGATGAGATGGAGGCATCTCCCACCCAAGGTGGCCATTTTAAAAATACTGTATTTCAGGATAACATTGCTGACAGGGGCCGTAAGGGGAGATTGCACACAGGCATCAGGCTTTGGTTGCTGCATTCCTTGGGCACCTGTGACCTCCGAGGGCCCCCCTTCACCTCGCGCCTCACAGGCTGGATGAGCCTCAGTCACTCTGTTTTTAATTGCGCTTTATTATTTTCTTTCTTAGAGAAAAGTTGCCACGTGTGCAAAGCCTATTCATTCTCCAACGTATGACTGTGCAGAGATGGGAGGACAGCATTATTACATGCATATAATGTATGTTATTGTTACAAGTTAATGATTGCAGCTGACTAATGCTTTGCATTACAGTAAAATGGAGAACAGATGGAAATTGTTTGCTCTGTTAACCAGGTATGAGGAAGCTCCCTGTGTATCCCCCACCCTCAGCGCTCATTCAAATCAATAGCATCCTTCTGTCCAAGACATTAAGATAAATCCTGAAAATCTTGGTATCGATTAGGTAGATGCTTAAAACTGATCACACCACAAATAGAGAAATGTCACTGAGTTGCATGTGGAAGTTTGCTAGGGAATAGGGAGCCAAAGTGCAAACCATCTCTGTTCACAAACCCCAGCCAAAACTAATGTAAATAAGGTCCGAGGAGAGATGATATTGCAAGCATGCTCTTTATATCTCCCAGTTTCCAGTCATGCCCGGTGCAGGAGCTGCAGTACTGATCTGACAGCTCCGGCTTGCCAGAATTTAGATTGAGTCTTTTCTGGGAAAAGAGGACGAGGGCTAAAGGGAGGCCACCGCCAAAGGCGACGTGGGGCAAGGCAGCCAGGGGCAAGGGGAGTCACTGTGTGCTGAGCTCTGCCTTCACAACCTGCCCAAAACGGCTCCCCGGCGGCTGTGGGGCAAGTGGCCCACGACAGGTCCCCCTATTCCCTATGGATAAACAAGGGTGATGGATAATGTACTGCGCAGGGCTGATGCTCAAATGATGAGGCCATTAGGGATGATTCATGGAACTTCGTGTAATATTATCATTTGGGCCTAAATGGGTGTTATATTTTTAGTTGCTACAGCCACCAGGCTGTGGCAGAATTGCTGCCATCCTGTGTATGGGAATTGCCTTCTCCTTCTCCCTCTGGAGGAGATGCGGCCACATGCTGAGGAATAGGCAGCCTCCTCCTCAGCAACCCCAGATCCTGCGTGGAAATGTGTTTCATGCCCTCCTGTCAGTGCATGGAAAATGGCTCTGGTAAATGTCTCTCCCCTACAGGTATACACAACTATTCAACTCATAGAGGAAAATCACATGCAGATTAAAATCCTACTCATTTTTTTGTGTAATTAGTTATGTTTGTAGAAATGACATGATTTTGGTGAGTGAATCGAAAAAAGTTTCACCTGAAATATCCTTTAATGTGCCTTAGAAATCATTAAGTCCTTTGTGTTTGTCTCTTTGCATCTCAATAGCTTGACTGGTCACTTAACCCAGTTTATTCTGCTGCCCTGTTCCAGGTCTGTTACACAGGCTTCCACTTCTGTCCTCAGGCTTCCATCTTGCAGGCAAATTCAGAAGTACTGTGTGAAACACCTTTATGGGAGCTTCCAGTGAACCACTCTGTGCCCCCATCTCACCCCCCAGGTCCCCAGACAATTTCTTCCAGGCATGAAACAACATCGCTGGTGAGACAGTAATTAAAATCAAGAGCTGCAAATCAGGTTATGATGGCAGGTCCTTGTCTTTGTGTCCTTTGACTGTCTGGGAACTTTGTGAGGAATGTAAAATCTCACCACAGACAAAAGCCAGGGGATATGAAAGCGAAGCTTCCATATGCACAGACTGGTGTTAGGCTTTCAGCTAACAAAGCTGCAGCACAAGAAGATCTGTAGCTCTCCACAGCGTCCTGCGGAAGCTGTGCGGCCCCCCTGAGCTCGCCTCGCCGCTCACCTTTGAAAAGTTTCTGTGAAACCTGAAAAAAACGGTACTCCACTTCGCAAACTCTTTAGCTTGTTATAGTATCAAACCTGAAAGGTATTATTGGATTCTGGGTTTATTAAGTTTTTTTTTTTCCTCAGATGCCTGGAGGCCCAAAGTTATTACAGCTATTGGACATGGTTCAAGCTCTAGCTTTGTAGTTATATTTTGTCTGCCTAAAATTTCCCGTAGTTGCAAGAGGAAATTATATTGTTTTTCACTGCCTATTTCAGACTGTCTGGCAGAACTCCCACGTGCTGTTCAATAGTTAAAATGTTCCTCTGCAGAGGTGTTAGTGCTTCAGTATAAAGTGAAGTGACTCGTCTGACATACAGAAAACTTAAATTTGTATCCTCTCAGGAGTGCAGGTTTAAAAATTCAAGTATCAAGAAAGGAAAACACTTATTTTGATAGGAAGCAAACTTCCACAAGACGCATATAACTTAATTTTGCTGTCAGATGTTCCGATGAACTTTTAGTGTAAGTCAGTTAGTTGTACATACACATCTAAAATCAGCTAGCCCTGTAGAAGTTTAATTTATATTTAGATCATTGGTTAATTGTGTACAAAGGCAAACAGTGCAAAGGGGACTAACGAAGAAAGCAGAATGGATCTAATGCATTTGTAAGTTCTGTGCTTGAGATTGCTTTGATAACAGCAGTCATACAGTGTTGGTGCTGCAGCTCAGCACCACAGGCTGCTGAGGACCTGCAGATGAACATGGGGGCCATGGCACTAAACCCTTCGTTCTCACCGAGTCACAGACTGCTGCCTATGCCCCTTCCTAGGGAAACTACTCGGGACAAGGGACTCAGAGTCACTCAGAAAGGCACTTCAGTAGGCAATACATAGCAACATGATAATAAGTGTCTTTCAAAGGAGGGGTTTTGGCTAACCTCCGGTGTCCAGGAAGGGAAAATTGTCAGCCTAGTACACTACAGCAGTTTAATTTTTACACACACACACATAAAAAAAAAAAAAGATGAAATCAGTGGAGGAGCAAATACCAGGCAGGCCTCCTCTGCATCTGCAGTAACATGAAGGAAACACAATACAGAAGTCGGCAGCTTTGCACTCTCTTTGCTCACACGCCAATTAGGCAATCTCTGAAGTCTTCTCCCGCACTCCTGCCCGGGGCTGCATTTATGAGAAGAGTCCTAATGATCTGTGTCTCATAATGTCTCATCACGTTCCTCCTCTGTGCAAAATCAAAACAATTCCCCTGTATTATAAGGAGAGATAAACAGCCATTCCTGAAATCCGTGCGAATCAGGTAAAACCTGTCAGCAATTATAAAGGAATAAACCCATAGCAGAAGAGATTGTTCATACCCACATAATGGGGCTGAAGTCTTTGCCCTTGACTCTTGTGACTGGAAGTAAAAGCTTAGTTTTACCTATACTTATTTTTCTTCTTTCATTTTCCAAAATGTAGATAAAATTAAACAACCTCCCATGAGCATCAGCTGCACTTTCACACAAGTGAAATATTCCCATAGAAAATAAGATGGTTAAAGATAAGAAACAATGGTTAAATCCTTGAGATTTGCAAGATCATTTGAACAGGAGTTAGCTTATATTAAAATTGGGCTATCTGCAGCTAAAAGGCTCTATACAGAGCCCTTCAGAGAAAGAACAAACCATGCAGTATCACTTCTTAGTGACTGCCTCCATCTGAAGTGCCACCGCTGTTCTCTAACTCCTCTGAACACTGTCACTAAGTGAGATCTCACAAATGAATTAGATGTTTTGCCCCCTTTCCCACGGGACTTCTACTGCCAATGAAAGACATGTAACTCATGAACAGCCATAATTTTCTTCTTTGCATTGTATTTAAACACCGGAAAAGTCTCCAGGGTCCCCGTGGGACAGACACAGCACTGAGCTACAGGCTCAGCCAGGCTCTGCTCCTCTGGTCACCACGCTTTGGACACCACCCCCTCACCCCACATTTGTGTAGTGCCTACAGGCCACCTCAGCACCCTGAAACAGGGCTCGGTAGCAGGGGCTGTTGTGACACTCAAGCCGCCTGCATGAGCAGGGCTCCCAGGTAGCTGAGTCACTGAAGCTCTTGAGGACTTCTGGAGGTGTCTGGGCAGGAGACACCCGAGCTGGTGCCAGCCCTGTGCCAACCAGGTACTCCTTCAAGCACAGCCAGGGTGCGGACCTCTTTGCAAGTAGGCACTAGTTTGACTCAGGTGTCCCAACAAGTGTTTCTGGGAGCCCTTCAAGCCAGCGTAAAAAATATATATATAATAACTTGAGTGATAGAGACCCAGGTAAGACGTTTTTAAAGCACAATTTGATTAAAGACATTATCTCTGTGTAACAGAAGAGCAGGGAAAGGCAGCACGCTGCCAGACTGCTGGTGTTACACACGAGGCTGCGTCACGGCCCATCTGCTCCTCCGCTGGGCCCAGAGTGCCTCCTGAGCAGAGTGATGTGAGTGAGACCATCAGCTGCACTTCACTTTCCCCTCTGGGTATAGCATTGCCCTCCTGCCCTGGGGAGAGGTAAATGACACATCCTCCTGCAGATCTTCTTCGCATGCTGTTCAACAAGTTCAGTCATTCAAATCCTTATATATTATTGACAAACACTTCAGTCTGGGAAGTGAATAGAGCTGCAAGCAACTGAAAATACTGGTTAAAATAACTGGCTCTGTCCACAGAGCAGGATTGAATGAAGGTGCCAGTGTGACACCTGAATGATTTTATTTAAAGGAAAACCCCATGTATCAGCCAATAAAGCTGCTTCGTAAGTAGCTTCTCAGTGCAGCTTCAGTCTGCTCCCTTGGACATTTTCTGATACAGCCTGAGAGGAAGAGACAGACTGTTGCAGGAAAACAATTCATTAGAAATTTATCCCTGTAAACACATACTTAACACATTATTTCATCTCTATATTCCTTCTCCAAGTGCTCCCCAACTGTCTGTCAAGAACGGCAACATAGGCTGAAGATGGTGTACTCATTATGTCTGATCACTTTGTTTATTCATCTGGACACAAGACACAAGAGTCTTATTTGCTAAAAAAAACACTTATGCAAGTTTAGTATAGGCACTTAACATACTGCCATGGTTATTTACTGTTACAGCTTAATCTGGTGGGCCACCCAAGTCTCCAAGGGTATTACATGTCTCCTGAACGCTTTCCTTTCTAACTTGCTAAGGGAGCTTTAGGCTGTCCTCTGAATATGAATACTTCAATATGAATACTTCCAAGCATTACCTCAGGCCTAAATTTCCCCTGACTTCAATTCTGTAAATGTTATGTTTCAATCCAACAAGGTGGATGGTATGAAGAGTTCCTCACCCAGGTCCTTCAGCCATCCTGCCTGCATGCGTTTCAGTGACTTTCCCTGCTAGTTAGAACTGAAAGAATTTACCAGAGTTTGAATTTCCTTACAACAGAAAATGGACTATGTCCGACTGCAAACAAGTCTTTTGTTTTCCATGGTGTTTAAAGTAAGAGCAGGGTGTGAGCTGCACAGAACAACACAGCCTGTCCCTCCTGTAGTTCCTAGTGGATGCAGAGCTTTGCGCCGAGCCACCTGCCCCCTTTGCAGACAAACACCCACACAGCCCTACACTTCCCTCTCAGTCTTAGCTCCTCCAGGAGATGAATCTGCAGCCCCATGGCAGCACAGAGGGCACTCCTGGGCCTGCACTGCCCTTCCTCCCGCTCTGCACCAGCTACCAGCCCTTCTCCTGCACTGTAAAGCCGTGCAGCAGCACCATTCCTAAGCCTGAAATTTTAGGACCCAGCTGAGCCTCAAAGGCTTCAGTGTTCACATTTTCAAGATAGGAGGAAGTGAAAACCAACCTCTCACAGGTGCTTGGTGACCTCATCCTGCTCTATTCAAATCCATGCAAGTGTTATCACTGATACCAGTAATAGCAAACTCAAATTGAGGAGTATCACCCCAAAACACCGTTGTTCCTTATTTGCAGGACAGTGCTTTAAGCCCATGCTCTGCTTGGATCAGCTCTTCCTGATCTTCCTATTTTCTGCAGAGCTGAACAGAGAGGAATTATTCATAGGAGCCCAGCAACCACAGTACAATGCAAAGAAGCACCCTGTGTTCGGGGATACACAATTTTAGGAGAAACAAAAGGCACCCTCTGCTTCAGCAACCAAAGAAATCTTAAAACCAGACAAGGCACGTAGCCCCCTAAAGCTGCAGGAAGGTTTCCCCAAACCTGCCTAACAGGCAGTTCCACAAGTTTCTTTTCACCCCCAGCCAAGTGCATTCATAACAAAAGTCAACAAGCCTTTTGTTCCTGATCCTGCACTCTACTCTAAAAAGCTCTTTGGCCTCCCTGGCCTTGCCCCTCAGTGTGATGATGGCAAAGCAGTAACACCCCTGCTCAGAGCGCAGCCTGCTGAGGCTCCTGCTCTGGGGTGATGACGTCTTCCCCTTCCGCGAGTGCTTCTCAGAGGCCGGTTATTCTACTTTTTTCTTTTTTTTTTTTTTTTCTCCTGTGATCAATAGCAGCAGGAAGAGTGGGGTTTCAGGGCTGGTCAGGCTGTGGAAAGGCTCACCTTGGTTTTCTATGGATCAGATGTGTTGAAATCCATTTCTGAGGCTAAACTTCCCCTTTTGGATAAAGGCCATGTTTATAAAGACCTGCTAAAGGAAGGCTGCTGTCTTTTAGTAGAGGGGTAGAACAAGGAAACATAGGTAGATCTTGCTATGTTGTCAGAATTGACAAACTGAACATTGAGAAAAAACATACAAGCCCTAGAGATCAATAAATATTTCTTGTAAGTCTTTTAAGCATGAACAGCAGTCTGCTGTTCTAATAAGTGTGTTTTGCTTACATTCAAAGTCACAAACAACGGATTTCTATTTATAAAGTCTCAGTGGAGTGCAACGCGGCTGGCTGCAGCTAGCTGTGCTGCAATCAGGTAGGTAGCTGTGCTAGAGATGAGCTCCCCTTTGCAGAGGGCACTGACTATTCTTAGCATTATTTGAGCCTATTTCAGCAACCATACTTGCAGCCTAACTCAGTAACTGCTGATAACTAGCATTAAAAGCTTTTTAGGACTGTTTCTTCCAGTCCAAGTTCCAGGCCAAGCTACTTCTGCTCAATCCCAGTTGCTTGGCACTGCTTCTAGGGCCCATAGCTGGAACGGCAGCTAAAACCTCACTTGCTACAAAGCAGCTTAGCCCCAGTGCAGCAAGCTTGTGCCAGAAGAGGAAGCCAACGCAGAGAGCAGTGAAAATGGTCAGCTGAAAACACAGCAAGCACCAGGTAATCCTTGGGCTGGTGAGCCCAGCTGCAACCAGCAGGGTCTCTTGGGTGAGGAGAAGGCAGCAGAGCCTGCATGAAAGAAAATTGCCCACACAGTTAACCACCAGCTAAACGGCTGAATATGAGGAAGTTCGGCTGCCACAGGCTTTGGGAAGCAAATGTAGTAGCGATAGTTTCCTTTGTATGGTACAGCAAGCACAGTTACTCTGTCCCCTCTTGCACTACACATTTGCATGAAAGACCCCAGCCCTAGGATACATGAGGTTGTTCATGCTTACACAATAAGCCATCGACTTATGCGACTGCTACAAAGTGCCACCTCCTCTCTGACTCTGGGAAGAGCAATAAGGGACAAGCAATAGATCATCCTTACATCTGTCGATTGACTGCCATGTTGTACACTTCTGGCTTACCACTCTGAAGCAGTGAAATTCATTATATTTGAATAGGAGATCGATATGTTATTTAAGACAGATGATTTCAGGTTGTCTTTGTTGGCATTGACTCTGCCAGGAGCTGCTAGGAGTAATTTCTGCATATTCACAAGAGCTTTGAAATCCAAACATGACAATGATCAAATTGAACTTAAGTTACTTCTCCAGCTTCCTTTAGTTCTCCTGGTGTCTGTTGCACACATCCCCTCACAGAGCACCAGGTTTTGCTTGCACGTGTGGCAAAGACTTCAGCTGTAGTGCTGCATTCATATGGGCATTTTGTGTTGTCCCATCTCTGCAGCCCCCTGATCACACTGGAGCTGAGAGTTGTGCCCTTATCGTCTGCTGCAGTGAAGGCCTCTCTGCAGAATCGGCGAGGGACCAACTCCAAGGACTGGGGCACATATTGCCTTCATTCTGTGTAAAATCGTGGCGGCCAGACTGCTGCCAGATAAAGAAACCTGAGTTTAAGGAGTGAAAGCAAGAGACCAAACTTTTACCTAGCTCAGCACCTACTGTGCACACAGTGATACCACCATTTCCTTCTGGTCTCCTGCCATGTAACAGGAGGGCAGATTTGCTCCATCCATACGGTGCACAGAGCATAATGCATCCACTAACATGATTTACTTACCTGCACACTCTGCAGCAGCAAGTTCCTGAGGGCCAAAACCAGGGTGCTAGACATCGCCAACAACTAATGCCTTGCCCACTGGCAGTGGCCTCGGGAAGTACAGCTTCCAACGCTACGCATCCATGGAGCGCGGCCTGGGGCCAGCATGACACTGCTGACACGACACAACCAGCGGGAGCAGACTCATGGAAACTGGAAGGCCGTGAGCAGGGCAGGACTGGGACAAACCTGCTATCCTTATGAACATCCACTAAGAGCAGTATTTACAGCATTTGGGTGACAAACTGGGCTTGTTACTGCTATTATCCGACAAAAGCATCCTTGGGCCTCAGGCAGGGAAGAGCCATCCACCAGGGTTCACACTGAGGAACACCTCACATGCTGCCACTTTCTCCTCAGGGAAGGGCTAATGAGCAAACTTTCAGACATTATCTGCAAATGTCAGGGTTGCATATAATGAGGGTAGTGCTAGGAAAGAGAAAGGGATTTCAATTTGCTCACCAGAGCGGTATTTGCAGAGCTAGTGAGAACCAGTGCTTCCTGTCCGAACATGTCAGCAGTCACAGAGAAAGGGAAGGATGCCAAGGAGGGGGACCTCTCTACGAGGAATCAAAGGGTTAACACCAGTTCCCTCCCCACCAAGGAAACTACACAAACCATTTCAGATTTTATGAATGTTCCTGTGTCTCACCCGCAGGGGGGCTAGAAGCCGTTAGCACTGGCAGATGGCACTCAGACAAGGGAAGAAAGGAGCTTCATGGCACTCAGCGCTGGTACCAGAGCATAGGGGTGGTGCTGACCATCATCAAGGCCCAAGCTCTGCATGATGGTTGGACCTTGATGATCTTGAAGGTCTTTTCCAGCCATACTGATCCTGTGACAGCACCAGAGGAGAGCTGGACTTCACGCTACCGTCTTTGCTCATCAGCCAGAGCGGCAGCTGGCCCAACTGTGCAACCACGGCAGCTCATGGCACCCCAGGGATGGGTGGCCCAGGACACTTCCACCAGTCCTCGGTTTCCCTCAGGACAAGGAGGCCAGCAGATGCCGGGCACTCACCTTTGCAAGCAAGCCCGGGACAACAGCAGAGAAGCAAAAAGCAGCTGCCCAGCAGTGCGCCATCCTTTCTTACAGACCTCTTTAGAACAAAAATGATGAGGAAGGGATATTTTGAACAAGCCAAAAAACTCTGATTCACAGAAAGCAACTTTAAGCAGATTAGCATCTTATCTGAATCCTCTTGCTAGGGAAAATGGAAAAAGAGACATGTTGCTGGTGCAAATTCTTGGATGTTTTATTCTTTCTCAATGCACAGCACAAACCAGTTGCTGATCATCTACCTAAGCCAGTTGTTACTATGTTGCTTAAAAATGAGAAAAACTGAACTCTGCAATTCTGACAGTGAAGATATTAATCAGCTTCTGAGGTTTTCCTTTCCTGTAAGAAAATTACACTTTTATCCACAGACACACTCTGAAGAGGGAAATATTAAACCACTACGAACTATTAAGAGCCTAACATCACTAGCATGGACCCATGGGTCAAGTCAACAGCCAGGATAATCTCTAGAAAAAAAAAAAAAAAAGAAAGCCATTTACTTCACACAGCTTCTCCAATTCACACCAGATGAGTATATACCTTACAGCAGAGGTTACCAAGAGCTACTCCTGAGTCTATGGCAAAAAGATGAACAGCACTGCACTTTTCTTATGCTCAGTGTTATATCATAATATAGCATGTTTAAAATCCAGCCCTTGCGAAGAAAAGCAGAAACAAAAATAAAACAAGCAAAGAAGTGAGATTTCTGAAAGATTCCTTTCTGCAAGTGTTTTATATCCTTCGGGGTCCATAGCCTATCTGATAAGTGCTACTTGTTTTCTCTGGACTTGGGGCCTGCACCTTTCCTCTTTGGTGGATGCAGAAAGACACGGGGTATGAGAATACAAGCCAATGCTTTTTGGCAGAACTCCTGCTTTGTGGCACAGAGAAGGTGCTTCCTGGAGCAGGTCCTTGTCACTGCCAGGAGATAATCTGGTTTCACATAAGCAGCTCTATCAGCATGCAATTTCAACATAAAAATAAAAGCAACATCTCATGATACTGCAAGCATGCTGTGCTTGCACATTACAACCAGCACACAGAGTGGACACTTACAGAATATAAAACAAGAGGCACCAAATATAAACAGAAATCAGGCCCAAAGCAAATAAAAGGAATTCGTCCTTCCTGTGTGAGGTACTTCTGTGCACAGCTCCTTTGGCCAAGACTACTATAGGTGCTAGAATTTCACACAGGGGCAAGGGAAGAACAGAAAGGATGCTGGAAAAGAAAACCACTGAGGATGTCTAAATAGTTACTCTTATCCCATGTTATTCCCTAACGGTCATGCTTAGAGGCAGGATGGGGGCTCCTTTGAGTGCCCAAGGACAGCTCAGTTTACATAAAAGGTGTAAGTGATTGGAACGGCAGGTACTTACAAGAACTGCTTGTTTCTAACATCGGTTTAAACACCTTGATCTAATACAAAATGCATATCCACACGAATTCCTGCAGTAATTTTAAATTGGCTCTCCTTGTCTATTTTATCTATCATTCTGTATTTTGGCTCTCCTTGTCTATTTTATCTATCATTCTGTATTTTGAAATAACTTGTACTTTATCAGTTGAATTTGCCAAAACAGCTACAATTACAGTGGATTTTTCCATTCAAACACTGTCCAGACAGAGCTACTGAGTACATATGACTACTTCACTCTTTGTAAATGCAAGTCTTCACTTTCGTTTTCTAATTTAAAGACTAAAAAGGTATTATGGCAGAACCTAAACTCATCTCACATTGAACCAGCCTTTATTTTCCTCCACTCAGAAGAACATTTCTTTTCCAAATTCTAGTCTAATTACCAATTAAAATTATCCAATACCAAGTCGAGCAAGACAACTCTTAAAACCACTGCTGGAACATTTACATACCAATGACTGCAGCAGCCCAGTCCCTGACGCAGAGCCTCGGCAGAGCTTCAAGAGCAGCAGCAACCCCCAGCACACACCCGCTAGGGTTATCTCTGCTTCAAGGACACAGCAGAGCCAGCGTCTCGCACGAAACATCTTCAGCACAGTTTTGTTCCTGTATTCTGATTGTGATAAACATTTTTCCCACTAATCTTTCAACACTGTCAGTTTTCAATACGGGTCAAACATCACCTGTGCAAACACTAAAACAAACAGAAAAACCCCAGTAATTCTGTTCCCCTGCCGAAGCTCCACTCACACACAAAAATTTTGTAACTAGTCCCTGAGATCACACAATTTTTCCTAATGTAACACTATAGAGCACTTCTAAAACTTCATTGATTTAATGGGTGCAATTGCATCACATAAAAAGAAATTACGGTATAAAGGCTGTTGCTTTCCAAGTCCCTGATAGCTGTTTGCCATCTGAACTGTTATACTTCCTAGCACAGCTTTTCTGGTAAAATGTGTTTTGTTTATACAGTTAACAATTCTCTTAATAATGACAAAGAATTTTATTCAACATTTCTGAAAGGGCACAAATGATCACAACTAAAGTAGGAACTGACATAGAATGTGCTCAGAGTTGTGTTTTTTGAGGGGGGAGGGATTTTTTTTTTCCACAAAATAATTACAATCCAAGAGAAAAGGCCTACCCAAATCAGTATAAAAATATCATCAAGTATAAAAACTAACAAGAAAATGAAAGTTTTTGCAACATAAAACACTTCAAAAGTTGTATCCTGTTCTCACATGTTTCATGATGTAACTTTTGTTCGGGAAATTATTTCATTCACAAAACTGTTGTTCTTTGCCAATACTTCATTCCTCAGTTGCTTCAGCTTGGTTTTGATGTCTTCTTCTGACATATCTGCCAGGGGCAATGCTTTCAATTGACAAAGAAAATCCTGAATTATTTTTTCGCCTTCCTGAAACAGAGGGAACAGAGGAGAGAAAGGGCTGGAGACAGAAAATAAATCAATAACTTTAAAAAACAAACAAACAATGAAAGAAAACACCCACAAAAAGAAGATGTTTAGCTTATATTAAAACTTTTGCAGGCAAGGGACTATTACTTCCGGACTTGCTCTCATGGTCACACCACCAGGACAATCCAGTTACTGGCATGATAAGTTCCTTTCCCTTTGAATCCATACACAAAAAAAATCTGTTTATCAGCGGAAATAGTTGTTAACGGAATATGTAACCTGGAGAGTTCCTATGCATATTCCACATTTGATGCCTGTGCGCAGCCATATGAGGTGAACATTGTGAGCAGTGAGAGAACAGGAATGACTCTGTTATCCAAACTAGTTACTTCTGAAGGAACCATAAACCAAAACTAATGTTTCAATAAGCAAAAGGAAAGAACAAGTTGTTACCGAGCAACTGGAGCCTGGCTGTCACCACGGACAGCAGATGATAATTAAGCTTTGCACATATGTTTTTGCACAAACAGGCAAGGGGAAACTTCTAAACGATCCAAATTCAACAGTAAGGACAAACCTTTCAGTGTTTAGTGTTCAGAATCTCCATATTATAAAGCATTTGCCAAGAGGACAGAACTCTGACCAGACCATTCTGCATTCTAGAACCTCACTGCAAACCCTGCTTAGTGTTATCCATTTTTTAAAAATCATTTAGGGCTAATGCAATGTGCTTTTAGTGCAGAAGAAAAGACAGGAGGAAAAAAAAGTTCATTCAAGAATTTAAAAAATCTCATATGGCTTTATGTGACTGTGTAGTTTGCAGTGCAGATGCATTCAGGTCTGTGCCAGGTGTGGATTTTCCCAGTAGTTGCCATGGGCCTGTGCAAAGCCAAGAGCTTGTTCCTCCACAGTTGAGTAGAGAGAATGAAACTCAGATTCTCACAGACTGTGCTAAACAGGAGGAAATCTGACAAGCGTAAACCAGACATTCCCGAGCCCTTTGATAAGCTGAGTTGGTGAGAGATGGTGGTTCTGGCGGGACAGGCAGCAGTGCAAAGGTGAAAGCTGTGCACTCTGCTTTTTTTCTGATGTTAACAGATCTGAATTGATGCTTCACGGAATTACTGCTGATCCCTCAAAAACAGGGAGCAAGAATAGATAAAGCCTTCCAGAATAGTATCAACAACAATTAACACAAAATTACAAACTTAAAAAGTCCCATGAAATGTAGCATGCGCACACTGAATAGCCATCAAAAGGGAAGAACACAAAATACTGGCTTTGGTTCACAGCATATAGAAAAACCTAGGGGACAGCTGGAGGCATAGTGCCTTATATGACTTTAGTTCTTACCAGTCATACTAACTGCTGATTACTATTCTTTAAAAGGAAAAAAAAATAGATTTAATTCTTATGAATATTTAAATTTTTAGATGAAATTCTCCTTATGTCAACTTGAAACAAGTCCAAACCAAAACCCACTACATCCTTCAACCTGTCTTCAACTCCCCATGAGCTAACTAAACTATTTCATTAGGGTAAAATGAGGTAACAGCTTTTATCCTCAAGCTTTGCAGGAATCTGAATCCTACAAACATTTTGCTTGAATTACTCCAGGTAAACCAAAAAACTTCTAGGTTAACAAACCTCTCTTTCTCTGTAAGGCTTCTTGACTGGTGGTTCTCCTTCACATTCCTTGGATTTGCCAATGTTTTGAAACTCCTCCAGCTCCAATGCCTTCTCTCTTGCATTCTCGATTACATGTTTTGGAAAAGCTGCCAGCTCTGCTACATGTATTCCAAAACTTTGGTCACAAACACCTGGGGGTGAGAAAGAAGAACAATTGGTAAAGAATTCTCAAGAAAAAGTAAAAATACACAACAAAGATTATATGAACAATCTTGCAATAATTCTCTGTTCTGAAGAACTGAGTGCACAATATGCTTGGGTTCTTCTAACATTTTATGATTGACATTTTGGACCACATGTGACTAAAGAACATGCTGTTTAATTAAGCTCCCTTCAAACAGGTTCCAAAACCACTTCATGAAGAAATGGCAAGTGAGAATGAATGAAACCAAAGGTGTTTTTTATTAAGTACTTTCAGTACCATCTATAGGATGCAGTCACTCACACCAAATATACACACACACACACACTCACTCCTCTGCATTTACATCAGTACCACATAACTCTCTGGTCTCCAGGAGTTTTAATCATGTCACAACCTTTCAACTTTAATTTTTGTATTTACTTCAATTAATATACTGTTTATAACATTTGGTTGAGAAAAATTCTCACAATTGCTTCTCACACTACTTCTGTTCTAAAGCAGAAAAAAAGAAAGGATCCTGTCATGCAAGTTGCATAGGAAAGAGCATGTTCATTGCATTTAGGTAAAAACTAAGCTGCAGGACTGCGTATGAAATATATTTTCATGTTCTTTCCCTTTAAGATTTGCCCCTACATATCTCCAAGTACATGAAATTTACCCTGTTCACAGTTTACAAAAGTCTTACCTTCCTTGACACGGTAGAGCATCGTCAGTGTGTCATCACTAGTCAGAGCAGTGACATGAAGATTATTGACTGTGGCCACTTGGTCAGCAAGTGCTGTCAGTTCATGAAAATGTGTGGCAAACATACAGAAAGCACAGATTTTGGTAGCAATGTACTCTGAAATAGCCCATGCTAAGCCAAAGCCATCATAGGTAGAAGTTCCTCTTCCCAGCTCATCAATGATTATCAGGGAGTTTTCAGATGCTGTCCTAAAAACAGAAAGGTATTTTATAACTTCAGAGAACAATATGAACTCTGGATATTTGAGATATAGACATACAGTATAAGAGACATACCAGGCACACACTTGCTGTTTACATAAAAACATATGAATAACGCACATACAAAGCATTACAAAAATTATTCCGAGTTAGATCATCTCTAGCTCATTTAGACTGTGGCCTTCTGGTAACAGCTCTATATAATCACTGAAATTACAGAAGATTAATCCAAAAACTTATGATCCTGCTAAAAAGGTCTTGAGATCCTCTGTTTTGAGTCATAACCACTAGTCAGCTCTACATAAGATAAAAATTTTACGTTGCATCATATTTAGAACCCATCCTTTCCCATCATCCCCAACTGATGAAACCAGATGAACACAGGACTTACCTAAGGATTGATGCAGTCTCTAACATTTCAGCCATGAAAGTAGATACACCTTTCAGCTGACTGTCTCCAGCTCCTACCCGAGCAAGAATACAGTCCACAATGGTTATTTCTGCAGAGTCGCATGGCACAAAACACCCAATCTGGGCCATGAGAACTATCACCCCAGTCTGTCGGATGTACGTTGACTTTCCTCCCATGTTAGGACCTAAAGAATAAAATTTTTTAAATGAATTAAAAACACCATCTTTTGACATTGTAAGACCCCTTTAAAAGGGAAAAGGCTCTAAATTAAAACAATATTTAAACTTCTCGTTCTTCTGCCAGGAAAGAGGAGCAAACTTGTCCAGCAGGTGCAACAAGTAGCTCTGCTACTACATGGCTTGCTCAGACATATTACCGAATGGTTTTTCAAAAGAAAGGGAACATGAGGAGCTTCCTAACTTTTGTGACTTCTTAAAAGTATAAGCAGTCATCTAAAAGGCATGTTCATACCTGAAGTTAATAAGCTTTCATTTGACAGTCATCAGTATCACTGTTTAAGAATGATAATAATTTTGCTTTCATCTCAACAACTACAATTTGTCTATAAATAATAAGTATCTTATTTACAGACAGGGTGAGCTAGCTGGAGATTTAAATTACAATCTAAAGGGATTCTGAACCTGCGAAAACAAACAAACAAAAAAATAATTATTTTTAATTGAAATACAAACAAAATAAAAAGTATGTTCCTAAAGGCTGTTCATTAAAACTAATTTTATGCTTTGGCAAACCATAAAAAAAAAAAGTTTGTTGTATTATGCATCTTACCATGCTTTTAAGATTCTTAGTTTCTGTTTTTATGTTAGAAGTGGTTCATTAATCATTCTCTAATTTAAGATTTTTCCTAATCAGAATGTGTCAAGAACATCTGGATGGAAATTAAAATTCAATTAAACATATAAACACTAAAAATGTTTTCCTGTGTAGCAGAATTATCTTAATTGCACCAGCGAATAGGGGAGAAAGGCTACATTCATTAAAACATATTTTATATTTAAATTTCACTTTAAAGCTAAATGAAGGAAACATTAACTCTAATGAACTGTTTAAAGTTTACCTACAAATGGTGCCTACGTGGCTACAATACAATTGATGCCTAATGGAATTTTCCAAAGCACTTAAATAGATTCAGATTCTTTAAGTCTTGAGGTTGCCTGGCTCACTGACTGAAATTCACTACGGTAAAATATACATGTTAAAGAATTAACTAATTTCTTGGTTGTAGTCTCCTAACAAGTAGCTTTTTTCTTCTTCTGAAACTACTGTTTTTAAATTAGTGATAACCCTCTCCAAAAAACTGTGCTCTAATTATAATTGTAACACCTAATTCCAAAACTAGGAATTTGATAGATGAGAAATATGGGCATATGTGCATAAGCATACACAACACTCAACATCAAAGGAAACATTCGACAAGAACATGGCAGCTTTTCGAAAAAAAAAATGCCACAAATAACAATAGTTTACAAATGACTTCCTTTTTTCCCCCCTGGACTAAATCTTATCCCACAGACAGACACCTGAATAACTTGCTAGCTGCTCACCCTTCATTGATTAAAGTTGTTTTGACCAAGTAGATTTTTTTTGCTTGTTGGTTTTAAGAAAAAACATCATGACTGAAAATACTTAAGATATTTAGAACCTAACTAGAAAGTGAGGAAGGTAAGATAATCTTTTACCAGTAATAATGTGGAACATCTGGTTGTCCTTCTCAAACATAACGTCATTGGGGATGAAGGCTACGTCATCTTGCACTTCGATGCAAGGATGCCTGGAGCCTTTCAGCACAATTCTTCCTTGTCCCTTCTCCAGAATGACAGGACGGACGTATGGCACCGGAGCTCCGTTTGACACATGAGCAAAACTGACAAGTGCATCCAACTGAGCTATCACGTCATTCATTGTCTGAATTGGCTCTGCATAACCTGTTTTTGTTTAGAGAAATACAAATCCAACACAGATACTTTTTGTTCTTGTTGAAGAGATAAATTAAAGCCTATACTCAACCCACAAAATTAACTAATTAATTTGCCTTAAAATTCAGTTTTGTTCAAGTTAGCATTCACCATCACCATAATTCCAAACCTACCATGCTTGGACTACAAAAGAGATTTCTCTTCAGACTAGGAAAAAGGAAAAGGTGAGGCCATTCTGATTGTTTCACATTAACACTAGACAGATACGTGTGTATTTTAGTATGGAAAAGCAAGTACTTCAAACTACAAGATGGCAGGAAATCCTGTAAATTTCCTTCCTCGTGGAACAATGAATTTGGATGTGCATGAAAGCAAAGGCAATTGAGACAGCACTCTGCAACTACTGAAGTTTGTGTGAATGATGTTATGGAGAGCTGGCAGTGCCTCACCAGCACCTCACCATATAGTGACAGGCAGTCTGAATCTGCCTCTTGAGGTCGTCCCTAAAATGGGTTAGGTATAGCTCAGACTAAGTTACCTAAGAATTACACACATGATCCAGCATCTTTTCTGTTATATTGACTCTAGGCATGAGGGAGAAGAATGCTTTCTGAATACATGTATACACTTCTAAGTCTATGAATGCACACCACAGAAGCTTTTTGCAGCAGCAGAAATCTTACTTTGAAACATACCAGGCAGATGGCATACTGTAGCTAATCCTGTCAGTTAGCTTTCTACATAAATATAAAAGCCTTAATGTGTTACAAACAAAAAATACCACCTGACAATTGCTAAGAGAAAAATGAAAGATCCAATTAGCTGCTGATTTTGCAACATACTTATCAAGCAAATTCCTCATCACGACAGCAGCTCATAAAGCTCATTAAGATTTCCGCTATATTTTAATACATTCAAGTATATTAATACTTAAGGTTTAAAAGTGTTTTCCTATCTCTAATGCATTTGTACCCAGCTCAATAGCTGCGTATTTGCAGCAACACCGGGAAAAGGTCTGACCATAGAAGAGAGCAACACATTTCAAGCCTTCAGCAACTTTTAAATGCAATCAATCACTTTTACACTAATTTTGTGGGGAAGGAAGTAGAAAAAAACGCAAAACCCTCTAGCACTCCAGACTGCAATATAGAGCAATAGTGCTATACTCACCTGAAGCAATGTTAATGATTTCCTTGACAATTGCATCCTGAGCCTCTTCATATTCTTCTCTGTTCTTTATATATTCTTCATTGATGGAGCTCAGTTTGCTGTGAACAAAACCACAATACTTGGAAGCTGTGAAATTCTAGTCTTCACTGCCACAACACACAACTCTTGGCCTCCTCACCCATGAGTCAGATCCAGTCATCCAAACCGCTTTAATAGGAGGGTTCAATGCAAGAACAACTAGGAAGATAACCTAAGAGTCATTCAGGTTGGGATATCAGACAAGATCAAGTCCAAGGTGAGTATCATCCAAAAGGGCCAAACCAGCAATTCTAACATCTCTCAACAGAGCCACTCTTAAAAATATTACAGTATATTTAATTGTTAGGGGCATCCTGTATGATGGAGAGCTTAAAACCAGAGAGAAATAAGGAACACAAGCAGCAGAGTAACAGTGATCTAATGACAGTGGATATTAGCTTTTTCAACTGGATTGCAGGGTTACAGAGAGTAGTGGTTTGCCATACAAACCATCCAGTTGGTTGCTGGTTACTCATAGCATTGCCTGGGGCTGATATTGTTCCCACCCTCACTAACAACTTGGGTGATGGGACAGAATGCACCTCAAACACAGTTGGTGGCTCATGAATAAAACCACTTCCAGGCAAGCACTCAATATGCTAGAAGGCAGGGGCGTTCTTCAGTAGGATCTAAATAGTAGAGAGAAAAGGCTACCAGAAATTTCAGCAAAGTAAAATGTGACATCCAGCGGCTAGGATGAAATAACCCCAGGCAAGAGCAGAGGCTGGTGTCCAAACGGCAGCTTCACAAAGCAGGAGCTGGGGGCTCCTGGTGGACTAGAAGCCAAACAGGAGCCAACAGCAAGTCCCTTGCAGCCAAGGGACTCACAGTCACATACTGGCTGTATGGGCTAGGGGATACCCAGCAGGTGGACAGAAGGGATCCTTCCTCACTAAGCACCTGTGAGACCACATCTCCAGTACTGGGTCCAGCTTCAAGCCCCAGCTTAAGAGGTGCTGAACCAAGATAGGCCCCACAATGATTTGGGGCTGGAACACACAAAATACAAGCAGAAGCTGAGAGAGCTGTGTTTATTCACGCTGGAGAAGAGAAGCTAAATGAGGATGCAAATGCTGCCATGGACTACCTAATCCAAGGGATGTAAGCAGAAGACTTAGACTCCTCCTGGAGCTGCACAGCAAAAGCAGCAGGTGCAGAGATGGAAGATCTCACAAAGGGCATTCTGATAAGATCTATCAAAGAAAGTTTTCACTTGTGAATTTTAATCCTTAGAGGATGGGTAGTTGGCCAAAGTATAGAACTACTTCGTCCAGCTTTGAAAATGGATTTAATTCTATGGCAATTCTGCAAAAGCAACTTTTAAATCATGAAATAAATACAAATAAACAAATAAGTAGACCTACAAGAACAGCAAAAAGTGTATTTTTTTTGCAAGGATGATCTGTAACAGAATTGTTCTCTGGTCAAGGAGGCACTGAAACAACATCAAGGCAATTAACCTTCAGACTGAAATAGTCTAAGCTATAGAGACACAGAACAGAAGTCCCGTGCATGGCAGCAACATTAGCTACAACATAGTTTGGAACAGGAAAGGTAGCTACCAACAAAACACATTTGGTGATAACCATAAGTAGCTTTCTTCCTATTGCAGCTTGTGAGACTGTCTGTGTAAACAGTTACAGTGAATGCAATTAGGCAGCTAAAACTGAGAAATTAGCCAAAGTCAAAAGAACAAGAATAGCTGAACTGTTGGCAAAGGAAACCAGGGCAAGGGGAATGAATACATGTGCTTGTAATAGACATTACTGCATGACTCCCTCATGCCAGTCTTGCTCAACATTTCAATATGTGAATTAATTAAAAAAGATGAAAATTCAGCCACTGAAGATGGAGGAAGAATAGCCTATTGGGATACCTATCGAGAAAGGAACAATTGTTTCTCTCACAGCAGGCATAAAAAGGCATCAATATCCTTTCATACCTGTTAGTAAACTTCACGCCATTCTTCTGGGTATCGATTATCTTGTACTTGGAGTTGTTCCGGAGAACTTTTTCCTCCTTGCAAGTGATTCGAAAATGGTGTCCAAACTGCGAATTTGACTCTAGTTTGATACTTTTGCCAGCTTCCAAACCTTTTAAATGAAAAAAAAAAAAAAAAAACAGAAGGAAAAAGAAAGAAGAAAATCATGACCCAAGAGCCTGTAGTCTGCGCTATGTCTGCTCAATAACATCTACATAGCACACCTAGGATATGCTATTAAGCATATTGCTTTGGGTCTGCACACATAGGAGAAGTAACTAGACCTAACAGAAATTTACTGGTTCATTTATTTCATAAGCCCTCACACTGTGTATTCAAATCAAGTACCCCCTCAGCGCACTCTTACATTTCCCCCAGAAACTAGAATAACGTTCAGAGCACATTAGAAGAATATTCTATATTAATGCAATAAGCACAGTACATTTAGCCTTGTGACTCTTTTACCAACACATACTTCTGCAGGTGAGATTTCTCATTCCATCCCTATGCAATCTTGTCTTCCCTTCTTTTGCATCCAGGTATCTTGTTTAAACTAAAAAAACAAGACTGAAAAATATGCAAGCTCTTAAAGGTGTAACCTAAAATACCTATGGTGTTGCCAGTTTTCCTTGCCACCATATTTTCATTAAAAATGTAAAAAGTGTATTTCAATTAAAGTTGCTCTTTGAATGTCCAATTCACTATACAACTTTACACTATGTAAAACCCTTTGAATGCCTCATTTTGTGTCCAAGAATTACGCATTACATTTTGCAAAGAGCTTCACACAGAAAACTGGCATGCCCTGAATGAACATTCAAAAGAATGGGCAGACAAAAAATGTTTCTGTGTACATCCTTAAAGGATGAAAAATAAAATAAGATTTAACCAAGAGTTAGATGAGTTGTGGTTCTAGAAAAGAAGTTCCACAGTACCTTGCAAATATGAAATAGGCTACCTATGAAATAGGCTGTGATGCCATCCTTAAGGAAGGTCAATTTGGAACCCCCAAATTACTCCATTTTCAATAGGCTGTACTAAATGCAACAATTAAAGTCACCCAAAAACTAGTTATAAAATAAACAGCCCTGAACTCCTCTATAATAGATTTCACTAGTTCATCTCAGAGCATTTTACAAAGAATACAAGAAGCAGTGGCAGTTCATACCCTACCTAGTTCTTTGGCTGCACTCTTCAAAACGGACTGCATGTTTTCCTCCAGCTCATTCATCTTCTCTCTTAATTCTGTCAAGTTAGGATCAAAAGAAGCCTTGACAAGAAATTCATGATTCTCCACCTAGGGGAAAAATATATAAATAATTCCCACCCTTTGCATACACATAGAAATGAATTTATTTTAATCCTTTAGTTTAATGTGTGTGTGTGTGTGTGTATTTAAAAATTACACGTGTGTTTCTATGTATCAAAAATAAATACAATTTTGCAATGCATTAGTATTTGTGATAACTGTATTCTTGGTTGACTGGAGTCTGATTCACTTACGAAACAAATGAGACTCAAACATTTCTTCCTCAGAGGACATACTTTGTACAAGTAAAATATACCAATTTAACTGAGTCATTTACTTTGAAATGGATGCAGTTGTTTACACATTTTTTCATTTGCATAAAAGCAACAGCGGTACTAAACAGAGAGAAAAAAGAAACAAAGTGGGTGGAAATGACACTGTTACATATTTCCACAAAATCTGTTTGCCAGCCTAGATTTAGGCTACTAATCAGGACAGACTGTAAGAGGAAAGAGCATTTCAAAACAAGTCTTTAAAATGGAAGCTTCTGAGAATATTTCCTGTCCCAATACACATTTAATAGCTTATGAAAGTTGAATGTAAGCCTATATTTTATAACCAAAAATCTTCTCCAATTTCAATCCAATTCTGAGCTGAAAAGCATATAGATAGTTCCCCACCAACTAAACATTTTCAGAGGTGCTGATGAATTAAGTTGTACCTCATCCTTTTCCTTCTCTCCTCCCCATGCTTCCACTGCTAGTTACGCATTCTCAGTGACATTATGAGCACCCTTAAGGACCTTAGTTTACTTTACAGACCCATATTTATAGTCACTAAAAAGAAAATATTATATACATATATATACTTTTGCAGTCAATAAAGTATTAGCAGTTTTCTGTGACATGGAAACTAAACATTTCCCTCATTTAAGTTAAACCAAGCCGTTATTTTCATGAAGCTTCCTCTGACTGGAAATTATCTGCAAAACTGTGCTTAGCTGCTGCAACTACTTGAACAAGATACTGGTTTACATGTAGCTTTACTTTTATCCACAAGTACATGTTAGCGAGAGAAGAAGGGTGGGAAAAAAAGGGTAGGTTTTGCAGTTCCTTTTTTCTGTTCCCTTAAAAAACAAACACATCACACTAAAAACAACCGAGCAAGAGGTGCTGTAACTGCTGGCACCACAGTTGCAGGTATCCAGCTTTTATTCACAAAAAAAAGCTTCAAGTCTGGATGCACCTAGGAAACTTTAAAAGCATTAGCCTGCAAACTATCAGGTTTTGCAGCAACTTGGGACAAAGCTCTGAGAATGCAATCTGGAAATTAAAGCCTCAGGATTACTTACGCCTTTTGAATTTGGAATGGGGGCTAAGTAAATTACCACATGAAGAAAGTGCAGAATATACAGTATATTCAAAGGATTGCTAGTGTCTTCTGGGAATGACCTTCCCCAGACAAGTAAGCCAGTTCTTCCTTACATATGTAAGGAAGAAAGCTTCCACAGAAGCTGCATATGTAAGGAAGAACTGAACCAAGGTGCTGGTTTCCTCTATGCAAATACCAGCACTGCAAAGTGTTTCACTCAGCCTGATATTTTGGTTCCATTTTTGTTGTGCACCCACAGTGCAGTGGCACGGTTCTCCAGGAACCTAACCGGAGATACACGGGCTTCACAGAGTGATGAAGCATGAGGTTTGTTTTTCTGTTTATTTTTTAAGAGGGCCATCTTAAGAAATGGAGGCATTAAGAAAGGAGCTTAAATTTATTCTCTCCAGAAACATCCCTGTTGATAGGTCTGCTCCTCTCTTCCCCTCAATAAAGGGTATACCTGCAAAAAGAATAGCTTATGACAGAACATATGGTAGAAAAGACCATTCCTGGTTTTGCAAGACTGTTTCCGAAACAGACACTAGAAAGGTCCGACTGCACAGCCACACGCCACTTGCAGTAATGACTGACTTCATGAGATAATCACAGAATGCTTAATGCTAGGGTCACCTAGAGCACGTGGCACAGGACTGCCTCTAAGCAGGTTTTGAAGATCTCCAGAGAAGAAGACTCCACAACCTCTCTGGGCAACCTGTTCCAGTGCTCTGTCACCCTCACTGTTAAAAATTTTTTTTTCTTAAGTTCCTGTGGAACATTTGATGCTTTAGTTTCTGGCCGTTTCCCCTAATTCTATGAGTGGTCACCACTGAAAAGAGGCCAGCACCATCCTCCTCACTGCCTCCCTTGAGGTACTTACATACACTGATCATTTAAGTTAACAGCAAAGTGAAAAGCAGGTTTGGAGGTTTTTTGTTTCGTTTCATTCGTTTGTTACAAAGCTTCTGGTCTACAGTATTAAAATAGTATTATTTCAGTTGCTGGTTACCTTCATAACTTGGCAGTTCAGGAGCCACACAGCACACCAGGTGCTCCAGCCTCAAGCTCAATTGCCTGGTGGCATTTTCAGGCGTAGCTACCAAGATCTTAGGATGTCTTGCATCCCATTGTTACAACCCATTGCCAACTATTATCGGCAGATCCTTTATCATTAAGAAATTGTTAGATAATCTTTAGTTCGAACAGAATTACTTCATCTGATTACATCATCCAAGAGAAATCGGTGTGATTAATAGACAACATTTTAATATGAAAAGTTGAGCTGAACTGTTAGAAAAATCAAACAAGCATCATTTAAAAATGTATTAAAAATAATGTTACTAAATAACAACATTGGGTATCCATTATTGTATTATACTCAAATTCTTTTCAAGCTGTGCTTCTCCTGCAGAAGATATAATTAGGAGATTTGCTTAAAGCGACCTTCAGTTGTGGAAGTGACCAGGTGAATGTGGCCAACAATCTGGCAAAACAAGTGTTAACAAGGATGTAGAGTGGCAACTATTTGGTTTCTTGGTGCTTCACCAAGATCTTGCAGGTAAAATGCACTGAAGTCTAAACTACAACTCAGTGCTCTTCTAAATTTCAGTACGCTTCAGAAAGTAAGGAAAACAAAAGGCACAGGTACCCAAGACAGTTCCAAATACTCCATTACCATCTTCACTCTCTATATAACATGACACTGGCAGCAATTATTCAAACACAAGGGGTTATACTGGAAGCAAATCTCTTTAATTCAATATGGATAAAAGGAAGCTACGCATTCTCTTTTGTTCTAATAAATATCCACTGCCTCTTTTAAGATTCTCAAGATTTGATAACTGCATATGTCTACTTGAAGGAGTAAGACACGAGTCTCATTTCCAAGGGGTTACTCACATGAAACAACAAAAATTATTTGAAGACTCTGGCAGTATCCTAAAATAGCTAAATGATACAAAAAGCAGATCCTTCTGTTAAGGGCTATGCTCCTAGTATCTGAACTCCAATTCCCTTTTACGAGGATTGCTAACACATTTTGAAGGCAGCCCTGCTTTGAGCAGATGGCTGAAGATGACTTTGAAAGGTCCCTTTCCAACCAAATTTCATGATTCTGTGAAATACAGGAACAGAAGTGACAGTTTATCAACATTTACTACAGCTGGTAAATGAATAACCACATCCCACACTTTTTCAACTCAGTTGTTTCCTTTTATGCTGCAATGGTTATCCTGAAAGGATTAGTGACATAACTAAGTTGCTTTGACAACCCATCCTGCAATCACACTCAGAATAGAGCTGGGTATTTTATTTGAATTTCCTAAGAATCTAAGAGGCATTGCAAGTCAAAGATTCAGGTTTTAATGTTCAAACAGAAGAATATTATATTTCCAGTAAAATCAGTGTTGATTTATCTATAGTCATTTTAATCAATTCCAGTATCTTAAAAAAGCACCAAACCCCTTACACTAAATCTAAAAGAGTAGATTTCCTGGGACTTAATTAAAAATAATTGACTCAATATTCTGTTTAGAAGGACAACAAAACATGTTAAAAGTAGAACTTGAAAAGAAATTCGAAGAGATGGACTATGAAGGGTAAAGGCTTAGAACAGCTGTTAGTTTTATAGAAAGCAGAGACTGAGGGACTGCATCAACAGATGGTCTGTAACTAGTATAGAGCTATAAACTTCTTCATTAGCATATATCACAAATTACAGAAACATGTCAGTCAAGCAGTCTTTCCTCAAGTAAGCAGTAAAGCGCAACTGATAGCAGTATCAAAACCCATGCCTTTGCAGCAAAATAAGTTATGCTAAAAATTCTGAAGCCTGCCCAGTTTTGATAAGTTACTTTGTTCCACAACTTGCCTACCCCTTTGCCAAGTGTGGTAGTGAGGGCAGATTTCATATTCCTCAGCCCGCTGAGTGATATTTATGACAATCCTAAAAAGCTTCCCCACTTTTTGAAAAGAAACATCCTATTGGGAAAGGAACATTAAATAAGTTATTATACAAAACTAGAAGAAATAGTAATTTTGTTAAAAAAAATTGAAAATATATTGAACAGATTCTCTTAAAAAGTGAGTGGAAAAATGCATACAAAATGCTCTAGAAATCTTGACATTGCTTCACCCAGTTTAGTGAAAGTACACAGCCAAAAACATGAATTGTATTCGATATTAAGCAATGATAAATCAGTCATTTATACTCATCTCATCACCTCTCTGGTACAGATTTAAGAACCAGAGATATTCCTTCTGGCTTAGTTTGGCCATTTTTTTCTCTCTATGTGTAAGCTTAGATTTATCAGTATTATTTTATAAGCAAGTTTGGGGTATGGGTGCAAATTAAGTTAAATAGCTTTATCTCTAGGTCAATCATTTTCCAGAGAGGTAAATTGTTAATTTTGAAGACTAAATCCTATGAAATAGAACAAACTCTAGTGAACTTTACAGAAGCAGAGAAATACAGCCAGAGTATGTTTGTTAAATAACCCAGGTTTGAGATGCATCACAGTAACATCACTGAACATACAAAGAAACAAACAAAAAAAGAGTGGTAAAACTATTTCCCTTTTAATATTTTTTTTTAAAACAAGAAAAGACCATAGCATCCATGTATCTCAACCATTTTATTACTGGACTAGATAATTAAGTCACTGGGTGAACATCCTCTTAATATTCAACTGCTATCCAATATCTGTCCTCATTTACTGCTAAGATAAAATAGCCTAATATAGATGATCAATTAGCTTTGTGAATGTGGAGCAGATTGTAAAGTTCAATAAAAATTTCTATTGCTAAATAAACCCCCTCCCACGTGCCATCTTGTACCTTATCCATGTCTAATGTTGTTTCTATCATCTCCAGAAACTTAGAGAAGTCAGAGTTGATATCATTAAGTGGTGTTATAAACACTGCCAACAACAACATCTGGTGATCTCCTGTTAAGCAAAAAAAAGAAAGAAAGAAAAAAAAACAATCATTGACAAAAAAAGAAATCCACAATTTTCCCAACAGTCAACCAGAATTCACCTATCCAAAATAATTAGCACAACCATAAAAATGGTTAATTCCCATTAAGACTGTTCACAATTATTTCATGCAACACTTGTGCACACTTTTTTTAATGGCATTATCCCTTTTATATTGATTAAGCTCATACCTATTCTATCACCTTCAGTTATATCTGGTTGTATTAACTCCATAATAGGAAAAAAGTTATGGGCAAACAACAGGTAAGAAGCAAATTTGCTGCCTCTTCTTGCCCCACAGAAAGCTGAAATGGCTTTGTTACAACTGTATTTCTACAGCGACCCATTTTAAAAACATGAAGTCATGAAGGGAGGAGGGAAAAAAAAAAAAGGATCAGCTACACATAAGGGCTTTTTGTCCTAAATCTAAATTTCCAGGAATTGGGAGTACTTATTAAAGTCATACTTGGACACAAACAGAAATTGATTTTTTTTTCAGTTTTTCCTTCTCTTGCTTAAAAAAACCCCATCACCTGCTCTAGCCAGGTATTGTTCTTTACACAGAACAACCTAGGAGCACCAACAATAAAATGCACTTATGCAGTTCACAGTTCACTTACTGCACACATATATTGCCCATTTTGTGAAAGACATATTTTCATCAAGCCTACAAAGAGAGATGCGACAAGGAAAGCTAAGGCACGTCTGGAAGGCAAGCTGGCAAAGGACGTTAAAAATAACAAAAAAAAAATTCTTCAAATACATTAACAGCAAAAGGAAAATCAGGGAAAACGTGGGTCCACTGGCGGACGGGATGGGCACCCTGGTTACAAATAACACAGAAAAAGCAGAGTTGCTGAATGCCTTCTTTGCTTTGGTGTTTACCAAGGGCAGCCCATTAGAGCCCCAGGCCTTAAGGACAAGAGAAGAAGCTGGTGGAGAGGAAGACTTGCCCTGGGTAGAGGAAGATTGGGTCAGAGAGCACCTAAGGAACCTCGATACCCACAAATCCATGGGCCCTGATGGGATGCACCCCAGAGTGCTGCGTGAGCTGGCAGATGCCATAGCTAAGCCGCTCTCCATCATCTTTGAAAGATCCTGGAGAACGGGGGAGGTGCCGGAAGACTGGAAGAAGGCCAATGTCACGCCAGTCTTCAAAAAAGGCAAGAAGGAGGACCCAGGCAACTACAGGCCAGTGAGCCTCACCTCCGTCCCCGGAAAAGTGATGGAACGGCTCATACTGGCTGTTGTCTCCAGGCACATGGAGGACAAGAAGGTGCTCAAGAGTAGTCAGCATGGATTCACCAAGGGGAAATCTTGCCTGACTAACCTGATAGCCTTCTATGATGAAATGACCGGCTGGATAGACGAGGGGAGAGCGGTGGATGTCGTCAATCTCGACTTCAGCAAGGCTTTTGACATCGTCCCTCACAACATCCTCCTGGGCAAGCTCCGGAAGTGTGGGATAGATGAGTGCACAGTGAGGTGGATTAGGAACTGGCTGGATGGCAGGGCCCAGAGAGTGGTGATCAGCGGTGCAGAGTCTAGTTGGAGGCCTGTAGCTAGCGGGGTCCCCCAGGGGTCAGTCCTTGGTCCAGTCCTGTTCAATTTATTCATCAATGACCTGGATGAAGGCACGGAGTGCTCCCTCAGCAAGTTTGCTGATGATACCAAATGGGGAGGAGTAGCCGATACCCCAGAGGGCTGCGCTGCCATCCAGAGGGACCTGGACAGACTGGACAACTGGGCGGTGAAAAACCTCATGCAATTCAACAAGGCCAAGTGCAAGGTCCTGCACCTGGGGAGGAATAACCCCAGACACCAGTACAGGCTGGGGACTGACCTTCTGGAAAGCAGCTCTGTGGAGAAAGGGACCTGGGCATCATGGTGGATGATAAGCTGACCATGAGGCAGCAGTGTGCCCTCGTGGCCAAGAAGGCCAATGGAATCCTGGGCTGCATTAAGAAGAGCGTCTCCAGCAGGTCGAGGGAGGTGATCCTGACCCTCTACTCAGCCCTGGTGAGGCCGCATCTGGAGTATTGTGTCCAGTTCTGGGCTCCACAGTACAAGAGGGATGTGGAGCTGCTGGAGAGAGTCCAGCGCAGGGCTACAAGGATGATCAGGGGCCTGGAACATCTGCCCTATGAGGAGAGGCTGAGGGAGCTGGGCCTGTTCAGCCTGGAGAAGAGAAGGCTGAGAGGGGATCTAATCAGTGTATATAAATACCTCAAGGGAGGGAGTGCAGAGGACGGTGATGGTCTCTTTTCAGTGGTGGCCACTGATAGGACTAGAGGAAATGGCCGGAAACTGAAACACCAAAAATTCCAGAGGAACTTAAGAAATTTTTCCTTAACAGTGAGGGTGACAGAGCACTGGAACAGGCTGCCCAGAGAGGTTGTGGAGTCTCCTTCTCTGGAGATCTTCAAAACCCGCTTGGATGCAGTCCTGTGCCACGTGCTCTAGGTGTCCCTGCGTATGCAGGGGGGTTGGACTAGATGATCTCTAGAGGTCCCTTCCAACCCTAAGCATTCTATGATTCTATGAAATTAGCACCTATTCAACAGTCAGCTGTGAAAACTGTCAATAAATTTACGTTTAAATCTTCTGCTTCGAATTTTAATTTAATCATAGCAAGATTAGCATTATTGACTATGTATTTATGAAATACCTCAAAGAAAACTGAGTGCTGTGAGCCTATAGTCACTGGACTATGTACAGAATTATAAGATTTGCCCCTGATTTTCACAGATAAGCCTTTGCAAATTAAAGGCAGAGAGAGGCAGAATTAAGCTCCAACTGTTCCTGAGCTTCCCAATTTCTTACTAGACTAGGTAGAAAAAGATCCTAATCTTGCCCAAGAAAATTGTCAGTAATTGATAAAAGTCACATGATCAGGACAGGATTGTTTAAGGTTATCCCTTCTCTTTCTGTCTCTCAGCTCTGCAACTCAAATATTTTTTTTTGCTTCCTTTTCCTCCCAAGTCCTTTTACATTTTTTTCCTCAGCTTTTCATATTAAAGCTCTTAACTGATTAGTATCTATTAAGAGAGAGGGGAAAAAAAGTTCATGTTATTGAGAGTCTACTGAACTTGTAAAAACGGAGTCTTTAAAAATATTTAATTCAACTGAAGAACAGAGTAATACAAGAAAAATACAGCATCAGCAATGGACCATTTGCTATGTACACTTCAGTTATTTGTTTCAGTTCATCCACAGCTGCTTCTGTCTCCTCTGTACAGCGATTCATGCTTTTATTATATGAAAATAGAAGAAAGAACTATGATGACAGAGCTTAATCAACTGTAAACACTTGCAACTAAGAGCTCTGAAATAAGATAGTCCTTTTAATTATTATTTCATATCTCTTTCTCTCACTTATGTATTGGCTCCAGTACCTACACCCCACTTTGAAGACAACAGATCTGAACCAACCTAGAAAATAAAAGGAGACAGTAAAGAAGGAAGCAGAGACTGAAAGAGCAGAGTTTCACATTCGCTATTCAGAGTGGATCTGACGGTTACCAAGACACCGTCAGAGAGATGCCGGAGCACCCACCAAGTAAGGATGCCAAGTATACTTGAACTAGAAGTGATTGTTCTTGAGCTTGGAGCAGTAATAACCATTTTCTTCTTGAAAGGAGTAAGTAGGGAAGTGTCATGAGAGCACTTCATTATTAGGATTAGAGGAGCATAGCTTCAGACACTGTAGGATGATGCTGAATTCCAAAATTAGAACATACTGGTTTATTTCATATACTTATGACAGAATTCAAACTGAAACATTATCGAAGTAATTTGAACTTTTCAATCCAAATTCAATATTCAAGACCTGGGGGAATTAAAAAATTTGGTGATTCTGAGGATTTATGGAAGTTGTATCAGTATGCTGTCCATCAAAGCACAATACTTTACATTAAAAGAATCTGAGCAAGAAATATTATTGAAAAATTCTAAATTAAACTCCACTTTTTTTGCTCCTGTATTCTAAAGTCATATAAAAGAGATATTATTAAAAAAGGGAAAAAAAATCCCAATTTTATACCTCCTTGATATCATTAGTACGTGAACTGCACATAGAAGATACCTGACGATATATTTTACATATCTCCAAAAGCATGGAGAGATGCAATTAGTGATTACAAACCTCATCTGCTTCCGGGTAAGGTTTTAATTTAAACCATAACTTCCTTACTAGAGCACAGTTAAGAGCCTATTACATGCATTAAAGACTTTTACATAAATTTAAAATGTTTATTAGAAACCGAAGAAAAAAAGCCCTGGCACTTTATGCTTAAACATTTATCCAGTCAGCAGACTAGTGAATAGAACTAAAAAACAAACACATATAAAACACCACACATTTATATCACAGTGATGCACTTAAACTTGACATTTTGATGGTACATAAGGTCTTTGAAAAAACAGCGAGGAAAGAACAGGGAGCAAAACAGAAGTTGGATGAAGTACAGTACAAGTTTACCAGAGGTAAATTCCACCCAAATAATGCAAAGCCTGTCTTAGAGACAAGACAAAGCAAATCCTGCATATCTAAGCTGGGCTCCTGTAGACCATTCACCATGGTGTTACATGAGGTTATAAGATGGAAAACGTAAGACTCAGGTTAATGCAATGATCAAAGGGCAGTCAAAGGGGACATGGTGATTTGCAAAAGATCTGTGTGCTGAAAGGATATCAGCAGGATAGCTCTTCCAGGACTCATACAAGCATTAAACCTTTAAAAAAGTGCAGATTAATGATATACACACAAATGAAAGAAGGTTGCTTATATAAATTGTGGAAGATATCAGTGGAGGAACCACCAGCAAAATAACAGAACTAAATTACCTTGAAAACTGGACTAATAGAAATGAAATTAAATTTAATACTGAATAAGGAGATGCATCCATAAACAAAAGAATTCCACTATAAGCAGGAGAATAATCTGCCAAAAATGACAATGGATCATCCCTGGGACAGACACACCAATGTAATGCAGTCCTGAAAGGTACAGAATTAGGATACGCCAGCCAAAATATTTCCAAAAGCAATAGTGAGCTATTCAAGTCACTGGACAGAGTATGGTAGAAATCCCACTGGAACATGGCATACAATTTTTCTATCCTACATGCATGCAGGCTTGAAACAAAGCATCAGACTGAATTGAGAATGAAGATTAAGTAGGTTCTTAAAGACAAACTTCTCGTAAGTAGCTAGATTTTATGCCCCAATAATTTGAGCAATGAACAAATGCTCCCTTCTGCCAGCAACAGCAAAACAACTTGATGATTCAGTGCTTTTTGTTGTTTCCTATCAAATACAAAAGTCATCTTCATTCATTCCCCTCCTCCTCAAGTTTCATTGCCTATACAAACAATTATCTCAGGAAAGCAGTGCTTTATATTGAGGAAACAGCAACCACCGCTACTTGCTTTATGTTGCAGTTGATTCATTCCCCCTTTCCCCCACTCTCAAAAAACACGAATTAATAAACGTTCCAAAACTCACAGATGCTTTCAGAGGCCAGAAATTTTCTGACTTTCCATCTCCTGGTAAGTTAAAAGATTTTGTATAGTTTCAAACAGGAAAAATCATGAGATGCAGTCTGAATCAGTCACATTTGAAACTACCAGGCCATTCTTGTATTTTAAGCAACGGCATGCAAATACAAAGAAAAAATAAAAACAACACACTTTACCTATTTTAAATTGTTATTTTAGATGCACTGCTGATAAACGCCCTACTAAGGATAACTAATTTATGTGTAAAACAGCAAGAACCTTTTGCAATTCTTTACACATAAAGCAAGCTTAGCAGGTGCCTCACAGATTGGTCCTCAAGACATCTAAAAGCGGATTGCTTTCAAAACCAAGTATAACAACAGAGAAACTCTGTTGATTCAAACAATGAGTAATAGGAAAAAGGAGAGGAGACATCAAGAGAGTATGCTGAACTAATATCTGTGGGAGACATTTCAGAGCTCCAGGCTGGGAAAAAACAAGCAAAGTCTGCTTGCAAGTGTCAAAGGGACAGAGTTGAAGCTGATAAACTGTGGCAGAGTACTTGGAAAAAAGTATTTACATATAAAGAGATTTCAAAACACATGAATGGACTTCTACCAAAAAAAAATTTTTTTTTGTCAGCATAGGATGGGCATGAAAAGAACTACTACTGCTACATTGAATCCCCTGCCTACCACACTGGCACAGTACCTTATCTTGCTTGCTCTCGATAACATATAGAAAAGATAAAGAAAGTGCAATCCTTCTAATTTCTAGTAATTGTCATAACATTGAGCTTTCGACTGATGAAGAGCAGAAGAAAATTAGTTCCTAAAGGAAATAATAAATAAATGCAGGTCAAAGTATACCAATAAAATTTAGATGGAAAAAAAAAGGTTAATCACAACTCAAAGAGCAAATAAAACAACTCTCTTACAAAGGAACACAACAATGTTGTACAAAGAGATTTCATAACACACACGCATTTAGCCAAGTTGGTTTTTTTTTTTTTTTTAGAAATAAGTAAATAAGTCAACCTCAAAGACTACAGAACTACCATCTGACTGCTCAAGTATTTTAGCTGCACATTATTTGCAACACTGGGGCAGGGGGTGTAAAGATTTTGTTAAGTATCTGACTGGCATTTCACAATTTTATCACGTTTCACTTATCATTATGCCTTATTCCTGATAAGGAAAAATACACATAAGTCATCTTTGGAAATCTACACACTATTTCTTGTCACTCTCACACCATTATAAAACACTGGAAAATAGACAAGGGATGGCATTACCTTCATGTTTTTCTAGTGCTTGTACAACATTAGGGAGTTGATTAATTGCCTGATACATTCGATAACAGTCCTGTAAGGTTGCTGCCTGTCTCTGAAATTTCTTTGCTAGCCGGTTGAGATCTGGGAAGCGACGTAAAAGATCTTCTTGAAGGCACTGACGTAGTTCTGGATCTACCACAAAGGCTTCAACCAAATCCAACCTAAACGAAAAGTTCAGAACATGAATTAGTGTGGTAAGGCTTTTGTTTAATTTTGTGTAATTAAACTGAAAACACCTATCTGGAAGTTTCTATTTATCCCTTCTCTATGGACATATTCATCAGCCAACTTCCACAATAAAAAATAAATAAATGAAACTAGAACAATGCATGAGCTGAGAAAGTATGGAGTTTTAAACTAAGTTATACTTTTGCAACATACAGAATTGGGATAACTAATGAACAACTTTGGAGTCAAAGTGTTTCAAGCTCAAATACCAATATCTGTTCAGCAGATAATGTTGAAGCCCAGAATCTTCTTTGAGGTTAATTCCTTCACAGAAGGTCATCTGCTAATCTGTGGAAGAATAGACACTGAGTGTATGGGGGAGAGGCTGAACTGTCAAGAGTCCTTGGCAGAGTTCAGCTGCCTGTGCTCAAGGCCGGCTTTGTTACAGCACAGCTGTGCAACCCTCAATCACAGAGTCAGAAATCTTGAGGTTGGAAGGGACTTCCAGGTATCCTTTAGTCCAAAGTCCTGCTCAGAGCAGGATCAGCTACAGCAGGCTGCTCAGTGCTATATCCAGTTGCGTTTTGCGTATCTCCAAGGATGGAGATTCCACAGCCCTTCTGGGCAAGCTGCTCCTGTGTTTGACCACTCTCAGTTTCAAATTAAACATAAGACTATGTTTTCAATTTCCCATATTTTAGTTTCTACCTCCCGTCTTTGTCCATTCACCTCAAACCACAGAGGAGTCTGTCTCAGTCTTCTTTTCTCCTTCCCACCAGGTATTTCTATACATTGACAAGATCCTCTGAGCCTCTTCTTTTCCAGGCTGAACATTCCCAGCCCTCTCAGACTCTCCTCATATGACAGATTGCTCCAGTCCCTTAATCATCTTAGTAGTCCTTTGCTGGATCCTCTCTAGCATGCCTATGTCTCCCTTGTACTGGGGAGTCCAGCCCTAGACACACCACTCAGGCTATGGCCTCACCAGAGGGGAAGGATCACCTTCCTTTGGTCTGCTGGCAGCGCTCTTCCCCACACAAGCAGTATGAGATTGATCTTTTTTGCCACATGTACAGTGCTGGCTCATAGTCAATTTGGTGCCCATCAGAACCTCTCTGTCCTTCTCTGCACAACTACTGTCCATTTGGTCACCCCCAGCCTGTACCGGTACATGTAGTTACTTCTCTACTGGTGAAGACTCTGAATTTCCTTTTGTTGAACTTCATAAGGTTTCTCATTTCTCCAGTCTGTCAAGTTCCTTCTGAATGTCTTCTCACTTTCCAGGTGATATGCAGAATTCATATTACTTCTCAATAATCAAAATGTTACCACACATCACTCCAGATAGAGAGACCAGTAATCACAATTACCTCCATGTTTTCTTACCTGCAAAGCTGCATCAGGTTCTAGTTTAGCAAAAACTCACACAAAACCAAAAGGGAATACCTTTATTCAATTAAAGTAGTACTACAAAGACAGTAGAAGGACATTTGTAGAGTTTACAAAAGAAAAAAAAAAAAAAAAAAAAGCTCATGCAAAATGTGCAACGTTCATGTCTCTCCTTTACCTTAGATTACATCGTGGTTTCTGATCATTTATGTTTCTGTCCCGAGTATTTCTTTTAACAACCCTCCTAAGAGATCCTTACTCGATCAATACTCCTGGTACTCATATATACATAACCAATTATCTTTTGAATCTTATTACATTTTGCACATGGAAGAAAAAATGCAGCAACAGTTTCTAAAACACCACATTATCTTATTTTTAAAACTCAACCGCACAGAGGCTTGTTCAGATCCCTGCAGATGTCCAGTGCCTCTTCCGAGTCCATGCAAAGCTCTCTAAGAGCCAGATTACAATCTATATTCCTGTACACATTGTTTTATATTTATTCTCATTAAGAAAACATGTCCCTTTTCTGTCCAATTACTCAGCCTGTTTTGGTTTCTACAAAAAGTTTGGCTCTTATTTATGTACCAACCTATGAATGAAATGTTGATACCTTATTAGCAAACTCCCTATTCCGACCATTAGAGAGCATCTCAAATGCAGCTCTTGGACCCCTGAGTTTACCTTTGCCAAGATTAAAACTGACCTTCTATTTTTACTTTTTTCACTTCTGCCTTTTAGACACTTCTATGCAAACAACTACTCCACTTTCATCCCATAGCTTGTTAAACAGCCTCCTGGGTAAGAGCTTGTCAGACGCATCCTGAAAGGTCTAATTTATTCCTTTTTTTTTCTCCCCTTCGTCTACTACAATGACAAGTTCAAAGAGTTCTCGGATCAGCAAGATACAATTTCCCTCTGCCAAATTCATGCTAATTAGACTAATATCTCATGACCTTCCTGCTACTGTTCTATTCTCCCTCTCTACATTTGCCAACCACAAATATAAGGCTGACAGTTTTATGTTCCCTCCATGGTTTGCATAACAATTTCCTGTACTGTTAGAATGCATACAAGGATGCTGAACAGAAAAGCCTACATTAAGATAATGCAACTATAAACCATGTCTATTGCTCGTAAGTAATAATGAAATCAAGCGGGTTTTATTTAGTGTAAGACACATGACTAAAGAAACAAAACAAACAAACAAAATCCCCACAACATCCAAGTAAAACCAAACAACAGCTGTTAATATTGGATACAGTGTCTCTCCTGCAAAGGAGAAAGGGAAAGGAAAATAAATCAGACTTGTTCCCACAGACCTAGAGAATCACAGTCAAGATAACCATAACAAGAGAAACTTCATTAAGAAATAAATGAAACCATTGTTCTAAAACTGAGGTTTAAATTTGCAAATTAAACCACAAAAATAAACAACATCCCAACTAATGCAATTCAAAACCTACGCAAATACTTTTCCTGAAATGAGAAGCAATACCCCACATTCTTTCTTCTTGCTATTCAAAACTATGACTGTTTCTCCTCTTTGAATTATATTTAGCAACAAGTAACATTAAGTTTAATGCACTCTTCTATAAAACAGTATATCCAAGTTTCTGTTAGATTTCTAAATCCAATCCATCCAGCATTTCATCCTTTCCCATGTTGCTTTGAGGCGTGACTCAATCTACTATTAACAGATACGTCATGCTACAAGAGAGCAATCTCTCTCTCTTACATCTAATTAATAAGACAGAAGAAATTCTTTCCCACGTCTCATCACCAAGATTTACGTCCCATTAGACGTCACAAGAGCATGCTTCTTCCACTGCAACACGTATGCATCCTTTTCACCAAATTTTAAGGTTATCACACTTAACGCTGCCATAATATAGAAGGTTAAACTGTATTTCTAAGCTTTTGAAGAGCAAGATGTAAAATTTCTTCCAAACAGCTCTCCTCAGAAAGAGAACCCTGAACTTTTTATTATATTTATGGATTCCAATTTCATAATATATCAGTAAGATATATTTAATTATTACTAGAGTATTTACTTAAACAGCCAACTTACCTTAGCCATTTTCATACAAAAAAACAGACAGAACTAGAGGAAACGGCCACAAACTAAAGCATCAAAAGTTCCACAGGAGCTTAAGGAAAAAATTCTTAACAGTGAGGGTGACAGAGCGCTGGAACAGGCTGCCCAGAGAGGTTGTGCAGTCTCCTTCTCTGGAGATCTTCAAAACCCGCTTGGACGCAGTCCTGTGCCACGTGCTCTAGGTGACCCTGCGTGTGCAGGGGGATTGGACTAAATGATCTCTAGAGGTCCCTTCCAACCTTCAGCATTCTATGGTTTTATGAAAATCTTTTTTATTTTACTATTCCATCTGATTACAATGAATTTTGGCAGGGAAGCTCAACTTCCATTAGAAACATGTTAAGGACTGCTTTAAGATAGGTTAAGGCTTTAACTCCACTATAGAAGTTTCACTACAAAGTTCCATCAGCTTAATTTTAGATTTCATTTGTACCGAGGAAAGTTAAAAACACCTTGTGGACCCTTATTGAGTCTCCACCACATTTCTTTAAAATGCAAGTCTCTTCTTAAGCCTTCTCTGCATAGAGCTAACAAGTTAACAAACACAATAGACTTAGTATTGCTGAGGTTCTCCATCCCCTTCTTAGCTTTCCAGGCACTTTGACAAGTTTCCGTTACCTGAGATTTTTGTCAGGCAGAAATTGCTCCAACTCCTGCAAGTGAGTGAGTCACCACCAGCAGGTGGCAATACTTACCTCGCAAGCAGGAGCACCTTCGTGGGACTTGCCCTAAGCAGAGATCTTCTGAAGATCTTGAGTTTTTGTAACATAACAAAGAAAATTATTCTCTAGATGAGGTATACACATATTTCTCTAGCATAATTATATAAGAGAGTCTCCAAAGTAGGCAATCCGAATTTTTCTTTTAAGTAAAGGGAAATGATTTAGCATCCCAAAATTTTTAGGGTCCAAAATGTAAAAGTTTTTTTTGGTCCTTAGACCAGCTTCTCTTTCAGCTCCCCTGCCCACACCTCCCTCATAGCTACACGCACAGAGGTCTGTAGTTTGCAAACAGGCAGCCTAGCAAGCTTCCAAGGCCCGTCCAAGAGGCGGGCACCCAAACAAGCCACAAGGTTTTGCTCTCCTTACCTCTGCCATAGAGCTGCCTGCCTCTCAAAACGTATCCACTTCCGCACTACACAGGAGGAAACAGGCAGTTTTCTGGTAACAACATATTATGAATACCTTTTATTATCATATGATCTCTTTATGGCTTCCCTCTGTCCCTCTGAAAACCACTGTTACAATTAGAACTAAAATAAGAGAAAATGTAACTAACCTATACAACATCATTTTGAAGCACATAGAGTACAACAAGAAATACATACATCACGGATTCAGTTTGAAGTGCATCGCTGTTACAGTAGTAGAGAGTAGATTGCCAAAAACAGCAAACCAGGAGCAAGGTGCTCCATGGTAAAATCTTTTACAACTTCCCCGACACATTTGTTTTCTTACAAAGACAATGCTGCGATCCTAGTAAAATTACAGTGATCTTTGTACTATGAAGAACTTCTCAAAGACTGTGGGTTAATGCCCAATTCTAGAAGTAGCCACATTTTCAGAACTTTTTCCTCTGCAGGAATAGAAAATAAAATAAAAATTATGGAAATCAACCGTAACCTATGTGCCAGGCGCAGCTTGAGAGCTGAGGCCCACCAGATGCTCTTCAGCGCCTGCCACACAGCCAGCCATCCCTCATGGAAAGGCTGACACTGAAGGCAAGATACTCCTGGTAGCAGCCTCCCGCTTAAACGCACCCTTCCCTCCTGTGGCTGGGGCAGCTTCCTACCAGCACAGGTCCTGCAGGCTCTATCCTATGGCTGGGTATGAGCAACATGGCCCCATATTGACTCAAGCTGACTAGGAAACCGCATCTCCAGCCCACAGCCCTCCAGACACTACGTTGGCAGAATCCAGCACTGCCACCCAAAAGAGAGATCCCTCCTGGCGCGCTTCACCCTTCCCAGCTTCCTCCCGCAGCCTGGCAGGAAACTCCAGGCGAGGGACCTGCTGCGGAGCGCTGGGTGCACCGTGGACTACGAAGCAGCTAGAGGAAAGCACTTCATAGCAGGGTACCTGCTGTTTAACCCAAAGGATTAAGCAATCCACAGACACAGACATCCAAGCCGTCTCCTGCCTTTTCTAATTTTCTTAATTTAGTCTCCAAACCATCCTACCATAAAGAGAATCTCAACATTTGCAATTCAGAAGGGATTGCTTTTAAGTCAGTTTTTAAAGGAACTCGAGATTCAAGTTCACTCTTCTACATCAATTACCTTTATATAACATAAAATAAATATGCAGTAGGGAGTAGTTAACACACTCTTCTTCACCCTATATGAACTGCTGTACATGTTATTTGCATATTTTGTCATAGTCTAAAGATTGGAAATTAGAGCCCTGCAATTACATCAAGGATTCCAGGCACCATTTTCTATAATAATTACTTTTCTATAATAATTAAGCAAAGCTTTGGAAGCTCTGTGTATTGACTGTAAGGTTTACTATGAGCTCAGAAAAAAAAGCAAACAAACAGGATTATCAGAAAAAGCACCATTACCTCCAACATAATATTCTTTCCCCAGACACTTTACAATAGTCTTATGTATTTTGAAATAGGCCAGCAAGAAGGTATTAAAAAAAAATCTAATACGGGCTTATTAGGAAGGTAGAGTAACTGATACTTGAGCAGAAAAATAAATCTCAAGTCTTAGCTCTGTGATACTATTTGATGCAATTAGGATTTTGCTCCCGAAACAGAGTGCTGCCAGGCAGTATTTTTGGACACGGAGGGAGGGGAGCACCTGGCATCATTTGTAAGCACATGCAAACAAAACAGCATCTCTACATCAAGAGCTCAGCTCTACTTCTAGCCAGAAAGCAGGTCCAAATAACTGCACAACAGAGGCATACATATAAACTCCCCCCTGAGAACAGTCAAATGCCTAAAATAGAGAGAGGTGTTTCCATCTTTATTCAAAAGAAACTTTCATGAACATGCACATCCAATTTAAACACGTATGTTCATCATAACTGCAGTTAATTAACAGAACCAAATGTCTGTACCACAGCCTAGGTAGATTACTTACAGTAACAGTCAGCCACCTAAGTTACAGGTAGAAGAAATATAACTTTGGGGCAGTGGAAATGAAGGTTTGCTTCCCAAATGAGTTAATCTCATTTTTTAACTATTACCAAGAATTGCCACTCAGAGCAAAGACCGATGTGGCAGCACTAGTCACATTTGATGCACTATTCCTAGTTCTTAGTTCAGAAATAACCAAATGGTTCTTAAAGACCAGGACACAAAAGAGGAGCTGGAATAAAAACAAAATTTTCTCACTTTACAGCTACTTCACATGAAACCACAGCTCCCAGCACTTAAACATGTCTATTGAACAAAAAAAGACACACGAGAAGCCCTTCAGCAAAGCAGAGTGTTGAACATGAAGTATTTTAAATCCTCTCTCACCTCAAAAATGTATCAGACACTTGCTAGACTACATGGTCTCTTATCCTTAAGGAACTGTATAGACAAAAACAATTCACATAAGATTCTCCAAGTGTCTCCTAAACACTTCTGAAGAAACAGGAGATACTTTCTTTCGTCTCGGTGTTAATAAATTCAGAAGACACTGCATTTATAAATTTATTTTTATTAATTTTATTATTCCCAATGGTTATGAATAATTCCACCTAACAAATTCAGAGGACATTTTTCCAATTTTAGGATAGGCAAATATCCAAGTTCAAGCTATATTGCAAGATCCAACTCAATATAAATTAGTAACTGTGAGCTCAAAAGACAGCAATAGAAAGTAAACATTTGTAAATCAAATGATAAAATATGAAGAACAGACTTTTGCCTGACTTGCAATTAAGAAAATGTTAATCTTTTTATTTTTATGACAATAGAAGGTCAAGGGCCAGTTGGCAGAATAGCAAAAGGATTAATTTTAGATGACAGCCTTCATTGCTTTTCCATGGATTAGTTTTCCTCAGATGAACTAAATTATACTTTTGTTTCAGGATAGCTAGACCCAAGCTGGGGGGCAGCAGAAGTCCAAAGCTGGGAAGAGCAGCTATCCAGTGTTACCGTATCAAGAGCAGAGCAGAGCAGCCACATGACCACGAGTGCCAAAGCCAATACAAGAGAGCTGGGGACAACCTATGCCTGGACAGCACGAGTACACCCTTTCATTTAAAGCAGTTGTGGCTGTGTCAGCCATTTACAAAACAACTCTCTCAGTATGGCAGGCTGCTGCAGGATGTGCAAGAGTCAGACCAAAAAAAAAAACACCCACAAACCTCAATGATTCTATGAATTCGTACATATAAAAAAAAAAAAACTATCTATGAATAAGCACTCTGGACATGAAAAGAAACCCTACTAATTTTAAAAGAGATGAAAACAGTCAGTCTCATGATACTTTTTTTAATGTAAGGTTTAGGCTTCTGGAAAACAACTGCCTAGAAACTGCTTGCCCAGAAACTGCTACTAAACTTCCATTTCTCATGTGATAAAAAGAGACGAGGGCAACAGAGCAAGTGCTCCAGCACTGTACAGTCACAGTCCGAGTGTGCAGTGAAACTGCCCCACCCCAAACCTGCCCGAGAAACCCCTGCTGGAGAAGAGACCGAGCGGCGGCTCCATGCGACTCCTTACCTGGGAGGTCGGGGCAGGTCTTCCTCCTAATTACATACAGCACATGCGGAGCCAGCGATAAAAACATTATTGCGCGTTCTTCAAAGGCTAAGACAACTCAGGGAAGAGATTTCCATGTTTTTTTTAAATTCTTTTATTCCTTTCAAGCTCCTTACATTATTAAAATGAAGACTAAAGTTATTATCTACACTAATTCTCTTTTAAGTTGTTAACCCAGGTATTTCCTTAAACTCGAATCAGAACTTGTTCAGTATATTCTTTGCACTTTGCTGGAAAAGGCCAGCAATTCTTCATTTATATTCATTCCATACACAGGAAAATGAGTCTCAATTGTGTGTGAACAAAGCATTAAAAGGCTTTTACAATTCTTATACATGGAAAACTGAATTAAATTTTGTCTTGACATCTAATTATATTGCAAAAACCTTGTGTTGCCATTTCCTATCATGCTACTTTTCCAGTTTTTGTGAATATATAAACAGGTCAAAAGTGTGTTCATCCTTTTTTTTTTCTTTTTTAAATAAAATACAGAACACCATTTTATTTGCATACATTAGTCAAAGTAGTGACTACCAAGAACACTGTGACAAAGCAGAGAGCTTTGCACGTGTACAAAGTAAAAGTTTCCATGACGCCATGGATTATATCATTGACTTGTTAAACTGGAAACTTCATACACTTACGGCTGTGTTTTAAAAAATAAATAAATAAAGTGCAAATACTGCAGCAGTGCAACAGTTCAGAGTTTAAATTCAAAGTTTAAATTTTTAACTTAACAGCAGCAATTATCATCCACTTCCTTTTGGTAGGCTGGGAACAATAGAACTGTATGTCACCTAAATAGGAGTACTTCCCTAAATAAAAAGCAAAATTTATTTAAAAGAAAGGAAACTTGGTTTTGAAATTTTCAATTAAATGTCAATTTAATTTTACTTAAGCCTGAAATTCAGAAGTGAACGAAACTGAAACTTATTCTTTGTATTTGTTTTGTACCAGGCAAGGACTGCTTAGGATGGACTGGGCCAGCTGAAAGGCCCAGCTAAGAGACACAATGACTACATGCTCCAGTGCTGCACTAGCCTGTTCTATGCCACCTATCATCTACAGATTTGAATTGCTGATTGCTGATTCTTGCAGATAAGCATGCAAAAACAAACAGCTTTGAGGTATTTCTCCTACCCAAACACCACCACCTGTAGGTGTCACAAAAGAGGTCTTTTTTTCAGGTGGTTAAGTTCTTCAGCTCTTGTTCCTATCTCCCTGGCACTGTCCTCAAATAAGGAAGCCTGCAACACAATGATCTAAACTTTTAAAATGGCCTTCAAGCACCTCTAATTTGGAAGCAAATTCTTTCCCTAAAGAAGTGGCCTGTCTGACATGTGCTTGATTGGTAGATCTTTTAATGTTTCTAGGGTGCACTTATCCTCAACCTCAGTTTTAGGAGGAAAAACAAAGGAAAATATAAGTGCTCTAAAAAGAACCTTGCAAATATTAAGCACAGTTAAAGGCAGGGGAGTGGGTTAAAGAAACAGTATTGAGTGCTTCAAGTTTCAAACATTCCACAAATGGACTTAGAACTTTTTGAATGACAAAGGTGAGATTTTGCTAGCACTTCTAAAGGTTTTTAAGGGAGGCGAACACAATTTTGTGTCACTGAAATGACTTCATTCACACAAAATATTGATTGTACCATGCTCAGCACGACAGCAAACAACATCTGTCTCCCAGCCAGCTCAGATTCAAACTCCATCTCAGAACCTTCTTCGCAGGTGTTAGGGGCACTCCCAGTGTGTATGTGTAACACACTTTAAGTCATTCAGAAGAAAAAAATCCAAGCTAGTCAGAAATTCTCTGCTCCTCTAAGAGGCAGGCCACCACCTACTAATTTAACTCTTTGAAATCAATATATTACTTTGGGGAGGTACTAATGCTCTTCCCAAAGCTGCCAGACAAAGACAGAAGCAAGAAATCCTACCTGCAATGCTTTGCAGGGACAGTTTTAGAAAACAAAAGAATACAAACAGTGAAAATCCATCCCAAGAAGAATTTATGTTGGAAGGGGACTCTGGGTCCATGCCCTTTTCAAAGCAGGGCTAATTTCAGCTGAACTCTGAACATCTCTAAGCACAGAGATCCACAGCCCTTCAAAGGTCTGACCATCCTCATGGTGAAGAATTCTTTCCTTACACTCAACTGGAATTTTCCTGTTACAGCATAGAACAGTTTTGTCCCATCGTTAATGAAACATCTGGCACCACCTTTTCTATAACTCACAAGGTTGTTGAAAACAGCAAGTAGGTCCCCCCTTAGCCATCTTTTCTCCACCTTCCTCAGCCTTTCCTAACACACTATGTGCTCCAACCCACTATTCTTGGTGGCTTTTTGCTGCACTGACTCCCATTTTGCTGAATCCAGAATGGGTTACTGATGGAAGGGTCCTCTGGCGATCATCTAGCCCACACCCCCGCCCAGGCAGGATCACCGAGAACACATTCCCCACTACTGTGACCACACGGCTTTTGATCTCTCCAGGGATGCTTGTCAGCCTCCCTCCTGCACCATAAAGCTCCAAGCTAGATACAGTTTTCTAGCTGCAGTCTCGTAGCTGCCAAATAGATGAGAACAAACGTTGTCCCCAACCTGCTGGCTCTGCTCTTGCTAACGCAGCCCTGTGCAGAGCCACCCCGCTCTGCTGCAAAGACACTGCTGACTCACCTTCAACTGACTTGTTTGCCAGGATGCACAAGGATGGACAAGTCATGTTGCACTCCAGCAAGTTTCAGGGTGGTTCAAGTCCTCCATGAGAGCCAGGGCCCACAATCAGCATGTTTCTGCTGGTCACCTAAAGAAAGCTTTACCTGCTTCCTCATCTTGAGAGGGCCGGTCTGCTGCAAATACTCACTGTGACATCCCCCTAAACTGTCCTCCCTTCTAAGTCTGACCCATAAACTCAACAGGCCAGCTGCCCTTTCCAAAACAGAGCTCTGGGCACTCCAGGCACTCCTTTGCAAGAAGTGCAACCTCTTCATCTCCCCTGCTTGGCCCTCTTACAGGGCACATAACCATCCACTGCAGTACTCGCACTGTGGGAGCTTTCTTGCCCCATTTCTGTAATTCCAGGTCGCTCTCAGCCTCACAAGCACCCAGGGACTTCTGATCTCCCCTGGACATTCCTCACCGGGGCTGTGTATTCGCATATTCCACACCTGGCCCAGGGCCTGTTCATGCCCCGTCCCCAAGGGCACTGTTGGGCACTCCCCTGCTCTGCCCCTCATTTATCTGCCACAGAAAGCAGTTAGGTTAATCTGTGACTAAATAAAGGGCTGTAAAGATTCCAGCCTGCCTACACTAGTAGCAACAAGTTGTTGTTTTGGGTTCTTTTTTGGCTTTGTTTTTCATTTTTTAAGCAAGCTGCTACTTTATTTCTCAGTCAGGACTGTGATTCATTAAAATGTTCTATATGTAGAGAAATTTTACACTGCCATCCACTTCAACTCAAGCTCCCTAACCTAAGAAATTCCAGAAATCTCTGATTTCTTGACTCTACTAAAGATGGGACTGGTTTCTATAATACGGCCCTCGTGTAGCATATCCAAGTAAGGCTTAGGAATACAGTTGAGTGAAGGCTTGACTCAGAACAAATCATATTCGGGTACAGAGTGCAGGTTTTCTGGAATCCACCTTTTTTTTTTTTTTCTTTTTTTTTTTTTTGCTATAGACTATAGATGCATAAGAAGTTCAGCCACAGGATATACAGAGGACTAAAAAGGTTAGTTGGAATCTTCAGAAAATGATTTCTCCCAGAAAAAGAAAAAAAAAAAAAAAAGCAAAAAGGCATCAGGTCAGCATAAGTTTTCTGCTAAGGTCAGAGCAAAACAAGTATTCAACCACATCCCAATATCTGAAAAAGAAACAAAATGTACTGAAGTTGCTTGCTGTATTTTACTCAATCATGTTATCCAATTAATATATTTTATATACATATATATAAAAATGTATTTATTTCCACTTTTCCACTTACTGTCCCTGCAACTACAGCTTAATTTCTGAACTATGCTGACAAGGCAACAATCAAGAACCTCACGTACCTACCTGCCTTCTGAACTCATTCCATGGGAGAGGGCAGGGCTGTATCTTGTATACTTATGACTGATAATTATTTTTTTAATCACAGAAAACCAGCCAGGCATGGGCAGAACCCCATGTCTTTCAAGATAGACAGGTATCAGAAACCCCCATTTTCTTTGCTCTCATTAGCAGCTGCTCTATTAGGTAAACATTATTTTATCTGAAGCATAAGTACTGTGCATATAAAATTGTCTTGGTCCTGTATCTTGTATCTATAGTTAATGTGAAATACCAACACGTTACATTTACAGATGAATGAGACAATATCAACACATTGCTGATCAAACAGCGTACAGAAGTTTCCCCATTTAGCTCCAAAAGATGACTTGCACCATCTACAGGTTTCACAGGGTTGCAAGATTCTTATTGTTAAATTCTATGTTAATGGAATTTAAGTCAAAATATTTCCTGCACAAGCACAATGTCACATAACATTAGTCAAACCTAGATTTTTTAACCTAGTCTGATGTGAGATTAGCACCGATTGGTGCTGGATGAAATGCAAATGTGGCATACTGCAAGCTAAGAAGGAAGTGACCCATCCTAATGACAAGGAAAAAACTGCTTTTCTGGCAGCAGTATAATTTAGAAAGAAAAAGGAGTTCAGACATTTCCTTCTCAAAGCATCTATGAACTCTGAGTTAAAGTGCTTCTAAATTCTTAAATCAGCCATAATTTATATGGCAGTGTACAGAGAAGAAGTTGGTAATTCAAATATCTTTCAAAAGACTTGCAATCTGTCAATACATTTCACCAGCTCCACTAACAATTTGTTTCATTATGCCTGTCCTTTTGGATTAAAAGAGAACAGTCTTCTACACTTAGAATAGTATTAAGATTTTGATGGCTTATAAGTGAAATACATTACTTTTATCCCAAAACCAAAGAACTAAATTAATCAAAGCAGTACTTGAGAGTCAGATGCCCTTAGGTAGACTAACAATGCTGCAGGAAAGCTGAAAAAAAATATGATTATAGAATTTGAGTGCACATACGTACAGAGTAAAACAACCTACTTTTAACAAACTACAATCCCTATGATTTTACAGTTGGGCAAAATGCAGACTACCAATGATCTCTCTTTCACAGTCCTAACAGCTGGATGCACCAACTTCAAAAAAAAATTTCACTATGAGCTTAATTTAATTACTGCCCTTCTTTGAATACAGCTTTTCCCTTAATACAATCAGTATTAGTATTAATAATATTTTAAGTGTACTTTCAGCAACTTACTGGGCAGCATTCTGCAAACAGTTAAAAAAAACAAACAAACAAAAACAAGAGGTAGAAAAACCCAATCTGCAGAAAATCTAGAGAGAAATTACTCTTTGCGTATAATTTCATTAAAGCATGAATGTCCTCAACTCAAATTGTCATTTTTGGCATTACTGATCCGTGCTCATGTCCTACAGCATGTGAAAAATGAACCTTAGAGAAGCTTTCAAAGTTAAATTGAGTTTTCTGGACTTTTCTGCTTTGTTAAGATGTACCTCAGCATATATTTTGCAAGGTACTAACCTGACATTCACCTGAGTTTGCATGCAGTCTGGTTTGAGGTGATAAGAGGATAGTTGTATTTTACTGGGAGTTTTTTTTGTTGTTTTGGGGGTTTTATTTGTTTGTTTTTAAGTGTAACATTTATTTGCATGCTGAATATAGCCAAGAAGCACACACACATCCCACATAAGGAATACCTAAAGACCATACTCCTTTCTGTGAAATGGAGAATTATCTGCATATTTTCTGCAGAAATCTGCAAGATTCTGTAAAAACTCTTATCAACCGATATTGCTGGCTGTTAGCAGAGCAGACACATTGTGACAGGCAGCAGTGTGAAAGACAACAAAAGATAAAGATGAGACTATATGGACTACAACCTCAAGGCAAGGAATGAGAAGAGCACCCAGCTGCAAAAACAGGTAGCTTGTTTCTGGCATTACAGTAAAGTTACTACCACTTTTTTTTCTCTCTCATTTTTCCTTTCTTTAGTTTACTCTTGGTAAACTAAAAGTGGCTTCAGGATACAACTGCACAGAATGAGTATTTCCAGTACGGAAAATAATTAGAAAATGGCTGCTAGACCTGCCTTAGTCTGCAACGTGAACATTTGACCATCTACACATACCACACCCCCTCCCTCTAAAAGGCCATAATTGTAAAGTATTTAACCTAACAGTAACCTGCCAATTTGCATTTCACAGAGCAAAAGACTCTGTCCTGTTTAACTACAGTGTACTAGAGAATAGCACACAAAACTCCAGTCACATCTGTAAGACAGCAAGAAACCAGTGTTAAAGTTATTTCTTTATTGAGTATTTTGCTTGAGAAGGAAAAGCTAAAATAGTTACTGAGTTGCAGACATCTATCAAACATATAACACTTACCTTTCTTCAATTCTATTCCTGTCCATAAGTGGTTGTTTGATCCACTGATTAACTAGCCTTTGTCCTTGAGGAGTTCTGCATTTATTTAGTAAGCCAGCTAGTGACTGTGCAGTATTAGCGTTTTCCAAAGAATTCTGGAAAGGAAAAAGAGAGTTAGGGAAGAATACTGGCGACCACTGAATGGAGCTCAACTTGGTTACCTAAGTACAGGTCAGTGCCTTTTCTGAGTTGACTTGGCATCCATGAAAAAGACAAATTAAACAGCATAGCACTGAAGCAGTTATATTACAGTTCCAGGAACAGAGCAAGCAAGGAACAGGTTTATCTGTTTTGCATCTAGCTGGCTGAATTTAAAAAAAAAAAAAAAAAAAAAGTGGAAATGTAGCTAGACATTAAATAAATTGTTCTTTGTAAAACTGAAAAAATATAGGTTCTGACCATAAAACAGAAAGAAAAAAGTAAGTCACCATTAATGAAGATATGCCGAGTTTTGATTGGATTGTCAGGCTGTTACTTATCAAAAAGCTAAATAAGTATATTGCAAAATGTTTTTCAATTAAAACATCTATTTCTTACCTGGAAAAGGTTGAGGGCTTGGACAGCTGCATTATCAAGAACCATATACTGACTAAGATCAAAAGTAGTCAGTTCAAACTGTCCAAAATTAGACTCATCTGACAGCAACTCTAAAAACTTGATAATGGCTGACAAAGATGAAATGGCAACCTGAAGTTTAAAAAAAAAAAAAAAAAAAGTTCTAGTTATTCTAATTAGAAATACTCTCGAATCACAGAGCAATCGATAAATACACCTATAGAGTTACAAACAAAAAGAACATAATCAGAAAAGGTCTCTGAGTCACATCCCTGCTGGAACTGACAAACAGGACTCATCTCGTTTGACAGGACTTTTTCTTCCCAGGCACGTTCTAGGGCACTGCACCTTCTTTCTAGGCAGGTGCAAGAGCAACAAACTAGACATCTGCATAATCTGATGAACAAAGTAAGATGTGAAGCGCACACCTTTCCAGCTTTCCAAAGCTGTTATCAATATGTTTCAAGTTAAAAAACTCAAACAAGCTGTTGCAGATAAATGAGATCTGAGGCCATGGTTTCAGGGTTAGTTTTCAGCCAGAGAAAGGATCTGATCTGGCTCACTGCATGGCTTTGCAAATACTAGTGACAGCACAAAAGCATGACTCACTTTTTTAGAGGTAACAGACTTCAAACAACTTGAACCTGTTATGGAATCACACGTTAAGGGAGAATAACTTAGCTGGTGCTCATTGCAAATGCAAGGTACAATGACAAACATTTAAAAACAAATTAAAACATATTATCTCAAGCAAATTACCTCTTGTTTACAGCTGACCATGCTCATTTGACATGCAGGTACTAATCATGTTTGAACCATAAAAATAACACAATCTACTCCCCAAATTTTAGCATAAACAGTACTTTATTTCTACATGTGATATTTTCTCCCCATCATGCAAAATAATTAAAGGGTTGCATTTAAGTCTTCAAGAAAGATGAATTATGAATAGGCAGTATCTTCTGCATATTGTCAGTTTGCTTATCAGAGTTTAGTGTTTTGAAGAAATAATCAAAGCTTTTTTTTTTTTTTCCTCTCCCACCAGATGCTCTGTGGATCCTACTTCAGTATAATGATCCAAAGGCAGCAGAACTACTAAACACCTCAGCAAGAGCTTACCTTGATGAATCATGGGCTATACAGCATACTTCCACAGATATGTGGGAATATAACATAAAAAGGACTAGGAAGGATAGAGAGTATCAGAGAAGTACACCTCACTGCACAAGTCAACAGAAAGAAAACATGGGCCCATCAAACAACGCTATGTACTAACCTGTTTTTCCATCTCTGGCAATGCTGCACTGTTCATTTGTTCTTCTTTCTTTGATTTTAATAAGCGATTCAGATCCTGAACAATATCTTTTGTTGTGAACTCTGCCTTCTTTCTGTCTGTAATCAGAATTCCTCCTCTCTGAATGACCTGTTGTGCATAAAGAGTTATCAGTTACTTTCAATTTTCAGGGTACTGGCATTCATCCCTTGCAAGCAAACACCAAAGATGTTCATCTATTTATGACTAGGCTCCATAGAGAAAGGATTTTAGCCTTACCACATATCTTGCTGACTAAAATGCAAGCAAGTCAATAGAAAAATAATTCATTTTAGATGCATAGACCAAAATTTCTGTTAGCAAACAAATGACTCCTTTGTCTTTTTTCTACAAATTATGGAGCCCAGCTAAAAAGCTAGGATACAGCATTTTAGACAAGGTTTTGCCACAGGCAATTCTCTTACTTGTCGCAGCTTTCCCATCTCTCCAGCGGTCTCTCCTCCGGGCAACACACACTCCTTAGGTCCTAGCTGAACTAGCAGAGCTTCGAGGTTTGAGAACTGATCATTATCTGGAAACTCACAGATGCTCAGTTTTCTCAGTGTAGTATCCACATACCCCACTCCAACTACTCTTTGTCCATCAGTAGTAGACAGCTTCACGCCCACAACTCCAATGGCCATTGACATATCATTGTTGGCAAAGAGAACTTCCTCAAACTGGGCAAGATTTCCTGGAGAACCCTATTTAGGAGAGAAATATATCTTTTAAAAGAACAAGTGTGTGTGTGTGTGTGCATATACATATTTTTTTTTTCCCAAAGGGCATCAGTGAATAAAAATAAGTAACATGTATTATGTATTCCACTAGTAGTATTCCACTAGTAGTGTTTTAGTAATTTAAAAAATAATTTTATTAATATTATCCATACCATTCGCACAAACCATCTCAGGCTTCCTTAATCTCCCAAGCCTATGGCAAACATAACACAAGCTCATCCTGCCTTAATTGCCAGTGTCAATCCCTGAAAAATCACTGAGATCCAGACAGAGGAAAACTGCACCTTGTATGCCAGATACCAGTCGTTTTCTTTGGTAGATTTGCTCCCTGCTTTGTTCTTGTAAACTTCAACTCTGTAATGACGAACCAGAAGCAAATCTCTCACAAAAGATTCAAAATTCATTTTACTAAGCACAACACTCTCCAGTTTCTGATTTCCTACAAAAAAAAAAAAAAAAAAAAAAAAGTAACATTGTAACTGAAATCCACAGGATATAGAGTTAACAGTCTACAGGAAGGATGTTATTCTAGCAGTGAATAAAGCAAGCATGTGAAATCCATGAAACAATAAAAAAATCACAACACTCAACATTAAGAAGGAAGAAAGCTCACACCATAGCCAAATAAAAAGCAATGTTCATTGTTCAATTCAAATTTTCTCTTCTTTATACATATGCATACGTAAAAAGATTTGTCGCTATCACCCTTCTTGCATTCCTGATTTGTTTTTCTAATTCATCTTTCACATCTTTTAATCGAGTGAATGATGGAAACAAACTATGGGATTTTGTGTTAATGAACGCACAAAACAGCCTGTCATCCAAAAACAGCTAAGACATGCCAAGACATCTCCCTATTGCCACAGAAAATAACATATTATGCAAACTTAATCACAATAAAGTTTACCCTAAAACCTAATTTAGTGAGTGTAAAGCTGGCAAAATTCTTACTTTTGCATCTATGCTGACTTTCAACTGCATATTCTAGATAATGCTACAGTTTGCAGTATTCTCATACTGGAGTTGATAACCACAGGCTTGCATCTGCCAAGTGGTTACTTTTAAGCAGAATTCAATAACTAGGTTAATGTATGCATTTCTAGTCTGGAAGGTATCATTTCAAATCTTAGGCATGGAAGTATCATGCTCTGCAAGTTCTCCACAAAGTATCAACCAATTGCACTAGAAGGTAAAAAGCTTGAGAACACCATCCCTCTTCTAACAATGGTGTGTAAGAAATGTCTTTCATTACGAACAGGCTTCAATCAAGTTCACTTTGCCAACAACTGTGCAGTTAGTTCCTTGACACATAGAATAATACTAAAGTTTGTGTTTATGAATATACATACATATATATATATCTTGACGCCCATCCATCTGATGTCTGAAAGTTTTACTCTCTTATACCAAGAGAGAAATAAAAAGCCATGGGAGAAGGAAAGAAAAAGCCCTACGCATTACATAATTAAATATGTAATTCCCTGCTGCAGGCCAACGGGAGTCAAGTACCTAATAATAGAAACTCCACACATTTACATTTTACCATTATTCATCAGTCACCCATCCTATAGAAGAACTATATAAATGCAGTCCTCCGTTATCACAGAGGTGTCACGCAATCCTTTTCATAAAGATCCACTGATGGTGTAGAAAAATGTCAGTAACCGCTGTTAGCGTATGCAGCAAGTTGTGCTTGCAGCAAGTTATGCACTTCTGGTGGTTCTGCAATGAGTAGTGTATGTGCAGAACTATGCACATGTGCTGCTGGAGATACCTTCTACATTTGTACACCTACATCCTCACATGTACCCCCTACTCAGAATGGCTACTAGTTACTATTTCGGAGCAGCAAGAGGTTGAAAAAATTAGAGATGAGCATTTTTTGTTACATTCACTTTGAAGCAGCAATGAATCACAGCAAACCTCAAAATCCAGAATTCGCCTAGTATCTTGCTGCTCTTACAGGTGTAGGAAAGAGCAGCACAGATTTCTCCAGTTACTCTCAGCAACCCTTCAGCAGCTCAGAGCCTCTGAGTAACTATACAGCTGCCTAGAACATGAAGAGGTGAGCAGCATCTCACGTTCTCTCACCACAAACAGGCACCTGTCTTTAAGAGCTAGCACCAGAGACACCTTATTCTAAACGAGGCTACAAAACGTCACACACGAACATGAGAAGCGCCTAGCGGCAGGGGAAGGCCACGGGAGGCCGCGACCATGGGAGCTCCAGAGCTGCGCAGAGGCCGCTCCTGCCCGTGGCGCCCAGCGCCGCGCACCGGCTCGCGCCTCCCCCCCCCCAACCCCCGCCGCGCTCCGCGGGGCCGCGCACGCACCCGGTGCCCCCGCCAACTGCCGGATGACGGCGCGGGTCCGGAAGAGCTCGCGGGCCGCCAGCCGCGCGTCGCCGCCGTGCGCCGTGTAGTAGTCGCCGCGCTCGAAGAAGCGCACGGTGGTGTCGGGCTTATCGGGCAGCGAGAGGACGGCACGCACGAAGCCCGCCTCGGCGCCCGCGCCTTCAGGCCACACGGCCTCCCGTGGCGGCTCCACCGCCATGCTGCTCCCGCCAGCCGCCGCCAACAGCCCCCGCGCGAGAGTGGCGCCACCCAACCGCCGCGCGGCTGACGCGGCACGTGACGTCCACCCCGCCCCCGCGCAGGGCGCCCGTGGCGCGTGGCCGCGACACCAGTCTCTGTGCCCGAAGCGGAGGCTTCCTCCCAGGGTAGTGTGATTCAGGATCGACACCAAAAACATATATCAATAAATAAAAATTCCACCTGATATCTCGTCCTTTCGGCAGCGACTACTGAGATTTTCTGCACTGTGTCTGCTCTGGTCTTAAAGTACTGTTGCTCTGCAGGTGGAGAATTCCTTAAAATTCTTTAGATTGTGAAAAGACAAATTTTCACTCATTTTCACTACATCACTGACAGTTGTTTCTTTTTCCTCTTATTTCTTTCTTCCTTTCTTTCTTCCTTTCTCTCTCTTTCTCCCTTTCTTTTTCTCCTTTTTCCTTTCTTCCTTTCTTCCTTTCTCTCTCTCTCTCTCTTTCTTTCTCTCTTTCTTTCTCTTTTATTTTAAGACAAGCTCCTGCTTCTTTGTGAACTTTTTACAATTACAATAACAAAATTGGATGTGGTCCTGTGCAATCATTTGCAAAGCCCACTCTTGCAATAAAACCTGCATGAAAAACTCCCATGTTGTGACTAAAGCTCTGCTCAAAACTGACTGAGAAATAAAGACTCACTTGGCCCAGGCCCAAGTCTCTGTCCTGTCCCACATCTCCGTCCTGCTCCATGTCTCCAGGAACTGAGACCTGGGATGGAGACCCCAGAGGTCCTTCCTAAACCCAAGACCTGGGACCCCCTCACTGGGGTCGCTCCTAAACCCTGGTGAGGAAGAAGCAAAGCATGAAGTTGCTGAAGCTTCAGCAGCTTTCCCTCACGGTGAAAAAAATGAGCACAAAAAAAGTGCTCATAATAGTGAGGAAACCTTTCCAAGCAGTGCTTGTATCCGGCCAGCCCACACCTGGTATGTTGTGAATAGGTGGGATTGTTTCTCTTTGTACCTACTGATGACTCAAAAAAAAAAAAAAAAAAAGGCAAGTAGATAAGAGATAGGATAGGGCAAGAAATAAAAAGTGCCTTGCACAAATACCAGTGGACTCAAGTCACCTTATTTCCACCTTCTGAAGAGAAAAATTGCGTAACATAACAGAGGGCCCCTGAGCTTCCCAGCTTCCCGCCTGCCTGCGCATCAGGCAGGACAGGAAGGAGGAGGAGGAGGAGGAGCTGGGTGTCCTGGTTAGGCATGTGGAACCAGGAAAACAGGTGCATACCGAGGCCTTAATTTTTTTTTTAATTAATGTTATGAACATACAAAAATGTATGTTCCTTAACCACAGAAGAAAAAGAAGAAAAAGAAAAAGAAAAAGAAAAAGAAAAAGAAAAAGAAAAAGAAAAAGAAAAAGAAAAAGAAAAAGAAAAAGAAAAAGAAAAAGAAGGAGAAGAAGGAGGAGAAGGAGAAGAAGGAGAAGGAGAAGAAGAAGGAGAAGAAGGAGAAGGAGAAGGAGAAGAAGAAGAAGGAGAAGGAGAAGGAGAAGAAGAAGAAGGAGAAGAAGAAGAAGGAGAAGAAGAAGAAGAAGGAGAAGAAGAAGAAGAAGAAGGAGAAGAAGAAGAAGAAGGAGAAGAAGAAGAAGGAGAAGAAGAAGAAGAAGGAGAAGAAGAAGAAGAAGGAGAAGAAGAAGAAGAAGGAGAAGAAGAAGAAGGAGAAGAAGAAGAAGGAGAAGAAGAAGAAAAATAATAATAATAATAATAATAGAAGCAAAAATAAGAAAGCTGCTTCACTGGAAGTACATTAGTATTCATGTGTAAGCAGTGGCAGCTCTGATGCTTTTTACCTGGGAGAAATGTCACCAGAAAATCCCATAGCAGACCTGTGTCTGAGTGCACACACAGAGCAGCAGAGTTTTAAGAGAATGCTGTCATACCAAATTAGAATAGTATGTATTATTTTTTACCAAACCGATTACCACATGCATAGCTCAACTATATGGGCACCTGGCTGCATCAGGACTCGGCAATGTCTTGGGGCATTAGTTGAGGAAAAAAAAAGGAAAACAACTTCTGCATGTCGCAACAAGTTGTTACATGACATAAAATATTATGTGTTGCTTCTACCATTACATGTCACCTACTTTCTACTTGCCACCCTCTCACTGGCATGAGTTGCCACTGCATGTCACTACCAAGACAGAAAGACAAGTAAAGATCTTAGGAAAGTTCATAAAAGTCCCGTGGTGATGGGTCCTGCTGTCCTCAACAACAGGTGCCCCTAAAACAGGCCTGATTTTCTGTGTGCCCAGCAATGGTCTGTAATACGAGACCTTCGTCTGCCTCTCCTGGAGTTTGTTGGGATTCAATAAATGCTAGCTGTAAAGTTAAGTCTGTGGAACTGCCAGCATTTTTAGTCTCTAGATTTTTTTAAGGCTGTTTGAAGCAGACTGCAATCCAAACACACTGTATGTTATGATGACCAAAGTCCAGCAGGTGAAGATGTAAATAAACATGGTTTACAAACCACATTGTCTTAACAAATTTGTTATGCTTGCTTACGAGAGCAAGCATGCTAATGTCTATAGACCCTACATATGCAATACACCATCTCTTTTCATTCACACAGCTGCAGAAACTACACTCAGCCTCTGCTCAAATCTATGGGAGAAAGTTTCACAGACTTCATTGCTCATGCTTTCCCAAATGTTAAATTAGTAACACATTATGTACATAATGTTATGGTAAAAACTTATAAGCAATAGATTTGTACATACAAACTATTTTTCTTTTTTTTTTCCCTCATATTTTCACATGTCGTATGTACACACTAAGATAAGTATTACCACTGGGATTTCTTGTACAATTTCTGTGGTCATTCATTCACCCTCAATTTATATAATTTTTTTTTTCACTCTGCCCTTGCCCTTCTAATCCTCTGTCACAATTGATATTATTTTATATTGAGAGAGAGGAAATTTAGTATTGGAATTTGGGAATAATATTAAAGAGATTTTAAAACATATTTCTTTGCTAAAGGAACTTAATGAGTTAGACAAATGGAAACATTAGCATATTTACCTTCCCAAAAATTTGAAGCAATGATGAGGAATGTTTTATGAAGTTATTTTAATGCACTTGTTTTACAGAAAAACAAGTTTTAACCTTGCCAAAGTATTCCTAAGTGTTAATATAGAGAACACAATATTTTGATATTTTATCTCAGTATTTTCCCATAGCAATCTTTTTTTTTTGTCAGCAAAACTCTTCTAAAGCAGTATGAGGAAGGAAATATATATATATCCACAAGCAGAGATTATTTTATATATATATATATATATATGTACGTTTTTTCCAGGACATTAGTCTCCTTATGCTATAAATACAAAATGCAGCAAAGTCACAGGATTCCCACATTACTTTCTGAGCTCTCTTTTCCCTTCCTCTTCTGCATATCCCCATAGATAGTGCTATGCAGTTGCACTGTTGCACCAGCGCTGTGTTTAGTAAACAGAACAAAACAAAAAACGGTGTAAAGGTCAAAAAATACTTAAAAAAAGGAAAGTAGGAAGGAAAAAGCTATTATTGAATAAGCCATGAACAGCAGCGCAGATGTTTGCAGCATGGTAAATAGTAACCAAGACATAATACTATTTCTTCAGTTGTTAAACTGTTTTCTATTTTTGGTCTAGTTTCTGTAAACTCTTCTATCCCATTGACTAGTTTGAGTCAATGAGGACACAGAAGACCATGTAGGACATTAAATCCTTGCATATATCTAACCTGAAAGGCAGCAATTATTATTATCTAAGGATCTAAGAGCTTTCACCTATTATGGGAAAAGGAGGGAGAAGAGTTTCCAAGAGCAGGCGACAAGGGTGGCTTGCAGGCCACTCAGCAGATACATACCAGCCAGGCAAGTCAGCACATGCATAGTCCCTGCCCAGCCCCAGCACACGACATCTCTTTCCACCCCTGTAGGCCAAAAATTTAGGTATTAAATGGAGAGCTGTGTTTGGGGAGGGGAACTCTAGTGTTACCATCTACAGAAGAAAAAAAGGAAGGGTGAGGACACCAAACTGAAAAAAACAGAAGAGTAAAATATAGCATACAGAAAGAATAGAAAATAGGGGGAAGAGACAAAACACCGATGGCTCAGCAGAGGACTAGCTCACAGAAAACTGACTTGGTTTAGCAGCTTCCAGAGCTGCGCGCTGTTGAGCCAACCTCAGCCGACTGCACAACCCCCTAGGCAGAAGGGGAGCAGCAGTGGGTGGCACAGGGGCACCCACACAAGGTGTCACTGAGCAGCAAGTTGCACTAGCCTTCTGGAAGGCTCTGATGCGTTCCTGTGAATTCCTTGTTTTGGGATTTCTGTGATTTGCAGGAACAGTAGCTTCCCAGAGCAAACTTATATGAAGGCTCCAAATACATGCTATAGCTACCCAGAAATTTGGTAAACTACAGAGGCTGCAGCAGCTCTGCACAGATGCCAAATCCTTCAGCACCATATTCTGAAGACCTAAAGAAATAACGCTACCTGATACCAGCAAGCCCCCATTTCAACACATAACCCAGCTTCCTCGTTGGTTAAAGGCAGGCTGGATTCCCAGGACCTGGGACATCAGGAGCGTATGAGTATAGGCCAGAAGCTTTAGCAACCTCCATCCTTACGCAAGCACTCTAATAGGGTATGCTCCGTGTTTAATGGTACGAATGCAGCACATAGCATACCCACATAGTGGTACATCCTACTTTTCCTGTTTCGGGGAGCGTGAAACAAAACCAAACCACTGTATTAGTAATGAGATTTGTCATTCAGTTCTTTATCTTGATCTCATTAGCGCATTGGCAACAGAAGCTCCAGTCTTTCCTTTGTAAATCAGATATGCTGGACGGACTGGACACACTTGCGTGCTAGCTGATATACACTGCACAGATTGCTCACAGCCAAAGCAAGCTGCTTATCCTAAGCTCTGGAAGAGAAGTTTTGTTTCCAGGGAGAGGCAGATAACACAAGTTTGGGCAGCCTACAGGGCAGGTAACAGGACTAACAGCAGAAAGAGATTCAAGCTTTGCAATGGACAGCAATGCAAAGGAGGGCAATGGTGCAAGAGCTCTGCCCCAACACTACAGCCAGACGCCGAGTCCTCCCCCCCCAGCAGAGGTGGCTTAAGAGTAGAGGACTGTTTAATTATCCATACAGATGCAGCCTTCCTGAAATTGCTGCATTCACAGCACGTTTATTTTTATGCATAAACATTCCATTTTACCATTTTACACCTATTGCACATTAAAAGTGGGAACTGAGATAAAGCACACTTCACTGCTTCGGTGAAGTCACGCTACAGAGATAAGATGACCAGTAAAAACTGCTCATTACCTATATTTCTAGCATATTCTTCCACTATTGGTGAGGTTGCTGAAGTTAAGTAGCATAGTTTAATCAGATCATCATCAAATTAACACAGTAGAAGAATTAAAAGCCTGGTTTAAAGTTTTATTAAAGTCATAAAAAAGTTACAGCAAGTTCAAATATGTACAAACAGCCCTAAAAACAAAGTCATGTTCAATTATACATGAGCCAGGCACACGGTCTTATGACACAGCTAAAAAAGTGAATGTTTCCAAAAACCTTCCAAGGGGTTACAAATTCAAGCATGTATGCTCCATATAAGCTCCAGAATCCTAGTAACAGCAATTGACAACTCCTTTCATCACCTTAAAAATCATGAATAGTTAAGTTTCACTCGAGTAAAACAGGGCTTTTCAAATTCAATGTTCAAATAGCAATAGTAGCATGGTTGCCAGCCTAGGCTTCATTAGAGTTTACCCCCTGCTCCCCCTCCCCCACTCCAAAAAAATCATTAAGTCAACACAACCCCCTTCCTTCAGAGAAGGTCTTTAGAATTAAGATCCATGACTCCAGTATTTCTCTTGTCTTCTTGTTTGAATCTTACTGTCTTCAGTTAACCCAATTAGGCATTTAATCCTCTATGCATTTCATTCATTTCCTTTACCTGCAGAGGAGCGAGACAATCAACGTTACTGCTACTACTCAAAATAAAACCCCCCAAAAGACTTTAGCTTAATACTCCAGTTTTTCCACTAACAAAAGGGATTTGAAGAAAAACACTAAACAGCAGCAAATATGCCGAGACCAACATGAACGCGTCAGCTTTCTACACAGCACCCCGGGGGACTCCGCAGGGAGTAGGTGGCACTGTTTAGTTACGACACTCTTTGGAGTCCTTTACAAATGCTCTGCACTTGGGGACAAAGTACAGCACGGTAGTGCCGTTTGTCACCAGTTCATTAGTAAGCAGCTCTTCAACAGAAACTGCAAGCTCAATGGAAATATCCTCTCAATTACAGCTCTTCATGATTAAATAAGACTATCAGATAGTATTTTCTGGGGACTTCATTGCCCATATCAAACCCAGTACAGTCCTTGCTAGGGATATGCAGAATAGTACTTAGCTTTTGCCCTTCCACAACTGGGAAATCGATACTGTCAGTGGTCTTTGAAACTACTGCAGAGCAAACACATTTAGCTATATAGAAATGAAAGCTAGCTACAGAATTTGAGTATTTTGACGTTACCTGAACACATCTGCTGCATCCAAAGCAAGCTTTTAACCTACACTGACCCTAGTAATGTTCAGATTCTAGCCAAAAAGTTATCCCAACCCCTTTAACACCACAACTGTAGTTTACCTCTGCTTTGACGTACTTCCCTTTTCTTCGTCTTGAACAGACCTGTAAAGGAAACAGCATTGCAAAGGTCAAGCTTTTACTTAAAACTGCAACCACGCAAGTTACATTTAAAACTCCAAAGTAGAACTTGCCCCTTCCCCAGCCTTCTAAGGAGGCAGGGCATTCTCCATTCCACGGCAGTATGTCCATTACCTCTTTCCCACATCCCTTTCTGAAGTCTCAAAAAAAACAAAAAATCTAGTTTTATCACCTAGTCTTATAGAGGCAAGCTTAATATTCAAGACCAACTACTCTTGAATTTTTTCCCCTCCCCCATAGGAGACTATTACTCACTCTGTTTTGCTGCTTTTTTAGAACTTACCAGTACAGCAATTCCAGCAACGATTGCTAGTACTACAACTACAATGACAGCAATGACACCAGGAGTCAGCGACTTCATGGAGAACTCCGGTGCTATTTCATCTACATAGTAAACCACTGTCTTCTCAAAATTCAGCACTTCGTTATCAATACTGATGTTCAATCTGTCATTGTGAAAGATGGAGTCACCTTTTGCCTAAGAACAGAGACAAAGGAGACTCACTAGTCACCTTATAACAGACAACCAGACACCACAGTAATTCATTCTGTTTTTAGTGAGCACACACAAAAAACCCACCCCTCAAACACCACATACATGCAAGATTCACTGAATTACACGTGCTATTTAGTCTTTGATTAAACTTGACTCGTGACACACTTACATCCTTTTCAAAGTAGTAAGCCACATCAGCTATATCCACATCGCCAGGAAATTTCCTTGAGGAATTTTGCTTCAAATTAACAGTAATGTAGGGGGTTTCATACTGTAAAAGGGAAAGGTGCTAGTTTAGATATGACTATCAAAGACATAACAGAATACTATGATTCAACTTTTGAACTCTATTTTTGATCAGTTTTTGGTACTTGTTCTCAAGCAAAGTGTTTACAGCATGATTCAAACTCCATTTTTTGCTCCAGAGAAAAACAAGAGAATTCATCTATAAACTAGAAGTGACATATACTCTCCCAGCATTTCAATGCAGCTATCTGCTAGCTGCTCAACAGATCAAAGTATTACTTGGAAGTATTATCAAAAAAGTGAGCAGGCAGCTCAAGGACTTTCTTTTGAGAATACACTTTCCAGAGAGTAGAGGACAAGAGGAATATGAGTTCCTCACATTCTGAAGTGGAGAACCTGTAAAAAACATTAAGGGATGTATTCCACGCACATAAATGTTAAGTAACATTTTTGAGAGCACGTCTAATCATGCTCTAGTCTTGCGGTATTGCATTAGACAAACCAGACTAGAATTTGCAGTTTTTCCACAACGGAGAAGGAAATTCTCCCATTTTTAGAAGAATTACGTGCTTCTTACCTCAACATCACCTATATAGCGTCCATCCAACAAGTAACGACTGGTAATGGTTTCCACAAAGGCTCTACAAGAAGATTAAAGTCACAACTGTCAAAAGTAGAATCCTACTTCACACACATTTTCAGGTGTATGAACAACTGGTGTAATTGATTTTTTCTGTAGACTTTCACTATTAAGTGGTACCAAGAGCTACTTAAGTTCTCAACAGTGAGGTTGTATTTATGGAACAGAATTACTTAGTTTTGGGTAGCAAAAAAAAGTTTAAACAGTTTCAAGAGCTCACAAGAAAGAGATACACAGTAGCAGCTTTTGCTCTAGATGGGTGAGGGGGAACCCCCACAGCTATAAGCGCATTTTTCTTGCTGTATTTTCTTGTCTTTCTTGCTATTTTCTACTTCTGCCAAAGAAGTAGGATTCTCTTTTATAGAAGGAGAAGAAGAAAAACAACAACACAACAACAAAAACAAACCAAACCAAAAAAAAAAAAAAAAAAAGCTTCTCTCCCCCTTGCTTCTTTGTTCTGTGTAGCTCCCCAGTCAGTCTATGTTTTGGGTATTTTCATCCTGTTACCTTCCCGTTTCCTTCAATATCTGGAATTCACTCCCAAAAAGGGCAATAAAACTATTTTAATGGAGATTAGCCTCATTAGTTAATTTCTTTCCAATCAAAATTAAAACAACTTCTACAAAGGACCATAGCAGATTTCCAAAGTGTTCAGCAAATGAGTTAACAGGTTTAACCATGCATTGTTATCCTTAGTCATTTAGGAGTAAACCAGGTAGGTAGTAATAAACGCAGACATTTTTATGACATCTTACTGATTATCATCACTTACTTCCTTAAAGACTCTGTGCTCAGAGGAGCTTTTCTCTCAGCATGTTTCATTTCAATGATGATCCACCTGAAGAGGCAAGCACAGTAAATATATTTTATACATGCCCTTCAAGAATATCGCATGCAAAATATCTAAGGCTGGTACAAAGTAGGCAAAACCAAAGCAGTGAGGAAAAACAAACAAGTGAAGCCTTATTGCTACCAGAAAGGGAAAAAAAATCCAGTAAATAAAAATTTATTGCTCCACATTCATTTAGTCCTAGTGCATCACTCACACAGGCACACTCTCTCTAACACAGAGCTTAATACAGGAATGCTTTTACGTCACAGCACACCTTAGCCGGTCGAAAGACTTACGTTGTTCTGACTAGTTGGTTGCACTTCAAGTTTGTGTCATGTTTGTCAGTTCTTCTAACACCAGCTGTATTCACACACCAGCAGGAGGTCCCATTGCACTGCTTTGCCTTGAATATGCCATTATTTTCACACTCGGGATCATAAAGGCCATCGGTATCTTCAAATGCGTCTTTTGGTTTATTGAAACGACCCGATTTTGAACTTGACATTTCTGCTTTCATCAACAGGCATTTTGAAGTCACTACAAAAAATAATCACATGTGAAAACATAGAGTTGTGTTAGAAGAAACTTTAATCCATTACAGGGAAGAACAGGCGCCCGCCCAAAAGGTAGGTGGTGCAGTAAGTCGACATGGTTGGGAGAAGCCAACTTCTTATTCTTATATATATTTATATAGGAAGTCGCACGTTGAGTACCACATCCAGCCACCTTCGCTTTTTTCCCACCGAGCAGATCATGTACAGCTTAGATGCTGTTAGATCAAGAGTAAAGCCTGGACACAAGATTTCTCCTCTAGATTTGTAGGAGAAAAAAATAATAGTCATTGCTGGTCTTGACAAGCAGGTAAAAGAAAAAAAAAAAGGGGGGGGTATCCTTTCCAGTGGATAGAGACAAAATATTGAAGAGGATGGGGGGTGGTTGTCTCACACACACCTGTTTACAGAAGTTTCTGTGTAGAGACTATAAACACTGATCTATCATTATCAGTCGATCTGGACTACCAAGAAGCAGTTTTTCTTTCCCTTCCCATAGCTTTCGGTCAGGAGCTCCCCGGGCTTTCTTTACACACCCCACTTTCACGGAGAGCTCTTTAGCACCTCTTTAGCGCCTCTGAGCCCCCAGGAAGACGCTGCTTAGGACACAACAGCAAAAGCGTTTCAAAAAACAGACTTACAGGTGTTGCACTCCACAGTTACACCGGATCCAATGGACTGGCACTGGCAAGTGCCTCCCGTCTGCACGCAGTTGGTGACGCGCTTGTTTTTTGTGCAGATACAGTCTGGAAAAGGAGCAAAACCGGGAGCCCCGGGGTCCCAAGGGGAATAAATAAATAAATAAATGTGCCCCCCACCCCAGGACCCCGGGCTGCCCCTGGGAGTGGAGGGGGCCGGCGGGGTCCCCTCGTTTGGGCGTCCCGGGGGGGGGGGGGGGGTCCCTCGCTGCCCCCCCACCCCCACCCCCCGCACCTTCCCGCCGCGGGGAAGCCCCTCCCCCCGCCCGGGCGGGCGCGCGGCCCCGCGCACAGGGGGCGCCATTTTGTGGCGCCGCCGGGGGCAGCGCGCAGCGGGATGGAGGGCACGGGGGGGCGCCGCGGAGCGGGGCAGCCGGCGGGGGCCGGGGTACGGAGGGGTCTCTCACCGTCCTGCGCCCAGCACGCGGCGGCGCAGAGCAGCAGCAGGAGCGCGGCGCCGCGGAGCAGCTCCATGGCTTCGATGGGGCGCAGAGGGGCCGCTGGAGGGGATCCGCCGAGCCGCGGCCCGCAGAAAGAGGAATGGAGAAAAGAGTGAAGGAAGAAAGGGCGAGAAGGAGGGAGGGAGCGAGCGGTGCGTGTGCGACGCGGCGCCCGTCTGGAGCCGCCCGACAGGTTCCGCAGGTGGTAGCCCCGCCGCGCCCCGCGGCTCCGGTTACACCTGCGGCGCGGGGGGGCAGCGGCCGCCGCGGCTCCGCCTCCGCCCGCCTCCCCTTGCCGGCCGGCGCCGACGCGCTGCCCAACGGCCGGCGGCGGCCCCCTTCCTCCTCCTCCTCCTCCTCCCGCTGCACCTGGGCGAAGCCGGCCGGGGCGGGGCAGCCCCGCTCTCGCGTCCCTGCCCCGAAAAAGCCCAATATGGCCTTTTCCGGGGGAGCTGGGAGCGGGGGGGTGGAAAAGTCCCTGACGAAGGACGGAGGGTGATGGCGGGAGCGAGGAGAGGGGCTGCCCGCGTGGGGGGAGCGGCTCTTAGTCAGCCTGTGACACGGACGGCGCAGCCGGCGCCGCTCCCGGCCCCGTGCTCCCTCTGTGCCGCCCACGCCGCTTCCACGCGAGGCAGCCGAGGGGCAACAGGTCATAAACAAGGACCGAGCGCTTCGCTAAGGGCTGTGCGGATCCAACGGCCTCTTTAGCCCTTGTCATCTCACAGTAAACTGCACGACAGAACCCCTAGCTATACTGTACCCCAATACCTTACAGGTATTCCTGCCACCTCTTTATTCATGTATTTACTTCTTATTTCCGCCCTTAAAGGTGATCCAGGTGACTCCACATTAGGGCTCCTCAAAAGAACTGCCTCTGCGGCCGAAGGCTCCGCACACCACCTGGCTCTCCCAGGAAATGCAGCCAGTGTGGCCTGGCCTGCTGGAAACCCACAGGGCAGAGGGCAGCGGCACCAGAGCCTGGCCCAGGCTGCGGAGGAGGACACTCAGGAAAAGCTTCTCCCAGTTGTTAAAATGGCTTCCCGAGTGCCAGCTCACAAAGATCAGCCTGAAGAGTTCCGAGTTTACTTCCCCAAACTTGTTTTATTTGTTCAGTTGCAGAAAAAAAAAAAATGAGGAAAGCACACAGCTCTTTCCGGATTAGTAATGATACGTTAGTGTCATTGAAAAGCAAGTTCTTTCAGTAAACGGCAAAACCAGGACAACATCCTTTTAAGGCTGTTCCTTATGAAATATGTGAAATAAGTGGTGTTTCCAAAGAACGCTCAAACTTCCTCTTACCAGTACCTGTACCATTACCTCTATGACAAAAATACATTGCCTCTCCTTGTATCTTGTGCGTCGATGAAACTTCGCACAAAGCTCTCACATGCGCAGGTTAGCGATCTTTGCGGGTTTGTCTGTCTGTGTGGCTGCTGTTGCATCTCCTTTTTTGCATTGACTGCTGTCTGCAATGCCCTCCAAAGCCAAGGGAGAGCTGTCTCTCATCGGCCAGGATTAGCAGACTGATCTTGGGGTCCCTCCTGGTTAGGCCTGTGCAACACTTACCTGCTTGATTCCTCAGGCAGTTTTGGGTGGCTTATTAATTCCCCTCTGGTCTAGTTTGTAAAGACTCTCAAATAAACAGCCTAAGTTTAGCATGATGTAAAGTCACAAGGACCTGAAAGACCCTCACACGGACTTTTCACATCACTGCTGTGATGTCATTCTTAGTAAAGATGAACAGAATCAACAGGCTCAGATATGTCTACCTGTTGTAAAGCTTATTTTCTAGGTGTATCTGTATTGCTTATGCATTTTATCATTATCAAATTGTTATGCTATGTAAGCCTTGAAAATGAATAAATTACTTATGATAGCCTTTTGGCTTTGTGTTTCTTTAAATATTGTATATTTACAAGCACAGGAGAGGATGACTACATACCAGTTCTCCTGGCCAACTCCTGGCCCATGTTCTATATAGGTAAACTTATGTGCCCAATAATAAAAATCCAAGCTTTATATTGCACTTGTGTAGTGTTTACCAACTATAGTGGCTAGTAAAGGTAATAGTGGTGCTTCTTTCACTTCCTACAAATATCAGACAAGTCTTTGTTATCAGTGTAAAACCACAACAAAACTCTTTAGGGTTTAAGAATTGAATGGACAGGATATTTGTGTGGACTGAAGAAAAATTTTAAGCTTGGTCTTTCAGTATGACACCTAACACGTTCCTTGAACTGCTAGTTACCAGCTGTAGAAAGCCCCACCATAACCACAGTGGGCAACGTTGCTTTTTGAAATATCGCTTTTAGTTTGTCTCTATTTACAGGAGCTAAAACAGAGCTCCTTACATACAATTTCCCTAGCTTTCCCAATCAGAAGATCTGTTTACGTATATGAGCACTGCATTGCTCAATACTGTAGGAATGGGAAGAGTCACCCCGCATGATGTCATGCCCCAGAAGAGTAATAGAAATTAGGGACTGTTCCCACTCACATTAATTTCTCCAGATTATGTTGAGGGAAGTTTTTCTGTAGAATCAAAGCCACTGGAGCAGACATCTGGTTAACTGATAAAAGGGCCAAAGCATTGAAATAATTCATCACACAGATACCCTAGAGGTCTAGGCCTAGGGGGCTGAGGAGTAATGGTTTTTGTTTTCTTCCTTCTGCAGTGATACAAATGCCTTTCTTCTGGAAATACATGACTTAAGTACAAATTAACTTTCTCCAGTGTACAGCTCCAAAGGCAAGGCTTTGCTTACTAGTTATAATGGGACAAGTTTATCAACTTTTGGAGATACGTCCTCTTATCAAATAAATTAATGCTGATTAGACAGTACAGTGTAGGCCAGTTGTGGTTTACAGTTTAGATAATGTGTTCGTAATGTTTAAATTATTATTTATCTGCTCTATCATACAGCAATAATAATAATAATAATAATAATAATAATAATAATAATAATAATAATAATAATAATAATAAAAGTTTAGATCTCCAGCCAGTATGGCATATGGAGAATTCAGAAGGCTCATGTCATCTGCATTTTTAAATTTTTGCACTCTAATTTCCATGTGCCTCAGAGCTGTTCTGAGAATAAAGTTCAGTTCACTAAAGTATTAATTCAAGAGCCACTGAGGTCAGTGGGAGATTTTCCCTTGATGTCTCAGATCTAAGGAGATGCATCTCGCTCTTTCAGAGGCCATTGAAAGTGCTGGAGTGCTAATGGCACCTGGCCTGCGGCTCTGCTCTTTACCAGGAGGTAATTTCCAAGTGTTCAGTTGTTCTGTAGAACTTGGTAAATGGGCTTGTGATACTACACAGGGGCAGAAAAAAAAAAAGGACAAAATCGACTTTCAGGTAAAGTGCAGGGGAGTATGAGTCATCTCTTAAGTATCAGGAAATGATGCTAGGTGGGGCTGTCGCAGTCTGAGATTGAATAGATGAGCAGAGGGAGTATGATTAGTTCAACTGGAGTGTTGGCAATTCAGCTTCATTTGAGGTTTTTCACAGGCTCCGAACCTGATCGGTTTTGGGTGTACTCTTTTAAAGATAACCAAAGACTTATCCCTAAAATAAGGCTAGGTATTAAGCCCAATTTCAAAACAGTAGTACAATTGTTTTCCTAAAAAAACTTTATTTTCAAAAATTCATGGTGAATTATAAGAGGTTAATGTGAAGTCATAAACAAGCAGAAATAGCTTTATACTCAAAAGCATCAAAAGGTTATGATATGTATATCTATATATTGTCTGTATTATGATGAACTCAGGAACTTTATTAGGTCTTCAACTTTTATTGTTGCCTATATACTTTCTACAAGGAGAACCTTGAAAGGACCATACCAAGGTGGCTGAGAAATTATGTAAAGATTTTTATCCTTGACATGTTTCTGAAATTTTCATACTTCAAAAACCAAGTCATGTTACTACTCGAAGAACTGTAATAAAGCTGATGCTTCAGCGTATATTTTTCTGCAATTTGAAAAATGCTACATAAATAGGTATGTGTTATTGTCCTTATTTGAATAATGAGGAGCATAGAGCTTAAATGTTTTGGCCCCATAGAGCTTGTCAAATATAGAGCTAATAAAAAATAAACAATAAATCATGTGTCTTCTTGCTATGCTAACTATGTGTGAACACTAAAAAGTTATATTACATGTTTTATTTATTATGAGTCTGTTTCAAGATCAGATTTTTTTTTTCCCTTGAATAACAAGGTTTGTTTGAAGATTCAGCAGATTTGTTTTGCTGAAACTGGCAACACACTTGAGATGATGGAAATTAGATCAGAGGCAACGGTGGTGCCTGTGAACTGTCCTCACCTTCAGCAACCCACAGCTGATTCCTTCTCCTCTGCGTTGGAGTCCCTGGACTAAAAGTAAGAGTATCTACTAATAAAAGGTAGACTGCTCGTTCAAAGGTTCATAAAACTAGACAGGGTGTAGCCACAGGAGAGAAATGCTCATCCAATTAGCGTGTGTTGTATTTGCCTCTTAGAGGATTATAGAAACCAACCTGTCTGATGCTTTGCGGCATTCTACCCGCTCCGCCAGGCTTACTCTTCACTCCCGTGGGTGGGGTGACCAGCAGGCTCTCACCTTTGCCTTTACTCACATGGAAGCGTCTTCACCGCTCTTTTACCTACAGCTTTTTTTAGCACAGCTATTGTCAGCACTTAAAACTGCTTAAAATGTGCAGCATTAACTGAAGGAAAGACAGACAGAAAAAAAAAGAGAGAGAGAGAGAGAGAGAGAAAGAGAGAAAGAAAGAGAAAGAATGAATCATTCAAACCTCTTCATAACAGAGAGGCAAGCACATTAATTTCACATAGTATATAATTTAGTTATAATTTATTATTTAGTAATAAATATGGGAGGAAAATACAGGAACACTGATTGCATTAAGAGAAGCTCCATTTACAGTAAAATATTTCAGATCTGATATTTAGTTTAAAGCACTTTTCTGCCCTTTAACCCATACTCTGTGAAATAATGTACAGATGGACCTTTGTGAAAACACTCGTTAAAAACTGCTCAAGGGGGCCATAGATGGTTTTTAGCAGGTTTTATAGCATTGCAACTCTCTGTGCAGTAGGCAGATGGATATACAGACATACAGCTTGTCCTGCGTCTCAGTGAGATGTTAGCAAAAGGCACAAAAGGCAACCTTTCTCACTGCTGGCAGGTATCTGCTATTACATTTGCTTTGTGTACAGGCAGAGCTAGGTATAAGGCAAGCTTTGGTGTGGATTTAGAGTATGTCAGTTAATCCACAAAAATAATTTTATGGACAGAGCTACCCAGATGTAAGCAAAATATGTAGTTTTCATTGAAAACAGGGACTTGGCATGTGCACACGCAGTTGCTGTGGAGCAGCCAACCTGCTATAAATTCCCTACCCAGTCTTGTGTCACTGCAGCTCCTGTATGTAGTCATACCCCAAACAAAGGTTAGTAAATAGAGCAACGAGATGAGATGAGCAAACAATCTAATCCCACAAACACAGTTTAGGGTAAGACTAAAACGGGCAACAGAGAGTAAGGTTAAAAGACCTCGATGCTCCATACGCCAGAGAAGGCCTTTTTTTTCTTCTCATTGAAATAAATCCATTTCATGTTGTAACCACTTTCCTAGCTCACTGTTTTTCCTTGCTTATTCAGATGTTGCTAATGGCTGTTACCAAAGTTCATCTGCTTCTCTTTGTACTTAAATTTACAGCCCTTGCGCTAGTCATTTTATTGCTTTGATTGCTGAGTAAAAAAGCTTTTACAGCTTGTGGTTATTGAACTTGGAGAAACAAGAAAGCTTTCTGACATTTTGAGGAGTAACTACAGAACCTGTTGCTTCTTGGAAGGAACATTCCATGTTTAAGAAACTTTGGGTAGTCTGATTTTGGGAGTGAAAAAGACTCTAGAGTGTTCTCAACTCACGTTTTGACTTGGCTGTTTTTAGTCTCATTGATTTAATCTCATAGATTTAGTCTATCCTTAAGAGTTCTGGCAGAGATTGTGCAATCTCTGACCTTCAGGCTGTTCCTTTTCACAGCACAAGGACAGGAGCTAAAATATTTGCATACAGAAATATATATATTTTTCTCTCTTCAGAAACTATGGCTATAGTGCCATTGATTAATTCTTTCAGGGGATAAGTCTTCTGAATGCTGTGCCATCAAAATAAGGTTCTCAACAATAGAGAGATTATACTATCTTAATTACTACTATTATTTCATCTTATAGGGGTTATGGTCACAGACAAGCATTCTATTGTGTTCAGCAGTATATGGCAGGGGAAAAAAATACATGGCCTGTGCTTGAAGGAGCTCAGGATTGCAATTATGCAATCATTAAACCAAGAAGGAAATCTAAACTTCAGAACTGGAAAATTAGATGAGAAAAAAAATGATGCAATTTACACGTTTTGCCCAATTATGAACTATAATCCACCTAGGTAAAGCTTGAGGGCTTTACCCACTCAGCCATCTTTTAATGCAAGAAATGAGGCGCTCACTTTCAGGATTAATTTAGAGCATTATTTTGGTAGCGCTGCAGTTCTTGTACCTATGATCTCTCTAGGTAAAGAGGCATATATATTTCATGGATAATAAGCTGCTTGAATCAGATCTTTTATGGTTTTGTGTACTATTGTGCACCTATGTATTAAAATCAATATGAATATGCATGTGTTGTTATTCAGTAAACTTGGATGGAGTATTTTTAGCTGACGTCATTTAATAGAAATGTTTCTTAAGTAAAACTTTTTAAAAGTTTTGTAATTTTAATTATGTTTTTACCAGGAAGACTTTGGAAGTCCAGAGCTTTCTAGTCATTTCAAATAGGAAAGCTGAGAAACCTCCCAGGTTGAAACACTTATATTTTTCAGTCCAAATCCAGGCATCTTGCACATGTGCACTCCCGGGCACAAGCACTCCTTGCTCCTGCACCTGCACCTCAGGAACCTGGTGCTCGCAGCAGCCAAAACAAAAGGCTCCAAATTCATCATAGCACTGAGGAATCTGGTTTATTAGTGCTCTTTGCACAATACGGGTTGGAAAAAGTGCATGGGCACAACTGGATAGATAACAAAAACCACGCTTATTAAATACTCATGGATGTGCAATTTCCAGTGGCTTTTAGATGCTAGAATGTGGTGGGTGACATAAGAAGGTTCAAAAATCATGGAAAGGAGTCTGTGATCTTCATTTCCTTTCCCTTTAACATGAAGTATGCATTTTAGAGTTGTAAGTTACTATTATTGAGAGGTGCAACATTAGCTCCTCAATGGCATTTTTGTTACAGGACGGTGAAGAGCTAATATGTAATCTATCTCACCTATTTATTTTGACAAAAGAATTGGAAGTCCTTAGATAAGATCATTTCCTTCACAACTCGCGGAGAAATGTCAGTTCTTAAATATAAATCTTCAATGCTTCCACTATTTGTTTTGAATTAAATTCACACGGAATATTTCAGTCTATTTAGGGCAGAAATGGGCATCAAGCTCAAATTTATGTCCTCATATGTAGATTTGCTGCTACAGAGCATTTGGCTGTTGGGAACTACGCAGAAGCAGCATGTTCAGGCATGTACTGTGTTTGCTGGTGACCTTGACATGCTTTTAGCATTTGCTATACTATTCTAGCACCACACTATCTGGTCACCGCATAAAGCCCAAATTATATTTTGTAAGTTAGTTAGTAACTGGGTATTGACACGAGTTAGTACCTGAGAATAACCGCAGTTACGCTTGGACTTGGGTATTAGAAAAGACTGTTTGATTACAATTTTTTTTCAAGCAAGTAAAAATGAAAACACCTTCCATGGGCATCCATCCATTGTAATAACATATACCTCAGTGGCACTAGGTTATTTTTTGTTTTAAACATACTGTAACATATGCATAAACATACTGTAACAATAGCAAAGATTTAGCTGTAAGGCTCCTTCTCTGTGTCCTCTCTTATTGCTTATATATATGTGTGTGTATATATACATATATATATGTATAAAACAGTTCGAACTGTGACAGCTTTAACACGAAAAGGAGCTAACCAGATTCACATACGCAATGTTTACTTTCAGAACAGCCATGCTAAATCCACTATATGAAACCAGGCAAACGCTACCCCGTGTTGCCAAGTCACTTGCAGGGAAACAGTGCCCCCTGACGCCCAGCGAAAACTGAAATTACCTGCTAGGTATTCTTGGAAGAACCGTTTGGACTCCTACTCAGGATTTACCGGTTGCCCAAGCTGGGGTTCTTGGTTGCTCAGCACCTTTTTCTGTGTACACAGAGACCAGCCATCAGGTCAAGCCAAGAGCCCAAGACAGCTCCTCGCTGGGAGCACCCAGCAGGGATATGCAGGATTCAACAAGGCAGCGGGTTAAGCATCCGCACGCTCATCAGCTCTGACCACAGCCCGAACCGCCCTTTTTTGTTTTCTTTTTTCCAGATTTCAGACTTTGCCTACCTATTACAGAGAATGAACTAGAGAAAATGCTGACGGTTTTCTTCTCGAGTCCTTGGGCCAACCCTGTCTCAACGGGGCAGGTAAAGTCCAGACTTTCTCCCACCTTTGCAGTTTGCTGGACAGCCGGAGCCAACGTTGTGCAGCCGGGCCATGTGCCAGAATATGGCCCCGGGCCTGGGGACAGGGCAAAGGGGCTGCTGAACGTGGTCCCATCCCCATTGGGCAGTGTGGATGCTAGCAGCTATCGGAGGTGAAAGGAAAGGCAAGGAGGCAGCCAGCTAGCAGCTTGTGTTTCTCGCCTCCTTCCTGGCTGCCCCTCTAGGATTTGCTGGAGCCTTGCTGGCTGGGAAAGCTTTTCCTGCCCTTGATCACATTTCAGGAGGGTGCCCTGGACTCATTGTGCAATGCTACGTGCGAGTAGCTGCTTGGCTGGAAAGGTAATGCTACAGCACTGTCTCCTTGCTTTTAACCTCCTTTTCTCTGTTATGAGCTATGTTTTGTTAGAAATGTTCCTTTTATTTGTTTTTTCTTTCACTTCCGCTTTTTCCTTACAAAGGCACCCTGTGATGCCCCTTCGAGGTGCAGCCCCCCGCCCGGGGTGGGTGACGGAGACCCGCTCCTCGAGGTGGGCAGAGCGCTGCTGAAGCGCCAGGGCTACAGCGCGGACCACAACAGCGGGACCACGACCCGCCAGGCCGCCCGGGCGGCGCCATAAACGACATTTCTGCCCTCTCCCCTCTGCCCCCGCCTAGCAACAGCGCTCCCCTTTCCTGATTAGCTGGAGGCCGCCCCGCCCCACCTCTCGCCCCGGCCCACTCCGCCCAGCGCCCGGGGCCGGCAGACGGGGGAGGCCGGTGAGGTCGCCCTTGCCTTCCGATTGGCAGAGGCGGCTTCCCGCCGCGCTGCGATTGGCGGAGGGGGCCGCCATTTCGAGCTAGGGGCGGGGCGTAGACGAGCCCGCGCCGCGGCCTGAGGCGGGTGAGGGGCGCGCGGGGAGCCGGGTGTTAGGCGGTGCGGCCGCGAGGCTGCGTTGCGAGATGTGAACGCGCTCCCTGAGGGGCAGTCGCTTCCCGCAGGGGGGTCGCCCCGGCAGTGCCCGCCCCTGCCTCCTGCTAGAAGCTAGTAGCCCACTTCCGGCTTTGGGGTGGTATTTGGCAGCCTCTGCCCCTGTGCACCTCCCCGAAATGAGCCTTTTTGTGACAAAAAATGCACCTGTCTCCTGTCCTCTGCTCACACTCCCTTTGGTATCGCCTTGATTTTATAAACACCTCAGGTCTTCCTGGGTTATAGCAGCAGATGCTGTCTAGGAAGTGGGAGAGGGATTTTCAGCGGCTCTAACCAAGTATTCAAACAAACAAACAAAAAAATCAATAATGCCTTGCAATTTAATTATAGTTCAGTGGCATTAACTCTATGGGTGTTATTGAAAAAACACACAATCACAAATGGGAAAAATGAGGATTTCTTGGCCTAAGCACATGTGTATGGACTGCATATATTTGACGAAGTGCAACTCTTCCAATAAAGGATTTTTTTTTCCCAAGTTTTGAATGAAGAAAGATAAAATGTCCTTCCCTGGAGAAGAGTTTTACCTAATTAGGACTGCATTAAAGAAATATACATAGCTGACTTAGGGCGCAAGATTTGGATATTGGTACTGATAAAATTGATTTCTCCATGATCAAATCTACAAGCATTCCTGAAAATGCTTGATTTAAACATAACAAATATAGACTTGTACTGTTCAAGTTGACATTTTTTTTTGTAACTAATCTCTTCTTTTTAACAGGAACCTTTCCCTACCAAAATGAGACACAATCTGGTGTACCAGACACCTCCCTCTGTCATAGTCCACGTAAAATCGACTGCATCCAGATCACATCAGCAAAAAAACCTTGTTAGACTAAAGCGTCCTATTTTTAAAGACCGTCATGAAAATTGTGAAAAAAAGACCCCTAGTCATAAATACAAACATCCAAAGGGACCGTGTCTAGTTATTCAGCGTCAGGAAATGACAGCTTTCTTTAAATTGTTTGGTATGTCGATAAAAATATGTATTGATGATTGATTGAAGAGTAGTTGAGTGAGTATGTCACCTAAACAGAAGGGTAATTTGAGGTAACTTTTTACGTAGATATTGATGGCATACATTTTTTAATATATTTTATTGTTATATTGTAGTGTTTAAATCTTTAATGTTTAAATTAAAAATACAAAAAAAGGGCCATCAAGATGATGAAAGTTACAAATGAAATAAATAGATGTGCAATACTTCCTTCTATGATAATTTATTTCTATATCTACATTTCAACAAAACTGTTTTTAAATGTAAAACACTGTAGCTTTGTTTCATATGGGTTTTAAAAAGGCTGGATTTCCTAGCCTTATAAACAAGTTACCATGGGAGCAAAAATTTAGGGAGAGAAGTGGAACGGGAAGAAAAGCTGAGGAGTTCTAGTGTGTCTTTTGCATCTGTATCTCTTTCATATAAATGTCTGTACTTATTGTACAGTGAAGAGACTGAGAAATAGCTGAAGACTGTATTTGGATTTTATTCAATTCTTCAGCAGAGGAATCAATCAGAGAAAGAATTTGGTGTTACATAATTGAGGTGCAGAGATCTCAACAGACTATGGTTCATGGAAAATAGTTGTATGATATCAGATGGAGCCATGAAGAAGTTGATTAAATGGAAGAAATGCTGTTGATTTATCATCTTAGTTGCTGTTCCTGAGAATAAGGGTGAAATGCAGTCACTGGGTTTTCTGTCATGCCTTTCTGAGTTTATTGTCTTCTCTCATGTATTGTTTTTTTCAAACCTAATATCTTGGTGTTTTCTTTAGTCTTTACTGATAAATCTAGCTTCTTTCCTTTTATTTAGCTTAATAAAAGGGCCAGGAATTACATATTTACATATATTTTCTCTGGAAACCATTTTTATTGCTTGAAATGCTACAATTATCTGTTATTGCAGATGATGATCTAATTCAAGACTTCCTATGGATGGACTGTTGCTGTAAAATTGCAGACAAGGTAAGTGTATTTCCTTCTTAGTTAAGAGATTACATTTTGAATGAAAGTCTGCTCTCAATCACTTCATACTGTAATGTGAATAGACTGTATTTTTTTTTCCTAATGTGTTGCTACTGAAGCTTCAGGACACACAGTTTATGTTTTTCTCATTGATGAGAATGAACAAAATAGTCTAGTGAGATATAAATGTGATAAGCATTTAGGAAATGTTATACTGAAACAATATATTAATGCATAATAACAAATGTAACATTTTACATTTTACAACAGTATCTTTTGGCAATGACTTTCGTTTATTTCAAGAGGGCTAACTTCACAATAAATGAGCATACCAGAATCAATTTCTTTGTTGCTCTGTAAGTACTTTTAAATTATCTGGTTTTATTAGCATAAGCCTTGCATAAGTTTATTCCCTTGTTTATAGCACTAATAATTCTGATTTGCAACAGAATTTCTTTAATCATTTTGTAGTTGATTGGGTTCTATGTAGGCAAAGAAATATAATCTACACCTTATATACAAATAGAGCAAATCAGAGATTTATCCTGTGAGGGTGAAACCAGCTTGAGCAGCTTGAATTTGAGGAAATCTGCATTTTTGTGTAATACCTAGAGGTAACTTCTTTCTACAGAACTGTAAAAACTGAAAACTTTTCAAAGCATTGAAAAAAAGAATCTGTGTAGGACAATGCATGGCAGCCAGCATATTATGTCTCCCATTTCCTATTATAAGACCCAATTTATATTTTTGCCAGCTTTTTAGTCATATGCATTGAAATATTTAGTTATGATATGCACCCTAGCAATAACTTTGAGAAAAAAATATTATCATTATTCAGTTAACTTTAAACAATAGAGGTAGAGAATTTCTGAGGACCTCTTTTCTTCTGGACTGTTCCAGAAACCGTTCTAAAATTTTAAGTTTTCAAGCAATGTGCAACCAGGAATCTGTGTTTACCACATATGTGTAATGTACCCATATTCATGTCATACCTACAGAGTGATCCAGCATGTTCTTTCACAGTATTTTGGAGTATAGTTTTTTTGTAAGAGCAGTTTGGACACTTGTGCAGGGATAAAGATGGCTCTTTCTTCTGATAAATGCTATTCCTGAGAGCATCTGCAGAGCACTGAGGATGAAGCTATTTGACTTCTCTAAGGGAAGGGGACAAAAGCCAGAGCAGAGGAGACAGAGAGGATTACAAAAGGAGTCTAAGTGAGACTGGGACTAGAGAGAAGACTGGGATTAAGAGCAAGTGAGAAAAACAGGGAGGAAAACAAAAGTTATATTTTTTGCTGGTATGATTTATAGGACTTCAGAATCAGGTGACTTCATATTTTCCTGTTGTCTGGGGAGAAGACCAAGAAGCAAAAGTGGCCCATAGTGAAGGAATAAGGAAATATGAATGATAGAAAATGTTGTAATTTTTCATTTGTATATGAAGGTTGGCCTCTAGTTGTTTGCTGCTAATTTAATGCAAGAACTTGCGAGAATAGCTAAAATCAATAAGCAGAAGATGTAAAGTTTAAAATTTTAGAAAAGATTTTCTTAGAAGTCAGAAACTGTTTATTACAATGCAAGGATATCTACTTTGGAGAAAGCTGCTAAGATATGTTATTTTTTCTACACATCTACTCATTTAGCCAACTTCAGGCTAATGCAATTTTTCTAATATTTTTCTAATATTAACCTAAAGGATACAGGGCTTTCTAGGAGAGTCATGAGAAAAGGCTGTGTTTTTGTTAGGAATTTTTCTCACAGTATTAGGAATTAGAAAAGAAATACTTCAATAATATCAATGTATTTAATGTTAAAGTAATACTAATATAACAATTTAAGCATGAATAATATTTACAGACATAAACATATATATGTTTGAAGGTATCTGGCAAATACAGTTGAAGAAGATGATGAAGAATCAAAATATGACATTTTCCCATGGGCTTTGGGAAAAACCTGGAGAAAACTCTTCCCTGATTTCTTAAAGTTAAGAGATCAACTGTGGAGTAGAATTGACTACAGGGCTATTGTAAGCAGACGTTGCTGTGAAGAGGTAGGGAGGGTTTTAACATTGTAAATACTGCAACTACAATAATTGATACCAACTAATAGTCTAGCTCCATAGAAGTAATTTCTTCTCTAAAATGTGTAGCTAAACTATGGGAAACAAGAGAGGCATCTAAAATGTCATGTCATGATTTAGAGACATCTAAAATGTCACGAACTGGGAAGAGTATCTGATAACCCAGAGGACTGCGCAGCCATCCAGAGGGACCTGGACAGACTGGGTAACTGGGCAGTGAGAAACCTTATGAAATTCAGCAAAGACAAGTGCAAGGTCCTGTACTTAGGGAGGAATAACCCCAGACACCAGTACAGGCTGGGGACTGACCTTCTGGAGAGCAGCTCCGGAGAGAGGGACCTGGGCGTCATGGTGGACAACAAGTTGACCATGAGGCAGCAGTGTGCCCTCGTGGCCAAGAAGGCCAGTGGGATCCTGGGGTGCGTTAAGAAGAGCGTCTCCAGCAGGTCGAGGGAGGTGATCCTGCCTCTCTACTCAGCCCTGGTGAGGCCACATCTGGAGTCCTGTGTCCAGTTCTGGGCTCCACAGTACCAGAGGGATGTGGAGATGCTGGAGAGAGTCCAGCGCAGGGCTACAAGGATGATCAGGGGCCTGGAACATCTGCCCTATGAGGAGAGACTGAGGGAGCTGGGCCTGTTCAGCCTGGAGAAGAGAAGGCTTGGAGGGGTTCTGATCAGTGTCTATAAGAACCTCAAGGGAGGCAGTGAGGAGGGTGTGCTGGCCTCTTTTCAGTGGTGGCCACCAACAGAACTAGAGGTAATGGCCACAAACTGAAACATCAAAAGTTCCACAGAAACTTAAGGAAAAAATTCTTAACAGTGAGGGTGACAGAGCACTGGAACAGGCTGCCCAGAGAGGTTGTGGAGTCTCCTTCTCTGGAGATCTTCAAAACCCGCTTGGATGCAGTCCTGTGCCACGTGCTCTAGGTGACCCTGCATGTGCAGGGGGGTTGGACTAGATGATCTCTAGAGGTCCCTTCCAACCTTAAGCGTTCTACGATTCTATGACCCATTTATCTTCTTTCAAAGTTCTTCTGTATTCAAACTACACTCTTTGAAACTCTATTTTTACAGAAAACTGTACTGTTTTGCATTGTGCTACTGTTAAAAGTAAAGTTTCTGTTGACAGAATTCTTCTGTTTTATGCAAATACTTTTAGTTAAAACTTACCATTGGCTGCTTGACTTAATTCACTGTACAAATATTTACAAATAAGATCTTCAAATAAAATAACTATCACCTCAAGTTAGATTTTAATCCCATCTTTACTTTGTAAGATAATAATTTTTCAGTGCATTTCATTTTTTAAAAAAGCCAAAAGGATAAATTTCTAACATTCTCAACATTCTCTTGCAATTAATGCATTATTTTAACTTTTTTTTTTTTTTCAAATTTAACACAGGAAAAACACACTCCTCACTTTTCAGATGGAATATCTCTGTCTGGAGTAGCTTTGTTATGTTGCAAGAATGTAGTATGCCATTTATGGCAAACAAAATATCATTTACTCCAGCATCCCATCTCTGGTCATGGGATTAGGTGCATATGGAAGAAATGCAAAGGAGGAGGCAAGCATATGCCCAGCACACCCTCCCAGCGATCATGGGAGGATTCTGATAATCATTCAGTAATTCTGTGATTACTTTACAGGCTTTGTGAGCCAGCATCTGGATCACAATTAATAATCCATGAAAGACATCATCTTCAGCACAGCATACTAAGCATAAACTGCTATTTGTGGTGGCTTATGTGAACACAGAGCTGTAAAGTGTAGTGTTTCAACATCCGATTCGTAACTGGTTCAGTTATCCTTGCCTAGGGTAGCAAACTTTCTAGTGAGATGGAAGCAGGTAGATAATAGATATCATACATTATCTATCATCACCTCACCTGTCTATTCTTAATTCTGTACCACACATGAATTGGATCCCTTGTTTTCAGCTCTGTGCTTGCCAGCTATTTTGATGGTCTCTGATGAATGGCTGTTCTGATAGGTCATGGCTATTGCTCCAACACATTACATATGGCAGCGAGAGCGCTCTATGCACCACAGCGGAGCTGTGAGAAACTATAACAAAGAGGAAGTACAGCTGCCACGAGGACCCAGTGCTACTCCTGTAGACTGCTTGCTTTGTGGTAAGAAAGGAAGATTTGTAGGACTAGGATTATCATCATCTTCCTCTTCATCTATGGGTACTTTTGAGATGATGGAAACACATCTGTCCCAGGATTTGAAGGACACCTTGCCAATTGAAAAAATGATGGTTGATCCTCCTTTTTCTTATGCACAAGGTATGATTTAATAGTGCAAGCAATTTTCAGTTAGTTGGTTTAGATCCGTATTAATAAACCCCACCTCTCTGTATGATTTATAAACACTCCTAAAAATTTTATGTGCTTTATTCAACTAATGACAAATTGGCCCTTTTGACTTCTGAACGGAGCGCTATGTCCTTCTTGGTATGTCAAGACACGAACTCCATTGTGTTAGCAGAAACCTGTTATGAATGCGGTTACCTTGGTAACACTGTGCTTTTCATGCCATAGATTGTTTCATTTCTACAGTGTCATTCTCTGATACCCTTTTCCTTTAATAGTTACTAGAATTTTCTGTTATTTCTCTTGCTTTATATTAACCAAATGGAAAATGAGAAAAAAAAAACTTTACAGGTGTACTTCCTGTACAGGTGTACTTGGACATAATCATAATGTTTTGAGAAAGGCTGTGAGCTTCCCTAATGTTCTGACTCTTCACCAACTCAGTAAAAAGTGAAAGGAACCAGCATGATTTTACATTTACAATAAAATGTGAAAACATCTAGTTGATGGCTAATGTTGCATTATCAGCATGTAGTCACTTCACTTTTATGTAGGCTGCATGCTACTCATTATTTTGGGTAAATTTTTATAGTAAAGAGGCAACAGTCTCAGATATTTTGGTACAAGGAAAGCCTGTTCAAGAGCTGGCATCATATCTGAAGCCATTTTTGCAAAAATAAGTTGTTTTAATATATCATGCTTCACCCCAAAAAAATAACCAAAAACAAAACCCTACTTTTTTCATGTTTTGCCACTTTTGATTTCTCACAAGTACCAACTGCCTTGGTTTGCCCAAGTCTGTTCAAATTATCCTTACCTACTCTAGCAGGTTTTGGAATCTGTTCTAGACTAGACCCTGATTTGCATTCTTACATTATAAATCAAATTTAATTTGTATTTTAAGCAGTTGTGATTGGTTAGAAGAACAGTAAAATAACTGTATCATGCAAATTAGAAGATCTTCAGTGCCAGTAGGGCAAGCTCCTCAACGACTATTGTTATTGTTAAAATTATATAATGCAATAGAAACTCTGCACATAAGGCTACTTAAAATTAGTTGCCTGAGCTTCATTATGAAAAGCCTCTATTACGTAGAGTACTTATCGAGCAAAATTAATTATTTTGCTGTTAAGAGAGTAAAAGATTTCAGATATAAACTTCCTGGAGGAGCTGTATATGGCCTCACTTCTACAAAGATATGTATATGTACTCAACCAGTGCAAAATTAAGAATGAGAGATTAAATGGTTATAGCTAATTTACATCTCTATTTTGTATTTCAATATGTTCTTATTTTATATGCAACTTTTCATTATTACAGTAGGATTGTGTTAATTGTTATTGAGTGACAGCTTCAATACAACTATTATTCAAAAGGGATCCCTTTCAACCATGAAAAGTTTTCATTTGAATGTTCTTTGAAATACAGAAGTGGTCAGGTGATTATATCAACTATTTCATAAATTTAATTGGTTAATCATTACCATAGGCATAATGGACTCTTATGCGAGACCTTAAGTCCTTCTGTTCCTCCTTTCAGTCTAGTATTTTAACTAGACAGCTACTGCATTTTACATCTGACAAAGCTCAAAACAAATTTTGTTCAGCATGCACCATGTACTCTCGAATGTTCAAAATGAAGTTCACAACTGGAGAACTTTCAGCATGGTTGCTGGAAATGAACTTGTCAACAGCTGGTCATCTTCTTGAAGTAAATACAGTTTTATCAAGAAGCACAAATTCAGTGTATTTCAGTTTCTATTACAGTACTGCAAAGCTATTTCTTAAAGAAATTGAGCCACACCAATGAAGGTAGAAGCTGTTTCACTTAAACTTCAAAGGGCAGAATTTGATCCATTATTTTCTTACTAATATTTTTTCTCCTAATTTCTGGTAGACTATCACAGCTTGTCCAACAAAAGACGACGAGGTAGCATCCTGAACCAAGACAAATCCATGGAATGGTTTACAAGAAATGAAGAATGAGGTACATCAAATGAGACAGAAACAGAAATTCCATTCTTTGTGGAACAATCTACATTGGATAGCAGTATCATACACGACAAATTCTGTTAAAACCTTTCCTTCAAATAGTTCATGAGATGTCAAAGTTCATATGCAGTAGAAATCAAAGCAGTAACTCTTTAGAAGTTAAACAATTTGCAAAACATAGTGGTCATTTTCTGATGTTTTATTTTATTCCAGTACAATACTCAATTAGCAGCTGACATCTTAGCAACATCAAGAAAGTGGTAGTTGAAACTTTCTCAGCTTGGTGAGGAACGCTAATTAAAAAAAAAAAAAGCAACAAAACATATCACTACTTCAGTATTTCAATATTTATTGTTATATAATGAAACCATAAAACTTATAGTAACATGTCAAATACTGGCACAGAGAGAGTATTTTTGAAAATAAAGTACCACTAAATATTTAAGATAAAAACAAACAAAAAAAAATTCCAAACTTCTCACCTGAATGAGGATCCTGCCAATAAGATGGTCTAGCAACATAAGGCACTGAGGAGCATGTTTCAGCATTGTCAGAAAGTAATTCTGTGAAAAGTATTCATTTTTTTAGTATTTCCAACAGCTTTGAAAAGTACAGATATCAGACTAGAGTTATCAAGGTGTTTTACTTTTCCTTGCTATCTTTTCACCTTTTCTTTTTTCCCTTCTGTTAAACTGCATTGTTGTCCTTTTTTTCTTTTTTCCCCTCTGGTATATATTTTACAAATCTGTGCTAGAACAACATGTATATTTTGGATTTTCCAGATAGCAAAAACAAAAGATTACAAAACAAAACACATGGGTATCATGCTCCCCATGGAATTCTTAAACCCACGAGGCTCCTTTAAAGCAGCAATGGGCTGTGTATGGATAAATGAATTTTATATACATAAAAAGTAGCTGAGAACAGCAATAAAGACACTCATTCTTAATTTATAGACCACAAGTTGTGTTTTAGTTTACATTTTTAATAGGATCTTTAAGGAGCCATTAATACATCATTTTTTAAACCTGCTGAGGCAAAGATTTCTAAAATTTGGTATATTCTTCATGACATTTTCTTAGCTCAACTAAGAAAAGATACTGCCTCTTCCTATGAACTTTGCTTTCACTCTATCCTTAGACTATCACATTGCAGTAACAGTGTAATTCATTAACAGTAATGTTCTTACCATCATATTCATTTCCTTTGAGAACTGCTTGATCCTGAAAATGGATTTCCTCACATTCTTTCTGTTGAGGTTCTTCCTCAGTATTTTCTTGAGTTTCCATTATTTTCGTTGACTTGGAATTCTTGATTTTAGCAGGGATTACTAACCAATTTCTGTGTGTTACGTCTATGATCTTTTCACACAAAAAAGGGAGCTTGCAGGTCTGTATTCTGTCTAAAAGGGCAATAACCTGTGTGATGCTTTTGGAGAAACGCAAAGGATAAAGCAATATTTTGAAAACTAAAATCAAAAGATCAACTGCTGATTTGAATTTTGTTGCCTTTGTCATATTTTTTACTTTTGAGTTGACCTAAGTCCTTAAATTTTAGGGTAAAGGAGCCGGAAGTGTGACTACTGAATTAGAAAACAATACACAATTATTTTGGAGATGTTGTTAAACATCCACTGTCCAGAGCGGGAATGTTCTCTAAGTAAAGATTATACCAAGTGTAATTTATACCAAATACAGCTCCTTAAAAAAAAAAAACCTTTTGTTTAATGTTAAATGTTTTGTTAAACATTTAATTAATGTTAGCTGTATATTTTAAAATGTTTTTTTTAAAACAATTTTAGGTGATGCCGGAATACATTTGTAAATGCCAGAATTAAATACTTACTTTGCTAAATACACAGCGCACACACCACCATGTTTGAGACTTGGGCATATAACAGGCAGAGCAGCCTGAGGGTTAAGCATATCCAGAACTATCTGCAAGAGAAAGATATTTATGTTTCTAATAAACTTCAACACATATATCCAGTTTTCCATAATAACACCACCTGAAAAACTGTATGGAAAATGAATGCAATACAAAAGCAGTATATTATTGCCAAGATGATTTTTAGTCCTGTCTTTGAAGAGCTTATGGAAACGTGAGATCCATACATTTAAAACAAATTCAATGCTACTTGCAAATGAATTTCTATTAAATGAGCAAGTCACATTTAACCAATATTGTAGTCCTGTACTAATTTTAAAACTCCCAATAATTGAATTATTTAAGTTGACATCACTATAAACCTATAAAAAACAATATAAACATGTACTAACATCTTTGGATATCTACTTTTCAGGTGATAAAAACAAAATCTTCAGATGCTTCCTTATAATGAAAAGACGATACCGAAGTCTCAATGCCCAACTTATCGTTTGTTTCAGAGCTTAGCAAACTTTGGTATTATCTGCATCTGCTGGAAACCTATTCCAACAGTAGAACAGTTGAATATGCAATGTCTGATCCTTCTTCTGGATTGGTACATTTAAAAATTTCAAAGATGTTATTTTTACAGTAGCCATTTTCTTTCTTTACTCAAAGTGTTTAACAACACTTCAAACAAATGACAGTTATATTATAACTAGATTGCCTACTTTATATGGGAGGGTGATATTTTCCAGTCGTTTCCCCCAGCACATCTCCTTTTTATGAAATTGGGATATAAAAAGCAGACAAGCTGGCTGTATCATCCCTTACTCAAATGTAGATCTTACTAACATTATACACTCTATGTACCTGACTTAAAATGTTCACATATAAATATTTTCAATAAGCATATGTACTTTTCTTAATGTTTGAAAAAGGTTTTTATCTGATTGGGCTACAAAATACAAGTATGTCTTTGCTTATCAGTCCTGCCTAAATTGTAATATTTCTATATTATGGACTTGTCACCCTTTCATTTGGGAAAGTATAGCTAAACTTTTGAAAATCCTTAGAGCACAATCAGATGAAGAAAAACCTCACAGTGTTTTCTTGATGAGGATCTGACTGTTCGTGCTAATGATAAACTACATATAGGAGTTTCCATTGCAAGTGAAAAATAAGATTTAAATATATGTAGAAAAGATAAATGTTGTGTCATTGATATGGGGATTTTTTGGACTTACTGCATCAAATGTTACAGATTTCATATCCTCAGCAGCAGTTGTAATGTCCTTAAGAATGAAATCCACGTTATCTGGCCACTCTTCCATATGTCCTATCTCCCATGAAGCACGCCACTGCCTGTAATTCTTCTTAGCTAAATTGTAGTGATCTTCTCTGATTTCGTAACTTATGACGCGTCCTTTGGATCCAACTTCAAACAAATACAGCATACCAAATTTACTACTTTCTCCCATGTGCAGTAAAGGATTTAGAAAAAAGCAGCATAGTAAAATGACAGAAGTTGTACATGTTTAAATCTCCACTTCAAGAAATAATTACATATAATCAGTTACAATTTATTATTTCTTTACATTGAAAGCAAACATGCATAGACAAAGTGCTGGATAATTATTTTATAGACTGACATCCATCAATCCACAGATAAAATAAAGCACTATATTGTAGTACCAGCTGTTCCTAAGATGCCCTCCCAGAGCACCTCTTGGAGTAGACATGACTTGAGCATTTGGGCCCCAATTAATTTATAGCCTTCTGCTGTACCTACCAGTGGGGGCAGCTGAGAAGGCTGCAATGTTGGTTGCCAGTTGCAGGGGTTAGGAGCGGTAGACAGTTGATTGCTCTTCTTCCTATTAAGTTTTGAAACCGGCAGTTTAAAATTCTCTGATAAGCCTATTTTTCACACAAGCTGGTTATTTTCTGTGCAGAGTTTGTCCTGTTTTTCCCATCTTAGGGGAGAAGAAAGGATAAGAACTGCTACAATCTGCTAACTCATCTTAAGTTTCTCAAATGTGCTCTTTGATCTGCACATGCTTGTGTTATTTTCAGGCTATTGTTTATAACTGTAATAAATATAAATTATTTTATTATTTAAATTGTTGAAGTATAAATTACCATTCTGAAATACACAAATACAATATGTATATTCTTCATAAAGGAAGTGTTATGAGGATATCCAAGCACAGACAGCAATGCTTATATTGCTATATTATTCTGATTCTTGCAAAACCCTCATCCTGTTAGTCTTTCTCCCCGCTAATTCTTAATGGGCGCAGGAAGCTTTCAGCAACCAAAAGGTCTCCAGATAAGGTTCTCAGACATTTTTAAGCCATTTGAAGTTTGGGCCACCAGGTTTCTTCTCTATTACTCATTTGATCCCATTGTGAATCCATTCAAAAAACAAATGCAGCAAAAGCAGGAATGGGCTTTCTGCCAATTTTTACCTGATCTAGCTAACTCTGGATCAGAGGCCAGGGTAAGGAGGGAGGATTTCAGTAGTGCCTTCCTAGATCACCTTAAAGAGTTGTAGAATTGCGAATTCCTTTTGACTCAAGAATTATCAGTTTGGAAGTGTTTGAAGAAACAGATTGTGGGGAACAGAATAAAATCTTCTTGCTTCCTCTGCACATCCCTTCCCTTTTCATTTCCTATATTTTGAAATTGAATTTTGAGAAAATAAGAACAAGGAATTAAAACAGCTGGACAAAGCCCTTTATTATCGTGATGTTTCAGAATGGTACACTCTAGTGCGTACAATTCACTGAGCCTAACTGTTCCTAACTTTAATTTTATCCTCAGTAACACGTCCTGGCATCCCAAAACAGCTTGAATGGTGCTACTGGTAACATATTTGCTGCATCTTCCTCAAAAAGATTCTGCTAAAAGAACTTGTGTTGTTATTAATGCATGTGAAAAGACTGTAGAGCATTGCTAAATGGGAGAGTAAAGAAAAATTCACTTCTTTTAGTTCTAAGGTTATTTAACAGTCTTAAGCCAAAAAAAAAAAAAAAAAAAAAGGAGTGATTTGTTCAGTTTGTTCCCCACATAAGAATGAAAGCATTATTTTTTTTTTAAGCTGGAACTGATACCAGGTTTAATCTCAAGGGAAAATAGTAACTTTTGGGCAGGCTAGCTTTCCAAAGCAGCCACTAACAGAGTCAGATGGTGCAAGTGCAAGGCAGGACAGCCCAGCCAGGTGCAAAGGCTCTCTACCTTTCGGAGCATCTACACCTAGATCAAATCAGGCTGGGTGTAATATAAAAACAACAGTGTATCCATGTAGCCATTTTCACCAAGCCAACAATTTGACTATTCATGTGGTGCAGCAATGGGAAGAAAAGAAAATGGGGAAAAGCAGGGAAAGGAAAGGAAAAAAAACTAAATTTAAGCCAAAACCTCAAAAAAAGAGGCTGAAATGCAGCTTTCTACAGTGACCGGGGCTGGCACCTTCAGATATCTAGTTTCAGTGATGGTGGCCTGCAGCGATCCTTTGTAAAAGAGGCTTCAAAATAGAGTTGAAACAGTCTGCAGCCTGGGTACTGGCTCTACATTGATCTAAAAATCAGCAGAACTGACCTAAATATGAAAATTGCAGCGAAACTTAAAAAACTTACTTCAGATTTTTGATTATAAGAAAGGCCACAAATAATGGGAGAAACATACTCCTCTTTCGCTTGCTAAATCCAGGACCTTACCCGCTCTTGACAGAAACAGGCTCAGTGCACCAGATCCGCTGCCACTCTCCAACACGGTGTCCCCTGGGTGCAAGTCCATCATGGTGAGCATGGCGCTCACATCCTGCGGGGTACAAGGCACGCTCTGTTAGCGGCCTGCTGAAGGGGGCGACCGCAGGGCGCCCTGCAGGATAGGCGGCAGGGGAAGGGGGGTACCTTGGGGTAGGCGATGGTGGCGGCCCGCGCCATGAGAACCACGTACTCCTCGAGCGATGGTCGCCGCACGAGCAGCTTGAGGCCTCCCGCCGTCTGCACCAGCTGCCCAGGCAGCCGCCCCACGATGTCGCCGTGTGGCAGGAGGCCGCCGGGGATGGTGAGCGTCGCGCCCGCCGTCAGCCGGCACAGCAGCTTGAGGGCGCCGCGCTGCCGCCGCCTCAGCTCCGCCAGCGCCAGCTCCCCGGCGCGCAGGGGGCTGCCGGCCGCCCGGGCAACGTCCGTAACGGGCACCGGGGTGGCGTCCGCAACGGCCAGCGCCTCCTCCGGGGCCAGCAGTCGCTTCAACCGCTCCAGCGGAGAGAGCGACGTCTCCCAGGCGCGGCGCCGCCGCTTCCCACCGCTGGGGTAAGAGGAGAGGGGAGCAGAGGGCGCCGTAAGGTGCCGCCGCAGGCTATGCCAGATCCGCATGCCCCCAGGGAAAGGTGTAAACCCCACCACGGCCCTTAACCGCCCCACCATCGCCGTTAACCGTCGCGGCGCTGCCGTCATTTCCGCGGCGCGGCGCGGTGACGCGGCGGTGACGCGGGGGCAGGCGCAGGCGTGCGCGCGCGCGCTTGCGCGGAGCGCGAGCACGTGGCCGCTGGTGCGCCGGCGCGGCGGGGCGCGCAGCGCGCGGGGCGCAGGGCCGGGCCGGGAGCGACATGGCGGCGCGCGGCGGCGGCGGTGGCGAGGCGGCGGCGCGGGCCCTGTGCGCCTTCTCGCTCGGCGAGCGGCGCTCGCTCGCCGTGTGCGGCGCGGATGGGCGGCTGCGCGTGTGGGAGACGGCGGGCAGCCGCCTGCAGCACGAGTACGTGCCCTCTGCTCACCTGAGCGCTGCCTGCACCTGCCTGGCCTGGGCGCCGCCAGGCGGCCGGCAGCCCCTCTCCAAGGTACGGGGAGCGGGAGCGGGGCCGGGGCTGGCCGCGTGGCCGCCGCGCCGCGCTCCGCTCCGCCCCGCCCTCTGGGCGCCATGTGGCGGCGCGGGCGCCGGGACGGGGGGCGCCGCGGCCTTGGCCCGCCCCGCGGCGGGGAGCGGGGCGAGGGGCCGCGGGGCACGCGGGGTCCCCGGGCCGTTACCTCCTTGCTTCTCCGCTGCCACCCAGGGCCGCGTTGCGGCCGCGGCCCTCCCGCCTCGTGGCGGCCCGGCCCGCGTGGCTCCCGGGGGACGAGGCCGCCGCACGTGTTGGGGCGCCGGGCAGGGCAGCGCGCAGCAGCACCCAGGGACTTGCTGGCGCGCTCCGGCCGTGGCGGGACTGGGGGGCGCCCGCCGTGAGCTCGGCGCAGCGAAGGCCGCCCAAGGGAGTGCTCAGCCTGGACATGCCCGCAGAAAGGCCCTGTAAGGGGCCGCCGGGGCCTGCGTGCTGCCGGGGTCTCCGTTTCCCCAAACGGGCTGTTTCTTGAGCCTGAGTCGTGCAGGGGTGCGGCGACACTGTCCATCCCCTCTGCTCTGGAAGCACTGTGACCCAGGGCTTTCCATACACACCCAGCTGTACAACTGATTTAATATGCTGAAAATACCATACGGAGTATTTGCAAGTGCTCTCAGCACTGATAACTTGTGCGAGGGAAGAGAAACTTTCTGTTTTTATCAGTTTACTGGCTCAAACTCCGTAAACTTTAAGACAGGCATCTGAATGTGTGGTGGAGCCCATTAGCTTTAGGTTGATCCTCCTTTAACTTGTTTGAAATGCAGCTTTGAAGGCAGAAGGAGAAAAGGATACAAGCACTAACTAAAACCCTGTAGGTGCTTCTGCACTCTTTCTTGTGTCCAAAGTGAAACGTGCATGTTAAAATGGGGCTGATCTCTGCTGTCTGTTATGCACTTTCAAACCCTGCCCCAGAGCACTCCTGTGCTACAGTAGGTAAGTACTGAAAAATGCTGGTCGTTCTAGAGAGTCACCCCAGATGTCGCAGATGCTGCAATTCAGCCTTTTTGTAGGACTGCCCCAAGAAGGGACTTCATCAGACAACATCTGGCTGTGTTCAGGTGCTCTCTATCATCGCAGTAGTGTGGATGCTGTCAAGTGCTCGAAAGTTGGTACATTTTCAAGTGGAGCTGGAAAGCGTTCCGTGCCTGGAAATATGTATCCTGTGTCCTTTTCTAATTCATTACTTTGGCCTCAAACTGAACTGAAGCTGTGATGGGTCTGCCAAATACCTTGTGTTGCACTCTTTTCTAACATTATTTAGCCTTTCTTTCTTTTTTTTTTATATATATATTTTGCTGGCGAATGAGCACCTCTGTAGCTAGTAATAGTATCTGGTGTTAAGCAGTAACATTGTACTGCTAGATATTTAGAAGTGATGTTTGGCCAAGTTACACCTGTGCAAGCTAAGTATATGGGGACTCTTGCCATGTTAACGAAGGCCATGTTTTTAGAGGGGAGTACTAGAAATGAGGTTCTGAGCTCCCAGCTCTGGCATATAGATGATTCAGTATATTGAAAATACTGTAACAAGTATTTTGAAGTGCACAAAGCACTGATGACCCATGTGAGGGAGGAAAATCTTTCTGTTCTTATCAGTTCACCAACTCAGCCTCTGAACTTTAAGAAGGGTGGCTGAATGTGTGGTGGAGCCCACGTTTTGGAATTGCTGGTATTGTGGTGCTTTACTGGGATCTTCCTGCACAGGTAGTAGTGTGAGTTCTTCCCACTTCTCATGTTCATCACGTCCCTTTCCACGCGTTGGTGCCTTCTGCAACAGTGCCTGGTCCACCAGACTTTCAAAACAGCTCCTTCCAGTTTCTTCATGATAACTATTCTGCCATCTTCAGCTCCCTGATTGTTCAGGGCTGTCCTGCAGTGCTTTAAATAGTTTTTATCTGAGCAGATGGGATGTGATTTCTTCAGTGGAGGCAACTCTCAATGTCAGTGTCTGCCAAACTCAAAGAAAAGAGCATTATGGAAGACCACGTGAATATCTCTAACTTTTAACTTATTTTTAAATCTTCATTACTAATTAAAACACAGTGGCTTTTCTGTGAAAGTTAAAAAAAAAAATTCTAAATACTGAAGTTCCCATAAATCTGAAAATGCAAAAGAGACTGATGCTTGGTCTAGTTAAGCTCCCACACCCTATCTGTGAAAGTTGATGTTCTCATGTTTAAGGTCCTGAAGTACAAGAAAGTTTCACGTGCATCTCTGCAGCAAGTTTGCAAGAATCTTGTCTATGTGCTATCTAAAGAGAGTCAAGAAATAAGTTTGATTTCTTAGTTCTCAGAGTTTATTTTTTAGACATTTCCAACACTAATTGGTGTCTGAATTTCCACTGGTATTTTCTTGAAGCAGAACTTTGTGATAAAATGCCCCATTAGTTATTCCAATGAAGGCTTGTCAATAAAGAATTAGGATGTTAAAAAAAATGTTTTGATAAACTTTCATTGCCCTTAGCTTTCTCATTAACTGTGGAAATCAGTGGCCTTCCCTGTGATTTTGTTGCAGTGTAATGATACCTTCTGCATTCTATCAAGGAAGGTTAGTTATAACAAATGGAAATGGGAGGAGAGTTAATGAATTTTAGTTAAATGACTAAAAATGCAAAGGAAAAAGAGAAAGCTTGTTCATTTGTGTTTTAGCTTTGAAAAGGTGGTGAGGAGTTGGAAGGATTAACTAATGAAACTGCCCGAGGAGATAAAGTATCAGAAAAGCTGTGCTTGCATCTCCACTGGCCTGTGTGTTCCTTGTCCTTGCACATCAAAGAAATATTTCAGGATGGCTCAGTTTGTGTTGGTGCCAAAACTTAACTAGTTTAGTTAATACATGAGTCTCTTATCATACATTGTCTTAAAACCTGATCGATTTACTTGGTTGTGCTTTGGAACTTCAGTGGTTTCTCAGCACCTATGTTTTCATTATATTTTATAAACATTTTTCCTTTCCCAGGAGAACCAAAGTCTAAACAAATACTTGCAAAAAAACCCAGTATCCTTTCCTTTTTCTAGAACTTGCTTTTGATGTAAAAGTAGTTATATGGCATTTCTCTATTTGCTTAAAAAGAAACACGTTTTCTTTTGGAAAACTCTCCTATGTTTTCAACATACATAGGCAGAAACCTCATTTCTTCAAAGAACCAAAGTACTGCCCTGTTAAAACTTTAAATTTGAGCTGTGGTGAAAGCTTGCTAAGTGTTACATCTATGGGCTCGAGTAAAGATTCTTGAGTGCTGTGTCTGTTGCAGGACAGGTGGCTATACCCCATGGAGCTTATATTGAGCTGGTTGCTCGTGTTTTATCTCTCTGTAGGAGTATTTTGTTTTCTTCTGGTTGTTCATTGCTGCCAAAAGTCTTCTGTGTACAGGAAGCATAAACTGTCCATGGTGACTTTTTTTTTCCTTAAATCTGGGACGATACTTGGACATGATTTAAAAAAATAATGAGACTTACCAAAGCCCAATCTAAAAACTAGCTGGGAGCTTTGAGGATGTTGTCTTGTTCTAAAGTGATGGAATTTTTTTGTTGTTTATTTTGTTTTGATTATTTATGTGGGATTAACTGAGTGAGAATAAATTTAATGGTTTCTTAGTTATGATTTGCTCAAGCAACACTCCTGTTCCTTCTTTCCTTCCCAGCGATATGTTCTGTTTGCACACTTTTGGTTAAGAAAGATGAAGTGAAACTGCTCTATCAGGTATTTGTTTGCCCCTCAAAGCAAGAGGGTAAAGACTTGGGGGTTGCCTGATTATGAGAGAACTTGTAATATCAGCTTCAGGACCTGCATAAATCCATCAGCTTCAAGTCCTAGGTGCTTCCCTCTGCAAAGTGCTTTGGCACTTTCTTTTTTAAGAGGCATTATGATTATTTAGGTTTTGCAAAAGTGCTGTGAATAGCTTTTAAGATATAATAAACTGGTCATTTCTTGAAAAACTAACAAACTTTCATTTTGGAGTTGAAATGTTCTGATCTAGCTAATCTTCTGTCTCTGGAAAGCTAACTCTATGAAAGAAATGAGTGAGTTTTTCCCTCGTGTATGTGGTTGCTAGGCTAGCAAGATGTTCTCCTTTAAATGTTTCCAAGTGACTCATAGCAGCTTCATGACCTTGTACATGGAGGTAAAGGAGTATAAGTACCTTCAACATTGCACTGTACCGGAGTTTGCACCTGGTGACAGTGTCTAAAACTGAGTGAAAAGAAGTTTCTTTCCCTCTGCTCTAATTTTATGAGGACCTGGTGAAACTAACCTGTTTCTTGTTTTCCTTTTTGTTTTTTTTCAGGATGGCCCTCAGAGGAAAAAACGGAAGTCTGAAGTTACGGAAGTGGACAGACAGTTAGATATCCTAGCTATTGGCACAGCAGTTGGTAGCATTTTGTTGTATAGCACAGTAAAAGGAGAATTACAGAGCAAACTAGTAAGTAATGTATTCTACATTGCATGCTGCCAAATAATGATTTCAGACAGTACATATTTTATCTGTTGCTTCAAACCTGTATAGAAGTAGTGTAAATATTCAAGTGGTTGGGAATCTTGGAATGGTGCTTCTTCTGTTGTTACTGACAAACATACACTGAGAATTCTTGGCTTTAAAATTAGTGTATAAATTTAACATTGTGCATAAATGCATTATTTTACTTCAGAAACAATAGTGTAGATGGAATTTATAGTTGGACAGTTAAGTCCTAGCTGTGTGGATGATAAGTGTACATTAAGAAAAATCAAAGACTTTTACAAAGCACGATGTGCCCATGTGACACTAGTTAACTTATATTAACTCATTTTATTGAAAAGCTGTGTTTGTACCTGAAAAGTATAAATGGTTCATGTTAAAATTTATGACTTCATTCAGTTTGTGAAAACACTGGCTGCTCTTCCATAACAGCAGGGTAGCAGGTGGTGTTTATTTATTTATTTATTTTTAGGGATAGTTGAAGTCAAAATATTGTTCCCACTGGAATAAGAGCAGTCACTCTTAGTCTTTTTTATTAAACAGAATACCTTGCTGTGATTTATTTTTGTCTTGCTCAATGCTGATTTGCAAAGATGATTTTTTGGGGAGAAGTCTGAGCTGGCTGGTACAGCTTCAAATCATGAAGTTTTATATGCTGCAGAACATATTTAGATAAAAGATAAAAGGGTATGTTAGTTATGTGCTGTGCATTCCTCTTCAAGTTGCCAGTGATTTGAATTTAGTTCCCCCAAGCTTGTTTAATATGTCGGTGTCTGGAAGACTCAGTTGTCAAGGCTTCTTCACTTGTTCATTAAAGATTTTTTTTTTTTTTTTTTTTTTTTACCTTTTGTAGGATGGTGGCCATGATAATAAAGTAAATTGTGTGAGGTGGCATCCAGAAAACTCTTTTTTATATAGCTGTTCAGAGGACAAACACATTGTGGAATGGAACACACAGACCTGCAAAGTGAAGTGGTGAGTGATGCCTGTAGTCAGTCAAATATGTTGGTGCTTTTTTTTTTTATTACTTCCTTCAGGGGTTTTGGTGAAGCCCTATTGGAAATGCTGCACTCTGTGATGCAGGCTTCATGCTACCAGCTGCTGGTGGCTCTGTTGCCAGAATTCAAGACCGACTGTTGGTATTAAATTTCCAGGAACTTGGAAGTGGCTTTTTTAAGGGCTAAGAGTGTTTTCTCATAGTGTGATTTCTTTCTCTGTGTATTGAAAAGACGAGATGAAGTGAAACAGCTGATAGAAACTTGGGTCCCTCAATGCTAACTTCTAATGGAATGTAGGCTTCCAGTCACACATGTGACTGGACATCTTCTAGAAACTACCCTTGAAAGTGCGGGGGAACAGATACTAGAACGTCTTGTCCAACAAAGCTGAGTGCGTGTGACAGATTTAAGTGCCTTGCTGTGATGATACCTATTTGGTTTCGCTTTTTACTGATGTGCAGTGCGGACATTTCCTCTTGGCTGTCTGAGCAGGCTGATGCTTTTAAAGCACCATTGGACAAAATGGAGTTTAGTGCAGGATAACCAAGTGTTTGGGATATTTATTTTCTTTGTAGTAAGGTAAAATCTTTTGAAACTCTAAAGAAGAAACTAAGATTTGTAAGAGTGGTCTTGGTGATCTCTACCTCAGTAAAATGCCTTGTATGTGGCACGTGAGTGTGGCATAGCACCATGACCTTTCACTTACGCTTGTTACTTTTTCTTTAACGTCTTCCACTCTTGTGTTGTTGTTGGAGCTGGTGCGGGCACTGCAGACAGCCCTCCGTTGATAGCCTCTTCCATTTTCCTTAGGAACGAGGTGCATACTTGGAGACCCTGACATAAAATAAGAGAAAATGGCCATAAGATCTGCCCTTAGCTTTCTTTTAGGATTGAGCAAACCCAACTGCCTCACTTCTTCCTCTTCTGTAATGTTATTTGATTAGTATGTCCTTAAGGAGTGACACTCCTAACTGGACACCAACTGAACTTCCTGTCAGGGACCAGAGCTATTTGAGCTCGATAATCCGGCCAATTTTCAGTAAACATGGAGTCTTATCCACTTAGTCAGTATACCTCTGATTTGGCCATGATGATACTGCAGGGGACTTTGTTGAAAGCCTTGCTAAAATCAAGCTAAATGACACACTCTCTCTTTGTCCACCAAGCCAATTGTTTCATTAAGAAGGCAAACAAGTTAATTCTTGGTAAAGCTATGCTGATTGTTCCAAGTCAACTTTTTTTCTTTCTCCTTCGTGGGCATGGAAATAGCTTCCAGGTGGATTTGCTGTATAATCATCCCTGTTGTTTCCTGGATTCCTGATTTCCTGTTCTTGCAGGTGTGAAATGCATTTTTTTTTTCAGTCATCTGAAATCTATCCAAGCCTTCATGGCCACTAATGGCTATTCATGGCCATACAAAACTGGGTGGAGTGGCCGACACGCCAGAGAGCTGTGCTGCCATTCAGAGAGACCTAGACAGGATGGCAAGTTGGGCAGAGAGAATGTCATGAGGTTCAACAAGGACAAGTGCAGGGTCCAGCACCTGGGGAGGAATAACCTCAGGCACCAGTACAGATTAGGGGTTGACCTGCTGGAAAGTAGCTCCACGGAGAGGTATTTGGGAGTCCTGGTTGACAACAAGTTAACCATGAGTCAGCAATGTGCCCTCATGGCCAAGAAGGCCAATGGGATCCTGGCTGCATCGGGAGGAGCATTCCCAGCAGGTCGAGGGAGGTGATCCTGCCCCTCTGCTCAGCTCTGGTGAGGCCGCACCTGGAGTATTGGGTGCAGGTCTGGACTTCCCAGTACAAGAAGGACATGGAGCTTCTAGAGAGGATCCAGCGTAGGGCCATGAAGATGATGAAGGGACTGGAGCATCTGTTGTCTGAGACTAAGCGAGCTGGGCCTGTTTAGCCCGCAGAAGAGAAGGCTGAGAGGGGATCTGATCAATATGTACGAGTACCTTAGAGGTGATTGTAGGGAGGATGGGCTAAACTCTTCTCGGTGGTGGCTGGTGACAGGACAAGGGGTAATGGATATAAATTGAAACACAGGAAGTTCTCTGGAGATCTTCCAAACTCGCCTGAATGCCACCCTGTACCATGTGCTCTAGGTGTCCCTGCTGGAGCAGGGGGGTTGGACTAGATGATCTCTGGAGGTTCCTTCCAACCTCAACCATGCTGTGATTCTGTGATCATGCAAAGCTGGTAGACTCAGAACCTGATAGCACTGACATCATCAGCACTTCTGGATGCATCCCACTGAGTATCATGTGTGTATCAGATTTGCTTTAGTGGTCTCTAGCTTGATCATCCTTTACTGTGAGTAATGCTGTGTTCCCTCAGACTCAGTTGCTAAGCTCAGGATCACAGAAGGCCTCTTGGTGACCCTGCTATTCAGTGTTTTGCCCCCCCTTTTTTTTTTTGGCCCCCATATTTCCGTGCTGGTTGGAATACCTGCTGAGATTTCGTTTTCCTATATCTCCTCTGTATGCCAGGGCAATGTTTTTATATTTGTCTCCATAGTCCATTGTCACTTTCACCTTCTCTCTATTTTTATTTATTTATTTATTTTCTGTGTGTGCTTGTGTGTTCGAGCTCAGTCAGGAATTATCCATTTGGCCAAACAACATCTGGTGACTTTCTGCACATCTGACTGGACATTTTTTGTGCCTTAAGGAGGTTATCCCAGAAGATAGCAAACTTTCCTGGGCCCCTTTATCCTTCAAATAGTCTCCAGCTGGATCCTGCCAACCAGTTCCCTGAACAAGTTGTTTGCTCCCCAGGGCTGTAATTCTCTTCATCTTGATTTTTCTCAGGATCTTAAATTCCATTGTCTTGTGCTTGTTATAGCTAAGTTGTCCTCAACTATCATATTGTGGCCAGCTCCCCCTTTCTAAGTGGCTGGTCAAGTAAAGCACCTTTTTTAGTCTGGTCATCAATCACCTGCATTAAGAAATTGTTGTCAATGTTTGCCATAAGTCTCCAGAATTGCTTGTGCTTCCCTGTGTGGCCCTTTTACCAGATGTTGGGTAATTAAAGTCAGAGCCTGGGACTGTGAAGCTTTATCTATTTATTTTTAATTGGGTGATAGGTAGCAGACCACCTCACCCTTGTCTGGTCTCTTCTGATCCTTACCAAAAAAGTGCTCAACTGTTTTTCTTGCCTGTTTCAAAGCAAAGCTCTGCATTTGAGCCACCCTACTGCGCAGAGGAGATCTCCTTGTCTTGCCAGCCTGTCCTTCCTAAAGAGGCTTCCCAAAAGTCAGTATTCGCATCTTGCAACCTATCCTGCTGTTGTTGTGTGATTCCAGGGAGATGGAAGCACTGAAGTTACACATAGGCATCTAATTCCTCCTATTTGTTTCCTGTACTCTGTGTTTGTATGCAGGCACTTGAGATAGCCTCCCAACATGCTGATTTATCCTGATAATGTGAAAATCTTTCCTACCATGCTTTTTCCTGGGTTTTTCCCTCTGGCCCTTCAGAGTGGACTTTGGTTACTGTATTCAGAAAACAACAACAACAACAGAACAAAACAAAAAACTTCGCTTAATTCTGTCTCTGCTAGATTAGCAAGCCTGTTGGCAAACTTGCTTTTACCCCACTTTGCCCCTTAGAAAAGCCAAAGAAATGCCTGTGACACCAGCTGCTCAACCCCCTGTTGATGCACAGGGTGCATCTACTCCCACTGAAGTCTTTTCCATTGAATGAAGGAGAGCACCCCTCCTAGAAACTGCTGAAAGGTTGAATATAATGGCAACTCTTTTGTGACAGTACTTGGCTTCTATTGAACTATAGTAACTGCTAGGAAAATATTGATAAATATTCCTAGATTTGACATGGTAATTGAACATATAAAAGGAAATTATAGTCCCATTTCCTAATTTTGAAAAGGATGACAAAAAACATTACTAGAATATGTTAAAAAGTACACCAGCAATCTAGTGTAACGCTTTTACCTGAAAACTTTCCCATTTTATGTGTCTAAGGTTACCAAAATTGAAAAGAGTGGAATAATAATTCTCCCAAATTTAGCTGTGTTGACAAGAGCAGAAGGAACAAGGCGCTCAGTATAAATGTTTGTTTAGTGTACCTCAGATTATCTGTATACTTTTAGTACTTAGGAGTACCTGGAAAATGAATCCTTATGTGTCCCACAGGGAACTTGGAATGGTTGCCTTTGCGATGCAGAAGCGGTGTTAAGAGTTCTTTCAATTTATAAATTCCTAAGCATTTTTGAGCAGAGGTAAGGAATGCTAGATAAGGAATTGAAACCACGTGACTATAGATTTAACTCTTTCAATTACTATAGAAACAGTCCATAGAACTACTGTAGGAAATCTGCGGAGCACAGATGGAAGTCGCTGTTGGAGGTACGTGCTTTTGGGGAAGAGGGAGTTACTACAAAGGAGGAGGCAAGATGAGGTGTTGCAGAGCGGTAGTCTGCAAAGGGAAAGCAAACTCTTTCTTAGGTATCGTTTATTGCTCCTAAGTATTTCTAAAACATATTGCTTTTCTGCAGGCTTGTACCCATGAAGGCATGATGCACTTAACTTTGAGCTATGACTTGTTCTGAAAGCTTTTTTAAGCACATCATTTGTTAAATGTAACTGATGAAAAAAATAGCTGTGAGTATGAGGATGGACTCTGTATCTCTGCTGGTTGCTATTTCAATAACATTTTGATAGGGTGCATGCCATGATGATTTTATTGCAGTAAAGTTCAGAAGCAGAAAAGCTGCCAGTTTCTGCAGCTGTCCTTGTTAGGAGTTGAAATGCATGTTGGTTGTTCTTTGAACCACGTTGGTTCTTTCAACTGAGGTGCTCCCCACCCTGTCTCATCCTTATGAATTATAGGCTGTTGTTTTTGTTTCTTTATTAACCTTTTCCACATCTCAAACATTCTGTGAGCACTCATCTGCATTATGCTGCCTCTTGCTTCATGATGCCTTCTGTAATTTTTTTTCCGTAAAATTATATCAAGAATATCCTAAGCAAAAATTAAGATGTTTGCTGTGACTTGCATTCTTTAGATTGAGCAGTCTAATCTAGACGAACTTTTTAACACATTTGCAACTAACTCCTTATGTTCACCTCGTTAAAGGGAGCTAGGTTAAAAGTTCTCTTAATCCTGTCCTCTTTGGAAGAGAATACAAAATTTTGTATTTTGTGCGAGATATAATGTTTGTGAAGTTCGTAGTCAGTAAAACTTGCAGCTTCTGTGCATCAACAACGGTCATACAATAATAGTGATACTTTGGAAGAAAGAAGAGAGCTGTTGCCCAAGCATGCACAAGTTGTATGAAAATGTTTTAGAGCAGCTATTTGCAGTCAGACTGTGATGTGTTGCAGAGTACTAAAAAAAAAAAAAAAAGCGTTAAGCTTTTCTTGCAATTTAGTCCTGTGAAAATCATGCAGTACTTTTTTTAAGCAGATATAAGCATTTCATGACAGGATTTTTTTTTTTAATCAGTGCTTTGAACCCTGGACTTCATAGACTGTTAGTGAGGCCAAGTTTATTGTCAGTGACAGACTGTGAAGCAAAACCAGGGATTTTAGTATTCAGAGGCATTCCTTCTAGATAAGGTGGTATATGTTCTTTGAATTAGAATGCAAAGAGAAGTCCTGAAGTGGTATAGCTCATGTTGCCCTATTTTGGGTAATAGAGAAGTTGGGGGAGAGGTTTGTATTAGAATCTTTCATAGAGATTGGAGAAAATGCAAAAGTTAAAGAAATGTGGACAATGGTTCAGTATTTAAACATCTCTATTTTTGTCGAGTTTCCATATTATTATGTGTAAACTAATTTGAGGCAGGAGAGCAGAAACATAATACGTTTTACCTCATCTTCAACTTTTAGATTTTTTAAAATAAGTTTTCCTTTAAGTTTTTTAGCGTGGCTCACAGTTTTTTTTTAAATTAAAAATATGCTAATGATTTTTTTTTCTCCATCTTTTTCCCTTCGTGCAAAAATCTTCCGTCCAAATTCTAGCAAGTGGAAAGCAGACAACAGCAGTGTCAGCTCGCTATGTATCAGTCCAGACGGGAAGATGCTGCTTTCAGCTGGTAGAACTATAAAACTGTGGGACCTGGAGACCAAAGAAGTCTACAGAGTAAGTAACTTTGTTACACTAGATGTCACCAACAAAGATGGTATGTTTTACATTATGTATCTAGTATTTGCTTATAGGACATATGATATTTTTTTGGATGTGAAGAGACAATTGACAGCTTTGGGACTGCTGGAAGTTGTTGCTGTGATGATACCTTCAAATGTGGTTTCAACTTGCTGACAGTTGAATGAGGACATTAAATTCCTTGGCTGTGTCTGAGCACACTACCAACAGCCTTTCTCAAACCTGTAGTGTAAAGTTAGTTGTGTGTGTGTTTTTTTTTTTTTTTTTTCCTCCTAATCTGTCTGTCTATCTTTCCATCTGTCTTTCCTTCACTGGGTCCCTTCCTGATGCTCTTCTCCCAGAGGATCAGTTCACCCCAGTATTAGCTTGCTATTGACAGAGGTTTGTGTCTCGGAGCACGCTGAGCTTTGTGATAAGCCTGTTTTAAATGATTGTGTTTCTTTGCTGAACTTCCCATAAGTTGTGTCCTCCTTAGTTTTACTTGCAAATGAGCGAGGCACCATGTTTTGACTGTTCTGTAAATGCAACTGTGCTCTGTTACCTGCTGGTAACTAGGCTTTGGATCTCTCCTGCTGCTTGCTGTGGGGTAAGCAAGTATTTACTTCAGGAGCCATATTGTTCTCTTGTTGGCATCTGGCAACTGGCCTGCATCCTGTGATGACCAAAAACGTGATTTGCAAAAGTAAAATTGAAGAACTGATTTTTTTTTTGATAAGTAGGATGGATTGGTTTGAGCAACCGTAGTAAGTCAGGAGACCTGTTTGCTCATCTTAACTGAAAATGAAAATGTGAATCTAGTTTCCTTGTAGAAAATGAAGCAAATTAAAAAGTGTTTTTTGACAGTAACAGCATTACAAGCACATGCAGTTTTATTTTCATGGGCTTAGCCCCGTTAATTTTGACGTTTATTCCTTGTTTAACTTTCTCAATTCTGATAATTGTCGGGAGATTTAGAAAACCTTTCCTTGAAATATAGAAATGCAAAGAAATTGGCCTCTGAATACTTGACAAGGATGTCTCAAATTTTTTGTAAACTTATTGTAACACTTGGATCATTCCTAATATTCTTTATTAACTGATATTTTAATCTTTGCCATATGTCTATTTGTGGCAATGTTTGAATTTTTCTGATAGCATTTCACAGGCCATGCTACATCAGTTTCATCATTAACGTTTACGACAGTGAAGCCTATGAATGAAAATACGCCCTTTGATGGAATTACAGGACTTTATTTCTTGTCTGGAGCTGTACATGACCGGTTACTGAGTGTATGGTACGTAAACTTTTCTTTTTCCTGTCTTTGTTTATAGTCAATACTGAGGATAGACTTTAGCAGGTATGTTCTGAATTCTGTGATGAAGCAGAAGAGGCACTCTGGAGACATGCAGTGATGATCTCATAAATTGTGGTTTTGCCTTACTGATTGCTGAGTGAAGACATGAATTTCCTTGGCTGTGTCTGAGCATGCTTCCAGTAGTCGCTGCTTAAATCACCATGCTGAGAACATACTATGCAATAGGCTTGCTTGTTCTTTGAACTTATTGAAGGATTTAGGCTCAAGTTTCTTCTTGTTTAATCTCACACGGGGTTACCTTGCACTTAGAATTAGAGCATTGAAGTCCTTAAAGCTGAGACCTCAGCTTAGTTAGAGCACAAGTCTCATCCTCATCTTTGGATGAGGTAAATACTACCTCAGTCATTGCTTATAGGCTTTAAATACTGCGCTTCTTCCCACATGCAGAGGGTGCTCTTTGTGCCATGGTAAATAATAATGTGTGCTCTTTGTGTCTCCAGGCAAATCAGATCAGATAGGAAAGAAAAGAATGCCGTGATGTCTTTCACAGTAACAGATGAACCAACTTTTATTGACCTGACTGTGTCAGAAGTCAAAGAAGAGGTAGGAGCAGTAGTTTGTAGCTATGTTCAATAATATTGAATTGTCATCAGTTTCCTTTTACTGGGGGGCAAGAAAGCATTTTGGCTTACAGTGTTGATTTATGTTATGCAGAAATGAGATCTGAATGCTAGCTAGTTCAGGGGTTTGCAGATATTTGTTACATAGGCATTCATAAGTGATAGTTTGAAAGACTCATTTTGCAAAGCTATTAAGTACTTCTTTTTCCCCTCGGTAATTTTGCTTGTGATGGTAAAAAATATTAGTTGTTTCCTGTTCAGGACGAGTTAGTAATCAGAATTATTTTTTAGATCTTGGCATTAAAAGTCACAGAAAAATTATTCTTGAAATAGAGTTATGGTGCTGCTTTTTCTGATTTAGCATGACTTTGGCAGGGTAGCTGCATTTTGAGTAAAGTAGTCTCTACTGAGTTGTAAAGAGACATGCATTCCCCAAGTCTCCCAGTTTCATTAAGTAATACTTAAATGTCCATATGAAACTTGTTTATAATCTATTTCAGCCTTTAAAACTTCCCCTGATGCCTCTAGATTCTTTAAAAAGCATAGTTTGAAATGCTGTCTTTATAAATGTTTCTAGTTCTGCCTCTTATTGCATATATTGCATATAAGAAGCTCTGCGGAGAGGGATTTGGGAGTGTCCTGGTTGACAACAAGTTAACCATGAGTCAGCAATGTGCCCTCATGGCCAAGAAGGCCAATGGGATCCTGGCTGTGTCGGGAGGAGTGTTGCCAGCAGGTCAAGGGAGGTGATCCTGCCCCTCTGCTCAGCTCTGGTGAGGCCGCATCTGGAGTATTGGGTGCAGTTCTGGGCTCCCCAGGACAAGAGGGACATGGAGCTTCTAGAGGGTCCAGCGGCAGGACCATGAAGATGATGAAGGGACTGGAACATCTACTGTCTGAGGAAAGACTAAGCGAGCTGGGCCTAATTAGCCTGTAGAAGAGAAGGCTGAGAGGGGATGTGATCAACAAGTACAAGTACCTTAGGGGTGAATGCAGGGAGGATGGGGCCAAACTCTTCTCGGTGGTGGCCAGTGACAGGACGAGGGGTAATGGGTAAAAATTGAAACACAGGAAGTTCCACTTTCATATGAGGAAGAACGTCTTTCCTGTGAGGGTGACAGAGCCCTGGAACAGGCTGCCCAGAGAGGTTCTGGAGTCTCCTTCTCTGGAGATCTTCCAAACCCGCCTGGATGTGACCCTGTGCCACATGCTCTAGGTGTCCCTGCTGGAGCATGGGGGTTGGACTAGATGATCCCTAGAGGTCCCTTTCAACCTCAACCATTCTGTGATTTTGGAGACAGAGTATTCTGTGAGGTACCCTTTTCTTTTAATTGATAAGAGGACTTGTCTCAATTTCTTTCTTCTAAACATGTTTGCGGCCTCAGCCCCTTTGTGTGCATCAGTGCCTCTAGACATGTTGGGAGCCATATTTTAGAAACACTGCTGCTTATGCTCACACATCTCTGAGAGTTGTCAAACTGTCAACATGTTCATAATAATGACATACAATAAAAATACTGTTATATGAATTATCTTTTTATCTTGTAATATTTTTTCTAAACCTTTCTGGCCTTCCTTATGCTGTCTTTGGCCTTCCTGATAGACTGAGTTATATCTGTAGTGTGTTTAATTACTGAAAAAAAAAATCATAACCATGCAAACAAATCTTGATATCTTGCACTTACAGGAGGATTGTCCTTTGGTCTAATTAAAAGATTTTTTCTCACTTCTTTCAGCCTGTGAAGTTAGCAGTTGTGTGCAGAGATGGACAGTTGCATTTATTTGAACATATTTTAAATGGGTAAGTTAATATTAGTTCTGCGTGTGTATTTGGGAAGGGTTTGGGATTATTGTAAGGTATTGCTGGAACATTTAAGCTCCTGCATCTGCACAAAACTCAAGTTCCATTTCAGCTGGTCCTGTCTTAAGTTATGTGACACATATTGGGGGAAATGTGAATTCCTTGGGTATGTGATGCTAGGAAGGAATAGCTAACATGCAGAAGGAGAATTTGTGTTGGGGGCTGTGCTGTGCTTTGCTAGTAACTGTTGTTTTAGCCAAGGTTTTTGTCTCCTTATGTCTCCTCCAAACCATCTGTAAAAGACCGAAATTGGCTAAGTTTGCTGATGATTTGCTAATGAAAAGTGCTTAGATGTACATGATATTGGAATCTTTGAGGTAAACAGGTTGAATTTTTCCATTTCTTTCTTTTCTTTCTTTTTTTTTTTTTTCCTCCCCTTACTCAGTTACTGCAAAAAACCCTTAACATCAAACTGCACTATCCAGATAGCAACGCCTGGAAACAACGAGGACTCCACTCCAAAACCTGTCCCTATTCTAGCAGCTGCATTTTGTACAGACAAACAGTCTCTGCTGCTTGTGTATGGCAACACCTTACAGCCCATCATAGAGAGAGTGGTAAGTAAAACATACCAGAGAGTTTGGGGACTTTTTGTAATATGGACTCCTTCCTACCCAGAGTGGGAAGGGACAAGGGCCTTTTGCCCTCAAGCTCTTTTGAGGGTGGTTTGTATTCTTTTTTTTTCCTTTTCTCTTTTTTTTTTTTTTTTTTTTTTTTTTGCATTTGATATATATCTTGGCAATATTGTTGACTGAATCTTGCCATTTCATCAGTTACTGAATAGACTATTGCAAAGGCTTCTCGAAGCTTGTTTTAGTACAGGTTCAGTTTACCTGTGTGAGCCTCCTTGCAGAACACAGAGATGTGGTAACAAAAGGCAGCTGTGCAAAGCAGCTGGAGCGGGAAAAAAAATACTTTCCGCTATATTTCTGGAGCTTTTTCTCTTTTTTCAGTAATTTAAAGAGTCACAGAGGTGAACTTCAAGTGTTAACTGTTTTTTTTCTTTTTCTCGTATAGTCTTTGAACACCGCTGAATCCCACGTATGTTTGATAAGGGATGTCCATAAAGTGTTGGCACTTAAAACAGATGTGGCGGTAACAAAGGTGAGCTGTGTGTGAGATACAGTCTCATTGCTGCTTCTCTTTTACTTTGCCAGAAATCACTGGTTTCTCCAAAAATGAGGCTGGATTTCTGGATGGATGAATTCAGGGCTGCAGTAGTGCAGTATTAGCAGATGTCTGTAGCAAAGAGGGAGCTGTGTGTGAGGTGTGCATTGTGGTTGTGGTGTCATAGCATGCTCTGATGCATGGTTAGATGCTCGTAGCAAGTCCTGTTCCCAGCAGGCATGCTTAGATAGAGAGGATTCCCTCTGTCTCTTGCCTTCCATACGGCTCTAGATGAGTTCCTACTCTAGAGTTTATGTACAGCCTGTTTGGCCTTAACGGTTTGGGGTGAAGTTTGGGTGCCTTTGTTTTCTAATCTAAATAAAATGAAATAGAACCGTAAAGGTGATGTCATTTTGGCTCTTCCTTGAGTTGGCATTTGCATGTTCCTACTCACAGGGATATGGCACCGGAAAATGGGAGCTTGAAGTTTAAATGGCATCAGTGTCCACTGAGGCCACTGGCCACCATTTTCCCTCATGCAGGGTCCCCCAGGGGTTAAGAGGTAGGTCATGAAGTTCTTTATCAACAGGTGTGTGTATTCATGAGCATTGCTTTTGCACGTCCACATTTTCCTGTCCTCCTCTTGTTTCGCTGGTGATGGAATTGCTAGTAAGTGTTCCTAGGATGGGTCCTCGGGGCTGGAAAGGGGGAGCCCCTGCCGACAGGGTGCACGTTGCACCTCCGAATGCCGCTGCAAAGGTCTGCGTGGGCGGCATGCGCATGCTGACCCATGGGTTAGTGACGAGCTATGGCCCTTGGCTAGGTGGAGCTTTGTGGTAAACTCCTCTCTGCAGAGCCAGCTGGTAACAGAGCTGAAGTGCTTAGGAAGGTGTAGAAATGCCTTGGCATGCTGTGATGACCTCCAACTTGGTTTCGCTTTTTTCCTGAATACCAGTGAAGACACATTTCTCTTGGCTGTCTGAGCATGCCTTGTGAAGAGAAAGATGATAGTAGTTTGTTGAACTAAGTAGGTAGTGTTTTAATGTCATTGCAGTTCTACAGTAAAGTTCTTGGACCACTGAATCAGATTGTTATTTATGAAATCTTTTTACCCAAAGCACCTGGATGTTGATATGCTCACTAGTAGTTAATATTTGTATCGTTTACTAGGTATCCAGCAGGACTCAAAGTTCAATGGGTTGGTAACTACGTCAATAAACAGCCTCCACAGAAGTGTTCTGGAAGAAGCGTAGTTCAGGGGTGCTCTAAGTTGTTGAATATACTACCATTAAAACTAAATCTTTGTATTATTTCAGATAGATCCCATTTTAGGGATTTTGCCATGCTTAATATAACTTAAGGTTGCTATGTTTGGTGTCAGAGTCATAGTTTAATTCGGGCTATAAGTTCTGCGTCTGAGCTCCCTCCAAAAGAAAATCAGTGCAATTGAAGTAGACGCTATCTGTCTCTTACTGCTACATTTTTTTCAGCTATTGATGAGTAGTTGTTACCTTTCAGTGGAAGGTGAATTAACCTGCCTGTCACTTATGGGCTTGATGGTTGGTGTGTGTGGTGTCTGTTGCTAGCGATGACCCACATATTCATTGTTGGGAACAAGCACTGTTCAATGAGGGCTCTGAAATAAGCTTGAAAATAAAATGATTCAAAGTGATTCCATAGGCTCTGTACTGCTAGTTACAAAAATTAGCTGACTATTGTTTGAAGTTATACATGGTTCTTAAAAATAGAGGATTTTCCTATTCTATAGTTTAAGAAAATCTGTGTTTTTACTTGTGTGTGAATCTTAGAATAAAATTGTTGCTTTAAACTCAAAAGAAAGGCCAAGACAGTAGCAATTCATCCATATGTGGTCATCTCTCTCTTTCTGCTAGATCAAGACGCCTGTTGTGAACACAGACACCAAGGTTCTACTGCCTGGAATTCCGGGACATAGTGCATCCATCAAAACTCCACTCTCAGGAAAGGAGAAAAATAAAAGCAAAAGGAAACCAGGAGACACAGAGGTGAAGTACTTAAAAACATTCCTCTCTATATATTTATTTTTGTAATAGAGCAGTAACGGAGAAACCAGAATCCTGTTGTAATTACAGTTAGTTTAGGTAAATTCTAATCTTTGATGTGGAGGCAAAATTAATATTGTCATTTCTTTGTGTGAATGAGACTTCCTGTAGTCAAAATCTTTTCTCTTCTGCAAGCCCTGTGCACACTGTCCGTAGTTTTGCTGTGCTGCTGCAGGACTCCTCACTGACTTCTGTCTGTCTCCCGCTGCCGAGCTGTACTGGTACTTCTCAGTCAAGACTGCATCTATCCTACTTCCTCTGACTTTTCTCTCTCAGAACATTTAAAGGATATGTAGACTGTGCTATTTCCTAGCAGAGTAGGAGGGAACGATGTAGAAGGCTAGATGCTTTCCTTTCTGCTTATGTTTCTGAGAAACTGCTGAACAACTGAAACAATAATGAAACAACACTGTCCCTTTTTATTGTCTGCAGGAAAGCATTGAAGACCGCCTGGGGGCACTGGATATTGATGTGAGCAAAGTAAAAACTCCAGGTGGCCTTCCACAAACTGATAGCTTCGCCGTACTTTTAGTGCAGGGCTTGGAAAGCAACGATTCAGACATTTTAAATGTAAGTGTTATATTTATATGGCGCTTAATCTGTTTGCCAAGACTTGCAGGGAGCCTTCCTGAAAATTGAAGACCTTGAACCATCAATATCCTGTTGTTCCTCCTGCTGCTTTTTGCCAGTCTGCTCCTTGAGGCCCTGATTTATAAATGATAGTGATGGTATGACTTTTTTGTTTCCTGTTAACCTATTTTGCTTTGAAAGTTAGTCTGTGAACTTTGAGGCATATCTGCTTCTGATAAACTTTTATCAAGTTTGCTTTTGTACAAGTGATTTACTAATGCAATGGTCTTCTCTTCAGTCTGAACAAGAGCATAATTTGTGCTTGGACCTGACCACCATTGAGTAGATGCTGTTTGAAAAAATGTATTGATGGCAAAAGCTACACGTGGTAATCCCACTTACTGCACTTGGACTAGTGGGGCCAATAAGCTAAATCTTTTAGGAATTTGATTCTGAAATTACCTGCTGCAAGTACTGGTCAAAGGCATTTCTTTACAGAAATGAGGCAGAGAAAATGACAAGAGAATTTTTCCTTAGTTTATCTTTATTGCTTTGTTTTTAAAGCAGGGTGGTTATACCAAGGTAGTGGTAATTTTTTTAAATGGCTTAAGTCAATCAAATGGTTTATTTTGTTAGCTAGAGCTGACTAGAAAAAAATGTTGTTTTCATCGTTAATCTTAATATATTTACCTTCATTTGAAGATAGTGAAGAAGAAGGAAATATAAATTCAAGTGTTCTTTATTGTGCTGAAACACAAGTTGAAGCTGAATGATTCTCAGATTATGCTTTTCCGTTTTAACAGAAAGTGCTTACCACAAGAAAGGAAACTTTAATAAAAAACACTGTAGCCAGAATGCCTATACATGCTGTCATTCCACTGCTGCATGAGGTAGGAGAGACTGCATTTTTTTGTACTGTCAGACAAATCATTTCTGTCTTTTGTTCAAGTTGGGGGAATTCCGTGATACATCTTTTGATTTTTAGCAATAAAATTGGATGATAATTGTACAGTTGAGAATTTTTAATTTATCTCTGATGCTCTCATCTTATCTGGCTAACCTTTGACCAAGGGAAAGGTGCTACTGTCAGTGAAGAAGAACATCAGGTGTTACAGGACCTTAGTAATTTGGAAAAAGAAGAGAAAAAGTTTCTTTAGTTAATGGCAAATTACTACAGTTGCATCTTTTTTAAAACTATTTAAGTAGGTGATGAAAATTATCAGTGAGGAGTGCCAGCCTGATCCAGGTAAATGAGCATTAATTCCTTAAATATGCAAGACACTTGCATAAGAGAATAATAGGATTCACATTTAGAGAGAAATGAGTTTAGATAGCATTTGGAAATTCAGGAGCAATTTCCATGGAGTGTCTCACTTTCAAAGGTATCTCAGAACCACAACTGCTTCTGAGATGTTTGGGTTCTTCAACATCATTTGGGAATCATTTTTAAATGGGATTTAGCTTTTAAGCTGCTTATTCAGTGGAATAAATAAAATTGTATTTGAACAGAAATATTGTAATGCTTAGCCTTTTTATTTATTTATTTATTTTTAATTTCTGTATTTAAACTGAAAGTCTTATTAGTTGCTCTTATGTGAATCACTCTCTGTAACATAAACTTAATGGTCAGATTTTTCTCCTGTGTTTTGATGTGCTGGTTATTTCAGTCATGACAGTCATCTTAACTGAGATTTGCCTGTTGTACCTTTTTGAGTGTTAGCCTGGCATTAGGCATGTGTCCTGACTCCTGCTTAGACTTCCATTAACGGAGTACAGCATTTCTCTGGCAGGACCTGTGTGAGGGAGTCTGAGTTCAATATAATCTTAGTGATAGAGAGATCATCATGTAACTGCCTTGCCAGATCTTTGGATTTGTTCTATAAAATATCCCTTACCTGATAATAACTACACTTACCGACCTGTCAGCTTTGTAGTGACTGCTCTGCTAGGCAGATATATAGGACAACATACACAAAAATCACAAAAGGATTTTGTTCTAGTTATTCCTGCCAGCTTGAGTTCCAGTTTTATTGTAATAATGAGACTAAACTTCTGCAGGTCATCAGCCTGCCTGTAGGACGGAATAGCCAACGATATAAGACTGGAGTCAGGCAGTGGTTAATTCTAGCAAACTTGAAATGGATGGAGACTTTTCTGCTCCAGTATCGGGGTGTTGCATGGATGGATCATAAGTGTTGCAATGTTAGATCATAAAGTCATTGCACTGCTATTGCTTGGTTACTGACTTTTATTTTTGCTCCCTTTAGCTTACAAAGAGATTGCAAGGCAACCCATACAGGTAAGTGTTAAGTTCCCCATGACTTAATTTATTTCAAAATATTTCAGTGTGGCAGCTTTGGTCCCTCCCTCTAGCTGTTGGTTGGTTTCTGTAATAGCTGTAATTAAACTGTAGCATCATGAAGTAAAAAAATCTGACCTGATTGTAAGTGCTAAGATCTTATATCAAGACAGTTTTTTGTCAAACTGAATGAATTGAAATTATAAAGAGAAAAGGATGTTTGAATTGGGCATCTACCCCTGAGAAACTACCTGCAGTCCTGGGATGTTGACAGTTCAGAACTGATGAGCATGTAAAATAAAATGATTATCAGATGTATAGCTTGTTCAGATTACTTATAAACCAGATACCTTTAGACACCCCCTGATGTTTTGTCTAGAAACAAACAAAATTCCTTAGTCTTGTTATATTGCTATCAGGATTGCTTTGATGAGGAAAGATAATCTTCCCTGTTCTTAATTGGTAAAGGAGATTTCCCTCATTGTAGGTGGAAAAGAATATCATGCTTTGATCTTTCATTCATCTGCATCTTCTGTGAAAGACTTTGGAAGCACAGAACACTGAGCATGCCTGAATTTGCTTCTTTATTTAAATGTCTTGTCTTTTCCTAAAAATAACTTACGTAGGTATCTCATCTGTTTAACCAAACTTTTATATTTCCATCTGTGTTTATCTTTTTGTGTAATGAAAGTGAAGCACTCTTACTAGAACTGCTTTAGCATCTAGAAGATTAACTGGGTGTCTGTCAATCAGAATGTCTTGGGTTTGATTTTTCTTTTCCAGTGCCTCACAAATGGTTCGATGGCTGAAGTGTGTTTTTACTCTACATGCATCCTACCTTTCCACAGTAAGTACCATGCTGAAGGTTAGCAGGTGTAAATAAAACTAGATTTAAACATCTAAATATATTAATGTTCTTTCTCCAGCAATCTGTCTCCTGCTATCCACATATAGCAATGCCCAAATGAAATTGTAAAGTGGCTGTACATCTGCCTCTTTGCCATATTGCCCCATGTTTGCTAGAAAATGTCTTAGTCATTTGCGACATAATTATAGTCATCCCAGAGTCAAACCAAAATAAATTTGGTCATACCGGTGAAAGTTAACGGACAAAGTGTCAAAAGTAATCTAGCCTGTGTTGTTAAATCTTCTGGAACTAAATTTGTTGTGCTGATGTAAATTGTATTAGCACTTACCTTCAAATCATTCCTTAACAAGTGATGGATAAACTTATGCTTACTCTGTTGAAAAGTAGCCTCTGGGTACAGTTAGTTCTTCCTGTTCTTGCGGACCCTGTTCTTGGAGATTTGATCAAAACTTGTACATGTTGCTGCTCCTACATTCACAAGTGGCATACGTTCAGTTCCCATTTATATAGCTGTATGTTTGCATCCACCTGTATTAATGACAGAGGAAAAGAAAAACAGTAAAAGTAGATTTGCCATGTTCTGAAAACAAATGATCCTTCTGCACACAGCTAAATATAAATTGATTAAGCTGAAGGTAGTGTTGGTGATGAACTCTTTGCTTCCCTTCTTTGCTAGAATTATATGAGCAAGTATTGTTTGGCCAAAACTTTAAAACTCTGGTGTGAAAATTTAAAAAATATGACATTTGGGTACTGGCCCACAGCTTCATGTTTCTTCATCCTTTCTCCCAAGTTGCCGGACCTTATTCCCCAGCTGGGAATGTTATACCAATTAATGGAGAGCAGAGTAAAAACTTTGCAAAAGCTTTCTCGTCTGCACGGAAGACTCTTCCTTCTCATCACCCAGGTAAGTTCCAGCTAAGTGACATGGGATGTGCAGAAGAAATAGTCTGTGCAGACTTAGACCTCTGTTGTGATGGCTTTTAATGGGACCTGTTGTTAGGAACTTAGGGCAACTGTTATACAGTCTTACTACTAATGCTGAAAGTAGTACAGCATGAATCATAGCATTGTTAAGGTTGGAAAGGACCTCTAGAGATCATCTAGTCCAACCCCCCTGCACACGGATTAACTGTATAATTGCTACTGATAGTATTTTTCACTATGTGAGGTTTTTTGCTTGTTTGTTTTCCATAAACATTCCTGCTGCATATTTTTTTCCTGCCCAATATGTCTGCTAACACTTAACTTTTTAAAAAGAGGAATATACATAAGAATTACGGAGCCACTTCAGAGCAAATATCTCTGCGTCTTTATGTCCTTCTTACATATTTGGCTGTTAGACTCCCATAATAAATGAGTGAATATATGTGAAACTTGATGTGAACTTCATTTATGTTGTTTTGAGTTTTATTGACTTTTAAGGTTGGAATACATGATTGCATCTAAGGCTAATGTGCAAATTCCATTCAGGTTGCAGCATCGGAAGCAGTTCAGGATGTTACTGAGGTTAATCAGACTGCAAAGCTGGTATACGAGGATGGTGAGTTTTATATCCTAGCTGTAGCTCTTGAATTTGCATAACAGCTGATGTTTGGTGATTGTTGATGTTCTAGTGCTTATCTAGTAGCAGACAATCTATGGTAAAGAATTTTTGTTGGAAATTCATGGCAAGTAAGTAAGTGGTAAGTGATGGAGACATTTTACAGTTGATTGTTCCTTCCTCTCCTCTTTTTCCCTTTCACTCCCTTCCATTTCTGCTGTGCAAATCAAGGTATCAGTTAATTGGAGTCTAGTCTAAACTGACAAAACTCTATTTTTATACCTCAAATTTCTCGTACTAACTGCTGTTTTACTAAGGTAGATTAATTCACAGAGCTTTCACATGTTTGAGTCAGCAGAACTTCAAGGTAGTAGTATTAGTGCGTGTGCAGGCACACTTCCAGTTTGGACATTTTGTCTTCTGTAACTTCACACAGAAATAATTAATACGTGATTCGTTTTGATCAAGATAGTCTTCAGCGGTCATTAGTTTTGGAGTTTAAACAGCACAGTTGGAGGAGGTCTAGCAACATGTGGGACTGGGTTTTGTTTGAACAAAGACATTTTAAAGTTTGTCTGCTCTCCAGGCTAAAAGATTGTTTTCTTGTTGTAGAATCCTCAGAGGAAGGGTCTGATGATGAGATGATTGCGGATAAAGATTCAGATGTAAGTCGAGTTGGAGTAGATCTTTTTCTTTTTGGAACAATAGTTGTGCTAGTGTCAAGGGTTCAAACATTCCTGTTTATTTTTCTCCAGGAAAACTGGGATGAAGATGATGAAAAAGAGGAGCAATCAGATGAACAAGACATGGTTGTTGAAAAGGAAATCAATGGTGATTCTGATTTGGAACCAGAAAATGAAAGTGAAGAAGAATAACAGAGAAAAAAAAAAAAAAAAAAAAGGAAAAGAATAAACAGGTTAAAGAAGCAGGCCACCAGAACTCTAATTCTGGATCATCTTGTTGAAAGATGCATAGTTGCATATAGGGAGTGCAGACTCATGCACAGCCTGTGTGCAGAGGCACATGTGGGACACTGTGCGTTTCTGAATCCAGAATGTTTAACCACGCCAGCCTTCTCTCGCCCTATTTCCCTGTGCTTACTATAAAAACATTTCTTCCACCTCATGGTCAGATTATGCCTGTCATGTGGACATGCATTTGTATCTCAATTGAAATAAATCTGCCACCGCTGTTTGTGTGGTAACCTTGGTTCAGCTTTACATTGAATTTGTTTCAAATATTCAAGGATCAAAGACAACCAGTCTATACTTCTTTTCATGCTTCAGTTAGCAATAGCAAGTGGGCATCCTGCTGCATTTTTTCAAAAAAAAAAAAAAAAAAAGTATTTTTGTAATATTTAAATTCGCTATGAATTTCCTTTTCTTCCCCCCATCCTTCATCGGTTCAGCCATGCCGTGGCAATACGTAAATGCAAGCCTGGCTTAAAAATGGCTTTTTCTTTTTTAACAAATTTGAACTCAAGACTTTTATATGTGTAAATCAATGACTTTTCTTGTGCTTCAAAAGGACATTAGAACTATCACTGGTTCCTAATTTGTTTTAATTGAGGTTGTATATAAGTTTAATGCTAACCCAGAGAACAGACTGTGTTGAATTGGGTGGGAAAAGGGGAGTAAAGAAGCAGGGAAATGAGAAGGCGAATGCTTGTGAATATATAGCGCACAGCTGTACGTTTATTACCGATTTTTAATCTCTCAGTGGCAGAGCAAGGATAGCTATTTGCTCAGCTAATGGAAGCTGAAGTGGTATAAACACATTTTTAAGAGCAAAATACGGTAAAGGTTTGAGCCATTCACCAGTATAATGTACAATATATTTGTCTATAAATGGAGCTGTTGCAACTAGATACTGCCCTCTTTGTAAAGTGAATAAATATACATCTCCTTTACCAAATACCTGTACTGTGGTGTTTGTTGAGAGAGACCACAGGTGGCTGTTAACAATGAAATATACAAACCAGTGCAAGAGAAATCCAATCTGAAAGGTTACTGTCTTGTGAAAAACATCCATTATTCTTGGTTTTGTGGCTCCTGATGTTCCCAGTTTTATCTGCTAGTTTGTTCACAGCTGTGGGTTTGAAATGTTATCTGGATTTGTATTCCTGACAGACTGGAAGAGATGTGTTTTGCCTTCAGAGATTAAGGGAAGGGAGGCTGCAGTAGAGGCTTCCAGTCTCTGGGATGTTTTAATTCACAGGGAATTAGTGTCTTTAGTTTGTAAATGTGGGCCGTTATGTCATTACTGAGATACTGTGAAAGTAAATGCACTTGTGCACAGTTTGTACTCATGCAAGTTACACGATTAAGCTAAACTGATATGTTTTTAAACAGTACTGATATTTCCTATGTACAGTGTAGATTTGAGGAATTCTCATTCATGAATTGGATAGAGATTCTGTGAATCCAGCTGAAGATTGCACAGCAAGCTGGTAGCAGGGGGTTCCACTTCAGGCCTCCACAACAGTGTAACGACAGCCAGGTTGCTCTGTCCTCTGAGGCCTTTGCTTGCACCATCCTTGAGCAGCTATCCTGGGTGAAACTATTTGTAAATGGCAACTGCAAGCAGTGCTGTTCAAAAAATGGCCTAAGAGTAAACCTAGGCCTATAGGCACAAAAGGCCTAGGCACAAAAACCTAGGCCTGTAACTGGCGCTTTCATGGCCTTTCTAATCCCTCAGCTCTCTAAAAAGCCTAAATTTTGGCCAGCTGATGACCTGTCATGTTTTCTCTTTCCAAAACTCTGTAATCTGGAGAAAGCATACTGGAAGAGGGTAGCGGTACCTTACTAGACGGTAATTCCTTGCATTCCTAATCCTGCTACTTTTAGCGCAATCCAGAGAGTGAGGAAGATAGATCATAAGTGCTCCAGTGTGGTGGAGTTATCCAAGGTTCCAGAGCAAGCCTTGTTGCTTAAACAATCCATGAGCCTGTGAAATGGAAACTTCTGAGGTGTGTTTTTGTTTCTGTTAGTCTAGTGTTATGTCCTGTTCATAAGTAGCAAGGAGATGTTTATTCAAGTGCAACTGCACACCTTGAGGATCTTTTGTTTGATGCTTCTTATGGGACAGCTGTAATTCTGGTCTTCAGATAAGTGAACTTTGAAAGGCTGTAGGGAGCAATGCCACAGATGGCCAGGAGATGTCACACCTGCTGCAGAGAAACATCAGTTCGTGGGCAGCAACAGCAATCAGTGAAATGTGCTTTTGTGGCTGGCATAATCTTACTGTTGCTAAAGGTGTCCAATTGTAAGGCAGTCTCACTGTTTGTCATCTGCTGTTACAGTTCTTCTGAAGGACCTTGATGCAAGACCTTGCTTGTTGCCTCTCTTGCTAAATATTTCAGTCTTCATAGGGGAGTAAGAACTGCCCATGTGGGATGTGTAAGGTTCCACTCTTTGCATACTGGATATATGGATGTTTTGTTCTCAGATTCCTGAATCTGGTAAGGGGAGCTACCAATTTCTTTAAAAAGCCTCATGCTTCTTTTGATTCATCCTTTGTTTATTTAGTTTTGCTTTTCTGTCAAAATTCAGTTTGTCAAGGGCATTGGTCTAAGAAGAGGCAAAACCAAAAGCAAAACATGTACTGCTTGAGAAAGGTTAGAGGAAGAGAATATGGAAAAGGAGAAGGGGAAAGATTTAGGTTATACAGCTAGTCCCTGGAACATTCCTTATTCCTGGGAACTGTAGCCTAATAGCCAAGTTCTACTTTAGGCCATTCTGTGATTAAACGGAAGCTTGGCACAATCACAGTATTTGGCGTTTTGGCAAGGGAGGGACCTGTACTGTAGTACAGGAAAACTGCTTGCTCTCTGCACAGTTTCTTTAGTTCCCCAGAGATCTAGTCTTGTTTTATGGTTTATTTGTGGCCTGTGGGATGTTGGTTCCCTGCTCCCTTCAAGAAAGCTGCTGGAGCCATGACTGGGGCAACTCCTTGTTTCCTTGCGGGTGTGGGATATTGATGACCCAATCAGGAGATTCTCTGTGCCCCGGTCTGCAGGACAGCCGGATACTTCCTGCATTACCTTAGGGTGGGCAACTTTTCTCCCAAGAAATGGATGATTAATACTGAAAGAAAAAGTTATTCTTGCCTTCCTACTGTGCTAAAAGTGAGTGGCTGCTACCTCACCCGACTGCTGCGTGGTCGTACGCTTGCAGCGTGCAGCATTTGGTGTTGGCTTTGCTACCTCCCCACAGAGTGCAGGTTCCTCTCTGTGACCAGGTGTGTGGGGCACCCCACGTCACACCAAGTGTTGCTGGGAGTTGGAGATGAGCTAGTAAAGTAAGCAGTGTGTGATGTTAAGTTACGGTGTCTGAATGTTTTCAGTCTTAGGTTGTGACAACTGAGATGTTTTTCAGCTCATTTAAAGGTTTATGTGGGCATGCTTAAACAGGAGAGGGAGGAAAGTCAACTTCCTGTTAAGGTCGCAGAACAGTGTGGGATCAACTTCCTGTTTAGTTAGGGTCGCACAGAAACAGTGCAGGAAACCACTGTGCTCAAGAGGAGGAAATAACTTGCCAAAATGTATTTGGTTGTTGCCAGTATGATTGTTTTTGATTCGACTGTTGCTCAAAGCATATTTTTTTGAGAGTCCTTTCTGCAAAACCAAGAAGGTCATAGAGAAAATCCTTCTGTTTGGAAGAGAGGCTGGATCCGTGCATGAGGAGAAGCCCCAGCACATTCACCTTTGCTTCCGTTCTGGCAGCAAAACGTGGCATTGCTCAGCAAGAAGGTATGACAGATAAACAAGACCTCTGTAAGTGGGTCTCATGTCGTCTAGGAGAGGAAGTGAAGTCATGGTCAGACCTGGAGTCTATCCAAAGCTTTCTCTATCACAGATATGGGGGCAACCAATTTATTGAAAATACCTTGGTTTGGTAGTAAGCAGTATAATTAATAGTGCATATGGCTAGAATTAGTAGGAATTAATAGAGCATTTCACCCTTGAGGCAAAACTTACTCCCCTGGGCTCCGTGGGGCTTAGAGAAAGGGGTTCTCTGCAAGTTCCACCCACTGCAGTTACTCCATGCTCACGCTTATATCACCCTCCCTTAATTTCTCTGAATTGAAGGACCATTTGATTAGCGAGTCCTTGCCTGTTGGTTTTATTACAGACTTCCCAAAGCTCCTTCAATAAAAGTCAGCAGTGCCTTATGGCAGTTTTGGGTCTGTGGGCTGGTCATGCTCTTCTGCACACAGTAAACTTGCTTTTTGTTCTGTTCTTGGCCGATGGGGGGCAATAAATGATTTATAACCATGGCAACAGTTGCTGTGGGAAACTGGCATCAACATGAATCTTTTTCATGTCCCCATCAATGAATGTATTTAAAATCTTCCCACTCTGAATTGGGCAAGACTGTTTGTGACACTCCAAAAATTTGGTTTGGAGGTAAGTCAGGTTGAGATGGTATTGCATGCAGGGTCTAGCACTGGCAACCCTTTGTGCTGTCTCCAGTGGAGATGCTTCTTGTCTGATCCAAGATTTTCTTTTGTCCCTTGGCTGCATACGAGTTCTGTGGGAATGGGGCTGGTGATGAGAGGTTGGTAGCAGCTGCTTTTGCTGGAGTTACTCTGCGGTGTTCGAGAGATTTCTGTAATGCAAAGAAGCTCCTGGTGTGAGCTCTTGGAGGGAATGAGTGCTGGTGTTTGTGGTCGCTGTTTCATCTGACTGGTTTCCTGCATTCGCTAAGGGGAAGGGAGCTTGGATGCTCCTGAACTTGCAGTTCTTGGAAGTTTAAGCTTTCATTTAGGCTCTTAAGGCAAGGTGTATAGCCGCAATGCATTTGGTAGGTATGATGAAAGGCTCTGACGATAGATATTTAGTAGTAAGGAAAACTAGTAGGATGAAGGGAAGGCTTTACCTTTCTACAAAATGAATCTTGAACTGGCAATTCCATTTCTGTTGTCTTCTCAATTATAATGAAATATTTTCTCATCTGTAGGAAGGGTTTTTCCTCTATCTGTAAATAAATTTCTGCTTAACTAAGGTCATTCTACAGAAAACTTCCTTTATACAGAGCTGAAAGATACTGTTGCTGCAGGGAGTTTGTGCAGGAGTCTGCTGCTATCAATCCTGGAGCTTGCTTGGTGCTTTCTGGACGTTGCTTCTCCCCCTGTCTTAAAGTGCCATAAATTCTGACTCGGTTTGCCAATTTTTGCTAATTCTGTATGATTTTTCTAACATTTACTTGTGCTGTGACAGCTGTTTCTAGAAACTTCAGGGGGAAGGAATGTGAAAGCGTAGCCTGCCTGTCAGTTAGCGACACTGCGTGCGTGCAGTGTGCTCCTGGGTGCGCAGGAGGCTTCTGCTTTAAATTCCCAGGTGTAAAGGGACTCCTGTGGACTTCTGTGGTAAGAAGCCAGCCTGATGCATGATGTGCTGAGGCTGAATGCCTGGGGGAAAAATTAGGTTGTGGCCTCTTTGCAGCTGAGGCCTGCTGCCGTGATTTTAACAGCACTAGGTGGCATCCAGGCCCTTCATAATGGCTGCACAGTGTTGGAAGCAGGATGCACCTGCGCGCTGTGGCGCGGGTTAACATTGCTCTGCACCGAGGTGGAGGTGCTCCTTGTCCCTGTGGATAAGGGACTGCAAGAGCAGTGGATGCTCACGGGCCGCCTACTTTGTACCTCACTGTCTTTTAGAAGAAGCGCGTGTTATGAAGTTACTTTCTAAATAGACATGGTGCCTTGAATGCCCTTCTGGAAGCTCGTGCTTGAAGTGAGTCTTTGCTATAATTTGGAAGCAGTACGTTTGCAACAGAAGAATTTACTTTTGAACAGACTGAACAGAACAGAATTTGCTTATTTGCAAAGAAGGGTTGGGCAAGTGAATCATAAGGGAGGGAAGAGTTGAAATGAAAAAAGGAAAATTTGACATTTTCCATTGGTTGTCTTTTATGGGGGGGGCAATACTGTAATACTTAATAGTACAGCAGAAAGTCTGGCTTCTTTTGAGTTTGCTGTAGAAACAGAAGTGAAGCCAGTAAAAACTGGCTTAAGTCTTTTTATTTAATCTTTAGCAGTTATCAAGCAATCTCTGATTTCATCACTTCATTCAAGTCAAACTTTGTCCTTTTATTCAGACACCAGGCCAGAAGGTCTGTTTTCCTAACCCTGCTCTGGAGGGGGGTGCTGCTGGCAATGATTCCAGGGAAATCCTGCTCCAGATCTGCTCACCTGACAGATGAGCATGTTTCCATATTGTTGGTGCTGGTCTTGGATGCGGTGGCATTCCTGGCGCCGATCATATTCCAGCATTTAAGAATTCATGTATTGGTAACAGTGCTGTCATCTAAACTGTTTTGCCTGATTCTCACCTTGCAGCTGAAGCGTGATGCCTTGTCTAAGGACTAAGCAAAGAAGCAGTGCCTATCTCTTGGCATCCCACTCAGAAGTACATGTCCTTCCTGAGGTGGATTAGGAACTGGCTGGATGCCAGAGCTCAGAGGGTGGTGATCAGCAGTGCGGAGTCTAGTTGGAGGCCTGTGGTTAGCAGTGTCCCCCAGGGGTCAGTCCTCGGTCCAGTCCTGTTCAATTTATTCATCAATGACCTGGATGAAGGCACAGAGTGCTCCCTCAGCAAGTTTGCTGATGATACCAAACGGGGAGGAGTAGCCGATACCCCAGAGGGCTGCGCTGCCATCCAGAGGGACCTGGACAGACTGGACAACTGGGCGGTGAAAAACCTCATGCAATTCAACAAGGCCAAGTGCAAGGTCCTGCACCTGGGGAGGAATAACCCCAGACACCAGTACAGGCTGGGGACTGACCTTCTGGAAAGCAGCTCTGCAGAGAAAGACCTGGGTGTCATGGTGGACGACAAGTTGACCATGAGGCAGCAGTGTGCCCTCGTGGCCAAGAAGGCCAATGGGATCCTGGGGTGCATTAAGAAGAGCATCTCCAGCAAGTCGAGGGAGGTGATCCTGCCCCTCTACTCAGCCCTGGTGAGGCCGCATCTGGAGTATTGTGTCCAGTTCTGGGCTCCACAGTACAAGAGGGATGTGGAGCTTCTGGAGAGAGTCCAGCGCAGGGCTACAAGGATGATCAGGGGCCTGGAACATCTGCCCTATGAGGAGAGGCTGAGGGAGCTGGGCCTATTCAGCCTAGAGAAGAGAAGGCTGAGAGGGGATCTAATCAGTGTCTATAAGTACCTCAAGGGAGGGAGTGAGGAGGATGGTGCTGGCTTCTTTTCACTGGTGGCCACTGACAGAACTAGAGGAAATGACCACAAACTGAAGCACCAAAAGTTCCACAGAAACTTAAGGAAAAAATTCTTAACAGTGAGGGTGACAGAGCACTGGAACAGGCTGCCCAGAGAGGTTGTGGAGTCTCCTTCTCTGGGGATCTTCAAAACCCGCTTGGATGCAGTCCTGTGCCACGTGCTCTAGGTGACCCTGCGTGTGCAGGGGGGTTGGACTAGATGACCTCTAAAGGTCCCTTCCAATCTTAAGCATTCTATGATTCTATGATTCCAGATACTGGATATCCACGACAACGGAGTGGCCTGATCTTTTAGGAGTTTTTTGTTGTTGTTGTTCAGTCTGCAGCCTTCAGACTTCTGAACACTTTGCAGAATGGTGGAGAGGGATGTAGCTAATACAGAACTGCAGTAGTGCCCTGCTTGGATCTCTGGATAATGGATCTGCCAGGATCTCTCCCCAGACCTTTGTGGTCCCATACACAAGCAGGCCTTCTTGATGTGTTCCTTTTAATGCGACTTCTGGCTTTGCTTTGAACAGTCTCCCCCTTTGATGGAGAAGGCTATTACAGTATTCTTAAATTCTTGGTTTGACAGAAAAGATGGAAACTGATGATGATTTTTTACATATAGTAGGGATAGCAGTTTTGGAGATAGGCAGAATTCAAATGTGTTCAGGGACCATGAAAGGTTGCAAATCTATTTCTTATGAGAAAATATCTGTAGAAAATTGAATTAAATAAGCATGGTCCATGTGTCCAACTTCATTTGTGAAGTGTTTCTCTGCTTCATTAAGTTTTCCTAGTGTGCACAAAATCTTAGCTTTCATTGCTTTCAGGTGTGCTTCTCTTAGGTCTTTCAGTTTTGGAAAGCACCTCCCAAGAGGTGCTCCCCAGGCCAATTTGTCCAGTGACCAGGCCGAATAAGCAGGTTGCCTGAAACACCGAATCCTCCTTCCCTGCTGGCTGGGGGTTCCCAAAGCTGTGTTGTCATCACACAGCCCTTTCCCTGCTGGCACTTTCCAGTGGGGCCTGGGGATGGAATGAGGTGTAATTGCCTGTGGCCTCTAAGAATTGCCAAAGAAAGTCCAACATCCCGTAGTGAAGGATTGAGGCCAGAGAGAGGAAAGTATGGTACTACTCAGAAGAGGATTTGGCTGGTTAGGTGAGGTGATCTCGTGTTAATTTGGAGACAAAGATTTTGTTTTCTCTCCAGGATTTAAGGTTAGAGCCTTAATGGCATCTGCTAACATCAAAAATAGGGCTTGCTGAGTTTGGCTCCTAGTGCCATTGCTTTATAGCTGTTGAAGGATTAGAGTAGATTCCCCTGTACAAATCTTCCTTCCATTAACCTCCCTGCTGACTTGACTTCTTCAATTGCCAGATTAGCATCTGTGAAGAATGACGTCTGTCTGTTTGCCAGTCCTTTCTGTGCATGTGGCTTCCCCTTGCTGGAGCCAAGTAAACAGCGCAAAGTTAGAAAACAGCTTCTAGCACTGTATTGTACTGCTGTGCTCTCAACTCTTGGAGTGGGGAAAGGTCTGGGGTTCTCATCTGCTCTATCTAACTAAGCTGCAGCATTCTGCATTTCCAATAAATGGGTTTAAAATATGATTTTGTAGGGAACCATCCCTGCTCAATGTGTGAGTAGAGGAAGGGTTGACAGAGTGGAAGGGAGGCGTGTGTGTGTATGTATGTGTGTGTGTATGTATGTGTATGAGCAAGAAATCTTCAGTCATTAGTGGCTTGGGGGAAACAAAAATGAAGAACTGTGCAGCTGCCACTGATGCATTTCTCAAGGGAATAGCTCAAGTTTAGTCCTGTACTTTCCCTTCAGAAATATGAATACAGCTGCAAGCAATGAGAAGTCCTCAAACAGCTGCAGAAACCTTGTTTGCTTTCAAGGTTTTGCCAAAGGGGACCTCTAGGAGTTATCACAGTGTTTTATATTGGTGCCTCTTGCCTTTGTATCTGGGCTGTCTTGTAGCAATTTGAGTGGGTTTTGTGGATTCAGATTTTGTGGCGTTTCCGCCTCCCTTTCCCCTTTGGAGATTACATGGTCTTTCTAAATTTTTCATCTGTTCTGGTTGCCACCATGCCAACATAGTGATGGCACCAAAAAGTGCATGCTAAACAAGTACTCTTTACTTGGGAAAATTCAAGAATCACTTCACTTATTGCTTCATTCCCATCCTTGGAGAGTTTTGAGCCCTGGGGCCTTAGTGGTTTAGACTGCTGATATTCGCAGCCTCCTTGCATAGTCAGTAAAAATTTTGGGCATTTGTCTCTTTATTGTGTGAAATGGGCAATCCTACCCCTGGCAAGGGTGACAAGTGTCTTCCGTGGCCTGCCTGCTCTTCACCTCTCCCCCGAGGGGAGAAGATTGGTCCTGGGAGCTGGTTTGGGTTGCAGATGCTCAATTTGATAACAAGGTGACTGAGAGGAAGAACTCATTTTTCTTTGGCTCCAAGCTGCTGTCATATAGTAAGTTAAGGCTCAGGGGCATAATGAATTGATCTGGAAGCGAGGGACTCTGAAGGTCAACATCCAACTGAAAAACAAGAAACTGTAGTTCTTTGGCGACTGCCCTCATCACTTAAAACATTCTGTGGTTTCCCGCTCTTTCCTCCCTTTCCAGTTAGTCCTTGAACAGCCTCTGCATGATGCTTAGCATTTTACTCAGCGCTGAACCTCTAAAGCTTTGTTGAGTATGAGACACCCTAGCCGTGTATTATTGAATTTATCTTGATATGACTTGCATTACCAATTATAGCCCAGACATGCACATATACCTACCCACCTCTTTCTTTGGTGCGTATACCTGCCTTTAGAGTTGCTACTATTACCTGTCAGCATTGTTTATGAAGCTTGACAAGATATTTATAAATAAGCTATTGATTATGTGACTGCAAGCGAATGTGAAATCAGCTAGCTGAAAACTAGGCAGAGCTTTGTAAGAGGAATAGAGCTGCGGCTCATTTAGTTGGCCTCTTTCACAAAAGCCAGAGATTAGGTGTGCTTAATGAAGAGTCTATGAATTGACAGACTGGATCAGACTTATCTGTCGTCTGTCTTGTCCTGAATCCTGCCTCTGATAGTCACAGACTCAATATTTCAAAGAAAGGTGCAAGATTCCCCAGTGGGCATATACAGTATTTCATTCTAATGGAGGGCATGAATGCAGGTAAAATCTGCTTCCAAGTGCTTGGTAGGAGCTATCTGGAAATTTATGAATTAAACAATTTCTTAAGATCCCCATGGGATCTGGTTTCTAGTGACACCTCTGTTCAGACCTGTTATGTTGCCTAGGCCCCTTTCTTCAAGTCTTACTTATTTGAGGGGAAAACCACAAATGAACCCAGCCCTGACCTGCCAAGGCCCTTTTACCTTGCTCTCAGTGGAGTCATCCAAAGTGCAGACTCTTTAAATCAACTTTATAGAACCTCTTAATTACATAGCTTATAAAAGTGAAGTGATGGCCAGATGTGAAATGGGGTAAGGTATTGAATCCTACTTGAAGAGAAGAGGTAGGAGCTGTGCACTGAAATATATTTAACTGTTCAAGTGCCATGCAAGAGCCCAGAGGTTTTGTCAGCTTCTCTCAGGAGACTTTGGGAGCATGTTTGGGTTACTGGAGAGGCCGTGAAGAGCCGACACCATGGCAGCCTCTAGGCTCTTCCTCCCACTACCCTTCCTGAAGATCTAATGAATTGGTCACGCGGTGACATTGCCTCCTCTTCAGAACCCAGTCTATCTTCATGTAGCCCTCCTGCTGTGTCAAAGCAGAAACCAAATAATGCAATGTTAGGGGCTCATGTGCCCTCACCTGGCCGTGAGCAGGTGACCTTCACTGTATGGTGGTTTGTGGAGGGTGCGAGATGGGCTGGTGCTGGAGAGAAGCTTATGGGAATTTGATATGTAAACATCTGTGTTGTCCATATCCCTCTGGAGCCCTTAACACCTAGGAAATAGAAATGCTGTGTCCAGTGGTACCAGGCTGAGCAGAGTCCGTGAGTACTTGTCTGGTAGGGCACAGTCATAAATACCTGTGCTGTGAGAGTTTCTTTTACAGAAGCTGACTGCTTTGGCCAGGACCTCAGGCTTAGGAAAGTCTTATGATGGAAAGCCAGTAGAGCAGGCTGAGTGGGTTAAAGAAATGTTGGTTAATGTTTTTGTGAATAAAATACATGATGTCACTCTGAAATAATCTGCAGGGAAGAGTAGCTTTGTGGTAGTCATTGGAGGAGTTTTTCTTGCACCTCTCAGCTTCAATTATTTAGGAAGCAGAAATAATGCTGTATGGCCTGGGCACCCGCTCTGTGCATGCACCATAAACGCTGAGGCAGCAACATGGTGAATTGCTTCAAAAATAATTATTCAGCTGAATGTTGCTTCTGTTAGAAGTTTGGAAAATATTTGTTAATAATCATTTCCTGAATGAAAGTCAGTACTGTTTTGTAGATAGGAAAATAAACTATATCTGACAGCTAATTTATTCACAACCATTTCAAAGCTTGTATTTTTAAGCAAAGAAAATGTGTATCAGTTGATAGTGTTTTGCTCTAAAGCTCATTGACAGCTTTATCAGCCATTACCTGAAGAAGCAGCTAAATTAAAACTTTAGCAAAGCGTCTTATATCTTTATATATTCAGCATTGGAGTTAAATGGATGTCAGTAAAACAAAATAAAAGATTTTTTTTAAAAAACAATAAGAGGAAATTATCAGTGGGGATTCTGGGGTCTGGTTGCTTCACCTTTCTTTGGTGCAGATTCTTGTAGTCTAGATAGCTTTTTCCAGGGGAAAATGGCACATGAGGACTTTTCTTCCACAAAATCTCTGAGAATTGGGAATTACTTTGTCCCACTGGTTCCTGTGTCAGGTTGTGCAGACTTGTATATCAGAGGAATAAGTACCCAGAGCTAAACTTGTGTTATTTGGTCTTGCTGGGGTCCCAGGGAGCGTGAAGCTGGCGTTTGGGGGTTTTTTGTAGATAAAATAGAGCATTAGTTCTGGTAACCAAAGCAACCCCCCTCCTGTGAAAGCACACAATGGGTTTGTGGGTTCAGGAACCTGAAACAGGCACCTGCCTGCACAGGAGTTTTCTGTATGAGACTTTTCTGTTTTGAAGACCCAAAAGGATCTTTAAGCTCAAGTTGACCTGGGAATTTGGAGGATTTGAGCAGCTTGGAGAGGAAGGTACCCACCACTATGTGTCTCTGTGTCTACGTGTCTGTACTTTCCACGGGCATCCAGCACTGGTCATGGCAAAAGACACCTGGGTGGGCTGGACTGGGCAGCCCCGCGGTCTGACCCTGCCTGTGGCCACTTTGTGCTGTATAGAAACTGTAGCTGAAATGATTTACTGATCCCTCGTGTGGGGGGTGTGCCTCGGGGGAGGTTAGTTGAGCAGAACACAAATCGCCTTGTCATCTTTGATCATACGGGTGATGTTTCTGTACCTAAGTATATTTACGCATAGACTGTAAATTTACTGCTTTCTCCTCTAAAAGATGTCATGGAAATGGCATCTCCTCCAGAAATATGACATTTTGCAGAGAGGCACAAAGTATCTTAATGAACTGCTGAGCTGCTCATGCCTCCTAGAAGAGTGTTGCTTGCTCAGTTGTAAGCTCTTTCTCCTGCTGCGCTGCAGGATTCCCCTCCAACTATCTTTCCCCACTAGTTTGGCTGAACTCTAATGAACTCTAATGAGATCAGAGGCTGAGGTGAAAGCACTGCACAAAGTCAAATTTATGCCAAACATAATGTATTCAAGTGTCCCACCAAATTGCAGCTTCACAGAATTACAGGGCCAGTAAGCTATATTTATCAGTAATGAAATGTGAATCTCTAGGAAGGACAGATGTTTGAGTGTCGCCATCTGTGACAGCTGGTGTGTGTTATGTGATGTGACAAAATGAACAGGGAGGATATGTGCCTTGTACCAGCTTCTGTTAGCCCAGCTTTGTTTTGGTGGCCTCGTTGTTTGGGCTGTGCGAGGATGGCAGAGCAGCGAGCTATAACATCAGTGCAGCTGCATAGGCAGCAAGCATGCGGTTATGAATAGCTCGAACATCCCCTGCGCAGCCCTGGAGGTTAATCCAGGGGTGTTTTGTGTCATTCAGCATGCATGTGAGTGACAGGCCCCTGGGATTAGTTTTGGGGACGCTTAGTGCCACGCTGCCTCCGAAGCAGAGGTGCCCTATGCTTTGCACAGCACATGGCATGCGGGGAAGTGGTGTCATCTCCAGATGGCAGGGGCAGCTGATGCCACCTCCTGTCTTTTGCTGCCTTGAAGTAAGCAGTAGGTTGTAAATTCTTGTGGTGCAGCTCTGGGGAGCTGGTGCTTTCCTTCCCTCTGCCTAAGCAAGAGCTTTGGCAAGCTGCCAGCACTGCCCCCAGGGCCTCATCCTCCAGGTTTGTTTGCAGACCGCTTGCCAAACGACTAAAAAAGGAGCCAATCAGATTGCCTTTGCCTAATGCACTAATGAATCTACTTAGGTGTCATCAAGTCTAATTTCTTAGTGGGCTGTGACAGTTTAATGCCTTGGGGCTGAACTGCCGAGGAGAAGTTGAGGGGTGATGGATGGTCTGAGGAGTTTGGAAACCTGAAGACTTTCCCATGCCATGTCCCCAAGCCCAGAGTAAACCTTCCCTGGGTGCTAATGGAAGCATGTAAATAAAAACAGAGATGAAGGTAGGTCTCCCTTCTTATCATTCTTGCAGCAAGCATGTTATTTGCTTTGTGGTTAATGCCCTTTGCTGAAGGAACTTGAACCTCTTGGCTGGCTGTATGTGAGTAGATTTTAGTAGAGCAGTTAAGCATTCAGGAGCGGTAGCCATGATTACTGCTAGGAAGCTGCATGAGAAAAACAGACTTGGTCCCTGCAAGCTCCTCCCCTGGCTTCTGCAGTGGCTGTGTCGTAGTCTGATGCACTGGAGGCTCTGTAGCAGATATATTTTATGTGCAAGGGCTGCTGCAATGCTTGGGTACATCTGAGGAAGCAACCTCTAGCTGCCGTCTCTGACTCTCAAAGAAGAGAGCAGCTCCCCTGGCACACAGAGAGGATCGCTCAGCTGCGGTCAGAAATGGGAGCTTTTTGGTCAGTTTTTTGGGCAGCATGAGGAGGATGGATGGATCCACCTGTGCAAGGTCTGCCAGCACTGCTGGGGTGAGCTGAGCAGAAGTTTGGTCTGCACCTTGTCCTTGTTCCCCAGCCACCTTGTTGTGGTTTTCTTGCATCACGCCCACTTAGATTTGCCTTAGATGTCAGGTGTAGCAGGCTGCAGGCCCCCGCACTGGCCTCTGTGTCTGTGCCTTGCCAGGTGAGCCCAGGGCACATTGCTGCAATGGGCTGTTCCTCTGCTTGAACCGCTCCGTCCTCTCAGCAGCACTGGCTTTGCTGGGAAACTTCTTACCATGAATCTTAAAAGGTAAAGTTTTGACATGGAAATGAGACTGCTGGTGTGTCCAACGTCCTTGAACATCGCAATCCCTGTATAGATGTCAACTGGAGATTCTTTTTTGTTTTACCTGTTTTGTGGAAAATGTAGGATTGCAATCAAAATAAGTGTTTGGAGGTTTCTTTTTATTATTATTAGTCTTCTTCTTCTTTTTTTTTTTTTTTCTGAAGAATATATTTTCAGTTAAGGCTTTCCTGTGTCTTTTTAAAAATGCACAGCAAAGTGATTACATAAAGAACCTTTATTATATATTTTTTTTTTAGTCCAGGTGCTGCAGATTTTTCCCTGACAATCAATTATGACTTTCGCCATCAGAACTTATGGAAGTGAAATAAGACCTGAATTGTCATCTTTTCTCATGGTTTCTTGTGATTCCTATGGTTTAAAAAAAAAAAAAAAAAAAAAAAGGTAGTCAGAATCAATCAGTACTGGGGATCATTATAATTTCATGAACTCCCACAGACCGAAAGCCCCCAGCAAGCAGTAGAGAGGACAATGACTGCCCAGGTCTCCAGTAAAGCCTGTCACAGGTTGCTGTTCACTCAGTTTTCTAGGACATATTTTTATCCAGATCGTCTCTTCCTCTTAACTATCATGCTCCAAGGTACTATCAATGCCTACCTCTATTTTCTTTCAGTAACTGTTCAAAATTCACCAAATTTGGCATCTGATGTGCCAGAATATACCAAGAAACGTCCTTGACACGGAGCTGCACTTGCAGAACAGAGTCCAAGGCTCTTTCCCACTGGCATCTCGGCTTTCGGTCCTCCCATTTGCTGGGAGGTATAAGCTTTGCTAAAATTTCAGGGAAATTTGTTAACTGGATGCTGGTGGTTTACATGTGAGAAAACTGGTGCAGGCCTGGCTTTTCTTTAAGATCTTGGTAAACCTTCTGATGTAATCGCCCTCACTCAGGTGAGGAATTAGATGACACAGACTAAGGAACAAGAAGAGAAATTTGCTTTGCTGTCAGCTGAAACTCTGCAAGTGCTGTCCCTGGTGCCTCGAACAAGCCACAGGAAGCCAGTGACAGTCAAGACTGCTGAGTTGGGTTTCAAGTTCTGTGCCTCAGCTTCCCTATCTGTCAAGAGGGGTTATCCATGCGGGGCTATCCCTACTGCCTTTAGATGGCCTAATTTTGCACTGAGAATCCAATTACTTCTAGCTTTGTCAACAGGAGATTTATTGTATTCCAGTGCAGCATTTGTTTCCTCCTTCCTTGAGTAAGCTCTGCTCAATACCTTGGCTCAGCATGTGGCTGCTCGCTGTGTAAAGGAGCTGCCAGCTCAATGAGCCGTTCCTTATACACTGTGCCCATCTCCGAGGGGGCTGGTGGTGATCTTCCTTACCCTGTGCCTGCAAACTTCATTTTTGGCATCTAGGATAAATGATAGCTTGGTTATTTTTCATCCATTACTATCATCTGCAGTGGCAAATGACTGGAAATCATTTTGTACCCAGCACTGACAGGGATAACACAGTTCAGGAGAGGAGCAGTTTCTCAAGATATCCAAGGGCTGGACGTGGCTGCTATTAGGTTTTGCTGGGATTAGACTCAGTCTTCTAATCCTAGCCCCTAGGTTCTCCCTTCTGTTGTCTGTCTCTAATGCAAGTCTCCATCACCTTCATTACAAGAACATTCAATAGCCTGTATGACTTTTTTCTGCTTTTTATTCCTTTTTTTTTCTCCTTTTTAGCCAAATGCTCCTGTTTTTTCCCCAAATATTTTCCAATTGTCTGTAAGAGTTGCGTGAAGTCTCCTGTGTGTCTCAGTGTCAGCTTTTCCCCCAGTGCACTGGGTACTCTGTCCTGTGCAGAGAGGTTTTGAGGTGAGAAGGTCTGTTCTGCTGAGACCCGGTTTGGTGGATGCCACCCCGTGAGGAGCATGGAGGTAAACGCACCAGCTCGGCATCCTGCAGTTCCGGCATAGCCCGACTCTCACCATGAACCATGACCTCACTGTGCGCCTACTGTTCTGGAGCTTGCGTATTAGCAGCAGGTGGGATGTGAGGTGGGAACCACAGGAGCTGCTTGGCTCTCAGAATAGTTTGGGCTAAATCCTAGGAAGCTGAGCAAAACATAGGGAGAGGACTTTGCCCTACGGCTTTTGTACCCTCAGCAGTACAGGAGGAGTGTAGTAGTGAGGGGTTAGCAAGCTGGCTTGCGATCCTGCTCCCGTTATGCCTGTGTAGGACCATGGTTGTGCAAAGTCTGATTTTTGATGTTTCCATTTTCTCCCCCTTGGGTTTGTGAAGGGTGTCCTGGAACGCTTTGTTTTTCTTTTCTTCTTGCTAAGTAATGGTAGTCTTGTCGTGCCAAAGCAAATGAAATGCAGACTTCGCTGTGGCTTGGTAGTGCTGCTGTTTAGGCGAAACAGCAGCCTCCAGCAGCTGCTTTCTCTGCGTCCCCAGATGGGGTGCCATGTCCTGGGGCTGCAGACTTGCATTTGAGAAAAATATCAAATTTTCAATTATTTAGGTGTTTTGCTTAGCCTGCAGCTTTTTGTACAGGATCTCTATAAAGGAGATGAGAGCAATGCCTTGAATCCTACATTATTTTAGACTTATTTTTGAAATGCCTCAGCATTTTCTCATCCAGCTGACTAAATCCCAGCTGTTACCCTGGCTCAGGGTTGCAGCTAGATCAAAGGAGAATATTCTGCTAGTCTCACTGCGGTTTCACGGCTCTGAGCTCACGGGTGATGCTTGGCATGCTTTTGCCCGCTCTGTTTCTCAGGATATTTTCTCATGTTGGAGACATCTCGCAAAGAGGTGTCAAGTGGCTCATCTGACAATGCAAAGCCCTCTTGGGCTCCTCAGAGGAAAGCTGTGATATAGTTGTAAGTGCAACGTATTTCTAGCACGGTTTTACTTGATCCTAAGTGTTTCTGAGCTGAAGGGGAGTGTGTTTAAAAGATAAAGAAGTTGACATTTCACTTCCTGCTATCTTTCCTGAGCTCTGTTCCACAGAGACGCCTCCCTTAAGGGAACACAAGCACTTTTTTCTCTGAGATTCTGTTTCCAAGCGCTGGCCTCAGCGTCCCAGGCAGCTTGGAAACTGCAAGAAGGATTTGCAGAAGTTAGATACTGAAGCTGCGGGTTTTTCTTCTTTGCCCTTTCCAGTCTCCCAATGGCTCCTTTTTGCGTGCCTTTTGCTGCAGGGATGTGCATGTCCTGTGTGTGTCTTGTGAGGGCTCTGTGTGGGTTCATTTACTCTTTGGGACTTTTTGGGGAAACTGATGTAGATGGTGTGTTTCTTTCAAAGCCCTCGTGGTCCAGCCAGCCTGAGGAATGCCTCATGGATAGGGAGAAGCCAGGGAGGTTCAGGGCTGGGCGAAACAGAGGCAGATGCTGCTGTGCTACTGTTGCTTTACTCCTCTTGTTTTCTGACTCCCTTTTTTTTTTTTTTTTTTTTTTTTTTCTCCCCTGTATTTCCTTATCAATATGAATTCAGAGTTGATAAAAAGATGTACATTTTAAAAAAGATTTTCATGTATACCTTTTCTGTATGTTGGTATTTCATCTCATGCTAATTTTTATCACTGGAGGAGGCTTTGGAGCACAGCCTGTACTTGTTATTGAAACTCTCAGTGTTCTTCTACCAGCTGGCAGAGCCTCCTTTGCACTTCCAGCCCTGAATGTCTTGTTTCTGCTGCTCTTGGCCGCCTAACCCGGAGGTCTACACAAGCTCCTCTACTCGTGACCGGTCTGCTGGGCTCTCGTTAGCCTTTACACTGTGCTCAGCCCTTGGTATCCCCGGTGCGCTCGGCTGCCGCGCTGTGCCCGTCACCCATGCCCAGCCCACAAATGAGTTGCTATGGGAAAAGCCCAAGGGCCCCAGGCTCGGCAGAGGTGCCCACGAACGCGAAAGCAGCTGTCAAATACATCCAAGTTGTGTCTGTGTTATTGGAGAGGCCACTCTTCATGCCCAGGGCGGACTCATTGCCAGGATGCCACGGACGCTGCCTCATGCCCGTGCAACAGGAATGCATCTTTGCAGGATGCACAGGGGACACGAGCATGCCTGAGTGGGAGATGCTGCCGGAGGTGAGGTGGGTCCTGTGCAAGCCAGGCTCGGCAAGCAAGGTGCTCTCCTTGCAGCTTTTTTCTTTTCTTCTTTTAAAAAGTATGAAATAAAACTTTAACTTACAGTTTTCAAGACAAAACATACAAGCTTTAAAGTTTCTCATTGTTTTGAATCTGCTGTAAGGTGCAGTGTTACTGAGCCAAGCTCAAAGGAAGGGTAAGCCGGTACCCAACGCGGAAGACTTGGTGTTGGATGCTCTTGGGTGGCATTTGAAGAGCTTCCGCTGTGCCTGTTTTATATCATCTCAGCTGGCAACTGGGTCTGCTCTGGGTGATGCATGTACATGTCAGAAGACAGAGTTTTTCAGCTCCGAAGAGTTCGTGTCTAAGAAGAAAACAGGGAGATGGGAGAACAAGCAAAACTTGTGTTACACTTGCTTTAGAGGCACAAGCAGATAGGTCTTGCCTGACATCCCACAGCATGGTTAGGCCCAGCTGTGCCTGTGTCGCTTAAGGCTTAAAGCAACCCCTGAACCAGAGGACTGCTGCTCCGCCTCATCCCTCTCAGGCAGGGGGATCCTCCTCTTGTGTGCAGGAGATGCCATGTGTGGAGACCCGTTTGTTGCAGTCAGCTCATTTTCAGTCATTCTTTAGTATAGAGGGTTGTTATTTTCTCATGTATCTGAAGCCTTGAAGGAGTGAAGAGGATTGAGTGGTTTAAGGTGATTCGTTTTTAGGCTGCATCCTTTACTCCTACGTTGCTACTACCAGTGGCTTGGCCATGCTTCCCTTTGAAGGCTGTACTGCTGCTTTTACCAAGTGAGATGACAGCCGCCTGCCCAGATCATGATAGCATTGGATGTGTGGCCTTTAATAGCTGGAGAGAGGTTGCTAACTCCTGCAGACCTGTTTTTTTTCTTTTTTTTTTTTTTTTGTGCATTTGCTATGGGCATAACGGCAACAAAGCACATGCAGTAGCAAAACTAAACTTGTGCTCTTTATTGCATAGTTACAGCACAAAGGAGAATTATAAAATATTTGTAATGGGAGTGGTGGAAAAGTCTTGCTTGGCAGCATTTAGTGCAGGCTGCACTGACTGTGGGCATGCCAAGTCAGGGAGGGCCAGTCCAAAGGAATTAATTCTCCTCTTGCCCTGATTTTACCCAGGCATGGTACTCTCTATCAGACCATTACGCATTTTCACTGACACAAATGAGAGGGGGCTGCAAGCTCACCATGCCTGCCTAAGCAATGCACCCTGCAGGTAGGTCCCCAGATCCTCATGCTGCAGACAAGGTGGGGGGAACCCTCCCCTGCATAGGATGTGAACTTGCTGCTTGCTGGAGCATTGTGTGAAGCTCCATGGACAATCCTTGGGCAGCAGCTGTGGGCAAGGGGGAAGAGACTTGAAGCACGTTGCTGCTCAGGCGTTGCTGAGGGCCCTGGGGTGCCCTCTGCACCCAGGGAGATGCTGGCCAGCTCTGCAGGCAGGATGTATTCCTTGCATCTCGCACTCAAGGTTTCTTCAGAGGAGTGGTTGCTACGCAGCCTTGTTTATTCCTGGTGTGTGACATTGTTTGCTTGCTGTGCTTGGAACCTGCTCGCGCTGCCCTCCTGGCGGAGGGGGCTGGCCGGCCCAGTGCACATCCATGCTTGTGGCTGTGGAGACATTAGGGTCTAGAGCGGAGGAAACCCTCCTTTCCTTGTGGGAGGTGCCCCGCGGCTGGGATTTGTGGCTCTCAGGGGGATTGCAGGCTTAACAGCGTGAAGCTAGGTTGCTGAAGAGGCGCGCGTGCGCATGTGGAGGAGGTCGGTGAGCAGCCCCGTGTCGTGCTCTGCGGCTGGCTCGGCAAGGGGGTGCTCCAGTGGGGGTAGTGCAGGCTGCGCCGAGGGGCCTTGCACTGCGCTCCGATCGGGGTTGCTTGGTGCAAGTCTCTCTCCCAGAAGGCAATAAAGTCTGGGACGAGTGATTGTCTTTTCTGTCAAGTTTTCTCCTTTTGAAAAGTCTCTCAAGCAGCGCAAAAGAAGCTGTGAGGGTGCAGCGTCTGCGCATGCCTCGAGGGAGGCAGTGTCGGGAGGAGAACAGGGAGCAGATCCGTGTGGGGACGTAAGGATGAGGCAGGGGCTGCCGCTCACTCCTGGTGTTTTTACGCTGTTACTCTCCAGCTATAAACAAGCAAAGTCAAAACCACGTTGGCTTTCTGAGCCGGTCCCCTGGTGAGGTTGTGGGGCTCTTGGTGGTGCCAGTTCATCCCTGTAGGATGTGATCAAGTAGTTTAAGCTGCTGCCTTTTTTAGTAAGGTTAGCCTTGGCACCTGACTCCAAGGGCTGTGGTGACTGAGTGAAGGTTTTTTCTTTCTTTTTTTTTTCTTCTTCAAATAAAAAGAGGAATAGAGAACTTCAGTAATCTTGCAGCCTCTTGGATGCATAAATGCCTAGTCCCAAAGCAATATTGCTGTAATGAACAAACTTGCCTCCAGGTCAGCCTCTGTTTTCAAAGAGTTTTATTATGAGGAGTAGACATCTCTGAAAATTAGATCTGGGGAACTTGTAGAAGATGAAGGGAGATCCACAGTCAAAAGCATCTGGAAGTCCTTCAGGGATCCCGAGACGCCAGCCTGCCAGGATAGCAGGAGAAGCACAAATCAAGCTCTGAAGGATTGAGGTACAGGGACTCTCTCTGCTCATTATCAGAGATATTTGGTTTCTCTCTTGTCTTCACTTTGCTTTTTTGTTTTGTTTTGTGTTTGTTTTCTTTTTTGTTCTCTCCACCTCCTTCCCTCCCTTTCTTCCTGATTACAACCATGCTGCTTTAATCCTAACAATTTATCAAGCTGGATCTCTGCTGTGGAGGCCGCTGCTGTAATGAGAACAGCAGTTGTTGGTATTTGTGCAACATCCTTCATCCTCGGATCTTCGAGAGCTTTGCAAAGCTTCCAAGTATCACTTTTTCTTTTCAGCTAGCAAACCTGACTTATAAAAACTACTGAACTTGACTTATTCAAAGTCCGTGGCCTGCAGAGGTCGATATGTTGCTAGTATTTTTCTGGCCTTAAGATTTATGGTTGTCTGGCGGCCAGGCAGTGAATCAGCAGCAGAGCTAGTGTTGCTTCCAATGACTTCCGCTTTCTGTGCTGTCTTCAGTTTTGTTCACTTTCAGCTGCTGGACACGAGAATAGTGGGAATATTTAGTGTTTTCTGTCATGCTGGTGAACCAAACCCCTGCTATGCCCACCCCCACCCCTGTGAGCTGCATGGGTCGCTCCAAAAGTGGCCCACTGTTCCTTCCCTGCTCTGAGCACCCCAGCTCGTCCCAGGGAGAGGCTTCCAGCTGGGAAGTGCTGGAGAAGGGACATTCATCCCAGATGCACAAAGGTCCTGGTCTGGGTCATCTGGGATCGCTGGCCCGTGGCCCGGACCTGCTGGTCACTGCAGGATAGTGTCCGTGCCAAGCAGGCACCAGCCTGTGGCCACCCGGGCACGCTGGGGGTTTTAATACCTGCGGCGTTAGGTGGTAGCTGCATGGAGGCTGGGAAAGTCTGTGTGCTGCTTGCATGGAGGAGTTAGGCCCTGAGCAAGAGAGGTGCTTGAATACTTTAAGGACCAGGGAATAAATTCTCAACAGTGGAAACTGTTGTATTTCAAGGTTCGTACTGCACTAAGAATAGCACTGGGACTTAACAGAATCAATATAAGAGTAATAAAACGGACAATTAAATTGGTCTCATTAGAGGATATACTCCTGCTTTTGCATGTCAGCCCTGCAGTTTGTGCTCCCAGTGCTTGTTACTCCTAATGAAAAATTTCAATGCGGAGCTTGGATCCCATGTTACAGCTGAATGAAGTTGCTTCAGATCATTGACAATTTCCCCGCCTGATTATTGCAGAGGAATAGGACAGAGCCCTCAGAAAACTCAGCTTGGATTTTGCAGCTATCTGTGAAGCCCTTGCTGCTGTCGGGGCTTGTCTGCACCTCCAGGAAAGGTGTGTGGTCCAGTCCTGGGGCCCTGCTGGGAGCATACCACCTGTGAGCATGTTATATTCATTCCAGCATGTAGAAGACTTGCACAGGAACTTGGGGAAAGAGACCACGCTTTTCAAGGCAACAGAAGGAAAGGCACTGAGAGAGATGAGCTATCCTATGGATAAATTGTCTCAACCACGCAATGCCCGCAGCAAGTGCGGGAGCAAGTGAGCAGAACCCTGGCAGGAACTGCCTGCATGTCCAGCACCTAGAGCCCACTCTTGAGTCCTTTAATGCAAAGTCCTTTGTGCTCGGTCAAGACCCTGAACTCTCTAAGCAGCAGCTGCTGATGGTTTTTACCAGTGCAATCCACCACGGCAGTATTAATACCCCGAGGCTCTTCTTGGGGTGAACAGTACGCAGTTTAAGAGCTTTCTTTGAGGTGCCTTGATGCCGAGGGGGCCACTCACACGTTCAGCAGAGGTCCTGCTCCAGGCAAGCTGCGTCAGGCTTCCCGGCGCCCTGTGGTCCCGCTGTGTCCTGTAGCCCCCGGTGCCCGTGGCGCCTGTGTCGCCGTGCCGTGGTGAGCGCCAGTGCTCGGCTGCAGCTCCCATGGGACGGTCAGGGTGCGCAGCAGGCAGAGCACAGGCACCTGCGGCGGCCAGCGCGACACCTCATTAGCGCTGGAACGGGCGATTGTCCCCGGCCTTTGGGTTACCACCGAGGGAGCTAATGAGCTCTGGCATCCGGAGCAACATATTCTGAAGGGTTGGTGTGCTGCCCTGGGCAAGCCTCTGTTTGCAGTAACTCTTGTTTCATGGCTGGGCACCCCTGCTCTGCTGAAAAGCAACCCTTGCAGGAGCTCTCGTGGGAGTGTTCGTTTTTCAAGATCTTTCCCATGAAAGATGTACCTTCCTTCCATAGGGAAGAGCACAGCTTTTAAGAAGAGCCCATGTTGGTAGCATTCAAATTTTTTAATGCTATTTCCCTGTCATGTGCGCTCACTATTTGACGAAACAGGTTGGCTGATCCAAAAATTTTTCAAAACAGTGAGTCTCCTGCTAAGAGAAGGTGCATTTTGAATGTGTGGTCCCAGGTATGCATCCGTGGATCATCATGCTGAACGAGACAAGAGCACTGACACTGAGCATCTCCCTGGAGCAGCATCGGGACTGGAGGCTTCCTGAAGTGGTGTGACCAGCACCTGGCAGCTGTTCTGCACACTGGCCTGAAGGATGAGCAGGCAAGAAACCTGCAGGCGCCGCATGGATCGCTGTCAGTGCACTCAGAGGAAAGGAAGATGCAACCAGTGACACAGATCTGCACTGTCATTGTCTTGCAGTTTTTGGGTGTTTTCTCTTTTCCTCTGTGTAAAAACTTTATGCTACAGATGCATTTTGGCCCTCATTGCTGCCATTTCGTTGCATCCTCAAGGCTGGTCTCAGGAAAGACCAGTCTGGAGAGCCTCTACAGGACTGCCGGAGTCAGCAAGTTTATCACAGTGTCATGGTATGTTTGCAGCACTGGGAAGCCACCAGAAAAATGTTTTGTTAGCTGAGAAACTAAGTAATGAAGGTATTAAATAATCTCCACTGTTGTTTACTGGGTGCTAACAATCCAAAGAAGATGGAAATCCCTGAAGATGTATTTCCTTCTGATTAAGCCAGCAGAAGAGGGGAAGGAGTGCAGTTATCACCTGCTGACCAGGCCACTACGTGGGCTGCAGCTGTTCAACTACAACTGTGATCCATTTTTTCCTCCTTATAAAGACATTTTTTTAACAGCTTTTCTCACACAGTGTTGAACCAGTGTCACTCTTGTTCTCAGGTACAGAGAAGGCCACCAGCTCATTTTCTGCAGTGTCGAGTGATAGGAGCTGAATCCTGCACATCTGACTGCAGGGAAATTGCTCTGCAGTCACTATTGCAGCTACAATGATTCCTGCAATCTTCTGTCCTTTTCTCTTGAGTTTCTCCAGCCCAAGGAGAATGGGCTGGTCCTGAATAGCAGTACATCTGGGGTTATCCGCATCATGTAAAACTGGTCTGAATTAGGAACTGTGTCCTGACTTCAGCCAGTTCAAGGGCTATGGAAATGCTATAAGTGATGCCCTTCCTAATTATGATTTATAGTATGCCAGGGTTTACTAGAACAACCTTGCAGATTAATAAAATTGAGTCATGGAGAGACCTGTATTATAGAGCAAGTCGATGCTTTCGGCAGCCTTCTATCCTAACTTACATTATAATACTCCCATCAGATTACTGATTTCTCTCAGACACTTTCCCTCTCACAAGGATACAAAGATACCCCTTATTCCTTGTGTGTGTATGTTTTCTTTTTTAATGATGTATGCAGTGCCAAATAAACCTAACATCACATTTTTGAAGATGGTAAGTGCCCATCTTTCTTTGAAAGCAGTGGGAATTAGACGCTAAAAATCCTTTAACCATCTAGGATTTCAGTGCTTGACTTTAAGCTGACTATTTGAGTGTCTCTAGTCTGGTTAAAGCCAGAAGTGAGTTAACTGTCTCCAGGCTATCTGAAAACACTTGCTTTATTCTAGGTAAAAGTTTGAAGGCATTGTGAAGCATTTGAAAGCTTCTGAGAAGAGTTAAATGCCTTAGGCAGGGGGTGGAGCTGTGCTGGGTTGAGCTGTAATAAGAACATTTTCTATTGTATTTAGCTTGAGGGTGCCATTTTCGCTGACTGTAAGTTTGATTGATAGTAGGGTGCTTAAAATCCTTGCACAGGCATTTTTTTGTTATTTGTTTTAAGCTGAAAGAATACATGAGTATGCACCTGCTTTTGCTTCTTCCACCAAGCTAAGAGGCATGTTCTCTTCTGTAATAGTTCTTCTATTTAAATGAACTATGTGTGGTTAACCCTTTTGTCTGCACTAGGCTGCCAGGTGGTAGAAACTCTTATTCCAGAGCATTGTAGATCTCTACGTGTGGGGTTTTCCAGTTCACGTTGAGGTCTCTGTGGTCCCACTGATGTTTATAGGAATTTTGACTGCTGGTGTACCTTAAAATAAAGAGGCAGTGTGGTATGACCTGGAAAATCTCCTTTTACCTCTCCAATTAGATTATAAGAAACAGACTGAAATGCTTAAGGAAGCCGAAGCTTTGTATGGTAGCTGCAGTCTCAGTCAGCAGGTGAAAGGCATTTTGGAGTGAAAACAGCCATATTGGTAAGGACAGGGGCTGCAGGGACCTGAAGCTGACCAGGGTTAACATTTTGCTATAGCACTAACATTAAATACTAATCATAAACTTCCGTTATCCCGGTAAACCCTGCGTGCTATAACATGGCATATAGCTTCAATAGTCCCTGGGAAGTGCAATTGCATGTGTGAGCATGCATAGAGCTTTTGGGTTGCTAGGATCCCTAAATGTAGGTCATGTTGTAGCCTCAGGCTTTCCAAGGTGTAGTAACTGTTATATACACCTCAGTTACACCATAAATGCAGGCAATTGTTTCAACAACAGCAGTTGTTTCAAGCGCTTTTTTCCTTCCTCTCTAATGGGTGATACATTTGGAAGTACTCAGGTTATGAATCAAGTTGTAGCTCTGAATTACTTATAGAGGTATCATAAAACATTATCTACTCCTTCTTATTGGGAAAAAAAAAATCGTGCAGACTGGTGGAAGGTGCTCAGGACAGCTTTTGCTTATCAAACTGAATAATGGTTACGAAGAGGTATCCAGTGCTGGTAGCCAGATGTTCCAGCTCACTCCCTTAAAGCACAGGTATGTTCCTCTTGGAAGCAGGGAATGATTTTGCTCCTCAGTGATCTGGTTGCTCTCCATGTACTGCCGATTTACAACAGGAACACATTTGGCTCATTGCTGTTGGACTGAAACCTTTGGCTCAGCTGCGGCAGGAGCCGTGGTCTGGATGGAGCAGGTCCCGCAGGCTGCAGTGGAGCCAAGCACCATGAGCTGTGCTGGAGCGCCTGCCGTGGGAGTCGCGCTCGCCCCCGTTCTGCTGGTGACAGTCTCCCGGGAGCATTTGGGCTTCCTGGTTGGAAGTTTGACAGCACATGGAAAATGTAATTTTTTTTAATAACATTTTTGTGCTATTGGTTTTAAATTTTGCTTGACTCTAGCAGTGTCATACCATGTTCCCCAGATAAGTCGCCACAGGCTGGGAGGGAGATGCCAGCGGGCATTATCTAGCAGCCTTGTTTTTTCATGCAGGTATCCCATGCCGCAGGAACCCCACCAGCAGCTGCCTGCGGGCCAGTCACGGGCACCGCATCAGGGAGCCTCCCAGCTGCAAAGGGCTCGTCTGCGCGCGCGCATGGCAACACACAATGATTTCACAGCAGGTAAAGGTCTGCACAGGACCAGAGCACCCTCACTGTTAGTGCCGTGGTCGGGATTTGTTGCAATCCCACTCCTGCTGCCTTTGCCTGGAGGATATTAGTCCAGAGTGGCTGTGCCTGAGGTCACCACTGCTGCTCGTGGGGCAGTGAGTCATGCGCAGGGTGTCCATCACCATCATCAGAGATGATGACTGTGGTCTCTGCAGTAAAGAAAGGGAATAAAACTCAGTACAGTGAAACAGAACAAAGTAGAAACTTTTGATGAACGGTTTACATTCAGTAAACTGCAGTGGTTACCTCATCTAAATACTGGAGATGACTAACAGAGTTCTCTTTAGTTATAAAAACTAGTGATTAATTTCTTGTGTCTTAGTAACTTTTTTCTTGTGTACAGAAATTACAAAAACAACCAACAAACTTGGGTGGGAATTACAGAAAATTTGGGACATTTGAACTAGCTTTGGGAAGCATACAATTACTGGTCATTGTCAAATTGTTGAGACAATTGGGGATTATTAGAAAGGAGAGGAAAGAAGTCCTGTGGCCTTGGATAGGCAACAAGCAAAACTTATGTAATTCTGCAGATTATGCAGGTGCCAAAAAGTGAAACATAAGTCTCTCATTGGACAGCATGGCCACTGCTGTCCACACTGAGGCCTTTGCAGAGGCCAGAGCTTATGTTTATGCTGGCATGTAGAAACTGATATGAAAAAAGGGGTATGTGGTAGTGTTTGTTGGTTTGTTTGTTCCCTCTCTCTCTCTCAAATGCTCCGAATTCAGATCATTGGTACTGTCCTTATTTTAAAGCTAAGGGCCATGCCCCAGCTGCTGTCTACCGCGGGAGCGTCCCTGAAGTCAAACCCGGATGCCGAGCACTGCAAGGAGGAAGCATCGATTCCAACTTGCAGCTTTGTGGCAGCACATGGACTACAGCAGAAGAAGGTGAGGGCAGGAAGGGGCTGACTGTGATGGTGGCCTTAGCTGAAAGGAGAGCTTGTTTGGAAGGAGAAGCAGTCCTTGAAGGTGTTGGCTCTGTATCAGAGCATGTTGCTGATGGAGAGCCGCAGATGATCCTGCCCTCCTCCAGCAGCATGCTTGGCACTGCATTTATCTACTCGAAGTTCATTACGATTTATCCTTTGGTTGCGAGAGCACAGCAGTTGCCAAATGATTACTCCTGACAGCCAGAGTGGAGACTGTGGCCCAACTGGCCATAAATCAGGCATTGTAATGAGGTGCTGGTTCTGTTTCTACCTTGGATATTGATGTGTGGACTCGCCCTAGGTAAATTCCCCAATTCTTTCTCTGCTCACCTGTCAGATCTGACTCTGAGGATGGGACGCTGCTGGAGAAACACTGGCAGCATTTAGCTGTTTGCTGAGATGCCTCTCTTGTCTGCACAAGAACAACCCTGGATCAGACCAAAAGGCCCAAATGGCTCCTCCAAGACCTTGGAGTCAGTTTAGGAGGAGATACTTGAGCAGATATAGAAGAACAAGGGCAAATCTTTCTCCTCACAGCCACTGGGGTTCAGCATTGCAGAGACCTGAGGAGCTACGGGTATCAGGACCGCTGCGTCTAACACCTCTGTGCCCTTGGCTACAGTGCGCACGTCTGGTGCCCACAGCATCTTGTGGAAATGAGTGCTGTAGTTCAGTTGTGCTGTATGAAGAGCTTCCTCTTGTCTTTTTAAGCCTTTCTGACTGTGGTTTAGTTGGACTGACACCCGTTCCACTGGATGCCCCTTAGTCTCATTTGAAATATTGGATAAGCATTCCCAGCTCTGCTTTCTCCACAGACTTTATGATATTTTTTTTCTCTGAAGGGGAGAATTCAGTTACTCTCTAATTACCTGCTACAGCACTCTCTTTTGGTGTGTTTTTCATTTTACCTTACCTTTCTGAGGGAAGGAAGTAAATGAGCTTTTCCAAGTGTTTAAAGTACAGGTACACAGCAATATGTTATGATTTAATTCCTTCCTGTACTTCGCTCCCTTAACTCCTGCCTAAGGACTGATATGATGTTTTCAGAGAACTATCCACAGCCAAAAGCATCTGTAAGGCTAATTCTCTGCCAGCTGTAGCTCTTGTTGCCAGAAGTCCCTTCTGCTTGGCATAAATACCAGCACTCTCTTTGGATTTTAGTGGCAGTGTTCACAGAAATCAAGGCCTGGAGGTGGAGATTTTTTTTACCCCCCTCTCTCTCCTGGCTTGTGAGCTCAGTAAGGTTCATAGGAATTAAAGTGATAGCAGTTTAAAAAAAATAAGAACAAAATGATCAATCATTTTAGTGATTAAAAAAATGAATGCCTCAAACTCCTCAGATGGATTGATGATAAAGATGTGAGGTTCACTAACTCCACTTATTCCTCCCACCTGATCTGCAGCTTCTCTTCAGCCGGTATTAAATACCCAGGGGAAAAAGCAGCCTTGCCCATGGGGTGGAGATTGGAGGCCTCCATATCCCAGGGCCATTTCTCCTCTGGGGGGCCGAGACGGCAAGAGTAGCCTGGAAAACCTCGACGCCGGGGCCAGAGGTGACCTCTCGCAGCTCCCCAGCCCAACCTTGATGCAGGATGGCAGAGAAAGGGAGGTGAGCAGCACCGTCACAGAGACCACTCGGATCAAAGACAAACTGAAGAAGAGGAGGATGTCCGAGGGCCTGTTAGTGTCACGCAGAGGTAATGCTGGAGCCTGCGCGCCCCCCTGCAGCTATTTACAAGTTTCCAAGAAATCTGCCCTTGTAGGACCCAGCTTCAGGTGTGCTGGATGTGAAGCACTGCCTTTCCTGTGCTTGGTGTCTCTGCTTCGCAGGCCTCTTGGACAGCAGTGACCCTGTGGGGCTTTTCTTGAAGCCAGCTGTGCCCAGGTCGGCTTCCCAGAGGCTCCTGGTAAAGTCCAAGCCGGTGCCACCCATCCAACAACGTCCCCTGTCCCCTGAAACTGGTGAGGTGAGCAACGGGGATCCAAAGGGCTGGGAGGATGGCACAAACGGCAGAGGCAGTGATGAGAGCCAGGAGAGGCTGGTGTCGGAAGTAAAAGTGAGCAAAACTGCCCAAGATGAGCTTGGAGGATCTTCTGTTTATGGCACGTAGGCAGTGTTCCCAGGTAGTTCTTCCTCACATGCAAGTCCAGGGAGGCAGTTGACCCAAAGGCGCTGAGCACCAGGTTGTGATTATAGCATTCGTACCGCAGACTTCATGTCCCCAGTGTAGATGAATAGAGCAACTCCTCTAAATAGTTTCCGCATTCTTTAGTGGCTCCTCTTGTGTTTTATGACGAGGAAAATACCAACAACCAGTCAAATATACCTAACCTGGCCAAGCACATATCACTATAGTTAGTAGAATATGCCTATTTGTTAAGCGCCTGCACAATGCAGTAAATGCAAACTCCTCTGGGAATTCTAGGCACAGTCAAGTCCTGTACCATGACCTCTAGTGATGTTTCTATGGCTCAGTGCTTTCCCCGAGCAGCTTTGTCTCCTTCCATGGGTCTGCATGGGTGTAAGTAACTGGAACAGGCAGTTCTGGCCATCGGGAACAGAGCCCAGACCTTGCTCTCTTGTTTGGCTTTGCAGGAGTGACAAGAGTTGCAGCTGTTTTGATTTTTGCTACGTTAGGCAGGAAGGGGGTGGTGAATAACAGCTTTTGTAAATAGGAAAACCAGTAACAGGTCAGTGCACTTTATTTCAGCCTTGCAGATACAGGGCCAAATGTATCCCTGATATTAGCTCTGTTGGTTTCACTGGATTTTAAACATGTCCTGGCTTGGTTCTTTGGCCAGGAACAGAACAAGAAGACATTAAGGAAAGGTGAGTGCATCTGCCTGCTCCATCTGTCCCTGTTCATAGCCATGGTACAGGGTGGCTTTGGGCAAAGTGATTTCAGCAGGAAGAGAGGTGCTACACAGCTCAGCAGAGGAGAGAGTGCTGCCAAACTTCATAAATGACAGAGAGCCAGCAGTGATAAATTGTGGGAGCTGGAGAGCACCTAGGATCCCAAAAATATGTGAACATATGGGCTGAGAGGCAGTTGAAGAACTGTAGGAAGGTCAACAGTAGAGAAAGAATTATGGACTGGAGCAAAGTGGGTTTTAAAAGGATGCAAAATGACACTGTGGGCCTTGGCTGGAGTTGAGCAATGGCTGGTAGGTGCTTTAGAGATAGCAAGGGGACCACAATCTAAATCTGCTGGTACCAGCAGAACGGATGTCAGAGGCAAAAGCATCCCCTTTTCATCTGCTGCTGCAGGATGCTCCCCTCTGTGCACCAGCTGGGCTGGCCGGGTCTGCCCAAGCGGCGAGGGGAGATGGTGACATTCGGCCTGACCGCTGGGCTCTCCTGTTCCCAGGTTCGCCTCCAGCCCTGGTGTTGCAGCAAGCAGGAGAAGGAGGAGGCAGTGAGGAAGCTGCAAGCGGCGTCTGTGGTTCCCCCCATCGCCAGGTCAGTGAGCGCGTGGGATGGAGATACCAGCAGCGTCGCGGGGCCTGCCCGGGGCTGTCCAGAGCCACCCTCACGAGAGCCCCTGGAGGCGAGGTTAACCAGGGGACCCCTCCCCAGTACATGGCGCAACTCACCTCGCTCACAGCGTTGTATATATTAATAATTAGTATATTTATACAAACTTATGCATACGTGCTGGCCTTATTGGTGTCAATAGTGGTCCAACCTGATGTCAAAACTAACTGTGTAAAGAGCAAGGGGTCAGTGCTTATGGGTCTGGTCTCTCATGCTGGTTCGTTCTGTAATCTTTGGGTTGCTTCTTAGGCAACACGAAGTTTGTATTGTATTTATGTGAATATGGCCTTTGGTTTTTGTTGGGTGGACTTTGGCAACAGGTATCTGCACCAGCAAGAATTTTAGGGATAGTATATCAATTGTAAATCCATCTACCAAATTCAAATGCCATTTCTGTAAATGTTGGTCGTAACTTTTCTGTGGCCAGACCTTCGCTGAGAGATGAAAGCACAGATATACATCTCTCTCTCAGAGACTCAGGGAGTCTTAATATTTGCATAAGATTTTAAGATCATAGCAGCAAGGAGTTGGAGAACAGTTATATGGCTGGTACTCATTGGATGGAAAGATAGTCATTTGTACCTGCATGGGGAAATCTAGCTGTCAACCTTATACTAGCTATAATAATAAATAAGAAGCCATAGAAATATTTTTCCAGTTTAAAGGTATCCGCATGGCTTTTAAAGTGCAATCTGAGTGTACTTGCCCATCAGTTGAGCTGGACCTCCTTGCCACTACTCTGAAAAAATAAAAAAGCAGGAAAGTGTAATCTTATTCTCAGGAGAGCAGTGGTATTGCCGTTTTTAATAACATACTGTCATCTGTTTAAGTCATGACCAGGCAAAGCTAGGCTTCTATAACAGTGTAAGAGTGTGTTGAGTGCAGTGGCTCCAGGCAAAGCTTAACAACCCTTGTTGATTCAGAAAGGCTGTAAGTAAAGTGAGATCCACGTAGCTCAACAAGCAGGCAGCAGAGCTGGATATTTAAAATCCAAATTGAAGATTGTGAGACATGTTAAATCGGAGCTAGATTAGCTCCTTGTGTGACTCTACAAACCATAAATTTAATGGGTACAAATTGAAACACAGGAAGTTCCACCTCCATGTGAGGAAGAACTTCTTTCCTGTGAGGGTGACAGAGCCCTGGAACAGGCTGCCCAGAGAGGTTGTGGAGTCTCCTTCTCTGGAGATCTTCCAAACCCGTTTGGATGTGACCCTGTGCCACATACTCTAGGTGTCCCTGCTGGAGCAGGGAAGTTGGACTAGATGATCTCTAAAGGCCTTTTCTGACCTCAAGCAGTCTGTGATTCTGTGATTTTGAATATTGTTGGTTTCACGAGTTATGTTTGCTTCTTCATTGGGATGGCCTTGCTAAGGAAGTGGGGTTAAAACTTTGTTAAAGCTACGCCCTTTCTCTTCATGTCTTCTCATATGTTTTTTTCCTTCAATTTTCTGAAGGCCAAGATTAGGCAGCAGAACTGAGGAGAAGACCTTTGAACCTCTGGGTAAGTGCAGGGCATGTTTGTGCTAAAATGCATACAGACTTTCTAGCTAGTGACAGTCACTGTGAATGTCCAGTTGAAAACCTTTCTACCACCTTGTGCAATTAGTCAAGGCACTCGGATGATCATCCCAGACCTAGTCCCTGGAGAAGTGCTCTGGCATTTTGAGTAGAAATGAATCCAGTATGTGAAGTTGAGAAGGTTACCTGCGGGTCCCAAAATGCATTGTGGGAGAATAAACTCTTCCTCGAACTCTTTCAGCCTGTGTTCTTCGCTGTGCTTGTAGATCCTGTCTCTCTGCAATTGCCTCCTAATATCAGAAAGACTGGAGATAAACGAGGCATTTCATGCAAAGTAAGAAATGCTGCTGCTTGTTCCTCCTGCAGTTGAAGAAAGCCTTTATCCAGGGCAGTCTCTGATCCTGAACTAAACCCTTTTGACACCTGAAGCACACTCATGAACTCCCTGTTTTTACATCGGAAGATGTAAAATCCCTCATGGGATAGAAAGTCCTTATGATTTTTCCATTTACAGATAAAGAAGTTTAAATAAGGATCCCAACTCTGGAGCAGTCATGTGAACTGAGCTTTCCAACCTTTTTTAAAATACAGGTCTAAATTAAATGCTGAATAACAAACTGAGGCTTCCTTTCTATATTTCTGTTACCTCAGATCACATCTGCTGAGTTTCTTACTACAAATATCTCCCCTCTACTTTATCTGCAAATAGCAGCCTTGCAAATTCAGGCAGGGCTCTGGGATGCCTGGTGGTTTGGTTTTGTTTTTTTTTCCTTGCATCATCACTAGGAATAGGAGTCATACACAACAGGATAGGGTGTCAGTGACACCTGTGTCACCTATTGCTGTCAAGCTGAAAACTTTGACGACACCTCCATTTGCCGTCTCTGGGAGAGATGGGAATTTAACAAATAATTCTGCTGATACAGAAAAAAAAAAGAATAACATCCGCTGGTCTCTCAGCTCTGGCTCTACCAAATAATGAGCATACGCTACAGTAATGATTACTTTATTGCTGGTAAGCAGCTAAGATGCTGAATGCAACTAGGGAGAATAATTGCTGAGTAAGTAAGGTGGCATTTTTACTGGATACTTTCTGGACTAGCAGTGAGCTATGCAGTTGAGCTGTTTTCTTTCTCTTTCCCTCTCTCTCTCGCTGTCTCTCATCAACCTGACTATTCAGTAGGAAAAAAAAATCATGATTTAAAGAAGTTATTCCTTTTTTTACTACTTGCCTTTCACATGGTTTTATCATCTGTGAAACCATGCATGGAATGATTAGCTCTCTGAGTTCTGTTGGAAAGTAATTCAGAATGAACTGCACTGTACTGTTCTCATTAAGAAAATCAGCCGTTAGCAAGACTGCTCAGAAAGTGGGCTGATCTGCTACGATCTGTAATGAATCTGCTTCGGGAGAATGAATTCCAACCTCGAGAGCAAAATTCTGTTTTTGTTAATATTCTGGCAATCCTGAGCTCTTCTTCAAATGTCTTTGTAATGTCCAACAAAGGGGAGGATACACTGATTCCTACCTCTGCAAGGGCATGTAGCTATCAAATAAACAGGAGATTCCCTAGCAGTGGGGGAAAAAGGGATGCTTACTCAAATCAGAATAGAATGATTTTTTTTTTTTTGACAAGGGGCTTCCTTATCCCACCACTATTCTTTAGCAAAAACATATAGCAGCTCACGGGGAGCTGATGACCCAGATCTTTGTCGTCCGGTCGGCTTGGATATGATGGCCAAGGGAGCAATGCCCTTTCTGTGGCCAGTGCCACAAGGTAGGATCCCAGACATCTGGGCTGGGAGGTGCTAAATGTTGCTCACTGTTCTCATAGGCAATGTATGTTCCTGTCTCTCCAGAGCCCTGGACGCTGGAGCCAATCCATCCTGTTCCCTGCCACCGTGCCACTGAGGGTGCCAAGCCTGCCGGCCACTTGTCCGACTCTCTGTCGCCATTCCCAGGCGTCTCCCTCAGCTGTGCCACAGGGATGGACTATCTCGGGAGCCCTGGCCTCCTAGGGGACAATGACTGGAAGGAAAGGAACGGAAGGGTAAGGGCTAAGGATGGGGGAAAAGGACACTTGCTCTTCAGTGATTGTTCAGGGTTTAGCGCAAAATATGAGGGGAAAAAATATCGTCTTACGGGGGAATCTTTTACGGCTAATGAGTAGTTGTTTGTGTGTTTTCAATGTGCAGGAGCTGTTGGTTGGGAGGTGGCGCTAGGGTTAAGAAAGAAGTGCTGTTTTTGCAGAGGCGGATCTATAAGGATACGAATGGCAGAGCAAGTTGCGCATCAATGAGCGCTTGCCAAGTGTGTGCTCATGAGGCAGAAGCAAAGATTATGATGCAGAGCATAAGCAACACTGTTAAATAGCACAGGAAAACTTGCTTTTCCTTGCTCACCTTTCTTGCTGTTTCTCACAAACCTGTAGTGCTCTTTTGCTGTTCATTTGGACCAATGTTTCTCAAACTTTTGTTCACTTGACTCCTGGGCTCATGCATCTTCTGTGACAGCAGCTGTGTCCTTCAGCAGCAGAGAAGTGAGAAGCTGCTGCAAATACTGGCTGCATGCATTTTCCGTAGCTAGGAACTAGCAGGTTACCTTTCATTGCTGGCTGTGTGTACTTGAAGATGGTTTTTACTCTCCTGTTTGCTCCGTGGGCAGTTCCCTGGTGCTGTGCGCTCTTGATACCTCTTGGAGTGTTCCTATGGGCCTCTTGGTCCCAGCAGGATGTAGCTTGATGTAGCTTCAGAAAGAGTGACTTGGAGCAGTGGAAGGGTATGAGAATTATGTGGTTTACACCACTGGGTATAGCTATATGCTGAGGGGAGGAAGAGGAGAAACTATGTCTATTAAGATGTATGTGGAACTGCATTAAAGACACGACTCTCCACCACTTTATTCCCACTTAGTGTCATGCATAGTCATTTTTCACTCCCTACTGTGTTTCCTTTGTGACTAGATCCATGTTACCATATCAAAGTCAGCTCAGGAGAAGATGCGCCAGAAGCAAATGAGAGAGATGGAGCTTTTGTGTGTAGAGAGGGAGAAAGAGAGAGAAAAGGAGAAGTCCTTGCAGTTCCACGTGCAGAGCACTGACCCTGTGGGTGCTGATGAAGAAGGTAAGTGGTTGCGATAGCTGCGGGTCTTTTTGTTCACTTGTTTGTCCCTTGCATGGTGTGCCGGTGACTACGAAACTAAACTCAAAGGCCGTTGTACTTGCACTGCACAGATCTGAATAGAAGCTGTAATGTGGTTTATTTCTACTTTCCAAATAAAAACAAGGAGGCATTAAAGTGCCTTGACCCAGTAGCCCACAGTGAGTCGTTGGCAGAATATAGATTGCCTTCTGCTCTCTTTTCTGAGCAAGTCTTTTGGATGGGTAATTCTGCCCTGCCAGGTACATCTGAGCTTCAGACTCTATATTTGAGCCCAGCCCAATGATGAAAGGATGAGTCCGAAGCAATGCTTTTTAAACAAGCTGCAGCCTGAAAGAATTGAAGTTTAAATATTTCTGATTGAAACACAAGAGATGATACTGCTCACGTGGTGGAACAACTTACGCTGCCCCGCAGGGGAGCCCGGTGGGAGCCCTTGCAGAGCGCGCGCGTTCTACCGCACGGGCGCATGGCTTGCTCTTGCTGGCTTGATTGCGACCGATGGCGCTGGCTGTGCTGCAGCACACACTACCGAGAGCGTGGCTGCACAGAAGTTACCAGTCAGCACGCAGCCCAAGGGCACGGGACAAGATTGTCTGTTCTTTTCCTTGCTACTGCTCCATGAAGTGCTGGTGAGGAGCTGGGAGCCTCAGCAAGGCAGCTGTCCTCAGCAAAGGAAGTGTGGTGCTGGATTTTCCTCACCCCTCAGGGAAAGCACCACTGCCCTCTGCAACCGCTGCCCCTGGTCAGCGTGCAGCTGCTGGGGCCGGTGCTGTGCAGGATGTTGCTCCAGCTCCAGCAAGGTACCCCTAGCCATTTCCAAGCCCTTATCCATCCTGCCCAGTGCTCCAGATTCATAGGTCTTTTTTGGTCTCTGCAGGCTTTGGGATGCAAGTCAACGGGGTGGTGCCTGTTTCGGCTAGCATGAGCAGCACGGGCAGGACCGGCGTTGGGATGGCGCTGAGGAAGCGGGTCCCCCGGCCATCGCTGCCCAGCATCCCGGCCGCGAGCCAGGACGGCGGCGTCGCACGCCATGCCTCAGGTGAGCCTCGCTGGCGGGCCAGCTCAGCCAGGTAGAGCCTGGAGCTCCAGCCTTTGCCCACGTGGAAGCCGAAGCTGCAATGCTGGTGCTGGGCCTGGCCGGTGGCATGAAAGGGGAGGCAGCTGCAGGTGCATCCTCAACTTCCCAGCCCCTTTGCTGCTGTTTAGCTTACATTTGTGTTATGATCTCGAGTATCATGATCTAAGAAATATGGAGCTAGGAAGGAAGCTTTGAATGATGCCTTCTAGGGACACTACTCTGCCCAGGACTGTTTTTCAAAAACGACCAGGTCTGACCTGATGTGTTTCTCCACTCCTTTTAGCTGTTCATATTTATGTTTATGCATATAGTTATATATTACCAGTGACATCAGCCTGGTCACAATTATTTTCCTATTTTGGAAATGACCCTGTGGATTTTACATATATTCTCCATGTTGTGTGGAACACAGAAAAACTCTAGATAGCATAAAGTTCCTGTAGAATCCATACCAGTTCATCTAGATTCTGGGCAATATTTAGACTCGATACTGCTAGACAACTCAGCTGTTTTCATTTATAGTTTAAAAAATGAGCTTTTGAGTGCAAGACATGATTTTTTTTGACCTATAGTACATCTGATGAAAAATAGGTTTCATAACAAGCCCATTTGTCTTCTGAATTTTCTTCTACCTTGTATATTTGTCATCAAGTGAGTGCATTTGCCAGCAATTTGCATCTACATTTACATATTTTTATCCTCAATTCACATTTGGAAGGCTTTTTTGTCACAACTATCTGGACCAGAAATTGCGTTTTTCCACAAGAGAAAGCTTAGGTGCCACACAGTTTGTAAACAAATACATTTGATGACAAATAAATTTCCCTTCAGCATCTTCGAAATAGAGCTGGCGGGTAACTCTGAAATAGTAAATATTCATAGCGCTTGGAAAACAGTGCAATCCGTAAACTACTGCTTTCCCAGTAGTATGTCAGAATGAATGCGCGCTCAGTTGTCCACTATGTAGAATTCTTGAAATGAAAAGGAAGCGCCATGCGGCCAGCTCGAGGCGCGTGGCTGGATGGTGATCCTCCCTCTTCCCACAGCGAACTCACTGCCAGCCATCATCCTGGGCTGCCTGGAGTGGGGAGAGGAGCTTGACTGCGGGGACGTGGTGGTGGCGAGACCCTTCTGCCAGCCGGAGCAGGGGCTGGGCGATGCTCTGAGCTGGCTCGGCAGCAGCGACTGGTAAGGAAAGGCTCCGGCTGGCTCCCTTGCCTGCCCTTGCCACGAGCGGTGGGAGAAGGGGCCCTTGCTGCTGCAGCTGCAGGGACCTCCTGCGCCAGCAAGTCGCAGCGGGGTCTCTATTGCTGCAGGCTGAGGAGGGCAGAGTGCTGCTCTGCTTGTCCGTCCACCTGGTGGGCTCCCGGCAGAAGAAAATTCCAAACGAAAAAGTCTCCTGGGGCTCTTGCTCTCTTAGAATGAAACTTTTTCCTCCTCGCTGTTCAAGATGGGCCAAACAAAGGTGCTTTTGTTGATAGCCACAGGGTGTGGAGAAATGGGGCACTGACCAAATGGCCGTGAGTTTCAGGTGATGCTGGCCTTTTTCCTGACTCCTGGGTCAGCATGTGCTCACTGGGGCTCTGGTCACACTGGAGGAACCAGAAGAGCTGTCTGTGATGCAGCGCCTTGCACAACCACTTGACTTGGCCCCTCTTGCCCTCACCATGTCCTGGCAGCACGGTGCCTGCTGCAGGGGTGGGGTTGCACCCCCATGACCCAAGCCTGGCCCTGCAGCCCTCTGGGTCTCCTGGCAAGGATGCCACTGTGGGGCAACACTGGGTCATTACTGCACCTTCATCTAGCTCTGGTTCTTCACAAAAAAAAAATTGCTAAAATTGTGGGACCTCCCAGAACATACTGTTTTTGCTGTTGTTGTTATTTTAGTTTTTTTCTTTTTGGACTGGCTTGCAGTATGCAAGCACCCAGAGTGACATGGGTCAGAGGATGCCATCCAGGCAAGGTGCAAGAAATGGGGAAATATGATGCAGACTCCAAGCTGCTGGGAAGCAGTAGCACAGGGACTTGCTGTGCCAAGGCTTTCAGGAAGGCTGTCTTGTTTAACGGCCACAGATGAACCCGTCCACTCTGAAACCATCTAATTGCCTTCTGGATTTATGTATGCTTTTGACCGCCACAGCATTTGGTGGCAACGAGTTCCACAATTTAATTAAGTGCTATGTGAGAAGTGCCTCCCTTTATTTGCTTGAACCCCCACCTCGGTAATTTTGGAGGGTGCAGCCTAGTTCTTGGGTGGTGAGAAAAATCAATCTTTTTGGTAATTGCCTTTCAGGCAGCTGAAAGGAAAAGGGCTCTCCAACATCAGACGCCTGGCTATGTGCCACTCAGAAATCCTTCTGTGCAGACTCCATGACGTTTCCTTGGCAGTGACCAAAGAGGTAGGAGTGCATTTAGCTGTGTTCCATGTACCTCGTACACAGGGCGTAGATACATGTTTGTGCATTTACACATGTGCTCCACGTCCGCCGCTGTTGCTATTTTTAGACCTCATTTCTCTAGTAGCTAAGTCACCTATCTATATGATCTGTCTATATAAGTAACTATGTTTGCAAGTGCATCTGCCTCCTCTTTGAGCTACATGTCATTATAATGCTATATACAAATGTGGAAACCGAGGCACCAGGTGAGTGATTTGCAACAGTCCACGTCTCTGCCCGAGCTGCAATTAACCCTTGGAGCTTTTGCCTTCCAGCTCTCTTGCACTTCCTTTTCCTCAGTGTCCCAGAAGACTGACTGTGAGCGTCTATTTTCTAGGGTTTCCCAAATTCTCTTCTTTCTCTCTGCACTTTCTGTAGACTTGCCCTTTTCCTAGATGTGCTGTCTGCTTGCTCTGGTGGGATTTTGCAGTACAGCTGCCGTGTGCTTGTAGCCTACCAACTCTGAATAGCAGGGCAGTTGCACTCGCCTTTGCTTTCTCATTGCTTAGTCAGCAGAGAGGTCTCAGCCTAACATCCTCGATTAACATATGGCTGTATTTCCAAATGGGCACTTTTTTTGCGGTCTGAACCTGCTGCCTTGTACTCTTAGCATGTGTGATTACCAAATACATTAAATCATCCTTTGCTCACAGAAAATAGTGACAGTAAATCTGTCCCTTCTATCCAACAGCCGAAGATGTCAGATACTTGAATGCCTCTGGTGTTGCTGGCCTCTTTAGACCTCTCTATTTAGATATTCAGGACTCAGATTTTCTTGTTTAGAGATAAGAGATAAGAGAGGAAGACGTTCCTCTCCTTCCTAATCAGATTAGCTAATCTGATTCTTACATTATTTTTATATTTCTGAAGAAATTTTCTACTCTGTTCTAAGCTGCCTTGTGCAGAGGCATGGCTCATCTTTCGTTTCATTCTAGTCTGAACTGTTGCTTTCATGAGCATTTCTAGCCCTTATATTGTTCTCTCTTTATTAACAAGCACAGCTAAGGCAGAAGGAAGCCTAAGACTGAAGGAAACCTAAGAAGGAAGTTTAAGACTAAGATCCTCTTTGGATCTTTCAAATGAAATGATCTTTCAAATGAAATGCTTGACTCTGAGATACTCACTTCTTTTTTCGCTCTTCAAGTAGTCCTCAAGTAGTCCTTCAGAGGCAGGGATAACTCTGAATTCTGTAAAATCACACTGATAGCAGCAGGAATTGTGTGCAGTCCTCCAGGATCAGGCTCTCAGGCCTGCCAACTTATTAAAATTGAGTTGTAGGCGGATCTGAGACCAGCAAAAAAGTTGGTACTGGAGTTTCTGTGCTTGTGGTCTGCTGCTCACACTGTGGTCTTTTGTTCCACCTGGATCCGGTAGAATGTTCTGTTGCTTCCTGGTAACTTCTGTCTAGGTGAACAAGATTGATTGTCTTTACAAGATAATCGTTGTGTTTTCTTCCTTCATAATCTCTGCAGGTAAACAACCTCCGCTCAAAGGTGTCTCGATTTGCAATTGGCACTCTTGGAGAACTCTTCAGGACCATGAAGAAGCACATGGACCAGGAGGTGGAGGAGGTTGCTCGGACCTTACTCCAGAAGGCGGGAGACTCCAGCGAATTCATTCAGAAAGCAGCAAATCAGTCCCTCAGGATCATGGTGGGGAGCGTGACTCCTGCACGGGCAATGGCTGCTCTCATGTCCGGTGGGGTCAAGTACGTGGTTCTTTTGGACATGTCCTTCACCTTATATTGTGTGAGAAGGGGGAAAGGAAGGAGGGCAGAGAGGCAAGCAAAAGGAATGGCTGGAGGGAAGAGTCGTTTCTCCTAGATACACTGTAACTTTGTTGATGGAAATCTCTGATGAATCCTGTTCACTTCCTGAAACTGTCTACTTCTACCCTGCTACACCCTGCTTGTTCTCACAGTCTGTCAATGCTGTGGTGCTGTGGTGAGCAATGGAGAAATGCAAGTGCCTGCAGAGCATGGTGGTTCAGTCCCGTGGCTTTGCGGGAATGGGGACAACTCCAGCAGAGAGCTCCTATATGTGATGCTTTGCAACAGCAACCACAGAGTCCCTGGGAAAGCTCCATGCATCCTCATTATGGCATTAGCTGGAGAAAGGAGGAGGCTAATTGCTGGGACATGGAGTGCTGGAAGGGGCGGCTGGGAGTGGTGGGTGCAGGGAGGAGTCTGCCTGACACCGTGTCATTAGGGCTTTGCTTTCCATTCAGACTGACAGCAAATGTTGGCTTTGAGAGGGTGAGTCACTTTACGAGTGCCTTCACAGGCACACTCCCATGGGCTTGCCTGAAGTAGATGCTGCCAGGAAATATTAGTGCTGTGTCTGATAGGTTCAAATAGGTGCTCTCCTTTTGTAGAAAGGAGGATCTAGCCAAAATGACTGCTACCCTTTTCTCAGCTTTTGAAAAGGGTAAATCATTCAAACATGTGCCTGCTACCAAGCCACAAAGAGCAAACTCTCTGCGTTGTTAGATGTTCTATAGCCTCATCCTCCCTAATATTTTTTGCCGCTCTCTAGCTTCTGCAGATTTGGGGATAAATTGGTGGAGGAAGCCCCAGTCCTACCCCTGCTCACACTTCCTGTGTATGGTGGAAGCTGATGAAAGACAGTTCATGCTGACTCACATGTCCCTCTTTCCTGGAGTCAGTAATTTCTGGAAAAACACAATGTATTGAGTAGTCCCTCTGCCACCTTGCAGGTGGCCAATCTGTAAGATGGCAGCCCTGTGTTTGCCAGGGAGTGGTGGTGTCTGCTGCTGGCTCGAGCTGCAGTGAGGAGACAGGGCATCTGCACCGGGCCGGGCCGTTGTCTCTGTGCATGGGCTCCTTTCTGGCTGATAGAGTGTTTGCTGTCTCATTACAGCCACCGAAATGTCCTTGTCCGGAGGTGCGCCGCCGAGCACTTGCTGACCGTGATGGAGCAGATGGGAGCCGAGAAGCTGCTGTCGGGCTCCCGCGAGAACACCGAGCTGCTGGTGCAGGCGCTGGTGAAGCTCGCCCAGGACTGCAACCAGGACACGAGGTAACCACCCCTGGGCTGCCTCCTGAGAATGGAAACCATTCAATGGCTGGCCACAAATGTAAAGTAACATGGGACTACCAGGTAAAGTAAGTGTTCAGGGAGATGCTTCCCAGTGTGGATAATGCTGTCTGGGGAAAAGTCTGATATTTTGTGAGGCTGTTGGGCAAGAAGGACCATTGACAAATTCCTGTGACAGGAACAAGTTTTTATTCTGATCAGTCAGATTAAGAGTTTCTTTTGGTCCTACCTGTGGAATACAAAGCTGGCACTTGTCACTCACTGTTCATCATCAAAGGATCCCAAGCATTTTCTGGTATAGTTAAATCTATTCTAGAAAATTTCCCATTATCCTCAACCAGTGCTTTCAGTTTCCTAAGCTCTTTCCACAGTTTGTTGCCTATGATATTTGCATTTTCTTTTCCCAGCCACTGTATAATGTTGCTGTCTGTGGCCGAATGGCTTCTAAATTTCCTCTCATAAAACAGCTGCTGTTTGGTAGCTTGTTTAAAAAAAAAAAAAATCCAGTGCAGCCATCAGAGCACTTCGGTGTTCAGCAAAAGCAAAGCCTAACTGAGGGAATAACTTACTGTGATGATTACTCTAAGTCCTAATTAATAGATTGCAGGAACGCATGAGCAGCTAACTGTCCATTCTACACTTGTAGTAGAGTAGCAGACATAAGCTGATTTGCCTTAGTTTCTCCCCAGTGAAAGGAAGGTGAATTATTGTGCACTGTCAGTGCACATGAGCGCTGACAGCAAATCAGGAGATGCACTTCACGCATCCCACAAACATGCACACAATTTTAGAGAGTGAAACTGCATTTTCCTGTTGTCCTGTGTCCTCCAGTGCTGGCTGCATTCAGCTGGCAGCGCTGTGCAGTGGTAACAACTGGAGGTAAATATCTCTCTTTGCTGAATGCATATAAAGCTATTACAGAAGTAGTGCCCATGGCAGGTATAAAATGTCAGCTTATTCTTTTAACCCTTTTCTTCCTTGGCTCATGGATGAGCAAAGAAGACAGTAAGACTAGGAAGGGGAAATGGTCATTCATTTCTCTTCCCTGTGTTAGGTTTTATGGACGGAAGATGCTGAACATATTGATGAATCATCCAAAATTTGATTGGTATTTGAAACAGTCTCTCCCATCACATGACTTGAGAGATGTTATGGCAACAATTAAGCAGAAAGTAAGTGCTTGGCAGGAGAAATGTCTCCTTTATACAAGTACTGAGATTGCTAGTACAATAATGAAATTAAGGATATTCAATCTTTCTCTTCCTGAATCTCATTCTTTTTCCACTGAATTGTTTTCCTCATGAGAACAAACTGTTGATCCTTAGCCATTTTATGAGCAGGCAGTCGAGACGGGCACAACTGTGGCTAAGAATAAAGGGGGTGTATTTTAAATATCAGCCTCAAACGTGAAGGAAAGTAGAAGAAGATGGTTCCACCTTCATGCATAAAAAACAATCCCTCACTCCCAGCAAGGAAGTGGGAATAGTGCATGTGAAGGTATTAGACTTCTCTGTAACAGATGAAGGAAGAAGTAGTGCCTAGAAAATTTCCAGAAATACGAAAGATATAAATCATTATTATTAGTGTGTATATCGTCTATTTTCTGGGAATACTGTTGTGCTGTCATGCCCTATGGAGCTGGAAGGAGCTCTGAGTGCAGCAGCCTGATTTGTGTTTTTCATTCCTTTCTGTTTATAGTCTAGAGAGAATTGTGCCTTTGTGCAGAAATAGAGGGAGAGAGTATGAAAGCCAGATCAATTCTGAACATAACCAATCCAACTTTGAGAGAATCCAAAAATCTCTCATTATTCCCTTCATGAAAGCTTGCTCCCTATCAGGTCCTGGTGTTCCCATTTGTGCTCAAGACTAGTGCATTTAGGCTTTCATACTATTGCCTATCACTGTAGCGACCTCAGTCTCCATTAGACGGCTAAAAATGAAATCCTCGGTGGACATCACAGAGCCTCTAGCCCCAAATCCCACTCTAAGCTGTGAAAGGTTTTCCTAAGTCTTTCCCAGTAGCAAAGATTAATCTCAGTTATAACCATGTTTTAAATGGGTTATTTCCTATTTCATCTGTATTCATGCTCTTTTATGTATGTATTTAGGGGACAGAAAATCGCATATCCGAACCTCCATCTACCAAAGGCCGAAAGGAGTCTAAGAAGAGCAGTTTGATGACATCCCAGGACACTTTGCCTTCTGACAAAGGGTACTTATTGCTTCACTAGATTTAAGGAAGTGTGTAACATGGTTTTCAGGTCTCCTACTCAGTAATATCTTTCTGATGCGACTGAGCTGTACCAGAGATCCACCATAAAACATAGTACCATAGTACTATGGTACCAACATAAAACATTGCACCATAAAACATAGTAAGATGAAAAATAAATATGTAATTCTGCTGTAGGCCACGCACCAGTTCTCTGGGGGTTTTCCACAAAGAATCAAGAGACAGAAGGAGACAAGCAACAGTTGCAGCTTGGAAGAAAAAACAAAGCAACTCAAGGGCTAGGCTAGTGTAATGGAGGCTGTTGAAGGAAGGGTCATGCTTCTCTGCTGTTTGACTTGCGGTGATCATTGCAATCAGGGCCTTTTTTCTGAGGGGGGTCTTTGGTAGATGAGTGGTTTTGAGAAGCTGGTCTAGAACTAAGAAGCCTTTCTCAAAAATGCCACATTTTCATTCATGTTTTGGCCTTGATGAATCGTTGCTTTCTGACCCTCAAAAGGCATCAGCCAGAGGATTCCTGAGTGGTTCTGGCTGACTAATTCTGAATGTGGATTTTTTTTTGTGTAGCTATTCATGTTGTTCAGACCCATTACTGTGTGGTTGATGGATAGCATGTTTTTATGTCATGCTGCAGATCAGCATTCAAGATAGGAACTTGATCGTTGCTGTCTTCCCCAGGCCAGAGAAATTGCTGCTCAAACCTGTTTTTCTCTGATAACAGGGTGGTTTTATTTAGTGCTGTATTCATTGGTGGCAGGAAGGTGACCACATGCCCCAAGTGTGGTTAGGATTTTCCCATGCATGTGTCAGAGAAGAATGATCCAGGGGGATAGTTTCCACTGAGTCCACAAATTATTGGATCAGTTCCTAGGAAAGCAATAATGTGAGAGCATTAGTGGGATGCCTGACTTGTTTGCATCTCCATTACTCATCCTCTGAATCCCTTCCCCTTAATCTCTTTGGATTGGGTGGGATTCATGTATTCTGGTGCATCTGAGCTGTTTATCCACATTTCCATTGCCCGTGACAGAGGCACTGCTCCAAGGCACTCTATTTCCTTATAAAATAGGCACCTCCCTTAAGATCCCTTGAGACATTTAAACTTCGAAGCAGTTTCTATTTGCTTCACATAGAGATGCTAGGTGAGCACCTGGAAGACATCTGAAGATGAGTGAGATAAATCCCATCCTCAGTGTCAGTTTTCCCAAGTGAGCAGTAACGATAATGCTACTTGGAGGTTGCCTCCTGTAATGATTGCTGTGAGATCAAAGTCACTTTTCAGATGAGGATCTAGCTGAAATCACATCATTAGGAAGTCTCCTTGAGATGCTTTTCTCACAGTTAGCTGAAGATGTTATCACCAGGAGGTCTTACCTTGTTTTTATCTTCCAATTCAAGGTCCAGCTCTGACATCCTTGTCTTACCCCGTCAGACAGTCCGACGTACGTCGCTTCGCACAGTGGAAGAGATTGAGCAGCTCAAGGAGCTTAACCAGCTCTTGACAGCCAAGGAGTTTCAGACAAGAATGGAGGGTGTTGCACTCCTCTCAGATTACTGCAAAAACAACCCCCAGCTCATCTTGGCAAACATTGTTCAGGTATCTAGGGCACCTCCATCCTCCTTTTCGCTTTGTTTTCTTCCCAAACCATCCCAGCCAGCTTAACTGCATCTGTCTTTACACTGCATGCCAGTCATTTGGGAGTGGCTGTCCTTTCTTAGCAAAAATATTTTAATTCAACTCCAGGCTTTAATGCAAGTAATTCTAGTCTGGATGTATTTTTCTGGCAGGCGTCTATTAGTACTGAGCATGGTATGATGTTTTAGTTTTCTGTTGCTGTAGGCCCCTGCTCTCCCCTACACTTAATTAAGTGAAAACAAGGGAAATGCATTCACCCAATGCTAACAGTTGCTTTCTAGAAGAGTAGGGTGGGTTGGGATGGAGGAGCATCAAGCTGAGTTAATAACTCCTAACACAGGATGCTCGTGAAAACTTTATCTTGTATTGTGAAGTTGCAATTCAGGCTATTCCTTATCCCTTTCCTACTTGGGAAAGACTACTGTCACTCTTATTGGACTCAGTTCTGCCCTTTGGAAGAAGGCGAACTGCTAGGGGAAGGATTTTCTCCTCTTCCACCTCCTCCTCCAAACAGCTACCTTTTTTTTTTTTTTTTTTCCTCCCCCTTTTCCATAAAATGTTGCCCAAGAACATGGCTGTTGTAAGACTGAAGCTGCTCAAATGAGAACTGGCACAGCATGTTAAGCTTGTCTAACTGTTATCTAGAAAGATAAGAATTCATCAGAGTCGTGCACTTCACCAACCCTAGGTTCTGGGGCAGACAGATAAAATGAAACTTGGATTTCATCCAGTCTCAGCAAAATCAAAACTACCCTAAGATCTTGAGACAACCTTGTGAAAAAAATGGGACTCTTGAATAACTGTATTCATACCTTTATGCCAAAAGATTTTTTGCATTATTAAGATGGAGTCATTTTTATAGGTAAATGAACCCGCATATGAACTGTGCCCAGGATAACCCCCTAATAAAATAAGAAAAGCTTAAAAACTATGTGATGCTGGGCAACTGCTATTGTGAGTAGCCCATGGAAAAACAGTAAGATCGCACTAATAAGGACTGACCTGTCGGAAAGGATTATGCTCATCTTTTACATTGCAGGAATCTTCTGTTTCCACATCTCTTCTCAAACAAAGCTATTGTAATCTGGCTCTCATATAATTTGTTTTCTTAACAGATTTTTGATGTTTTTGTCCTGAGACTTCAGGATTCCAACAAGAAAGTGAACCAGCAAGCGCTTGAGTCCCTTGCTGCCATGATGCCCCTCCTTGGGCAGGGCTTGCACCCAGTGCTGGTCCCTGTGGTAGCAGCAGTCACTGACAACCTGAACTCCAAAAACGCAGGGATTTATGCAGCGGCTGGGAAGGTGCTGGATGCCTCCATTGCGCACCTGGGTAAGGCTGGCGTCTGCCTGGGTACCCTGTGGCATTGACTTTCCCTAATTGCAGTTCCTCTATGGGAATCTAATTAACGCTTGGTCTGTTTAAGTCTTTTTTTTTTTTTTTTCTCTAAGAAATCCAGCTCCTTGAAGATGTTTTTTAAGCCCTTTCTGAAGTCTTTCTGTCCCCATCTGTTGTATCGTGTTGTAATGTGTGGCTAAATGGATACTGCTTATCGCCAGGGTCATATGTCTGATCATTAATTCACTAGAGGGGATATGATAAGGATTATACTAAGCTCCTGCCAGAAGAGCGTGAAGGAAGTGGCTAACATCTGTCATAGCTGTTTTCCCCTCTTCCTCATAGGAAACCGCGTATATTGCCTTGCTCTTTTTTTTAAAATCATTTTAAGTCTTTTTTTTTTTTTTTTTTTTTTTTAATTGAATGGGATTTGTAACATGCACATTTCCTTAAGTTTATATTCACTAAAAGAAGGTGAAAGGATCATGCTTTCTCCATGAAGCAACAGTAGAGGTTCTTTGCTCTTGCTGGGCCATGTTCGCCGGTCTGGGAATGACAGCAGCCCCCAAAGCAGAAGAGTTCGACCCTTGCTGACCCTGGTATGAAAACTTCTGATCTCAGTTACTCATTCTGGAGCCTAGGTAGTCCAGCTACCCAGGCACTACAGAGCCTGGGTAACAATGTCTTTTTGAGGACTGATTTGGAAATTGTATCTTTGAATATAACATGATGCTGTGCTGTGAGAGATCACAACAAAGATCAGATGAAGGATGAAACACTCACTGTATGATCAGCCTTGAGCTCTCTATGTGTGTTGGCTTCCCTGCTGGATAAGGGTAAGGAGCCAGCCTAATCAAATCCACTCAAATGTGGAGTCGCAAGTGCACCCAGTGATGTTAAAAATGTAACTGCAGAAGGGAGGAGGTGAGGCCCAGGTGCTGTGTCCTGGACCACCTGGCCTGCTACAGGATGTGTAGCAGATCCTTTGCAGTCTGGAAGAGTGGTCTGGATCTCTTGGTGATCCTCAGCCTTTTTCCTCTGGGAAGCATCTGTCTTATGGCAGGTACCACCAGTCCATCTCTCGCACCGTCTGCAAGCTATGTGCTTGCATGCCGTGGATTAGCTAATACAGTGGGGAGTTCCTCAATGGATGATACTACAAAGGCATAAAATGATGTTTTTAAAGTTAATCAAATCACCTTTTAACATTTCCTCTTTGGTCATTGTGTTTGGAACCATTCTCTGTGATCTGCTCTTGAAAGCGATTGTACACATGCTAGTGGTATGTATTTCTTTATAAGCACATGAATATACTGTCCTGACATGAAGTTGCCATGTTCTCACCTACCACAAGTCTGGGTTTGCCTAATTTGGGAGCATCTATATATGAGGGTGGCATTCAAGAAAAAATAAAGGCTAGGAATAAATTACAGTGGGATTACACTAACAGATCTTTTTTTCTGTCAGCTCAGTCGTGTGGTTGATAATGATTCATTCACAGAAGTGCACGCAAGGACAGAAGTCTGGGTGTCTCAAGGTTGGGAAGGGCTTGACAGGTCTCATTCCAGAAGGACAGGCAGTTCAAAACCAGCACCAAACCTATAGTGAGCTTTGCTCTCTGTGACTCACAGGTTAATCTTACACATTTGATTTTTGGGGAGCTGGCATTCGCTGGAGTTAATGGAGAGGTGTTGATATTGCCTGGTTTTCCTTTTTGCAAATATATCCCTTAAGGAGGGAGACCGAGCCTGCTCTCAATTGCCTGCTAGACGTCTTTACATCTTCCTGCTGACTGCAGTGGCTGTTAGTGAACAACCTGTTAAGCGTTTAAAGTTAGGTGGGGAATGCAGGCCCAAATTTCCCTTGTGTTCTTCTGGTATGGATCAAGATGGATCAAACTCACAATACTTGTGCTACCACTGTCATTGCTGTAGCCATGAGCAGGTTTTCAGGCTCCAGGGCATTCCGCTAGGTATTCACTGCAGCTCAGAAGTATCCTGTTGAAATGTGAGATGGGACCCAACATGGGGACATTTGTGTGTGCGAGGAATTCAGTTTTGCACAGGGGGTGCTATCAATGAAAGTGAATTTTTTTTTTTCCCTAATTAGAATAAAGGTACTGTAGAGGAGCAGGTTCCACACGAAGTTCTGGAGTTCTTGGTTGGTGCCAGGTTTGCAGGTCACCCATGTTCTTTATACTCAAAAGACCAAAGGTCCCAAATCCCAATTGCACATGATGGGTGAGTCGGGTGGCCAGTGGCTGTGATGGTGCCGTCCTTATGCACCATGTTCTAGGCTAGCTTGCATCTGCACCTCTATTTCCTCCAGGTGCCAGGAGCCTTTGGCTCTGTGCTGCTCATCTGCTTTGGCACAGAAGGAGCTGAGCAATAAATCCTGGTGTATAGCTTTGATAGAGTTCAGGGACAAAGGGATTTTTGGAGGTCGTTTAGGCCTAATTTGACTTCCCAAGTGAGTTGCTTTGATGTTGCTGTGAGGGGAAGCTGGCTCATTAGAGCTCCTGCAGAACAGCTTCCTAGAAGGCTCTGTATTATGAGTGTTAACTGTCTTGTCTGCTTTCCACCTTCCTGCTTTGTTTTTTTTTGTTGTTTTTGTTTTTTTTTTTAATGGAAATTTGTGATTTGCCAAGTTCATTTCTTTAGAACAAACATGTATAAATCTAGCTGTAAATGATGGCTTGTTCCAAATGTTGTTCTGCATGGGGCGAGATTGCTATAGCCAATAACTACATAGCCAAGGCCTGCTGTAAATTCCCTTGACACACAGATTTATGTCATCTGTGAAAACGCAGCACTGGGTGAGTATGTCTGAAATATTTAGTGTTGAAGAGGCAGATCTTAAAGTGGAGTTATTAGCTCTCTCCACACCAGTTTCTTTGCAGACCCAATGAATTTGCTGACCTTTTGGCTTTCTCTGTCCCAAGTGTGGTTTTGTTCCTGCCTGTGAAGTGTGAGACCTGTGTGGGACCTCTCCCACATTTGGCATTGACCCATTTTCTGTGACTCCTTGTTGGGGAAGAGCAGCCACATCCTGCTAACAGGATGTGGCAACCACCTTCCTTAGGGGGTTTGTGTCAGTCTCGGATGCTGTCATCTGGAGCTTCTGCCACCTCTCCTTCCCCATTGCTGAACTGAGGAATCACCATAAATCTTCCAAGTTGGCAGATGTCAGAACAGGAGCAAGGCACATCCACCTTCTTCACATAGGCTTCACTTGGAGACAGGTTCGAGCTAGTAAGTTTGATTTTTTTTTTCCATATCTCTCATTTTTGTAGACATTTGCAAAAATTACAAGAATCACAGATATTTTGAAAATCAAGATCTAGGGCTTTAATGTGGGGTGAAAGGCTGTACTGGCAAAATGCATGCCCCCCAGTCTTTCCCCATGCTTTGAAATTGCCTGTTTAAAATCATGTGGCAAGATGGTGCAGTGCTCCAAGCTTGGAGAAACTGCGTGAGCGTCGTGTCTCGCCCCATTGCTGCTCTGTGCATCTCACAGTTAAGAGCAGAGGTTGCTCTGAGACAATAAGTATTGACAGACCTCAAATTCTCAATTTTAGGTGAGATTTCCTTTCCCTGACCCCTTTAATGATCCGTGCAGCACTGCAGGCTGATTATAAAATTGTTTGATCATCCTATGTAAAATTATCATTCCTGAGACCCAAATTCCATCCACAGACAAGCAGAACTGCTTCTAAACAGCATCTGAATTGTTTATTTAGCCTAACCCTAACCCTGGGCTGGAGGTCCCCAGATTCTTGCTGGAAGCCACACAGGGCACTGGTACCTATGCAATTCACGGCAATTTGATATCTGTGAATGGGGGAATGTGCTTCACATTGGATGGAGCTACAAATCGAGTCTCATTGCAATGGGACCAGGACATGGCACCTGCTCTCCTCTGACATCCGTCTTGGACCTTAAACTGTCACTGAACTGGTGGAAATGGGATGAGAATGCAGAGGAGCTGACCTGCTTGTTCTGTAGCCAGTAGGTCCATCCAATATGCTGTGCAGAGAAGTAAAGCTCTGCTGCCTGTTCTCTGGCAGGAGTTTAAAGCTACTCTGTCTATCCCTTGATATCTCTAGGCAGCAGAAGTAATAGTTGGGTAAATTCATTAGATTTGTTAGCTTCCTTTAAAAAAAATGTTAAAAAGTCCCAGGCAAATTTATGTAGATACAGTTATTAATAATTAATCAACGTTTTATGCTGCTACAGCAGTTCCAGATTTTGGAGCAATTTTCTCCAAGTAGCATCTGTAAGATAACTTCCAGGGGGAAACAGCAAATGTGTCATAGCATCTGTCAGTATCGCAAGAGTGAGAGGCAAAAAGGGAAGTATCTATCTGAAAAGGTGAAGGAGAAGACTGTAATTACCAAAGCAGAAACTTAATTAGGATAGCGGGATCAATTCTTTACTGCATGCTGGTGAAATAACCGTTAGGGACTTCCTTTGTATATCTCACACAAAAAGCAGCACTTAGCAGCACAGCTCTGCTTAAAACCACTTTGGGATTTGGCTCTGCAGTGATTCATAGGGCAGCAGTAGGTTGCCCGCTTTATCAGCACCGCTTCTGGTGACACCGCAGAGTATCCCAGCGCAGCCCACCCGCATTCCGGCCTCTCTGAAAAGCCACACGTGCCTTATCAAAAGGATGAGATGGGAGTGCAGCTGGCGGGTCTGGGCAACAGCTTACATAAACTGTAGCAAGACTGCAAGTCAACAGCAGGCAGCACAGGAAAAGCTTCAAACATATATGACCATCCAGCATTGGGAAGCCAGTTACTTTCACATCTCTGTGAGATTTGACTTCAGTGACATTGGAAGTGCCTTGGAGAACCAGTGATGCTGGCGCTTAGCAGGTAAGTCTCCCTAATAAGATCTGTGAATATATTCCACAGAACTCAGCAGGAAACTTAAGGAAAAACTGGTATTAAATCTGTAAAATATGTGTGGACTTTTGAGCAGTCTCACCTCTCTCTTAAAGGTGGGGAAATTCACCTCTGCAAAGCTCTGGCATGGAAATCCTATGCAATACTTAAAAACGATTTAAATTTTGAGGATCTAAGTGTGAAATATGTAGCATAGCTCTTTGTGCTGTGATTAATTTTATGTTTACAGCTGTGAAATGTGAAGTTTTACTTTTGAATTTAGTCTCCCAGGTAAGCTTTAAAGAAAGAAAGAATGTGAGAACTCTGAAGTTGGCTGAAATACGCTCTATTTTACAAAATGTAATTCCCCCCACCCTTTTGTCGGCTTATATCCTTGGGAGGATGAGTAGAAATAAATCTTCTCTTTCAGATAATGTATTGCTGCTGCAAGCACTTGCCAACCGAGTGCGTTTCCTCAGTGGCCGAGCCATGCAGGATGTCACCGACCGTCTGTCAGGTATCTCCTGCTTCACCTCCTCTGGGCTTTTAAATCAAAAAGACTCTTGGGAAATGGCAGATGTTTTGAGAAAACCTAGTGCAGAGCTCACTGAGCTGCAGACAGTCCAGGGCTTGTCCCTGCCCTGTGGCTGGTGCAATCCCTTCAAAATGCACCTCCACAGTGGCTTAGTAGCCTCTGCCAGTGTTGAGTTGCCGGTGAGACTGCTTGGGAAAGAGACTCTAAAAATACCCTCACTGCCTCTCTCCATGTGGACAGTGAAGGTCAAGGAGGTCTCTATGAGTTCTCTTTTCTAAAGCAAATGTCCATCCCATATAAAAATTTATGACCAGTGGTATTTCCAGGAGTCAGTGATTATTCCTGGAGGAGAAATCTTGTTTTCTTGTTGGAAGCTTTTGAAGCATGGTTGCAGCATGGGCAAGAACTGTGCACAGGCACAAGAGGCAGGGAGAGTGGGCAAGGCAGGATTTGGGGAGAGAGGGGCAGAAATAGAGAGTCCAGTTCTGGCCATTCAGGCTTCCTGCCGCTCCTGCAGATAAGATGTTGCACTCTGATTATTTCAGGATGTGCAAACACAGTCTACTTCTATTTCAGTGCTGTTCTGCACACTAAAAATACAGCTGATAATTGATTTATAATAGTAGCTTATTATGTACAGCAACAGCCAAGAAATGGAAAAATGATAATCTCAATATAGACTAAGGACTATTTATAGCCTTACTTTAATTAGGTCTAAATTCACTGCTAATTATGCCAGCATCTCTTAATCCAGGGTTTAATACAGTTTGCTTCTTCATTATGCATCTCAAAAGGGTGTGTTTAGCCATGGTGAACATAAAAAGGCCTTTAAAGATAATTTGAATGAAGTAAATCTGCATGAATGTGGAATTTAATTCTACAGTTATTTTAATCTTTTTTTTTCTTTTTTCTCCCCAGTAAAGCAGTTGAACATAAATTGGGACTAGTTTAGACAGAGCTGATGTTCTCTCTGGGATTTAGTGGGTACAGACAGCTCTTTTCCCTTCAAACTCCATAGAGACCAGCGTTTAATAGCATTAAAACTCAAATCAACTCCCATTTTAAAATAAGGACCATAACCCTTTGCTGCCTTGTTTTATGTGCTTCCAGCAGCTATTAAATGTTGGTGACTGATGCTAGATTAACAGGGTAGAGAAGATGAAGGTCCTTCCACTGCGGAATAATATATATGCTTGCTGCCTAGCACTTTCACCAAACACAAAATAGGCCTTGGTCTCCAGACCATTTCAGATCTTGATCTTTCAGCAAAAACTACCATACAAGGGACCAGCTGGTAGTAAATTTTTGTTTGTATTTAATATAGTTACCTGTTTGGTTCAGAACAGGGTCTGAGAGCAGATCACAAGTACAAGAAAAATCTCAAATTAGACCGTTGTGCCAAAGATATCATTTATTCACTGGCATATCCAATAATACTGTCAAGTATCACACATCTTTTGTGGGCCGGAGTCTTGAAATGTGGTATGATATTGCCATTTACTATGTGCTGCCAAGCAATGGGAGCTGGCAGATTAGACTTGTGGCATTTTTTTCCTCAAAGGTCACAAAAACGCAATTGCTCTTTTTATTTAAGTTCTTAAGCTCCATTTCCAAAACTTTCTGAGGCTAGCTGAGATCTTGCCCCCATGGAGGTAGAGAGATTTGCCGTTATTTATCATTTTGCATACAGATGTGGGTGACAAGGCGGTGTGCAAGGCACACATGGGTAGTTTGAGTGGTTCTGCCTTGGTGGATACGAAGCCTCTGAGATGAGGGAATCAAGGTCCCGGGCGGTGGTTGGTCATTGTGTCTGGTGGAGCATAAGTGTTACAGAGCCGGGAACCCCTTGCAGGCCCTGAAGGCAGGTGCTTGTCCCCCGAAGGTTCCTAAGAGGCCTGTGTCTCTGGCCCACAGTGCTCGTGGCGTCCGTGTCACGGCGGAGGCGACCGGTGGTGGAGCGCTACGTCCTGCCTGTCCTGTGGCACCTGCTGGGCAGCACCATGGGCAATGGGTCACTGCCAGGCCGTGGCGGCAACGTGCGCAGCGCCGCGGCCCGCCTGGCCAGCAGCCTGCACGCCGAGATGGGCGCCAGCCTGGCTGCGCGCGCTGCCGGCCAGCCCCCACACGTGGCCAGGAGCCTGCGCGACCTCCTGGAGCCGCAGCGCCGCTGAAGGGGGCTCCGCACCACGGCTTTGCCTGTACATAGCGTATCTGGAAGTAGGCTTTAAAAAAAAGAACACATATTTTTCAAACGTTTTAATTCTTGAGCTCAATGTCCACAAAAAGTTTGCATAGGCACAGAGAGGAAAAGTTGTGTGTTAATGCCATTTGTAACTAAAATAATAATAAAAAAGAAGATAATATATTTATATATGTATTTAAGGAATAAGAGAAGGGCATATGTTGTATACATGTATATACTGAGGGAGTGGGAGCAGGGCCCTAGGAGCACTGGGTTTGCAGGATGAGCTGGCCTCGCCTGGGAGCAGAGTGGTGGAGACGCTGTGGGTTCCTGCCCACCCACGATGTGAAGTGGGGTCAGTGGGGAATCACCACTTGCTCCATCTGCCCCACGGTCCCAGGCGCCTCTGCAAGGTTCCTGTGGGGTGTCTCATGGGTGCCAGGGAGAAGGTGACCACGGGCCAAGGCGTCATTTTTTAATATATATATTTTCACAATGTTTTTATTTCTGTCCTGGGAAAAGCGAGCAGTTTGCTTTATGTGTGGACCAAAAAATCTTCTGCAATCAAGATTCAGGAGGAGGGGCAGGCAGGGACCCAGCAATGCACATGGGTGAGAAGGAGTGGGAATCAAAGCTATGAGGTGCGCTGGACCCACACAGGTAGATCCAGGAGGAAAAGCACGGGCTCTTGGCAGACACAGGTCCTTATACAAAGCTGGGAGGCCAGGAGATCTGCCCAGTCCAAGGGTTTCAGGCTCTTAGGTTTTTTGCTCTATTTATTTTTTACATTTAATATGGGGCTCCAACTTGCCAGATATTATCCTTGCATTTGGGGTCATCTCTTAAATAATGTCTTGGGTTTTGTGTCCTCCGTGACTGGCTGCAGCCCTTGGGAACACAGAGGGGGAAGAGGCTTTTATGCACATCAAGAGCAGCCTCCCAGAACCTGGTTCTGTGTATTTAATTGTAGCATTTGCAAAGTAGGTTTAAAAGTAACCTGTGTAACTGGTTTCCTCTTTGCCTGGAGTGCTACTTCCATGTATGTTGCTCCGTGTAGTTGGTGCAAATAAAGCGTTGCCTGCCAGTACCTATTTTCTGCCTGGATGTATTTTTTTTTTCTCCTTCCCAGCTGCGACAGTTTCCCCATGAGGGGGAGGCTGCTACCACAGGAGGATCAAATTCAGCTGACACAGTGACTCTGCCTTCAGTGAGGAGGGAGATCCCAGAGTCTAATGGGGCAGGGGTTAATTCAGCTCAGGTGAACTCTCCTGCCACGTCCTTGCCTGGGTGGGAGCAACAAGCTATTAAGATGCTATAAGGTTCATGGAAGACACAAGCAATAGAGTAATGCTGGACATTTTTCCAGCTCTGGAATAATTTTCAGTATTGTCTTTTTCTAAATTATTTCTACTAGCACTTTATTCCAGAAGTCCCACCAGAAAAAAAAAAAAAAATAAAAGCTACACTTGCGAGGGCAGTTTAGTTCATTTGATTACTGCTTTTAAAGTGCAGCATAGCTGTTAATCCCCTGGAGAAGTCAGTGCAGTGGAACAAGTGTAAGATTATCTCCTACACTGGTAGACTCTGCAGTGCATCCTGCCAGACCCTCAAGAAAGAAGCTGGGTGTGACAGACTGTCTTGTCCTGCTTGCTGAAGGTAAGAAATGTGGGGATAGATGGCAGGGAGGGGGAAATTCATAATTTCCTCAAGCAGACATTTTCTTTTCCCCCAGACTTAAAGAATGTGTGTGGTGATGCTGTTCACCTGTGATCCAGAGTGCTTGTGCTGAGCAAATGTGCTAGTTGGACCCTGGTGCCCTGAGCTCCTTGGGGAAAGGTAACCCCCCGCCCACCACAGCAGTGCCCTGCCACCGCCAAAGAGATGGCCCTGGGGGTTGGAAAAGTAAAGAAAAGAAGGCAAGTGGAGAGGGTAGCAAAAGAGGGTGGGTAAGGAAATGAGGAAAACCTAAGAAAGATAAGTAGTCACAAGTATTGGAGAGGAACATTACTGAGTGGTAGTAAGGGAAGTAGGTACATGTAGAAGAAGGAGGGAAAGTGAAGCACCTGGGTGAGATGTGGAGGACTCCTGAGGGTGGATCTGTGGAGCGGGTGCTGAGTGTCTCCAGAGAAGCATTTAGTGGCCATAAGCGACCTATAGTTGTCTAAGTGGGGTGTGAGCACAGCAGAGCATGAGAAAGGGGGATGCTTTCTGAGTGCTGGTGCTGAGGCTGAAGACTCATGCTGTAAATAATGTCCATGCTGCCCCTTTGAAGATGCAATGAATCCATCTGAAGAAAATGGTTTTTGCACAGATGGGAATAGGTCATAGAGAGTAAAAAAGGTGATTTTGGTAGAACTTGTTCTGTGCCGAGGTTGTGTGTGGGCTTGGGAACCAGCTGTGAAAGCCCATCCCCCTCGAGAGGGGGAGAAGGGCTGCACTGAGGTGGCTATTTCACTGCTGTTAAGTCATGATGCAGGGAGTCCTTCTAACCTCAGCCACCCTGTGATGGGAGTCAGCGTGGGAGTCAATCCCTACCAAATCCCTAACAGCTGGCACTGAATCCTGATATGTGATAGAGCCTTTGATATCAGCAGAGGTGAGAAAACTACTCGGGCTAAAATTAGAGCTGACCCAAACCTTTAAACCTGTAACTCTGCCTTGGTATCTTTAGCTGAAAAACAGTAAGAGTGTTTGGCAAACAAGCCCGGCCCCTGTCCTTAAAAGCTCCATACAATGTCTGAGCACAGTTGGCAGCAATGAAGGAGCTTGCAGAGCTCTGTGCTAATTGCCCCAGACAAGCAAAGGCTGTACTTTCACAGCTGATTAGCATGTTTTGCCACCACTGCTTTTGAGACCAGAAAGTAAAAATTCTGCCCGCGTTGGAGTCCAGGACTGAAAAGTTGCAGGTTTTGGGGGTTTGTTGCTCCCTTCAGTTGGGTCCCCTTTGTGCACCCATCCATGCACGTGCTTCTGCCAGAGACACACTTATCTACGCCCTTGTTCTTCTCTGTTTATACTGTCAGAGTATGTAATATTTTAAGGTGTAAAACTTCGTGGTGGTGATGCATTGTCAGTGCAAATGCTTTAAGCTAATTCCATGCAGAAGGGAAATTGGCTATGCTAATAAGATGGCTTTTACACAGATATAGCTGTGCTAATATTAGGGTCTTTATGCTTTGACCATTGTAGTAGTAGTAGTATTGTATTATTATATCATATTAGGAAGCTTTTTGCTTTTTTCTTTCTCTCTCTCTCTCTCTCTTTTTTTTTTTTTTAATTTAGAGATTGCTCTTGTTCCCATAGTTGCTTGACCAATGCCTTTGTTTGTGCAGTTCCATAAAGGCTGATGATTTTGCATGGCCATAACTTTGCCTCACAGCCACTCGTTCCTCTACTTCTTTTGCTAACGCTTTCTTATGTCATCTACTGCTTTTCATTATTTAGCATTATGATGGGTGTCATTTGTTTATGTGTCTGGGACATCATGCACCTGAAAGGTTCTGTACAGTATAAAGTTTTCTAACTAGATATTCTGTGTTCACAGTAGATCTGAAGAAAGAAAACTTGGCCTGAATCCCAAGGCTTTGCACATTTGTGATCTTGAATAATTTCTGGCTTAATACTGTCTATCTCAGCTTTATATGTATCTGGAACAGCACTCAAATATTGTAATTTGTAACATGTTTGGATGATGGAAAGTTGACTGTGAGGCCAACAACAGGTGAGGAGGGTTTCTCACATCTATTTATATCCAGAGGCTGAGTGATCAGCCCAGAGCTATGTAAGGGTTTATTGACATGGGCTGGTGCTCCCAGTGCAACAAACTCCTCTGTGACTGGAACAACCGCTTTTGGGTTTGGCTGAGACTGTTAATGGAGTTGCGTGAGCATTGGCAACCCTACATTTTTATTAAAAAAATGAACACCCCCCCCAAAAAAAAAATCAATTTCATTGTCATTTGCATCCTTACTTTACTTAGGTTTTAATTTGAAGCTGCCATTGTTTTTCCCCAAGGCAGACCTAGACAGAATGGAGAGGTGAGCAGAGAGGAACCTCATGATGTTCAACAAGGACAAGTGCAGAGTCCTGCACCTGGGGAGGAACAACCTCAGGCACTGGTACAGATTAGGGGCTGACCTGCTGGAAAGCAGCTCCCCAGAGAGGAATTTGGGAGTCCTGGTTGACAGGTTAACCATGAGTCGGCAATGTGCCCTTGTGGCCAAGAAGGCCAATGGGATCCTGGCCTGTATCAGGAGGAGCGTTGTCAGCAGGTGGAGGGAGATGATTCTGCCCCTCTGCTCAGCTCTGGTGAGGCCGCAACTGGAGTATTGGGTGCCGTTCTGTGCTCCCCAGCACAAGAAGGGCATTGAGCTTCTAGAAAGGGTCCAGCGTAGGGCCATGAAGATGATTAAGGGACTGGAGCATTTGTTGTATGAAGAGAGACTAAGCAAGCTGGGCCTCTATAATCTGGAGAAGAGAAGGCTGAGAGGAGATTTGATCAACATATTCAAGTACCTGAGGGGTGAATATAGGGAGGATGGGGCCAGGCTCTTTCCTGTGGTGGTTGGTGACAGAACAAGGGGTAATGCGTGCAGGCTGAAACATAGTAAGTTTAATCTCTATATGAGGAAGAACTTCTTTACTCTCTATATGAGGAAGAACTTCTTTACTATGAGGGTGACTGAGCCCTGGAACAGGCTGCCCAGAGAGGTTGTGAAGCCTCCTTCTCTGAAGATCTTCCAAACCTGCCTGGATGTGACCCTGTGCCACATGCTCTAGGGGTCCCTGCTTGAGCAGGGGGGTTGGACTTGATGATCTCTAGGGGTCCCCTCCAACCTCAGCCATTCTGTTACTCTGTTACTTCACAGCCCATCAAAAACCCTAACGTTTTGACAGCAGAGTCCGCATGGTTGCCAGTTTCTGATGTTATAGAAGAAAACGCATGCGTGATCTGTGAGGTAGTCTTTCTGAAGAAATCTCTTTTATGTGGCTACATATAGTTGCTCAGTTATGGATCTAATTCTGGTCTCTGCATAAAGCCCAGGCAGGGTAGGATGCTTCCAGGAAACATGAAAGCTGTTTCAGCCTATGAACCTATATGGTGGTCTCTGAGAGCACAATGAATCTGTCCCTTCAGGGCTTTTCTTGGAGAAAATTATGAAAATGACCCGCCTATTAAAAACACAACAAGAAAGACAACAACCTCCACTTCCCTAAAATACTCTGTTACTGTACACCCACTGTTAGAAACCTTTTTCCTTGAAGCTGTTCTCTTTCAAGGTGGGAGCATTTCTTATTCTACAAATATGCCAGTGACCAGGTGTGGATGATACAATGTCTTCCTGATGATGCCTCTGAAGGCTGGTAAGCTTTGGTTTGCAAGACTGAGTTTAGATGTAGTTCGGGTCCTGGATCAGTTTTATGTAGATTTTGAAGGAAGAGAAGGCTTGAGACCACAGAGAGCTGGGTATGCCTGAGTCCTCACTGATTTTTTTTTTCAGTGCCACTCAGCCCTCCTTATGGCTCTAAAGGTTTTCAAAAAGCACACTATTTAGTTAAAGTACCATCTGTGCTTCTGCAGAAAAGCTCGGCCTAGCTATTTGACTCTTAAGGGAGAGCTATGGGGCTAGAAATGGGTGACTTGTCTGGAGGGACAGCAGAGGTCAGAAGGTGCAATACATGCTCTTTTGCTTTTGTCTGTTTTCAGAATGGCTAGTTCCTTAGTAATGAGTTCTTTGATGTGAAAAATATATTGTTGTTGTTTTCATAATTGTCTGTGATATTTTCTACATTATTTCTTTACATTATATCTTAGAGATTCTCCGTTACCAGCAATTGTTAATTTGGCAAGGGGACTGTTGTGATATGAAATTGCCTAATGCTCAAAGTCACTCCCTGCCAGAATTCTTGGGTGTTCCTAGCTGTTCACCTACAGATCACGATGTGGCAGTAAGCATATCCCTGCTGACTTCTGCTCCTGGTGTTAAACTGTGACATGGAAACCCACTTGCATGCCAGGACTGTTATGCTGATTCATGCGTGTATGTATATATGCATGTATTTTCTCCAAAATCTACAGAGGAAAGAATCTGCAAAGGCATCCAGGAACTGATAAGAATCTGAATATTCATAACATCCCAAAACACCTATTTCCCTCTGTCATTATTATTGTTGTGTTAAACAACTTTTCCAAGTAGTGAGAGAAAAGCTTCCAAAGTTGAGTTTTATTTTGTTTGCTTGTTTTACTGAACTGGCAGGTTTTAATTTTCGGCATATTAGATATTAGACTGATACTCTGGTTTAATACGGAGTAAGGCTGCAAGATGAAAATTGCTCTGTTAGATGAACTTCTTAGTCTTGAATTTAAAAGCTGTGCAGCTAGTGAATTTGTGTGTTTAGATTTTAGCTCTGTGGTAGGTGTCAAGGCTGAGACCTATCTCTGGTGAGAAGTCTGTAAAACTTTGTTCAAAGCTTTATAGTTTCTGCTTGGGGAAAGGCAGGCATCTGTTAGCATCCTTAGGATTCAGCTTTGGTTCATTTATATTCTCAAGACCTAGTTGTTCAATAGGAGTAATAATAAATGAAGGACAGTGTCTATAATACTGGAATTTTTTAGTTTCTCTTTAATTGCTGCATAATCAATTCATCTATGCTCGAAGGAAAATTTTAATAAAGTAGCAGGGATTCATATGGAGGAAGACAGGCTTATCACCTCTTTATCAAGGTTATTTGAAAGGAGAAAGGATGTATTTTATAGAGTCTATCTCCAGAAGGTCTCACAGGGTTGCTGAATCACAGAGTTGTATATTAGTACAGGAAACAATAGGAAAGGAGGGAGAAGTGAGAGAAGAAAGATTTTGAAATTCAGAATGCTGGTAAAATGTAGGGAAATTATGAGTGGTGAAGACTGCAGTCACTTTAGTATTTTCAGTGATGAAACAGGCTAGATGCAAGGTGGGCGTGTGTGTGATGAACAGAAACGGGAAGGACAACCCCGGTCCTGTGTCTTGATCTCCTAGCCCTGTCATCCTTCTGTTGGCTAAATTTGCATGGCTTTTTTGGCATTATTACTTTAACTATTCACCCAAAATATCAGTGGGCAAAAGATGCGAACTTGGAATCTTTGCTCCATGTCTTCAGATGATCTGGTATGCAGTTCTGGATCCCAATAGTTAACCTTTGCAACTACTTGGAGATAACATGGAAATGAAGCCTTAAACCTTGCTGCAATCACTATGAAACTTTCAGTATCTTGTACAGCAAAATCAAAATCTCAGTTTGAAGTTCCTACCTGCGAAATGTATCTATGCTAGCTGCAATCATGGTGGCATGGAGTGTATCTGATGTGGATTAATGGCTTGTTAATCTAAAAAGATTTCTCTCCAGTTCCTAACTGATGAGGCACAGCACTAGGGACAAGCCACCTCACCTCTCTGCGCCGTGGTTTCTCTGCCCTTTGCAGGGGGGATAACTTCTAAGGAAATTCATCTTAGTTATGGACTTTTTAAATAATTCTGAAATGCTCTTGATGTTAAGAGACATAGAAGTGCAAACACTGTCATTTACTAGTTTTATTGATAACTTGGTTGCATTCTCAATTGTATTGCTAATATCTGGGATAGTTCCTCTGACTTCAAGAACTAACTGGAGTGTGTAGTGTTTTCATCTGCAGTTGCTGAGAGTGTGAAATGCTGAGACCCTTAGAAGTTTAAGATTTGATCATCTTCACTGGAAGCAAGGCACACTGCCAGCTTGTTAAAGGTCTGCAAATAAAGCCCCACATGGTGCCGTTAGCTGCTATTTTCACAGCTTTGAATTCTTGGCTCTAAAATTGATACCGCTTTGCTGCGAACTTGCCCCTTCTGCTGCACTGACTTTGAGAAATGCTGCTGCACTGACTGTGCTCTGGATTTAACCCTTTGTACCTAGAATGTCTGCTGAGCGAGTACAAAATTGTCAGATAGTTCATGTTTAAATCAGTAGGTGAGAGCACCTGTAGCAGGGTGACCTGATCGGTCAGTGTCCAGTCTGGATCTTCAGCATAAAGGAACTGATGTAAAGGCATCTCCTTGGAAACATAAAACAAGACTAGCTGGAGATGAGGGTGGGAGAGGAAGGAAGCAAATGTCCCTGTGATAGCACAGGAGTGCGGTGTACTAAGTAAGGAATCAGCAAAACAGCATTGGGCTAAATGTTTAAGCCAATTGTGTACAGCAAGTGAGAGAGATTATATTCAAATCTTACACATAAAAACACTTTATTTACATCAGTAAAAAATAATTTTCAAGTTGAGGATCAACTTACAAAACATATTCCAAAAATGCTGAATTCACGCCAATGTTATCAATACCAAAAAAAAAAAAAAAAAAAAAAAAAAGGGGAAGAAAAAGGCTATATAAACTCTTATTTCCTTGGGCTACATACTATGTTACTCTCAACCTCTTGTTTACAATACATATTAAAGACAAACACCTTGTTGGCAGGAGCCCCATACATTTACTGCACTGAAGAGTCAGCTATATGCAGTTGTAAGTCTGTGCTGCAAATTCGTGAATGGCTCCCGGAGAAGACCTGTTTCTTGGACATAGCACTCAGTTTGCTTCCACGTCCTTGCGGCAGCGTCACTCCAACCTTCAGAACCTGGGTTTGCGTTGAAGCTCCTGGACACGGCAGCCTCAGGCAGTGCTGGGAGGGACCCTGTGCCCTGCCATCCGCGCGCGCGCTCTCTCTCCAAGGGAGCCTGGGTTCCAGGGAAGGATGGTGTGATTGCCTCCAGAGCCAGCCAGCACGCGGTACCGAGGCTTCCAGCTTTGCTGGAAGCCAGCCTCCTGGCTGTCGCAGGGAGGAGTTGCTCTGTGTGTTGCTCCTGCACCACAGAAGAATTTGATGTTGGGGATAACAAATCTCAAACACATGCAGAATATATTGATATTTTTATGGTGCAAGAGAGCTACAATACTAATGAGAGGAGAAAATAGGCCTGCGATTTGTTCTGCTGCTGCTTTCTGCTGTCTCCCTGATGATTTCCTAGTTGGACTGGGGCGGCACATCTGCCTCTGAAGAGAACGTGGATGGGACAGGATTTCCTAGCTGTGCACTAGGGGAGTAGCTATGTTGTCACCTCAAGCTTACAAGCCCTTGCTGATCCAAAGCACCTGTTTTCTGCACATTACTTCTTTATTTCAATACCTCCTTAAATATCATGATTAAGATTTTTCTGTTTCTGTGACATAAAATGGCACTGAGTTTATTGAAGGATGGTTGTGATTAAGGCAGTAGATTAAGACTTGGAGTTCAGTATCAAGGGTGTCTCTTGTACAGCATAAGACAAGCTTCAGTTTCTCTTCCACGACAGCAAGAAGGAAGGCTTAAAATTTTGTGTGTGGGTGAAGTGTTCAGGTACTACACTAAGCTACAAAAAGAATGAAAAAAACAATCCTAGCAAACAGGATTATATATGGCTCTTTCTGGATATTGTCCGTTTCAAAAGTTGCTTATGAAAACATGTCTAGACATTAATTAAAAAGATGTATCTTAATTCTGATGATAAACTAGTACTTTGAGGAAGATCCAGTAAATTCTGAAACTATATTTTAGCAGGTGCTGTGACAGCCTAGGATTAGCTAATTGTAAATAACTTGTTCTTTTTATTTATTCTCAAACAATGATCTGTCTGGACTATTCAGTGAAATTACAACAAATCTCCTCAAACTCATTAAATTGGAATATAAACCTGTTTCTGGGAGAATAGGATTCTCTTACATGCCAGCATTCTGTTTTTTTTCTATTTAAAAAAAATATATAACATGTCCTTAGGTGCTTCAGTATTTATAACATGGTTTGATTGGGCTATTACAGAAGTACTCTAATCAGGATTAAGCCTTGTATCCTGAGAATTAGGGAGCTTATGTGATAGTCAAAAGTGCTTTAGAAGATCAAAGCCTTTTTGTGAGAATAATATCGTTATTTTATTACTGTAAAAGAAAGATTTATTTTTAACTTGTATTTCAACATATTCTCTTTCTGCATGGCCAAAAATAGCTAGTGTAAAGCCTTTACAAAGCCTAGTGTAAAGCCTTTCAAATAAAGATTATTTCTGAAAGTTTACAACTCCTTTATCTAAATAATGAAACAAAGGATTTGGCTACAAGCTCTGACTTTGTAGAATCATCTGCCTCAGACCTGCCAAATGGCTAAGAATGTCTTTTGCTAAAGATGAATTTTGGTGTTAAATCATAAAACCTAATCAAAAGAAGCAGCAGCTGCCTACCACCCTGCAGATATAGACTGGGATGTTTGGGGTCAGTCTGGGTTTCTAGGTGTAACGGAGTCGTGTTGTTTCCTTTTGGTAAAGTCTGATGCAGTAATTTGGAGGCTTGAGTAAGACTGTTTCATCACTGCGGGGTCCCAGTCTTGCCTGTGCTTTTGGTCCTCTGAGGTGCTGCTGGTGTCACTCCCTCTGCAGCCGCTGGCCCACAACGTAGAGGTCAGAGTGAGAAGCTGCCCTGCTGGACTCTCTGATTTCAGAGGGGCAGGGGCTGTTCCAGGAGTCACTTCCCTTCCTGGGGCTCTCCTCCAAGCTGCTGAAAGAAAGGTGCTTAAGTTAAGAGGTTAATGAATTACGACTTTTTAAAACAATGCTGATTACACACGTTAACCCATTAAGCACAAACTGCAGAGTTCTGTGTAATTTCCTGTCTCCTCCTATGTACGTGGTCACACATGATCTGGATTTTATTCTCCGTATTCTCTTCATATTCCCTCCTTCGTGACGCCAAATGTGTTATCTTATCCTATATCTTCCTGCAACTCTCTTGGAAAACAAATAGTTTGAATGCTTAGCAGGGGATCGGCATGAATTTGAATTAATCTGTGGATAAGAGTTTAATAAAAGTCTTGTTTCAAACCCAAATTCCCCTGGAAGAAAGGTCTTACCTTCATTGTGTGGGGTGTTTTTTTTTTTTTTTTTAGCCTCCTTCTGTAATTTTTGAATATTCGTGGCGTACATCCTCTGGTGATACAAACCTCCCACCTTGCAGCAGGAAAAATGAAATACTGGAAGGGTACATGATATTCCTGAGGCCACACAGGCAATCTCTAAGGGCACAGGAACTTAAACAAATGTCTCTAGAGTTTTAGAGTTTACCTACACTTTTGAAAAATCAAGACTGGTTATGGCAGCTATTCATGAATATTTCACTCCATGGGTAATATGAAGCATTAAAAGCAGTTTAAGCTAAATGAGAACATATTTCAGAGTTATTTGGGAATCATTTTTGTATTTTTAGTACATAAACTGCCTTAATCTGAATTAGCTTTTGACTATAAACAAGCTGTTACATTTGTATTTTAGCTGCTGGGGCCTTAATGACCTGAATGATGAAGAGAAATGTGACCAGCTGTAAAACTGTGACCCAGATTCAAATACTTCCAAATGCAGAAGGTCTCGCTTACACTGCTTGCTTTGCACCCGACTCGCTGAACCCAATTCCTTCTCACCCTCCAGCCCCGCTGCTCGAGCAATAACTCCGTAGCATTTAATCTTTTATCTCTATTATACCTCTTGAGAGATTAGCAGCATCACTGAAATAATATTTTGTTTAATTGCACACACAGAAATCCTATTGCAGATTAAAAGGATTTCTGTGAGCAGAGCAATTGTACATTTTATGCCTTGATAATATACCAGTAACTGTTGACGGTCATCAAATGACCAAGCTTAGAAAGCAGCAAAGCTGTTCAAAATATCAATTGTGACAGCCTGAGCACTGAACCCTTAATTCGAAAGCCATGTTCCAAATACCCTAAGACTAATACAAAAGTTCTAGCACCAGCTCTGGGTAGTGCTAATGGTATTCTAAGTCTTGATATTTCTTGAAGAATTGCACGGGAAGGAGATACACTTGGGAAAGGAGCATTTCCTCCCTTGTAGGAGAATGGTGAGAGTGCAGGAGGACCTGCAAATCTACATATAGCAGTGACATTTAATGCTGGCAGTGCTAGCGAGCAGCGTGAGAGGGAAGTTGCCTTCTCTCCTGATGTTGCTGCTAAAATAGGGTGGGTTGGAGAGCGGACTCAGCTCCCTGATGCATCAGGGAGCATCAGGGATGTTGCTTGTACCAGCTCCTGGCAGATAATCTCTAGCAATCTGCTAAATCTTCCCAGAAAATGGATGTTTTAAATGTGCATGCATAGGTGGAGGGGCATATCTCAGAGTATGGAGAAGCACCCGAGAAACTGGCTAAATCTGTGATTCTCAAATTGTTTCACCCATAAAACCTGCTATTACAGGTTTGCTTTTTTTCTCCTCCCTTCCATGGTGTGACCAGTTTCTGCAATCATTAATGATGAATATATTTTTTTCCTTTTTTCCCCTAATCTCCTACCTTTTCCCGATCTGAAAGTATCTTTTACTCATACAGCATGTAATATCTGTCTGGTGTGCCAGGCCAATGTACTACTTTGGAGAAAATACCCAACTTCTGTAATGTTTTGTTTCAGGATAAAACTTAGCAATCAGTGACTGTTATAAGACTTTAGAGAGTGGAAGTATTGTCTGTCCATCAACATGGATAACGTGGGAATGATAATCTCTGAGGGGGTTGTTAATGTTCCAGGTTTTGCTTCCTATCCTTAGTGAGGTACCTATTGAGGTAGCAGGGAGAGATGTATGGAAGAAAGGGATGTTTTGGGATGTGGAGAAGCCCACAGGGCAAGGATGCACATCTGAGTGATGGGTCCTTTTCATCTCTGTGCTTGGCCTTTTCCACATCAGGCAGTCAGCATCAGGAGGAACTGTACGTGTTTCAAGAGAAGCTCCTCTGCGTAGAGGAGCTGGAAAGGAGCTTTGAGCAGGTCACTGAGGGGTTGCTAGCCTAAGGGAAGGTAGGAATATGTGTGTGTACATATGTATACAGGGAGATGGTCATAGCACTCATCTGGGAGAAAATGCATCTGAGAGTATAAAGAGGCATTGCTATGCTGGTAGAGAGGAAGAGCAGGGAAGGGATGAAGGAAAGGAGACTGGGCATAAATTGCCTGAGAAGCTGGGATTGGATGTGTGTGTTCTAGGAGCTCACAGCTACGGCAACCAGGCTGGCTTTCAGCAGGAGCAGCAGTGATGAGAGAGGCTCTCCAATTTCTGCAACTTGCAGACTCCTAAACAACACATCTCTGCCTGTCAGCTGGCTGACAGTGATGTTTATCTTACGACGTTCAAAGCAAGGTCTGTAGTGTATTACATCTTAGCGCAATGCATGTGGTAATGGAATGAATTTCTCATTTGCTTTTACCAATATCAATCTGGACTAATTCAGTAGGAGTACTCTAGATGGTCATTTGCATAAATGCTAAGAATTTGGCTCTTGTCATTATTCCAAAATGATGAGAAATTATGTATTTCATAACACTTATCTATTTTTCCAGGGAAGACTATTTACAATTTTTTTATATTAACTTTCATGCTGTGACGAGCTACAATACACAGATAATACACACCATTGAAGCATGAATTAGCCAACAATTTATAATAAACTGTTTAAAATTGATCCATAAAATTGCCAGGGTTTTTTGTCTTGCAAGGTTTGATATAAAGCCTCTTCTGAAGACACTTATTTCTGCTAGTGGACCCTGGCGCAGCTGAAGCTGAATCCACGTGGTACATAACAGGAACAGAAAAACTCTGCAACAATGTAGATTTCTTCAAGGATTCAGGGAATCTTTGAAAATTAAAGTATAATACAACACTACAGTTCAGAATGCAAAACTTCTAGTGCTTCCCAGTGGCTTTTTCATACTCCTTTACCATAAGTGCGAGAAACTTGTTTCTTTATTTTACTTTTGGGAGAGGAATGCCTAGACATCTGATTTTAATAGACAGGTTCATTTATCTACTCACAACACATTTTGTGTTTGTGCATTTACAAATGCAAGGTTATTTTCCCCTTTAGGGTTGGTCTTGCAACCCCTACTGATCTGGGCAACTCATGTGATTTCAGCCGTTCTGCAGGGAAGAGTAAAAATACTCCTCATGTGAAGAAAGGTTACATGAGCAGAGTCTTAATCCTCTTGTGTAGCTTAAAACTTAATGAACTTAAATGTCCTAAGACTGTGAGAAACTAGAACAACAACACTTAGCGCTTGCAGGCCATTACACTGAACTCCCAAATGGTCATTTTCATTTCATGGCTTTTTTGTGATTTTTTTTTTTTTTATTAAAGTGATGGAATGAATTTAAAGATACGTCTAGGTTTTTCAAAATAGCCACTGATTCTTAGGGGCATGGAATCTACATGTTCATGTTTAAATTTTTTAATCTTTTTTTTTTTTTTTTTAATCAATGTCTTTCTGGTGGCCATGGGAGATTTTTCCACTTTGAAAACCGGACTTGGGCTGCAGACCCATCAGATTTGAAAGCAGTCCCTAGATCTGAAAGGCTACATGACAAGCTCAAAGCTTCAGGCTATAATTACGTCCACACAGATCCTTCCCTACACATTGCCTGTCAGTCGTTCTTGCTGGCTGCTTGAAATGTCTTAGTGCAGGATTCAGCTGAACATATTATTGGCTTGGACACTGATGTTAAGAATGATGCCCTTTCTCTCAGTCCAACCTTACTTTTTCATGGTTGTTTAAAGATAATAATATTCTGAAGGTTATTTCGTAGCTTATAGGAGTTGAGTGACACTGAATCCTTTCTGGGCTGCCTGTCACAGCAGACAGCGCAAGGCTTGAACAAGATGTGGAAAAGAAAGTTTTTCCTTTGTTCTGGCAAATCTGAAATCTTGGTCAAAGTACAATGCATGAGTGTCTTTGCGCGGACATCTGTCCTGCACATGAACAAGGCCCCTTTCCCGGGAATATCTTAGCTACAACAAATTCCCCATGGAAACTTAGAAAGCCAACACAGTGCTATACCTCTTCTTTCATGGTGCTCTATCCCTTCTTTCTTGGAAGTTCCTCTTACCTTGCCTGGTTGAGCGCAGGTTCACTGCCAGCTGACACCGGAGCAGGAAGACAAGGCTGCACCCCCGGCCGGCGGTCAGAGAAACTTCTCTTCACGAAGGGCTGAGGATTGGCAGTGCTGTGAGACAGCTTCCTGGGCCGCTCTCCAGGCTGCCTGAGAAGAACACTCCTTCCCTGGGGAAACGGGGCAGCCGCTGGCTGTCTTGGCACCTCTGCCGTGAGTTTGCTAAGGGACATTGGAGGCCTGGCTTCAAACAGGGAGGAAGTCATGGGGCAGAATATTGAACGGACGTTGCTCCCCCTCCTTGAGGAGAAGGGTTGCTGCTCGTCACCAGCATCCAACCCGGCTTTGAGTCCCTTATAAGACTGAGCTGGTGAGGATGGTGGGGAAGGAGTGACTGGGAAAGGAGGTGGGCTCGCATCTCGGTGGCCACCCAGGGAACCTGGCAGCTTGTGTGGAGACGGCGGGCTTGGCTGGCGCCCTGCGGGCGGGCTGAGCAGCTTCCGCGGGGCCAGTGGAGAGGAGAGCTTCTTCTGTGTGGTGGGGCTGGGTGCCCGGGGGCTGCCCGGTGGGCTGGGCTTCCTCTGCAGGGAAGGTGAGCCGGGCTGGGAGCTGCTGAACGCCTGCAGAGTGTTTCTGTGATGTGCAGGCGGGCTGAAGAGACGCCTCTCAGCTGGTGGAGAAGGAGTCCTCGTTGGGGAGACTCTCCTGACGAAAGCTGACCCTCTCTCGTTTTTCCTCAGTGAGTCAGGAGATCCGTGCTTCTGGCACTGCGCTGAAGTTGCAAGCGAACTGGGCTCTTTGCTCTCTGAGCTATTACCGCATGTTTTTGAACCATCACTGGGATTTCGAAGAGGAATAATTCTATGGGTTTGCTTATACAAATCTGCAGCCTCTTTTCTCTGAGTTGCAAGGATCTCTTCTTGGCTAGGGATGTGCACATTGGTAGGATTCAGCTCCAGAGAGTATTTCCGAAATTTCTCATCCACTCCAGCATTTCTTACAACTCTATTAGCAATCGCATTGGGGCTGCTGATATTTTTGCTTGGTAATAAGTCAATGGACTGGAGAGAGGCTTTGATTTTGGGGGAAATGTGTGCTCTCCTAGTAGTGTGAAGTTCTGTTTTGATGGGTTTCTTCGCATCTTCTGAAGAGTTTCCATCTATTTTGGCAGTTTCTTCAGACTCAGATAAGCTAAAAGAAGTGTCCATTAACATTTCAGGGGGTGGTGGTGGCAGATTTTCAATGTCTTCATCAGTCTCCTCTTTTGTGTCCTTTGTACTTAATTCTGCAGCTGGTACAGGGGGAAAATTTGAAGAACCTGCATCGGTGTTTTGATGTTTTATGACTTCTACTGGTGAAATACAATTCTTAGGACTTAAAGGTGCCAGGCCTTTCTGAAAGGGAAGAGTGGGTGGAATAACTGGAAGTCCAAAATTTTTGATGCACTTTATTGGTCCTACAGATCTTAGAGTTGTGGTCCTTAGAAGATGATCAATAGGGCTGAATGTTTCAATAAGCTTTTTGACAGATTTGCGGGATGCACAGCTACTGCTGTTCTGGAGTTGTGTTCCAGGAGGCTCCACATCTTTGCTGCTTGATGACTCCTGTGGGGACACAGTAGATCCTAAGAGCCTCTTGCCTTTTCTTTCGTCCAGGTGATTAACAGGATTTTGATCAACCACATATAAAGGAACTCTATCCTGGTTAGGCAGTATGCTGAAATTTTTTGAGAGACAAGCCTTCAGTTTGTTAGAGGATCTAGATGTAACATGCTCATCCTGTAAACAAGGTGCTGTTCTTGATTTCCAAGGCTCTGGGTTCCTGTCTGTGTCCTTGTTTCTGTAAAATATTTCCAGTCTTTTGCTGAGCTCTTTTTGAGTTCTTTGAAGCTCTAGAAGAGTTGGGTCCTCTGCCTGGCTTCTGAGAGACTCCTCTGACCTGGACCGTCGCTGTTTCACTAGGGATTTCTGGTTACCTGTTGCTGTACTAGGCCTTGCTCTTAGGATTGTTCTTTCACTCTCATCCTCTATCCATTCCTTATGCCCAGGTTTAGCTGGGACAAACTTGATTTTTTCACTGATGGCATATTTCATTTTCAGGATAATTTCCTCTGTCTCTGTATTCTCTGTCCTCTTTGCTGACTGCCTTTGTGTATTATCAGTTAGCGCAGGTGAAGACAGAGGCCTTCTTGGCAGAATATCCTTCCCCATTTCTGATAAACTTGTGCTGTCATCATCCTCCCCCAAGGTGCTCCCTTCATCATCATCATCATCAGAGGGAAAATCTGTGGATTCACACATTTTGAACTCTTCACTTTCTTGAACAGAATCTGACTGGACTGAGTTATAAGAATGGCTTTTGCACAGTCTTGCATGTTGGGACATGGCAGAAGTATCTTTTGGTACTCTAGTGTGACAAGAAGCCACTTCTCTACTCTGAGCAGATGAGTAAAATGTATCTTTAAAATGCCTTTCAACTGCACAGTCATGGGATGTGGCTGTACCTGGTGATGCTGTTCCATCACAAGTGTGCTTCACAGCTCTGGTGTGCTTTTGGGATAGATGGTCATGTGCGCAAGAATCACAGCTTGTTTGTCTTCCAAGTTGACTGAGGGCACTGAAGTCTTTGATAGATTCATTGTCTGCTCCAATGCCACTGTCTTCAGAATAGAGCGTTCTGTCCTCGCTGTGGGATGGAGAGGATCCCACTGTAGAGGCTTCGAGCAGACTTATGGTTCGCAACAGCCGCTCATCAAAACTTTGCTTTGCTTTCAGTTTTCCTTCCAAGTTGCTTGCAGCAGACTGCAGGTAGCTGCACATCTCCTGCAGGGCATCTGAGGTAAGGGAAGACACTGTTCCACTGAGCAACTGCATTTTATTGACTGTGTACTGCAGTAATTGTTGCAACAGATCAGGGTGCTCCTTCAAATCTTTTTTTGCTGGCCATGCCAGATTCCCACCCACGTTTTTGAGAAGATTTTCCCCATCATTAGCAATTTCTTCCAAGAGATGGTTGATTTCATCAAAGCGAAGCATCAGGAAGCTTACCATCTGCTGCAGGATGAGCTGAGTTTGAGTAGCCTGGCTGGCCATATGAAGGATCGCTTCATATTTGGAGAGGTTGGGATTTAAGTAGGCATAAGCACTCTGATGAGCCTTAACAAGCAGTTCTGGGAAATCTACCTTTTCCTCTGTCTCGCTTGGAGGCAAAGTGGACTTTTCTTTAATTTTGCCAGGTTGAGCTTGCTTTGCTAGTTTATGACTTCTTTGCTTTTTTGCTTTCTTTGGGATTTTCTTTCTGTTGCTTTCATTCTTATCATCCCAAATAAAAGCTGATGCTTCTGATTCACAGGAGCTTTGCTTTCTGATCTGTATGTCCTCAGTGACATGTTTTTGGGACTCAATAAGATCAGAAAAAGCTGCTTCAGCATCTGTGGCTGTCCTCTCAGTTTTCTTTTTGTCCCTGGCAATCTGGGGATCTGAATGAGTCTTGGAAGATGACTGGAAATTATCATTTTTGTCTTGATCTGATACTTGCTCCTCATTTTCTCTTGGGTTCTCTTTCCTCTGAATCTCATACTGACCGAACTCATCAATAGTGTAACAAGACGAACTTTTAATTAGCAGTGAAATTCCTTTGTCTCCTGGATCGACACGCAAAATACCTTTGGGTTTATTCAAACCCTTAAGTCCCTTGCTTGCAATGCTGTTAGCAAAGTCACTGCGAGATGGTGTGCAGCCCATCTTTTCTCTGTCTTTAGCTTTATTTTCTGATTAAATATCCAAATGAACAGGGAGAAGGGAATAAAAAAAAAAAAAGAGGCAAAGAATCAAACTCACTGTTTCATCCTGAACTCCACACCAGCCTTTTTCTCCCAAGTTTTCTTCATAATCCTGGTTTTATTGTCAGTTGGCATTGTTGCTTACTTGGAATCTCACGTGCCTCCTGCCCAAGGTCTGGTCTTGATGATGTGCGCTATCCCACTGTATGGTTTCCGCTCAGATTTTCTTCTTTGATTCAAAAAAGGAGTGTGAAAGCTCTGATGGATTTAAGTGCTAATGAATTAAGAGGACTCGTGTACCTCACCTCTGCCTTGACAGATGTCCACTGCAATTAAGATTTTAAGCTCATTAGGTTAAGCAGGCTCCAGCCAGTCAGCACCCTTGTTGGACGTATAAGCACCCATGCTGGATGTATAAAAGAAGACCTTTTTTTTCCGCTCTATATTGGGAGGCAAAAGAACCTGGTGTCTGCATGCATAGTCCCTCCTTTTTTTTTTCCTGTGCTACAGGGAAATACCACACAATTTAATGTAGAGGTCCAAAGGAAGAAACTATCTTGAAACCTTTTTGAAGGGAGACTATTTGAACAATGTGCACATGCCACTGGTACTCTTTAACCAAAAGAAGAGTGACCTTGAATATCTATCTACTGCAGAGCGCAAGACATGGCATCAAATTGATTTGAGATGCCTGTTAAACTTCTGCCTTCAGGGTCTTCAGTGTTTTTCCTTTGTTTGTGACGTGAGTGACAAGCTATTTATTTTTTTATTTCTGTGCCTTCTAAACAAGTTTTTCTCCCTCCCTCCCTTCCTCTCTCCCTGTCTCAGGCTCTCTCTAACTGGGTGTGGGTATCTCCTCTGATTCTCCCCATTTTTTTTCAGGCTGTCAAGCTTATAAAACATTCACATAATTTCATTCACAACTATTTACGTGATTCATTCCTTGGTGTTGGACCATAATAGCAGGATGCCTGCATGGAAAGCCATTCCTGCTGTTCAACAGTGGGAGCAAAAGCACTCTGTTTTACTGGGGCAAGTCATTATAACAAATTGCCAAAACACTCCTAAACATTTTATGATAAGTCAAGGAACTAGTCTTAATATATCTCTTATGTTTACATGGGGAGTTGAAAGATCTCTTCACGTAGCTTGCATAATATTTTCATGCATAAAATATCCTTGCAACCTCACTTTGGAAAACAGCTACAGCAGATCCATTGTTTGCACCAGAAATTTTAATAATTAGGATCATGTGGGTCGTTGCATTTGGAAAGATCTCTCTCTACTTCCTTTATCCCTTGAAATACTATAATGACACTTTTTTCTTTTTTTTTCCTCTTAGCTATTTCCCATATGCCATGTATTAAAAGCATACTGAAAATATATGCATGCTTTATTATGGATATCTTGGCTTATAGAAAATGTTTTTAAAAAGGCATACATTTTGGCCTACCTTTAATTATAGTTTGCTCATATATGCAATCTTACTAGTTAACATTGTGCTGCTGTGAGAGAGCAGAAACTTTGTGCCTGTTTTCAGATACTTCTGGAATTCTGTTTTTGTCATCTGCATTCTTATTGCTAAGCACGATATGTTAATTTGAATGTTCAAGACACTTAAAAATGAAATATAGGGAAGCTGCCTTCACTTCCTGATAGTACAATGAAAGAGAAGACAAAATGCCTGTTAGGTTAAAGAAAAACAGGTATGGGTATAAAAAAAAGAGGTATAAAACTTGCTGAAGAGGATGGCAAATGTTTGTGAAAGGAAGGGAATGTCCAAGGGGAATGCAACATAAATGCTTGAATCAGTTTGTTTAAAAACTTAAAATATGTGCATCTGTGGGTAAGTTTTGAGTGAAATTAAGTTTTGATTTGCTGAGAGATTATGGAGAACATGAGCAAGAAAAGGAATTAAGAACTCTTACATTCTGAAATTATTATTATTATTATTATTATTTTACCAGCAAATTGAATATAACCAGGGAGATGTCATATCAGTTGGTCTTGATATCAACAGCAAAATAAACTGCTGCTTTTTATTTCAGCTTCTCCTGCAGAGCTGACACTGTTCGGGGAAATGGCATAGATTCTCTCCTTTCTGTAATCATTAGCAGAATTATTTACAAAGTTTTGTTCTGTTTCCCCTGTGGAAACACACTATTAATGGCAGGATAGTAGGAATACCAGAGGGCAACATTTTACATTTTATTTATTTATTTTGAAATCTTTTTTTTTTCTTTTTTTCAAAGAATTAACTAAAACCAGGGAGTTTGTTAAGCTTTTCGGAGCCAGCCACCTGGAACACAGTTTGTCATTCCCTGTGCCAGCACAGTGCCCCAAAGCTGCTGTCCTGCTGTGGGCCCTGCCAGGGGTTTTCTCTTTTCACTCCCTGTGCTGCCAGGGAGAGGAGCTGGACAGATCATGAGGAAGTGCTAGATTTGAGGCTGTGGAGCTCTGGGGATCAGGAATCCAAGAGTGGCTGATGGGGAGGAGCTGGAATTTGCCTACATGTAGCTGAAACTATGAACCACCATTTATGTGGCAGGATGCTGGCTGCTGCTGGAGGTGAAAGGAAAGGGTGGCCTGTAAAATCATTAAAGGAAAATATGAAACAAGATTAGTTTCAACAGTGATTCCCCAGGACTTCACCAGTAAGTCCTCTCAGTAGCTTCCATTGAACTTGATCCAATGTTTATTCTTGTGCTCGCGCTTTGTCCTATCTCCTAAATTCTAGTCTAGCTCCAATTGCCAGGAATTTCCATTTCAGGCATTTCACCAAGTCCAGCTACGGAAAGGATGGGAAGGGCTGGAGCAAGTGACGAGGATGGGTAACCTCTCCTGTAGGAAAGAAATGCCCTGGCTGCAGATGGATACACAGCTTCCCTATTTCACACCCAGCTCCGTGGGTAGTTCCTGGAGCTGATGTCATCTTTTGAACATGCTGGCTCTCTTCCAGGCCATCCAAAGCTGCACTGAAATTGGTGTAAGCACACTCGGTTTCAAACCTCTCTGCTCTAGAGAGGTTGTGCTTGAGATAGCAGCATCTTCTATAGCCATTTAAATCATTCTTTCCCTGAAATTGTTTGTGAAAACAAAGGAATTTGGTTAGTAACATACTATTTCTGCCCCAAGGAAAAACAACAAATCAAGTCATTTTTTATCTAAAAAAGACTCCTTGCTTACAAGCTTTGTTTCCCCATCTTCCTCCTGATTTGTTCAGAGCTGCAGCAATTGTTCACAACATCCCAGTTCTCTAGGTGCTAAACAATTGTGCTCCCACTGGCATCACCCAGTGAGTCAGACAGGACAGGCTGAACAGACTTTTGCTTAGACTCATATCCTGGTAAGTAGAAGGAACTACACAGGATATTGTCAAAGCGTACAGAATAAGGTTTTAAGACTTTTCTTAGTTAATTTTCATTCCATGGGGTAAGGGGTGGAACTTGGGAAGGACAGGAGCTTGGTGGACAATGGTATCTCATATCCATTATGGCTGCAGCACTAGGTCACTGGATTCATTTAGAGTTGAAATGCTTGCGGATTTTTGCCTTTACTGCTTCAACCAGCAGGATATTCTAGAACCTGGGTTGCTTTATTAGGTGCCTGCTTTTATTTTCTATATTCATACTCAGCTTTATCCGCATATTCAACATTACCTTTGCATTTACATGGTCCTCTCCATGGCTGATGACAGATGGCAACCACAGCCTCTCTCTCAGCATTCCTTTTGCTGCACTAAACAAGCCGTGCTCTTTTAATTCCCTGAAACACATTATCCATTTCTTTAACCGTGCTAGTTAGTCATTTCTGAATGTGCTGGTTCAACAACTTCTCTCTGAAGAAGGGCAGCATTAGGGATCGATGAACCCGTGGATGTGAATACCTGTTTAATAATTGTTGGCTTTTTGTGTGATTGCCTGTCATTACGAATGGTGTTCACATCTGCTGAATATAGTCGTACTTTCTCATCCTCACTATTCATTTCCGAATGATGAGCCCTTACATTGACCTTATTAGCTCACTCGTTTTTAATGACAATTCTTTCATTTTTTTTTGTCTCATCAGCACACTTGCTTTTGTGCTAAAATATTAAGGGAAATCTGAAACAAGATTAGTTCCAAGAATGATTCCCCAGGAGTTCACCATGAACGCCTCTCAGCCCAGTACTTTCCATTCAGCTCTACTCAAAGCTGTTTCCCTTCACGCTTGCACTTTGCCCATGTTGCAGTTCTCCTAAACTCTAGGGTACCGCTAACATTGCCAACAATTTCCATTTCAGGTATTTCACTAAAGTATACTACTTGGTATCTGTTCCTTATGTTTCCTTAGCCCAGGTATCATGTGTTAGCAAAAACCTTGCACTTTGTCTTTATCTATGCTTTTCTTCACATATTTTTTCTCAAGTAATCCAGGAAAACACAGGCCTGCTACATTCACCATAAAGGTACAATTTTTCTCCACCCTTGTCTGAAATACAGAGTACTTCTAAGAAATTGAAAGATTAGCTCTTCTTCTGTCATTTAGTACCACATTTACTATTAAACTGCACTTCTATGTGCCTCATCTTTCACCTTTCCAGCCTCTGGGATCTGAATGCATTACAGCTCTGGACTTTTACCACTTGTGGTCATTTTTGGTCGTTGTTCCCATTATTTACCTTGCCTCTGTCCACAATTCGTATCAGGAAAAACAGCAACGAGCTGATAGACAATATCAGTATCATTTAGTGGAGCTCACCTTGAGCACAATGTAGAGGGACTTGTTCGTGCTTTTACCAGGCCAAACTCCCCTTGAATAATTTCGGCTTTAAAGCACTGGAGAGAGCCTCTCAAAAGCCTGTGTCTATGCTGTTACTTTCATGGCTCTGACTAAAATAACTAGGAAGTTGGGATACCTGAGTTCTGTGCTTAAACCTAGCAGGGACTGATGTGTCTGTGGCTGTACTGCCTTGTCTACCACCCCCAATGCTCTGAGTTTGCCCTTTTGAGCACTGCTTGCTGCTGCTCAGGTTGAATGTCCCTGCCGTGGTGCACGCAGCAGCTGCAGTGCATTAAGGCGAGGGATAGCTCCTACAAGTTACTCTGGGCGGCTCCTAGGCCTCTCCCCATCCATGAAACCCAAGCGCCGCAATCCCAGTGCCTGCTCAGCCCGTTAATGCGGCTCTGGCTACCAGGCGCTCTGCACGAAACCGGATTCTCTGCCGCGGGAGGGGGGTAGGTCCCAACATATCACCCGCAGCCACGCGGAGCTGCCAGGGGCCTGCCTGTGCTTTAAGGAAGGCGCAGTATCATGGCGCGCAGTAGCTGTCACTCAAGCTGCCCGTCCCGCAGCGCGGCTCAGACCACCCCAGCACCACGGCCCCCTCCACCCGCCACTGCATGGCAGCCGTCAGCGGGGGGCGGGGCTCGGGGGCGGGACGGACCGGCGGCAGCTCATAGGCTGGAGGCGGCGGGGGCGGGGCCTCGCGGGGCGGCGCGGCGCTCGCGGGGTTTGGCGCGGGCGCGGGAGGCCCCGGCAGCGGCGCGGCCCGCGCCCCCCCACCCCCCCCGACGAGCAGGTACTGGCCGCGCCGCCCCCTCCGCCCGGGGGCGGGGCGGCAGCCCCCTTGTCCCCCCTTCCCCAGCCCCAATCCCCGTGCAGGGCCGCCGTGGGGGCGGGGTGGCAGTGCGCGGCCGTTGGGAGAGACCGTTGGGGCTGTTGGGAGGGCCGTGGGGCGCGCGGCGGCGGCAGCGGCCCGGCGGTGCTGGCCGCGCTTCTTCGTGGGCTTGCAGGGGCCCGCAGGGTCGCTTCAGGCTGCCCCTCGCGGAACCCGGCGCCTGCGATCGGCCTGTCTCGCTTTGGCTCTTGCCCCGCGCGCCGCCGTGTGCTGTAACGTGGTGACAGCGATGCCGCCGCTTTGGGGCCCAGGTGTAATTTCATCCTCCGGCGGTGTCCCGAGCCCGGAGAGGGGGCAGTGCTTGGAGGCAGCTGCTGGGGCCCTGCACTGCCGCGTGCGCTGCTGGGCCTCCCTAGGGTTTCATGCTGGGAAGCCGTGTGCTAGCGCTTGCTTTGCTGCTTTTGATTCTACTGGAAGACGAGGGAATGAACGAAGATTCAAATTAACTCGGGCCATGGTGACCACTGTGAAATCAAAACTCTTTGAAAACTCAAAACACTGCTAAGTTGCAAGAAGGCTCCATGCTCTAGCCAAGAAACCTTGAGCGTGTCTATATTCATATGACTTATGGAACAAGTAGTTTATGTGTCTTGCTCCTTCTCACATGTAAGTTTTTAAGTCTTAGATTGAGGATCATAGGCCCGTTAAACATGTTTTTTGTCAAAAATGACATCACATTGGTGCCAAGTTCTCCCATTGAAGTTCTAATAACATTGGAGTTTATTACTTAAACTTCATTACCTTTTTGAGGTATTGCTCAACCTCTTTGTTACAGCAGTTGCAGGAAAAAGAATGTATTTAGATTTCAACATAAAATTTCAAATTGCAATACCTGATTTTTTTTAAAGTATCCCTTATTGTAAGATCAACTCTTTTTTTTTTTTGGTGCATAGAGATTCCATTCATATTCTGTGTAATGTGTCGATCTTGGGAAAACTATACCTTATCTTTGGTCTTGGTAACATGAGTGTTTGTGTCTCATGACTCCTTCACGTTTTCGTAATTATTTTTCCAGTGATATTTCTTTCTTTCACTTTCAGACTTTGTTCAGTTACAGCAACGTATGGCTGGCAAATAGTAAGTACAGTACTCACTGCGACACAGTAATTAACTTAGTGGTACCATAGCTTGGCGTTGCTATGGAAAGGAAAATTCTGTCACTTCTGTCACTAAATTTCTCTTACTCTTTTCTACCATACCCCTACTCATCCAATCCTGCCTGGTAATGTCATCTGTTCTGTAGGGAAGTCGTGACTCTTGGAAGTTGTTCCAGAAGATACAGACATTCTGTTCCACTATGTCATGTCCCCTACATCGATATACTGCAGGTGTTATTAATACCTGAGACAGCTGTATTTTTGCTCTATCTTTCCTTTTCTCTGAATCTATTTTCAGCCGTTTCAGGTATGTTTGCATCATGTTAACAGGTTACAATGTTCTTGTATTTGAGCTCGCCCTTTCTGGGGGTAGTTGTGGGTGCAGAACACATAGTTGCATTGGCTTGCTGTAGTTTGGTACTGTGTCATAATATGATAATGTATTTTTAGATCCAACTTGTCCTTACTGGATGAAAATGATAATTGAAATAATCAGTGATTCTATTGACCATATTGGATCTAAGAATGCCTAAACTAATGTAATTTGGTAAGGACGTGGGAAGAAATAGTGCAGTCCTTCCACGGTGATAGACCACATACATTTGTACAGTGCAGCAGATTGAGGAAATAAGTGACCTGGAAAAATACAACCCTTTTTCATCTAGATCTCTTTTCCAAGCTGAGAACAATGAACTGTGCATGATGTAGAAGGAGAGGAGATTTTTATTTACTTATTTCAAGATTAACATCCTTAATCCATTGTTAAAATCTCTTTCTTATTAGCACGTAGACTGTGTGAGGTTCTAAAGTAATGTGGCAAGTTTATTTTGGGAAATATTACAGTAAGTCCATTAAAATATCTTTATGCATGTATGATATATATAGAAAATTAAAATAAATCTTAGAAAAACGCTACTTACTCTTTTCTGATGCTCGCTCACAGTATATGGATTAAATTTAATAAAAATAAACATGCCTTGAAGGCTGCATATGTTTTTTATCTATCAGGCAGACAATTTACTGAGTTGAGAGCAGTATGTAGCAATCGTCAGAATATAGATTTTAGCATATTTAGTAGAGACACTGCTTTTACTCTGAGGATGTAATCATGAAAGTTCAAGCTACAGAATTTAGTTTTTCATCTGTGAGATATAGTTATTGGTAATTCAGTAATGTCATTTTTAATTAAGAATAGCATCCCGTTCTCTTTTGTGCTGAATTTGCCCACATAGTTACCTTCTCATCCAAAGGAGAGTGGGCTACAATTTGGATGAGAAGGTAACTATGTGGGCAAATTCAGTACATCACTGGAATGGAACGTGGCCTGGTTGTTAGAAAATGCGACTAGAAAAATGACCATTTAATTTTTGTTTTCTCAACTAGGCTGCTGCAAGGCTTGGACAAGTTACTGGAAACACTGAGGTGGAGGTTATAACACTGCGGTAAGTACGCTATTTTGAAACACAGTAGGGAGCGGTTGGGAAAGGAGCTGGTACAGAATCATGAGTTCAGGAATGAATCACACAGTGATGAATTGTTTGCAGCTTTGTGTGGGAAGATTAACGTGATCAGAATTTGAGAAAAGGACTAGTTGGTAGTGTGAGTGCTCCTGTTCACAGTGAAGGAAAGAAAGAAGTTCTGTATATGAGGAAGTACTTGATGCTTCTTCATGTTTTCACATAGGTGTAAAACCATCTCTGTGCCTTCTAGTTGTCATGTTGCTTTCCTCATTGCATAAGTGCAAAAAGTGGGAGAAATTTTATTAATAATAATAGTGTTTTCCATTAATAATATAGAAAATGAGCAATGAAGGCAAAATTGGAAGTTGGAGATTGTTGATGCCATGCTCAATCTAATTAGCTTTTACTACTAAATGCATTTTGCTAATTTGTAAATATATTACAGTATTAATGTTTTGCATGCTTTTTAAAGGAAAAATTTAAACTTCATTCTACATTATGTCTTATCATAATAGAACTAGTTCACAGTATTTATAACAAAGTTATTTATTCAGTTTTTTGCTCTTATTGAAGTGGCTTTCTAGAAGATGACCATAGAGGATCTCCCAGAACCTTCCTTAGAAGGAGATTCCCTCACTGAAAGGGATCCATTTTTATTTCCAAGCTCAGAATCATCTGTTACTTTTTCTGTTGCTGCAGCACCAATGCCTTCAGACTGTGGTATGTACTTTAACAGAAAATGAATTTGTCAAGCTACCTTGACAGATGATAAACTTGGATAACACTTTTAAAGGAAAATTCTAAACTCTTAATTTATTCCAAATTTTATTGCTTGTTGAATGAATTCTCTAATGAGTCTTTAAATGAAATTCAAGATGAAGAACCCTTCTCCCTACACCTTTTATGGTTAATTTATTATTACAATAACTTATTACAGTTAATTTATTCTGTATAGTCAGATGATCATAGATTGTTTACATCTAAATGTAGAAATACATATTGTGTTAAGAGAAAATGGTATACAATTGCAACAGTTAAATTCAAATATAGTTAAGCATCTATATTACATTGCAATCTGCTATAAGAATAGCTATACTGTTTCTCTTGGTGCTTTCGGTATTTAAACAATCTGTAATGTCACTGTGCTAAGGATTTCAGTAACTGCTAAAATTATAACACCTTTGAATATTATAAATCATGTCAATGGTGTCTAGATACCTTTAAAAATCACTTTTTCTACCTCCATTTTCCCCATTTTGAGACATACGTACACCTAACATAATGTTCTGTCTTTGGTAGGCTTTGCGCTTCTGAGACCTGTTGGATGAGATAGCGTGTGTTTGGGAACTTAGTGTTCCAAGTGATATGTTTTTAGTACATGTGCATATTTATATAGTTTATCCTTGTAGCTCTTTTATCTGTCCTTCTATCCTATTCTGTCTTAAGTACTTCCATAATTTATTCTATTCTGCTTTCTTATCCGCTACAAAAAATTTCCTTTTATCCTTCTTTAAACAGTCTTGTGATATCTGCAAGTATCGCATTTTATCTGTTGAGGTTTAACCACCTTCTACCAAATTCTTTTTCAGATAAAGCTAAAATGTACTTATAATGGAACTTATTGTTTTAAGAGAGTTTTAAAAGATTTCTTTGGTTTGCTCTTAAAAACACTGTAATTGGTCAAATATTAAGCGTTTATGATGACTTAACATTTCTTAACACATTTCTTTTTTTTTTTTTTTTTTTTTTTATCCTTACATGCTGGTTTTAACAGTCTGGTAGAATCAATTTCTGACCTCTGTTTGAGGTTCACATGAGTAGCTGCAAAGCTTCCTGGCAGAATAATAATCATGCATGTCATATAAGATCATAAATCTTGTTGGCTGATAGTGGATTTCCTTCATAGCTTTTATCGTGCAGCCAACTGAGGTTCCAGCAGAGGTTAAACTTTAGTAAATAAACTAGTAGATCTATGCCAGTGCATGGGAATTAGGTTAAGAAGCCCACATTGTGTAGTGCTGGGAGGTGAATTTTTGTTGAATTTTGACTTTTTACAATTTAGATTCAAATCAAATTTCATGTTAATTATCAGCGAAGAAGTCCTCCTTTTTTGTTCTAAGCTTTAAATCGGCCTTGCAGTACTGTTGTATTGGTTGCTGATGCAAAACTTTTTCCAAGTGTAAGACAGACCTCAATGTAAGAGGTAAAAGAGACCAGATGTTAAAGAAAAAGTCTTCTGAATTACTCAGAGATCTTAAATTTCCAGTCTGATCATTAATGAAATGAATCTCTCCTATTCTTTGCCTCTGAGATGGAAATATAGATGTATTCATAGAGTATATTTGCTCTTAAAATTATTTTCTTTTTTTTATCAGAATTTTCCTTTTTCGATCCTAATGATGCAGCATGCCAAGAAATACTTTTCAACCCCAAAACATCAGTTTCTGAACTGTTTGCTGTCTTAAGGCAGTGGGTCCCACAGGTCCAGCAGAACATTGATATTATTGGAAATGAGGTGAGGAATAAATGAAGATCCTTGAAAGCTTTCAGTGTTAAAAAAATACTATAGTAGTGATAATGACAACAAACAATTTATTCAAAAACAAAATTGGTCATAAATGCAGATACTGTTTTTGTCTCTTAGCATGTAGCTACTAATCAGCATCTTGTATTCCAAATACTGTGTTTTCATTGGGAAATGTGAAGAAGACCAAGAAAAATTCAGAACATTTGAATAAGTGGTAAAGACAGGTTGTTTCTTCTGAGAGTAGTTATTTGTCTAATGCCCTCCATCTTGTTATTTCAGTTTTCACTTAACAGTAATTGTAAAATTCTAGTTCACAAAGTTACAGTGAAGCCTGATCGTAAGAACAGTAGTTCCAATTTATAGAATCTTTTTGTATCCATTCAAACAAAACAATGTGTATAGGTGCAAAACCTGCTGAATAATACTTGTGTCAGAGATATGCCAGAGCTAAAACGTGATTGTTCTTCACCACAGATCATTAAAAGAGGTTGCAATGTGAATGACAGAGATGGACTGACTGATATGACTCTCTTGCATTACACTTGCAAATCAGGGGCTCATGGTATTGGTAAGTAAATATGTTAATTTGTATGCTGTGGTCAGTTCACAGAGGTAACTCCCACTATTACAGATACTTTTCTTACAGTAGATTTTTTTTTAGTATGTTGTTCTGACTCTTTCAGTAACCATCAGGAAGATACAGAAGTATAGCAGTGTTAGGACTGTGGCAGTTAGGAGTAAATGGGGTTGCAATGGAAAGAATGGTGAGTTACTGGTATTAATGTTGCAAGCAATATTACTAGCCTAAAAATATATTTAATGTAGCAAAAGCTGTTTCAAACTGAGATAGTAATTGTGAACTGAGCCTAAGAAAATCTATGGTTTTCTTAGGTCCGTGAAATTAGAAGCTTTAGGAGACTGCATATCCTTTTTATTCACCCTGATCATATCAGAAGAAAACTGAGGAGAAAATAATCCACATTTGCATTATTATAGTCTAATGACTATAGTCATAGATTATAGTAATCTACTGGCAACAGCAGCACATTAAATGTTTTATTGAGGACCCCTGTTAGCTTTTCTCAGTTGTATTTTTTTATGCTGATCCTAAACAGAGATTGTGTGTTTGAACGAAATTTCTGAGTGAGGCCTGGCTGAAGTTAAATTAAACTTTAGTATTATGGATTTTTTTTCTTCTGTTTCAAGTACTAATATCCTTGTTTTCTGATGGGCGGCAGGTTATTTACATTAGAGATTCTTAGGTAGTGTTATGTAATATAGTAGAGATTTCAGCTCTTTATGATAAAAGGCAAAGATTTTTTTATCCTAATCCTGAAAGCAAATAGTAATTAGTTTGCTGTAGGCTTTAAGGTTTAAAGGGCATTGTATATAACGTATAGGCATGTGCATCTTTTTGGGGATCATTTAAATGAATCTCTAATGCATGTGTTACAAAATTTGCTTTGCAGGTGATGTTGAAACTGCTGTAAAATTTGCCACACAACTTATTGATTTGGGTGCTGATAGTAGTTTACGCAGCCGCTGGACAAATATGAATGCTTTGCATTATGCTGCTTACTTTGATGTTCCAGAACTTATTAGTGTAATTTTGAAAAATGCAAAGCCAAAAGGTAGGCATTGTTACCTTTGTTTCATGCAGTGGACTATATTATATTTTGATGTTCTGTTGACTCCAAGCTCTTGTGTAGTGGTCTTTAAGAGTACGGTTTATTTATCCATTGTACATAAATAATTTCTGATTTCTTACTGTTTTCATCATCGTTATTAGTACGCTTTCTCTTAGTCTGAATTTTTGTAGTGAATGCGTTTCAAATAGGTAGTTTGCAGAGCAGAGAGAATATATTGAGAAGACAAATACAGCTTGGGTGGATCCCTACTGAGCTGTAGAAAAATAGTTGTTAATGAATGTGTAACTTTCGAGCAAGTGATTTACTGACTCAGAGACACCCATCGTCAAACAGCTACCACAGTTCTTTCTTTTCGGTATATTGTTTAACTATTTCCTGTATGAAGTTCTGTGGTTACAGTCTCTTTATACAGATTTATTTCTCAGTTGCTAGAGAGAGAGAGAATTGTTAGAGAATGGAGAGTTTGATCTTACATTTGACTGTTTTTAAAAACAAAAAAAAATCACTGAATATTGTGAAATGCAAAATGTTGCCTGGTACTGTTAGACATTGACTGTAACCATATGAAAAGGAACTGAAACTGAAAATGAAAAACTAACGCAACATATTAAGTTCCCCATAGACAGAGATAGTTCTTCATTTAACACAGTTAAATGGGTCACCTCACTAAGATGCTAAATAAATTCAGCATTTCATCTATATATGTTTCTGTGACCTATATTATGCAACTTAGACTCAGAGAAATGCTTTAGGCAGTAGTGTTCAAAAACTCCAAGCATGAACCTTGCAAATCTGAGGAAGTCACAAACTAATGGTCTTTTGATGTTTTATATAGAAAGGGGTCTTCTACATTCATAGCTGAAGTAGTGATAGCATCGTGCAAATATGGCCTTTTGTCATGTATGAGCCAATCCATTCTAGAATTACTAAATCAGTGCTCATATTGGCACTATTGTAAAACTGTCAAAACTTGATCTGAACTTTATTATCTTTGATCTCTTTAAAACCAGTCTATATCAATGTATATGAAGTTGATCTATATAGAAATATATCTTCTATATCATAGCATAACTATGTTAGATTGTTGATAAAGCAGGAATATACCTTGTTTATCACTTTGTGAAAAGGCACAGTCTCTTTCCGAGACAGGGACTGTAACTGGTAAATGGTAGGAGACTGTACAGCCCCCAAGTGGAAAGTTTGAACTGGAATTTGGATTTGAATGTTATTGCTAATGTTTGTAGGCTTTTGGTGTGTGTATGAAATCAGTTGACATTTTTGGTAAATGGTCACATACATAATTGGCTTGAACTGGCATCTCTTTTGTATAGTTCAGGAAAGGAGCCCAAGACTAAATACACATTAAACCTGGGATATTCTTGGACAGTAACTTTATAGCAGGCTGAAGCATATTTTGGGGAAACATACCAACCAGTGGAAATGTATAATGTGTTGTTTCTGTCAGATGCAGTACTGCATTTTCCAAACTATCAGTCCAAGACCCTTTTCAGTGTAGTTCTTTGAAAACCTTAATTTAAAAAATTGATATCACTTCATTCTTGGCCCTTAGTAATGAAGGTAATATAAAGCAGAGGTACAATCACTTCTCATCTGCATTTAGTTCACAATTAATGGTGCCTCTGCATAAACATTAACATAAAATACAAATCTGAATGTCCCATGAAGGAACAGGATGAAACTTTCAAGTAACAGATTTACATCCCTCACATATCATGTTTAATTGCAGATGTGGATGCCACCTGCAGTGACTTTGATTTTGGAACAGCTTTGCATATTGCTGCTTTTAACCTATGTACAGGATCTGTCAAGTGTTTACTGGAACATGGAGCAAATCCTGCCTTTAGGGTAAGGTGTTAGATTGCAGATGCAGCAAAAAGCTAATAATTAATTGGCTTGATTATCTGGGAAGGAGCAGCTGGAAGAGTGGAACAGTCCAGGGTTTTGGTTAACTAAAGGTGTATTTCTCTGAAAAGTTATTATTTGTGATTTGTAGTGGATGATTTTGCCTGCTGTGTTATATTTTTCTGTTAATGTTTGTCCAGCTAATTCATTCAAATAGCTGGCAAGATGCTCCTTCATTTTTTGCCTGAACTTTGAATTGTTAATACTCTTTTGTGTCCTGTGGCACAGAGGTGGGCATTTCAGAAATGTAGGAGTGCAGTCTTTGACTTCCAGAAATGCAGTAGTAACCTCAGTGTTAGTGTAAATAATTGATAATGAAGAAACATGCTCTGCTCACTAACCAAGTGGTGACCCTGAGATGTAGTGTATAGTGCTGCTATATATGTCTAGTCACAAGTCTTGTTTGGTTTTTGTAGTGTAGGCAGTATCCCAGTTCTTTGTTTCAAATGCAGTCTTTTTAATGAAAAATCATAACTGCTTTCATGGTATTTAAAAGCTTTTATTTTATGTACCAGTGATGAAGTGAAATTTTCTGGAAAATGGTGTTTCTACTGTTTCTGTATGCTGTTCAGTGAAGACCTTTCTGAAAATGCTGTTATTTCAGGAAATACTGCCTTGTGGTTTCACAGGTGTTCAGATGTAGCATTAAGGTGCTCCCGCCAGGAAGTAAGCAATCCTGTGCCAGTGCCCACTCTTGCCCTTTTCTTTTTACCTTTGCTCTGCACCTGGCCTTGTTTTTACCTTTGCTCTGCACCTGGCCTAAGGTTTGCAGGGCACCTGGTGAGCTGGATTTCAGGACTGGTCTGACATAAACATAGCTGCTGTGATGATTGCAGACTCGATAATGAACACCCCACCCAATCTTAACCCAGCAATATCCTCTTTTTAAGCTACACTGACTTGAATGAGGCTGTCCTTTTGCTTATAGAATGGCTGTAGATTTGTTAAGAATGATAGATGTTTAAATCTTCAATACTGCAATAAAACTCCGACCAGAGGCAGTGTATGTAGCTTGCTTATTTGAAGGACGACAATCTTCAATACTGCAATAAAACTCCGACCAGAGGCAGTGTATGTAGCTTGCTTATTTGAAGGACGACAAAGTAAAAGTGCTGAATCAGGATTACAATTTTCCAGGACTAAGAAAGGGGATCTTATAGAGGGCCCAGAAAGGTCTGTTTTTAAGTAAATAAAGCATGTATTATAGTGTTGTTTGTCATTTGTTCATTTTTTGGCTATTTCCAAAAACAATGGGACAATTTGGACAAATCTGGAGGAGTCTGAGATAATTATGTTTCCACAAACCTTGTGAAAATTGGCAGACCTTGACTAAGGCTTTCACCAACGAAAGCGTAAGTGGGACTTGCCACTGTAGCAGCTGGACAACCAAACGAGAGTTAAACCTAACTCAAGTGCAATCGCCCACACAGCAAATCCACTGTTTGGTTGTCCAGCTGTTACCAGCCAGAACTCTGCTGCCTCCGGCCTTGGACGAGTGTCTGTGGGACCTGAGCAGCACTGCAGTTACTGCCCTGTGGAAAGGGCAAGGGTTTGGAAACTAAGGCCTCTTCACACTCCTGGAAGTGATTCTCATGGAGTAGTCTGTATCTGTATAAACATGAACAACTTTATTCAAGCATCTATTTGAGAAACCATCTTTATTTGTATATTCTATATATGCTATATGTATTAATAAAAGTATATCTTACATTTGGATTAAGTGTCACTAAAGTTTGAACTATGTGCTGGGGAAAGGTAGTTTCTATAGCTGTTATTCTATGAAAATGTTCAACGAAGATGATTTAAAACTTCTCTTTTTGTGTGCGTGTGTGATCACATTTATGTCATCACAGCATTAAATTCTATCCTGTGTTATATTTCTACAGAATGACAAGGGGCAGATTCCAGCCGATGTGGTTCCTGATCCTGTAGATATGCCACTGGAAATGGCTGATGCAGCAGCCAGTGCGAAAGAAATCAAGCAGATATTGCTGGATGCAGTGCCTCTCTCATGTGACATCTCAAAAGCCATGATTCCAAACTATAATCATATCACAGGCAAGGCCATGCTTCTGTCACTTGGCCTCAAACTGGGAGACCGTGTTGTTATTGCAGGGCAGAAGGTATGATGTGTATATGTTGATGCTGTCCTCATAATTTGTGGACAGTACATTTATTTACTGGGTACATATTTAAAATGGAAGGTCTAAAGCACCTTCTGGAAGGCGGTGAGGATCTGGTTGCAGAAAGCCTTAGAATAAGAACAATTATGTGTTAAAAGTCTTTCACTATTATGAAAAGCTGTTTTGGCAGGTAAAGTTTGCATTTTGTTCTGCAAATATTTTTTTAACAGCCTATTACAATACGCAAATATGGCTTAGTTTTTATTAACATTTTGGGTGTCATTCCAAAATGATTGTAAAATATACAGATGACTTTATGGGTTGCCCAGCTTTATGGGTGACAAGTATGAATTTGTGCATTGCCCTTGTGCGTTTCCAGAAGGCAGTAAAAGAAAATGCTTAGTCCTGCTTAGCCTGTAGTAACTCAATTTCACTGGTACAATGCAGCTGAAATCTTTGAAGCAGTGCTGTGCCAAAGGGATTGTTATATGGTTCTGCAGAAGTGTTAATACAGGTCTAGTTCAAATCTGAATAGCTTTTAAGAAGCTAACTTGTAAGGTATATTTGAAAAATGTTAAGTTGGTATTATTAGAGTGAGTATTCACACCTTTGCTTTGAAAGCATGACTTTGAAATGACTTAAAAGTGCTAGTGTATTTCTTCTTGAAGATTTCAGATACATTTCTGGCAAGTATGAAAGGCGTTTGCGAGCCAAATTTTATGTTTGAGTAGCACTGTGTACCCTTAAGCATTTTTTCCTATATAGCTTCAGGTTGGTACTTACCACAAGTAAAGTGAACTCCACTGAGAGTCCAAGGCAGCCTCCAAGTGTATTGTCCTTTGGTGTGTTCTTTAAACAGGGTCAGGAAAAGGGAAGGAATCACTAGCTATGTAGAAGGCACGTTAACTGGAATATGTGTAGATAACTGCTCTTCAAAGACAGTAACACGTCCATAGAAGTTTCTTTTACAGAAGTCATTGCATACTGAAAGCAAGGGGAGCTGATAATAATGTAGCTACAAGTTAATAAAGGCTTTAGAGCAAGAAACAGAAGAAATTAGTACTTGTGTGTAGTTTTTCCTCCAAGAAAGAGCCTTTATTATCTTTTTATTTTCATATGCTTGCTGTGTCAGTGAAGCAAAAACAAGAACAAGATGATCAAAGGTACCAAGGTGCTTTGGAGCATTTCTCACTTCTGGAGGATATAGAAACTCAAAGGAGGGCACCAGGACAGCAGCACTGAGCAGTGTTTTATGGATAGCTTTTCTCTTTCCTGCTTCTGCAAGCTCCTACCATACAGCTTTAAGGCAGCTGGAATGAGAGCCAAGGACAGTAGGTGCTAGGGGGAAAGTGGGGCTGGGTAGTACTTCTGATTTCTGCTTCAGCTGTCATTCTAGTTGTGTTTCTAGTGCAGAAAACTATACAAGCAGGGGTGTGTATGCACGTGATATGGGGTTGCTCAGCTTCCTTTGCTCCAGCTGTGCTAGATGGTATGTTATCTGACTGGAAACTCAGTGAAATGTGATTGGGGGGACAGCAACAGCTGGGAGAAAACCCTTTGCTGTGATTTCTACCATTCTTCCCATGCTGTAGATGTGACGTGATAGGGAATTGTAGCAACTTTTGAAAGAAAGGAGCAGAGGAATTTGGAGCTGCAGTTTCCAGTCTCCTCCTCTGGTTTCAGGTGCCTGCTGGTCCAGTCCCTTTGCTCCTGGGCAGGTGCTGGAGTGCAGAGGGATGTGGCAGGCCCTTGGCCTGGCTTCGCAGGCTGCTTTCCATCTGTGGCTTGGTAGCCAAGGAGCCTGGGTATAGATCAGTAGAATACACTGCCTGTAGCAAGTGAACCTAAAGAAAAGTAGGTGCTGGGTCATGCTTATTTCTTTACAGAGTATTAGGAAAGCGTAGCTGAAGGGTTTTGTACTAAACAAACAAAAAAATGTTTTCTGTCTGCTTATTCTTTTTCGAGAGGGCGGATTAGACAGTGAAATTGTAGTAAAAAATGAACCAATAGTATTAAGGTTGCATGAGATAGTGAAATTTGAGTAACTGAAAGACGAAAAGCTTTTGTTAGTAAAACTTATTTAAAAATTAGATAAAAATATTAAAGTCATTTTTAAATGCACATTTCTCCCATATTTGGTTGCAATGAAGCGATCTTGTAACATACATTTGTGGAGACTGAGGTCCACCAGCAAGACTGGTCTGTCCTGAGTTTCTTGGTTTACTTACCTATTCAGAGCCAACACGATGTATATGAAAGCAGCAACAAAATATATAAAACATTTGTTGAATTTAGTTTAATCTTAAGGAGAGAATGAAAGATTAAAGATTTTATTTGAAAAAGTTTCATAACATAAAAGTTTCATAAGCCTTCAGTGAAGACTTACTCTTTAACCTCTGTGCTATGGGTGTGTCTGTATGTGTGTGTGTGTGTATAAATATATTTATAGAGTTTTAAATCTAGTATTTCTGTGGAGTTTCCAATTTAGGATTTAGGATGTTAAGTCATGGTTCTCATGGAAAAGAGTGAAAATAAAGCTTAAGATTAACCATATATATGGTACTGTACTTTGCTGATTTGGCGTTGTATTGTACCGTGGTGCTTGCTGTCTAATTCTTGTCTGTTATGAGAGCTGTCAGTAATGACTGCTTTTGTTCAATATAAAATTACCCAGAAGTCTGTCTTGGAAAAAGCATTAGCTGGCATGGGAAGAAAGGAAGGTCAGTAATCAGGAGATTGTTTTATTTGCGTTTCTGTTCTCGGAGGTAACTTATCTTCATAATTTCTGCAACATTCATGTGATCAATACTTACTTAACAAAGTTGTTCTGCATTGATGTTTTTCACTTTAGATTGGTACTTTAAGATTTTGTGGCACAACTGAGTTTGCTAGTGGCCAGTGGGCTGGCATAGAACTGGATGAACCGGAAGGGAAGAACAATGGGAGTGTTGGAAAAGTCCAGTACTTCAAGTGTGCGCCAAAACACGGTATGACCTTTATATTTTTTAAAAGTCTTACATTTTTGTTATACCCTGAATTTTGAAAAATAGGTATGAAAAGATAAGATCGCATTGGAAGAATAAGTACTAATTCTGCTTTTCTTGATAGTGCTTAGTTTGTCTTATTGATTCTTTAAACTATTCTTAATTCTTTGGCTGTTCACAGAAACACCAACAAACCAGCCAAAATTTCAGGCAATTCCTTGAAACTGTTTTTCTGTCTGTATCACTGAAGCTATGGTTTTGTTGTAACAGTAATGGCAATGTTTCTTTACTTGCTTTGCCTTCTTTTTAAGGGAGATTCAGGTATATAGTTGCTTTTTAATTTTAAGCTTGCACCTCAAAAGAATTTTATCTGGTTATCTTTGATTATAAAACTGAGATTTATACATTATTTTCATTGATATTTTATTAATGTTCGTGATACAAAAGGTCTTGTGTTTTGCAACAATGGAGACTGAATGCTACTGTGGGTGTTAAAAGTAGAGTATCATAGATTTTACTTTGGTCCAGTTGCTTCATATATCTTTTGGTTTCTCTGTTCTGTTTGACCTAGAGCTTTCTAGTTCCCAAAGTTACATGTGTTTTGGGAGTTCAACAGCTATAGCCATGACTGGAAAAATACCTAGATTAATTGATCTAAGAGATAGTAGCCAAAGTTTTGTCGTGTTAATATTGTCCCTTGTTCTTTCTGGCCCTTGTAATTTCTCTACAGGTATCTTTGCACCTCTTTCTAAAATAAGCAAGGCTTCTGATCACAAAAAAAGCTCGATACGAACTTCTTCTATGCGGTCTTCACCTTTGGTTAAATCCAAGAAAATAGATGTGACGCACATAACTTCTAGAGTGAATTCTGGTGAGTATTTTCTTGTATGTTGAGAAAGGATAGAGAGATAGTCATGCTCAGGAATTAGCACCAGTCCTGTAAATCTTGTTATTAAAACACTTGCTTGTAATTAGTTCATCACTTGGTATGAGAACTTAGAAACTGAATATTCTCTTTAGTGGAAGTTAACTAACCTTTAAATTGTTCCTGCTAGGATGCTGTAGTTGTTTAGTGCTTCACAGGAGAAGCCTCCTTGCACCCTTGCAGTCTGGCTTTCCTGTTTTATGTTACTTGCTGTACAAGCCGGGTGGCTGTGCCAGTTCCTGCCTTCCTCGGGAGCTCTGCCTGAGCAGGTGCCTCTGTTCACGTCTGAACACGACCAGTTCTGCTGAAATTGTCATGAGAGTCTCAGACAAAGTGACACTGAGGCATGGAGACTGTTGACCTATTCAGAAATGCTAATTATGGTGATCTGATACACTGTGAGGGCTCTTTATATACTGTGTGGAAAAAAGTTCACTGCAGCATTTATTCTCAGCCCTTTAAAGTAATTTCTGACTGATTGTGATACAAGTCCTATATCTAAAACTGTGTGGTTTTGTTTACTAAGATCTTCCTGAGTGCCTTGAAACATCTCACTGATATCAGTGAAAATGTAGACATTTACTGATGTACAACTATGTATAGAAAATGATTAAGTTTATTTTATTTCCTGGCAAAATCATCAAGAGACTATTTGTTTCCTTTTGTTCTGTCTTTTAGTTAATTTATCTGAATGAAATCAGAGACAAATTAGAAGAAAATGGATGTCCTTGTAGTAAGGTCTCAGTCTAGTGACTGGAATTGTAGGCTTGATCCTTGGCTCTGTTTTAGTCGCTTAGTAATTTACTCAAATTACTAAATCCTTCTGTTTGTTAGTTCCCTGCTTGCATAGCAAGAATGATGCATCTTTGCTCATCTGTTGAGGCTGAAAGGTGTTTGGAGTATTGACTCTTTCCTGCTGTGTGCGTGTATAGAACACAGCATGCATCATTTGGCTCTTTGGTTGGCTAAAGAATAATGTCATTAAATAAATTACATTAGCATTTATTTTGTTTTTTTGAATCCTGCTCTGATGACTCATACCAAGGCAACACAGTTTAAGGGATTAAAGGATATATATGCATTCACAGCAAGTTTGCCTAAGAGCCCTGGAATGTTCCACTATTTACCATTAATGTGCAGCATATAGAAGTAACATGACAAGCTGGCAGGAGAGATGCATAATTTATTTTGGCAGAATCTTGGAGGATATATGTAACTATTCACTATATAGATTGAGAGAGAAGTAAGCCTTAACCGTGTATATTTACAAATAGCACAAGAGTTAAGCTATTTATAAACTAATGTCCTGCAAAAAAATGCTTCTCAGAATAATTATCTTGTTCACAGTATTGCTCAGGAGCAGATCTAAACTCGTCTTTCTGGTAAATATTTTTCAGCGTTTAATCCAGCTTGTCGTGAACTCTTTAGGAATTGTATTGGAAAGGAGCATTTCTGTTGTGACAGATGGCATGTGCAGGAAAGTTCAATGATAAACCACCTTTTCTGTCATAAAGGCTCGTGACTGTCTTTGTAAATTAAGAACATTTGATACTTCTTTTAGGTAAAAATCAGCATCAGTCTTTCCAACACAGCTTACGTCCAAACCCAGCTATCTTCAAGCTGCCATTTGTAAGATGTCCTTGTGCTGAAAGGTCCATTAGAGTTAATGTGCCAGACTGATTCACTGGCTGGAGTGGGAGGATAAAGCAAAATTTTGTTTTGCAGTGTCTATATGCGTCACCAGATTAAAGTTCTTTTCATTTACACTTCATTCCTGTAGTACACTGGTTTGTTATGATCCTAGAAAAATAATTAATACACTTTTTTTGTAGATATGATTATAAGCTGCAAAGTAAAATTTACTTATGATACTGTATAGAGATTTTAAAATTTGATTTGTTTCTACTGGATTTGAATAATCCATGAGATTCAATTGATCATGATAGTTCTTTTGGGTTTTTTTAGAGAAAGGATTACTGTGATCAAAGTGAGAAATGTCTTATCAGTCAAGAACACTACTTTTTTGATCTGATGCTTCAGTGGAGGAAATATAAAATCTTTTGAATACACAATGCGCTTGCAAACTACTTTTTTATTCAGTTTCTGTAGCTGAATTAAGCTGAGAGATATTGTAAATAAAAAGTGTTTTTTTCATAATTGGCAGAGGGAACTCAAAAGTTTGTTCTTTAATGAGTTAAGAGTAGAAAACGCTTAGAAATATAAAATGAATGTTCATCATTTATAACTTAGGTGGCAGTATTAGTTCATGTGCATAACACAACACTGTGTCTGTAACTGGCTTTTAACTTTATGTCATTAGTATTGGCATACTTCATTATTTTGTAGCCTGAATAAAGATTTTGTCCCAAAACTTTTTTTATATATGTAATGTTTAATGAAGAAATGGTGGAATTAATGCTAGTGAATAGTATACTGCATGTAATAATGCATGTGTATTGCGTACATAATAAATGTAAATGAACAATTTTGACTTGAACTGTCAATATAAGTATTAATATTTGGCAAATAACTTTTTTGATAGTTTGGTGAGATCTTCTGGGCTTTTTTAAGTTGTTGGTTTTAACCTCAGCTAGAACAAATCTGATGTATTGTTTTACCCACTTATGTAGAGTCTAGGAAATGTTATAGTTATCGAAAGTCCTAGGCTGGGTGAGCCTGAGAGCACACAGGTATAATCATAGGAAATGGACGAAGAGGACGAGAGAATCCAAATACAACAGCTGAGGTTTGGCACTGATGTCTAGATGAGATAACTAGTTTTACTCAAATGAGTAAAAACTACAAGTAGGAGTCCATGCTATCCTATAGTGTTATATAAGTGAATATATATACTACTGCCTTTTTTAAGGATTACAGTCATCTGTCACGTGGGAAGCACAGTGAAATTGAAAGGATGAGGTGGAAATGATGTCATTTGTCTAGTAATTTACAAATCTATCAAATTGTTTTCATATATGACTTCCTTTGTCAAGACATGTATTTTTAATTGTCTTTCTCTCTTTCTTTATTCTAGGCCTAGCTACACTAAAAAAAGACAGTGGTTCTGAAACCACCTTTATGACTGCAGACAAGGCAAAAACTGTACCTGCAAAAAAAGGTAACTGCATTCATGTTATTTTTTAATATCCTGTGCAAAAGTTTGGATAGGGCAGAGGGGAGTGCTCGTCTGTGTTCCCTCTTTGAAAGCTCTGCATCTGTGATATAAAAGCAGTTGCTTGCTGGTATTCAAGTTCCAGGAACAGTAGTTCATAACATATCTTAGTTTGCTAGGAGCAAGAGTAATTTGTGTGGACGTTTGGCATGCCATATTGCCCTGGTAATAACCTCTATACAAATACAGGGATAATAATAAAGGCAAGCCTCTAAAGCCTATAGCTTATCTGGTAGTATTTTTTACAAAGAGTCTCAGTTTCCTTTGTTTCTGAGAGAGGCCTTTTGCCCTATACCAGTCACTGCTGCACATATTTGGATGGAGAACTATGTATATGTTCTGCTGGAGTTTCTATTTTCTCTTGCTGCTTACATGTTTGGGCTTTGTGTAATAAAGTGTTATGATGTAATATCACTCAACAACCTTGGCATTGTATCATGGAAGACTCATAGTAACAAGCTGCAAGTATAAAAAGGAAATTCTAGCTTTTTTAAACTGCTTTTAGATATGAATCATTCTCTGTAATTATCTAGTTTCAGAATAGGATAGTGATTTCCACTGCATCAGTTTTTATGTACTGAAAACATAAAGGGACCTGCTTTCAAGGATGTCTTCAGCGTACTGTACAAAGTTTGAGGTTTTCTCTGTCAAATTATATTGCAAGTGTTTGTAAAAAGAAGCATTTCTCTGAAATAATGTCAAGTATGACTTTGAATAGTCTCTTTTTGAAGAAAGGAATCTTTTTATATCCTTGGTCAATGAGCAGTTGTGAGGAAGAGACTTGAGGAAGATATTCAAGCGCTGTCTTGTATGACATTACTTCAGAATGGGATTTGTCACTTCTAAAAGGATAGAAGACTGAGAGACAAAATAGGAAGCTTTCAAACACAAGAAAAAAAGTATAATCTGTTCTGCATGTGTAGAGAAATCCTGAGCTAAAACTGCAGTAATTTAGATTTTATTTTGGGAATTAAAAAAAAATACCCTTAATAGTATAGAAAAGTATATGATGAAATGTATTGTTGGGAAGGTCCTAAAATTTTTGTGGCAGGAGGTTTTTAAGCACAGGTGAAACGCTCATCTGTCAGGAATGATCCAAGGAATGTTGTTTCTCCCTGGTGGAAAACACTGGATTATGTGACCTGCTAAGATTCCTTCTGCCCTTCTTTCCCTTGCCCACGGTTTTCCATAAATGAGGTGTGTTCACGACAGGCTTCTGTATTGCTGTACACACATTTTTGTTGAGTTCACCTGAAGATGCAGGTGACCTGGCCTCTAACGACTCTATCACATCTGATTTCTGAGTATAGAGTTTTAGTGTGAGCGTGCACACACACATGCAGTTTTATACCTTGGACTTGGAGGTGAATTTGGCCTGTTCAGGCACCATTCATTTAATAGTGTGTGTTTTCTTTGTTGTAACACGACTGCAGCCACTATCTTAGTCTTCAGTTGCTTGTTCCCTGTCTACAGATAGCGAAGTTTTTGCTGTGACCTAGAACCTCTTTGCCATTCTTTACTTTTTTCTTTTTGCCAAATTGGAGGATTAAATTACATTAATATTGAATTCCTCTTTTCACTAAACCAATGGTGATCTCAAGGTGCTTTTCAAAAACTAATGAATTAAGCCTCTCAGCACTCTGGAAAGTCTGATAAATAGTATTATCTTAATTTTGCATATTGAGAAACTGAGGCATACTACATAACTTGTCTTTGTGAGCCTTGCCTTATTTGGAATGAAAAGGCAAAGAAGAGAGGGAACTGAGAAAAGACCTAAAAAAGGAGGAGGGAGGCTGGACATAAGTCTTACTGGACAGCTTAGGCGTCAGGGTTTGCAAATGGAGATAAAAGTGATCTATTTCCCATTCTTATTTTATAGTCCAGATTTTAATATTAATGCCATATGTAATGGAATATGGTAGGCTTTAACCCACGCAATAATTCACTCACATCACCTTCCTTCCATTTCTCATCGAATTTTTAATAAGATGGCTGCTGAAAGAGAGGTAGTAAGATGTCTTATCATTAAATCCCCTATATTTTAACAAATATGCTTGGGACTGTTTACAAGAGCTTCCATAGAATAACAGAAATAATTCTTGAAGAGGTCTTTAAAAGCTCCAAACTATCGCCTTATTTCTGAGGGTCAGGTCTACCTATGTCATTCCTGACAGATGTTTGTGTTAACCACTCCTTAAAAAAATCTCAATTTTTGTATGCTTTCCTCTGAAACTTTTACTTTTTATCCTGCCCACTAGAAAGAACAGATAAATTCCTTACAGAGGCTTTCCTCTCTGCTTAATTTTTTGGTTTCTGACTATAATCTCTGAAAGTGAATTTCCATTTATGTCTTTTAGCTTTTCTTGGATCCAGCAGCTCTTCCTCTTCTGCTACCTCCTTAGAAGGCAAACAGAACTATTCCAAAAAACGGACCTCAACCAGCAGCAATAAAAGAGCAGTTATTAGAGCAGTTTCTGCCTCATCTAAAATTAATGCTGGTATTGTTTGTTTTATTGAGACGTATATTCACAGGTGGAACTTTACTGTTGTATTGAATGTAGAACTGCTTGTGTTGTTTCAGAATTTGAGATAGTTCAAAAAAGGCACTTGCAGAGTAGTTAACCCACAAAGTTTTCTAGCTTTTAAATAATTTTAGGACATCTTCAAGCCTAAAAATGTTGTTGCAGTCTGTCACTATACTTTTCAACTGCAGAGAAAAGGCTGTAGACCATAATTACCATGCTGCAGCAAAGCAATTTTTTGTCGAGGCAGGTTGTGTGGCATGTTGCCAAGTGCTAAAGGTAGACTATGTCAAAGGCAGATACTCTATCTGAAGGGTCAGTTGATGCTCTAGCTATTAAGACCTTCTCGAATTTTAAAGATAATATTTCACTAATTTGATCTCTTGTTCTTCTCTAGCTATGAGGAAAAATCCTTCTGAGGAGAGAGAAATTCAGCTTGGAGACAGAGTGCTGGTGGTGGGACAGAGAACTGGCACGGTTAGATTCTATGGGACGACAGAGTTTGCACCAGGTAGTTGCAGACTCTTTGCAGGTGCTGTAGAATCAGTAGTGAACAGCTTGCATGTGAGGGCATGAACACTACAAGAACACCATCTTTTTCTTCAGTCTCCAAAAAGAAGATCTTCTGGTTTGTGCTGAAGTTCTTTCTCTCCCTTGTTTCATTCAGTATTTTTATTTTCTGCAATGCAAAATGGCAAAGAAAAAGTAAGAATTTAAAATGTGACTTTTAATTGTCCATTTATGTTGTTCAATTAGGAGAAATATTTTGATGTTAAAATTGTAGGTGTTGTTCCAAAGCTTTCTGAAAATCCTCAATTTATTCTCCAAAGAGCCACATAGTTTATTGAGACCACATAGCTTTACTTCTTAACTTGCCTCTGTAGCTTCTTTGACTCAGCTAATCTCTTTTAATTTTTGTGTTCTGCCGTATCATGTATCTGTCTCATTTTTATCTTGTTAGTTCCTTTAAGAGCATAATTGGAAACATTTCAGTCTTAACTGATTTCATGCTGACAAACGTCAGGTCACGGCACACAGGAAAAGCTACAAGTATCTCAAAAATATCCTGAAACTCCTTTCTCTAGTCATTCTTCTCCTTCCCCCACTGCATTGCAGTGAATCCAAATGTCTTCAGCAGAAACCAGTCAGTCCAACTTAAGGAAACTGTAATTTCCGAGTACTCACTCGTCCTAATCAAATTGCTTCAGGGCATTATCTGTTCTTACCTATGATTTTATAATTGCAAGATTAATGCAGAAGCAGTTGGTAAATGCTGGTGTTGGGTAGGATGATTAGCATTTTTGCACTGAATCTATTTTAAATAAAGTCTGCTTGATCAGTATGTAAGTCAATACCTTGTCTTGACACTTGGTGGCACTGGTATTTAAAAACAAATGTTCAGTTAGAATACAAGATGGCAGTACAAGCTACATATATGTATATATATATTTGTATTAGTTTATTTTTTCTTCATTCCCATTTCCGCAATTTCAATTTAGGTAGACCTTGCTCAAGATACGCCTATAATCTAGTTCGGTAGTTCTACACACTCAGGTGATCATCCTTTCCTTTGTGTTGTTGGTTACTAAGTGAACAATGAGAAAGGACTGTTTTTCTATTTTAGTAAGTGCAAAATCAGTGAGCTACTGATGGTGTAAGTCCCCTCCTTTTCCTCCTCAAGTTATGAGTTTTTTTTTTTAATAGGAAAAACATGGTATTTTAAGACATGAGAATGAAAAGACTGCAACTCCTCACCATTTGCAAAACCAGTAATTTATGGAAAATGTAGCATTTTTAAGTATTGCTATTTTAAAATGCATCAGAGCTCTGGGAAATTGCCAAAACTTTACTTCCTATTCATTTTGCTGCAATGCAGATCTTTCTTTAATTCAGAAAACAGGAAAGGGAGAACTTCTGACACACTGAACCCTTCTGATTTGTGAGTTGTCATTCCTGAGTTTGCTGAGCCCATAATTAGTGTTACTGTTATATCTGCTGCCGGAGTACCAAGTGACTTGAATTAAATTCTGAATCTTTCAGGGATGGATAGCATAAAGGACTACTAATGGAGTATGAAATTTAGCACCTTTATATAATTAGTTCAATTTATCACAGATTATGAATGATCAAACTTATTAACATCTCGATGCCTATTCAGTGTTCTGTATGAGATGAACTGCTGCCCACTTCCTATTCTTACACCCTTCTCTCAGTATCACATAATCACCCTTGCAAATTTTATTCATTATTATTTGCTGGATGGAGAAGAGGAATGAATTAATATCAAAACTTTAGTTTTAGTGTTGATGATCTCAGATGAGGCATAAACCACAGGGGCAGCAAACTGAAGAAGGGAAACTCGAACCATCATCACTGTTCATTCATAATTTCTTTTGTCAAGTAGCAACTGTTACATTCAGTAATATTTCCATTCAGCTTCAAGATGGACATCAGATGTTTTACTTTTCTGTATTAAAATGTCATTCATTTTCTTAAATATTCATAACATATAAAAATGATAACTATCTTTAGGTATGTTCTGATGTATAAATTCAGCACAGCTATTTTATAATACTATATATTTACTTTTATATACTTTATATATATAGTATATATATATATACTTTTTTATATATACTTTCATGCTATATATATGGTATTATAAAAGTATACATATATAAAAGTTTATAAAGTGTGTGTGTGTGTATATATATATATATATATATATAGTTATATAAAATACTATAAACATGATATGTTAGAAACTGTTTTCTTTGATGCAGGTGAATGCCAACTGCCTAGGTAAAAGAAAGCCTGTATTTTATTTACCTGTACCACTAATTTTACTATTTTAAATCTTGCAGGATTCTGGTGTGGCATTGAGTTGGACAAACCTCATGGCAAGAATGATGGGTCAGTGGGAGGTGTCCAGTACTTCCACTGTCTTCCCAGGCACGGCGTGTTTGCCCCCCCGTCCCGGGTACAGAGGTGAGCACTGAAGCAGTTTTGCTCTTTGTGGTGCCAAACGCTTTCGGAGTGTATTTCCCATGGGAAGGAAAGCTTGCAGCATATTTGGGTGTAACACTATTCTAACACTATTCTGCTGCTGATGGAGGTTTATAGATCGTGTTTCCAGATTTAAGAGAACCAGAGTGTAAATTGGAAAGAGAACTCCTGTTTTCCTCTGCAGCCACTTCAAGTGCTTTCATTCCAGGACCTATGTTTCTAATTGAGTCTGTGTTCATTAAGCTTTATACATTCATAACCTAATCTGAGGCTGTGAGAAAAATTCAGCTGTGCAAGAAAGTTGCTTTGGGCATGACTGGCAGTACTGTGCTCATTCCTGCTTACTGCACAGAGGATACAGCCAGTTTGCCCATAGTCCCTCCGCTAGTTTCTGGAGGAACATCAGAAGCAGTACTGTGCTCTTTCCTCCCTTATGTGTATCCAGTTACTCTGCCAGACATACTCTTCCTTATATTTTCCTAAAGTTTCTAGCTCAATAAACTGCTACAGAATTTTGGCTTAAAATTACACATTTCATTGCTTGCTATAGTAACTTAAATAAAATGGGTTGATACAGGTGTCTGTTACACCCCAGCCTGTTTGTTAAATGTTAGTGTCCTTGGGGATGGAAGGAGAAGAGAAAGAATCTCAGCTAAACTTTTAATATCACTACTGCTGGAATCCTTTGTATATTAAGTTGAAATGACTTCTTCTAAACTTCTGCTCTGTTATTGTTCTTCAGATTAACAGGTTCTCTGGATTCTCTCACAGAAACTTCACTGAATAGACTAAATCACAGTTTTCCAGGTAGGACTGTAAGAAAGACACTTGTAATTTGTCTTCTACAGCCTGCAGACCTCTCTGCAACCAGAAACCACAGCACAGAAAGAATTCTTTCAAAGTGCCGTGGCTTTGAGGAAACCCAAATGCCAGCAAATAGTCTGCCCCTTACCTTTCTAAAAATGGACCCTGCAGAAAGAACTGCAGTGAACGACGTTGTTAGTAATTGTCCTTGCAGAACTAATCACATCAGAGTTAATAGTGTTTTCATAAGCAAATGACATTCTCCCCTTACTACAAAATTGCACTGTAGTCATAGTCTGCTGTAAACTGAGTCTGTTTCTTAAATAAGTCCAGATTGATGAGTGGATCAGTGCAGAGAAGGAGGTCTATGTTGAACTACTGAAACTGTTCTGAGATACCTGAAATAGATACATTATTCTTTTCTTAAAGTTTTGTGGAAGAGATGCTTCAAATTAACCTAATTCTGTTTGTTTAATCTAATTTCTGTCATCTGTCATCTTAAAATGCCTAAACATGTTACTAAGTTATTGTCATGAGAATTTTTATCACCTGGTTTCCCAAGAGGAGTGGAGAGTATGTTGCAAGAAGTGAAAGCGGCATGAATGAAAATGTAATGAACATGAGTTCTAATAGGGTTTGTCTATTAGTGTTTTTTTGTTTTGTTTTGTTTTAAGCTCTAACGCTTAGTCACCTTTCCACTTAGGTTTTAGGCGCAGTTTAAGCACAACTTCTGCATCTTCGCAGAAAGAGATAAACAGGAGAAACTCCTTTGTTCGGTGAGTGTGTGGGCTTGCAAATAAAACGTGTGGCTTGGCTGCCTGTTGACATTACTGTTTCTGGTTCAGAAGAAAAGAAAATCGCTATGCCTGCTTAGTACGTAGAGCTTTAACATTCCTGTTCCAAAATGGAACAGAAATAGATTATGTTTCAGTGCTGGCTAGGAGTATAGTCCCTGGATTCAAGGAAGCATTAAGGTTATTTCCAAGGGGCTGTGTGCGCAGTCCCCGAATCCTTGTGTTTCACACAGCTGCGTGTATGAAGTTCCCTTTGTCCTGTTGTTCTTGACACATTACAAGTTGGTTTGGCAAAGCTTTTCATCAGCCTCTAAAATGTTTTGTACCACTTAATTAATCAGTACTATCGATCATTCTGAGTATTGTGGATCCTAGCATCAAGCGAAAGGAAATGGATTTTCCAAGTGTTTGAGAGTACTGTGTTTACTAGCATAAGCATATTAATGTTGTTATATGTTTTGCCATTGACAGGAGATGAGATTTTTAGGGGATTTGAGTTTTTCTTTTTTTTTAAAAAACACTTCATTGAGTTATATATTTACATTGCCGTGGATGTTTTATACAGATAAGGCTTTTCTTAGTTTTTGCTTTTTTTTTTTTAAACTAGATCCAAGAGCTCTGTGTTAAGGCGCAGCTGGAGCAACGCTGCCACAGCTAATGCCGAGGGACCAGTGAAGCTGCACGAAGGCTCTCAGGTGCTTCTGACCAGCTCCAATGAAATGGGGACGATCAGGTACATTGGTCCTACAGAATTTGCTCCAGGGATATGGCTTGGACTTGAGCTCAGAAGTGCCAAGGGAAAGAACGACGGGTCTGTGGGGGAGAAGCGCTACTTCACCTGCAAACTGAACCATGGGGTCTTGGTTCGACCCAGTAGAGTAACCTATCGTGGGATTAACGGGGCGAAACTTGTGGATGACATTTGCTGAGCCAAAATGTGCGAATGCAATGGGAAACAGGTTTTAAAAGCACACAGGACCCCTATCTCAGAATGCCAATTTATTTTTAAATTATTAAACCAGCATTTGTGTTTTATGTGTGTGCATGCACATGTGCATAGAAACACACACACACACACAAACATTAAAAAAAAAGTTCAGTCACTTTAAGTAGTAAAATCATGATTCCATTGCTCTTGCTGAGACAACCTTTGCCTGGGAGGATTATTGCAGAAGCATCTTGGATTTAAGATGCTGGATTATTTGAATAATGTTCCAGTAAGAGAATGCAAGTATATGTAATGCCCTCTAAAGTTGCTTGTGATTCATGCAGTATTTAAATGATTTTCTTTGCTGTGGTAATGAACTGCTTGGTGCATTGCCTGCTTTTGACAGAGGAGGTGGCTAATAAGTGACATTCATCTGTTTCCTAGACACTTTTGTCAATTTTGATACCAGCTGCTAGCAATAAGCAAGCAAAAAATATTCCTTTTTTTTTTGGGCAGTTGTGAAGTACTTCCACATTTTATCATTCATATCCCTCCTCTTTTCCCCCTCCCATTCTCCCTCTACAAAACAAAAGGGCTGATAAATAAAAGTATTTGCGGCTATCCTAGTGAACAGCAGCAATTAAATAAAAAGCCTTTAAAAAGCACAATTATACTTCATGTCAGTCTGTATAGTAAAAAGCACTTTTTTTTGTTGTAGCCATTTGTAGAAAGAGCTAAGTACAAGAAGCATTCTTCAAAATAATGCACTTTGCACTCTCCTGGAGAGTTTTCCCTCATTTTAAGAGATTTGCTTGTTTGGTGTGCTGCAGGATATGAATATCCCAGTTTTTAATGCAAATAAACCCAGAGTGGAGCTAAATATAAGAGCTACATCATAAATATTGAGTCTGTATAAATACAGCATGGCTCTTCCTGCTAGTGGTAGGGATTACATGCAGAGTTTTCAAGCAAGCTATTAACATTTGTTTGTGATACGTGTTTCTTCCTGGTTCCTTTAGTACTGCTTCCAGTGTAAATTTTCCTGTAAGACTCTCCTTCAGGATAGTTTTAGGTTTAGCCTTACAATGCATGGCAATATGACATTATTTGCTTCTCAGTCTTTTGAATCAGCTAGTATTTGCCCCATATTTTAAGCACATATGTATTTTAATTGTTCAGCATATGTAAACAATAACTTATTGAAGGTTATCAGGGTGTTTTTATGTTCCAGAACAGTCATTTCATTCTTGAATGATCTGCTTGCTTTTACCTACTTGAAAGAAGTGACACTTTAAATGACATTGTAATATCCTATTTTTAGACAGAAATCTGCTGTTATGTTAAATACTACTGTAGCTATTTTTCCTGAGCTGTATTTAAAAGATGGGCTGTATTCTAATTTATGGGAGTTTTTAATTGAATATAAAACCTGTAAATTTTGAATGTAAAGAAATTAATGCTTTATATTCGAAGATGCAGATATTCAGTGGTGTACTGAGCTTTACTTTGTCCATGTCTGTTTCTTGCTGTTATTAGTAAAATCAAACCCTGCTGAACAGGTCAAAGAGAATTTTTATTAGGTCATTATAGAATTTATCTTGTCACTCGCCTGTCTGAATTATTAGAAACACTAATTTTTCTATTTCATGGGATGGGCTGAATGTAACTGCTTTTCCAGGCGGTGCTCAGGGCAGTGAGAGTGAGTGGGGCTGAAGCGGAGCTCCGTTGTTCGCTGCAGCACTTGTGTGTGGGACGTCGGACACAGGTGAAGAGCAGGTGGGGAAACAGCAACTTCCCAAGAGTTGTTCCAGTGCCCTGGAACGGTTCCCTTCCCATGCCCGCCTCCTGCTGCGCTTCCTGCACAGCTGCCTGTGGAAGGGCAGAGGGAAGAGTGGAGCCCTGGGCTGGGCAGGCAGGGCACTCAGTGCCACTGAGGCAGGGCACAGCAGCAGCCCAGAGCGAGTCAGGAGCGGGTCTGAGCAGAGCCCTGTCAGCCGGAACGGGCAGCCCTTTGGCTCTGTACAGCCTGAATCAGAAATGGATCCGTCTCCCCTTTCCAAGGAGTATTACCAATGGCGATCTCCAAGTTGGTGATGCGACAGGACGTGTGCTTCCTTAAATCTGAGGCAAGGTGCCGTAATCTTTTTCCCCAACTCTTGCCATAGAGACTTTGTCATAAAATTCTGAAAATAACTAGCACTGAAGTTTAGAATTAGGGGCTGTGCAGAACACAGGAAGCAAAACCAGCTGTGTTGAGGTCTAGAGGACTGCAGCCCTTAACCTATTACAAGAAGTGAAGCAGATGGTCTCCGAAGCCCCCATGAAATACAGAAGTAAAATATTTAATGAATAAACACATGATAACCCAGCAGTTCTGTGCTGCCTGTGCAGACTCGGATGTTTTACCTTCTCCCACAGTACAGTGTTGGGCCTGGTGGCAGGAGAGGAAGGGTCTCCGTGCTCTGAGCACGGAGGCATTTCAAGTTTTGTTGTAACCTGGCTGGAAACAGGTGTGGTATGAGGAGGGACACTTCCTTGAAGAGTCCCAGGATGGGGAATTCATTTCTAGTGAGTTCTGTCAGTTGGATTCAGTGATGGTTCTGCAAGTGCTAAGTTGTATTTCCAGGGCAGGATGCCTAGACTTCTAAATGCTGGTATCCAGCAAGATCTGAGACTCAAGTCAGACTGGCACTACAGATGGGCAAAACAGAGCAGGGTCTCTGACAAGGTAGCTCTGCTACCTGAGGGGTGCACAGGTGGCAAGTCCAGCATTTATGGCTTATAGAGAGAATTCAAATTTTGAAGAACCTGTGTCAAATACCAGGTGAAAACTGAAGCCAATGCTCATGAAAGCCACATAGTGAAGTTCCAACTTGCATCTGCTTTCCTGCCTTGTGCAGGCAGACTGTTCTGGAAAAAAGCAGAAAAATGCCAGCCAGCAGGGCCCCAACCCAATCCTGTCTGGAATCAGAGCAGTTCCTCTTTTGGTTAAGATGAGAGGGAGGAACTGCAGTGTGAGAGGACAGAGGGACATTACTAAGCCCGCAGTGGGACAAGCATGTGGACAAGCAAGTAAAGCAGAACAAGGTTGCTAAACAAATCCAATCTGAAGGCCCATTTATTGTGAAAACAGCAACATAAGGTGTAAGACTGATGCAAGGTGGGGACAGGGGAGACATCTCCAGGCAGGAACTCGCTTCCTATGTTTGCACAGGACTTGACCATGGCATGCTACTGTTTTCATACATCTTACAATTACAGCTGCTCCAAGTCAACATTCAGACACAAAATGCTGTACTTGAATAACCACACTTAGGAATGAAAACACCTAAATATTCTCTTTAACCATATGTTTTTTCTCCTCTTATATTGGCCAGTTTCCTTTAGCTGAAAGCCAACTTGGTGGCAAAGTCACCCATCTGCTCTGAGAAACAAACCTTGAGGTCCTACACGTGCAAAGGCTTGAGGTAGCTCCTGCTAGCCCCAGCTATGCCTGCCTGCTCCTTAGCAAACAGGTGCCTGTACCTGGTACTTTATATTTGAAAAAGTAAAAATTCACACCCAGGCCTCCCTTTGCTGTTGTACTCTAGAGATGTGAACCTAATGTTTTTGCAATCCTTGCAGACAGTTCAATGAACATCCAAGACGGGCAAAGCCAGGAACAGTCATTTTATTTATCCGCATGCCTTTTGGTTCACTACACTCGTTTACAATACAAATACACTATTCAATACAAAATACTCAATGACCATATATTAATATTTTTCTTCATAGTATCCCTGAAGTGCACAGGCCCTTCCTTTATAGACAATGTTGCATAAGCTGCTATACATGAAACAGACATTCCTAATAATGCGCTGGTACTGAAAGAAGCCAGATGAGACGATTCAGATGTTCCCTATGATGGGCTTACAAACGGGGCAGTTTGTGATGTCTTTGCAACTGCAAAAGGCTCTATTTTAGGCTATTCCTGTGCCATGGTTCTTGCTGCCAGGCTCGGTGACAGGAGCAGACGTACAACGTTAAGTCCTCCACAGCCTGGGTCAGACCTCCTGGATCGTGCACTGCTGCAGCCGCCGGCCTGCCTGCTCCACCATGAGGGCCAGGGAGACCAGCCCCAGTGAGACACGTGGCCCTGGGCCTGCTGCTCTTGCGCTCCTAACCCATGCCTGTCCCTCCAGTCCACTGCAGCAGAGCTCCCTCGTGTCCCTGTTCCTACCAGCACACCAGGAGAAAGCAGAATAGCCCAAATGTCTTGCCTCGCTTCATCCCTCCAGGGCACTTCATGGACGAACATGGTTGAGCAGCAAAAAAGCAAGATGATGAGTGGACAGCTGGAAAGTAGATAAACAGGCAACCCAGCCTATTGTATCTTCACCAGCTTACAGATCAGCACACAATCAGAAAACCTACCTAACATCTACAAGAAATGGGTAACATCCACGCGGAAATAAGCCATTTTCAGAGTCCGAGAGTGGCAGCACATCTTCCCAGTCGTGCTTTTCATACTGTGCATCATGCTGCTTCCTGCTGTACCACTCTAGCATGAAGAAGGATACATAAGAACACAATGTAAATATTGGCAGGGAAACAGAATAACAATCTTTAAACACACTCCCTACTTCAGACATTTGCATTCAAACTCAATAAATTATACCAAGATTAAAAACAACCTCTAGACAAAAGGTGAGGGGGCTACAGTACCTTCAGTTTTCCTTCCTACACCCTTTCAGGAGCCATCACTGAAAGCCCAGTGCAGAGGGGCTTACTAAGGGGGAGGATTGGGATTTACACACAGCAGGGGCTTTGGCTGCTGAGATCGTGGTGAGTTGAGCACCTACTGGACACTGGAACATGTGGAATGTGACAGGAGCCGCTTTCCAGGAACCAAAATTAAACTTGCTTGTTCATAATGAGACAAAAATGTTCTTGCTATTGGTAGCTAAGGGAGGTGGGATAGACTGAACCCAGTACAGGTGGGAGCACAGTCAGGCACATGAACATTTAACACATTCAGGTATTACCACAGAAATTCTAACACAAATTCGTAAGTACTTTCTTGTAGAGCATTTAAGTTCCACTCAGTGTCAGAAAGACAGCCCCACTGCTAACAGCCAGGGAGCACACACGTTGCGTAGCTCTTTACGTACACGCAGAGCCCATCACCTCAAAAATGCAACCTGTTACCTTCACTCCAGCTCACAAATGATTTTTGGTAAATACCTTCCACAAAGCAAGTTTATTTTGGTTCCTTTGCACATCACCTTGGCCTGCCCTCAGGAAAGACCTTCCTAGGCCCTTCCCCACCTCTGAGGAGCGTCTGGCTAGTCCCACTGCAGCCCGGAGCGGCGGGAGCTGCAGCCAGCCCTCCCACGGGCCCCGGGCCGTTTCAGGTAGGATAGTAAGGGAGAGTGCTGGGCTGTGAAGTGCTGCTTTTGTGGCAGAGGAAGCAGGTACCCTTAGGGAAAGCTGCTCCAGTGATGTGTACCGACAGCTTTGTGAAAAATAAACAAGAGGCTGTACTGGCACTGAAATCTTGGAGACACCTGTCAAGAGGACAGACATCCGTCTGCAATCCCATTGCAGAAGGAACACGACGCTTCTGCAGGTGAAGCCTGCACAGGAGGGGCAGAGCACCATTTGCTCCTGGCTGCACAAGGCAATCCCTTGTCATCGATGGTATCATGCCTTTTCTAAAAACCCCAGGACATGCACGTGCTCCTAACCATATTTCTGAATGGCAAGATTTGATCACCACTGGTATTTACAAAATTTTTTTTCACAAACTGGGGAGCTAGGCTTGGCCAACCCACAAGTAACTGAACTAAATGCATGCAGCAGAAGAGCTCACAGAGATGATGCTTTTTTGTTTGTTTTTGTTTAATTTAAAGTAAGCCAAATGATATTCCTGAATTCGATTTCCAAATGTTAAGAACAGGCATTGTAATGAAAGCATTTTACGTTGTAGACACTAGAAGGAAAGCTTCCATAAAACTAGCCACTATTGCAGGAACTGCAGTAATCGCCTTATGCACTGTAACCAGCACAAACTGGAGAGTATCAGCACTAATTTATCACTTCCCCTGACTGAAGCATCATCTTCATTTACATGTAAGATGCAGTAATGTGTTTAACTCCTCCATTATTTACTGCTCACAGTTTATGAGAATAATATATTTCAACTGAACGTCTATGATAAAATAACTGCGCAGCACAAACAGCTATCCCCGCGGCGGGAGGAAGGAAGCCCTCCTTCCTTCCCCCACAAACACCGTCTCCTGGTGCTTGTGCTCGTACAGGTCTCCAGAACTGCCACTTCTAATATCCTAACTGGGCAAACTAGCTGCATTTGTGTAGAATCAGAGCTGCTGCCCCAGATCTAATTAATAACATCCACTATACAAAGCTCATTAATACTGCAGCATTTTGTTCTTGGCTCTTTTTTAAAAATATCCAGCTGGATCAGATTCTGTCCTCAAAAAAGCACTTAAGAGGCAGTGTGACAGAAGCCCTGAGGCAGACTCCTGCTCAAAGATGAGCTAAGGAAAACAAAGAGGAGTTGCTGATGCAAACACTTTGGCGAACAAGCTAAAATATTTACATGTAAATAATATAGTGGCACATTGAAATGCTCCTATAGAACTCATCTGCTAAATGAAGGATCTCTCAGGAGCCACTAGAAGAAAACCTCCCTGAGCCTAGTGAGCTAGGCAGAGCGGATGGTGGACACTGACACTAACACTAACACAGTCCTAAGCTGAACAGAATCCTCCCCAGCGGCTCTTTGCTGAAGACAACTGCAAGCCTCACACCCCCACTGGGCACTGGCACTCTCCTAGCACTGGCTAAACAAGCCTGTGCACAGCAGCAGAGCCCCCGACCTGTAACCCCGTCATGGGCAGCCAGCCCACGCAGCAGGGCCCTGCGCTCCTCGTCAAGCTGATGAACACACGAGCACAAGCCCCACTAACCACGCGGCCCCACCGCTCTGCAGGTCTCATGTTGCGTACCAGAGAGGTGGGCAAGGCACGTGAGAGCAAAATCATATGTACGCCCGCCCCCTTCCACCCCCGCCACAGCCAGTAATTACTTTCTTGTTTTTGACTGGTGGCCCAAACCAAACTGGTTTCAAGCTTACCTCAACATCTGGATCCAGGGCCACATTCAGTATCACTTCACTGCAATGAAGAGGCTCGGGCTGATCTTCGCATTCCTTTGCTGCTGCTCTAGCAGAGCCATTCTGTGGAAATGGGAGCCCTATTTCTCAGGCATCATTAATGCTAAAACAGCTCTTTGTAACCCTACACTGAAGTTACTAATGCATATCTTTACACAGGAATTATTTCCTACATCTATGTTTTGACAATACACATTGGAATATTTTTTTCATGCACGAGGTGTACAAAATGAGTCAATGCTGTGTTTTTCTTTAAACGACTATCTTACACCTATTTTGTTAAAGAAACAAGGGCTATAAAAACCTCAAATACAGACAGTATCTGGCGCATCCTGATTGTGGCACATGGCATTTTCTGCCTTTATGTTGTTCTTGTTGGTACAGGGTACATCAATGGCTATTTTACACCTCTCAGCTATACAGGTGGCTGTCTGTTTCCAAAGCACTGCGAACACTTCTCTCATGACAACTGTCCTTTAACACTCTGCTTTGGTTCCACTTAATGGTCACAAGTTCCTGTTGAAAGACGTTCCTGCTTTCATAGGCCAGAGAAATTTTGAAGGGCTCTGCATGGTGTCAGAGCTGGACGCTTGGGGGGGGAGGGGGGGGAAGACAAAACCCCAAAACAAAAACTGCACCTAAATGCCCCACAGCATCCGCACCAGTTCATTTATGCTTTCAAGCGATGCAGTATGAGCAGCACCTTTCTACTGCCCTTCCAACGACACCAAAACCACCGTACACCGTTCAAGGACTTCTGCAGACTAGACCAGCTGGAACGTAAGCTGGGAACGTGCTACCGTGTCTCCATCCAAAGCCGAATCCTTTCTTATTTTGGATGAATGATGCTTTCCCTAAACCCACTACAAAGCTCTGCCACTTGCAGGCGATTTCCAAGTGTTCCACAGCAGCGACAAGTTTGGCATGGAAAACGCCAGACATGAAACACTCAAGGTAGTGAGTGGCTTTACACTTAAGCAGAGAACACACAACTGAGAAAAGCTCACAGGAAGAGCATGACGACGACCATGCGCATGAGTTGATGCAACAGGAAGCTGGGCCTTGCAGTTAATGGGTTTCCCGTATCCTCCCCCCCCGCTGTTTCTTTTTTTCTTTTTTGTTTTGTTGTGTATTGGGGCTCTGGTGATTCGAAGCCCCTTGGGTTATTTGAAATTACAGCTTCAAGGGCGGCACTTTGGAGCAAGTTGGCACATACTAGAAGGTAACACTGTCAGATCCCTTGTTCACGGCGTATTTGCAACAGGACATCTCTTCAAGGCTCAGGGGCCACAGGGGTAGAAGTCCAGAGGGTAGAGGGCTGTCAGCGCCCCTGGTGGGTTACGTGGTTCTTGTTTCTGAGGATGGGATCCTCGTAACTGCTAGCGCAGGGTGGTGTGGAGGCTTCCAAGGGTAAGCCCTGCTGTTGGTATCCATAGTTAACATTCCCACAAGGGAAATGGCGAAGCCTAAAGAGAGGCACTTCTTTAACATTTGCTGTTAGGGAAGATGGCTCTAGTAGCAGGGAGGAGCCTGGTAGCCTGCCAGTCACAACGTTGGGCCCTACAGTACAGTTTCCTTCAGGCCCCAGATTCTCCCTCTCAGGCTTCTCTTTCTCCAGCAGAGAACCGCTTTTGCTGGCCTGCTTCTCCGCAAACCAGGAACCGTATGTCGGATTCCAGAGGTTGGTGGGCTTGTTTCTGGTGCCTTGGCTTTTGTGCAGCTCAGAGAGGGGATTGGATTGGGTGTAGGCCATGTTGACATGTCCTCCTGCTGAGGCTGACTGCACCTTCCCAGGGACCGGGAGTTCCAAGGCTCCCACCTTCCCTAGAGGTTTTCCAGTAGTGATGGCTGATGGCAGTGAGGGTGGAGAGGGCAGAGCTCGCTTGTCATCCTTCTTCTCTTGGTGTGCAGAGACCAAGAGAGGGGGAATCCCTTCTGGATCTTCTGGGCGCATTGCTACCTTCTCCTCTTCCTCAATTGATGGGCCATATTCCACTGGCAAAGCAGTGTTGATGACATCTGGATCCTGCAGGAGAAAACAATGGGAATTTCTCAGTCTGCCTCCACCCTGTATGCTCAGACTCGAGCATATATCAAAGGCAACTGACAGTTGGCACTGCATGATCAGAGCATGCCTTTCTCATCACGGGGCCACATCCCATGCATGGGGGGGATGCTGACAAAATGCAGTTAGCTGAGGTACAATGGGACACCCTTAAAGTTGAAGGGGGATAACCTTAAAGTCTTAAAAAAAAAATCCAGAACCAAACATAAAACCCACCACAGAACAGCAGAGAGTATAAAAATAATGGAAAAGATTTTTTATGTCCAGATGAATTTCCTATGGGAATGTTGTTTTGGAATTATTATCATCTTGAACTTTATAAAATTCTCAAATACTGAGGCAGTTACAGCCATGAAAGTATTGCATTCCCAGAACAGGGGAGAAATGGGAAGGTAGATACAAGGCAATACTGTCCAGACTAGATCTCTAGCATCCTGGGCCCACAGAGACTGGGGTTTTGAGCTATTTAAATAGTTCTGAAAATTAAACTGAGCAAAATGTGGTGATCTGGGCAACCTTTAACTGCTGCTAGATGCCAGAGATAACAAAAAACAGTCTCTCCCATCCAAGATCCAAACACACATGAAAAAGATCAAGCCTCCCAAACAGTGAAGTAGACAGTAGTTTGCTGTCCCATTACTTACAGCTGGGAAAGCAAACGGACAGAGGAAAACCACCACATGAGCCTGCACAAGAAACCTGTACTAACATAGGCAACAGAACATTTTTCAAATTATCCCATTCTTTCTAGGCTATAAATGGTGGTAAAAAATCATGTCTAAGCCTGGAAAGCCAGACACATCCTCTTCCTGCTGTCTAGCCTTGTAACCTGCATTCCTTGGCATTTATCTCTGAACTTGCTTCTCCAAAGTAGTCAGAAATTTCTCACAGCCACAGAAACCACCTGTAAAAGGTGTTCTGAGTCAGGGCTGTTTCTGCTCAGTGCTGACCATATCCCAAAGGTTACAAGGACTGATGTGAAGCACAAGGGCATAAAGATGCTGGTTTGTCTTACTTCTTGCTAGAATCTTGCTAGAATTTGTGTCTTTATAAGCAGAAGCAGAGCCACAGATTTGCTGTTTTTCTTTATGGCTGGATGAGTGTGTGCTCTTTTGCTTTTAGGCCGTGAAAGATAGTAGGATCTGCCACCTGATAGGGTAAATGTCCCATCAGCCTGTCCCTGTGCCAGTCACTCTGCACTGTAGTAAAGAGTGCTGCCTTCTCATCTTACATTCCGGCTCGCCTACACTGCTCCTCTCCACCTCTCTCATGGTAGATGAATGAAGACCGATACCTGAGTGCAGTACTCGATCCTCTCCAGGATTATGGCAAAGTTTGGCCTGTCTTCGGGCTGGTGCTGCCAGCACTGGGTCATAATGCGGTAACTGAAAGACCAAAATGAGAGAAGCTCATAAACTCCAGATGCTGTTGGTCCGTAACAACTCATCACTGCAGCCTGAAAACCGTGAGCACACATCACCCTCCAGCTTCTAACAAAAAAGGGTGTGGAGCATGCCCAAGTAGGACAACTCTTGCACATGTAACCCCTAAAATGTGACCACGGGTGGGGTGAAGTCTACAGCACTGAGCCTGCTGAGCAGGATGCACTTTCATATTTAACCTGAAACACAGCGATATTGTACAATCTTTAACTAAATAAGCATTGGTCAGTACTTTTCATAGTGGTTCTCTAAGGCAGGTGTCACTGCCAATAAAGATGTTCAAAAAGTTAGGTCAGTGAAGATAAAATCAATCTCAAAAATCATTAACTTCTGACTAGACAACAGAATTCAAAATGGATACTCATTTGCATTAATACATCAAAGTTACAATTTCATACACAGGGCCAGGGCAGTTTTTAGGTGGATCCATTCTTCCTCCATTGGTTACAAACTCCAAAACCTCCTGGTTACTCTTACTAGGGTAGGGCATATATCCCAAAGACAGTATCTCCCACAGCAATACACCAAAGGACCTGAATGCAGAAGAGAAGGAAAACAAAATTCAGGACATAGAAATCACCATCATCATGATTCAGGGGACATGCCCTTGGATGTAGTGTCGTCACTATTGCTCTTTGCAGTCTGTACTCAGCCATCTCGTGGAATTCGCTGTTGTGGGACTGAGATGTGAACAAGCTGTCTGACTTTTATGGCGGACTATGAATCATTTAATCAATGCCCACAAATGACTGTTAAATGAGCTAGATCATGATTCAGGTAGGTAAACCTGATGATTCCTCTGCCCTTGTACGCAGCCCTGTTCAACCAGATACAAGTATCAAACAGACTGTTCTGAGGCATCAACCACTGCTGCAGGCTGGACTGAGGCGAGCAGGCTTGAACACCTCCGACAAAATCTTCCTCTTGAATAAGCAACTGTGCTGGAGATGATGTTAGTGAATTCTTACTGCTGACTCTTGAGCCTCCTCCCTGTATCTCAGGGAGTACAATAAAAACGATCCCCAGCTTGCACTTCCATCCTGGGCCGTGCAGTGTGGAAGGCAGGGCCCTGGGATACTGGCTGAGACAGGGCCTTTCCAAAGCATTGGTTTGGCCGGATGCTTGGAAGTCACCAACTCGTTGCTTAAAACTGCAGGAGAGCTATAAGTAGCACCCAGCAACTGCTTGTCTTGGTGCTGACAGACAGGCAGCAGCTCAGCTGTATCCGAGAGCCTGACCCTGTCCCGCAAGGCCGGCAGGGATGGACCCTGCCTGCAGCCTCCTGCTAAACCTGTGCTGCTCTCACTAGCAGGGACTGCCACCTTTGTCAGGGAGTAAACAAGGCAGCACCTGATCTGCCTCAGCCTCTCTTCCCAATAGCATCTGCCTTGGCACAGGCACTGATGTTTCTGCCCCTTGTCTCCTCCAAGATTGTATGCTCTGAAATCTTTTGTTTCTCTTTTCAGTAAGAGGAACTTGAACACAAACATGTTATTTTTCAAAATATTTGCACTTTAAATAATAGATTAAAATATACAGAGAGAGAGAGACAGAGAGAGAGAAGGAGAGGGTGAGAGAGAAGCGAAGTGCACCATGTATCCGTTTTTGATGTAAATATCCCCTCCATGAAAGCTTCGGGAGGCATCCACTTGACGGGCAGCATTGCACACCCACCCTTCCGATAGTAGCTGGCTCTGCAGAGAACAAACAAAACCAAGAATCAGACATGTATGTCACAAATCATTCCAGTTATCAGCCTAAGGAGGGCCTAATTTAGCCAACACTGTGGCAAAGAAAGTGCCGAACAGACACGTTTCTTCTCTCAGTAGTGGAACCCGGAGGACACTAGTGGAAAGGGGCAGACGGCCGAGGCGGCTCCGTCACCTCCCCCGCCTCAGGCCTGACCCAGTTAACTGGGGCTGGCCTGTGCGTTCCCCCAGGGAGCTGCTCACAGAGTGAAGTTGCTGCTGGCAAAGCCCCCCTCTCTCCCAAAAGTGCTTGCCGGCCACAGCCACATCTCCACCTCATCTCACGTTAAGCATCCTCACCACAAATAAACACAGCCTGTCCCAAATGTACCAGTCCAAAGCACTGCAATTGAATCCAAAAGCCTTAGAAAATGCTAGGGACTGCCTGAGGAGGACTCTTGGCCCCTATAGCCAGAAGCAGGAGTTACAAATGTCATCTCCCATGGTCCTGAGGCAGGAGGTACACCCTGGACTCTTTGTCACTGTCATTTAAAATAAAGCCTCCAAGGCCCAGGCCCTGTGCTGACAGTTGCAGGAGGGTATTCATGCAAGCAGGTGCCACTGCTCATGACTACACAATCTGAGTATCCAAAGAGTTTTCCTGGACACAAAAACACCCCCAAACTTCAAAGAGTGCCTTTGAAATCTCAGTGCCAAAGCCTTCACCTTGGCAGACAGTTCTGTGACTGTGTAACTGTGACAGATGCTACTTTGTCCAAACTCACAGTGGGGCAGAATGGGGGCTCTTTGTGAGGGAAAGAAAAGGGAGAGGAAAACCCCCAGCTCACAGGCATATCCATTTTGAAGGTGGCACTCACCTCAGGCTGTGATACCCTCAGACCTCAAACAAAGCAAGGCTAGGCTTGGCTTAGTAATTGCCCAAGCAGGGAAAAAGAAAGGTAGACACCCAAATAAACAATCTGAGTGACTGAGTACAGGGCAGTTCTCCTGCGTCAGAGGCAAATCAATTCCCTATCACAGCAGCACAGGGTGCTGCACTTCTGGAGGTGCTATGTGGAAGACATCAAACTACAGCCTTGACTGCTTGTGGTCATTAAAGATTTCCTGGCACTTGCAAGAGCAAGTAGTTAACCTTGTGTCCTGCCTGAATTCCAGTTTGGGTGATTACATTTTCCTGACCTTCCTCTGCACCTTCCTCCTCTATGTGCAGTAAATTGAGGAGATTTACTGATAACACCAAATCAAAGGGGCAGGGCTAGTATCAAGGAGGAAGATTAAACTCAGAGTGATTTGGGGCCACAAAACAGAAGGGCACATCAGTGCCATGCACTATGGAGAAAGTAGAGGCAAGAAATCGTAGTTAGAGTACAAGAGGGAGGAGAAATGCTGCCTGTCACTACCAGACAATACTCAGAAGAACACACTCAGGAAGTGGGAAAGAGTCTTCAGAGCACAGTTAAACTACAGGTGAAAGCAAACATCAACGCAGGAATTCCTCAGGGCAGGATCACTGCAGTTTCATGCCTTGCTAAGGTTAAAAAGAGCAGCACATGAGCACACTCTCCTAGGCAAATACTGCTCCTCCCTTGTTGTGGGGAGCTTCCACTTGCTGATCCCCCGGATTTAGTCCTGCTACCTGTATATATCTCGAGCCATTCCAAAGTCTCCAATTTTAGCCACTCTCCCAGGCCCTCGACAGGTAAGGAGGCAGTTCCTGGCAGCAATATCCCTACAAGGAAAGGGAAGAAAAGCAACAGAAAAAGAAGAACCACTTAATCATTCAACAGTCTTGCAAACCAAAAGGAAATTTCCTGAAGTGCAGACACTACACCCAAAGTAGTTAGTGTTTACGGAAAGCTAGCAACATGCCAAATTCTAACCCCAGCATTAGAAGCAGCCCTACTATTTAAGACATTTCCTCCTTAAACTTCATTTAACACCTTCAGCTGAGCGTATGGGTCTCCTGTGAACCTCCCTTTACTACAGCAGCTATTAAGTCTCTAGGGAATAGCAAGTGGGGCACTTAATTTTCACAAAATCAAGCTATCTTGCTTGATGCAGATATTGCTCTGAAGACAGGTATGGGCCTCAATCAGAGCATTCAGGTAAAGCTCCCTTTCCATCCCTTCTGGACTAAAGTAAGCCTTGAGATGTGAATATCATAGTGGTACATCTTGTGTATTACTTTTACAGAAGTGCTAAGCAAAGTTTGGCTACCACAACCCACAGCCCCTTGCAAAGCTGCACACTGGTCCATGCTCTTCTGATGCAGGCAAGGTGGCCATGCACATTCAACATGAACAAGAGCAGCACAGGAGGAGAGGGAGCCAAAGAACAACCCCTGCCATCTCTTGCTTTTGTTGCTGCCGCCTGTCTTGTTATTGTTGACTTTACAGCTGGAAGGAATACAAATGTGGCTAGTCCTAGCCAGGCTAAGTGCTATGACATTCCCTCATGCTTTTCTAAATTAGGGTTGCCAAAGATCTAGAGGAGATGCTGGAAAGCTGCGACACATGGGAAAAATATCTAGATTAACTTTACTACTTATATTGGTTGTAAGGCTTCTTTTAGTGTATTCTCAAGAGTGCTAGGTAGACGGATTATTTCTCATTTCAGCAATCTCAGTGGGTGCAGAAAAGCACAGGGAAATTTCTTCTCTTCTGAAGACAGTACAGTGTACTCCCTTCCCATTTAGCTTTTTGGAAGGATTGTGGAGAAGTTAGCAGAGATTCCGCTTTTATGAGTGAGCTTTTACCACTCAATGGACTTCCTGTGTCTGTCTTGCTCTGCCATATAGACTTTTTGTTCTTTTGCTGGGATGTTTGCATGGTTCTGCTCAAAGCTATAGACAACATTTTGGACACTTCTCCAACACCCTGTCCTGTAGGAGCAGAAAATAATAGCCTCAAGGAGTTGTACTTCTTCCTATGCTCCTGTAGCCATTCTCTGAGAGCAGGAAGAGAAGGACTCTGGAATGAGCTGACTGGCAACAAGTAAATTTGGTGCAGGAACAATTTTAAGGATTTTTTGTCAGGAGATCATGTTGCCATTTGCAGATTAGCTAAACAGGCTGCACAAGTGCATGCACTGAGACAGACATCAGATCTTGGGTAAAAAATTACAAACCTCTGCCACCTGGTCTACTGGAGCCTTTTATGTTAATTACTTCTATTATTCAGGTTTTATCTACCTTGTTTAAAGGTTTCCAGCCACTAGAGTGCAGCAGGACATAAAAATATTAGAGCATTTTCTCCTCTGCTGGACCTTATGCACGATATGCCCATGCTGACACAGGTGTGTTCACCTACCTGTGAATGAAGTGGTTCTCCTCCAAGTACTGACAACCACAAGCAATGTCACGAGCCACGTGGAGCAAGTCCAACATGGAAAGAGAAGAGGGTTGGCTCTACCAAAAGACAAGGGACAAACTTCGATTAAAAGCAAGAACACGACAAGAATCACCACTGGTACAGCAATGGGAACTCTCCCACAAGGGATGTAGCTCAGATGTTAATACACACGGGAATGGGTATGCTCATTATGGGCATGCTAAGAGACAGCATTCTTACCCAAGAACTATTAAAAGATGAACAGGCACCTTGTCATACAAATCCCAGTAACAGACTCAGAAAGTTAGATCAAATATCCTCCCGCTGCAGGCCATTTTCCATCTCAATCAGGATTCTCCTTTAAAAATTTCCCACTATTCTTGAAAGATGCAAATGGATTTCCCCTAGCTCTCCTGGGAGAGAGTGCTGCTGTTTCAACTTGATAATATCTTTTTTTGTGACGATACATAGCCTGAATTGGTCCTCATGCAGTTTCTTTCTATTATTTCTAGTTCTTCACTCTCTGAAGTCACCTTGAACAACAGGAATGACATTTTGTATAATGGCATGAGTCACATTTGCTCTTTCCCTCCTCCACATCTGTGTAGGTTTTATCTTGCCCCTTAGAGCATTGATATAGGTTCGCTTAGCCAATGGCTACAGAAGATTAAGACTGCCAGCTCCTTCTTCCTGACTCTCTGATAGAATCTCCAGCCCTTGCCAGCAGGAGCTTTAGTGAACAGGCTGGGCTTAGAAACAGCTCACACTGTGGGCCTTTGAAGCCAAGCCATCAGATTCTGCCCTGAGGTTTGACTCACTGATCCCTGCTGCCAGTCCTAGGCAGAAGGGGATCATTTCTGCCAGACAGATGACAACGAACAACTGGGTGGCATTTCTTCCACTGCAGCTGTTCCCTAAGGAAGTAGTTCTCTGTGGCCTTAGTTATTTGACTAAACAACCCCATCCTGTCCTCTAGCTTTCTCATAACACCCACCGTTCTGCCTCGTGGCAGGTGCACCTGCGCCCTGCTTGCTCCTGCTGATGCACATACCAGGACTGGTTTTCCAGTGACAGGGACTTCTGCTCCTGCCAGCCTGTCTGTTGTGAGGAAACATCTCTCCAGACTGCTGTGATGCTGTGCTGGCCACCCCCTGCGCTAAAACACTGCCGGCTGGGACTGGAAGTAGGTCCAGGCTCTGTAGCAGTAACTGACCTCTGGGCATTGGCTAGTAAAATCCAAGCCCTAATGTCTTCTGAAGGGGTTGGAAAAAACCCTAGCCTTGGTATTTGACTAGCAAAAGAACTGAAAAATGCTGTATCTCTCTGCTGGAACCATGTCCGTTTTTAAACTGTGGTGCCATAGAACAAAATGTTTGGTGACTAGGAACCATCTGACTATTTCTTATTATGCACACACTACACTTAATTGCATATATATACCTAATTGATTCCTTACACAGAAGATTGGACTGCATGTCCCCTGCCTCTCCATCCAAGCCTTTCCTTTTGCAGAGTAGCAATTTCCTAAAAATATTAAAACCTTCCTTCCTCTCTATTTTTTTTTTTGGCAGGTCAGGGAGAGGAAGGTTGGGGGAGAATTCTTTTTAGACCTCTGTGAGTTAGAGTGGCTCACCAGCATGGCCACAATAAGGGAGATTGCAGATGCTGTTCTTTCCCTTTTCAGCATGCAACTAAAGGGTCCACCCATTCCCTCCATTTCTGAGCAAGTCTCAGAAACCTAAAGTGAAAACTGAGCAACAAATTCAATTCTTTACCATGTAGAAATTGACTCCAAAACTGAGCCATACTGCCTGACAAATCAGTAGGCTGAAGCCGCAAGCTGATTTGACTGGCAGACTTTTTTTTTCCTTCCACTTCTACTTGTTTTTCCCCTTTCCTCCTTGGATGAATTCCTTCCACCATTTACTTGGCTAAATGCAGCCCTAAAACAAATGTGACTTCTCAGCCAAGGACAATTTAGCCCAGCAATTTCTTTGAAAAATGTAGGGTTTGTATTCATTTTGCAAGGGGAGCAGCCTTGAGATACCGAAGAATTCACTTCTCATCTCAGCTGTTTACAGCTTTTGCTCCTCAGATGAATGGACAATGCCAGCTGGAAAGCACTGGCACAGCTGGAAAACAGTGGACACCTTGGAAACACTAACATGGCACGACCCTGGGTGAGGTTGAATCTTGCTAAAGGTAAATGAAATTTTGTGTATTGTTCAGTGTCATCACTGCTCTGTAGAATATAAAGGATCATTTGCTACAGTTTACCTTCCAATCTTGATTGTTTCTTTATGTATTAGAAGGATCACTGCTGAACTTCCCAGAGCAGAGAATTCTGTAACGCTTCTAACAAGTGAGGCTCCAGTTCCGGGCATCTCTCAATCTATCAACCTGAACTACCTCTCTCCAGAAAAAGAGTGAGAGGTAATCCCATAAGAGACATGAAATCTTATTAGAAATGGAACAGAGAAACCCCTCAGTGTCATAAACCCTGGACCTGCAAAGAAGTTTGAATCTGTAGCTTAGGAAGTTGGCCCATTTTATGAGACCGATGCCTGACTGGCATAAACTGACAATCACAGAACTGTTAAGGTTGGAAGAGACCTTTAGAGGTCATCTAGTCTAACCCCGCTGCACACGCAGCGTCACCTAGAGCACGTGGCACAAGATTGCATCCAAGCACCCCACAAAAACCTTTGGTATTATGTCAGTAATGCTGGATGAACATTTGGCCCACATGTCTGATTATTCTTGTTCCTAAGCAAGAATTATCATTACTTGTTGGTCAAACGCTAATTTCATGAACACAGATGAACAATATGCTGTGCTGGCAGCATCTCAGTCTCTGATGAAGTTGCATCCTATGTCCTATACCTCTTGCTGTGGTTCCTTCAGCTTACCACTACATAGTCCCTAACAACGTCTCAGGTTCCTCCTTCCTTTATTTAGTCTCCTTTTCCACTGTTCCCTCTGCTCCCTACCACGATTTCACCAGCAGGGCATGAGACAGCTTGCTGTATGTCCTGCTCCAAGCAACACATCCTCTCACTGGCCACTTGCAGGTAAAACGATGCAACTGTTTCACTGTGTGGCTGCTCTTGAGCAGTGCTTTCTCCTTTCATGAGCCTTGTGAGATGTTAATGCCTTTGATACCTCTGTTTTGACTGAAATCAGTAAATGAGTTGAAAGTTAGAGAGAAGGGAGAAACCCTGGGGGATGAACATAGAGAATGAACAGGTAAATCTTACGCCCACTGGAACCAGACTGAAAGCAGAAGTAGGGTGGGAAAAAGGCACTGAGGAAAGCAGCTGTATAATACAGAACTGAGAAAAACAAGGGGAAAAAAAGGAGGAGTGCAAGGAAGAGGAAAGGTAAAGTACAGAAAACAGCAGCATTAGCTCACATCTCCTGTAGTCTCAGGATCAAATTAAATACTGGAAATAGAGGAGCATTGTCAAGTTGCTGGGAGCTGCCCCTATGCATAGTAGTTTCATGGCAATCTCAGACAACTTTACTCAGGTCAGAAAGGACAACACAAGAGAAAAGGAAGGAGAGACTGTGAAAGGAGAAAGAAAACAGTAAAGAAGCAATGTTTGCTGCCCTTGGGATGAATGATCTGCCTCTCCTGACACTACGTTTCAGAAAGTTTGCACCGAGCTACTAGTAAGAGACAGAAACGAAAGCTCTGACATGCAAAGAAGAACTCATGAGTAGGGTAAGGGTAAAGAGAAAGAAATGTGTCAGATCAGAAGGCTCTAGCAACTGCATCCTATGAAGACAAGGGACTTTTCATCCACTAAAACAACTACTTTGTTTTACTGCAAGGTCAAAATTCCTGCTGTTCGGGACAAATGCTCCTGGTGTTTCCTCACAAGCCCTGATCACTACTGAGCGGGATTCTCCCTCTAATTTAATGAGCCAAAAGGAGGCTTCCACTGTGAAGTGATGGATGCCCTTGCCCTACAGCATCTATTTCTCCTGCCATTTCATACAGCTCCCACAGCCTGTCTTGGCAGCTTAAATTGAAGCACCTATCAAACAACATATAATGGCTTGTTCTGTTTTTCCCTGCACCAGGTGAGAGCAGAGCCCACATCACAAAACATGAATTTCCCCTCACCTGCCACCAGGTTTAGCCCATTTGTATGAGCTGACAGGAACATCTGTAAGCGCTACAGAAAACCAACCTCTCTTACAAAGACTGCCAGCTCAGATTTTAAACATCTTATATTCCTGAATGCTTAGCCTTCTCCAGGCAGCAGCCATTTTCTTGTATCCCATCCATCCAACACTGCGATGCATCTGGGCAGCGCACACCCTTTTTAGTAGTTCTAAAAACTAGACTGCAAGGAAAAAATAGTCAATCTCTTTCCAGATGTCTCAGTGAAGACTCTTCTCTATATCCATTAGAGACAATTATTGTCTTTTCTGTACTTGCATCTTCGCAAAAAACAGCAGAAACAAAGTAAGACAGTGGGATCTGCCAGTAAACATCTGGCAAACCTTTCTGGTCCAATAGCCCAGATTGAACTTTATTCTTCTGAAGTACTTACTCCTCTTGAAAGACACAATTTCTTACATGTTTCTAAGTGATTGCCATTTCCCGTTGAAGCTGATTATACTGGGAAAATCTTTGAAATTCAAGACTCAGTCCAGTCCTGTTCAATTTATTCATCAATGACCTGGATGAAGGCACAGAGTGCTCCCTCAGCAAGTTTGCTGATGATACCAAACTGGGAGGAGTAGCTGATACCCCAGAGGGCTGCGCTGCCATCCAGAGGGACCTGGATAGACTGGACAACTGGGCAGTGAAAAACCTCATGAAATTCAACAAGGCCAAGTGCAAGGTCCTACACCTGGGGAGGAATAACCCCAGACATCAGTACAGGCTGGGAACCAACTGGTCCGCAGCTGGAGAGCAGCTCTGCAGAGAGGGACCTGGGTGTCATGGTGGATGACAAGTTGACCATGAGGCAGCAGTGTGCCCTCGTGGCCAAGAAGGCCAATGGGATCCTGGGCTGCATTAAGAAGAGCGTCTCCAGCAGGTCGAGGGAGGTGATCCTGCCCCTCTACTCAGCCCTGGTGAGGCCACATCTGGAGTATTGTGTCCAGTTCTGGGCTCCACAGTACAAGAGGGATGTGGAGCTGCTGGAGAGAGTCCAGCGCAGGGCTACAAGGATGATCAGGGGCCTGGAACATCTGCCCTATGAGGAAAGACTGAGGGAGCTGGGCCTGTTCAGCCTGAAGAAAAGGCTGAGGGGGGACCTGATCAGTGTCCATAAGTACCTCAAGGGAGGCAGTGAAGAGGATGGGGCTGGCCTATTTTCACTGGTGGCCACCGATAGAACTAGAGGTAATGGCCACAAACTGAAACACCAAAAGTTCCACAGGAACTTAAGGAAATTTTTTTTTACCAGTGAGGTTGATGGAGCACTGGAACAGGCTGCCCAGAGAGGTTGTGGAGTCTCCTTCTCCAGAGATCTTCAAAACCTGCTTGGACGCAGTCCTGTGCCACATGCTCTAGGTGACCCTGCGTGTGCAGGGCGGTTGGACTCTGTAGAGGTCCTTTCCAACCTTAACGATTCTATGATTCTATGATCATATGACTAAAGATACTTACTATAAAGTCAAGAGCTCCAGGCTTGACTTTCTTCTTGCCTATGACAAACTTACTTCTACTGACAGACTTCCACAGAAATGCACCTGATACGCAGTTTAAATAGTAACCTCCTCCTGTTCTTCCCCTACATGTCTTGAATATACGACTCGGCCACATTGTCCCTTCCTTTTCCCTGCGCGTTCTGCCACTGCAGCTCCTGATAGCTGTAGATTTACGTGTTATTTAATCTCCCCCTCTTATACAGTAATGGACTTCCTCGCCAGTAGCTTTTCTCTGCCCAACCAGATGAGTTCAAGTGGTCCCAAGACTGTGGTTTTGGAACAGATATTCCAAAATCCAGTTGCTCGACTATCCAGTGAAGATACTTGGCTTCCACATAGCAAGACAAACTGAAACCAGAATCTCCTCAATTACAAGAACAAAGTGGCCTTGAATAAGATTCCCTCAATGCTACTTTTTGCACTTATGAACAAATGTTGAGATTGGCTCATTCTAAAAGAAAAACAGTGAGGAACTGTATTCATTGTGGTCAGCAACACAAGCTGCCAGAGGGATACAGAAGTCTTTGCAAGTTTTGCAAAGAGAAACAGCTCCTCTCCTACTTGCTTACCGGTCTAGGCCGTGTCTCTCTCAGGAATGATTTCAGATCACCTCCAGCCATGAGCTCTAGCAGAATGAAACGGGGCAACGCCTGCAAACTCACCCCGATACAGCGCACAATATTCTGGTGGTTGAATTTGCTGTGGAGACAAAGAGACTTGGTCATGAAAGTGCTTTGATCCAAAAGCCACAACTACAGAAAATGAATTTTTTTTTTTTCAGAATAAGTAACACAGCTCGAAGGCAGAGCAAATGTACAAAGCCAAAGAGCTGCCCTTTTACTTTGTGTCTGTCTTTTTCAATTTGGATAGTATAAACATGTGTGAATTTTCCAGAAAATTTTGCCCTTAATCAATTAGTGACTCGTTTTTTACATATTTTATAGATATAGATTTACATATTTTATGGATATTTTACAATATTTTTATGGACATGATCCCTCAAAGCACCTTTTATCCTACTACTGCTGTGCTTTGCAAGTTGGAACAAGTGCTTTTCTATCTTTTTAAAACACACCTAATAATAAGAGCTTCCATGAGGAAATCCAGTTCATCTTGCTCTGAACACACTTCTGGCAATGTCTGGAAAAGAAAGAACAGGATGGGAATGAGAGAGCAAGTTTAAACTTCCAGATGTGAATGCCTGATACAATCAAACACTGTCTGCAATTGTCCCAGGCTCTCTAAAAGAAACCTCAGGCTATGGTAATGACTAGGCCGTAACTAAACTAGACTGTGAAATGTGCTGAGAAATACACATCAAACAGAACATACAGTCCATTGATGCCTCTGTCATCCTCCTCTCAGCAAAGCCCACACTGTCAGAGCAAATACCCTCAAATGGGTATTTTATGATTCAAACAGGCACAGTGCTGAATACACAGGACTCCTTTGCGTAGAGGAGGAGGAATGACTACATTGCACTTGAGCTCCCAGGCAGTAGTGCTACGTCCCATCAGGTATATGTAACTAGCAGTAGGCCTGTATTGCAGTGTAATTTACAGGAAAAAAAGCAAGCTAGCTAGGCTGCTGAAAGCCTGAAAAAAACTCCTAGGGTCTCTTAAGATTTAGCTATGCATCTAGTGCATCTCTCTCCTGTAATAGAGTGGTGAGATCCCTGAAGAACCAGCCAGTCTCCTACCTGCAGCCTCTTTGTATGAGCCAATTGCTCCTGACCATGTGAAGATTTTTGGCCTGTGACTCAAAACCTTTGGACAGGTTGCCATACCAGGTGTATCATGTGAAGAATGGACAGAGGACAGATTTATTTCTGATCTCTGCAGTCTACTTCAGCTGCCCAGGAAGCCTTCATCTATTATTACTTACAGATTTCTTCTTAAACAGTCTCCCAAGCCCATATGCTATAAGTTGTACCATCACAGTGATGGATAGAGGTGTTGTAATAGAGTTAAAACCAGTTGTGTCCTCCAGTGGTGTAGTAAAGCTTAATTCATCTCCATTTTTATACTGCATTGGGTGAAAAGTGCACAAAACCACCATGATAACTCATACACTGTCACTTACTTTCACGGCCACCTGCAAGGGAGTGGGATCGCTGGGGATCCCTGCCACCTGACCTTCATATACCTCACCAAAGGCTCCGTGGCCCAAACCCCTGGACAGACCAGAGAAGACAAGAATGTTTTACTACAGAGAACACATATAACACATACAACACTGTGGTCACAACTCACCGAATGGACTTACATGTTTCATAGCAGTGAATCAGCAGAACCAGATGGGGCTTGCACAGTACTATTCTGAACACTATGCAAGGGTCCAGACCTTAATCTAATGTTTCCTGGACCTAAAACGTATTTGATTGTTCAGAAAGCAATCCTCAAAAGTGAACTGTCCACAAGGAAGTCAACTTGCCCTCACTGTTGTGTGTCATGGACAGCACTCTCCCACTGTGTTCGTGCCAGTGTTGCCTGGCAGGTACAGGTCTGTAACCTAGTCATATCAACAATTCCCAGGAAGTTTATGCATACCATTAATGAAAACGTTGAACAAGAAACTAGGAGCGGTACAATGATTTTCAATAGACTTGACTTAAAAGCAAGGATCTTTTCCTCTTCTCCTGATTTTTTTTTTTTTTTGATTCTGGGCAAGTATGTTAGTCACTTTGTTTTCTCAATAGTGCTTTGCAGAGCTCTCAACTCATGGAATTTCTACTGACCACAGTGATCGGAACTGAACATATTATGAAACTTGCAGTTTAATTTTGAACGAGAATACAGCAAAATAAAAATGAAATTAAATTAATCACACAACAGACTAAAGATCCTGTCCTATGTTCTTGTAATAGGGATTTTGTGTATCTGCCTATTCAGTCATCAGTTAATGAAAGTTGAGTCAGCTGGTGTGACAATCACATGGATGGCATATGATAACAGTACAGTGAGCTGTGACAGACCAGGAGGCTGCTCTCGAGCTCTTGAATTCCCCCTTATGTTCCATGGGCTGCACATCGGACAACATTAGCTTCAGTGTCCCAGAAGCATCCATGCCTCTTAGCCTGAACAAGAGGCACTCGCTAGAGCTCTCTTCTACAGTAACATGCATTTTCCTGGTTGACCCAGGTCTGGCCTGATATCTGCACTGAGGGTCTGTTGATGGACTACTTTCACACAGCTTGCTGCCCTCATTCCAGTTCAAACAAGCGCTGCTAAGGGCAGCTGTACAGGTTGCCTGTAGGTTTCTCAGCACAAAGAGAAATGTAGGCAGTCAAATCACAGGGAAGTCCTGTCCTGCCTGTCACTCAATGTCTGCTTTCAATGGTGGTAGATACCACCTCAAGATACCATTCTTGGCCATGTTTGACCCACTTTTACTACAAAATGAGAATGGAAAACAGTTCTTTACAGCTCATAACTCTCCCTTCTCCCCACATGCCCACCTCCCGTACCCCTGTCAATTCCCAGATGCATCTTCTGCTCTCTGTCCCTTGATACACGTTAAAAAAATCCTTTCAGAGCCCAGGTGACAAAGGTAGCGGCCACATAAAGTACATTGGAAGCTTCCAGCTGCAGTCTGGCAAGATCTGCAGGTGAAAGGGAATGAGGTAAGAGCCAAAAGATATTGCAGACTGAATGGACTTCTCTGAGTTTCATTTCTTACAGCATGCTTCTTTTAGTTTCCTTGTCTCCCACTTACCAATTCTTGACTATCTGTATAAGACTGCATGGTATCTGGGTTAAGTCATTTTAGTGGAATACACTGCACCCTGCAGGAGAGCAAGGTGGGACTAAACTCTTGATTTTTCAAGTCTTTCTTAGAGACTTCTTCCAGCCTTCCGAAAGTTCTGATCTAGGTACTAACATGGTTTTCCTGCTAGCTTTAAATTCCTGTCCTTTCAAGAGGACAGGCCGTTGTCTGGCAGCCTCAAACACACTGCCTTTTGCTGTCATTGCATGTATGGTTCTCATTCTCTTTATCAAAGACTCTATCAAAGATTTTAAAAGAGCCTCCCACAAGCCTCAATCTTTCCAGCATTTCATCAGTTAATACTAGAAATGGGCTATTCTTTGCAGCGCCTGCATGAGATTTGTCTGAATTGCTGGTGATGACTCTTCAGTTCCTCCCATGATGCCAGCAGATTAACACTGCACCTGTAAAAGGCCAAGGAGACTCCAACAGACTCTAATCCACTCGACACACACCTAGCTACTGCAGCTCTACAATTTTTTTTCTGAAAAGGAGTCTAAGTCTAAAAATACATGAGAATTTGTATATGCCTGCATAAGGGACATAAGTCCACACCCACATGAAAGAGGCTGCACACATGTGAGCATATAGTATGAAGCATGGGGAAGGCAAAGATGAATTTACCGGATAAGGGAGATGTTTTTGCGAGGCACCTCTTTGAGGTCACTGATGGATGTGGTTTTTCCTGCAAAGCAGTAGTTGGGGTTGTAGTCTGTCATAATAGTGGAGGTACGCAGCTTGCTCAGTTTGTATTCTGGGCTCTGTAACTCCATCTGCATGGCTTGTAGCTCTTGGTGTTTCCGACGATACACTAAATATAGAGAACAGAGTAAACTGAAGACACAGACAGGCTTTGGAATGTGACGGCAATCATACAGCATATCCTTGCTAGAATTAGCTGTGTGATCAAATTTCAATGAATCAAAATAGATAGTGACACTGACATTTTTCTGTATGTCAAATATTTCAACAGAGAAAATGGAAGGTGAAGTTATCCAGGAACTTCTGATTTACAGATCACATTAAGATCCATGAACTTGCTCACAAGGTGCTTCAAGAGCCATATGATTTTCACTTGCAAGATCTGTGATTTAAGTTTTGAGAGTTCTTTTGCTTTGTTTTGTTCCTTCAGTTTAGTCTAACTTTGTAAAAACTCTGTCTTGATTCAACACAAACTGTTTCTAAACAACAGAGCTGGCCTGAATTTGAAAAGAGCTTGTGTTAGTTTTTATATTCTTCAAATCAACCCACCGATACTTATGAAATGTCATTAGAAAGCATATCTGGAAAGAAGACATAATGTGGATGTTCCTTGAAATAGTAACTGCTGTTGCATATATTTTTTCAAAGCAAGATGCCAATCACGAACAGGTTAAATCAATATTACCCTTACTATTGATTAATGTGGAGGCTGGATTGAGCCCATAGACTGTGGCAGTAATGTGTCTACTCCAGCAGATGTTGCTCAAGGGAAGAACTCAAGGGGTAAACATGCATTGGCAAAGCCAGATGGATGTAATGACCTATTCACAAACCCTCCTTGTTCTCCATTTTCCTCTTCATTGCTTTCGCTTTCATTTCTTAAATCTCTGCTCTTTCCCGAGATAGAAATGATAGGCTGGTTGGAGGGAAAGCGGTTTATTCTTCCGCTCACTGAGAAGTAATTAGCAATTTTTAAAGAGGTACTGCTGGGCCAGAAATGATACATCTAGGACCATATGTGTGCAACTGATAACTTGAAATTCTTAAAACTGAAACTGCTGCACAAATCTAATTTACCAGCTACCATTTGCTGCTCCATCTTTCCCCTTCCCTCCCTCAAGACTATATGTAGTGTTGACAAAGAAATGTGGCCACGCTGCAGGTTGAATCCCTGGCTGCATTTTGTTGGTTCCAATCTATTCGGTTTGCAATCAAACAGAATCAGGTGAAGAATTGTTTAAAAGCAAGAAAGTGAAAAGGTTAAAAAACACCTTTAGAATTTTAAATAAAAATAACAAGAACATCCACATCCTACTAACTAGCGTTTTGTAAAAAGAGAACCTATGTGAGAATTTCAAGCTTAAATGCCATACATTAAGAGCCTAAAACTGCACATGGCCACCCTAAAATGAGGAGAGATCAGATTTTATGTATTAAGTACCAACAGCTCCTGCTAAAAACCACTGGCAGTTTTGTTCTGGCAGCTTTACACCAAAAAACAGGCAATTAGTTTTTGGGTTTTCTCTTTAAGCTTACCCCTGGGAAGTACTAAAACAGCAAGTGTAAAATATTTGCTTAAACTAAACAGCAATTGAAAAATCTTTCCATCTTCAGCTTTTCTCTCTCTCTGAATAAACAAACCCACAACACCCACAACGACAAAAAAACTCTTCTTCAAATAGGTCACTGTGGTTAGAAATAATTATTATCAAAATAATTGTTATCAAAAACAGCAGTTAAAGGGAAGTTATGAAATACAGTAGTATGTAGAAGCCTAAATCCTTTGGCATATGAAAATTTCTTGTGCTGAGAGGCACTTACCTATCATGATTCCCGAAAAAGCCAAAATTAAGGCAGCAACCAGTGCTGAAGTCACTACAGACAAGACCAAGGAGAGAGGGAGATGAACCACTGGCTCGGCTGTAACAGAGATATGGAAAAGAGGGAGTTATACATATGAAATGATCATCCAGCAGCCACTTTTTGCAGAGAGTTTTTTGGGCTTTTTCTTCCATCCACTCAGCTGCTGCTTATATTGTGTAGGGGCAACCTCTGACATGATTAGCTCTCTGGATCTGTGACCTGTAATGTCTTATTGTTTCATTTTCTTCTATTAAGATTAAGCGTTTAAAGCGGATGGTTTGCTGTCAGGGAATTAGCATGTGCACTCCAGTGAGTATGAAAACAAGGCCATAAAACCAGGGGGCAGGAGGTTGGGGAGGTGGAAAGAACATTAAATTGCCAGGGCTAGAGTGCTGTTATCAATTTCAAATCAGAGTAAAAGCAGGAGGAGAAATGCAATATATCATCTCCCAGATGCTTTTAATCTTAGGCAGAAAAAAAAGATAACACTAAGTGTAGAAAAATGTACTCTATAGCTGAATCCTTACTTTTGGAACATGATGCCTAGTGGGACTGCAAGGCTTTCAATGACTATTAAAGTTTACTTCATCCCTCAACATACCCATGCTTTCTATCCATTTTACAGATGGGAGTAGTAAAAAATGTAAAAAATTTTTCATATATCAGTGACAAAGCTGAGAACAGAATCCCAAAACCCTGGGGTCACTTATTTCAACTGCTGGACAGGACCATGAAGAAAACTATGCAATGGAGATCACAGTGCTGTATTTACCAAGAAAGGCAAGTACAGGGATTCTCCTAGGCTTTCCCCAGCCATATCTCATGCTGGTATTTTTTTTACAGATTCTGCACATACACCTTATTTGTTCAAGCCATATAAACTATTTTCTCCTTCCTCTCTACTTTGCACTTTTTGCTGGTTCTTAAGAAATATAACCTGAAAGTTAAGTTCAACTATAAAATTTCTTCAGTGAACAAACTTTCATAATTTCATAACAGGACATGAGTATCAGCGCAACCACACTATCGTGCTTTGACTCTTGAGGATAAAAGTCTGACTCACAGCTTCAGTGCTGGCCAATATCTCAGGCACATACTGTAAAACAAAACAATGATGCATGCCATGCCTCAGCATTGGTGTATCTATATTCTAGCAAAATACTCTTCTTTTGAAGCTAAGTTTCAGCAGAAGTCAGGTTTAAAAGACAGACTAGGTAGCGCTTTTAGTATGTCTTACCATCCCAACACAAAGATTTTTACTATGCATGTTCTCTGTTGCATATGCTGCCAGCCTACCCAACACTTCTTACCTATGCAAGACACGCCATCCTCAGCCAAGTTTGTGCCTGGCTCACAAAAGCAAATGACTTTCTGAGTCTCAAGATCAACACGGCACTCGTCCATCTCACAGTGACTGCAGTTCAGGTGCAGCCTAATATCCACCTCTCCATGCCCCTCTGTCACTAGGGAGTGGATGAAAGAAGCTGAGTTAATTATTGTGAAGATCACTCATATTGTTCCCCCAAGCACTGACAGAAACAGGGCACATGACCGTCATGGTTGTCAGATCTAGCAGGATGGGCCTGGTCTGGGAGAAACCACTCTTTCTCCTCCTTCTATGACTCCTGCTCTCTTCTGTGCCTGAGCACTTAGCGAAGGAGCACAAGGTAAAGTCTTAGCTGGCAGCTTTTAAAATAACACTGAGTTAAATCAGCCCTGCTGCAGCTAAGCTGCACTGGCTCTCCTTCACAGTGAGTTCCACCACATGAGCTGGGGCTGCTGCTGAGCCCAAGGGAAACCTGCCCTTCCAGTGGTCTGTGGGGCTCATCCTTCTGTTTCCTGATTTTTATGTGAAATACTCCTCCAGAGATCAAACACTGCAGTATCTTCGAAACTTCGTTTTGCCTGAATCTATCTATTGTCTGTATCTGAAAACGCTTCCGGCTGTTCTAAGGCAAACATTTCTTTGAGCAAACATTATTTTTTAAAATTTTTGAACAGAAGAAAACCATATCTGCAACACTGACTTCCAGTCAAGCACTGGCTTTCAGAAGACTGCAATGGCAATATTTATCACCTCAGCGCACTGCTGGGCAGTGCTGCACAGTTTTCTCTAGGAATTCTCTGGCCCAACATCAAAGCTTCATTGGGGGATGCTCTGAGGAACATGTCTGTAGGGAACAGTTAGCCACCTTGTTTCATTTTTAAATTACCTGAACTGGGAGGTTCTATTACCACTTCTTTTGAGAAAATTATTCTATAGAGCAGTAGATCTTTTTGCAGGGAAACATTTCCTAACAGCCTCAATCTGTTCTCTACCTTCTTTCTTCCCATTACTTCTGTTTGATCTCCACTGGACTTTATTAAACAAGCTGTCTCCCTTCTCATGTTCATAACGATACTGCGGTGTATTCAACAGCTCTCAAAGTATCTTACAGATGTAAACTATTACTGACATGAAAGAAACTCAGTATAAGAGACTCCTGACCAACATGAATACCTTTAAGTGCTGGAGTGTATAAAGTACCAATTGGATTAATAAAGGACACACCATCCTCCCCATCCATCTCTGGGTCATTTTCCATTGCAGCATTGCCACCTACATTAAACCAGAAGTTACCTTAACAGATCGAGGCTCATTAGCACTAAAATACAGATAAGCATTGCAACATGCATGACTTCAATACATTTAGAGAAGCATCCAAATAGGAAAAGAAAGTAAATCAAAATATCTGCATACTGAGAACACTTAGTGAGCTATGTTATGAGCCACTGGCTTTACACGTGTGACTTAATCAGTTTTTGGCTCAACTATAGGTAGACTGTTGCAGATTACAGTAAGAGAACACCTTTAACCATCTGGATGCTGTGAAAATGTAGTAGCCCTTCTCAACATTAATGAGGCCAAGAGACTGGACACCAGTACTTCAAGGCCAGTTCAGGACACTTGCTGATTAGGGCATGTACTGTGTCAGCAGAGGAGTGAGTTATCTGATCTCCCCCTCCTTTGCACCCTGAAAGCAGGGTGCTCTATCAGGAGTGGGGACTGAAGGAATTCATATGCAAGTTTTCCATTTGTGCTTGGGCATATAAAGCACAGTATGGGCAATACATAGAATATACCAGAAGCACAACATAGGCCATATATGTGGTATTGCAAGCATGCAAAGATCCCCCACCCCACCCAAAAATGGCATTTCCACTTTAACCATCTTCAACAAGGGGAGGAAAATGCAAAGCAAAAGAAAATAATGTCAGATGAAGCATTCTGTTGAAAAAAAAAAGGCATTATACATTAACATTGGTACAAAACATGCACTTAATCTTTTATGCTCATTACTTCTCTCAGAATTTCAAGTCAATCATGGATTTGAATTAAGCTGTGGAGAACCAGGGGTTAAAAAGTCCACCACAGTGCAGATGGCTGAAGAATTTATAGGGCTCAGGAGATTATGGGTTAGTAGAGCCTCAAGATCTTTAATCTGGCCTACACCAGGTGCAATCAATATAATGCCATCTGAAACCTGCTGCATATGAAATTAGCTCCTTGCTGACTTGCAGATAGTTTTGCTGACTGAAGTCAACACCACTGTCATTATTAAGACGGGTCTTGGCTGGCAGCTTTATCACAAGAACCAGAAAACAGTGGAGCCACGCTACCCCAGGAGATCATCTGTGTAGAATTGAAGCCTACTCAGAGCAGGACAGCAGAGAGGAAACTATGTCTTTCTCCTCAGGCTCTAAAGCCTGGCTGCCAGTTGACAGGACCAGAGTACTCAAAACATAGGTGCTGGTAATAGGAACATATAGTCTATTTCTTCAGCATTATAAACCAGAAATGGAAAGCTCAAAAATCACAGCAGGATCTTGATGGCACATTTTTTCAGAGTGCAAAGCCATGATTACAGCTGAAGGACTGACATCTGACTATTTACTCAAAGTCTGAATATCATACATTCATCTAGTGCTAAAAAGGCAACATATAGACATACTATTGCATAACAGTCAAATATGCTAACTACAGGAAAAATATCTATCAGTCTTTTGCTGACCATTAGCACTATAGGAGGGGAAGGGACACCTTGAACATGAAGCCACTTTACCTATATATCCTCCGCCTCCTCCACCTGAGGAGCACCCCCCTCCACCCCCTCCGAAACCCCCTCTTGTCTCCCACCCCCACTTCTTCATGGCCTGGGGGCAGGATCTTCCTCCAGTAGCACCTTCCAGCAAGGATTTTCCTGACCACAGGAAGGAAGTGTTATCATTCCAGCCACCTCCACCACCTGCAGTTAAGAGAAGAGAAGAGGCCCAGCAATGGTTATTTTAATGTAAAAAACACAGTAGGGATCTGCAGAATGAATACTGATTCAAAGCACCTCAGCTGAAAGAAAGAATCTTATCCCTTGGTTATAAGAGGATATGGGCTACAGTAAACTTTCTATGGCTTTTGACCACAACAATTATCTGACCACAACAATCTCTTTCCACCTACCATTCAAGTGACATGAAAAGTATTTTCTTTGGAAACTAAAACAATATATCTTCCTACTCCCTGACCACCTGGTTTGGGCTTACAGAGCCCTCCCCTCTTCTTTTTGAAAAAATAAAAAATAAAAAAAAAGAAAAATCCACATGCCAGTTCTAACGCAGAACAAAAGCAATTTATTTGAAGGCTGTGAAAACATATCCCAGCCCTGCTCTAAATACAATGTACTCACCGGTGATTCACTTTCAGCTTTGCCGGTTGTTTACTCCAAGGTCTCTTCACAGAGACTACTAGCCAGGGTGTAATTATGCTCTTTCTGCATAAGCCAGGGAAGCTGTGAGTATGTCTACACAGCAGAGAGTGGTGCAAGGAGCAGTATGGCCTCAGCAGCACAGCAGACTCCCATGCCAAGCCACTCTGTTTACCAGAGGTACCATATTATTTGCAGAGAATGTGTGGCTACACCATCTCTGATATCCTCTTGTAGGCCAATTATCCTGCACTGGGCACACATCTTATGTTAACATCTATGTTATAATTCCACATTCCTCTGGAACAGTACATTCATGCGTTTCAACTTTACTGCATGAGGGAATACCACATATTCACACAGTTTTTCTTAAAAAGAATATGTTTTCCTTACCTGCAGCTCCTGAATTTCCATTCAGCCCTGGAATAGAGGAATCATTCTCCAGCCTTTCTGGATGAAATGTATCTGTTTTGGCCCTGTAGGCCCTGCCACCACCTCCAGCTGCTATAATCAAGGGGACTGGTTCTCCATTCTCCATCTTAACAAGTTCAGAAATAAAGGCATTGTTTAGGCTGAGTCAGGTATGCAAATGGAAGTTCAACCACATGCTAGTTACTGCATATCGCATTAAGCAGGCACCCAGGATGCTGAGCAGTACAAATTACCATTGCATTATTTATGTATCCACATCAAAAAGATTAATGAATCGCACTCGTGCTACCAAGTCAGTAACAAAGAACAGTGGCATCAGCAGTTTTCCGAATTGTTCCTATGGTGCTGATGGCTCTTAAAAAGCTTATTACGTTGTCATCTGATGAATTTCATCAAACAGAACAGCTCTAAGGGACATTGCTCTATCTAGTGCCTGTCTGTGCCTCCACTGGTAAAGAATTGTTACACTGGAAACTGAGCATGTAGAGTTAGGCTGAATTATGTAGCATCTGGCTGATCTAAAGATATTATTAACACTTCAAATTTGTGTTCAGCATGAATACTGACTCGGCCAGAACATGACAGGGACCTACAGTGAAGGTTTGTGGCTCTTGGGTACAAAGTTGACCCAAGAACAAAACATATAACCATCCTAAACTTTTCATATGTTCTTACATTGCATAAACCAAATGCTGTAGCAAGAGATTAAAGCCATTAAAGTAAATACAGTCACCCCATGTAGCAGCAGTTATAAAAGGTGTGAAGGGACATGTTAGCTCACTACAGCTGTCAGCTGGAAACAAAACCTACCAGGATCTCACTTTGTTGCCCCTTCCCCAACTCTGTCTAAAGGGCTCTCAAGCATTTCAGACTGTGATACTGGAGGCAAACAGCAAGATATATTCATGATGAAGGTGCACAGGGATTATGTTTCCATACCTTAAATATGTAAGTTGCGCCTCCCCCACCTCCACCTCCTCCTGCCCATTCATTAACACTTCTGTTCACACGTATCTCTTCTTCAATCACATTGTTCTCTCCGATGCAGACTTTCTGTATAATGTCATTAGTCTGCAAATAGAAGAGCAGAACTGAATTCTGATAAGAAATCTTTATGTCCTTTTATATACACAGGTCTCACAGTCCCTTCACCCTCCCAAACCACTGGTCCAACACCCTGTCCTCCAGTGAAACTACGTGAGCCGAACCAAGCAAATGCTTTTGCAGAAGAATCTCACTTTTTGCTCCAATGCTGGTCAGAAAACTCTGTTGCCATTTTAATGGAACAATTATCAAGCCAGTTCAGTGCTGCTACCTATTACCATTAACAAGAGCTCCATTAGCTTTTCACACACAAGACAGCAGAAATTATGGCAAATGCTTGCTAGCATTAACCATCCGCATTTGACAAGTAGGAGAAGGGAGGAGCTTTTAGATGATATGATTTGCCCCGTATTTCTCAACAGCCAAATGGCAGAGTCAGAAAGAGAACACTTTTTTTTTTAAGGCTTTATTCCAGTGTCCCAACAGCTGGGGCCAGGCAGCCAACCCAGAACTAAGATCTGTGGCTCATGTAGACATACCAGATCCAGCTCTAACCTAGGTAACCAGAGTACTGACAGTAGCAATGAGCTCAGCCAAACAAGCATTTATCTAGACACCCAAGAAACTTTTGCTGCAGCAACAATTTTACTGTATTTACCAGAACTAGCTAGTTCGAGACTATAATAGTAGCAGTGCCACCTTTGATTTCAGGGTGGACATCATGTTAAAGAAAATATCTGACTAGAAAGCCTCCATATTTCCTAGTTAGCATTTTTTTCTCTCTACCAATTAACAACAAATGTAATACATCTTCTGTATTATGCAAACCAATAAAATCAGCAGCTGCTTCAAACAATATTAAACCATCAGAATACTTACAGACTATGACCTAAGAAAGGTAATTGCAGCTCCAGTGTTAAATCAGAGCATTAAAGTTCATGACAGAGAACTTTGAGATGGGTATTTTTAAGTTGCAAGCTGTGCTTTTGCTTCATTTTACTTTATAAGTTTCACCTGAATATCTTTTTATGAGCACGGTACTCACCAAGTTAATGAGACTTAGAGAGAAAAATGTACAAATAGTATCTGCTATATTAGAACCAGCCTTCTCTTTCTACATTTACATGTGTGTCCCCTTTTAGAAGATGAAGCTGATAAAAGCACAAAAACGTCTTCCTCAAGTTACAAACTGTTCTGCTGACCATAAAATATATCTTACGATGTGCAAGAGAACCAATGGCATCCACTTTGTGTGCATGCATCTATGGAATTAAGCAATCCTCCTTTCTCCCATTCTTTCCAATCCTTAATTGATTTGGAGTTGGGTAGGGATGATTAATAAAATGACAAAGTCAGTGACCCAGAGGAGCCACTAGATTACAACTGAATTAAAAAAAAAAAAAACCCTTCATGGCAGAGACATAACTGATTACAATCCAATCTAGTAAAAGTCCCTTCTACAAGTCAATGCAATCTCTTTGCTTCAATGAAAGAATTACATTAGCACTCAATAAATTCTCAGTAAGATTATAGCGGCCTGCAATTTAATGAGTCCATATATTATACTGAGCTTGAACGTCCTAGTTATAGACGTTAGATGGAAGTTTGAGCTTGCACATTTCTCATTTCTAAGAGGCTTCATATTAATGGTTTGTTTGCAGATGTGTATTATTGTAGTTTTAGCACTATGTACTCTAGCACCCAGCCTTGAGAACCATTATTTCTGACATCCTTCAACATTTCTCTGCTGTAAAAGACAGCTTAGACTTCACATCTTAGATGCCAGCCATGTAACAGTCTAGAAATGAAACAGCATCTAAATGCCCAGCTCAAACCTGTAGATGAAATTATATCAGATGTTTACTTTCTGCCCTTTATCTTCCCCCCCCCCCAAAAAAAAGGGATACTAAAAGATTAATACATTATTATGCCTACAATGAGCAGATGCTGCACCTCTCTCTCAAGTCATTTGCTGCAGTGTGTAGTTAGTAACACAGAAGTCAGATTGACCCACCAGTATTTTCTCTCTCCTATTCACATACAGAGCATAACCAAACAGGCCTTCTGAACTGGATCTCTCCAGAGCTGCAGGATATTATGATAATGGAAGAACTCAGCTCAACAACAGAGAAAAGACAAAGCCCTGTGAAGCCACCATTGAAGACTGGTTTCCAAAAGAGATGAAGGCAGGGTTGTCTTTCTTCTGCCTAAACCTCCACAGATACTTTGAGATATACCGATCAGAGGCCTCTAGCGTATTACTAATGAGGCCTGAACCTTGAAAGAGGAAGTAAGCATAGTGACATGGTACTTCGTCTTTTGACATTCATGCCCCACTAGTAAAACTCTGGATATCCCTTGAACCATATAATCCTAAACCATATAAACCTCAAAGACTTCAATCCTCAAAGACAATGTTTTCTTTTCGTTTTCTGCAAGCAAACAGCTAAAACTCTACAGATTTGTAGAAGAGATTAAAGCAAAACAGAAAGTGCAATCACTTACACTAGGACAAGCATCTTCACCTTGCTGTCCAACCAAGATATACAAAGTATCATCCTTCTGGAGGTCGAAAATTCCCAATACAGACACGCCATGGGACCGCACCATCGTGTTCTTCCCTCCTTTCCCACCAGCAGCTCCGTAACCTGAGATGCTGCAGGAAAAAAAAAAAAGGCAAAAACATAGCACCAGATTTGCCCCAGGCAGGTGAAAAGTAGTACAAACCACTTCTGAACATGTTGTACTCTGAACATAGTGTCACAGGGCCTTGCCCCAAAGACCTTACACTCTACATCCAACCCAAAAGCTTGAAGACTGAGATCTTCTGCTTAGCACAGACCTGGAGCACTTGCATAACAGCTTATTCCATTCATTGGCTCTTGGACAAATTTCACTAAGTGAGCAAGGCTCTGGAGATTCAAACTTTAATATATGAAACACCTCTTCCCTGAAAGAATACCCTTGAGGGCTTTGAGAACAGAAGCAGAACTGCCAAGTATAGCAATATATGGCTAAAGATAACTTTGTGCATGAGATTTACAGGAAGAGATCTGAGAAAACAGACAACATAACTGGTCCTGATACTGTGCTCCAGATGAAAGAAAGCTCTCCTATTCCAAGGACTAGGGGAATCTAGAAGAGTAGGTGGACACCCCACCACCTACAGTAAATAAAGAAGCTCTCAGGCTTTCTGGCTTAACTCATAGTCAGCAGAAGCATCACACTGTCTCCAGCTAGGTTGCATAGTCTCAGTCAAGGCACTGAGACTTTCACTTCAAGCAGTCAAATCACAGAGGTCCTAACAGCTGCTGATGTACCTGAAGATTTGACTTTGCCATTATGTTGCTCAAATTCTCCCTCTCTCTTTCCAGGAACATGAGCGATTTATATGTTTGAAGCAGCTTTCATCCAAGAATTTCAAAAGCACTCACAAACACTGTGGTAAGACACACATCCCTACTACACGAAAAATACAATCACTTGACTTTACTAGCAGGTGAACAAGGGGTACAACAGATTCATTCCAAACTTGATACAAGTAGGTGATTCTCCACAGATTTTGGCAGTTTTGACAGGTGTTTCCATTACAGCAAAGTTCGAGCTGGACTGTGTGAGCTGTGACTGCAGGCCAGAAAATCAGCATTTTGTCTCAGCTTCCTACTAGTTACATTAAATGTACTCCTCTTTAGACTCTTCCTATCCTCTAGCACATGGTTGGTGCTTCGCCCAGAACAGAAGCAGAACAAAACAGCAGTGCCTGTGCTGCATGAACACCTTAATCAGGTTGGGATGGCAAGATTTCATGGGTGCTCCAGCTTTCTTAGCTTTCTTTCAGCACAGCTTCTTGCTTTAACAATTAGCATGAACTCAACTTGTGATACCACTTCAAGGTAGGAAGCACAGAGCACTTACAATGTCAAAGCAACTATGAGGCATCAAGTGCCTCATAAGGCAGATTAGGTCCTTGCAAGGTGACATGACTATGTCCATGCCATTCTTGATAACAAAAGCAATCATTCCTCAGTAAGGCTGCACTGGAGCCAGCAGGCGAAGTGATGGACACAGCATCGGGCTCTCCCGAACAGATGCTGTGTGAACCTGAAGACACTGAGTTGATTTGCTGTAGAATTTTGTAGTGGCTAATGAAGTGCGCTATCAGGCATGGCAAGCTGGCAAGGCTAATCAGCTGCAATTAGGGACCATACTTCTCTGTGTATGAACTTGCATAAAACCGATGATGTCAGGAGGTCCAAGAAAACCCATTTCTGTCTCATTCAAAGGCTATAGAAAAATAAAAAATGACAAATTCAGTCCAAAATCCTTCTCTGTTCAAAGAGGGTGTTCACTGTCTAGACAGATGGGCTATCCTGTCTTCAAGTTATAATCAAGACCATTCTCCTTAAGCATAACTGTCTTTTACAGAAGGGAAGATTCGAGCAGAGGAAACCAGAACATAGATTACCTCACATTTGCTTCTTCCTTTTATTTTACTGTGATACTTGCAGGAACTGAAAAAACAAAACTATGACTTTAGGAAGGATCAAGATGAGCAAAGGGCACTGGCTATGCAAAGCATGTCTGGAAAAAAAAATCTCTGTGCAGGTTACAGGAAACACTGGAGATGGCAGCATGAGTAAATATGGTGCCAAGCGTGGCCACCCTAAAGCATTCCTTGTGTTCTACTTTTTTCGTGCTTTTGTTCTTACCAAAAAGAGACCAGAGACAGTGAATGTGACATCAAATGGGCAAGTAGCAAAACAGACCTACAGGTCTTGTTTCAGAAACAAAACTTGAATAATGGATGGTCGCAAGTATAACTTGCTCACGTCTCTCACACTTGATCAGAGATGTAGACATGAAGGCAAAACAAAACCTTTTGTATGCTTAGAAGGAAGCCTGAAAAAATAGTACTTTTACACTTCCTAATGCTATTTTTATATAATATGTATAGTCCCAACGGAGCAAACCAGCCTCTTTTGTACCTGCATCAGCATTGATACATGTAGGACACCACTCTTGAAATAGCCTGCAAAGAGTGGTACCTTACCCTGACCTTCACAGATGCTAGGCTTGTCTGAGTGTGGTCAGCTTGTGCTAGCAAAGTTTTGTGAAGAGCTGTGCTTCCCCTCTCTGTGCTTTATTAAAGCATATTCTACCTTCTGTTCAAACAATTTGTATCCTTCTTGTGTAAGTATCAGGAATAGAATTCCTTCTCTACTTTATACAATGTGAAACACTGATGTAGCATGTCTATGATTCTATGATTCATAACAACAGCCCTTTTAAGAGTCCAGTAACCAGCTGGAGGGTTTTATCGCTGCGTCAGGTATATTGGAAGTGGCTATCAGACTGTCTACCATGATCCTCAGCTCAGCTCTGCAGGAAAGAGCTAAGCACAGACAGTGGTTCCAGACTTTCAGAATTGCTATTGCAACTTAACATTTTCCTAGGGCTATCTTATACTCTCCTGCCCCTTCAGCAACCCAGAGTCAAGGAGATGTCAAGTCAATTTAAACTCACAATATTCTCACCTTTCCCCAGGCTATGAATCTCTACTATACCCTTAAGAGGTGCAGGAGAGAATGTCATTCAGTTATAAATAGGTTACCAATCAAATTAGGCATTTATTATACATACAGAACCTAAAGTCATTCAGGAAGTTTACAGAACTTAAAAAGGTAGGTCCTCCCCGCAGTCTCATTTCACTTGTGGTTTGTATTGTGCAGCACAAATCAGACCAGAATTGTATTGCAATTTTGACTCTTCCTTGGGCTGCGATATTAAAGAAATGACAATGTTGTAAGTTTATTGTCTCTTCTCTTCTGGGCTATACTTTATATCCATATTTACTGAATGCCAGTCTTGAAAAAATTCTATTTACCCCAGGCAACTCATTTTTGATAGTCGAGTAAAATATCATAAGTGCTTTTTTTCATTACCATCAATCCTTGTGGTAAGAGGCATTCGGACAGAGTTTGTGACTAGCCTAGCCAGTTTCTCAAAACTGCTTTGCAGCAGACTTCTATTAGAGACTGACATCAACCTCTGATATTACAGTTCTTTTTCAACCAAAAAAAACCCCAACCAACCAACCAACCAACCAAAACAAAACAAAACAAAAAAAACCAGAAGGTACCCATAAGTTTTAACTGAAATTTGTCCAAAGTCTTCAATTCCACTTGAAAGTCCATTATACTATTACCAGTTTCGATAGGGTATGCTGAACAGAAAACTACTACCAAGTCAATGATTCCAGCAGACAGTTCTGCTTACAAGCTGATGCATTTAATGGCTTGATGTTACTGTTCATATACAGTGGGCTAAATTTCGATTGTAATTCTTTCTCTGGCAAGAGCAACAAGAAAAATGAAAGGTAAAAAAATTACCAAATGACCTTGAACAGTATCTGATCACCTCCTTTTGAGCCTAACTGTGCAGAGGGATGTAAGCATTATAACCGTGAGTACCACAAAAACTAATATTAGGTGGCTGGCTTCCAAAATCAATTTTACAGTGTTGAGCTAACCTTGCAAGCACTGCATAGCATACATAGATTCAGAACAACTAGGATTACAGAATAACAGAACAGAATAGATACGGTTGGAAGGGACATCTAGAGATCATGTAGCCCAGCTCCCTGCACAAGCAGGGACATCTAGAACACGTTGCACAAGTTCCCATCTAGAGAAGCATAAAGAACTCCAAAGAAAAGGGGAACCTCACTGGGAAGCCTATTCCAATACTCTGTCACCTTAACAGTAAAGTTATTTCCCACACACAGATGAAGTGTCCTGTATTACAATTTGAATCCTTTGACATGCCCTTACAAGGCCTACTCTCCATGGGACTGGAAGCTTCTTTATCTCTCTTAACACTAACCTTAATGCTAGCCTTAAGTCAGATGTCACTAGGCCCACTGCTGGCTAAAGGGCCTAATATGGTCCTATCAACAGTATGGATACATTTCCTTTGGAATGTTCTTTCTAGCCACATACCCCATGGGGATCAAGGCTTTCTCTCACTCTCAGACTTATACGCTAGTCATAAGCTTGAGGAAATGAGGGCCAGCACTGCGTACATGCCCTTGTGGCTAAACGTCTTGTGGCTAAACATCTAATATGGTCCTACCACCAGTCTGGATAAAGCGATACATTTTGTTGGACCTGCCCTTCTATGCACACTCCCCATAGGGCTCTAGGTTTTCTCTCGCTCTTAACCCTAACCCTAGCCCTAATCCTAACCGTAGTCCTAACGCTAGCCTTAAGCCTCAGCTCACTAGGCCTAGAGCAGGTTAAATGGCAAAGGAGGTGCTAGGATCAGTCTGGTTACACCGCTGTATTTTTCATTTGGCTTTCCCTTTCTAACACCACTCCCCATGGGGCTCTAGGCTTGCTCTCTCTCTTAAACCTAACAGTAGCCCTATATATATCCCTAGTCTTAAGTCTGAGATCACTACTAATGCTGTCTAAACGTCAAACAAGATCCTAGCACCAAGTTGGGTAGCCTGCTAGATTTTGTTTGGCTTGCCCTTCTTAGCCTGACTCCCCATGGCCTGCTCTCTTGAGGCCTGCTCTCACTCTTAACCCTAACTCTAACCCTAAGATTGCCCTAACCCTATACTTACAGGATGGCGTCACAAGACCTACTGCTGGCTACATGGCAAAGAAGCTCCTAGCACCATGCTGGATAAAGTGCTACATTCCCTTTCACATGATCCTTCAAACCCCACTCTCCATGGGGCTCTAGGCATTCTCTCTCCCTTAATCCTAACCTGGGCCATAACCCAAGACCGAAGCCTCAGCTCACTGGGGCTAGTGCAGGTTAAACAGCACATGACATCCTAGCAGCAGTCTGGATACCCTGCTGTATTTCATTTGGATTGCCCTTTCTCGCGCCACTCCCCATAGGGTTCTAGGCTTTCTCTTGCTCTTAACCCTAACCCTATCCCTATGCCTAACCCTAGCCATAGCTCCAGCCCTAAGACTCAGGTCACTAGGCCTAGTGCAGGTTAAATGGCAAAGGAGGTCCTAGCACCAGTCTGGATACCCTGCTGTATTGTGTTTGGCTTGTCCTTTCGAGTGCCGCACGCTCTGGGCCTTGCCGATTTCTCTTTCTCTTAATGCTAACCCTAGCCCTAACCCTAAACCTAGCACTAACCAAAGCCAGAAGCCTCAGCTCACTGGGCCTAGCGCAGGTTAAACAGCAATGACATCCTAGCACCAGTCTGTATACACTGCTAGATTTTGTTTGGCTTGCCCTTTCTAGCGCCACTGCCCATGGGCCTTGAGGATTTCTCTTTCTCTTAACCCTAACCCTAACCCTGGCCCTAAGCCTCAGCTCACTATGCCTAGCGCAGGTTAAACGGCAAATGCAATCCCAGCACCATACCCTGCTGTATTTCATTTGGCTTGTCCTTTTGCGCCTCATTTGCCTCGGAACTTTCTCTTTCTCCTAACACTACAAGGATGATCAGGGGCCTGGAACATCTGCCCTATGAGGAGAGGCTGAGGGAGCTGGGCCTGTTCAGCCTGGAGAAGAGAAGGCTGAGAGGGGATCTAATCAGTGTCTATAAGTACCTCAAGGGAGGCAGTGAGGAGGATGGTGCTGGCTTCTTTTCACTGGTGGCCACCAACAGAACTAGAAGAAATGACCAGAAACTGAAGCATCAAAAGTTCCATAGGAACTTAAGGAAAAAATTGTTAACAGTGAGAGTGACGGAGCACTGGAACAGATTGCCCAGAGAGGTTGTGGAGTCTCCTTCTCTGGAGATCTTCAAAACCCGCTTGGACGCAGTCCTGTGCCACGTGCTGTAGGTGACCCTGCATGTGCAGGGGGTTTGGACTAGATGACCTCTAGAGGTCCCTTCCAACCTTAAGCATTCTATGATTCTATGGGGCTTTAGGCTCTCTCTCTCCCTTAGCCCTAACCCTAGACCTACCACTAGCGTGAAGCCTAAGACTGAGCTCACTAGGCCTACTGCTGGCTAAATGGCAAATAAGGTCCTAGCAGTGGTCTGGAGTAAACGCTTTATTTAGTTTGGCTTGCCCTTTCTAGCATCAATCCCCATGGGCCTTGAGGATTTCTCTTTCTCTTAACCCTAACCCTAACCCTAGCCCTAAGCCTCAGCTCACTAGGCCTAGCACGGGTTAAATGGCAAATGCAATCCTAGCACCAGTCTGGATACTCTGCTGTATTTCATTTCGTTTGTTCTTTCCAGTGCCACTTGCCTTGGGGCTCCTAACTTTCTCTCTCTCTTAACCCTAACCTTAGCCCTAACTCTAGACCAAATCCTTGTCCCAAGCCTGAGCTCACCAGGCCTGGTGCAGGTTAAATGGCAATTGACATCCTAGTACCAGTCTGGATACACCGCTATATTTCATTTAGTTTGCGCTTTCCAGCTCCACTCTCCAAGGGGCTCCAGACTTTGTCCCTCTCTCTTATTCCTAACCCTAGTGCTTCCCCTAACCCTAGCCCTAAGCCTGAAACCAGACCTACTGCTGTTTAAACAGCAAACAAGATGACAGCACTAGTTTGGATATAGCACTATATTTGCTCTTGCATGATCTTTCTAACCCCACTTCCCATGTGCCACTAGGCTTACTTTCTCTCTTATTCTTAATCATAACCCTAAACCTAACCATAGGCCTATTTTGAGTTCACTAGGTCTAGTGTAGGCTCAACAGGCAATATGCACATAGCAGCAGTTTGGATACAGCTGTACTTTTGCTATGGCTTACCATTTCTATCCCTATTCCTTATGGTGCTCTAGGGTTATTTTTTGCTGTGAACCCTAACCTTGCTCTAACCCCAGTCCTAAATCTGAGGTTTACAAGCCTCGTGTTGGTACTTTCCCTCTGTAACAGCTAAAAGGCAAATACCTTGCACCAGTCTGGATACAGAAGTACTTTTCCTTTAACATGTCCTTTCTATTCCCACTCCCAATGGGCTCTAGGCATTTTTTTTTTTTAACTCAACCGCTTGATGTTGAGCAGAGCTTGGTCTTAGAGTTCTAATGAGAATATACAGGATATACAGCACATCTGGTAGCGTTGTGACCACTTTTCTTTTTTGTATAAAGCTTTTTTACTCTGCAACCATGTAGGCCAAAGCCTTACCTGCCTCAAATTCATTGCTCCTCTTCCTTTCCTTGCTCGTTTCCTCGCCTGTCCTAAATCCTAGCAGATCTAACAAGTTTCTCAATAGCACTTTCTAAAACGTCATATATATCTACTATCTATTTGTGGTTGGGAGAAGTTTCAAAACCAAAGGTACATCATGAGAACAGTAGAGAGTTCCCTTACCTGTATGTGTTAGTTGCTGGTACTCTCCAGATCTGAATGCCTTGGAAAATCCCTTCAGCACCTACGATCACACTGAGATTGGAATTCCTGTAGGCATCGTTGCATTGGCTCTGTGTGGGGCCAAAGGGTCCACTGGCACCACACGTTGTAAATAACCAGTGATCTGAAATGAGGATATATGTAAAGCATGCTCTGAGTATCTGTTCTACTCTTTATTCACTCTCTTTTCACTGGAACTAAAAGAAGAACTCAAGGTTTTGACCAGAATAAACACTGATTTCTTTCAAAAGATCCATAGCAAATCTCAGTGTATGACAGTCTTTCATCTACAGCTCCTTAAAAACATCACAGCTATGAATACAGATCTATTCTTTCTAAGGCTCAAAGAAGGCAAAGTTCACAAAGTAGGGAAGAAGTAAAATGCAATACAGACCGCTCAGTTTAAGGGTCTGGGCTATTAAAGTGAAGTCTCATGACCATAAGATGGATGCATTTTAGCCCTTTCAGCTCCTATGGGTATCTGATTATTGAATCAATTTCATATGCAAAAATAACTGCTAATTAGATACTAATCTGTATATACCCCAGTGATTGGATTGTGACAATAAATCGATTACATTTTGAGTAAGTATGTGACTACTCCTCATAATGTGATTACAAGAGAAGGCAAGTCACCTGAGACAATTGAGACATATATAAAAGCCCTCCATGTTCCTGGCCAAATCTGTGGATGTGACTCAGTACATCTCTATTGCAGTCATTTTCCCCAACTGGAAGTATTAGGCTTAAGTAGATAACTAAACAAGATTTTGTCTCACAAAACTACACAGGGGGAAAATGTGAACATATAAAGCCCAACCTAAGATATTTGCTATTATTAGAAAATATTCCACATGAAAATAAAAAATACATTTTCCAACTCCATTAGTCGCCACTGTCATTAAACACAGAAGATCTCAAACACAGCTAAAGAGCATTATTTGTACAGATGAGGTTGAATCAGCCTGTCCTCCTTATGGCTTTGTCAAAGGCAGTGCTTTTTCCTCCACTCCTGCTACTGCACATGCAAACTCTAGCAGTGACAGCACTAATTAGCTCTGATAGAGACAGCATCAGCTTGAATGGCTTCTTGGTATTTTGAGTGGTGGTCTAAGCAGGTCAGTCTACAAATGACGGTCAAAATGCATCTGCAATGGGGGAAGTGAGCTATTATAACTCACATTACAGGAATGGACTAGCAACCAGAAATACAAGGAAACATTCTAGCTTAGCCAAGCAAAGGGTCTGGCGTTCATTTTCACAACCTAAATCTGAAGTCAAGCTAAATCCACTGTTGTAAAATAGTTCAATGCAGCCTCTCTGTCTCTGCCTCCAATGAAAAAACAAAACACACCCCCTACTCTCCAGACCACCAGTAAAAGCATCTAAGAAAGCAAGTAGTGGCTAAAGGTTCCTATGCAAAGTGCTGGTTAGCATTTCTGCACAGTGCTTCAATACTGGTCCTACAAATACTGGCAGTCTTGCACAAGTTACTTACGTTTATTATTTTTCTTTCAGAAACATCCCTAACTAAAGCAAACCCCACAAAAGGCATGATGAGAGACATTCTGTCAGCTTTCACAGTGATTTAACACAGCAGTATCCCAGCGGACTAAGCCAGCTGCACTCAAACATATGTTTAGTAAAGCAGACAGGTTAAGTGCCTTCATTTGGAACAATAAGAAGCCATTCTGATGTCTCTTGTGAAACATCAAAAATGTTCCCAAAGGTAGAAGCAGGTGACCTTGAAGGGGACTATAAACAGAGAACATGAGAGAATCAAAATGGAAAACCAAAGGGGATAAAACCTAGCTGTGAACACAGCATACAGATGCCGCTGCTATGGTCAAGCTCTTCATTTATGTCTTACCTGCCTCAGGTAATTTCCATTCTTTAAGTGGCTGCTTACTAGACCTTGGCAAAAGTCTCTCTAGACCATCACCCTGGTAACACGTACCCTGGCTGGACCTGATCCTGGCAGCTCCTGCCTCCCACTTTGTTCCATGGACAAGGGTTCAAAAAATGACATAATTGTTCCAAAATGCTTTTTAATGGCACTCTCGCTCCTTAAAAATCCCAATCTCTTATGGAGCAGAAAATGCTGCCCTTCTGCTGTACAGTATGCCTCAACTTTAGACTGACGCGACCAGAAAACGTTTTGTATTTTCTGTTTCTTTCGCAGACTAAAGGGTGCTCGCTTTGAGTGCAGACACAGTATCAGTGTAAGATCAAACTTACTTGTAATTTGCTGGTAATTTAAGATGAGTGAGTGTGTATGTAAGCTCTTAGAATCTGACTTTTAAAATAGAATCCGAGATATCTGGGGAACTGAAAGGCCACAGATATATATTGTGCCAGGGAGCATGATATAAAGAACCTGGAGATGAGTCTGAAAACCTGAGGAACCACCTCAGGTTTCCAAAGCAGGCCTGATGTATCAACACAGTAATACAGACAGACTTAGAAATCCTGTGTCCCAGGCTCTTTGGCTGGTGCAGCCAGCACTAACAAACACATTTCAGTTGCTTAGTTCAGGCACCTGCAAAAGGACAGGTTAGACAGGAATGGGAGAAGTCAAGTTTCAGAGTAGCAGAGCTGGGTAGTGACACTCGCACAAAACTCAGCAGGAGGAACCTGGCCCCAGTGAAGTTGGTGGGGAAGTAATAGCTGATTGAAGATGGAAGAGATTTCAGTAAAACCTACAGCCAGGTGTTTGATGTTCTCTCACTTGTCACTGCTTTATTGATATGCAAACATCATGTCTCCTCCTGTTTTTTGTCCTCTTCCATATTTTACACCAAAAACCAGTCCAACATGTAACGGCTTTGTTACTGAATTAAATAGGACAGAACATGGCACGGGAAAAAGTCACTCCTCATTTCAACATAATAAGGACAGAAAAGGTTTTCCTGCAATTTTGGATTTGGACTAAAAACCTCCCAATTCCCTCGCTCTGCCCTCTTGAAAATCTCACAAAGCCAACCTTCAATCTGAAAAATGTAACAGTAACAAAAAGTCTTATACCCCTAAACCAGTATCAAAACATTCTCAAAGTAGTCTGCCTTATTGTACCTCCTTCATTTTAAAAACAGTCATTCATTCCCTATAAAAGATCGATTTTCTTCTGATTGTAGAAATGACTGCAGTATCTCTGCAGAGAGAACATTTCTACAGGTTGCTGTATGCTGCAGCACTTTATAGTAATTCAATTTTAAGAACAACTTTGATCTCCAAAGCCTAAAGCAGCAGCACTGAATTGAAGCTCCTTAAGCAGCTAAGACAAAAGCAGAGATCTTCTCCATCGCTGTGTCACTGTGATCTGTCACACAGCGCATACCTCTCCTCTGGGCTGCAGTATGTGACAGAGTGACACTGCTGGCACCTTGCGCTTACCCATGGACAGCTGCCAAGAAGCAGGAGCTTCTGGACTAAATCTCCAACAACTAGCAGGTTTTGGAAGTTTGCCCAACGTCACTCAAGTTTCAGATGTCCAGTTCCAAGCCACAGCTGAGCATTCCCATGGTGAAAACTAACAGGTAGACACGCGTAGGATTTCTAATATGTCCTACAGTTGATGGTTGTGAATAAGATGCTAATTGCATTTAAAAATTGAAAATTCCCATTTAAAGGGAGGGGCAGAGGCAGAGAGAAAAGAAATGAACACTGTAATAAAGGAATACATTTCAATGAATAATTTCTTCAACAATTCATTTGATGGAATCCACACTCTGCTGGAAACTTGGTAGAGCAAACATTTGATCTCTTATCCCCTTCGTTCACACACCTGTCCTGCCTCCCTGACGGTCTCCCTAGCAAAATGCTACGGTCCCATCCGCAGCATTTGGCAAGAAAACGCAACTCTGGCTCTGATGAAAAGGATTTTAAAAATTCCTTCTCCTCAGTTTTTTCTTTCCAAACTAGTTTTATTTATATATTTACATAAGCATGGGTCACCCACTCACACTTATTTTCCTTTGCAGAGCAGAAATGGTAGTTTTCATACAGCTGGACTAGACAGATAGGTAAAATGCACAATAATTAATGGCTCTGGAGTTCCGTCACAGCACAGGAGGGATGCCCTACACTTGTACAAGGAAAAGGAAAAACCCACAAGGCTTTAAATGACTGATTCGGTTGAGGCTCTGACACAACCTGCAGCCCAAGGTAGCACTGCAGCGGGCACTGCTGCCAAGCACAAGCGACAACAAACAGAGGACAGTGGAGCAAACCCCGAAGCACATTTGTATTGCTAAAGTAGAAAGCAATTTCACTGTCACACAGAGCATATAAAAACCATACCATAAAACAATTTTCAGCTTTTTAGCTAGACTTCAAAGGTGCAACCATTAACTGGCAATAGTTAAATCAAGCTGGTTCAAACCGAGGTTAACAAAATAACTATCCCAAACTGGAACTTCATTGTGCATTGGGAAGATCATGTAGCATGCACCATACCTCTTGTCTTATTTTGGAGTCTAGAGTAATGCAGTTCTGAAAAACACCAATACTTTGCATCAGAAGGCGCAGATCACTCCCACAATCTCTGCTGAGGCCATGAGCCCAGTCCTACTTCCATTAGTAAAACAAACATTAATAAGGTCTCATGCTTTAGGGACACAAATGCCAATGGCTAATCTAGAGGCAATTAATTCTGTTAATCGTCCAGCAAGGGTTTCATTTTACCTCTTTCTCTAAGAAGACAGCTGTTTTCAAATATGATGAACAAACAAAAGAATTCTTGCTCTCTTTGTAAAATACATACAAATTCCCTTACAATATTTGACTAAAATAAGAAATCAGAGACTTAACAAAAATTATCCATCTCAATCTTCAATAACACTATCTGGGCATTGGCATCATGATAGTGTGTCGAGGGATCTACTCTTGACTCAGTGCATAAGTGATTCCAGCAATACATTGAAAATAGTTCTAGGATTGCTCTATGCCAAAAACCTGCAGACAAACTATACTGCAAGAATGTATAAGAAACATGCTTAATACTGAAAAGGAGGAAAAGCTTTTCAATTTTGCTTTGTGTGCAATTGTTTAATAGTGTCTTGCGAGCAGTAATTTGAGATCATTATCTTTTCCAGAGTTCAGGTTGTCAGAGGCTAATGGTGTGTGCACAGGTTGTTGGGGGTGGGAAGATGTGAAAGAAGATGGTAAATGGCAAAACTGGCTTGTGCTCACAATTCCAGTCCTTGAACCAGTAAGTATGTCTACACAGAGACATTAAGGAGACATAAAATGACCATGAGATTATCACATTGAGTATTAGGTAGAAATCAGTGAATATGGGTAATACAGGTACAGCTAGATAAAAGGGAAGCTGGTATTTCAGCTATCTCTGGAGTTACTATTTCTACTGTGTCTTTCCATTTTTCAAGCGAAGAAGAAAAATCCAGCCAAAGACCTGGACATATTTTTCAGCTGAACAAAAAGAGAAACCACAGTGGCAACGGATGTATGTCAGATTGGTTCTGAGGTTCATTTCAAAGAAGTACTCAAAGCTTCATTCTTCTTTTAGATTTTTTTGAAGTGTCCATATTGATAAAAGGACCATCATGAGGGGATCCTGGTAGGAAATCATTTGTGGGTAGTGTAGTAGGGCAAGGGGTTGACTTTGAATAGCTATGAACTTGTTTCTTGCTATTTTCTGAAATCAGAAACTAACAAAACTGCATGAAGAAATTTAATTCTTCTTTACTTTTACATTTCACATAAAGAGATAGCTGGACTTCTGACTACAGGTTCTTAAATGAAAGAGGCTACACACTTTTTTTGGAACTTGAGGATAACAGAGACCAAGCTGGAAGGAGGTGGCACAATTATTTCAAAATCTTTCCTGAAATTTATAGCAGTTTCTACCCAATTTAAACTGTAACTCTGAAAGAGCGGGGAGCTTCTAGTTTTAGGTCTAAAATGTGTAACTTGCTCTGTTTATTTCCATTGCATGGTTCATTGTGGAGAGCAGTAATTCCAATTTAACTCTGCTATGTTGGGATCTGCTTGTGTGTTGATTCCGAGTATTGCACTTCTACTATTTTTAATCCTTCACAGAAAGCAAGTGTAAACACTGCAGTAAAGAAATTCATGCCTTCATAATCTGAGATCCCACCATTCATCTCCAAACCCTTTTTATCACAGTTGAGGATGCTACTTTTGTTGTGGGAGGAGGCAGTGAGCTGTTCATTCACTGTGTTAATTGATGCTTAATACAAAAATACAATTCTGCAGATACCGTTATTGCATTATGCCAACAGTTCAGTTAGTATAATTGCACACATAGAGCAAATAAATGTAATTTTCTTTTACTTAATACTCACTCTGCTGTTCTTTTCAGCTCCTTTATCTGATTAACTAATGTGACTCACAGTTCTTCCGAGAAACAGCTATGTAATACTCTGACCAGGACTCGTCTTGCTGCAAAAGACGAAATCTGTCTAACCACTAAGTGTTGTGGGGAAAAGTCAATAGCTGAAGGAGAATCCAGTATGAATCAGAAAATGAACTGATGACACTTCCCATGCAAAAAAGCAGGGTCACACAACGGCTGGGGGACATGCATATTGGATGGGACAAGAGAGTGTAACATCTGAGGAAAAAGGTAAACTTGTTTGCTCATTTCCCAACACACATTTTTGTCCTGTGTGCCCTCACTCTATTAAGTTGCAAGTGGGACAACAGAGAAGCTGAAACATCAAAAGATAGGCTATACACTTGGTATTTACAGCCTACCCAGAAGCACCAGAAATCTTTAATTAAAGCCTGACTGGTCTGTGTTGTTATCTCCCTTTGTCTACTGAGAATCCCATTTTGTGTCCTCCAGACTCCATGACAGTCATTTGTTTACCTAGAATTCCTCATTATTGCTCTCTATCTTTCTGTGCCTGAATTTCCCACATTCAGGTCTTGTCTATAAAAAGAAATTGCATCAGCTTGATTTAAATTTGCTTTTTAATTGAGAGTTAAACTACCCATAGTGCTGGCGTTGAGTGGCTTTCAGTTTTACTAAAACTAATATATAATCAATTTTAAAACTAATCCACAGTAAGCTTGGTTTACATCAAAATAAACTGCACAGAGCCTTTTGCACAGATTTAACTATTTCCATCAAAAATCCTATTTCCACTAAATTTGTTTCAATCCTTTGACATAAGCAGGTTTTCTCACTGCCTTCCCTCAGGTTTCTTCTAAAGCAAGTTTCGCTTGCAGCCTTTCTGCAAGAAGCTGGCGTTCCAACAAAAGACATGCAACTAATTCATTGAAGAGATCTGCATTGCTCGGTTACCAGCTATCAAATGGGCTACTTACTTACACTGCACACGCCTGGGTGAGGTGAAACCTACACAAATCTTGTGTCAGTCCTGGTCACCACCAAGGAACTTGAGAAAAAATGCTACCACCATTAGTTGCAGCAGCCCTGGGGTCTTGCTCTCTACACAGCAGCTCATGTGTCACACATGACAGCAGGCACTAGGTCTCTGGGCGCTTTGGTATCTCTTAGAGCATGGCTGTGTTATGTGCTACAAACCTTTTCTTGGCCTCCAGATACTGGAGGGAGACCAAGCCATAATAAGCAATGGCTGGTTGAAGACATGGTTCAGTGCGTACAGGGCCTGACAGCAAAGAGTATGGGGATGTTAGTAGTGATGGATATTTACTGCTCTTACCCAAACCTGGTTTCCAAGCACAGGCACAACCAGTGAGCATGTGGAAGAGGCCGTTCTCGGTTACAGAGGAAGAAATCCAGGATTCTACCCACAAAAGCAATGAACTGTCTTTAGATTTTCTACAATATAAACAGTGGGACCTGTTGTTCAGATTTTCCTGTCTGTTGCACAGGCTGAGGTGGTTCAGAGACTTGGGGAGGGTGTTTTATTATCCTGCTGTTCCCCAGCTATAGAAACAGAGTTCACCATTTTAATACGATTTGTTAAGAAGGAAATATTATAGCCTGTGATCCATCACACAAGCAAAAGATCACATTACCTGTAATTATTTTTGGCTGAGCTCAGTCGTTGGTACTTCGAGGTGGTGCTGATGCCATTGGTTCACTTGCAGAACAGTAAAAACATGGACATCAAAATAACAGTCTTGACAGACTCAGCCTGAGGTTTCTCAAATGTATTATAGGATGTAGAGGGTAACAAGATTAAAGCTGGGTAAAATGCATAGCCCAGGGACCAAACAAGCATCCGCAGTGTTTACTGAGAGCAGGGACTCAGCAATCCAACAGGAAAAGAATGAGACAGTGCTGCAGAAACCCTCAGAAATGCAATGACTCCACGTCAAGGCCTTGAGCAGGAGCCATGAACAGGACAGGGGAACAGGCTCAGAAAGACAAGCTTGCTTAGACATCACAGGAATTTGCCCCATATTCATAACAAATTATTCCAATTTTTCTGTGTACCTTGATAACCTTCTCTTCTACCCCCTTACAGTTTGACTCACATTATTTTTATTTTCCAAGCACTTCTTTAAATTGCCTTTTCTAGATGGGAGAAGGAGCAGAAGAGCTAATCATCTCCAGTCTAGCAAGAAGTAGGCACAGAGAAGCCTATTGCCACAAAATTTCTAGCCTAATATCTACACACTCACTTTATACAGATTAAATCCAAATTCAGGCCGTTTTCCAATCTGAACCTGTTTCCTAACGGCCTTTGTGTTACTAAATCAGCAGGTACCCAAGAAAACAACAAAAACTCTGAAGCTGCATATGCAATTATGCTATAACCTCAACACGGATATGGTTTTGAAAAATCATCCAGTTTCCACGGTCTGCGCCTGTGTATGGATCCTACGACAAGATCACTGACTGAGAAGTTAAATGGAAAGGGCTAGAAAAGTAAAAGGTGGCTCCACTTAGAGACAGGGAACGGATGTGCAGAAATCAGAGGCAGCATTTCTAAAGCTCTGCAATGAGAACTGTAGGGAGTGCTTGGCAATTGCACCCCAAACTGACACATGGCCATGACACAGAGCCAGACACAAGCTGGACAGCCAGGATACGGGTCTACCCAACTCAGCATCCTTTGCAACACATCCCATTCCTTATGCCTCATTCTTTGCATGTGCACTTCTTCCTTTACGATGCTCAGTGTAGAAAATATCAGTAAACTCCACCTGATGGCCACTCTTAGCCCAACCTGCGGATTGTATCATCAGCTTCCACCATCAGAGCTAGCTTTACAAGAGAGCTCAGCTACCAGCAGCTGCACTGCTGTGGCAGCACTGAGTGCGCTAATACGCCCAGCTTTTCAGGCAGACCTTAAAGACTGTTTGGCACTTTTGACCATACTCTCCATGCTATTGTTTCCAGAGCTAACTTAACACTAATTCATGTATTTCAACAGTATATAGCAGGTAGCAGAGTAAAACACAACATAGAACAAATTTAAAGAAGCTTTCTAGGACAGAGGTATGGGAGAGATGGAGACAGCATGAACATGATTCCTGGGCTTACTGACAAGGTAGAGGACGCATACATCAACTATGTCCCTGTTCTGTGCCTTAACAGCAGTGATATTTCAAACTGGCAGGTAAATAACTTTAGTCCTCAGTCAAGAGAAATAGCTGCACATAAGGTTGAGGGTGAGAGCTGCAGCAAATGTATCACTCTCCATTTCAGTGGTCACCCCTTGCTCCTCACAGCCCCCCAGGCAGGCTCCAAGCAGGGGCTAACTGAATCAGATCAGGGAGACAAGCTGTCAAGAAGGAGGCAAGGGGGAGATGGAAACAGAAATGCACGTGTAGAACCTGAAACAGATACTGGGAACGTGTGGGCTAGAATATCAGTCTTGGGAGAGAGAAGAGACAAGTGGCTGGAATAGTGCTATAACGGGGAGGGAAGGAAGGGAAATTTTGCTTCTATCTGGGCCAAGCAGCTGCAACTCTACTGTAGAGGTGAACAGGGGCACAGTGAGAACAGACCTCACAACGAGCCAGGGTTTGGGAAGAGGAGTAAGAGTGACCAGACAAGGCTTACATTCCTTACTAACTGGAATTTATGTTTTTTTTTTAAAACAGAGGGAAAGGCTTTACTTTTTCAAATAGAGAATAAAAATATTACTGAAAGGGAGAGGAAGCTGTATTATTTCAAACAAGCCTATGCTACCTTGAGATGAGTGTTTGGATTACCACACACTGAGATGTACTCAACTAATCTGGACATTTTTACTTGGACTACCTTCAGGTCAAGCCCAAGTCATAGGTAATAGCTAAAGGCACTTACTTTTTTACAGGTTTGTTTTGTTTTAAAGAGACTTGGGAAAACCTCTGAACACACGCTTTGATTAAAAATAAATAAATAAATAAATAAATAAATAAATAAATAAATAAGAGCAGTATCACAGTGCATTCAGCATACTTAATTGCAATCCACACCCACTTTTGTTGGAAATTCCAGCAGGCTGAAAACGCTTTGCAGACTAGGAAATTTCTTACCTGCTGGACCAGAAATGGGGATAGTGCTGAGCTGGAGATTTTCCAGGAGTTTTTGCTCCCATCCAAACTTCTTCAGGCCACCTCTAGTGGTAAGCAAATTGCTTGAGTCTGGGGTGACACCATGCACAGAGTTCTCTCCACTGACTAGAAAATAAGAAGTCAGAGTTGGGTTCATCAATGTGCTGAGTCAGCATGCAATCCAAAACCCAAGGTAAATAACAGCTGAAGGTTTCTCTGATAGAAAATGAATGTGCAGCCACAGGACAGGACAATATTAAAAGTAAAAAGTACTCTGAGTTTTCATTGTTGTTAGGGAACTGTTACAAATGAAAACTGGAGGAATGAGTGATGAATTGAACAGCATATGAATGAAGACACAAAGCAGAAATACAGAACAATTTTTAGCAATTGTTAGGAAGCTTCTCTTTTAGTTAGTAAAAATATATCTCATCTTTTCTAATTATGGCCTAATTATATGAACTCTTTAGAATACTGGCACCTGAGACGCATCATACTTATGCACAGAAATGATTGGGTAAATTGAAAGATTAACAGTGCCAGCCAATGCAAATTAATGTAACTCTACAAAGTAGATGAAGCTTTCTGACTGCTGTTGGATGAGGAACTGGTTCAGTCTGAATTACAGCTACTAGATATGACAGTGTTTGTAGCTTCAGGCTTAGGAAATGGAAGTTTTACTCTTCAGCCCAAGGTAAAACTTTCAAGCATTGTAAGTAGCAGCTGACAAGCAAGTTGTTGGTCTGAGGTATAGAATGACAGATCATTGAATGCGATTACAACTTAAGCAATTCACTATGCATGAGACGATGTGAAATAAGCTGGACACAAATGCTTGACAAAAATCTAAATTGGGTGAATCTGGCAGATGAGGTATAGACTGGGCACAATCTAGAGCTTGGTCAATCAAAAAGTCTGGATCTGAATTCACTTTTTTTCCCAAGGCTGGAAGAGAGTGGATATCCAGTTTTTGATTCAGACTTAAATGTGCATTAGTCAAAGTTAAAAAAAAAGCCCTTGTTCTAATTCAGCTAGAATACTGTGCCCAGTGTTACTGCAAAGTTAGTGTCAATCACAGAATGCCAATCTTTTCCAAGTCTGAGTCCGGCTGCCATTCATTTCAAAAAGCATCACACACACAGCAAACCAGGTCATACATAACTCCCTATAATCACAGATTGGCTCCTTCTTCAGTTTGCATGGTGACAACAGTGTAGTTCAGCTCTCCCACACTGTATGTCTTACCATCCATTTACTGCCAAATGCAGAACCCATTCACTTGTCAGGTCTACAAATAAGATATACATCTGAATAGGTCTCCCTCATCTAAGCACAGTTATTTCAGAAACATACCTTTAAATTTCAAAAATCTTCTTAAGCCAACACTCAACCCCCACAGTCTCAGCCCTGGCCTGAATTTCAATTGCGCAGTAAAAAGAGACAAACCACTTGCAAATTAAAGGCAAACTTACTTGTTAAATAACAGTCCAGACTAAGAGAGACATTGTCAAAAGCAATAACGGCATCAGATCCTTCTTTCCATGAAGTGATGATCTGAAACCAAAACCTGCACAGATTGGAAGAACAAGAATTAAATTCTGTTAAAAAGGTGAATTTCAGAGTTATTCATAATTAAGTAAGTTCTAGAAGGTGGTGGTGATGGTTCCTTTGATGGATAACAATATTAAATTGACAGAAAAAATATCCTAACCCGAGAAGAGCAAAGGTGATCTGACAAAGGGAGTTGTACATGTATTTAGGTAGACATGAAAAGAAGTATAACACTTTGTCCTTCCAGAGGTACAGGAACTGAACCAGGTGGGAGTATATGTGTGTGTGTGGTAGGGTGTCAGGACAAAAGTGAAAGCCTGTTGGCTTCTGGCACAAAAAGGACATACACATAAGTGATTTAATTCTTACAAATGATTTATGACCTGAAGTCTTAGGTAAGGAGACTGGGTCTCCCAAAGTAATTTAGGCGTTTTAAAAGAAACTGGCAACGAAAGGCTGAGATCAAATCAGTACGCATTTGGTGCTGATCCATCCTTGAGGAAACAAGGGATACCTAATAGTGGTGGCAGTTGAGAGAGAGAGAAAAACTGACGCTGGATATTCTATAGGAATGACAGAACTCATTATCTTCTTGCAGAAGGGGGGTAGGTTTGTGTTCAATCATGCCCATGTTCTCAGCGGGCTTTTGCAGCACAATTCTGCCAATCCCAGGTCACCAAAAGAAAGATCACTGTAAATTCATCCTCAGTGAGATTTTATGTCAATTAGTAAAGCAAAAATAACTCACAATGAAATGTTTCTAATCTTATAAGTATATAGGTCATGTAATAATTCAGGGCACTCCTGGATTTAGATTGGCTCTTAGCTTAGAAAGTTCATCTGCTCCTGATGCATATCTGCCATATAAAGCCATAATCCTGTGCTTTGCACATGAGAATTATTTCTAAAAGGAGCTGTCTATGTCTCCAAGGTGAGACACAACTCTAAGATTTCATCAGGACTATAAAGATGTAAAGCGACTATATGATGTACAGCAAGCTGCAGGAGAATATGAAAGGCTTCAGCTCAGGTTGCATAGAAGAAAAGACAGGTACCTTTGCAAGCACCTTCTTCCCACATGCAGGCAACTAAATATCTCTGAAAATAATTTAGGGCGATTTCCTGGGTAGAACCCAAGCTTCATGCCTCAGAATTTTGATTCTTCGTGCACTGTTCGTATCCTGTTGCTCCAGATAACAAAGGGTTTAACATACAAGAACTCTCAAGTGTTCGGCCCCAAAGGACAGGAAGGTGTGATATGAAACAGTATTTCTGTCAGGGAACGTCACCTAATACACTCACATAAAAACACAATAGGTTACCTCGTGCTCTTGTTCACAGTTCATTCAAGATAAGCAACATCTGTGCTGAGTTCCAGTGTACAGATTACAGTAAGTGACAGAATGTGCCATCGTGTTCACTTGGCTTCTCAGTGACCAATTGCCTACTCCATATGCCAGGGGTGGAAGCCCTGGGATCAGAACAGTTGAGAGACTTCCTTAATTTCACCAGGACTGAACAAAAGTGACAGAAAAGCCCTCACCTAAAAAAATGATGCAAATGTCAAATGCTTCTAGGTCCATCAGTGCTTCTCATGTTGCCTGTTAAATAGATTCTTTTTCTAACACTGAAAAGCAGATTCACTACAAATCTTCTCTTGAGACAAGCATTTTTGCAAGAAATGGTTCATCTTTTTCTCTTCTCCAATTTAATGTCACTATTAATTTAGAAATACAATGTCTTTCAAATTCCACTGAAACACGATCATTAGTTCACCACCATTTCAATCATTAGCTTTGGAGGTTTTAGCTTAATGGGCTAATTAAGGGAAATTTAATCAAAAGTAAAGATGGAAATGTCACATACCAATGAGGAGAAAAAAAAAACAACAAAAACAAAACAAACAAAAAACCACAGATGATCTTGTTCTCCTGTCCCTCTTTTCCTTCGTCCAACCCTATCCTTCCTGAAATCACTGAAATGGCCTCCTTGAAAGCTGATATTGAAACTCCACAAGTACCTGCTACTGCCATGGTTTAGTGAAAGGCAGCACAGCTCCAAGTAGTGTATGCTGAGCAAGCATCCAATATTTGAACTAGCACAAATACCAGTCTGTGCTGCTGTATATATATATCCCCTGCAAACAGTGATGCTTTGGCACATGGCCATGAAAGACTACTCATGGAGCATATCTAGAAAAAAGTTTCTTTAATGTTTGACAATTAGGGAATACTGTCTGCCATCCAGCAGACTTCTGTGTTGGTTGAGCTACAAATGCATCTGATACAAAGGTCTCTCTCAATCTGTTTGATGCAGATGGGAAACATTGTATGGGCTGGACAAAGAAGTGAATTCAAGCCCCTTCCTGCCTAGGAACATCAACTCAGCAGTCTGTAGGATAAGACTTTTATATAAATTCTAAAATTACTCAAGGATGACTACTGGTGACAGTTCAAATTCTTCCAAGTCATTGATAAGAAATGCCACCAAAGGCCATAACAAATAAGTCTTCTTTGGTTTCTCTCTGGCTCAATCCACGAACAGATGAACACTCCCTTGAAGAGCCGGACCGAGCATATTCCAATCCAGTCAAATCTGCTATAGAAAAAGCAGTCAACATCGAAGTTTCTGGACTGCAGTCTTCCCTATAGCTCAGTACTTTTGAATCCTAGCTTTTAAACTCAAATACTGATCACCCTGGAATAATCACACCACGTTGGGTTTTCTGTTCACTGGGTCTCATCCTCCTCCTCTAGCTTTTATTTTATTTGAATCCTAACAGAAGATTAGTTCTCTCAAAACACCTGTGGCTTGTCTACAAAACAAAATGCTATGCCAGAAATATGAAAATATATCTATGGTTATGTTGCTATAGGCAACATGAGGTCAAACTCTTTTGTTTACATCACCTACCCCTAGTTCTTAATTGCATATAAATATTAGGTTTTGGATGTATTATATCCTCACCTATTTGGAGAAGTAAAAAAAAGAACTTTCCTTGAATTGAAAATCTCAACAAGTTTGTTTTGTTTGAATTTGCTGCAGCTCCCTTTCCTCAACAACAACTCAGAACTCCACTTACTGTCACTGGCTCATACGGACAGTTCAGGTATCCACCAGCCAGATCTAGGTATTTATGTTATTATTTTAGAAAGCTTCACAACCGTCTTTTTTTTCTTTTTATCAGAAAGATAAGGATGATTAGCCAAGACAAAATGTTAATCTCCTCTGTACTCAATCCCACATGCAGTGACATGAGCAAAGTTTGCCTGTATGCAGCCCTACCTTTTCATAGCTCGAGATGTTTTGTCTCTGATAGAACTGATTTCTCTCTCTACCTAGCTAAAATAATTATTGCTGAACCTGCTTGAGGCTGAGCAACCTATGAAACTGAAAAGTTTCAGGTCCCCAACCCTATTACAGTCAGGTTCCCTTTAACTCCTCTGATACAAATGATGCATCGCTGGCTCACTTCACAGAGGAATACTTGCTATTTGGGACAAAAAGTGTACTTAGCTGGAGTGAGATGATTTGGAGAAAAAGGAGCATGTTAACCAAACCCAGCTGCAGTGACAGATTTGCCATGCAGAAAGTTACTTACTAGCCAGTAATAAAAGTTGGAGAGATTCAAACATATTATTAAAGGAGAATATGCAGAAGAGTTATGGTCATAAAATCCAACACAGATGCTCTGCGTACACTATCACCAAAACACTTTTTTAGATGAACAGAACAGTTATCACCAGAACAAGTGCATTTTGTAAGGAGGACAGTTGCAGAAATACAGTTGCACTGATACACAACAGAAGAGCAGTGATACAAACATTAAAGACTTGATCTCTTTTGAATGATAGTAATGTGGGACCACTTCTAGGGAACAGAGGCTAGACTTGTTGTATGGGCATAGGAAGGAAAGCATCAAGAGAACTAGGTGTAGGACAGATTTTGCTAATGAATATGCACATGGCAATGTGTAGGGAGAAATATTTCCAGCTTGTTTGGAGGATCCTTGATCCTTCGCAGCAGAAGGGGATGAAAGTTCAGGAACAACAGGAGAGAAATATATCTCTGGGCACAAAATATTGCCAGAAGCATTGCCCTTCCTGCTTAGAGGAAAAAGCAAGGTCCAGAACTTTTCAGAAACACAGTCTGAAAGGAATGACAGGGTAAGACAGTGCAATGCAAGCTATAGAGGAAGGAATTAATAGATAGGAAGAGAGTTTAGCCACAACTGCTAGACACAAAGCAGAGTGATGTCATTAAGATATGGGAAACTGTATAAGAGGAATGAAACGGCATCTGATTCCTAAGAATTGAAAGGGAATCTCATCTCAATACACAGATGAAACACTGACAAGTGTCAGGGCAGTTCAGATAGTATCAGCGGGCCAGCAACACTGGAATTAGTAACAACGGCAGTTTAAAGAAAGGAGGTACAAACATTTAATATTACTTTTGATTTGCTGTAGGACAGTACTCCTTCTAGGATAACTAAGTTTGTCACCTTTTTTACTTTCTTGTTTAAGGAAGGTGACATAGAATCATAGAATGCTGAAGGTTGGAAGGGACCTCTAGAGGTCATCTACTCCAATCGCCCTGCACATGCAGGGTCACCTAGAGCACGTGGCACAGGACTGCATCCAAGCGGGTTTTGAAGATCTCCAGAGAAGGAGACTCCACAACCTCTCTGGGCAGCCTGTTCCAGTGCTCTGTTACCCTCACTGATAAGAATTTTTTCCTTAAGTTCCTGTGGAACTTTTGATGCTTCAGTTTCTGGTCGTTTCCTCTAGTTCTGTTGGTGGCCACCACTGAAAAGAGGCCAGCCCCATCCTCCTCACTGCTTCCCTATAGACACTGATTAGATCCCCTCTCAACCTTCTCTTCTCCAGGCTGAACAGCCCCAGCTCCCTCAGTCTTTTCACATAGGGCAGATGTTCCAGGCCCCTGGCCATCCTCGTAGTCCTGCGCTGGACTATGTCCAGCAGCTCCACATCCCTCTTGTACTGTGGAGCCCAGAACAGGACACAATACTCCAGATGTGGCCTCACCAGGGCAGGATCACCTCCCTCGACCTGCTGGAGACGCACTTCTTAATGCACCCCAGGATCCCATTGGCCTTCTTGGCCACGAGGGCACACTGCTGCCTCATGGTCAACTTGTCGTCCACCATGATGCCCAGGTCCCTCTCTGCAGAGCTGCTCTCCAGAAGGTTGGTCCCTGGCTTGGGCTGGTGTCTGGGGTTATTCCTCCCCAGGTGCAGGACCTTGCACTTGGCCTTGTTGAATTTCATGAGGTTTTTCACCGCCCAGTTGTCCACTCTATCTAGGTCCCCCTGGATGGCAGTGCAGCCCTCTGCGGTATCAGCTACTCCTCCCAGTTTTGTGTCATCAGCAAACTTGCTGAGGGAGCACTCTGTGCCTTCATCCAGGTCATTGATGAATAAATTGAACAGGACTGGACCGAGGACTGACCCCTGGGGAACACCGCTAGCTACAGGCCTCCAACTAGACTCTGCACCGCTGATCACCACCCTCTGAGCTCTGCCATCCAGCCAGTTCCTAATCCATCTCACTGTCCACTCATCTATCCCACACTTCCGGAGCTTGCCCAGGAGGATGTTGTGAGGGACGGTGTCAAAAGCCTTGGTGAGGTCGAGATAGACGACATCCACCGCTCTCCCCTCATCTATCCAGCTAGTCATTCCATCATAGAAGGCTATCAGGTTAGTCAAGCAAGATTTCCCCTTGGTGAATCGACGCTGACTACTGTTGAGCACCTTCTTGTCCTCCATGTGCCTGGAGACAACAGCCAGTATGAGCCATTCCATCACTTTTCTGGGGACGGAGGAGGTGAGGCTCACTGGCCTGTAGTTGCCCGGGTCCTCCTTCTTGCCTTTTTTGAAGACTGGCGTGACATTGCCCTTCTTCCAGTTCTCAGGCACCTCCCCTGTTCTCCAGGATCTTTCAAAGATGATGGAGAGCGGCTTAGCTATGACATCCGCCAGCTCACGCAGAACTCTTGGGTGCATCCCATCAGGGCCCATGGATTTGTGGGTATCGAGGTTCCTTAGGTGCTCTCTGACCCAATCTTCCTCTACCCAGGGCAGGTCTTCCTCTCTTTAGGCTTCTTCTCTTGTCCCTAGGGCCTGGGACTCTAAAGGGCTGCCCTTGGTAAACACCGAAGCGAAGAAGGCATTCAGCAACTCCGCTTTTTCTGGGTTACTTGTAATCCTGTCCGCCAGCGGACCCACGTTTTCCCTGATTTTCCTTTTGTTGTTAATATATTTAATGAGTTTTTCTTGTTATTTTTAACGTCCCTTGCCAAATTGCATTCCAGATGTGCCTTAGCTTTCCTTGTGGCATCTCTGCATTCCCTGACTACATTCCTGTATTTCTCCCAGAGGGCCTGTCCTTTTTTCCACATTCTGTATACCACCTTCTTCTGCTTGAGCATTGCCACAAGCTCCTTGCTCATCCACGCAGGTCTCCTGCCCCCTCTGCCTGACTTCTTACACACAGGGATGCACTGTTGTTGGGCGTGGAGGAAGTGCTGCTTGAAAACCGATCAGCTCTCTTGGGCACCCCTTCCTTCTAGAGCTCTAGTCCATGGGATTCTTCTGAAGAGGTCTCTGAAGAAGCTAAAGTTGGCCCTCCTGAAGTCCATGGTTGCAAGGCTACTTCCAGCCCTGTCTCCTCCTCGTTGGATCCTGAACTCCACCAACTCATGGTCACTGCAGCCGAGGCTACCCCTCACCTTCACATCTCCTACAAGTGCCTCTCTATTTGTTAGCACGAGGTCCAGTAGCCCACCTCTCGTCGTTGGCTCCTCCACAACCTGTGTCAAAAAGTTATCACTAATGCATTGCAGGAACCTCCAGGACTGTTTGTGCCTGGCTGTGTTGTCCTTCCCATCAATGTCAGAGTAGTTGAAATCCCCCATGAGAACCAGGGCCTGTGACCGTGAAGCAATATCCAGCTGCCTATAGAAGGCCTCATCAACCTCCTCGTCTTGGTCAGGTGGCTTGTAGTAGACACCCACCACAGTGTCTCCCACATTAGCCTGCCCTTTAACCCTTACCCACAAGCTCTCAACTCGCTGATCATCCACTCCCAGCTTGAGCTCCATATATTCCAGTTGCTCTCTCACATAAAGAGCAACTCCACCACCTCGCCTTCCCAGCCTGTCCTTCCTAAAGAGCACATAGGCTTCCATGGCAGCGCTCCAGTCGTGTGAGCTATCCCACCATCTCTCTGTGATTCCAACGAGACCATGACGCTGGGACCGCACACAGATCTCCAGTTCCTCCTGCTTATTCCCCATGCTTCGTGCATTGGTGTACCAGCATTTCAGGGAAGCAATTGAGGCTGCAAGTTCCCCAGGAGGGGTGAAAGAGGACCCTCTATAATCATGTCCTATCCTCACTTACCCACTAGCATACTCCCGCTAGAAGCCATCTGACTTTGGCTGCATGATACAGATTGCCCTGTCTGTGCGACACTAGTTTAAAGCCCTCCTAATCAGGCTGGCTAGCCTTTTGGCAAAGAGACATCCCCTTCCAAGTAAGTCAAATTCTTCTCTTCTAGCATAATAAAATTCTTCCATCTGTGTCCAGGGAAAGGTTATCAACATGAAAGAAACTCTCTGGGCACTTTCAGACCAAAACAAATTATTTTTTTTACTTTGTGAACATGCTAGAGGAGGCTGGGCTGTATGTCCTTGTAATTGGGCGGCATGTTCAGAAAGCAAAAAACGGAACTGTTATTTAGGACTAAATATTTTTTTTCTGAGGACCTCAAATGAATTCCTTCCCTTATTAATTGGGACCTTATAATTAAAAAAAAAAAAAAAAAAGAACCTAAGGAAGGAAGTCAAGAACTGAGTTTGGGTATGTTGCTATTAATATTTGTTATTTTTCCTGTGTTCCTCTGACAGCACTTGCACTGAAATCTTGAAAGAAAAGGACAGGTTTAGTTAGTAATATAGGTCTGAAGAGACCAGAGCTGGGCCACTGAATCCAGTTCCATGCTGGCAGCAAGATGGTAAATGGAAACACTGAATATTTAGTCTTCCTGTCAAACCTCTCTATTGGCCACAACTTCCCAAAGGAGCAGAAATCAAGAGAGTTATAATTTATTTATTACTGTAAACAAGGCACCAGCATTCAAGCTAGGCTTTAGCCTAATGAAAGACAATTCTTTTCCACCTTATACAACTTTAAGAATGCCTAGCAAGACTAGGTGGGTAATAAACATTTACTTGGAGTAAGCTGCAGATAATCACCTCTTTACACATGCTTTTATTTTGTTTATATTTTATTCTATCTACACAACACTTTTTGGAAGTACCATTCTGTTAAGGTAATAAAATATCTAATTATTAGCTATGCAAATAACTCTTCTTCAATTACACCAGCCTTCTGTTTGCTTTAGTGTCTTGTTCCCATGACTTTATCATTTTAAAAAATTAAAATCACATTTACTTAGCAACTAAAAACAACTGGAAGAAAAGCAAGCCAAAGCTTCCAACTACTACAAAACTATCAAGACTTTATATTTTTTAACCAACAGAAGTGGTCAGATTACCTTGCTTGGCTTCCAGATACCAAGACCCTAACAACTCAATGCACTTACGTCAAACAGGTGTCTCACATAGAAAACTTCCCTCCTTGAATTTCCGTAATGTCAAAAAAGAATTATTCTGGATTAGCAGATCCATCCTTTACCATTGGAAGCAAATAGTATTTTCCATTAAACAAAACAAATTTACAATAATCCTGATCTCTGCACTATTCCAACTGAAATATTTTATCATTGCATTAATGTGTAAATTCCAGGAAGTAAATATGACCGATTCGCTAGCATCTCTATGCAGATTATCTAACCAGGTAAACAGTCCTTCAGAGAGGGGATGCTGGTACCACAGGGTCCAGATGAAGCACAGCAAGGATTCTTAGCAAGAATTCTTAGCGCTGTGTGTATTTAAATAGCAAGTTTACATGCAGAACCTCTGGAGACTTTATCTTTTGCCTCAGGTAGGTATAAACTGTCCTACAAACAGCTCAAGGAGTTTTTGCTCACGATCACCTTCTTCCAATTACAGATACTTTGATGGCATGTCCTCTATGGGGCCTTATGCCCCTCTTTCTCCATGCACAGAAGACACTGAGCATTTGGAACTGCATTATAGATCTGTTAATCCATATGAGTCAATTCTCAGGTTGCTTTGCCAACTTTTTTCCAGAACAAAGAAGGAAGGACAGTAACTCTGGGAAGCTGTAAAAAGTCAGGACTCCAGCATCTTAAAGTTCACACAGAAAAGGTAAAACCTTACTGGGGGAAATTTTGACTGGATGCTTTCCTAAGGAAAAAAGGAGGAAAGAAGTCAGTATCTCTTCTCATTTTACTCACAGAAATTAAGCGTGGGTCAAGGGGTGCACAGGTTAAAACTGTACTAGAAATCTAACATCCCTCAGTTCCAATTCAGCTTCTTTGTTACACTCCTCCCCTCTTTCTGTTCCTGCCAAAGGACCTCAAATACTCTAGCCATGGTTTTCCGCCAAAATATAATCTCCATCCCCAACCCCATCAACCATTTAAAAAATATCTGTTTCTAAAGATAGAGGTGCTCTAATTTCTTGGAAATCTTCCTAATGGTTCTTTGTAGTGCTACAAGCCAAACAAGGATATTGTGGCTAAGCAGCTTTTGAACAAGCATGCTTTGAGCAGTTTTAGGGCATATTATCTAGTTAACAATGACATTTTCCATTCAACTTCCTGATCACAATAAAACACACTTCAATTTTTCCTTTGTGGAACTAATACATTGATGTGCTTTATTCAAGAGCTGTACGTCTGAGGGGTGATTTTAAGTTTCAGCTCCTCCTGCAGGAATTTCTGCAAAATCCTGCCTCTGGTATCTACTGCAGATCTCAGCCAGTGACACATGAACCAATTAGAAAAAGACAGACACAGCGAGCTTTCAGCAGCACCAGCACTGTGTTCACATCAATTAAACATTTCTTATAGTTCAATAAATCTCTCTTGTCATTTATCTTCTAAGCTTATATTCTTCAGTCTTCCGAGCACCATTTTGGTGCATCAGTTCTGTTTTATATCAGTCCAGGTTTCCTAAAAAAGGAGTCTCAAATGCTGAGAAAGATGCCTGCAGTATCTCCAAGTGTTACAGCATTTTTTTCTCCTTCCTAGGAAGGAGTGGTTTCAACCAAATGAGTTTTAAACAAATTTTCATTAAAGCAGCACAAAGTCAGTGAATAAATACAGACAAAAACCTTTTCGAGAGTCACCCAATTTTAAGTTCCTCAAATGCTTTTGATCTTCTTTGCTTAAGTCTTAATCTGCAACCAGTAAATCCCCTTTTCTCAGTGAACAGAACTGGTTTTCTATCTAGACAAGGGGGAAGTCACTTACAAGTAAAACTGAGCTCACTATGCCAATTGGATCCGCGATTCCCCATGAACTACTGCTAGCTGGTTCCCAAGATCAAAGTATCCTGCGTCCAACTTACTTTGCAACCCAAGAGAATTTAAAGGAAAGGAATAGTATAAGAGTATAGAATAATTCAGGTACAAAATATTCCCATGGCGATATTAGAAAATAAATCACATACACGGTAATGGAGAAATACAGCATTCTTTGCAGGAAAACAGAGCTGAAGGGAATGAAGAACCAGGTATTTTTACAAATGGCATTTCAGCAGTGACTAAACAATAAGGCTAATATTGGCATTTTTTAAATCTTTGACGCACACATATTAATTATAGATTCAAGACCAAAGTGTTGGCAGTGTCCTTGTTGTATTTACAGCCTATGTGCATCCCCAAGAGTCAGAAAGATAAAAGACACATCCACACAATGTTTGCTCAAACTTCTCATGAGACAAACTATCCTTTAATGAAATCCATTATTTCTAGGTCACAGAGTTCCAAAAAGATGAAGGACACTTGTACTTATGACACAGACAGTAAATAAATCTTAAATCCTAGAGGCCAGGGTAGCAGAAGGTGAAGTATGTTTGTGTCTTCTCTGTAAACAGCATATGCCAGATTATGCACACGAAAAGTAAACAACCAAGAACAGAGCATTCCTTTGAAGCAAACTTACAAGAGACAGCTAAAACAACACTGCAAATAAGCATATGCTACCAAATCAAGCATATGCTACCAGATAAACTTTTTATGCTCACAGTCAGACCGGAGCGGTGAGACAGCCTTTTATTAAGCAGAGCTCTCTGCTACTGCTAACCCAAGGATTTTACATGTGCCCATGTTTCATTTTGCAGCAGGCTCTTCTCCCACCTCTTTCACTGTTAGGTGTGGCCACATTAAACAGCGGGAGCTTTGATATCCAAAACAAAAAAGTGGTTACGGAGCTCACACCCAACTCTGGCAAACCACACGCTACATGAAACAGTACACAAGAAGGAATGGAGAGAGAATTTTAAATGCCTTGTTGTGAACTCCCCAGTAACATAGTTTATGAGCCAAGAGCAACAGTCACGAGCCCTAAATTTGGGTATTTTTCTCTAACTACTCAGTTATTTACATTCCCTATTTAACAGAGGATACCCCCAGGGATGAAGTGCATCTTTCCCTGACAGCATCATTTTCAGGAGCGATGTTGGCCATTCTCACTGTTAAGCAGCTAGTGATGAAGTGACAGATCATTGGGAAGGAAGCAAAGGACAAAGAAAATGATGAGGAAGGATTCATACCTATCCAATGCATCTGGGAGAGACAAGACCATCCACTGCCATATTCCCAAACCTTCCCTGTTAGCCGAATGCCAGAACATCCTGCTCTGTTCCTTCCCCGTCTTGTTCTCGACGAGCACCAAGGATATATTCCCCAGCAAGACACCATGAATAAGCCATGAAAATCGTAGCTAGAAAAAAGAGAACACATGAGATTAACAACCATATATTATTTAGAAGTTAACAAAACCACCAACTCTTCTTTCATTTTCTTGTATCCTGGCACCAAAAAACTCAGTTCTCCCTTTCTTGTGCCCATGCCATCGTTTCAGAAAACTCTAATTTCATCACAGATGTGGAAGCCTGTAATAACTAGTATATAATATGTAACAAACTTTCTGGAGGAGAAAGTTGACTTTAAAATGTCTCAGTTTTAGCTTTCATGTTCATAATTATAAAACAAACAAAAACAGTAATGCTTCTATGATCCACAGTACACAGATTACTCTTGCCTTAGATGCTGTCCAAGAGATTCAAGTCAGGACCAACAATGTTTTCAGTAATTAACTCTTTCATATCTGGGCAGCAGCAGAAGCAAAGGGAGAATAGTTGCAATAAGCAGATATCACTACCAATTACATCCTCATCCCTCAGATATACTTTTGAAAATTCCACAGGTAAGACCTTGAAGGTTTCAGCATCCTGTTCAGGAGATTTCAGACCTGTTTCTCTTCTGGAGACGTGCCAGTCAATAAGAGGCAACATCTACATGGTCAAAAGTGAGAAAAGTGTGAGCCTTTGATAGCTATTAATGTAACACTAGAGTAAAAGCTGAAGCAATTGATGAATTGGAATGGATGCTTTTGCACACATGTCAGCTGTTTGAAGGAAAGAAGTAGCTGGCATTGGATGTGGGAGATCAGCTCATTGGCAAAGTGCAATATGCAGACTCTAATGAACTGGCTCTGAGCAAATCGACTGGCACTGTGTCCAAATGGGCATTTTTGGCTACGACTTCCATGGTTTCTAAGCTTTACAGCAGGGCCATCCAGGTCTTTTCACACCTGCTGAAGTGAACCAGAGCAGATGATGAGCTGGATACCACAGTAAAGATTTCCGAATGGGGCTGGCACTCATTCTACAGAATAGAGCATCAATGATGGCAGATGGCAGTACATACACAATGAGTCCTGTAAAGCACTGCAGTGGCACATTTTGAGTGATCTGAATCTGGTCTGTTGGTGGCAAACCCCTAACATAATATATCAAATGTCTCCCTCTGTGTTAGACTGTCAGCAAAATATTCAGAAGCCATCATTGAGAAATTAATTAACCATTGCAGGTAGACACTGGCACAGTTTCTGGCTTTAGGACCCACCATTGTGGTTGATCAGCTGCTAGTACGCAAACCCACTGATAGTAAATGAAAAGCTTGAAAAATTGGGGGAAATTATAGGGAGATAGAACCCATTGTTAAGACGCAGCACACTGAGGCAAAATGTAGGTCAGATAGCCACCCGCACTACACTGCGACCACCTGGAAAGACACCTTCTGAGAGCCCCCTTAACCTCTGAGTTGATGAAACTTTTAAACCAACAAACAGGAGATTCTATTTATCAAAGGACTAACATAAAACTAGTTCTTATCAATATTAACAAGGCTTGGCAGATTTAACAGAGGGGTGAAGAAAAAACACCGAGGGTGTATTTTCTAGCGCAAGCTGCATAATTTCAAGACTACCTGAGAACTAAGAGCAAGACTTGTGCACTACCTATACACAGGAGAAATAAAATATCAAGGAACTTTTGGATGAGTTTGGGTGAAGTTTGGGTGAGTATACTGTAAGGACTAGAAATACTCCAGCATGAACTAATGCTCAAAGGTCTGACGAAGGACCAAGGAGAGACACTTATAGCAGCAGGTATCTAAAAAAATCCTCAGTGCCATTTCAGGGAGCTGGAGTTTCTTTTTCCTTCTTTCTGACTGGCAATGCCTCTGAATATCAGCATTACAGCCGTATCTGGCACAAAAAGCAGGCTGTCTGTCTTTAGCACAAGTAACCAAAGAATGGGGGAAGAGATGAACATGCTTCAAACTCTACCATGTATTTAAAGTATTTGTAAGCACATAGGGAAGAGCTCGCAGGCCTCTTGCCCATATTGGAATTGCAGCAGTTGGATCCCAGGAATGGCTATGCTTGCAGCCACAGACTGCACCACAGTCTGACATCTTGTAAGACAGCGGCATTACTTAGTCCTCACATCCCCATTTATGTCCCTCATCTTTACTTAATGAAGGAATTGCTCAAGTTTTCCTAACTATGAACAACGGATTCCTGCAATGCAGAGACTTATTTCCTGAGTAACTGTTGTCATACTTCTTCTCTGAAGAGGAAAAAATAGAAGTTGCCTTCAGATGTGAATGCACTGAGTCAGGCATTAAAGCAGCTTGGGAAAGAACTCATTGTGCTGGGGGTTCATGAAATAGAAATTTAAGCTACACGTTACAATACATTTTACACAGAACTGGACAACATCTGTAGACAACTTGGCTAAGTCCCACTAAGTCTTGTATATAGATATGAAGTATGCTTAAGTCGCAATATTTATTACATTGGCAACATCATTTTTCCTACCAGAAATGAGAGATGATGGACAAAAGAAGACAGGCGTAAACATTGCAGCACAGATATCTCTTTGGATCACTTCAAAATTTAGATTTGGACTGTTATGAATAGGAAGGATGATCACAAGGACCTGTTCCTCATTTTGGCCAGATCAACAACAGCGTAAGATCAGTCTCCCTTGTAGTCTGCTGTCGCTTCTGCTTTTTGTTAAGACTTGCATATCCAAGCAAAAGCTTATGTAAAT